>NC_063168.1:19007830-20289080 GCF_023159225.1 Perognathus longimembris pacificus | reverse complement strand
CACTCTCCTCAAGATCATTGTTAGAAAGAAGAAGAGTGAGAAAAAGAAGAAATAAAGAAAAAGAAAGAGAGAAAGAGAAAAGAGAGGACGGAAGGGAGGAAGGAAGAGAGGGAAGGAGGGAGGAGGATGGAGGGAGGGAGGAAGGAAGGAAAAGAAGGGAGGGAAAGGATGAAGTTTGGGAGGGGTTAGGAAGGAAGGCAAAAGAAAGGGAGGGAGGGAAGAAAACCAAAGTACATAGTAGTTTTATATCACTATTTGGATTAAAGCAAAAAAAAACCCCACAAAACCTACCAATGAAGGCAATTGGATTGCAAACTGAACTCAGTGAGGGCGGGAACATAATATAATTTATTTTTCCTACATTGCCCAGCAAATGTTTCAATTAATATTAACCAAATATTGCTTTGATTAATACTTATTAGTTCATTTTAATAACAAACAATGTCCTCAGTGATAAGAGAAAGGAGACAAAGAAAAAAGAAATGAGGAATTGCTGTTTGCACCTTTTAGCCACTTGAGTAAAATCCCCTCAACAAGAGAATAAGCAAGGGCTGAGAATATGGCCTAGTGGTAAAGTGCTTGCCTCGCATACTGAAGCCCTGGGTTCGATTTCTCAGCACCACATATATAGAAAAAGCCGGAAGTGGCGCTGTGGCTCAAGTGGAGTGCTAGCCTTGAGCAAAAAGAAGCTGCTCAGGCCCTGAGTTCAAGCCCCAGGACTGGAGAGAGAGAGAGAGAGAGAGAGAGAGAGAGAGAGAGAGAGAGAGAGAGAGAGAGAGAATGAATAAGCAGTTTGGCAGTCAATATGATGGCCTCAGGTCATCTGTACACTTTTTTGAGGGGGTCATTTTCCTGGAATTAGCCTTCTCTATGGAACTGAGAGCTGATGGCATCAATTCATTTATACCTCATCACCAAAAGAAAAGATACTCTAGAAGGCTCTGGCTGCCAAAGTCTTCCTGGGGTCTCTTATTTGCACATCCTCATTCCTGGCATAACCAGATTTCTCACTCTTAGACCACATCAGGAAAAGCAAAGGCAAGGATGCTTAGGTATTGGCAGAGAGCTTTGCTCATTCTAAAGAAGCAGGTATAATTTGATTAAAGTCAGGGTTCCACATTGCTGCCTGTGTGTGCTTTTGGAAGACGTATAACTTTATAGCTTAGACCTGGGAAGTAATAACTGTGAAATCTGGCTGTTGCCAAGGTAAATATCTGCATGTTTTCCTGTCAAAGGACTCCGTGTGAGAGCTTGAGGGCTTTGGTGAAGACATTACTGCTGTTAGGCTGTTTTTTTCTGGATCAGAATTCTCTTTTCTGAATAATATTCAAGTGTGTGTCAATACAGGACATGTTTTCTGGTGTAACGAAAGTTCGATGACAGTTGTAACATCAGGATGCTGGTATTTTCTTATTTTGACATCATTACATTAAACACAAGGGAGTCCCACCAGAGAATGGACAAGTACAAAGTCCTGAGTTCAAGCCCCAGTATAAAACGAAAAAACAATACAAGGCCTTCTCCCAGCCATGTACAATGTAGAATCACACTTTAGAGGTATAGAGCTGCCTGAATATAGGAGAATCCTAAGTGGAGCAAAGTCTCCACAAGAGAATGCTGTCCAGGCTTGTCTTTGAAGAATGAATTATAACAATAAAGCTCAGATTTACTGAGGAGCTACCAGGGTCCAGGCCACATGCAAAAAGCTCTCCAGGCCTTATATCATTTGTTCTGACAATCTCGTAAGCTAGGTATTATCAGGACTCTGTTTCACAGATGAAGGACTGAGGGGCACAGGCTCAATGACTTGCCTGAGATATACAGAGTCAGTAGCTAACCACAGTCTCAGCCCTGGCCCATGTCAACTCTCTACATCCTCAAGGATTGCTAGAAGGTTTTAAAAGAAATTCTGGGCAGTATTTTATTCTACCCTTGCATATATTGGTAAGCTTTGTGAAAATGGGGGCATTTTCTTGTATCAAATATATCTATCATTCCTATCACAATTTAAATAATTAATTTTAGGGTGGCAATACCAGAATTGAATTTAGGACTTTGTCCTTGCTAGGATTGCTGGCTCTGGAGCTCTACCAATTGAGCCACACCTCCAGCTCTGCTTTTTGCTGGTCATTTTGGAGATGTAGTCCTTTGGACTTTTCTACTGAGGTTGGCCTTGAATCTTGATCCTTCAGATCTCAGCTTCCTGAGTAGATAGGATTACAGGTGTGAACCACCAGTGCACTACCAATTTAAAAAATTTTTCAGACAGGACCTATCTTATGACCCAGTATGGCCTTGAGCTTGAGATCCTCTAGCCTCAGCATTCCAAGTAGTTCGTATTATGAACACTTGCCACTATACCAGCTTTTAATATAATTTAATATCCAGCTAATAGATCATGTCCATGATCATTAGAAAAATCCAGAATTTGTTTTGTAAAATAAAGACCACTGGAACTCTTTCCTGATTATATTGATTCGTTTTCTAACCAAGTAACAGTTCCAAAGAAACACGTATTAGGAAAACTTACAGTAGCTGCTAGTTCTTTTTGTTGCATACAGTTAAAAAGTTAAAACATTCCTAGTCATTCAAGTTGAAACATATAGAACAAATACATACAATTCTTCTCCTTCAAGTTGTTTTATGGTCAGTGCAAAGCTAGTAACTGGATCATATCCTCCTCCTCCTCCTCCTCCTCCTCCTCCTCCTCCTCCTCCTCCTCCTCCTCCTCCTCCTCCTCCTCCTCCTCCTCCTCTTCCTCCTCCTCCTCCTCCTCCTCCACCTCTTCCTCCTCTTCCCCTCCCTTTCCAAAGAAGATCCTTTTAGCATCCAGAAATATATTCTGAGGAACACGCTTTGGGAAATCTGATTTAGAGAGAATACACATTCAAAGAATGCCTCTCTCTCTCTCTCTCTCTCTCTCTCTCTCTCTCGAGATAGACAGAGTCTATATAAGTAGCCTAGATTGGCCTTGAACTCACTATTTTACTGCTTCCACCTCCTGAGTGCTGAGATTACAGGTATGAACCACCATGTTTGGCCCCAGAGTTTTATTTGGCATTCATGTTTGCTTTGCTATTTGATAACTGTAGCTCCTAGCTCTGGCTATGCAGGATTTTTCTCTTTTAAAGTCCTCACATTCTAGGAAGAAGGGCTGAGTTATTAGTCCTAGCTGATTCCTAGTACATCTGTGAGATTAACAAACACACATACACATAAAATCTGTGAATCTTAAAACAGATAGAGAAGCCTGGTCATAAAGTTAAAATCAACTCAGAACCATCTGAGGCAAATGACTAGGTTATTCAAGCTCTATTTGAAGGAGATTAATCTAAAAGATATATTTGCAGTATGACAAAGTAATAAACCACACGTCACAACTGCAATTTGTTTTCCCAGTCTATGAATGCAACTAAAATAAACACCTCAAACTAGCATACTGCCAACAGTGTCTTCTAAATTAAAGAACAGAAGAAATGGTTTCATTAATTGATGCTTCAATGGCTAGCTAAATATTTATATACCCCACAAGCACTGTACTCAAAATTTATAATAGCAAAGCAGCCTGCAGCAACCAAAATATTGATTGAGTCATAAAAACTCAAGGTTATTAACCCAAATATCTCCTTGCTTTGTATAAAACCAATGGCGAGGCCAAGGAATGCAATTTCTGAGACAATTAGTAGCAATGGGGCCTTTGATGGCTTTGTCTCACTGGATTGCATAAACAAACCACAGCTGCTGGGTGCAGGACACCCGGAGAGTTGCCTGCCAAACCTCAGGGTTAATCAAAAGTAGTTCTCTCCATAACCCAGGTGATTTGTACCTGAAGTTAGACCTGTGCACATTCCAAATTTGAAATTCATGTTCCTGCACTAGTCCATATCCTTGATGTGACCCCATCAGCCTTATAGTTACGGGAAAGAAAACAAATCCAAGTGTAAACCATCAAACAAAGAAGTGTTTTTCTCTCACCAAAGCCCTGCTGGCGGGTCTGATGTCGCAAGCAGCAACTCCAGTTGGCTTCAGGGTTAGCGTGTGTGTGTGTGTGTGTGTGTGTGTGTGTGTGTGTGTGTGTGTGTGTGTGTGTGTGTAGAAGGGGTAGGGATTGTACTTCTGGGATGAGTTTTCTGTAAGGAGCCAGACAAACTTTATCTCATATAACTGAGGACATAGCCAAGTGTGGCCTAGTTAATTGCTTCAGGACAAGATGGACAAGAAGTCGAAGTCTTGAAGCAGACCTGTAGGCTACAGTGGTGAGACTCCAGGAAGACAATGTCAACTAAAGGGGCAAGTGTCCAGAGGGTATGATGGCAGGGAATCCCTAGTAGTGACAGAACTCCGCAGTAGAAAACATCATACACAGTGGTGAAGGTGTCTTCACAGACAGGCAACACAACAGCCCAGAATCCCGGAGCAGGCATCAGTCAGACATCTAGGCTGCATTGTTGAGTGGCAACCCCTTTGAACAACTACTTAAAGATTATATATAAAGAAACCCAGGAAAATAGTGATAGGTCCACAGGATCCCAGGACCCAGGCTCAGACTACAGAAATGGCTTACAAGTGAGTGGAGAACTAGATCTCTAAAATATGACAGAGACATGATTTAGCTAGGGTATAAGCTAGTTGCTATAGCAAAGAGGCCAAATACAACAATGCTTAAATAATATAGAATTTGATTTTTTCCTCACACAAGACTGCAACACAGGAAAGACATTTTCTGTTCCATAGATTCTGTGGGACAAAGCACATGGAGAATAGGAAATTTATGCTATGATCTGAATGTTCTAAAACATTAAAATCCTAGCCCTCAGGTTATAGTATTAGGAGGTGGGCCTTTGACACATTACTAGGTCATGGGGCAGACTGCTCATGAATGGGATTTCGTGCCCTTATCACAGAGACCAGAAAGACTCTCCATTCTTGTCACAATGTGAGAACATGCTAGACACAGCACACCTTGCTCTTACACTTCCCCGCTTCTAGAACTGTGGGGAATACATGTATTGTTTATAAACTATCCAGTTTAGGTCATTCTCTTTTAGTAGTACAAATAGATTAAATCACTTGCTTTTGGTGGGATTGTAGCTTAGCATATTTAAGGCTCTAGGTTCAATCTCCAGCACACAAAAAAAGTAAAAAATAAATATTTTGAAACTTACAAAGCAGAAGGTGTATCTGCCACTTCTACATTGGCCACATTGTGTCACATGGTGACTCCTAGTTGTAAGGAAAGCTGGAAAAGGCAGTCTCTACCTATGTGGTGTGTGTCCAGCTAAAATTCAAGGAGGATGGTTGTAGTAGGTCCTATTGCTGCCTTAACAAGTACCAAAAACTTGGTGACTTAAGCTAGACATGTTGGCTCAAGCCTGCAAGTCTAGGTAACTTGGAAGGTAGAACTCAGAGGATCAAAGTTCCCTTGATAGAAGTTTATAGGACTCCATCTTAACCAATGGCTGAGTGCAGTGGTATGCACCTGTCATGTCAGTGACTCAAAGAAGCACAAGTAAGAGAACCACAGTACAGGCTGGCCCAAGCATGAAATGAGATCCTGCCTTGAAAATAAGTAAGGCAAAAAGGGGTTGGAGGCGTGATTCCAGTGGTAGAGTGCCTGCTGTACAAGTAAATAAGCCCTAAATTCAAGCTTCAGAACTAAAAGAGGGGGGAAAAAATCAGGATAACTTAAAACAACAGAAATTTATCCTCTACAGTTCTATAAGTCAGGAGTTTATCAATACTCTGAGACTGAAATGAAAGTGTTGGAAGGCTTCCTTCTCTTTGTGCCTTTTACAGCATTTAGTAGCTGTCAGCATTCCTTGGTTTGTAGGCATACAAGTCCCATCCTTGCCCAACTGGTCATATTACCTGCCCCTCTTCCATCTGTATACGCATTCAACCTACCTAGAATATAACATTACTAGGGCCGATCCAGGTATCTTAGATAATCTCTCCATCCAGAAAACATTAATTATATCTGAGAAATATTTTCTAAGTGACTCATATTTGTAGTCCTAACCCAGGTGAGAGGCTGGGGCTGGGAAGATCCTGGTACCATGCCAGCCTGGACAGAAAACGCCACAAGAGTTCCATGGAGGAAACCAGGGTGCTGTGGTTTGTGTCGATTATCCTGACTATGACTAGAAGACTAAATAAGTGGATTATGGTCCAGCTGTGCACCCAGGCTGGATCGCAAAAATGACCAGGGCTGGCATCTTGTCTTAGTGATCAAGCACCTGCTTAGCAAGCATGAAGCCTTTAATTCAAACCCCAATACCAACCTCAATTTTGCTTTTCCAAATAAGGTAACGTGTATTGGCTCTATGGGGTTAGAATTTGAAATTTGGGGGTGTCATTATCTAGCCTCCAATTTCTAAAAGGAAGGATACCATGGCCTCTGGCCCACACGATTTCCAAGATAGAGAGCACTACTGAACATGACCAGCCTTATCCCATACTAAGGACCAAAGACAGTCTCCAGTACTGCACTTTCCTATGAGCTCTAGGTTGGTGAGGGGTTTGCCTTGATGGGGCCCTGCTGTAGGGCAAGAAGGGTCACTAAGCCAAGGAAGCAGTGCCAAGTTGACTGTGGACTCTGACCAGCATCTGCCATGATGAGAAAGCTCTGGAGGTGGCTCCCAGGATACATGGGAGGTTCTTGGGCCAGTAAGCAAAGTGAGGCCTTGGCAAAGCCCTGTGGGCAGATCAGAGCCCCATAAGACAGAAAAGATGCCTTCCACTCCCATAGCCTCTGTATCCTTTACTTCCACCTCACCCAAATACCAAAGAATCGTGATGCTTGTCAGGGAAATTGAGGAAAGCTCTTCTCTCTCACTTCTCCAATTCTCCTCCTTAAGTTTGTTTCTTTCTGATTCTTCTTCTTCTTCTTTTTTTTTTTTTTTTTTTTGCCAGTCCTGGGCCTTGGACTCAGGGCCTGAGCACCATCCCTGGCTTCTTCCGGCTCAAGGCTAGCACTCTGCCACCTGAGCCACAGCGCCCCTTCTGGCCGTTTTCCATATATGTGGTGCTGGGGAATCGAACCTAGAGCTTCATGTGTAGGAGGCAAGCACTCTTGCCACTAGGCCATATTCCCAGCCCTTCTTTCTTTGTTTTTAAGCACACATACATAGAGGAAAATATAGGGATTTCTTTGTGCATAAATGGGATTTATGCTATACATACATTTTATTTATTCAGTTGAAATAATATACTATATATATATGATTGCTTATCAATCGTAATAGCCAAGTGCTGGTTGCTCCTGCCTATCATCCTAGCTACTTAAGAGGCTAAGGACTGGGAATCATGGTTTGAAACTAGCCAGGGCAGGAAAATCCTGGACAATTTTATCTCCAATGAACCACCAACAAGGCAGAAGTGGAGCTGTGGTTCAATTGACAGAGGGCCAGTCTTGAGCAAAAAAGCTAAGGAACAGAACCCAGACCCAGAGTTCAAACCTTAGTACTGGGGCGCGCGTGTGTGGGCGCACACACACATACACACATACACAAATAATAATACATTCAGAACTGTCAACATTGCAGGCAACATGCCAAATGCCTTGTAGCTATTCTCTCAGCACCTTATTTAGTTACTGTTACTATTTCCTCCTCTTAAATATGATGATACCATCACAAAGCACTTACACTATGTGTGCAACATTACATACTGATGAATGGCCGAGCTAAGATTTGAATCAGATCATCACTACCTGGACTTCAGTTTTGCTAGATTTCTTTACTATTTATTATGCTTCTTCCAAGACATCCTGGTAGGATGTCTCTCTGGGGACCTTGTCAGCTATTGATTGCACCAGCCAAGTTAAACTTTTACATCATCATTCTTAGTCTTCCCTGGAAACCAGCATGGTCTCCTGGCTACTGGGGCTGTTGGCTGCCTCGAGGGGCCCTTGGCCCCACTGCCCAGCTGGCTTATGCTGGGAGAGCTCTTTCCACGTCATGCCATGCCATGCCATGGCTATTCCATTCCCAAAGTTGTACATGTGCTGGTCCTAGCCCTCTACCCGTTGTTCTCTCTGCCTCCAGCCTCTGCTCTGGGACATGTGGTCCTTCCTTTATTGCCCCTGGTTAAATGGACATGCTTGAGGTATCAAGATGAGACTTCTTTTCTGCTGCCTTCTTTCTGAAAGTCTGGTCCTGTGACAGTTTTTGACTACTTCTTCCTCAAGCTGCTTCTACAGTAAACAAAAAGCATTTCTGCTGGTCAGTTACAAGGACCAGGTTTTCTTTCCCTTGAGCCGGAAGCAGCAAGGGCCTGGTACCAGAGAGATTTTTCTGCTCCTTTTCTGGGCTGTTACTATGGAAACAGATGACTTCAAGGGGCTGCATTCCCTTTTTATATCGGTTTCCATTCCTCTGAAGCTCAGCTTCCTACCCTCCATAAAAACTCTCTCTAGTTCATGTGCAGGTGAGCATGGCTGGTCACGTGACCTCGGCCCAGTCTTCAGGACTTGCTCAGGAAGCACAGGGCTCTGGCATGAGGTTGAACAGCCCTCCTGAGCACAGCCATACACACACATGCTGGCAGTCACCAGGGAGGTGCAGGGATGTCCTCAGAATATCGAAAGCTGGTGGAGCCTGGCCTCAGATCTTTGGAGTATTTGCTAGGAACAGGACCACATAAATGACCCTGAGGTACCAGATTCAAAGGCTGCAGCCACCCTATCTCTCTCTGGGGCAGCTACTTCTAAGGAGCCCTGTTTTTACATCACACCCTTGTTGGAGCCAGCCCCTGATCTGTTTTAGGCAGTCTTTACTCTCTGCCTTATGAAGAAACGTGAGAGGAGAAGGTCCAGAGAAAGCCATGGGGTAGCCCAAACATTGGTCACAGGGACACAGATCTTACAGAGGTTCTAGGTGGTTCTTCATGGCTCTGAGGACTCTTCCATTGCCACTCACACATGAACCTTGGCCCAGCTGATCTGTCCACAAGGATATCTCCCTGACCACCTTAGGGATAGCATCAACAACAGGTAGCTGAGTGAGCACCTGCAGGTGGGTCCACCTGCCCTGATGTCCTCCCTGTTTCTCCTATCCATCCCTCTGAACCCTTGCAGAGACAGGGAGGTCTGCCCCCATCAAGCTGAGGGTGCTGCCTGGTCTTCTGTTCCTCTGTAGGGTGTAGGAATCTACCTTCAGTGGCCTGTGTGATCCTAGCTTAAACTTTTTGTTGTTGTTTTCTCCAGAGCTGAGGACTGAACTCACAGCCTTGCATTTGCTAGGCAAGTGCTCTTCCACTGAGCAAAATCCCCTACCTGTAGCTGAAACCTTTTTATACCCAGACAACTCAAAGCCCAGGCCAGGAGTGCTAGGGCCTCTGTGACTGATGTTTCTAAGCTTCTTTCTACTTTTAGCTCATATGACTCCTGCCTCCGTGTATAAATCACCCTCATTGCTGTGACAAAATTGCTGAGGAAACTACCTTAAAAGAGGAGATTTATTTTGGTTCATGGTTGCAAAGTTTTCAGCCCATTGTCATTTGGCTCCATGGCTTTTATGGCCATGACAAAGGCAGAAACGTGCTAGAAGAAAGTGTCAGAGAAAAAGCGCTTAGCTCATGGTGGATAGGAAGCACAGAATGTGAGAGGGTGAGGTCAGACACAAGATAAACCCTTCCAAGGACACTGGTGGCTCACGCCTTTAATCCTAGCTACTCAAGGGGCTGCGTTCTGAGCATCAAAATTCAAAGCAAGCCTAGGCAGACAAGTCCAAGGTACTGTTAGCTCTAACCATCAAAATTCTGGAAGTTGTGGCTCAAGTGGTAGAGCATCAGCCTTGAGCAAAAAAAGCCAAGCCAGAGTGCAAGCTCTAGAACTGACACAAAACAGTACACCAACAAACAAACAAGAAAAACTACCCCCAAACAAAACATTCCCAAGGCATCTCTATTTCTTCACTTCCTCCAACTAGCTCCACCCCTTACTAGCCTAGCCAGTGATGAGACCTCCCAAATGCACTATCCACTGGGTCAGAGCCTTCAACTCATGAACCTATCCAAACCAGAACACTACTTGAACCATGCTCAAGCAAGCTAGTGACAAAGTGCAACATTTTCCCCATAGCTACAAAGAGGCCTCTTATTCCTAAGCATGTTTGAAGCTTAGTAGTCTTTTCCTGGAAGTGTAGGCATCATAGGCAAGATTACATTGAAGCCTCATTGCCTTTTGTTATCTGATTACCGCTTCTCATTCACCTTCCTTTCCCCTCCTTCACAGACCAAAAATGAGGTCCTGTACTTGTGGTAGCTAATCCATTCAGTCTCCTGCTTTGGGTAGCTAAAATGATTCCAGTCACTACCTACCCCAAAGAGTGTCCCTAACAAATACCAGGCTCTTCCTCAGAACTGTGGTGTGCAAATCTGTCAGCATCACATGAGGGGTCTAGTCCTGGACTTTAGATTAGGGGAACAAGGGGCTGGGCTGGGGCTCCCTGTTCTGGCCCCCAAGCTCACTGGCTTTCTAGGGTAGGCCTCTGGACCTGCAGCCTCACCATCACCTGGGCACCAGAAAGAAGGGGTTCCTAGATGTACAGAGACCTACTGAACCTCTAGCTAATGAGGCAGAGCCCTCCAAGTGGGCCTAACACACAATGTGCTTTCTAGTCTCTCTCTCAGGGCGGGAAAAATAGTTCCTCTTCCCAGACTTCTCCCAGGAAGCTGTGGCTTGTCACTTTACCCAAGCAGCTTTGGTTAAACCTTGAACATTTCTATCATCTGTTATGAGGCCACAGTTTTCTACTAAAGATAGGTAGGACAGAAGCCCTACCCAGGGTTACTATTGTTTTAAGAGGACAATAAAACAAAATGTAGTGTCTTAAGCTTTAGGTAGGGAGAGATTTCAGGGAGGCTGCATGGTTTTCCTGGATGTCTTGAATCTGTTGTATTGAGAGGGTCCCCTTATTGCCAGAAAGAGGGACCTCACACAGGTTGCTTCATGCAAGCAGCTTTGATCACACATACTCAAGCCAGTCTTTGGTTTACCATAATCTTTCCAGTAGGAGGCAGGGGCCATCACAAATGATCTTGAAAACCATTTCTAAAAGAACATTCTGAAAGAATAACAGGGTTCACAGAAAGTTGTAAGCATAGATCTGTCATACTCATAACTGTAGGTGGGTGAGGTGGGGGGCTAATAAGGGGACATGTATGGCCTCCTTGCAAAAATTGGGACTCAGTTGGGTCAGAAAGAATGAATGCTAGGAAATCAGTCAGAGGAGCAGGTAAGAGCAGTTCAGTAGCAGCTTGAATTAGGACACCAATGCTGGTGACAAGGAGAAGTAGGCAGAGTTTTCTTTAATATGGAAGAAGTATGAAAAAGGATACTAATATATAACACGTAACCATGTGCTAGTCTGTCTGTCTTTCTTTTTCTTTCTTTCTGTCTCTCTGTCTCACCTCTTGACATTTAAAACTTACAAGATAACCTTATGAGGTGGATACCTTTGCAGAAGTCATTTCACAGATGAGGAAACCTGGACACAGAAAAGCTAATCCTATACTGATTGGATGGAGGTATAAGAAAGGGAGGGAGGGAAGGAGGAACTAGGAAAGGAGGAAGGAGAACACATGATTTCTGACTTGAGTACTGGAGGGATGTTGGTGTCACTTCTTGAGATGGGAGTATGGGAGGAGAGGGAGGTTTTTCTAGGAAAGAGACAATGATTTCTTCTTAGACAGACAGAGACAGCCAGTCACATTTCCTTAATGTTCTCTAAAGAAGCCCAGTGCATTTTTCTTTTTTTCCAGAAAGAGCTATGAGAAGATATGCAGGCATGGAAACAGGGAGGGTTCAGGGATATGGGTTACCTGTATGGAGTATTTTTAGGGTTCTAGAATTAGGCCAAGCCGTAGGACATGTATCGTGAAAGAAAAGGCCTTTGACTTTACATGACTAGACACCACCCCACGCATTTAATTGTCATGTTTTACAAGTAAAGACACTTTTTTTTGAAAAAGATTCATCACCCAAGAGACAAGAATAAATCAAGTAAATATGTGTTTAGACAGTTGCTAAAAATCTGTAGTTTAACCCAAGAGACCAGAAAGGTTTTGGTTTCCTAGGCACATAACAATTTAATGGTATATTAAAATGTATATTATGTACCTGATTGGTCCACAGGGTAATTATGTATTTTAAGAACACGTGTCTCACATCCCTCAGCCCCATACAATCCATCATGTAACTGGATACTTAGAACATATGTTCTGCGTAGTAAGAGTCATTTTACAAACCCTCGTTAAAGGAAACGAAAGTTAAAAGCATCAGCTGCAGCCCATTTTTCAGAAGTGTTTATGCCAAGCAAATGTAGACAAAGGATAACAAAGCAGGGTAGGAAATGGCCTGCGTGGAGCCTTCTCCCTGCCTGGGTGGACTTCAAGGCTGAACCGGGACTAGGAAGAACAGACTTTGGGCTCATGTGGGCACCTTCCACAGGGAGGCTAGAAAGGGGAGCAGACAGGGTGATAGCACAGGCCCAGGTTATAGCCCCCAGGGAAAAATTCACACTTCCCTGAAGAGAATGAAAAGCAGGTGTTATGGCCACTGACTAGCAAAGGAGAGGGGGAGGGCCAACTTCCAACTTTCTCTGGTGTGTTTGTTGGCCAAGGAGTTGGACCCAGAGGTGAGGTAAGTTAGAAACTTAAGGGGGTACCCCAGAAGGAGGGAAAAGACCATCTTACAAACTTCGGAGAGGATGCATACCCACAGCCTGAGACCTCGGAGCTCTTCTGGCCTCAGTGCTTTCCAAGGAGGCAGAAACGTACAAAACCTTTGCTTTCCTAGCATTTCAGCTTCAACTTAGTCTTCCTAAGGTGCTGTTCGCATATTAACTCTTTCAGGCTACAAGCAAACAGAGATCTGCCAAGCATGCATTATTTTTTTCTTGGCATCTCTCTAAGTGCTTGGCTGGGAAATAGGAGGAACAAAGCTGCCTGTAAATGGAATGCATTTGGTGGAAAAGGGAGGTGAAGAGCTCTCTGAGCCAAGGTGACCTTGACTGCCTCTTACACATTAGCAGAATTACCTGGGTTAGGGTGGCTGCTAAGAACACCAGTGGGGTGGACAGAAATTTAAGCGATCCACCAAAGACTAAGTACTTTCAGCTAAGATGGAAGACGCAAGAGAAAGAGAAGAAGGAGGGAGGAGAAGGAAAGATGAAACTGAAGCATAGGAAGCAGGAGAGAGGAAGTAATAATTGAAGGGGAATTTTTGGGAAGTAGGAGAAAAGGAAAGTAAAACTTTCAGAGGAAAAGCCAAGCTGTCTAATTTGGGCTTTAGGGGGGCTAGACAATGATTAGCTGCTTCGGGTCATTTTCTTTTCCATCCATATCTAGGAGGAATTGCACCTAGGAGCAGGAAATGGCAGCGCCGAGTTCCACTGTGATGTTGGAACAGCTTGTGGCGGCAGCTACTATCTGGGAACTGGGGAATTCTTTCGACGTTAGTTTTGGACACTGTCCTAATCAGCTTTAAAGTATGACACCGATACATTCTTGCCATGTTTAATGTCTAAAGTCACTGACATTGCTGGACAAGGAAGGAAATGGGCTGCGTGAAATGCCTGAGTGGGTCTTGGCACGGCCCTGCTGACTTAAGAAATGACTATGACCTCAGCACCTGTGTATCAGGTAAGGCTGCCAAGTGGCTCTGGGCTTTTGAATGGACCACAGATTCATCACCAGGAATGTACAGCAGCCCTGAGTGGAGGGGGGCTGACCCCATTTCACCATCTGACAGTGCTTACTTAAGAAGCATGCACCATGTACAAGCATAGCTGTGTATTGTGCCTGATTCTCTCTACATGGCAGGCTTTAGTGACTTCCTCCACAAAGGGAGAATCAAGCATAATTTCCATAAATGCCTTTCATTCATTCATTCATTCATTCATTTAATGCTGGGACCTGAAGCCAGGCCTTGTACATACTAAGGAAGTGTTTTTCCACTGAGCTACATCCCCAGCTCAGTGGTTTTACTTTCTTGTTTGAAACAGGATCCTCATTGTATATTCTTTCTGGCATAGAACTTGTGATTTTCCTGCTTCAAATTTTCAAATGCTGGGATTAGCATGTTCCACCTACCCTGGGTACCTTTACTCTTTACTGTTACCTATAGAGCAGTAGCATTCTTGATGAACAGTAGTAGGAGCTCATTCTTTGCAGGACACCAACTTGCTATCCATCCAGACTGAATTCCTCTTAGAGGATAGGCAACTTGGCGAGATGCGGATACTCAAATAGTGAGTACAGAACCCTGGGAAGACAGCCTTCTTTCCTTGGTACATGTTGTTATTCATCCTACATCTAACACCTAATGGGTGCTTTAAGGAGTATGAGATGAGGAGATTCATGTGTCCAAAAGGCTAATGGTCTTATTCAGGAAACATTAATGAAGGTCAATCTACACTTACTTAGCATTTGTTCAACTTTGCACTATAAAGAGTACAGTTTAAAGCATATTGTAAGCCTAAGGTAGAAGTGACCAAAACAGACCCAAATCTCTGCTCTCAGGAAGCTTAAAGAGACAGAGAGGAAAAATAACTCAATTATATGGCATGTTATACCAGACGCTGCTGGCTCACTCTTGCAATCCTAGCTATTCAGGATGCCAAGACCTGAAGACTGCAGTTCAAAGCCAGCCCAAGCAGAAAAATCCATGAGACTACATTTTCAATTAGCAAGCAAAAAAGCTGGACCGGAGGTATGGTTTAAGTAGTACAGCATTATTGCTTAGCAAGAAAGCCAAGTAAGAGCACAAGGTCCTGAGTTCAAGCCCCAGTACTATCACACATGTGTACACACATGGGGCTGGGAATATGGCCTAGTGGCAAGAGAGTTTGCCTTGTATACATGAAGCCCTTGGTTCGATTCCCCAGCACCACATATATAGAAAACAGCCAGAAGTGGCGCTGTGGCTCAAGTGGCAGAGTGCTAGCCTTGAGCAAAAAGAAGCCAGGGACAGTGCTCAGGTCCCGAGTCTAAGGCCTAGGACTGGCAAAAAACAAAACAAAACACAAAACACATGTGTACACACACACACACACACACACACACACACACACACACAAGAAGCTGGTCAACAGTGGCTCACGCCTGTAATCTGAGCTACCAAGAGGCTGAGATCTGAGGTTTGAGATTCAGAGCTCAGGAGGAAAGCCTATGAAATTCTTATCTCCAATTAATCACCAAAAATCCAGAAGTGGAGCTGTGGCTCAAGTGGTAGAGCATCAGCCTTGAATGAAAAGGCTAAGGGACAGAGCCCAGGCCCAGAGTTCAAGCCCCAGTACCAGCACACACACACACACACACACACACACACACACACACACACACACACACAGAGAGAGACAGAAAAAGAAGAGGCGTGGGTGGAAATCAAAGAAGGTGGCTCAGGAAGGTCTTCATGGAAAGATAACAATTGATTAAAGCCATGAAGAAGGTAAGAGATTCCAGGCTTCACAATGACAGGTGCTAAGAAGCTGGGGCTTGCATGTCAGGAGGTTGTGTGTAGCTGAACAGAGAACCAGGAGAGAGGCTAAGCTCAGAGAGGGAGGGGCAGGGCAGGGCAGGGCCTTCCTTACAGGTAATTATAAGGACTGTGGCTTTGCCAGAAAGGAATGAGACATTGCTGGGTGGTTTTGAGTGTAGGGGAAGAAGATGCTTATTTTTAATTCAGCTCACTCCTGCTACTGTGTTGAGAACAGACTATATATAGTTTCATAGGAGAGCAAGGCTGGCACAGAAAAGCTCTAGAAGCATATTGGTCAGCATTCTCCAGAGAAACTGAACAAAGTAAAAATAGATAGAAGATAGATAGATGATAGACAGACAAGCAGACAGACAGATAGATAAGTATGCAAGGTTGGTTTACTTGATTTAGGAGGCTGAAAAGTACCAGATGTGCCAAGCTGGAGCCTCAGGAAAGCCAGAGTTATAGTCTAAGCCCAAATCTTCAGGACCCAGGAGCAACGATGTCTTCAGGCCAGGGAAGGTAGATGTGATGGTTCAAAATGAAGCAGATTCCCCCCTCTTCCTCATGCTTGTCCTGTTGTGGCCCTTAGTCAGTTGGGCAATGCCTACCCACTACTCAGTAGGAGTGCTCCTTCTACTCAGGGCACACATTCAAGTGCTAGTGTCTCCTGAAAATACCCTCAGAGACATACAAGCTCTCTGTGGTGGTGCAGACATGTCATCTTAGCACTCAAAAGGCAGAAGGATTGCAAATTCCATGCCAGCAAAGGCTACAGAGCAAGACCCTTTCTGGAAAAAATAAAGAAAAGGAAAAGGAAGAAGTAAAGTACTGTTCTGTTAGCTATCTAGGCATTCCTTGGCTCC
Source organism: Perognathus longimembris pacificus (assembly GCF_023159225.1). NCBI lineage: Eukaryota > Metazoa > Chordata > Mammalia > Rodentia > Heteromyidae > Perognathus > Perognathus longimembris. The sequence continues at coordinate 20,272,733 of NC_063168.1, read as the reverse complement.
AGTCAAATTGACATACAGAATTAACCATTACAGAAAACAACCCATAGAAGGGAGAGGGAAGTGGGGAGGGGAGGGAGGGACAAGAGGAGAGAAGAAGAAAGGAGAGTAGAGCCAAAGCAAAGCAGTAGGTCATTTGGCAAAGAGGGAGGTTATACAAGAGAAAGTATCTGAAAAACAACAACAAAAATCAACCTCTTCTCAATACTAGGTGCCCGTGGCTCACGCCTGTAATCCTAGCTACTCAGGAGGCTGAGATCTGAGGATATCAGTTCAAAGCCAGCCTGGGACAAGGCTGTGAGACTCTTATCTCCAGAAAACAGGAAGTGGTGGAGAGATAGCCTTGAGCAAAAGAGCCCAGGGACAGTGCCCAGGCCCCAATTCAAGCCCCAAGACTGACAAAACAAAACAAAACAAGACAAAACCCTACTCATTGTCATTGCCACTGACTATATGCTGGCTTTCTTAGCTGGCAAATACCAAATTATTCCAAGTGACTTACAGCACTCAGACCCACCCATCAGCAGTCTGGTAGCTAGGCCAAGTTTTCTTTCTGGCATTTGGTCTCCAAGAGTCTGGTGTTCCTCAGTTAATGTGCGCTGAATTTTTGTTCCTCTGTATGTTCTACGTGTTCTACTTTGTGACAACCTTTGAAAATCTTTCTTTTACCTCTTGGATATATCAACTCCTGCTTCGCTGCAGTAATGGATTTTGTCTTTAATCTTTGAAAGACTGAGCTCTCTTTATTACCTTATTCTATAGTGTGCTGGTGACCCCATACCATTCTTTAGACCAAGGGCTTGCCCATTTCAGGGCAAGCAGGGCCTCTCACATGAAGTCTCCAGGTAGTTTGAGAGATTCTGCTGGTTGCTTAGAGCAGACTTTGGGGATGATAATTAGATGATCTTTTCCTCAGAGAAGCAAAGGTCACCTTTTTACCCAAGCTGTATTAGTCACCTCAAGCTGTTATAGGAAACACTTCAGATGGGATGGCTCAAACAAACATTTATTTTCTCTTTGTTCTGGAGATTGGACCTGTGAGAACAATGTGCAGCACAGCTGGGTTTAGGTAAGGCTTCTCTCCTGGCTGGTAGGCACTTGCTCACATGACTCTTGGTACTTTCTTTGAAAAAAGTATGTTCTTTCTCTTCTTCTTCCTTCTGGTCTACCTTTTCCTCCTCTTTCTCGTCCTTGCCTTTCTTCCTTCTCTTTCTTCTCCTCCTCTTCCTTCTTCTTCTTCTTCTTCTTTCTCCTCCTATCTCTTCCTTTTCCTCCTTCTTTTCCCAGAACTGGGACTTGAACTCATAGCCTCATGCTTTTCCCATTGCTGTGGTGCGCTACTGCTTTGGCCATATTTCCAGTTTCAGGTTCTTGGTGTTTTTTTTGTTTGTTTGTTTGTTTGTTTTGCTGCTTAATTAAACCAATTGGCAGCAAATGGTACACAGCTCTATGCCAAATTTCAATAACCCTGACTAACACTGTTGGAATGAGTGTATGGTACCGTGTAGCAAAAATACATTTTAGAAAGCATTCTAAACCTGGATGCTCTCCTGCGTAGGGTTTGCAGCCTGATACTTGCACATCACATTATTAGTCCATTGACTGTCTGGCTTCCTATGCTCAACTTGAACCAATCAAGAAAAACAGTTTTCTACATTTCTTCTTCTGAGTACGAGAGTCCTGTCCTACCAAATGATGTATGCTGTAGTCAACTATGGTCTGTGTAGATGATGGTAGCCTCAGAAGATTATACTTGGGATGGAAAAACTCTCATCATCTAGTGACAATGTTATCACTGTCATGTCATGGCACAACGTTGCCATGTCATCTGAAAAGATAACACATATAATATCCATAGCATAGAATGCTTGATGATAACAAATGACAATTACTGGCTTGTGTACTTACTACACTATACTCTTTATCATTATTTTAGAGTGAATTGCTTCTACTTGCATAAAAAAAAGAAGAGTTGACAACAGTATATCATGTCACAGCGGCAGCAGCCTCATATGTCTTATATCAAGAGGCCGCATGGAGAGAATGACCTACGTCATCTGGGTTGTGTGAATACCTTCTGATGTTTACATGACAATAGCATCTAGATGCATTGCTCTATAGTAGCTCCATTGCCTAGCAATATATGACTGTATTTCTATCTGCAAGGTAGGACTGAATATGAGTAGGATAAAGAAAATTTAAAGAGAGCTAAGCTCTCAGGCCGAAGCAGGAGTTATACCAAGAATGGCATTACTGATGGGCACTGGTGGCCATACTCAGTCGTCAGAGAGAGAAAGAAGATGAAAAGGCAAGAGTCCAGAAGTGTTCCCTACATAAATCCTATCCTTTCTCTGTCTCCTGGAAAGCCATCTCTACGTTTAGAAGTGGTATCCAGATCTGGTCAAAGGAGACATATTCTGTGACCAAGAAGTGATGAACATGAAGGCAGAGCAAGGAGGTCCCCATGTAGGAAGTCAACATGGAATGGGACAAGGAATGAAGCAGAGAACAGGAGAGGGTAGCCATGTAGCTCAGTGGCAGAGTTTAGCATGGTTTTAATCCCTGGTACCCACAAGAAAGATAATAATAATAATAATAATAATAATAATAATAATAATAATAAAACGTTAAAACTATGGAAGAGCATGTACCTTGGATAGGTCAGATCATATACTTCATTGCTAATTCAGCCTCTGGGTAGGAGTTCTATGACAGGAGGGATTAGCAAAGGACTAAGTGGGAAGAAAGTGAGAGTTGTTCAAATACATAAGCTCTGAATTTTACCTAGGCCTGGGATTTGATAGGTGGGCTCCTGTATAGCTCTTGAGAAATAAAGAGTCAGAACCAGTCAATAGTGCTATGAATACCCAGTTCTATGTTATATTAACAGGATTTGGGCTTTTTGTTTGTTTTTGCTGGTCCTGAGGCTTGAACTCAGAGCCTGGGTGCTGTCTGTGACATTTTTGGCTCAAGGTTAGTGCTTTACCACCTGGGCTTAGCTTCACTTCCAGCTTTTTGGTGGTTAACTGGAGATAAGAGTCTCATGAACTTTTTCTTGCCAAGCTGGTTTTGAACTTGTATCCCCAGATTCCAGCCTCCTGGGGAGCTAGGATTACAAGTGCTGAGCCACCAGCACCCAAGGCTTTGATTTTGTTTGTCAACACTGGGGAATGAACACAGAGCCTCTCTCTTGATAGATGGATAGATAGTGCTCTACTTCTTGAGCCAAAGCCCTCGTCCTTTGTCTTTAGTTTGTTTTTCAGGGTTTTTGCTTTTCCCCAGGGCCAGCCTAGGCCCACAGCTTTTGCCACTTGTGTAGCTGGCATTGCCTGCTTGGTTTTGTTTTAAGACAAGTTCTTTCTGTATAGCCCTGGCTAGTTTTCAACTCTTCATTTTTCTGCCTCAGCCTCCCCATAATTTTTTGTTATTCAACTATATTAATAATGCACTTGTGGTTTGTCCCAGCTCAGCCTGAGATCCCTCTTCTATTTCCTCTTACTTACCTACAGTTTTATATCTGGGAGTTTGTTCACCAAGAAAAATGAGCTACAGTGGTCTGTGGAATTTAAAATAAGTAATTTTGCTACTAGTTTAAAGGCTTTTCTTTTCTTCTTTATTTTGGAGAAGAGAAGAAATAAGCTCTCATAATTTTCGGTAACTCTCAGTTAACATTATCTATGAAAGTGTCATTCATAATTAACCATTAGAAATAGTTAGGGCTGGGGATATGGCCTAGTGGCAAGAGTGCCTGCCTCGGATACACGAGGCCCTAGGTTCGATTCCCCAGCACCACATATACAGAAAACGGCCAGAAGCGGCGCTGTGGCTCAAGTGGCAGAGTGCTAGCCTTGAGCGGGAAGAAGCCAGGGACAGTGCTCAGGCCCTGAGTCCAAGGCCCAGGACTGGCCAAAAAAAAAAAAAAAAAAGAAATAGTTAATCATCAAGAATTAACTATTTTAGAATGAAATATTGAAGCACAACTATAAATATATAAATATGTACATTGATTTCAAATGTCATGTTGTGTAGAGGTTATTAGAAATAGAAAGGTTTGCTATTACCACTCACATTCCTGTTATTTTCCCATGGGCAAGTATGAAAAATTTTATATATTGGAATCCACAACTGCTCAAGGAACCTAAACAAAGAATTGTTTTGTGTATTGCATGCAAAACATAAGCTATTTTATTTTTTTATCAGCATACATTATTTAAGGAGTGGAATGTCATTGTGACATATCCACACATGTTTACAATGTATTCCAATCAGCTTCACTTCCTCCATTACCTTCCTTTCCCTCTTTCCCCCTTCCTACCTAAAACAATTTCAACATGTTTCTTTGTTCTATTTTCATACACACAAATAATCCACTTTGCCCATCAAAATGTAAGCTATTTTAAATAATAGACATACAGATGGGTGGATTATAGTAAAAACCAGACATGGGAAACTGAGATAGCTATTTTCACCATTTAAAAAAAAAAAAGTGTCACCCACTCATCACTAATTAGGTAGTGCAGACAGTCAAAGTAGGGAATTTAGGCCAAAATACCCAAACAGACCCAGCCTTTCAAGTTTATTGGTTTTTACAAACCAAAATTACTTATTCTCTCTCATCTTATGCTGAGTACAAGGGAAAAAATTGATTTAATTTCAAAATCAGGTCACCACATCAACAGTTTTGAAATCAATTTTTATAATGTAATGGCTGATTTCTTCATAGTTCACCAAAACACCAGCTCTTGACCTATTTATAACCTTCATTTAGATATAATAAAATGCTGTAGGGAGTTTTAAACCCATTGTACTCATTTAAGTGAGTTAAAGGAGATTTTAAAAACATCTTTGCTTATTCTACATGGCTACCCACAGTTCAGATACATAGCCTAATTTGAACAACACTCTGTTTTTTCCTGTATGTAAACATAGATGTTTACAGTTAAAAGGATGTTAAAAGTAAACTAGTTTATAATACTTAAGGCTTTGGGGTTGCAAGTAACCCAAAACAAACTTGAACCAACTTGGGAGGGGGAGGGGAAATCTACTGGAAGACCAGTATCCCAGCTAACTGCAAGGTCAGGGTACTTGTGGGAATCAGAAATGCCTGATCTAAATGCCATAGAATGTCTTGTCTCTGCTATACATTGACTTGTATATAACCTGGTGAAAACAGTGCTGCGGAGCAGTTCTGAGTCCCACTCTACAAAGATCTACCACAGAGATACAAAACCAAAATCCCAAGGAAGAACTCTGATTGGCTCACCTTAGATTAGGTGCCTATACATGGACCAATCAACTGTGATCAGGAAGGCAGAGTCAGAATGAAAATGATTTTCCTAATAGTTGGGGTATTAGAGAGAAACTATTCCAAGAAGAAACAAGGGGGAGGATGGGGAGACTCTTCCTTCTAAGAAATAAATTCTAACTCATTTTACAGATGTGGAAATTGAGATTCAAATAAATGAAATGACTCACTCAAGGGTACTGCATTTATAGTCAATGTTTCTGGCCCTTCATTTGGCTTATTCCTACACTGCCTTTTATTCTGTTGGGTCTTATTCTGGTCTTAGGTTGTGTTTAAACTCCACTCAGTCTTTTGCTGGAACTCTATCAGTTCCTGTTGTCTGGTTTCATTTTATTTTCTTACTGGGGTGGGGAGATGTCCATTGGAAGTGGGAATCCCCCCACTGCCTCCTTGCCTGTCAGTCTCTAGGGTTCACCTTGGGTGAATATATAATTATCATAATAATATATTACACTCACTGTCCAAATGCTTTGTGTCCATTCACTTGTTCAATCTTCAAAACAGTCCTCTGAGGGAAGTATGAGTGGCTGATGAACTTGTTCAAAGTCATAGAGTAGGAAGGGTTGGAAGCAGAACTCGAACCCAGGCAGTGTGGTTCCCATATCCTTGCTGTTCTCCATTGCAGTTCTGCTCTTTCCAAGACAAACACCTCTGGCCTGTGGCTTAGGGTCTGGGATTCTTGGAATGCCTGTGAACCTCAGTGTTGCTTGTCTGTGGTGCTGTTGCCACTGGTATATGGGCTGCAATATCTTGCCCCGGAGCCTGACTTTACTACTGCTAACAACGGCTGGTTCAGTGACTACTTTTGTCCTCTTGTTGCTGTACCAGTACAAGGGCAGATACACTCCCAGAGGTTTTGCTCTCAGAACTTGATGTTTAGAGTATCTTCAGGATGACAGACTCTCCTTACAAGAATCGGAGCTGTGCACCAGTGGCTCACGCCTGTAATCCTAGCTACTCAGGAGCCTGAGATCTGAGGATTACATTTCAAAGCCAGGCAGGAAAGCCTATGAAACTCTCATCTCCAATTAACCACCAAAAAGACAGAACAAGAACTGTGGCTCAAGTGGTAGAGTGCTATCCTTGAGCAAGAAAGCTCATGGATAGAGCCTAGGCCCTGAATTCAAGCCCCAGGACCGGCGGCACACACACACACACACACACACACACACACACACACACACACATCTCAAACAAGTTCAAGAGGGACAAAGGTTATAGTGCCCCTGTGCAGACTGGAGTAGGACCCCATAAACACAGTCCTAGGTGACACAAGGGAGGGATACTGCAACTGTGGGTTTCTTCCCCTCATCTGCGATGAGTTTTCTGTCCTTCCAAGCTGGGGGACAGTCATAGCCTCCTGTTTAGAGGCATCTGAGGCATGGGCTTTGGACAAGGCTCCCGACCCTTGTGTCCTTCAGAGGTCAACTCATGGTCACTGCTCTATGCCTTGATTTTCCTGTGTATGACCTAGAGATTATTGGCTGTGGGTTTTTCTTTCTTCTTCTTTTTATAATGTAGGGCTGGCTGGCCTGGAACTTGCAATCTTCCTACCTCAGCCTCCCAGGGGCTGGGATTATAGGAGGGCCAGGCCAGAAGAGAACATATTTGATAATTCACAAAGGCAGGTGTACTAGAATGGAAAGAAGGCCAGTCCTCGGTGCTCACGGAGGCAGCCTGACAGTGTTTAGTCCTCCCCTCCCTTCAGACATTATTCCTTCCTGTCTAGTGGTGCCTGCTACCCATCCTCCTGTTATCTCTCCCTTCCTCTGTCTCCTCCACATCCTTTCTCTCTCCTACACTCGCAGCTCACCACTAGCGTTGTAACCCAGGGCCTTGGGTATGCTAAGTGAGCATGGTATCTCTGAGCTACATCCCCAGCCTGTTTCTATCTAATGTCTCCTGTAGAGATATGTGACCCCATCTGGCCAAACGAACCACTCCACACACTGCATACCCATTACACAACTCACGCTCCTCTCCTTGCTGGCCACTGGCCTTCATCCATCACCTCAAAATATTTTAGCCACAAAAGCTATGCTTTTTGTTAACATTTTAATCATTATTTTCCTGGCATTTCTTTGATCTCGAGCCTAGGAGTGGTTCTAGAGGGTATGTATTTGGTACTCTAGATTACACTTAGAGCAGTCACTCTGTAGACAAGGACAAATGCAATAAATAAATAATGCAAAATAAGTCCAAAAATGACTAAAGAGGTGATACTTCATAGGAGAGCAAGAGATGTCAGTGTGGACTTTAAACATGGTATGACTGAAAGTTTGCTTTAAAACAAGTTGAGGTTGTGTGATCCCTACAGACCTAATTTGAAATTATTTCTTCTCTGTTTCTGCAGCACCCAAGCACCAAAGACAATGCAGAAGTTTGTGACTCCTCCAGCTAAGATGGTATGACCTAAATATATATTTGGGGCAAACCCTCTTCCTTCTTTCCTTCTAAGTAGAACTACAGCACATTCCCCAGAGGTAAAATGCTATGAAATCCTATTGTGTTTGTCTTTTTGCTTTTGTTCCCCCCCTCCCTTTTCAGAAATCCTTGAGTCTTTAAGGAGACAATAGTTTTCTTAGCAAAAAACAAAAACAAAAACAAACAAGTCATGGTGCAGCCATGATTACTTGAAACAGAAAAAAATAAAGAAAGAATTGGAAGGAGTAGGCTATGAGAGATTATACCCAAACTAGTACCTAGAGAAGGGGAGGGGGAGCACACAGGAGGCACCAATCAGAAAGCAGAGAGAACTGCAGAACCAGAAACTAAAGAAAGGAGCAATAAAATAGTATGTGTGGCAGGGAGAGAGAAAGAGAGAGAGAGACAGAGAGACCAAGATAGAGAGACAGAGAGAGACAGAGAGACAGAGAGACACGGAGAGACAGAGAGACAGAGAGAGACAGAGAGACACAGAGACAGAGAGACAGAGAGACAGAGACAGACTGGGAGAGAGTGGAGAGTGGAGAGAGAGAGAGAGGGAAAGGGACAGAGTGCAGAGAGAGAGTGTGTGTGTGTGAGAGAGAGAGAGAGAAAGAGAGAGCAAGAGAGCAAGAGAGAGAGCGCGAATGCGAGTGAGCTAGTAGCCGGGGTCAAGCTGGAGGAACAGGCCGAGTAAGACAGGAGCCAGGGGAGTCCCCCAACTGTCTGTTTACAAAAAGACAGGCCCAAGGAAATTCCAACGACTAGATATTCAGATCCGAAATAGAAAGGGACCCAAATAAGCCCGTGGGCTGTGCTTCTTAATCCACGGCCACTGTCTTATCTAGAATAGATGGAAGATGGCATTCTCCTGACTTCCACGGAAGCTGGTAGACTGTAGTTATCTTACACGTGGCCCGCTAATGTGCTGGGTTGCTGGGGCGGGAGGGGGGGAGCGGGGTAGGGAACCCCAGGCGGAGCCGGGATTGACCCTGGCACTCCCTGGGCCTCAGGAGTCTCCCCAGGCAGAGTGACCGCAGGGAGGAGGGTGGGACCTGGGGCAGGGGGCGGGAGGCGGCGGGGGGGGGGGGGGAGCTGCAGGAGGTTGTCAGTGGCAGCTGCCACCCTGGCTAGACGGCTTGTTCCGTGGCGCCCCGCCCCGCTGTGGACGACCCTGCACCCGGAATGGATCCAAGGCCACCCCTGGCTGGGGGGGTAGGGCGGTGGATCGCAGCGTCCCGGCCCCGATCCCGAGCTGTCTGCAGTTCCGGGAGCAGGAAGCCGGGCTGGCGTCCCGGTTCCGTGCTGTGGCTCCCGCTGGCTGCCTGGCGCTTTCTGCTGGGCTTGGGACACTATGACGCACCCTCTCGGTATTAGAACACTTCACCTTCTATTTATAGACCCTCCTCCAACCGCAGACCTCGCTCCTTCTCTCCATCGAGAGGGAAAAAAAAATCCTACCTCCAGTGCAAAATGCATTGCACAGCCCTTGATTGGGAAGAATTCTATTTTGTGCATCCTTTTAGAATTCCAAGTTTTAATGGTGGGGCTAATCATTTCTCTCCCTCTGGCAACAGGGAATTCCTCTACTTTTCTAAAACTTGAAAATGTACACAATTTAATTTTTACATAGCCTCCTAAACATGTCAAATAAATGCGTTTCCTGTGAGTTCATGAAATACTCTCTCAAGAATGTGCTCAAGCTGGGTAAGGCTTGCACACTCGTTGAATTCAGGGAAGGAGGTTTCTAGCTTGGCTTGCTGTATGTGCCACAATCCAGCTGTTTTAAACTCAGAATTTATTGAGAAGTGCATATATCAAAGAGAGAACGTTGCACATTTTCAACAAGAGCAAAGTTAGTCTTAAAGTGTTTTGAGTTGTTGTTAATTGTGGTTGTTAGATATCAGCCTTATGCTTTGAGATGTATGATACCCAGGTACTATAGACAGTTAAAAATAATCCTTACCTCGTCACATTAACATTTGTGGGAATTAAAATAGGATTTTTTTTAAACTGAAATTTATTTCTCATCATATGGTTGTTTGTGCTGCAACCAAAGAGAAAGCCTGGCAATCATCTTTCATCCTGGTTTTACTCAGTTTCACTTTCTAAACATCAGAAGGTCTCCTCCACAGTCCACCACCCTTTAGATTTAAAGGAAAAGGATTGGATACATATCCACAGATGCAGGTTTGTGTCTAAAAGCATAGCTAACTACATCTCGATTCTCATTTTAATAAATTTATGACCACAAAATGAAGGCAAAATAACGTATGATATGCCAGTGCGTGGTAACTTTAACCTAGTTTATGAAGGAAGAGAGGAGCTGGGGGAATAAGGGCTATAAAATAATAATATTATATATAACACAGTTTTGCTGTGGAGAGTACTATACCCTAGTTCCATGTAAGTACTTAGGAGATGACAACAGCAGTTGTTACAGTATGTTATGAAATACCCACCCCACAGTAGGACTCTATTAGAGACAATTTGGCTACTAAGTTTAAAAATGTACATATGTGGGGCTGGGAATATGGCCTAGTGGCAAAAGGGCTTGCCTCGTATACATGAAGCCCTGGGTTCGATTCCCCAGCACCACATATATAGAAAACGGACAGAAGCGGCACTGTGGCTCAAGTGGCACACTGTGGCTCAAGTGGCAGAGTGTTAGCCTTGAGCAAAAAGAAGCCAGGGTCAGTGCTCAGATCCTAAGTCCAAAGCCCAGGACTGGCAAAAAAAAAAAAGTATATATCTGACCTGGAAGTACAGTTCAAGTAGTGAGCAAGAAAGCTTAGATTTTTTTTTTTTTTTGGCCAGTCCTGGGCCTTGGACTCAGGGCCCTGGCTTCTTCCCGCTCAAGGCTAGCACTCTGCCACTTGAGCCACAGCGCCGCTTCTGGCCGTTTTCTGTATATGTGGTGCTGGGGAATCGAACCTTAGGGCCTTGTGTATCCGAGGCAGGCACTCTTGCCACTAGGCTATATCCCCAGCCCAAGAAAGCTTAGATTTTGAGGTTTTGAGTTCAAGCCTGGATATTGGCACAAAAATATAAAAAAATACATATGCTTCAATCCAGCTCCTTAGGAGCTTAAGATACAGAATCAGTGTATATACGGGACATCATTAGTTATTGCAATGCATTTGCTAGCAAAAAGTCAGAAACAAGAATGTCCTAGATTATGGGTGGTGATGGGAAGGGAAACATGGGAGAGCCAGGGAAGGGTGACATTGTCCAAAAAGAAATATACTCATTGCCTGGCTTATGTAACTGTAACCCCTCTGTACATCATTGTTATAATAACAATAAAAGATAAAAATTTAAAGTCCTACAATAGTGGAACATCTATATGATAAGCTATCATGTAGTCTGGAAAATGAAAGCAACTCCTTTTTTTGTTTGTTTGTTTAATTTGTGCTGGTCTGGGCCTTGAAATCAGGGCTTGGGTACTATCCCTGAACTTTTTATCCTCAAAGGTAAGACTCTACCACATGACCCAGAACGGCACTTACAGCGTTTTGGTAGTTAATTGGCTATTAGAGTTGCAAGGACATTCCTTTCCCTGGCTGGTTATGAACCTTGATCCTCAGAACTCAGCCTCCCCAGTAGCTAAATAATAGGCCTGAGCGACCCGTGCCTAGCCACAACTCCTTTTCATACTGACAGAAAAGTAACTCCAAGATATACTAAGTTAATAAAAGGAAAGTAGAGAAACATGTGGTGATGCACATCAATAGTCCCAGCTATGCTAGAGGCTGAGGCAGGAAGATCACTTGAGACTAGGACTTTGAGTCCAGCTTGGACAATGGAATGAGGCTCTGTCTCACAAAGAAAGATGAAAAAAAGAAAGATGAGAAAGAAAAAGAGAAAGAAGAGAAACAATATATACTGTCATTTACATTAAAAAACAAGTACACACATATGTTAACTTGTATATGGATTCAAATACATATAAAAGTGCAACAAGATTTTCCTCCTGAAAGGTATCTAGGAGCCTGGGATGGGAGAAATATTGTTTTTATCTATCCTTTATATCTCTGACATTCTTTCTATGAGCATACATCATGTGCTTACAATTATTATTATTACAGTTGTACAAAAAGATTACAGCTCCATAAGTCAAGTACAATGTATCTTGATCAATGCTACCCCTTCTATTCTCACCCATTTCCCCATCTCATCCCTACCCTCAAGTTACATAGTTCAGTTTTTTACATAATGTGCAATGAATATAATGACTACATTTGCTCACCCTTCCTCCTTCCTTTTATGTCTGCTTACAATTTTTAAAACTAAAAATACCTTTAAATTCTTTTCTAAAATGACTCACATATGGCAGCTCTCTCTCTCTTGTTCTCTCTCTCTACATATATATGTAAGTGTGTGTGTGTGTGTGTGTATGTGTGTATACTGAGGTTTGAACTCAATACCTCAAGCTCTCACTCACTTCTTTGTTGAAATTCTACCACTTGAGCCATGCCTTCAGCCCTACTTTTTGGTGGTTATTTTGAAGATGGAGTTTCATAGACTTTTCTGTCTGGCTGTCTTTAAATCACAATTCCCTGGATCTCAGCCTCCTGAGTAGCTACAATACAGGTATGAGCCATTGGCACCCAGCTGGTAAGCTCTCTCTTTGCCAAAAAGTTACTCAGCCTGCACTATCAGCATGTTAAAAGAAAGCACTGTCATTCATATTTTCCCTCTATTTTTGTGGCATGCTATGGGTGGGAATAATGGCAGAGTGAGATCTACTAAGTACCCATTATGAAATAATTATTTAAAAAAAAACTATAGCTTATCTATTTTGTGTGGCACTAGACTAAAACAAAGGCCGATTCTCAGGCCTGTTTCTCATATTTCCTATTCTGGCTTCCTTTCTACACCACAGATAGAGTGCTGAGATCTCCAAACATTTCAGTGAGGTAGTATATGCAGAGTGCTTTTGCTTTGGTTACAAAAGTGAGAAAGACCTTAGGTGGGACCTTTCCAGGTTTGCCAGAAATAAGTCAAATGGTTTGTTTTTGGTCCCACTGCAGATGTTTCTGATGAGTTGATGTACATTTGTGTTGTTGCTGGTCTGCATAGCAGTAGAATAGGTGTGGGATTAATGTTCCTGAGGTAGGTTCCCTAGCAGACTCAGCACTGAAGTCTTCTGAGGATGATAATCATGAAGATTAAGGGGATGGTGGAAGAGAGATTTGTCTGAGAAAATGGACACAGTTCTGGTTTATCCATATACGTGCTGATATGGATACCACACTTTCCCATAGTATAGAAGGCTAAAAACAAAATAAAATCATTATTGGAATCTAGAGGGGCTTGCAATCATCTCTTGGGTCTCTAGTTATATTTTGGTTCATGAAGTGAGGTTACTTCAGAGGTGAGGGACCCTGCTTATACTCTACTTTCACAAAGTATGCCTTTGTGTGCCACTAAAGTTTCTCCCTCCCTCCCTCCCTCTTGCTTCCCCCCTCCTTCCCTTCCCTTCCTTTCTCTCTCTCTTCCTCTCTCAGTGGTCCTGGGGTTGAACTCAGGACCTCATGCCTCCTAGGCAGGCACTTGAACATTGCCTCCAGCCCTTTCACTTTAGTTATTTTTCAGGTTGAGCCTTACATTTGTCCCTGGTGGGCCTCAGACCTAACTCTGCCTCTGGGATTACAGATGTACCATACTGCCTGCCCAAGTAAACCACTTTCATGACTTGTATTCTCTGCACAGCTATAGTATTATTTATAGAGAGCTTTTAAAAACAATCCAAGCTATCTTTCCTTCCTACTTTAGCTTACTTTTGCTTGAAGTAATGATCATGGCTTTAAGGCAGCGGTGATTGAAAAATATATAATATATATATAACATGCTGAACATATAATATACATGTACTATAGAAGAAAATATACTATGTACATACTATTAGAACAAAGCCATCTGGGAGCCTGGTAAAAGGCAAACCATACAGGGCTATGGGAAAGGAGAAATCACAGAGTGACTTTGTCCTTGGGGTTGTACCTTAACCTGAAGTGGGGCCAGTGAGATATATGGCAGCCCTTCCTCCCAGCAGGGACCCGGGTGTGGCTGGAGGAAGTGGTCTAGGGTCCTGGGTGTGGCTAGAGGAACTGGCTCAAGGATCTGGAGAAATAGTTCTGTATCTGCTCATCAAGCTCCCAGCAGATATTTCTAGAGCAGAAAGCTCCGTCAGCTGCCTCTGTGCAAGGCCAGAGCTGCTGTGTGTCCCTGTGCACATCCTGCCTTGCTGCTGTGTGTCCCTGTGTGCTTGGGTATCCATGTTCCAGCACATCCTGCCTGGCTGCTGGGTGCAGCTCAGAAACAGCCTTTCAGATAAATGCACTCCAGTTGGCTGCTTAAGAGCAATGAGGCGGAATTCTGAGCATGGTGAAGGAGGCAGTGTCTTCCAGGGAAGGGTTCGCTTATATAGCTTGTTTGGCACAAGTTCAGGACACAGAAGAAGGAGGAGGGGAAGCTTTCTCTTTTGGAATTGGCCTCAGATATATAGGTCAGTATTCTATGATGTATTCCAAAGAATATAAGAAATCAAGGTGTACATTTTAAAAGCATAAATTGAGGCTTGTATGTCTCTCATCCACTTAAAACAGAGAACATTGCTAGTCCCTAAGAGGCCATTGTATGCCTGTTCTAAATAAATTTGCCTTCCTGGCTCTGTCTCCAGAACTATATTCCTGAATTTGATCTTTTTATTGTTTTGTTTTGAAGTACTGAGTATTAAACCCAGAGCCTCATGCATGCTAGGTGAATGCTCTTCCACCTTCAACCTATACCTTAACCTTTAATATTTTTATTTTAGTTTTTGACACAGGGTTCCTTTGGGTTGCTGAGGCTAGCTTCAAACTTGCTATCCTCCGCCTTCAGCCTTCCCAGGTAGCTGGGATTATAGGCATGTCTGTCTTACTATCTTTCTTTCTTGTTTTAATACGTATGTATATATTACTGAATAACATACTCTTTAGTTGCCTTCTTAAACTTATGTAAGTGGAATCTTGTTTTTCTTTTAATCCAACATTATCTTTGTGACCAATATTTAATTGGTATTCAGTTCCTTTCTTGATCTTCCCAGTGCAAACTTCTAGCCCAGATTCTTCTTAGATTCTTGCTTTTATCTCTTTACTAGGTCCTCTGTTGATAGATTCTTCTCCCAGGAACTTATTGTTCATGCTATCACCAACTATTTACCTTCAAAAGCAAAGATAAATTAAAAGTCATTTTCTAGTCTGGCACCAGTAGCTTATGCCTGTAATCCTTGGTACTCAGGAGGCTGAGATCTGAGTATCACGGTTCAAAGCCAGCCAGAACAGGAAAGTCCATGGAACTCTTATATTTAATTACCTACCCAAAAGAGCTAGAAGTAAAGCTGTGGCTCAAGTGGCAGAGTGCTAGTCTTGAGCCCAAAAGCTCAGGGATAGCACCCAGGCCTTAGCTAAACTCAAGCCCCAGGTCTAACACACACACAGACACACACACACACACACTAAGTGTGGTATTGCACACCTATAATCCCAGCACTTGAGAGGCTGAGACATGAAGATCCTGAGTTAGAGGCCAGCTTGGGCTATATAATAAGATCCTGTCTCTAAAAGGCAAATGAATAAACAAACAAAAAAGCATGTACAGTAGTATAAGATATATCTACTATAATATTTACCATATACAGTTTCTTATACTATAAATCATGTACATAAAGAAAAATGTTAATAATAGTGATCTAAATAATAGAGTTGTAGATATTTCCATTTTTATTTTTTTGTTGCTGGTCTGGGGGCTTGAAGTCAAGACTTGGACACTGTCCATGAGCTTTTTTTTTTTTTTCTTACGGCTGGCACTCTACCACTTGAACCACAACTCTTACTTTCACCTTTTTGATAGTTAGTTGGAGATAAGAGTCTCATGGATTTTTCAAACTGGCTGGCTTTGAACTGTGACCCTCAGATTCTGATTAGGCTCCTAAGTAGTTAGGATGATAGGCATGAGCCATTGGCTCCCAGCTTAAATAGTATAATTTGTTCTTTGTGGTTTTCCCTATTTCCCATATTGACAACAGTTTACATGAAGTTCAGGAACAGGCCAAGTACCAGTCACCTTTATTTTCCCACCTCCCAGTGGTTTCTCAAATGTAGCCTAGTGGGGA
The DNA here is from genome assembly GCF_023159225.1 of Perognathus longimembris pacificus. Lineage (NCBI taxonomy): Eukaryota > Metazoa > Chordata > Mammalia > Rodentia > Heteromyidae > Perognathus > Perognathus longimembris. The sequence continues at coordinate 20,256,852 of NC_063168.1, read as the reverse complement.
GATAAGCAGGGGACAGAGATAGTACGAGACTCAGTCCTCTTTTCAGAGACACATCAATATCTACAGCCTCTTGTTTTCTCTTGTGCAGAGAGCATCATTATCCTGCCTGTGGAGAGGAGCCTGGCCCTTCATCTGTCCTTCCAGACAGGGCCAACATCACGAAGGAGCCCCAGCTGCCCTTGCTCACTAAAAGGTACAGATTTGGCTTAATGTGTTGCTGGTGCTGTCTTGAAAGCCTTAATTTCATTTGCAGCAGTGGTTTTTGGTGAAGTTCACTGAGTACAGGAAGAAGGCTGTACATCAGATGTGTGCCTGCTACTCCTATAGCTTGCCAGTGAGCATAGCATTGTGCTGGAGTCCTCAGGATGGTTTATCTTGGAGTAAGCAGTAGTGCTGACAGCCATGAGAGGCCACACTCACCGTTCAAGTCAGATCTTGTTCTGAACAGGGGAGGAAAAGAAAGGTACCGTCAATTCAAAAACCTTGAGCAACCTAGGAACCCTATCCTTTCTTACTTTTGGTATTTCCTGTAATGGCTAGTTACAGATACAGAATAGGAAGACCTAGAAGGATATGGAGATAAAGGACAAGCCACACTTCTTTTTCTTGTTACGTTTTCCTTCCTTATCCAGGGAGTGGGGCACATGCACAGATAGCAAGAAGTGCATTAAACACTGTTGAGTTAGTTGTGTGGCATTTTCATTGCTCTAGTAAGAACGAAACACATATGCACACACCATCTATGAAATGATAAGTTGGATAATGTCAGTGATTCCATGGATCTGTTAAATGCTCTTATGTTTATATTTATGGACTGGCACAATATAAACAAATAAATGATGGAATTCAGATGATAATTTTATAGTTTCAATTTTTATTTAGACTAACAACAAATAGCATTAAATAACAAATGACAAGTGCCATGGTGAGGTGACAATGAAAAGCAATCTTTACATTCTAGTATTTTTGCAGCAGATTTTTCTCCCAGATCACAAATGATATAGTTGGCCCTGTTTCCAAGTCTACGAATTTCATTGCATTGTTGCTTCTAAAACCCATCCCTAGTCTCTAAAACTATTGTCTGTATTATATTCCTTAAATCCTGTGTGTGTGTGTGTGTGTGTGTGTGTGTGTGTGTGTGTGTGTGTGTGTATTGGGGCTTGAACTCATGGCCTCATGCTCCCTTGTTCAAGACTGGCACTCTACCACTTGAGACATGCCTTCAGTTTTGGCTTTTTGCCTGCTAACCGGAGATAAAAGTCTCGTGGATTTGTCTGCCAGAGTTGGCTTCAAACCTCAGATCTCAGCATCCTAAGTAGCTAGGATTATGAGTGTGAGCTACTGACACCCAAGTTTTCCTTTGTATAACTCTATTGCAGAATCTTTACCTTTAGGTTAAGATGGAGTCTAGAAAATGAGAAGATCAGATTGGTTAATGACTCAAAGTACTATCATCTATATTAAATAAGAACAACAAAACCTAGCAAACATATATCTTTGAGGGCAAGGACTTTCTCCCCTCTGGGTTTACCCTAATACTTTCCTTGCTTGTTGAAATCAGTGACTTGTCCTTTTCCTTGGCAAGCATATGTTCAGTTAAATTTAAGACAGTCTTCATCATGCTCTTCCAGTTCTCCAAAACCATCAAGGACTTCCTATTATCTTTTCCTGTAAATCAAAACTCATAAACAGGCATTTCAGGCTCTATAATGTGGCTTAGTCTACTTTTCCCAAATTAATCTACAGTTTCCAAATCTCTCTTAGAAGTCAGTGATTATTGAGCAAATTTTAAAAATGACCAGCTATGTAGCTCCTGGAAGTTACAGAAACTACAGATAAATCATTGGTTCTTCTAGAATTATGTTGATTAAAAAAAGTGCAACCTGGGCTAGGAATATGGCCTAGTGGCAAGAGCGCTTGCCTCCTACACATGAAGCTCTCAGTTCGATTCCCCAGCACCACATATATGGAAAACGGCCAGAAGGGGCGTTGTGGCTCAGGTGGCAGAGTGCTAGCCTTGAGCGGGGAAAAAGCCAGGGACAGTGCTCAGGCCCTGAGTCCAAGGCCTAGGACTAGCCAAAAAAAAAAAAAAAAAAGTGCAAGGTAACATTAATGCCCTCAAGTTGGAAGTTAGTTAATGATGAGCAGTGCCGTCTCTAAGAGACAATTATACGAAATGCACTGCTGAGCCAAATGTTGGTGGCTGACACTTGTAATTTTAGCTCCTTGGGAAGCTGAGAACTGGAAGGTTACATTTCAAAGACACCCAGATAGGAAGGTTTTGAGACCCCTTTCTCAGCCCATCACTGAGTGTGGTGGCATGTGCTTATCATCCTACCTACAACAGGAAGTCTAAGATGGATGGGTTGTGGTATAGGCATATGCCCAGGCAGGAAGTGAGACCCTATCTCAAAAATAAATACCTAGTACAAAAAAAAGGAGCGGGGAGGCTGAAGGCTTGGCTCAGAGATTGAGCATTAGCTTAGTAAGTTCGAGGCCCTGAGTTCATCCCCCAAGATTTTTTTTTAAAGAAAAATAATGTGCTCCTGAGTTATTTCTGTAGGATCACCTTCCAGCTTCTCCACAATTTGGCTATACCTGTACACAGCTAGTGGGAGGGCTGCCTGAGCTGCTGCTGTTCCGTCCATGCAGGTAGCTGCTCTCATCCTACCGTGTGCGTTCCTGCAGAGTTCTCTACCTGGGCCTGTTCCTGCCTATGGGAATCTGAAGAACATGAAATTGTAGCCATTACTAAGGGTCAGAATTTAGTATGCTAGTAATGAGCCATTAAGGAAAGCTTTGGGCAGAGACAAGCTTTTAAAGCAGTATAATCCAAGCAGGGGTTATTCTGAGTGTACCTTTGTGGGAAATGATTGTTTTCAACATGCCTGTGGGGGAGACACTCAGAATCTAACAGTGCTGGAAGAAGCTTCGAGAGTCCTCTCATTCATTCACCTATCTTTAGTTAGAAACCCCCTAAATCTTTTCAGAAAACCACCCATCTATCGCAAACCTTTTGGTAACTCCTATAATTGTTCACCAATCCTGATTTCAGCAGCTAGATCGGATATTTAACTTAAATCTCTCCGAATAAGTCTCTCTTCATCTCCTACTTCTCAGTCAATTTTAAGAGGCCCTTGTGTCTACTGTTATTGTTTTATTTGTATGGTTATTATTAGCACTGATAGCATACAAAGAGCTATAAAAACATAAGCAAATGCATTTTTAGACCAGTCTTGAAGTAGAGGCTTTTTAAAGTCTAGGAAAGTAGAATGTTTCTAACTTGGGAATGAGGAGTGGGCAGATAGGAGCGCAGTGACATAGTGTCGCTCTGTTTCAAGCTGTGGCCCACACCTCCAGAGCCATCACTCATTTCCCACCCAGCCTGGGAAGGAAGCTTAACATCTGTGACTATCTACTGAACTGCTAAAGGGAGCTCAGACAGATGAGGAGGAGGCCTTAGTAACAGGCACCTAAGGGCCTGTGGAGGGAATCACAGCTGGGGCGGGGGGAGGGGGGCACTGCCTGAAAACCTGCCACAAGCTCCCAGGACAAAAGGAGACTATCTGAGCCCATTCCTCCCCTCAAAATGTCCCTGTTAAGAGCAGAAAGGAAGACCACAGAGATGCACCTTAAAACGAAAGACACACTAAAGGCCTGGGACTTTCTTCTTTCTTACTTTTTATTTTTTTCTTCCCACTTGAAACGTTGTGAAGATTTATTCGTGTTGCAAAATGTGCTTCCTGTGCTGCTGACACTTGAGGGGTGGGGGATACCTCAGGCGCTGCTATGATGACATCTTCTATCAGTCCTGCATGTGCACTTGGGCAAGGGTTTGTCTGGGTATGTATTCCTGGGAGTGGAACTGCTAGGTCACTGGCAAAACATGTTCTATATGTCAATAAGTATTGTCAGGTAATGCACCAAAAAGATTTCACCAGGACTAAACTCCCAACAGCCAAGCACAAGAGATAGTTTATGCTTCTTCCCATCCTAGACAAGACTTGGCATTATCCTACTGGCATGTGTGCCTATTTAATGGGTGTGAAGAGATGTCCTGATGTTTGAATATACCTTAAGCTAACTGTATTTCAGGTTAGTATTTTTTCATTCACTTCTTAGTCTCTCAGGTTTCCCTTCTTAGTCTCTCAGGTTTCCCTTCTATAAGTTGACCTGTTTGTATCCTTTGGCTAGTTTGCTATTGCATTTCTTTCTTATTTTTAGTTTTTTCCCTCCTGAGTGACTTGTAGGAATTCCTAGAGTAGTCTGGATATTTGTCTTTTGAAGACAGAGGTATTTTGAGTTTGAGGCCATCTCAGGCAAAGTGAGCAAAACTGTAGTTCCTACCATAGTCTAGATATTTGTCTTTTGTTGGCTTTAGCCTTTGGGATTTCCAATTTATCAACTTTTTCTTGTTTATAATGTGCTTCATTAACAGAAAACTTAGCTTTTAATGTCATCAAATTCATCATTCTTTTGATTTTATGGTTTATGCTCTTACAGTCTAGAGAGGTCTTTTCTGGTCTAACAATATGAAGTACTTCTTAAAATTAGTTTTTATTAGTTCTGCTTTTTTATTATTTTTTTCTTCCCTTCCCTTACCTCCCTTCATCTCTCCCTCCTTCTCTCCCTCTCTCCCTCTCTTCTTTTTATGATACTGAAGATAAAACCCAAGGGCTTGTACAAGTGCTCTGTTACTGAACTACATTCCCAACCTATCATGTTTGTTTGTTAATTCACTTAGAGCTTACCTTTGTATATTGTGTATATAGATACAACTTTATGGTTATTTGGGGGTTAAACAGACTTTCCCAACATTATATATAATACCAAACCTTTGTGTTGGATTGGATCAGACCACTGTCATTCCTGAGCTTCTGGCTCTGGGACTGCTCATCAGGCCCTTTGCCATGTGATTTTGCAGCACCTTCCACTGTTTATGTTTGGCTTGGCTGTGTAATTTATTTAGCTAAGGGGATGTTAGTAGGTATAATGGGAGAAGAAACATTACATGTGTCTGAGTGATTTGCCTTCACCTTCTGAGCTTCTTTTATTGCCAGGATGAGATGACTGGATAAAGCTTGAACCTGGCCTGCAGCCTCTAGACCTTAGTAAGTCTTGATAGATGCAGTTGAGATCAGCTGAATCTCACTTCATGGGAGAGAAAAATAAATGGCTGCCATCAGCTCCTGATACTTGCGGGTTATTTATTTATTATTGTGCTGGTTCTAGTACTTGAGCTCACGGCTTCTGAAGGCTAGTACTCTACCACATGAGCCACAGCTCCACTTTCAGCTTTTTGGTGGTCACTTGGAGATAAGAATCTCATGGACTTTCCTACCCAGGTTGGTTATGAACTTTGATCCTCAGATGTCAGATTCCTCAGTAGCTAGGATTAGAGGCATGAGCTACTGGTGCCCAATGGTTGTTATTATTATTATAGCTCATGGGGTTATGCTGTCACCATGATCACATATCAAGTTCTGAGAGGATAATGAGTTGTTTCTGAGTTTTCTTTTTTGTTCCATGGTTCTAAATATCTTTTCCTGTCTTTTATAATATATGTATATATTACATATATCATACATGTGCACATATAATGTACCATATTATATATGCTACACATACATGTATTATATATCATACATATAACGTTGTATATATCATATAACATTAACATATGTTCAAACGTGAGGGAAAATTTCCTTTCTCTGCTTTTCTTTGCTAAAAAGACCAAGTTAGCTGGGTATAGTGTCACATGACTATAATCTCAGGACTCGGAAGACTGAGGCCAGCCTCCAATATGTGTCCATGACCCTGTCTTAAACTAAAAATGGCCAGGTTATAATAGGGTTTATTTTTCCATATACATTTTAGAATAAATAAAATTTTCTCAAATCTTGCTCCAAGTTTAATTCTCACTGTATTCATGAATAAATTTAGAGATCATTGATATCTTACTGATGTTACATTATTCCTGTCACATCATTCCATCCATATAATTAGATATATTCCTCTTTTGGCTTCTTTTGAACTCCATTAATTGAGATAAATTTTTTTCCAAGAAGATTTTGTGCATTTTAAAGTTAATTCCTAGAAAAGTATAGGTTTTTTTGGCACTTGTAAACAGTATATTATTTCAAGGTTGTTAGGACAAAAGGTGTAAGACTACTTCTGGCTTTCATAAACTGATACTGTATTAGGGAATACTGCTGCATCAGCATTAGGTTTGGATAGAAGTGACAGATATACAAACTAAAATAAAAGTGTTATGATGAAATAGAGGTGTGTGTGTGTGTGTGTGTGTGTGTGTGTGTGTGTGTGTGTGTGTTGGTTCTATGGCTTGAACTCAGGGTCTGGGCACTGTCCCTAAGCCTTTTTTGCTCAAAACTAGTGCTATACTATTGAGTCACAACTCTATTTCAGGCTTTTTGGTAGTTAATTGGAGATAAGAGTCTCATGTACTTTCCTGTCTGGGCTGGTTTTGAACCTGGATCCTCACATCTCAGCCTCCTGAGTAGCTAGGATGATAGGCATGAGCCACTGGCATCCATCTTAAAATAAAGGTTTATTCCAGAAATTTGTAGAGATTAGCCAGTATTGCTGCAGCAGATTTCTTCTGCCTTGGTGCTTCGCTGTGTGTGGCTTCTATATCCTGGGTCAACTCATGGTGTAAGATGACTGCTATATCACAAGCCATTATGTTCCCTTTCCAGATGGAAGGAAAGAGGAAGAGGGCATGCCTTCTCTCTTTAAGAATGTATGTACACTCTGTTTACAATCCATTGCCTGGAACATAAGCAATATTTAGCCACAAGGGATACTGGTAAATGTCTTTGTTCTGGCTGGCCATGTGCCCTTGAACAATGGAAGAAGGGAGAACAATATCTGTCTTTCCATTGCCTATCATTGATTGTATTAATGCAAAGCATCCCAGTTTTGCTTCCTTGTTTTTCAATTGCTTCTTCCATTTAATTTTTTCCCCCTTGAAAATTTTTAATTCTGGAAGCCAGGACTTTTAGTAGTATCATAAACTTCAATGGAATATGTTGCCTATTACTATCACTTTCTATGTATTTCTTCCTTTATAAAGTTAATTTTTTTATTTCTAATTTTCTGAAAAATATCATTAATAAATGATGTACTTTCTCAATGTTTTCTTAGTTTTTTGAGATAAATGACATTGATAGGTTTGTGAGGTTAAATATTTGGAATAGACTCTACTTGATGTATTATGTTTTCATGAGATAGCTAAATAGAAAGATATGTTTGTCAGCTTTCTATTACTGTGGCAAAGTATCTGAGATAACCTACTTGTAAGGAGTAAAGGTTAATTTGAAAACATAGTTTCAGAAGTTTCAGGCCCTCTTTGGTAGTCTGATTGTTTGGGGGCCTGTGGTGAGGCAGTGTGTCCTGGTGGGAACACATGGTAGGAGCAAAGATGTCCACTTCATAGCAGCCAGAAAGTGAAAGGGGGAAAGAAGGGCTCTAATATCCTCTTTAGGGAGCATGCTCAGTGACTTAACTTCCTTCCATTAGGCCTCACCTCTTAAACAGTCCACCAATTCCCAGTAGTACCACCAGCTTCTAATGTGTGAATCTTCGGGAGCCATTCAAGACCCGAACTACAGAAGGTGACCATACAGATATATTCTAAAAGCCTGAAAGTGAGTTTCAAGATTTTTCCTAGTTCAGTGAAGGAGTATCTTGGATTTAATTTGCTAATATATTCTTTATCATTTTGGCCACTATGCTCACAGGTGAGATGGTTCTATTTTCTTCAACTGTCTTCTTTCAGATTCATAATCTCATTCTGGTATGTGTGTGTGTGTGTGTGTGTGTGTGTGTGTGTGTGTGTGTGTGTGTGTGTGTGTGTATTTCTTCCTGTTTCCTCTTTCTCACATGGCTTTTTCTTCATTCCTTTTGTAATTTGGATTGTGAGGTCATGTTTGCTCAAGACTTATACATAGAGATCCTGAGAAGTCTGGATGAATCCTTTATCTGTGATAAGTAATTTACTTTTGCTTCCCGGTCCATGTGGGTAGTATATGGGAGAACAAAATCGAATTGAGATCTACCACTTTACAAATGTCTAGATAGTAAAAAGGAAATCTTTTATCGCATGTTGTTTGAATTTTTTTATTTAAAATAATTGCACGTGCTATTTGTAATCATAACAGGTTAGAAAGTATAGAAAAGCAAAATGAAAATTAGATAGACATGAAACAAATCCTGCTTATCTCTAGCAAACACATTTAAAGGCTTCCTAGACTTTTCCTCAAGTTCCTATATAAATGTTACCCCCCTCTCTCTCTCTCTCTCTCTCTCTCTATATATATATATATATATTTTTTTTTTTTTTATTTTTTTATTTTTTGGCCAGTCCTGGGCCTTGGACTCAGGGCCTGAACACTGTCCCTGGCTTCCTTTTGCTCAAGGCTAGCACTCTGCCACCTGAGCCACAGCGCCACTTCTGGCCGTTTTCTGTATATGTGGTGCTGGGGAATCGGACCCAGGGCCTCATGTATACGAGGCAAGCTCTCTTGCCACTAGGCCATATCCCCAGCCCACCTGTCTATATTTTTGAGCCTCTCAAGTATATTGTGAACACTGAGACAACACAAATCTCAAGTACTTTTTAAAAGAATAACCACCACAGTCTTAGCATATCACTAGTCTCACTCCAATGCTTGGAAAAAACAACAGTAACAATATAAGTGTACTGTTTCATATGTTGAAATTTGCATTTTGCAAAGTAGATTCCATGTTGGGAAAAATGCTAAAAAAATCTGTGAACTTTGAAATCATAAACTAGTAAGCTTACATATATTATAAACTCATATATAAGCTTAGTTGTAGTGATTTTTTTGGCTTACAAATTTTTATTTGATATTCACATACTTTTTAGTGTTACAGTTATGCAATATGTCCATGTCATTTATGATGCATGTTTGGATTATGTACTATAGATGTATGTTTTTGGACACAGAGTTTTTCTGGTAGCCCAGGCTAAACTCAAGCTTACAACTCTCTTGCCTCAGCTGGAATTATAGGTATACACTAATCTATCTGGCTTTCCCCATGTCATTTATGAAATACAGTTTACTCCGTTCATCCGCTTTTTTCCAGGGCTTATTGTCAAGGCCTGTGTATAAGGGACAGAAGTGATCATAAGCATGAAAAATAAAAGGTTTATGGGAAAGAGAAAAGAGACCTGTGAGAGAAAGGAAAGAAGAGGAAGAAAGGAAGGAATAGACAAGGGTTCTCAAATCAAGTATTTTATAGTATTATTCTAAGTTTTAATGTTCATTTAAGTGGAGTAGTTGCTTAAAAAGTAGATGTTCTGAGACAGCCTAAGAGCAATAGAGAAATCTAAGGATTGCAGTCTAAAGCCAGCCCAGGCAGCAAAGTCCATTAGACTCTTTTCTCCAATGAATCACTAAAAAGTCAGAAATAGAGTTGTGGTTCAAGTGGCAAAGCACTAGCCTTGAACATAAAAGCTCAGGGAAATGCCCAGACCCTGAATTCAAGTCCCCAAATGGACACACACACAAAAAAGTAAGTATCTGCACAGACACATTCTTCAAAGCTATGCTGTTTGGTAACTATGATCAAAATACGTTATATGTATGTTGTAAATATCACAAGGAAACTCTTTTACAACTTATGCTACTAAATTTTTAAAAGTAGATGTCTAGGGATGACCTAAAGAGATAATGACTCAATAGGCCCCGGTGCAGACCCAGGACTCTGGGTGGGCCTTACACAATATTTTAAGAATCCTGGAATAGGGAGAGTAGAATTAGAAAGTGACACGTGATGTGTACTGGAAACATGCCAACAACAATGGACAATGGGACTTTTTCTGCCCCAAGATGCTAAGCCTGGGTATTTGGAGATCCTCTGAAAGATTCTGGTGTGTGTCTAGACTCAGAATCGTCTGTATTATTAGATCCACCACAGCATATAAAACAATAACCAGTTATATTCACCTATCCATAAAATAAACTCAGCAAAATAAACAAAGGGCTGCTTAAAATGTATCATTAGTACATTCTTCAGTGTAGTGCTGCAACCACATTAGGCATGGAGCATTTTTCCCCACTTGAGGGATCTAGTTTGAGTGAGCTGGCTAAGGGAACACTGCTGTGTGGACCACCACACCTTGGGGGCAGGGTGCACTAGCTCCCTTGCCCTACAGACTTCCAAAGGAGTTTCAATACGTGGAAACGCCCACACATTCACAAGACTACCGGAAGGTCGCACCACAGATCATTTTTGTTAGTGAACTCAGAACTACAGGAAGGCATGATAGAATAGAGCTAGAATCAGAAGTGGAAGAGGTGACAGGCTATATGTCACAACTAAGCCTAGGGGAAGGATCTGTATCATAAAGTGACAATAATCAAGGAAAGTCAATCTGAGGAAATGTTGGTCTTCATTTAATATCTCAATTCTAGAGCACTGTAGGATTCCATTATCTGAATCTATCTATCTACCTACCTCACTTCAAGACCCTAAGTCTGCCCTTTTGGTTGACTCACATGTGGAAAAATGGACATCATGTTTTCTGTGTAGACCCGAATGGGAATGCAATGTCTGATTTGTCTTTCGTTGGTTTCTTGGCAGCACTTGTTTTAAGCTTCAAGAATGCACTTCGTGGGGAAGCCAGTGTTTGGTTTTGAGGACGTCTCTCTTCATCACCAGTAGGGGAATAGCAATTACTCCCAAGTTCATGTGCATGCAAAGAGTTAAAAGTGTGTGAAATGGTTACTGGATAGTGGCCAACCTCTTGAGAAACGCCATCCCTCCTGGGGATGGGCAGAGAGGATATCCAGTGGGCGCGCCCTGGCGTGGCCAGTATTGCCTTCGGGGTTCAAGGTGAGGAAGTAGGAGAAAGCCGGGTGGGATGTTGGGATGGAATGTATATATGCACGGAGAGAAGGCACAGCCCCAAACTCAGTAAAGAAGCCGTTTGTGTCCAGGAGCTGTTTCAACCTGCCCACACCCCAGCCCTGGGGTCTCCCAGAAAACAGGCAAAGCGGGCGCGAGGGCGCCGGTCAAGCCCTGGGTCTCTGGCTGGAAAGGCTGCTCAAATCCCAGATCCCAGCCCCACTAGTCCTCACCCGGGACCGTCTCCAGGAGTGAGCACTGAGTGGACTCGGGGCCAAGTTTTTTTTTTTTTTTTTTGTCAGATTCACCCCAAACCTGGGTAACCCCCAGGGCTGGGGTTTGGCTGCAGGGACTCCCCGGCAGCGCCCAGCAGAAGGCTGAGCTGGAGCCATCCTCGGCTGCCACCTCCTCCTGCGGGCGTGGAGCCGGCAGCACAGCCAGTCCCTATCGCTGTCACGCAGCCAGCAGCACCCCCCCCCCCACCTCCCCCCGCCCCCAGCCCTCACACTGCTATTTGCGTGACTGACCCAAGCCAGGCGGGCGGGAGGACCGCGCAGAGGAGTAGGGAGAGAGGGCGGGACCGCGTGGACCCGCCCGCCCCCTCCCTCTCCCTTCCCCCCTCCCGCTAGCCACTTTCTCCTCCTCACTGGTCACAAGCCTACGTCAATCACCCCCGCTCGCCACTCAGATTGGCGGAAGGCGCAGTTAGGGCGGGCAGAGTGACTCCTCCGGTCTCCAGCCGCTCGTCTTTCCCTTCACTCCCCGCCCCCCCCCCAACGTCCACCCACCTCTCTCCACCCCCCACTCCACTTCCCCCACCTGGTTCGCGGCAGTGTCCTTAGAAGACTCATTGGGCCAGGGGCGAAGCCAGCCTCCTAGCGAGCCATGTCTCTATTGGAGGAGACTCACGTCCGTTAGAGCGGCAAGCCTCTTCATTGGATGACTCTGCTCCGCATCCCGCCCCCTCAACGCCTGGCTCTCCCGGTCGCCTCCTCCCCTCCCGGTTCTCCCTCGGCCCCTTGCCCCGCCCGCCCGCCTGCCGGTCCCCGCCGCATCTCCCCGGTCCAGCTGGGCGGGGACTGCCGTACGACTCTGTAAAGTCTGTGAGTCACTGCACAACCCATCAATCCAATTAAATGTCTTGAGCGAGCCGAGCAGGCGGTGCTGCCGCTCGCCCCGCCGCGGCCGCCCCTGCTCGCAGCGCCCCTCTGATCCATGGCTGTCTGTCTGTACTTGTTAGGGTGCAACGTCCTCCTCCTCCTCCTCCTCCTCCTCCTCCTCCTCCTCCCTCTCCTTCTCCTCGGGAGCCGCGGCAACTTCCCCTCAGCCCTCAGCTTCTCGGGGACCGCGGAGGCATGGGATAGACCCGGAGCCGCCTCCCTCCGGCGCCCCTCCCGCCCTCGCTCACTTTCGCCCCTTTAAAGTCCGCTCCTCGCCCCCGGGCCGGGTAGACCCGACCTGACAGTCTATTATTCCTCCCCCCCGCCCCGATTTTCAATACTCCACGGGGCAGGGGTCGTAGGGACCGGTGGGTTTGTTTAGGGGAGGGATCCCCCCTCCCATCCCGTTCTTCTCTCTGCCTCCTTCTTCGGTCGTGACTCGGTTTCCCCGCTCCTCTCCGCGCCCACCCATCCCAGTCACCGTCCTGCACCCGAGTGACGCACCGACACCCCCGCCCACAGCCCAGACGTGTCCCCTCCCCTGCTGCCACCCCGATCCGTCTCGAGCTGGACCAGGTGCCTACTTCTTCGCAGAAGGGTGAGTACCGTGGTGGTGGTGGGGGGGGGGGTGGGGGGGTGGGGTGGGGGGAGAGGGTCTGAAAAAATGTGGTGGGCAGTCCCCTTTGGGGGAGGGCTGGAGGCAGGGGTCCGGTGTGGATCGGAGGTGGCGACCCCCCCCCCCCAACGCCCCGGCTGCCCCCTTCCCTGCCCCCGCGGCTCCTTAGTCACCACCAGCCTGCTGTATTTCTAGGTACAGCCAGACCTCTTCCGTGGGGCATGGTAACGCTCATAAAAATAATTGGCCGTGGCATGCTTTCTGTCTTTTGCCTGCCTGGTGAGCTCGAATACTCAGCGATGTGATCTGATAGACTGTGTGGCCGGCCAGAAGTGTAAAATGACTAATGGGTACGTTTGCGTCTACATCGAAGTTAACTTTTATTTCATCAAGGCAAAGCCGAAGGTATTTTTAATTGGAATGTGTGGTGATAGAGGAAGAGAAGACGGGTTGCCTAGTGGCGTTGCTTCGTGCGTTTATTTTAAAATAATTTTATAGCGTGTGGTTTTTTTTTAAATCTGAATTCAGTATTAAAGGTTATGAAGTCTTTGAAGCTGTTGGAGGAAAGCAAGGTAAGATGGAAATTCAGGTTGACACTTCACTCTGTTTCAGGCAGGCATTACAACGCAGGATTTTGTTATTTTTGACAACAGTGGAATTTGTTAGGGACAGAAGAGGAGTAGGGATTATGTTTCTTCTTGTTTATTTCTTGTGTCAGTACTAGGACTTGAACTCAGGACCTATGAGCTGTCCCTTAGTTTGAGGCACCGCTCCACTTCTAGCTATTTGGAAGTTAATGGGAGATAAAGACCCTCACAGACTTTCCTCCCCTGCCTGCCTTTGAACCTGCCTCTTGAGTAGCTAGGATTACAGGCAGGAGCTACCATTGCCTGGTTATGGATTGTTTCCTTTGATAATGATCTTTCGTTGATATCAACTCTTTGTATCAGGTCATTTTACAGAATTTTGCAATTCTTTTTTTGCTTTGGTGATGGTCTGTGGCTCAGAAGTACACAGTACCTGCTGCCTCTTTGCTTTCTGAAGGGCTTGTTTTGTGTATCTTTAGTATTTACTCTGAGAGAAAATTAAGAATTATGAGAGATGGTTACTCTGAATTAGCTTCTGAGGGCAGTTGTTTAGGACGCAGCTGTTTTAAATTGCTATTACTCTTTTTGAATCAAGTTCTGGGCTAGTTGTCCACAAGATTCAAATTAGGCCAAACTAAACATGTTTTGAAATAGTAAAGTACAGGAAAGATCTCTTAGTAGTTCCTTCTCTCCTTCTCTTTCAGACTAACTAGAATAAGTTGTTACTAAATTTAATTTTAAAGAATAGGCTGTTCCTGTACTGAAATCTGCCAAGTTGCTACAGAAAGACTTCTTTTTAAAGAGCAGAAATGTGTTTATGATCAGTCCAGAGTGGCAAAGTTGAAAAGTGACTTACATGCAAATGCTGTCTTGTAGAGTACCCCTAGAACTTTCAGTGTGTTTCTGGAAGACTTAGACAAAGCCTTTTTGGAATTGATTAATATAGTTCACCATGTGACATTTTTCATGAGGGTGAGACTAAGTCTTTGAAAGGCTTCATAGCACTGGGGAGCCTTCTTGCCTGAATTTGAATCTTGACATCATCCCTCACTGGCTCTGTGACCTTGGGCAGGTTTCTGGTTTGGCCAGTGCTGATTGGCTGGGTAAATTGGAGGGAAGGTTCCTTTTTCTGAGGGTTGTTACAAGGATTAGTGAAAGTGCTTGTCAAGGAGCACTGAGTGTTAGCACTCCATCTTCACCATCTGCAAAGTGGGTATGCAGTGGAGTAGGTAAGATTCTGATTCCTAAAACCTAGTTTAATCACTATGCCCTCTGAAGTTAGCTGGTAGACTAGCTAGTTGCCGGAGTCCAGCACTTCCTTATCAGCCTAAGCAACAGAGTGAGACATTGCACTCAAACCAGAACAACTAAATGACTTTTAAAAAAAACAACTGACCTCTGGAACTGAATTCTGTAGGTTCAAGTCTTGATATTTCCTGTTGACATCTCTGACCTCAGTCCAGGTGCCTTTCGATTCCTCATCTGTCAAAGAGAAGAATAATAATATCTCACTCCATAGGATTAAGGTGAGGACAGTGACTTCATAGATATAATGTTTGATACATCTTTCCAAGTAGCTCTCTTTGGGTCATTTGTATGTCTTGAAGAATGGATCACTACTTTTTTTTTAAGTATATCTTTTGTAAAGGTGTAATCATTGCTGTTAATAAATTAGCAGAATTATTTATCAACATGCATGGTATGTGAATTAGAGTTTATATGGAATTTTAAGAAATTTAGTTACTAAGCTGGACTTCGTAGTGTGCCCAAGAGGTTAATTGGGAATTTCAGGCCAGCCTGGGATAGTAAGACCTTGTCTAAAAAAGAAAAGAAAAAAAAATTGGAATAACTGGATGAACTGAATTGAGTTATTGATGAGTTGAATTGAGTATTGCATGAGCTGAGCTGACTTCCCTTTCATTAGAACTTGGATAATAGAATGAGCATGCATCCATTACAGTTATAATACATATCATAAGTTTGTTGTATCTGTGGTTTTCTCCTCTACTAAGCAGAAAGCTCTTTGATGATAACAATAGTGCTTCAATCAGGCATTGTCTGGTGCCGTAGCAAAGTGCCTAGAATATAAAGAAGAGTAATTAGTACTTGTGGAATTAATCGAACACTGTTATACACAAGTTGTTCATATGTACTGGAATGAATGTGATATTGTAGAGAATACTGGTATTTATATAATTAAATTGAAATTTCACTTCTCAATTATTTGTAGTTAGAGAGTATTATATAAGTATTGTAGTAACAATATAATATAGCATTGTTAAGAAACACTGTTTCACTTTGATGATTAAATTGAAAAAGTAATATCTTCCTTTATTATCTGACTTGTCCATTTTTAATCATAAGACTTTCCGACTCCTAAACTTCTGTCCTTAATTAATGTGAATGAGGTAAACTAGATTATGAATGAATGTGTTATTCTCTGCTTCTGAATTACTAAAAGTAAAGAGAATCCATCAACCTTAGCAATGTAAAATAAAATGGCATCATTTCTGTAAGGATGGAAAGTTTATTCCTCTTTTTATTCAAGAGTAAAACTCTTTCTCTTGAATAGTCTTAATAATAATTAGCTATTGAAATAGCTGCAGTAAATTGTGTGGTAGGAATCATAAAGGAGATATGTATGTGCAGTTAGTAAATAAGACACTTAAGCTTTAAGCCATACACTTATTAGGCATTATACAATTAGGAAAAAATAGTTTCAAACAAGAAAAATTGATGGGATCTATCACTTGCTTCAATTATAGAACCATTCTATTTTACTTGTCAATAAAATCCAAGTTTAATTACTATGCCCTCCAAAGTTATAAAATGCAAGGATTATCTTTAATAAAAGGAAGATTCTCAGTAACAAAATCTGAATTCTAATCTACACAGAAGTGCTACCATGTTCTATAACATTGCTAAAACAAAAGTACATGAGACATCTATTATCATGTGGATGATTTTTATGCATAGAATCCTTTGACCAAATCATGTTAACTGGTTTCTTTGAACACATTACATTTTTTTTTTTTTTTTTTTTTTTTTTGCCAGTCCTGGGCCTTGGACTCAGGGCCTGAGCACTGTCCCTGGCTTCTTCCCGCTCAAGGCTAGCACTCTGCCACTTGAGCCACAGCGCCGCTTCTGGCCATTTTCTGTATATGTGGTGCTGGGGAATCGAACCTAGGGCCTCGTGTATCCAAGGCAGGCACTCTTGCCACTAGGCCATATCCCCAGCCCCACATTACATTTTTTTATTGGCTTACTCCGTTTGGCCTCTTTTTTTTTTATTGCTGTACAGTGTTTTGTTTTTGAAGGAGGATTCTGCTACATAGCTCAAGCTTGGCTGGAAATGTGAGCCTCCTGCTTTGGCCTGAGAGTGCTTGGCATTATAGGATGCTCTACCACACCTGGCTGTTGATAAAAGCAGGTCATGTACAGCAAAACTTAAAAAAAAAATTATAGGCACTTAGGACACTTAAGTGCCTGGTCTGCAAACATGAAAGATATCTTATTTTTTACTTGACACATTTTATCATACTTTTTTCGTATCTCATATGTCTGGTTTTTATTCTAGCTTTTTTGTGAAGACATTTTGGATATTGTATTTTATGGACATGTACAATGTTTCCTTTTTTTTTTTTTTAAGAAGGAATCCCTCTATCGCCCTCCTTGACCCTGAAGTGCTTGGTTCAAATGGTCCTTCTATGTCAGCCTTCCCAGGAGTATATCTGTCTCATGTTTCTAACTTTTAAAAATGCAAGACTTGTGAAGAATTACTTGGAAAGAAGAGAAAACAGGATTTGAAATAAGCATCAGGGCTTGTGATTTCTAAGCTTATCTTTTTCCTTTTTGTTCTTTCTTTTTTCTTTTGCCAGTCCTGAGTCTTGAACTCTGGGCCTGGGCACTATCCCTGAGCTTTTTTGCTCAAGGATGTCACTCTACCACTTTAGCCACAGCTCCACTTTCAGCTTGCTTTGGTTAATTGGAGATAAGAGTCTCAAGGACTTGCCTGCCCTGGCTGGCTTCAAACCATGATTCCCAGATCTTAGCCTCCTGAGTAGTTAGGATTAGAGGCATGGGTTGTTGGAGCCTAACTACTATGCTTATCTTTTAACATTAGAACGATGGATAGCTATATGTTCAGTGATAGAAAGAATGAAACATAATATATGTATTATTTAATTATATTAGCATAAGACTAAGCCCATGGAGGTCTATGTACATCAGCAGCAATACTGCGGATTGGCACATGACCTTGATCATTCCACTTAACCTTCACTGCTCTTTATGTCCTGACAGGGGAAGAGGGAATGCCGTTATCTACCTTTACGCTTTAGAAGTTGTAGAGGTAAAATTCAAGGGCTCTGCAAACCATCTGAAAAAAACAAAAGGCAACTAAGGACAAAGTAAACATTAACATTTAGAAGTGGATTTTTTTTGGGGGGGTCCTGTACTTTTGGAGGATTTGTCTTAGCTCAAGGGCATTTTAAAATTTTGATCTTAGATTTAAAGAGATTTCTTACTGATATGTTCACAAAAATATCAAAGGTCTCCCCCAGCAGGTAAGAGCTCTACCACTTCGCTGTACCTCAACTCTCTAAAGTACCTTTAAAAAAGACAAGGAACTTTGTTTTAGTGGAATGGAGTTTTAAATGTTGACTCTACATTTCTGTACATCTTAGGTGATAGCCAATGTTGATGTGGGAAGAACAAACTTTAGATGTCTGGGAGACAATACATGTTATTACATTAAAGTTTGTAAAACTTGTATTTGTATTACAATAAAAACATTGAGTCTTAATCGGGATTAATCAGAAGGTAGCAGATTCCATCTGATTTCACTTTTTGGCAATACTGGGATTTGAATTCATGAACTCATGTGTGTGTTATAGGCAGATGCTTTACCACTTGAGCCAAGCCTCTAATCTCTTTGACTGTATTGTTCAGGTAGGGTCTCCAGATCTTGCCCCATCTGGCCTCAGACCTTTCTCCTGCCTTAGCCTCTTGAGTTCAGGGATTATAAATGTGCGCCATCATGCCAGACCCTACTGAAATCTCTGCTCTCCTTAAGCTCAGGCAGGAGGATGAAGAGTTTGAGGTCAGCCTGTGTACATAGTGAGACCTTGTTCTAAAATAAAAAAAAAAAGAATGAGTACACGCAAAAATAAATATATTCACAGAAAAAAACAAGTCATATTGTTTATCTTTAAGTTTCAAAAGAATTACTTGGCTTGGGACCCTCTTTATACTCCATGTATTGTGAATGCAGTGAAATGTGCACATTTCAGAAAATAATGGCTTGGAAGATTTGCTTTACACCAGTTCTTCATTTAGGAAGGCTAGTGAAGGCATGTACAGAAAAGCAGCATTTTAAGGAATGCGTTTTTTTCTTGTCTCTAAAAATGAAATAGGCATCTTTAAAACTTAAAAATCAAAAGCCTTGAAAGTCAGAGTCACACCAGCCTTCTTACTAGCCTAGTAAGTATGGGGTCCTGAGTTCAAACCCCAGTATAGCCCAAAACAAAAACAAAAACAAAAGACAGCAACTTTTTTTTTTTTTTTGTACCAGTAGTGGGGCTTGAATTCAGGGCTTTGCGCTCTCCCTTGGCTTTTTCCATTCAAGGCTAGTGTTCTAGCACTTGAGCCACACTTCTACCTCCAGCTTTTTGCTGATTAATTCAAGATAAGAGTTTCATGGACTTTTCTTTTTTTTTTTTTTTGGCCAGTCCTGGGCCTTGGACTCAGGGCCTGAGCACTGTCCCTGGCTTCTTCCCGCTCAAGGCTAGCACTCTGCCACTTGAGCCACAGCGCCGCTTCTGGCCGTTTTCTGTATATGTGGTGCTGGGGAATCGAACCTAGGGCCTCGTGTATCCGAGGCAGGCACTCTTGCCACTAGGCTATATCCCCAGCCCTCATGGACTTTTCTTGATGAGCTAGCGTCAAATCTTCATCCTCAAGTCTCGGCCTCTTGAGTAGCCAGGATTACAGGCATTAGCCACCAATACCCAGCTTAAAGCAACTTCTAAAAGCATATTGCTCTTTAGTTCTTATTGTGCAACAGCCAACCATTTGAAACAGAATAGTCAGCATTGTCTGATTCCTTCTCCCTTTTGGAATTTCAAGTCCATTTTGATGTTCTATGTGGTGGTGTATGTAAATCTTCAGCAATGAGTATTTACTTTTAACATATCAAATAAAATGACTTAAACCCTCTTCTGTTCTAACAATCTTTTCAGTTTTCATGTTTCTCTGTTAGTTTACCTTTTCTTTATGTGTGACATTTTCTTATTTGCTGTATGCTTTTCCCATGAACCATTCGGATTCTTTGTCCTTGACCAAAGTAGTATTTTCCCCTTTGGCTCTGTGCATTTGCTTCTGTATAGAGTGTAGAATAGAGGGTTTCTTATATTTCAGTCTGCCTTATTAGACTAATGAAAAAGCCTTCTATATGGAAAAGTTTCCTTTGCTTTATCTTGAAAGATGAGTTCTTCAATCATTTCATCTGTACAAAATTCAGTGATCCACTTTATAAATCGAAGATCAAGTTTTAGCTTTTGTGAGGTGGTATGAAGAAAAAAATTGGAACATATTTATTAGTTACTACTGTACTTAGTTACTGATGTAACTAATATAATGAAGAAAGGTTCTATGTTTGTTATTGATGTTCTATTCATCAATTGGATGGGGGGGGGAGGGAAATCCCAGAGAATTTTTTCCGTTCATACTACCTGGGAAGGTCTCAGACATTCAAGCTTTGTTTTGCTTTGGAGACTGCTTCTGGATGCCATGGTCACCTGATTGTGTGGGCAGTAGATGGCCTGAGAAACACACAGCAGTGAGAGAAGCAGCTCTTTTGTTTTGAACTCCTTAAAGCCAGAGAGAGCATCAGGCCAGGCATACTGTGGACGTTTATCAGGACTCGGCCATTGTGGGATGATTAATGGTCTCTGGTGAAGTAGTATCGTCTTTATTGTCTATAGGCTTCCATGTAAATGAAATGTAGCCCTTTGGATTTATTTTTGTTTTGACTTAAAAGCCTCTTTTTTACTCTGAAAAATCAAAGTGTGGAAATGAATTTTTTCTTTCTTTGCAACGCTTTGATTTGAACCCAGGACCTCATGCATACTAGGCAAATGCTGTACAATCAAGCCACACTCCTATAACCCCAAATATGCATTTCAAACAAGATTTATGTTAAAAAAAATCCTGTGAGAGTTGAGTACTGGTGTAATCCTAGATACTCAGGAGGCTGATATGAGAGGATTGCAGTTTGAAGCCAGCCTGGTAGTTTGAAGAGCCTGAGACTCTTATCTCAAATTAACCACCCAAAAGCCAGAAGTAGAGCTGCTGCTCAAGTGGTAGAGCACCAGTCTTGAGCACAAAAGTGCAGGGAGAGCATCCAAGCCCTGAGTTCAAGCCTCAGGACTGGCATACACACAAGAAAATCAATCATGTTGAAACTTTTCCTAAGGACCTAAATACCTTGAACTCTGGAGAACCCTTAAGAGTTTTTCAAAATACTTGATATTGTTCAGATTTTAGATTTCATCAGATAAAATGAATCTTCCCTTGATTTAGAAAACAAGCAATCTATTGTTATTTTTATTTATCAACAATTCAAATAGAAAATTAGATAAATGGCACTTCTGAGTTGATCAAAGAAGAGATTTTTTTTAAAAAATGTACTTTATAGAATCTGTACCTTAGGGAAAAAGCTTGATCTGCTAGACACCTGTACCCATTTTGGCTTCCATCGGGTCGCTCGGTGAGTTGGTTAAAGCAGTATTTATTGAGCACCGACCATGTGCCAGCTTGTCATCAAGCACTTGTGGTACAACTGTAGAGAAATGAACACTACCATCCTTGTGGAAACTAGATAGCAAACTTCTGGTGTACATATAGCCTGCTCTCTAGTATTTGGAGTAGTCAAAATTAAACACTATACAAAAAGGACCAGAAAAATCAAATATTCTTTATGTGGATTTTAGGCCTTCTGATGTTGTATAAAAGAAATTGTAAATCTAAAGTACTAAAACAAAATTCCACCCAAATGAACAAATTTTATTTGAATTTGAGTTGATATATTAAAAACAAACAAACACCTACTACTATTACCAGTAGTTTTCACCAGAAATCATGAATCTTTATTTATTAAGCTGGGGAAACTTTGCAGTGGACATGGTATGAAATTTCTCTTAGGTTTTCTTTACCTTTTCAAAGTTGCTTTTTCCTGTTCCTTTGTTTCCTTTGTGACAGAGCCTGAAAAAAAATGTAACCCTGCAAGTTGCCCAATGGAAATGTAGTCATCTGACTATATTGCACAATTAACAAGAAAATCTTTAGTTTGTTTTGTCTAGTCTATGTTAACTAATTTTTGTTTTGTTGCATTGGCTGTACTTGTGTAATTTCCTACACAATAAAATAAAACCTAAAGTCTTCATTTTTTTCATCTTAGCCATTCAAGTAGATAATCTTGTTTTTATGCAGTGCAAGCAGAATTTATTCCATAGAACATATAGGTAATGATTATCATTATTTTATTTTTATTCATAAATATTTAAAACCTATCCTAAGTGCCAGGGAGTATGAGAGATGATAATAAGACACGGCAGCTGCCCGTAATGGTGCTCATGGTCTAGCTGGATACAGAAGATTTCCACATGGAAACAAAATCTTTCCTACTTGGCAATATGTAATTTAGCATAATGAGGAGTCCAGGGTGTGTGCAATACAGTAAGCCAGATCCTAGGATAGATAGACTGGCCTTCTAGAAGTTCTAGAAGGCTCGTCTAGGAACCCATCCTTTTTTATCTAAGCAAAAGTGATTAGAAGGCCTTTATGCCTTGGACACATAAGGGTGTTCAAGCTACTGCAGTGGCTCAGCAAAGCAGGGAGGAGAAGGAGCAGACATTGTTGCAGCTGTGGCATTCACTACCCTCTTGGGAATTGAAACTGATCTGAGAATAGACTACATGGATACAGCATTGGTGTATTCTAGTTGGGGTTTGAACTCTGGACTTTACACTTGTTATACAGCTGCTCTGTTTGAGCCATACCTCTAGCATTTTGTGTGTGCATGCGTGTGTAAGTTCTGGGGCTTGAACTCAGGGCCTGGACACTGTCCCTGAGCCTTTAACCATAGCTCCACTTCTGACTTTTTGGTGGTTAATTGGAAATAAGAATCTCACAAACATTCTTTGCCAGGCTGGCTTTGAACCTCAATCCTTAGACCGCAGCCTCCTGAGAAGCTAGAATTGTAAGTGTGAGCCACTGGTGCTCAACACCTATCTCTTTTTGCAGTAGGAGTCTAAATATTTGCCTGGGACAGGCCTCAGACTGCAGTCTTTCTACCTACAGCATTCGTTAGTTGGGATCACAGGACTGCTACAATTACACCAGCCTACTAAGGTTGCCTCTTGGTAACTAACTTTTTGGATTGACTAGCCTTCTTATCTCCACCTCTCGAGCAGCTAGGAATACAGATGTGCACCACCATACCTGGCCTATTAGATTGTTGAGAAACAAACAAACAACCTGCTATTAGGATGCCTGGTACATTCATGAAGGTGCTGTAGCTAAGGAGAATTCCCTGAAAATAGAAAGAATACTAGATAGAGGAGGTAAGAAATATGTGGAGCTAGAGGCTTTGACATTTTCCAGAGATACTTCCTTAGTTTTGTCTGGAGCAGGCTTGCCTGAACCTAATATCACAATTAGTAAGTCTGTGTATATTGCTGTAATATGTAGGTATAATCTTTCTAATTGTTTTGTTTGGGAATTAGCTGAAATTCCTGTTGAGTGTGTGTTTAAATCCTCAGGTATAAGGCTGTGTGACTGTGGCTTTTGTTTTCATTTTATTTTTCTGAGTACTTGAAAATGCTGACACTCTTTTTAGTGTGCATGTTCTTATGTATTGGGATCTATGTTAGAGATAGGATAGATACATTGTATTTATGTAAGTTTAAGAAACTTACAAATTATATGCTTTGAGTATATGCACTTGTATAACCAGCACAATTTTTATAAAAGTCATTTAGGTTGTAAGATATATTATCAAGATAAATCTCTGTGCGTGTATGCTGGTACTGAGATACTAGGTCTTGAATTCAGGGCTTGGGCCTTGTCCTCAGTTTTTTGGCTTAAGTCTAATTCTGTACAACAGCTAAGCTTCCAGCTTTTTTTTTTTTTCTGGCTAATTGGAGATGAAAGTCTTTGGACTTTTCTGCTCCAGCTGGTTTGGAACTGTGATCCTTAGATCCTGAGTAGCTAGGATTACAGGCATGAGCCACCGGGCTGGCTGCAAATTACATCTGTAATTTCCCTCCCTCCCTCCCTCCCTCCCTCCCTCCCTCCCTCCCTCCCTCCCTCCCTCCCTCCCTCCCTTCCTTCCTTCCTTCCTTCCTTCCTTCCTTCCTCCCCGCTCTCCCCCCCTTCTTTCTTTTTTTGACAGTTGAATTCAGGGCCTTATACTTGCAGACTTGGTAGCACTTGAGCCACACCTCCAACCCTTTCTGCACTGATTATTTTTAAGATAGGGTCTTGATTTTATGTCTGAGCTATAATTCATTTAAGTAAGGAAAACAAATAAAATTGAGGAGGCTTGTGCACTGGCTTAAATTTATATATTTGGCCTTAAGAGTACTTTTTTCTTCATGTAGAACACATTGGGATACCTTTAAGTAATTACAAAAATTTGTAGAATTGGACTTGCATAGTTTTCAAGAAATCCTATCCTTGTACTTGAGCAGATTGAGTCATCTTTGACGTGGGGTAGAGTATGATTTTAGTGAGGTTAAATGGCTTGATGCTTCTTAAACAGTATTGTTCTCCTCACCCCAACCCCCGAGCCCCAGTTTTGGCATGTTGGTCCATAAAGACTATGGGAGGCATAGTGAGAGTTTGTTAGGCAATTCTTTAATGTTGAGCATTTCTTAATTCATCCAGTGTGTGTTTCATGTTAATTTCTTTATTGTTAGAATTAATGCTGTATTAAGTAAAAAGCACTGACAATTTTCCATAAATAAAAATAGTGAGTTGTTTCTGGAGTTGGAACTGTCAGAACGCTTTAGCACTCTTTCTGTCATCCCCACAGGACAAACTACAATGACAGTGATGGGTCTCTGCTTTTGAAAGTCCCGGGTTATTCTAATGTCCACTCACACTATACAGTGCTGTCTCTCCTGCACCCAAACTTTTTTGAATAATTCAATGCACACCCCTACTCCCTCTACTGGGATTCAGTAATTATTAATATTTTGCCATATTGCTTTATGACTCTATCCCTCCCTCTTGCTCCATATGTATACTTGTTTCTCTGTGCCAACTGAAGGTCAGCTTCAGACATCATGACTCTTCTATTAAGTACTCCTGTGTACATCTCTTGAGAATAGGCTGTTCCCCTATAACCACAACAGCACATCTTAGAAAATTAATAACTTAAAACCTTCACAGGTTTATTTCCATTTATTAGGTCATCAAAATCCATAATTCTACTGAAAATGTAATGTGTGTGAAGAATTCTGCAGAGTATGAAACTCTGGGAATTTTTGCTCAGAATAATGTGTGTCTTTTTTTGTAAGACCAGTACTTTAAGGTTGTTTGTTTGTTTTGATTGATTGAGTGTGTATGTGTGTGTGTGTGTGTGTGTGTGTGTGTGTGTGTTAGTCCTTGGGCTTGAACTCAGGGCCTGGACACTGTCTCTGAGATTTTTTTGCTCAAGGATCATGGACTTTCCTGCCTGAATTAGCTTTGAACTGTGATCCTCAGATATCAGCCTCCTGGGTAGCTAGGATTATAGGCCAGAGCCACTGTCATTTGGCATACATATTTTTATGGGATTGGAGAATTTTCTTTTTTTTTTTCCCTGGTCAGTCTTGAAGCTTGAACTCAGAGGCTAAGCACTGTCCCTGAGCTCTTTTGCTCAAGGCTAGTGCTCTACCACTTTGAGCCACAGTGCCACTTCCAGTTTTCTGGTGGTTCATTGGAGATAAGAGTCTTATAGACTTTTCTGCCCAGGCTGGCTTTGAACCATGATCCTCAGAGCTCAGCCTTCTGAGTAGCTACAATTACAGGTGTGATACAGCAATGTCTGACTAGTCAGAGTATTTTTCTATGGATGGTGAGGCAAGCGCCTTTCTAGCTCTACCATTGCTTGATTACATCATGAGGACAAACTATGATGAAGTTTCATGCCACAGGGTGGGTTAATGGAGAAGTCTGGCCTAAGCTAGACCATCTTGTTCAAAAACTTGCTTTGTCACTTGATGTAGGTGACCTTGGGGAAGTTAAATTCTCCTCTCAGTTAGGATGCTTTCAGAAACTGCCCTCAAGCGCACTGGATGTGGATTTCAAGACATGTTTCACAACAAATCCAGAGGTAAGGCAGGCTGCAGGGCTGGTCACTTCTGTAGCTCAGATTCTTTGCATCTTTTTTTGTCAGTTTTGACTTTTTGTGGGCTCCAGCTTCTGTTTTGACTTCTTCTAATTTCAGAGTGCAGTGTCACTCCTCTCCACAGCTGTAGGCTGTCAGTCTTTCTGTGATTGGGCATCAAACCACATCTGGACCAATAACTATCTTCAAAGGAGCATAGACTATGTCCTCCTCAAGCTGAGAATTGGGTACTCTTGGGGACAGGAAAGGAGGAGCGGAAATTGAGTAAGCTCCTTACTGTGTCTATTATTTCTCTCTCAGCCTGTTTTTATTTTTGTAAAATGGGAGCTGATTATAACTTGATATGAAACAGGCAATACAACATACACAGAGTTAATGTGAAATTTGTGGAAGAGGAATTACTCTTCTCTCTTTTCTATTTTCTAGAAAGACCAGTTTTCTAAAAAGGCTATCTTCCTTTGACACCATCATACTCTATATTGTAAGCATGTGTAAGTGACTCACCTTTAGAGGTCTCTGTTACTTGTCATTCCCCCTTAGTGCCTAGGGCACAAATTTTAAAAAATGACTTGTGTGTATTTGGTGTATAGAATAATGGGTTCCATTATGCTATTGTCATACAGGGATATAAGGGACTTTAGTTGCATTTTCCCTTCCACCCATTACTCCAAGTAACACTTCCTGCCTCTTCCTGCTAGTCTTCTTCCTACTACAGAGCACAGCCTGTTTTGTGAACTTTGTGAACTAGTTAAATACCTATCTTGGCCCATCTTATTTTTTTTCTTAAATATTTTAGCTTCTTTTATATTATTCTAGAGCTAAGGAAGGGAAACTGTCGAGAGAGAGAGAATGAATGAATATGTGTATACATGTATATATGTAAATATATGTATGTGTGTGTATGTGCGTACATGTGTGTATGTGTGTGTGTTTCAAGATCCAGCTCAAATGTTAATGGAGATGTCTTTAGTTTTGCCATTCATAGAAACAGCAGAGTTGAAATACATTTCTCCCTTTACTAAAAGCAAAGCACGTGACCCACAGCAGATGTCAACAAAATCAACTGCCTTTTGAAATTGAGTAGCTTGCCTGTCAGGATAGACCAGGTCTTTGATAGTTTGGGCAAGTCTAGGGTTACTACTAGGGTAGTTGAGCCATGCTGGTTTCTTCAGAACTTCCTCTCTAAAAAGGATTATGGACTCATTTTCCAGCAAATCTTCCCCCTCCCCCTCCCCACAAGAAAGTTATCTTCCAAAATTGCCAATATGTGTCAACACAGGAGGGCCTGTTTTGAAAAGAAATAGGTAAGAGAGGGTTGTCAGCTGTTTTTCCTTATGGCATATGTAAAGCAGGGTTAAAAAAAAAAGAAGATGAAAAAAAGTGCAAAGATCAAGATCCAAAGGCTCAAGAAAAACTTAAAATGTAAATTTCTAAGGCTTTCCTGGAATACCCTGCAAAATTGTCACAACTTCAGGTTCTTAACATTTTTCTTCTAAAATAGCCCTTAAAGAAGAGCTAAACAGAATGCTCTCTCCATTTCTGTGCTTGAAGAAACAGAGAAGTCTACTGTCTCTCTTAACTTGAAAGATACTGATTTCTACCTTTTCTCTCTTTAGTTTCAGGTTTTCCAGTGTTGTCTAATGTTTTAGTTTTGGTGTTGTTGAGGAACTTGTTGATCTGTTAAAGTTTGTGAATAATAAAGCTACTTGGAGTTTGAATAGTAACATCAGACTTCAAAACTTCTGCTGGTATGAATTATTTCAGCCAGAGGGATGTTTTTAAGTCTCTTACTATTTCTACATGTCTCAGATGAAGGTCTAGATATGTTATGAACCATCATAATAAATGCAGAACTCTGAAGTAAACTAATTTTCTTAAATAACCAAAAGGATATGTGACTGGTTTTAGTGAAAAGTCCTGGAATTTGGAAGAAAAGGTTTGAAGTTTGTATTGCACATCCTTAAGTGCTATAGGTTACATTTAAGAAAGATGAAATAATGATATTTTACTTGTGAAGCTGTATTGCATTTGGACAAGTTTTTCATTTTAGTGCTTTGCAGAAAAGTTTTGTGGACAAGTTTCGCTTTGCTGCGCATCCAGTGACTGAACTATGTCGCTGTGGTTTGCCACCAGCCGAGAGGCGGGAATGAAAAGCGATATGGCTCTTGTTTCCCATCTAATAACCAGACTTTATTTTTACTTCTACCCCCAGAGTGAAAAAAAGAAGAAGAAAGTACAAAGATCAAGACCTAAAGGCTCAAAAAAAAAAACACAACCCCACGAAAAACCCTAAAATGTAATTTTCTAAGTAGAAAGAGGCTGACTTTGTCATAATGTGAAAGACATACTCAGGAAACATTTCTTCAGAGCCACAGAGTTGAGTGCCAGGATCATACATGGGTTAGGGTTAATTCCTCCTTCAGACACTCAGTCCAGCAGGTAAAATCCAATCAGGGTCCTTTTGGGCAATCCTTTTGGCTTTTCATTGTGCTTTGAATAGCATCTCATATTTTTTTTTTGGCCTGGCCCTGTTTGGACTGTAATCTTTCTATTTATGCTCCCTATAAACTACCTTGCCCAGCCTTTTATTTATTGAAATGAGGTCTCATGAACTCTCCCCTCCCCAAAGCTGACTTCCAACCATAGTCTTCCCAATGTCTGCCTCTTGAGGAGCTAGGATTACAGGTGTGAACCATCACGCTTGGTTTTATTATCTGCCTCTTTTGTTATTATTATTATTAAATTTTATTGATAAGGTGATGTGCAGAGAGGGTATAGTTACATAATAAGGTAGTAAGGACATTTCTTGTCATATTTGTTACACCCTCCTTCATTTTTCTTTACCTTCCCCAGTTCAGATAAGCATATATACAATATCCATTGTACCAGAATCTGCCTCTTTATTATCTGCCTCTTGTCACTTAAACTCTTGTTACAGAGTAGTTGTTAAAGCTTTGCCTTCCTCTTTTCTTCTTTCTAGATCTGTATTGGAGTTTCTCATGAGCATTCTCAAGTTGTGTGGATTCTTAGGGCAACTGCTTTGGTCTCAGGTCTGTTATTATTTTTATCTTAGGAATTATTTTTCTGATTGAAAAGTACAGCATGACCAATGAAAACATTGTTAACCAGCTAATAAAAATGTATGTATAGTACTTGTAGAAAAATTGGAAAAGAGATTATACTCAGAGAATGAATGGTGAAATTTTAGAACCACAGTCCAATAAGTATTTTGTTTGAGCTATTTTGGCCTTTTAACATGTATGTCCTCAACTTTATGTGATCAAAACTTTACTGATCAATTTGAATGTTGGAATTTTTTTTTCTTTTGGTAGTATTGGGGTTTAAACTCAGAGACCTGTGCTTGCTAAGCAGATTCTCTTACATCTCCAGAGAGATTTGTAAAAATTAATTTGTAACTGGACAAAAACAAAGGGTAGTTTGAGAATATTATTGGAATTATAATATGATGAAATATGTAGTTGTCAGAAAATTTGTATGTAATAGGAAAAAATAGCTAGCATATAGTGTTGTGGTAGATCAAGTCATGGCCCCTTTCCGACTCTAATATGAAGCATGTGGCACAGCTCTGTCTCCTCAGCGTGGTGGTGTTCCACTGGCATAGGGATTATTGAGTACCCTAGAGTGACATGGGGAATGAGCTTTTGGTGTTTTCTTTTTGTTTTTGTTTTTTTGTACTTAACGGTACTTAGTACCTCCTAAGAACAATATTCTATCAATGGAAGTATCTTCTTTTTTAGCTAATTTAGAATTACTAATAGAGTCCCAACAGCACTTGAGAAGCTAGGGATGTCTCTCCATGATAGAGTATATGCTTCACCTGTGTGAAGTCCAGTTGCACCATCACCACCAGCAGAATAAGGAAATTTGACTCTTGTGTTTGTGCTTTGTTGGCATGGAATGACAATAGATGGGTGGAGAATCTGCCTGGTGATGGAGAGGTGCTCCACCTCTGCTTTGCTTGGCTGTGGAATCTGCATCCTTGCATATGGGCTTCTGTATTCCACATCTTTTGGAGAAACTCTGTCTTTTTCATAATTGAATAATTATATGAATAAGAATTTTCTTTTGAGATGAAATCTACCTATGCTGTCCAGACTGGTCTTGAACATGTGGGCTGAAGTTATCCTTCCACCCCAGCCTCTAGAGTCGTTGGGGCAATAGATCTGAACCACTGCACCCAGCAGAACGTTTTTAATGTTTTCTTTCTTTTAATGTTTTTTCTCCTCCCTCCCTCCCTCCCTCCCTCCCTCCCTCCCTCCCTCCCTCCCTCCCTCTCTCCCTCCCTCCCTCCCTTCCTGCCTCCCTCCCTTCCTTTTTCCTCAGTACTAGGGCTTGAACTCAGGGCCTGGTATGTCTGTAAGCTTTTTTACTCAAGGATGATGCCCTTATCATGTGGGCCACAGCTTCACTTTTAACTTTTTTTTTTAAACTTTTTTTTTTAATTGGATGTCTCACTGACTTTCCTGCCTAGTCTGGCTCTGAATAGTGGCATGAGCCACTAGCGCTTGGCTGAATTTCCTATTTCTTAAATAAAGTAGAAGCCTTTTTTTGGTTCTTCTGTTTCATCTTATATTAGTCATTTGGTGTAAGCATTCATTTTTTGAAAGTTTCAAATTGTTTTTCTGTCCAGGTTGTTGGTATTTCAGCTAGCAGTAGCCTCGCCTCTTCTGTAGGAATACAAAACAAAAAGCACTTCCCCTTGAGGAGTACTGGATGAAGGTGTCAGTACAAACTTGGTACATCATGATATACTAACCCCCCCCCCCCAACATTTATGACTAGGAAAATGTTTCTGGCAAAAAGACATTCTGTATATTCATTTAGTCAGTTACTGAAACTGTATTATGCATGGCTTTGAAGTTGGAATGATTTAATGCTATAGTCACCTATGAGTGCTAGTGTAGTGAGTTCTTAGAATGCCTTTTGCTTCCTAGGAGGTCATTTATGTAGTAGATAATAGCATGTCAGAAGAACAGATGATGTTTTGATTTACTGGAGTATGGAGTTTAGCTCTGTGTCATGAAATTGGGAACGTAGGCACTTGATCAGTCTAGCTACAAATTTGTACTCTCCACATTTCATGTTTTCTGTGTGCCTTTGTTTTTGTTTTATAGTGATGCTGTCAATCGACAAACAAAGGGCAACACAAATAAAGTTCAAATAGTCAGTTGAAAAAGTTTGAATTGGGTGGAATCAGGGTTCTTGTCAGTTTGGTTTTTCCTCCTGCTACTACTGAGGCAAGACAAAGTTTTATTCCCTTGAAAAGATAAGGTTCATGAACTTTGTACTGGTTCAGGGTGTGTGGCGTTCAGCCCTGTAACCATTGCTCATTGTTAGCACGGTGGAATTCTGGTGCATTTAAAACATCCTAGCCACCATGTTGTTACGCCTTCTCACTGACTTGGCAGTTCAGGTACCCTTTAGGACATGAAATAGAGAAGCTGCTACATACTTCCATAGTTTACTACAAAGTTTGTGGCATCTGTTATCAGTATTCATGTCGAGCAGGAGCTCAGGGATGGCCCTGCAGGTTCTTGAGGTGTTTAAGAACACATGGCCAGTATTACTTGCTGAATCCAACTCTGGAAAACTTGCACGGATGCCATATTTTCTGTGCTATTGTTGTGTCTAACTATGAAGTGAAGGAAGTGCTAATAACACTTCCTACTTGTTTAGCACGTTTCCTCCCCAGCTCTCAGAAGAGTCGGCCAATATCAGGCTGGATCCCCAGCCTATGTTTCTGTTCTTTTCTAATGCATGTCATGTAATATTACATCCAACTTTCACTTGCTAACTTCCTTTTTCTTATGCTCTTCTATAAATTAGAACATAGT
The DNA here is from genome assembly GCF_023159225.1 of Perognathus longimembris pacificus. NCBI lineage: Eukaryota > Metazoa > Chordata > Mammalia > Rodentia > Heteromyidae > Perognathus > Perognathus longimembris. The sequence goes on along the minus strand of NC_063168.1, from coordinate 20,225,347 downwards.
ATTTACTGTTATCATCTCCACTAAAAAAATGACCTAGGTTTATGCTGTCGTCAGCCACAGAGCCAAAGTCAGAACTCACAGTTCTTTCTTGGCTTTATTTTATCAGTGAGATATAGTTTCTATCCTTTTCAGTTACTCTTGTAGGACCAAAGAAAACACACTTCTAGCTACTAAAAATATTCCTCATGTCTCTTCTTCAGTATTCCATGTTAAGATTTATACTAGATTTATTGTCTGAAGTAAAGTTTCATTGCCAGTTATAAACATGATCTGTTCGCATCTTATTCCTGATCTGACTGCTGTTCCAGACGGTGATGGATAGTTGATGCAAGATTATAATGAATGTAACCCCTAGTTTCTTTTTGCTCTTTTAAATTTGATTTAACAGGTTGCTTTCTGCCAGGAATTTTATGAATGGACAAATGTTAATAAGCCAGATTTTTTTTTCCTTTATAGTAGTAAATGTAACAAGATCTCTCCCCAAAGTGGGATCCAGTTAGAGTATGTTAATACTTGAATGAATACTTGCTGGATTTATAGGTAAAAAGCAACTCCAATGCCAGGTACTGGTGGCTCACACCTCTAATCCTAGTTACTCAAGGAGGCTGAGTTCTGAAGATCACAGTTTGAAGCTAGTTTAGGTAGGAAAGTACATGAGACACTTATCTCCAATTAAGCACCCAAAATGCTAGAAGTGGAGCTGTGACTCAAGTAGTGGAGTGCTAGCCTTGAGCACAAAAGCTCAGGGACAGCACCCAGGCCCCACGTGGAAGCCCCAGGACTCACACCCAAAAAAAAAAAAGCAACTCCAACTACTGGTAAAATGAAGATGTTCCTATAAAACTCTGTCACTATACTTGAATATATTCTATGTTTTGAAATCTATAGTCCATGGGTCTTCCTTCTCCTCAGTGACAGTTTGCAGAACTTGAAGAGGGTTCTGTAAAAACTAGAATAATTGGCTTTTCTGCCATGAAATCAAACTAAGGGTGAAGTTTCTGTGAGACCATTCCTTCCCTCTTCTGAGCAACCAAAGTGAAAGTTGCATTTTGCTCAATTTTGTGTAATCTTCTTAGTGAAAACAAGACTCAAAGTGAATGTGGTGTGCACAGACCAAGCAGTCTTGTTTCATTGCCTACACGTGACCCAGTGTATGCACACACACGCCACACATAAAGAGTCCATTCTTATTCACATGCAGCCCAGGGAAGCTGGCCACTGCAGTCCTGGGCTTGGTGGACGCTGGCAGCCTTTCTCCTCCTGTGGACAGCAGCCTGACGTCACCCCAGGCGGCTGTGACACCACTTCAGAGATTCTCAGCTGGCAGAGCTGCGGAAGGCCTGGCTTTGATCACTGCCGTCACACTTGAGTAAATGCACTGTGAGGAAATTTGTTACTGTCAGAAATCCTGGGGTTGTCTTTTCATGTTTTTAAGGAATAGTCCTTATCTTTGAACATTTTGCTATCACTCTATCAACAAACTTGTGTGATGCCCAAAGAATTGTGGTTATTCTTATTTTAGAAACACACCAACCCAAGTGCAGAGAATTGAAAACTTGGCAACTGGTTCTAGAGTGACCAAAATTCAGGCCTTCCAAACTCTGTGGCATCCTTTCTTCTCCTCCTGTCCCTCCTTTCCTCTCTCTCTCCCTCCCCCGCCCGTGTGTGTGTGTGTGTGTGTGTGTGTGTGTGTGTGTGTGTGTGTGTGCTGCTATGTAGCTCACTATTCTCAGCCTCAGCTTCCCAAGAGATTACAGGCATATACTAATATCTCATTGGTGTCTTTTTTCCACTGTATTAAATAACTTCTTTAAAGCGGTGATTGTTAATTGTTCCGTTCTTCTACTTCCTCTCTCATCTAACTGTGTGGGATGGTGATTTATGATTTTTTTCTTGTTTCTTGTTTTTCCCAGTGAAGACATTTGTTCAGTCAGATCCAGTCTTGCTGCATTCAGGAACTCCTAGACAATGAGATAACCCGCTCCCCCATCTGAGAGCCTTCTGAAACATCTAGCGTAAGTCTGCCCTCACCAGCTAATTGCCAAGATTTATTAACCACATGATGCTGTTGCTCATTTGGCCTCTGAAAGCTACATAAAATTGAAGGGATGGATGAGAGTAATTTCTTGTGTTGTTAACTAGAGGAGACAAAACCAAAGTGAAAAGGCCATTCTGTTCCTTAGAAATCAGAATTTTATTGGGAGGAGGAAGAGAAAGTTGAAGTGCCACCATTAAAATGTCTCATATCTGTTCTAAAGAAAAAAAAGAAAAACAAAAAACAAAACAACCCCTCCCCCAAAGTTGTTTTTCTCATGTCTACTGGTTTATTTTTAAGCTGTTACCAAAGTAGAAAAAGAACAGCTTTCCTCCATGGTTTATGTAGTTGCATGTATGGAGTCGGAATGCTTCAGGTTGTAGATAATCTTGTTTTCCAGTTTATGACTCTAAGGTCAGTTTTCAAGGTGATATTAAGAATAGGCAGAGTCAGATGCTGGTAGCTCATGCCTGTAATTCTAGCTACCGTGAGAGGCTGAGATCTGAGGATGTAAGTTTGAAGCTACCCTGGACAAAAAGGTCTGTGAGACTCTTATGTCCAATTAACTACCTAAGAGTTGGAAGTGGAGCTGTGACTCAAATGGTATAATGTTAGCCTTGAACAAAAAAGCTAAGTGTCTCACACACACACACACACACACACACACACACACACACACACACACAGAATAGATATGGATCATCTTAACTTCTCCCCTGCAAGCCTATACCCCTAGCGAATTAATGTTGATTTTAGCTTATCCCTCATAGAAAGTGTCTCAAACTCCTGTGTATTAAAAATTCAAATAGTTTTAAAAATAATAAAGTGCTTCTTTAAAATACACTTTGGCACATACTGTGCCCTCAAAAAGTAAATTTGAGGCAAGCACTCTTGCCACTAGGCTATATCCCCAGCCCTCAAAAAGTAAATTTGAAACAAACCTATCCTAAGTTATATATACTAACAGTCACAATAATGAGTATTTATACATATGCTTGACTGAAATATACCCTAAGGAGAAACGGGTCTATTGAATGACTTAAAACAAACTAAAAGGACTGTTTAATTTCTACTTAAAATTTTTTGTTTGGCATTTATTTCATTAAATGGAAACAAAAGTTTTTCCTTTGAAAGATGATTCTACCAGTTGCGTTAAAAAAAAAAAAATGCAGCAGGCTGAAGGCATAGAGGGCAGACATACAAACCTGCTCAAACAAAGAAAAGGAGTCCTTCCTTCACACCATCTTCCACTTTTCTCTTGGAGGGACAAAGAATGGGAACAGTAATAGCTTTCAGCCCCGGGCTCTCACTTCTGCTCTGGTCTGCAGTGGGTGTTTGAGTCTGGGGCTATAGCAGGGTGCGGACTGCATTGTGCCTGCTGGCCCAGGAGCTGCCAGGGAGGGAGTGGCCCTGCAGAGTGCAGCCACGCAGGGCTGGGAGGCGCAGAATGCAATGCAGAAGGCAGCCCGTACACTGTGCAAGCCAGGCAGGCGGGGATCTTCCCCACCACAGCCCTGGGGAAACCCACGCTCACTGCTTACAGGAATGGCAGCAGGGCTTCTGTCCCAGCCAGCTTTAAATTAAAAAAAAAATTTAAAAGATTCCTCAAGTATGCCAGCTTATCATCTTACAGCATTACTTTTTCAGCTCTGTGTGAGACTGTTGGTAATTGTAAACAAAGAGTAAGGGCAGAGGCCAGATGTTAGATAACTGAAGTCAGTGGGGAGCCAGGTTGGGCTTCTATTATCACACCAAGTAAATTATCTTGCTGTCTGTCCATGCTGGATAGAAGAGCTGAAAAACAAAGTCGAATTTTAATCTCCCAAGAAAGCATTAGCCTTTTCTTTTTAGAACGTAAAGAGTTAGTTGAACAATACCATTCGGGCAGGATTGTTATTACTAAGTAGTAATAGCACTGAGATTTGTGTGGGGCCTTGCAGTTTTTGAATGTTCTCATGAGCTTTATCCTTTGACTCCCGCAGCCACCGCCACTTTGTGAAGTATCATCTTTCTCTTTTTATAAGTGAGGAGCCAGAATTCCAGGCTTTACAGCTTGAGCAAGGGCGGACACTGCCACATACTGCTCCAGTATTCCCTTCACCATGCTAGAAGCAAACGTGTGGATAACTTCTAGCTTCCTGGTCTTCCCAATTCTTTCTCCTCTGCACAGAAAATCACAGCCCAAAAATAAAGTCTACCTTATGACCATTTCTCCCTTGATGACCTTATTCATATACTAAAAGATTGTTGCTTAGAATCAGTGGTAGGGTCGCCCCCTACCAAAGTTGGCCTGCTTCTCCAGTAGCTGGAATTACAGAAGTGAGTCAAGGCACCAGCCCCTTAAAAAAACGATTAAAACATGGCCTCACTATATTACCAAAGCTGGCTTCAACCTGTGCCATCTTTTTGCCTCAGCCTCAGACCATTGAGTTAAGACCATTACAAAAAAAAATCTAGAGCACAGCCCTTCAGAAGGCAAGTGAAACTCCAGTTAATTGCAGAGGCTCAGACCCAGTTCCTCAGAGAAGGCCGATGTGTTCCAAGCTGGGTACAGTGACTCACGCCTGTAATCCTAGTTATTTAAAAGTGAGGTGAATGAGAATCACCTTTCTAGTCAGCCCAGGCCCTGAGTTCTTGAGGTGCTATCTTAACCAACAAAAAGAAGCTGTAGTGTTTTGTACTTGTCACCACAGCTACGTCGGGAATGTAATTAGGAAGTCCAGATCAACTTGGGACATAAACTTGAGGCCATATTTTTTTTAAAAAAATAAGCTAAAGCAAAAAGAGCTGAAAGTGAAGCTCAAGTTGTAGAGAACCTGCCTAGTAACCACCAGGCCCTGAGTTAAAAACCCAAGGACTACTAAAACAAAACAAAATACCAACCAACCAAAAAAATCCTTTCCTTTATATCTCCTATTTGTATGAAAGAGAATAATCATCACCTCTTTGGAACCTTTGGAATAGTACTGTCCATCCTCCATAAGCTGAAATTTAAGACAAAAAAAAGCAAAGCAAATTATAATTGTTAGAAATTAGGTTTCTTTGGCCCAGAAGGTGAAAGAAGTTCCTAGAAATTCTAACGGAGAAAATAATGTATTAATCATATATTGTTAACAAAGTTTGGCTAATAACTTTTAACTTCTGGGAGTACATTTTCAAAGAGCTAATGGTGAGCAAGCCCCATGTGTCATCTTCTTCTATGGGCTTCGGTCAACTGAGAACCAGAAGAGCCTTTCTGAATAGCCTCAGCTATTCCGGCAGTCTCGCAGTCACAATGAACTGATAGGGAGTATAGCGTTGGTCAGAGTAATTAAAAGTGCCACTAATTATAAGAGATCACTTTGCCAACTCACTCTCACTGAATGCTTTATAGATCTAATTTGTGCCAGAGTTAATCTCGTCTCAGTAGTTGTTTCCAAAGCTGAACAAACTATATTGCATCACCCTATCAGTGGATGCAGAATCCTACATAAAATGTTCATTTGGGCACAAAAGCAATGGAACAGTAAGTTTCAAGGGCAAAGTCGCATCCAGTAAGGTAGATATAGGAATGGGAGGAAGCTGTTATCATCTTCCTTTTATAGGCAGAGGAATTTCCCTTTAATTAAAGAGCTGCATTCAATTTCCTTATCACTTCTGTTTGTTTCAGTTTTTGCTTTTTAACAAACTTCTTTGCATTTTCTCATATAACTGCCACTGAACCCTTGAGCCACAGCAGAACTAGACTGTATATATACATAGGTAACTGTGACCTCACCCAGCTCTCTAGAGCCTAAGAACTTGTTGGGAAGATTGGGGGCTACCCTAGATCTTAAAAGATCCTTGCAGTACCATTCTACCACAGTGTCTGTCTCTCATTGCCACAAATGTAAATGCTGCATACAGGAACTTTGCTAAAGAACTTTCAAGGTCCGACCTCCCTTACCACATTTATCTGAAGTTGCTTTTTATTTCATGTTAGTGGTGAAGTCCAAAGTTGGATTTCAACAACAATCCTTTTTATATTGGTAGTTTTATGAAGTGTGATATTATTTTCCCTCTTACGTGAATGCATAGGAGGGGGAAGGAGGAAATTCCATAGGTCTTGAGGCAACAACCTATTATTATATGGGATTGAAATTTTCACTTCATTACTTCAGCCCTCCAGGAGAAGTCTCTTTGTCTCTCTTTTTTTGGAGGCAGAGTCTGAAGAGGGCCTTGAACTTATAATCCTCTCGCCTCAGATTCCTGAGTGCTGAGATTACAAATATAGTATAACATCATATCTGGCTGCATGCCTGTTTGAAAGTGTCAGAAAGCAGTGTAATTTAGGAATGAAAAAACTGAGATATATTGATTCATAGGATCTAAGAGAGACTCAGGCCATCAAACTGTGTGGAAGTCAGTAACACATCTGGTCTTAGCTTGGTCAGAATTCTCTTTTTCATCACTGCCTGTGTCTATATATTTGTTTCGTACCTTCTCATGAAAAATACTTTTCTCCATGGCTATAAGCATGATCTGTGTACCAAGTTTGAAAATTCTAAGCAAGGAACTCATGATCAATATGGGTTTCCATCCTTTAGTCACGTGCTTACAGCCATGTGGGTGTGAGTAGTTGTATCTCAGGATAAGAGATGGTTTTCTGCATGTATGTTCATAACAGCATGCAATGTCTAGCGCCTTTCACATGTTTGGGTAGAAAACAATAGTAAAAATAAATAAATAAATACATCTTGCATTGAGGTATATATTTACACACAAATTTAATTGAACAAAAACTGTAAAAAAATGCACCTTCACTATACTCAAAGTATTCTGATACTTTCTCTCAAACTCATTCCATTATAGTTCATTTTAAAATAATGCTAATTATAACTTACCTCATTGATTTCATGACTTATTAATGGAATAATTGAGCTTTGGTTTGAAAATTATTGTGCTACACAAAAGTGTTTTTATTTTTTATATATATATACTTTTTATTTTCAAACTGAATTACAGAGAGGTTACAGTTTGATACATTAGGCATTGGATACATTTCTTGTACTGTTTGTTACCTTGTCCCTCATTCCTCCCCTCTCTCCCTTCCCCTTCCCCCCTCCCCATGAGTTGTTCAGTTCATTTAAAAGTAGCAGTTAAGTTTATAGTCAACAGATATTTGAGCATTGGGTATTTATTGAGTCTTGTTGAAGAAATGACTTACAGTCTAGAAAGATGCTAAATTCTCAGAGGATGGCATGAATGCCCTTTTCGTTACTGTAGTGCATGTGGCAGCACCTTTCTTACTGAGGAGTATTTTAGAGCTATTTCCCAACTCTTTTCAAGCTAAGTAAAACAAGTGTCATACACTATCAGCCCCTCAGTTACAGATTTACCTTTTGCTTAGAAATATTGAAATCCTGTGGACCTAGAAATTTTTACAATGTACTTTCAGTTCTCTCTCAAAGCACCCACACAGCTTTCTTGAAAGCATTGTGGCAGAAGACCAGCAGCTCTTCTGATTGTAGTATTGCTGGTAGAATGGTCCGTCTCTTTCCCTTTCTTATAGACCATGACAAAAATAAGGGCCCTCATTTTTTTATGTTCATTGGAAACACTTGAATCTGTAGCCTTCCATCTCTTCTTTAGTATTGAAAGATTCCAAAAGCAATCTCCTGAATGAGACAGGAGAAGGCAGAGAAGAAAGGGTGAGTTCTTTACTGCTGGTAGTCAAGGGCTATTGAGATCCTAAATAACTGATGAACATCTAAACTGTGAAATGTAACAGAGTTAGGAATAAGGGAAGATTCCCAAACAAGACACAGAGTACTGACAATAACAATAGCAGAAAGGTGGGTATATTTGACTACTGTTGATGAGCAGTAGTACTCATTAAAAGACAAATTGAATAAAGTATTTAGAATATAACAGACAGCTCATAAAGAGGATATATAAAAACTACTGACAAAAATATAAGCCAACGCATGGCTCCATGGGAGGAAAGGGATTGGTAATATTCGGTAAACTGGAGAGAAGAGAATCCTGTGGCCCAGTAATTTCACTGTGGGGTTTCTATCGGCTGATTTCACCCTGCACTCACTCTCTTTAACATTTCAGAATATTTGCTAGCCTCAACCAACTTTGTGTTAATGTGGATTCTATCTGTTACCTACCATATTAGCAAATAGAAAAAATTTAAATTCATTAAAAATCCATTTTGTGTTAACATAAATGTTTGTTTTGGTGCCTGGCATCACAGCAAGGCCTTGGTGAATGCTAGGCAAGCGCTCTGCCATGAGCTATACCTCAAGTCCAAGTAATATAATTTTTATGAACAAGAACTAAACTTTATCAAACCTGTTAGTGGAATCATATTGTTTTACTGTTTTCTTAATCTATGGGAGGCAGTTGGATGTTCACAGCTGCTCTGTGTGTGTGTGTGTGTGTGTGTGTGTGTGTGTGTGTGTGTGTGTGTGTTTGTGTTTGCCAGTCTGGGGCTTGAACTCAAGACTCAAGGCTTGGTTGCTGTTTCTGAGCCATTTTTGCTTAAGACTAATAATGCTCTACCATTTGAGTCACAGCTCTACTTTTTACTTTTTGGTGGTTAATTGGAGATAAGAGTCTCATGGACTTTCCTGTGTAGGTTGGCATTGAACCATGAGCCTCAGCTCTCTGCCTCCTTAGTAGCTAGAATTATAGGTATGAACTACCAGTGCCCATTTCACACTTGCTTTTGCATTTAGGTGGTTGTGATGTACCCTTTGTTGAAACATAGAATGAAAATGTTGCCTCAGATAGATACATAGTTGGGAAAAGGAAGAATGTTTTCAAAAATCTTTCCAAGTAAAAAATTGTGGATATTCTTCTTTTACATGCAAGTAAAATTTGATGAATGGTCATTTGGAAGTTTGGTGGCAGTGTGAGAACTAAAGCCATACCAATGAACTCTTAGTTATTTGTTACATTACTCGTGGCTTATTTTGTATATTGACAGTTTCCTTTCTCATGCATTATTTAAGAATATTATACATTGATTGCTTAGAAAATACTAGTTTACTGAGTTAGCTTTTTCCATGGTTGAAATATTGTATTATGTTTTGTGTGTGTGTGTGTGTGTGTGTGCGCGCACATGAGCATGTGTATGTGTATGTGTATTTGTTGATAATACTGGAGTTCAAACTCAGGGCTTCATACTTGCTAGGCAAGTACTCTACCACTTCAGCCATCCCTCCTGCAGCCCCTTTGGCTCTGGTTATTTTGAGAGGTTTTTTTTTTTTTTTTTTGGCCAGTCCTGGGGCTTGGACTCAGGGCCTGAGCACTGTCCCTGGCTTCTTTTTGCTCAAGGCTAGCACTCTGCCACTTGAGCCACAGCGCCACTTCTGGCCGTTTTCTGTATATGTGGTGCTGGGGAATCGAACCCAGGGCCTCATGTATACGAGGCAAGCACTCTTGCCACTAGGCCATATCCCCAGCCCCTTGAGATAGGTTCTTGTACAGGCCAGCCTCCTATTTTACCATGCGATCCTCCTATTTTACCATTCTTGCACAGCTAAGAAGACAGATATGTGCCAGCACACCCAACTTTTTATTAGTTGAGAGAGGGCCTCAGACTTTTTGCCTGGGCTAGTCTTAAACCAAGGTCTTCCCTATCTCTATCTCTCAACTAATAGGGTTATAGGAATGAGCCACTATAGTTGGCATACTGTATAAACAGTATTAAAATATCATTCTTTAACTTTACCATTGGTTTCATTAGAAAAGCACTATCAGTTGGGAAGCTATCAAGCTCTTAGTGGCAGATACAAATTTTCTGAAATTCCCATTTCATTTGAAAGCCCAAATTTTATTACTGGCACCAAAACTATGATAGGCTTATTGTCTGCCAAATCTTTAAGTCTGAATAACCACGTCTTGTGTGAATGTCATGCCTTTAAGCAGAAGTGGTCTTGTATACTTGATAAAATCAGATCCATCTGCTCAGAGGCAAACATAGACTATGTACCTTTCCTCCAGATACCTCATGACCCTTGGTGTGGCTCAGATGCTTTCTGTGTGCCCTTCCATTTCATCACAGAGTGTTGAAAGGATGTATACTCAAGGAGAGAGGACTCCTAAAGCAAGTACTTCTGTGTCACGTCTTCTCCTGTCATTTTGAAGTAACACTGGCATTTCTTTAGGCCTAGAAGTGAGAGGTAGCTGTGGTGGTCTTTCCACCTTTGCTCATGAGAAGGCCCCAGAAGGCTCATCCACCCAAATATTGTTAGTGAAAAATGTGAGTAAAATCCTAGAATTATTGTGAAAATAGTCTCAACTTCGTGTACTCTCTGAAAATGTCTGGAAATCTGATGCCCAGAGGGTCCTGGCCACCTCTCCAGACCCCACATTGAGAACTGCTGCCCTAGATCATGCATAGCTCTTATGCACGGGGATCCACGAAGGCCTAAACTTGTGGAGCAGGGGCTATGATGGAGGATGGTACATGTCTGGAGAGCTTGAGGGCACATCAGGTATTGATATTGTGCTGTGTCTTGATGTGGAACAGATATTTGTTCTGGAATGTGTAAATCTATCCATCTACATTTGTGTGCTTTTATCTACTTAAGATTCTCCCTCTCCCTTTCTCTCTCTCTCTCTTTTTCTTTCTCCCTCCCCCTCTCTCTCTTTCATTCTCCCTCTCCCTCTCTCTCTCTCTCTCTCTCTCTCTCTCACACACACACACACACACACACACACTTTTTGTAAGCCTGGAGTTTGAGTTTTTAAACATGTTAGCCTCTGGCTAGGTGAGGTACAGTGTTGAGAAGAGTCATCCTCCAGTCCTTCCCTCTTGGTTGTATGAGAAGGATTGGACTTTCTCCCCTTTGAGACAGAGTATGGTGGTGCATGTCAGTAATCTCAACTAGTCCCACTACTTGGGAAGTCAAGGAAGGGGGGGATTGTTTGAGCTTATAGTTCCTGAAGTGCCTAATAATGATCAAATTGTTTTGAATCTTAAGTTTTATACTGTGTTCAGCTACTTGAGACTCAGGAACCCTTATTGTAGAGGTTGACCCCAAACCATTACTTTCTGGAAGGGACACAAAGTGAAGAGTGACTTGAATCAGGACATGAAGTGGAGAGTAAAGTCACTTTTAACTTTCTTGTATGATTTTGCTGTTACTAAGCCATCAAAATATGTTGGCTTGCTAAATGAAATAAGAAATCGTAATAAGGTTTTAGCATGGCTATATTATCTTTTGGTCATGCTTCTAGAATTTTAGGACATGGATTACTTGTTTCTTCTTTGTAACACTAAATTAAGCATAAAGATTTGAACAGTTCCAGGCACAGGAAAGATCAGTGACTAACATAACTAATTCAACAGCAAGGCCAGGACTGGTCTAGAGGTCATGACTCCTAGGCTTAGCTTTTCCCACAGAGCTCATTTCATTGTAAGCAATTCAAGATAGCCACTGAAATCTGGTTATGTTTGTCATGCCTCATTGGCCATCTTGCTACAAACCTAACTCTTCCATTTTAGTCAGGAACACCATTATATTCTCTATGTGTGTCAACACCATTCACTGGGATTCCTTATGTTCTGAGACTTGGAATGATAATTTAGAAAAACACAAAGGCAGAGTGTGGTGTCTCTATGTCTGTAGTCTCAACTACTCTCAGCTACTTGGGAGGCCAAGAGGGGAGGATTGTCTGAGTTTAAAAGTTTAAGACCTGATTGGGCAACACAGGAAACAAAGCAAAACAAGTAAAAATACTGAGTCCATGGAGCTATGCTTTCTAAGCTACTGAGCATAGCCTTCAATTTGCACCCAGGCCCCTACATAAGAGAAGATTGTTTATTTGTTGTCTGGATGACTGGGCAGGGGTAGAATTGGGCTGCCAGTGAACATGGTCAGCTTTCAGTGGTCCTGATCTCCCATCCGTAATATTCTCTGGGTCCTTGGCATTACTTCACACTGGGGTTGGGGTGAAAGCGTGTATTCACTAAAAGAAGAATCGTAGTATGTGGGCAATAAATTCGGCAAGGCTTACTGGGGCTCTGCAGTCTGTGTGGAATGGCGTCCTAAAGTTTGTTCATTGAAATGGGTATATGGGCTTCCCTAAAGCAGCCAAGAATCTCTGACAACAGAATGAAGAAATACAAAAACAAATTAAGGCTCTTTATATTGTTTATCTTGGTGCATTTTTCTCTTCTTTCCTTGCTCCCCCCACACCCCTTTCTCTTTGTTGAGCTAGCCCAGGCTGGCCTCAAACTCATGATCCATCTTCCTCTCTCTCTTACCCTCTCTGTCTCTCTCTGCCTCTCTCTGTCTCTCTCTCTGTCTCTCTGTCTCTCTGTCTCTCTCTCTCTCTCTGATGCTAGTACTGGGGCTTGAACTGTCTGTCCCTAAGCTTTTTTTTTTTTTTTTTTGGCCAGTCCTGGGCCTTGGACTCAGGGCCTGAGCACTGTCCCTGGCTTCTTCCCGCTCAAGGCTAGCACTCTGCCACTTGAGCCACAGCGCCGCTTCTGGCCGTTTTCTGTATATGTGGTGCTGGGGAATCGAACCTAGGGCCTCGTGTATCCGAGGCAGGCACTCTTGCCACTAGGCCATATCCCCAGCCCTGTCCCTAAGCTTTTTTCACTCAAGGCTGACACTCTATCTAACTTGAACCACAATTTCACTTCCGGCTTTTTGATGGTTAGTTGGAGATAAGAGTCGCATAGCCTTCCTGCCTGGGCTGGCTTTGAACTGCGATCATCAGAGCTAGCAGGTGTGAGCCACCTGTGCTCAGCTCTTTCCTCAGCCTCTTGAGTACTAAAATTATAAATGTTCACCATCGTACCCTGGCTTTTCTTTTTTAATGCCAGTATTGGGGCTTGAACTCAAGGCCTGAATGCTGAGCTGTTGTGCTCAGGCTAAAGCTTTACCACTTGTACTACTTCTGGCTCTTTTGGTAGTTAATTGGACATAAGCGTCCCATATACTTTCTTGCCTGGACTGTTCCTCGGATCCACAGCCTCCTGGGTAGCTAGGATTATAGACGTGAGCCATGGCCAGCTGACTTGACTTTTAAACATTTTTAAAAAGTATGAATTACCTTTTTTAAATGTTAGTATCCCTGAGTAAATAGAAACATTTTTAGATATTATAGGCTGTATTTCACAAGCCAAATCCAGACTCAGTGGATACTTTTCTCATCAAACCCTGTCAGGATGTTGTTTGTGAGCATACGGCCTTAATCTGTGTTTCATGAGTGAAATATAGCAAAAATCTAATAAATGGGTCTGCTAATTGCATTTTTCTTGATGCATTTCGAATAGGGCAGTCTGTAATTCCAAGCAAGCAATACAAATGGCTGCTGTATTGCCCCACTTTCCCCTTCTAACCAGGCTCAGATGCTGCAGCTGCAGAAGGCACCAGCAATACTTACAGGGATGAGAGCATCGGAGTGGAGGAAGGAGGCAGGTTAGGGACCCAGTCACCAGGGAACAGACCCCAGGAGTAGAGCCATCTGTCCTATTGTGATGCTCTCCTGACCCCTTGCCCACTAACCAGAGGGTTTGTTTTTTTGTTTTGTTTTCTTATTTGTTCTTTTCATGAGCCACTGAACAAAGTAACACGTTTAGGGTCCCATATGTCTTCTTTAACATGTAACAAAGAGGTTATAGGATATATAGCACAAGCTTTGCAATTGGGGGATACCATGCCCCAGCTGTGTGAGCTTTGGACAGGTTGCTTCACCTCCCATGCCAAGTCTGGTTTGCCTTCTGTAAAGATACTGGGTTACCCACAGAGTTCAATTAAGATATGTGTACATTCAGCATACAGGACCCCCTTTGAGGACATCAGGCTCTCAGCACATAGAAACTGTTATGGTATATGCAAACCAAGAGAAGTGTCATTAGTGATTCATGCAGTGGAACTGAGTTTTAAGACAATGCTTCATTCCACATTTCTCATTGAACTCTATTTCCTGGGAAACATGGGAGGGAAAGGAATAAGCTTTTAGCATTGGAAATGCTCAGGAAGAGGCAGGTCAAGGTAGGGAACTTAGGAGATTTTGAACATCATTTGGGCCTGCAAAAGGAGGAGGGTGAGTCCTAGAGATGGGGGTAGGTGCATTGTGTCAGCCATGAGCCACATGCTTTTGGTTGCTGGGAATGGACTGTTAGGACTGTATCTGCTCTCTGGCTGCACGTTTCATCACTTGAAGAGTTTAAATTTAACAAAACAAAATAAAACAAAACACATGCTAGGGCCCTGCTTAGCCTATCAAATCTGAATCTCTTTGGTGAGACCCAGTAGCAGCTGCAGCATGTCAGGTCTTGTGAACAGCCAGGATGAGGAAGCTCTTGAGCTCTGAACACTTGGAGTAAGGATGTTTGTGAGCCAAGATCCCTTTCCATTCCTACTTCCACACACCTGAGTGTGCGTACATACACATACCCACATGTGCACACACACATGCACTCTTACCTTCACCAAAACAGCCCTTTGCTGGTTCAACAATCATGAGGTGTGCAGGAGAGATGTTATTGTTAATGATCTTAAGGTGGAGAGAGATTTATTCACCAGTGGTTACAGAATGGCAAGTGAAAGTATAAATTCTTATGCCAGTGAAGAGAAGACATGGTGTCTTGTTAGTGCCATCAGGGAAGACTTTCTGAAGGGAGTGCTACTTGAAGTACATCTTAAAGAATAGGTTTGGTTAACGATGGCATGAAGAGGGGAAAGGCCTTTCAGAGAGAGGGAATGTTGGGAGAGAGCCACAGAGATAGCTCAAGGTGTATGTAGGCAGGAATGACTGGCTGTGGATGACTAGAACAGAGGGAGTATGCAGGGAGACGTTCTGAATTTAAAGGGGGAACAGTAGATGGACCAAACGGGGAGATGGAGTTTGGCAGGTTGTTGCAAGTGTTGAAGAGGAAAGTGATGAGTCTTAGAAGTAAGACTGGGTAAACTATATGATTGAAGCTGTAATTGGTGAGATTTGAAGTAGGAAGGTAGCTTTTCCTTAAGGAGTTCTCTCTTCTTCAAGGGAGCTGAAAAATGGGTAGAAAAATACTAAAAAGGTAATTTCATTTTTAAAAAGCTACCCAATCACAGCCATCCAAGTACTTTTTAAATTTTTATTTGCTTTATTCCATATATGAATTTTTGAAGCTATAAATAATACTCTATAATGCTGTGTCCTGGAATATGCACTTACAATATAACAACTGTTGGGCACCAATGACTTACTTATGCCTGTGATACTAACTACTTGGGAGGCTAGGAAGGAAAATTTGTGATTCAAGGCTAGCCTGATCACAGGCTATAGATCCCTTCTCATCCCATAGTTGGGCTAAGTAGGGTGCCCCTGTCATCCCAAGCTACATGGGAAGCTGAAATTGGAAGGATCATTGTTCTTGCCAGCCTGGGCAGAAAAGTCTGTGAAACTCCTTCTCCCTGAAAGGGAAACTGGATGTAGTAGTATACGTCTGTGGTCCCGGGATGATCATGAGCTTGGAAGTAGGCTTGTGGCTAGGTGCAAGTGGCTCATGCCTATGATTCTAGGTACTAGGAAGCTGAGATCTGAGGATTGCATTTTAAAGCCAGCCCAGGCAGGAAAGGCCATGAGACTCTTATTTCCAGTTAACCACCAAAGCACTGGAAGTGGAGTCTTGGCATTCTGGTTTAAGTGGTAGAGCCCTAGGCCTTGAGCAAATACACTCAGGGACTCAGCACTCAAGATTAGTGTGCGCACGCACACACACACACAGAGACAGACAGACAGACATATAAAACACAACTGGATCCAACCTTGGAAGCCAGAGCCAAGGACCACCCTTGCAGTCCAAATTGCAGCCAACCTGTAGACTCATGAACATGTGATAGTTGTTTTAAGTACTGAGCTCCAGAATAATTTGTTAGACAGCCTAACTATGGAGGTAGCTGACAAATACATTGCCTTATGTCAGAGAAAGCAAACTGTAGAAAAGCAGGTAAGAGGAATAGGCTGATATTTAAAAATTACATAGATGTGGGTTTCTCTATATTATATGGTTTCAAAAAGAAGGCAGATCATGGCTTAGGTATGTGTCTCAGTAGGTAGTGAGATCATATCTCTAAATAAATACATAAATAAGATCTAACTGTTGTTTTCTTTTATTTCTGTATTTTTGTAGAAATTTATTTAATACTGTGAATATTTTATTATCTTTATAAATCATGACTAACCAACCAATTCTCTAATGTCAAGTTACATATTTTGTTTTTAGTGCCTAAGGAAATGCTATGTTATGTATTTTCTGCATGTGCCTTTTAGCTTTTATTCAGCTATTTCCCTAGATTACATTCCTAGAGTGGATTTAATGAGCCAGAGTGTAATATCTTTTATGTACTCATCACAGTTCCTTTCTGAAAATAAGTAATTTATCCATTTAACATTGTAATGATAATATACCCAATAAAGGAAAATTAAAATTTTGACTTTAGTTTTTACATTTCAACTTGACAAAAACTATTTCATTAAATTTAGCATTTCATGAATATATCTAAATGTTTAAGTCAGTTCATTAATGTGTAATTGTATAAATAGGCCATAACTCTTATTATATACATTTTTAAACCTCACATATTACCACCTCTCTTCTTCCCTATCTCCAAGTTTTTATATCACTAGCTTATTAAAACTATAATTACCGATAAAATTCTAATTTTTCTTTTCATCATAATATTTACATCAACTTAATAATATACATGTCTCAGAATTTTCTTTATAAATTTTGCAGTTTGTATCTATACCTGTGTTTCTGTTTCGTGTGTGTGTGAGTGCGCACGTGCGCGCGTGCGCTGCTACTAGGGCTTTAACTCAAGAGCCTGGTTATTCCCCTTTCACTCAAGGCTGAGACTTAACCACGTAAGCCACAGCTCTATTTCTGGCTTTTTGCTGGCTAATTGGGGATAATGAGTCTCATGGACTTTCTTGCCTGGGCTGACTTTGAATCATGATCCTCATATCTCAGCCTCCTGAGTAGCTAAGATTACGGATGTGAGCCACTGACATCTGGTTTCTTTTGATAATCTTTTTTTTTTTTTAATTTTTGTGTCAGTAGTAGGGCTTGAACTCAGGGCCTTATAATCTCACAGAGCTTTTCTGTTCAAGGCTGATGCTCTACATTTGATGAGCCACATTTCCACTTCCTCTTTTGATAAATTTTGAAAAGAGCTGCCCTGTTCCCACGGAGCTAGTATATAGAGCTATACTAATATAAAGTACATTATTCTTTAAGCTGTAAGTTATTTTGTGTTCAGGTAGATAGTTTTCCAAGGACTTATTTTTCGTATGTGATACATAGCTTTGTTAAGGCTAAAATAGGCTTTGTGGCTTAGAATAGCTGCCTAGCCCATGGGTGTCTGCCACCCATTTTTCCCCTTAGCCCATCCTATTCATTACTCTCAGATTAATTTTCCTAAAACACTGCTTACTGAAAAACCTCACTGGAAAACCTTAATTGACTCCCCATTTCTAGATGAATGGAGCATAAGCTTTTCTCCTTGCTTTAGACCCCTAAGAAAACATGTCTTTGCAGGCTCATGAAAACCACTGGTGAGAAGACATC
This sequence comes from Perognathus longimembris pacificus, assembly GCF_023159225.1. NCBI lineage: Eukaryota > Metazoa > Chordata > Mammalia > Rodentia > Heteromyidae > Perognathus > Perognathus longimembris. The sequence goes on along the minus strand of NC_063168.1, from coordinate 20,207,765 downwards.
AGTGGGCCAGCTGGCTCCTTATCCAGATTCACCTGGTCACAATGTTCACTCCTTCTTAAAGATCCCGAGGCCTCACTAGCCAGGGTGAGTTCTGGCACGACCAACAGGTAGACATAGGCAGACCCTGGCTCCCACCCTCCGTGCAGTTCTTTCAGCTGGGCTTGGAGGAGTCTCTCATCATATAGGCTTCTTCTGTGTCAATTGGTATCTAATAGTGTGAGAGTAGCTGTGGTTGCACGCACACACTAATGATTAGTGCAAGATAAACATTAAACACATGTTAGCACTACTGTTATACAGTATTAGTGGTAGTAATAAAGTCACAAACTTCATGATCAGGTACATGTAGGCTCACATTCCACTTCTGCTCCTCCTCTCTCTAGGCTTCCTCCAAATGGCCTAATTCTTCTTTCTATACCCGTCATCACTTAGCAAATAGTTCACATGTAGAAGACGTTTAGTGAGTACATTCGCAGTTGTGAATAATTGTGTCCATTTTTGACATTTTGCCACAAGTACATATTAGTGCCTTTTGTGTTCCGATTTGCCCACTTAGCTGACTTCAGGCGTCTCTTCCCTCTGGGCTTTCACAGCATGTTGTCACGATTGAAAGGGGAAGAAGCTGGAGGAGGCACAGGACTTGTAGGGACAGAAGTCCCAGGCATCTGGAATCGGCCTAATTGGCTCTATTGGGTAGGAAGGAAGAGATCAGGCCAGGTAAGAGCTAGCTCAGGGACTGCAGGAGGTTCAGCCTTTATCCATGTTACCTGTCCCCTGTGACTAGACTAGCAAGAGGCCTCACCCCTGGGCTTTGTGACAGTTAACCCTGCAGGCTTCATCATTTGACTTCATCATCTCAAAGGCATGACCTCATTTGATTTGCTGTTTTGCAAGGGGATCTTTTATGAGCGGTTTGTCTATTCTGACTTGTGCCTTCCAACTTGCAGTGTGACAGTGTCGTCTTCATATTCTCTGTACATAATGCCACACTTGCCTCTGTGGATTTCACACCTATTCCCCAAGAGACCCTTTTATTTCAGTTTTCTCCCAAGAGGAAATTTTGGTGTGTTTTAGCATCTATTTTATTACTTAGATTCTAAAAACCTGGAGATTAATCAGAGTTCTGATCTTCCTGGGTAATATAAAATTTTGTATTTACAGTTGCAGTTGTTTTTGTTAAAACTTTAATTTTTATTCTATTAACACTTTCATTTCATATTTCTATTGTTAACATATCAGTATGGATTCATTTAGAAACTGTATATAAAATACAAAAGAGAATATGTTAAAAATTAAAACCAGGCAACATTTTGCTACTTAATGATATTCACTTTTAACATTTTTATAAATGTGCTGCTTTGTGCAGTTTTTTCCACAAAGTTAGAATCTAACCATATAGACTACATCTTAATTTTATTGCATGAGTTTCAAGTATCATTTTTGACTTGTTTTTATGAAATAGTAGAGGGCAGGATGTGTGGCTCCAAAAGTATACTGCTTGCCTAGCAAAGGCAAGGCTCAGGAGTTCAAACCCCAGGACCACCAAAAAAAAGTGGGGTGGGAATGAATGGAAAAAGGAGACTTTGTGGCTGCTACTGGCAGTTTTTAGTAGGTATTTATTACTAGCTCATTTCTTCGAATCTACGCAGCCTTTCATCCAGATTCCATTTACAAGTCTTGTCTCAGTCCTCTAAGGAAGAGTAACAACAAAAACAAAGCTTGACAGGGAGTTTTGAGGTGATTTCCTCTGTGGATGGCAGACGCTGGCCTTTGAGGCCAGGCCTGCTATTTGAGTCCTGCTACTGAAAACAAAGCTGGCTTTGGACTGTATACTACTGTATGTGGTACTTGATTCTATATGCCTTGGTTTTCCACATGCCTTGCCAAATTGGTTTCCTGACCATGACCTTGTAGTTCAGCATTTCCTCTTCCCTCCACCCGTTTCCTGCCTTCCCTTTTGATCATCAGGACTTTTTTTCCACGTGAATCCCATGGCCATGATGTGGTAGCCAGCCTACAGTCAGGCAGCCCCACCCTTGGTCTCCTGAGATTCTTTTTGGAAAAGTACCTTTAACAGGTCTATGCTTGATGACTGTAATATGAAACTACCACACAGTATAAAAATATCCTCTTCTTCTTTCTATTTATTTCTAGTAGACATTGGAACAAATAAATATTCTTTTTCTTCATTAATTCTGGCATTGGCTTTGCTCTTTAACTGTTTTTTAAGTGTTGCCCATGCGTAGGGTACTCCTGTACCTTATCTACCCCCAGCCTCTCTCCTCTGGGCACTTCTGTACTTCTGTGCTTTGAGGACATCCTTGGCGAAGTGTAATATTCTCACTTTAAACTCAACCTGTCTGAAAGGAAACAACTCACTATCTTGCATACTGCTTGTCTTTTTGTGAAGTTCCAGAATAGTAAATCTTTCAGAGTACCAACTATTAGAACTATAGTAAGAGGAAACAGTAAGGTGGTCAGATGTGAGCTAAGTATGCAGAACTTGATAGCTTACCTGCATATTATCAATGATCACTTTGAAATTACATTGAAATAAAGTCACTGTAGCAATTAAGATTATAAAATACCCATGAAAAATTGGGATAATTCTGTAAGACATATATTACAAAATAACTTTTGCTGGAGGCCTGGGACAAAGAGAATAAAATATTTCCCGATGGGGATTTTCTAGTTTAGACACACAAACTGAACAGCCTCAAGCAGCTGTGAGATTTAGTCAGACTTGCATTGGTAGAGAGAGTGCACAGACCTATGTTCTAGTAGTGATCAAGAAAGCAATGGTCCTAGCACAGCTGAGCTGAAGCGGCTGGGGTAGAGTGGGAAGAAGGTAGGTGATGATCGCTAAGAAGGATGGGGTGAGAGAGAGAGCAGGACTATGTTACCTTTTTGGCTGGGGAAGCGGCATGGTTGAGAGTGATGCTTTTTCATGAGAGAAGTGGACCCCAGGATTGAAGAGAAGCAGGGAGCCTAGCATGCATTCTGGTTTGGCTGTGTTGAACTTAAGCTACTCATAAGACTTCTCAGAAGAGAAGTCCATTTAGGCATTTGATTTTACAAACTTGAATGTCATTAAAGATCTGAGTGGGAATATACTTATGGAGAGTAACAGCATGGAGCCCACAGGAGATGGTGTGGGAGTGGATTGGCATATGCAGGGAGTGTGTGCAAGTGACGAGGTAAGGACAGCAGCCTGAACAACACCTAAGGTGAGCTTCCATGGGAAAGAGGAATATCGATACCTTAAGAAACTTTGCCAGATGTGGTGGTCACACATGTAACCGAGTCTGGAGCAGGTGGATTGAGAGTTCAAACCAGACTGAGCAACAGGGAAAGACCCTATCTCAAAAAGAAAAAAAAAAACAAACTAAAAAGAATTTTGGCTATGAAGTGTTGAGGTGGTAGTACTTAAGGAATACGTGGAATTGAATGTTTTTCTGAGTTTCTCTTTTGAAAGTGGGAAAGGTCTCAACATGCTTAAGATGCTAATGGGAAGGAATCAAAAGACTGGAGCTTGGCATGGTGGTCCGTGCCTGTAATCCAAGCACGGGCGGTGGGAGGCGGGGGGGAGGGAGGAAATTTGCCATTGGACGCTAGGATTGGCTACATGGTGAAACCCTGTCTCAAAAAAAAACAAAACAAGAAAATAACAGGAGGGAGGGAAAGAAGGAAGGAGGAGAAAGAAGGAAAGGAAGAAAGCAAATAATTGGTCAGTTTTAGTTTCTAGGAAGACTAAAAACAAGAGGGAGTGTGGTGCAGAGAAAGAAAGGGTACACGTTTACATTCCTCTGTCATGTCAAGGTCATGTGTAGAGAGTCTGATGGCTTCTATTTTCTCCGTGAATAAGGGAAAGGATTTCTGTTGTAAATAGAAGGTGTGGTACAATGAGGGGTTTGAGGAAAAATTCAGAAAGTTTGAAACAGCTGCTGTGGAGGATGGAGAGAAAGAGCCACTGACAATTTGATGATTTGGGACATGCGGAATTAAAACTCAGAGAGCAACATCTCCATGAGATAAGGGTCTGGGGTTGAGGCTGGAGCTCCAGACTGGATGTGGGGATTTGGGATTGTTAGAATATAATGGTTCAGTGGAAAATGAGCAGAGCAAACAGAATCAGAGAGTTTCTAGGTGAGTAGTAGGAGAAATAGGAATACTCAAGTATAGGGTCATGGGGACCAAGAGCTTCAAGCAGGAGTGAGTCAGTGAGTAGTGATAGAGTAATGGTCTTAACCCTGGCTATACATTAAAACCACTTAAGGAAAGCCAGGTACCAGTGGCTCATGCCTATAATCCTGGCTACTCAGGAAACTAAGATCTGAGGATTGTAGTTCAAAGCCAGCCCCAGCAGGAAGTCTATGAGACTCTTATCTCCAGTTAACCAGGAAAAGGCCAGAAGTGAAGGCGTGGCTGAAGTGGTAGAGCTAGAGCCTTGATTAGGAAAAGCTAAGGGATAGCACCCAGTCCTAGTACAGGCCCACACCCACACCCCACAGATCACTTAAGGAGCATAAAGCCAAGTACCCATGCCTCTGTCAACCCAATACCAAGGAACCTGGAAGCTGAGGCAGACACCCTGCCAATAGCATTCTCCTTTTTGTTACAACCTTGTAATTTTTTATCATTGTGGAGAATGAGAGACAGAGCCAGTTCGGCAGGACCTGGCACGCAGGTCCTCAGTAGCTTTGAAGAGTGCAGTTCAGTAAAGGGCAGGAGGGGGCAGATAAGGATAGAGTTCTGTGGTGAAAGTAAAGCAAATGGAGACCACTGATGCTGTATGGCCTCCCATCTTTTTATAAAGTAAGTGCTCTTGTCAACTACAGACTGTGAGAGGAGTGTGGATCTCTTGGAGACTTAGTGAAGAATGGAGAAAAGAGAACCAGGTGCCTCTGAGGAATACAACAGAATGCAAGGCCACAGTGTTGGCCTCTGTCATAAGCAGGAGCTGATTTTGGTAATTATCCAGCCTTGGTGGCTCTCTGGTAATGGAGTAACATACACAGCGCTGGCATATGGAGTAGAGAGAGGTACATCTAAGGCAGCCAAGGGGGTTTGAAGTTAGTACCTAAGGCAAACATTGCCTTGGGTCAAACTTGCTCTTAGAAGTCTCTGAGGATGGTGCACAGACCCTGTCTTCTCCAGCATGAGTGAAGTCTTTTCCTTCAACTGAGCATCCAATGAAATAGTTGACTTATATAACTGTTAAAGAAAAATGTGACTAACACCACACTCAATTAAGTGCTCTCATTAAGTAGAAGTATTTGGATCATTAAGAAAGGGTACTTATATACCAAAATCGACTAAGGGTATATGAGAATTAGATTCCTTTCTCTGTCCTTCTAGGCATACACAGTAAGTAAAACAGGAATTGCCTATGTCACCTAAATTGTTATTTTTCAGTCCTCTTCTGTAAATTGAACACACATAATTGAATTTGAGTTAAATTAGATGCATAGGGATTTCTTGTTTTGAAAAACTAGAATGCCTTTGGCTTTGTCTTATTTTCTTCTCATACATTTCACTAACCTTTGAATATATATACATATATATATAAATTTGTAGTTTTGTGCATTACATAGTCATATAGTTGTTTCTTCCTGTAATCTTTTTGTGTTATTACTATTTTATACTTGTTTATATTTTATATATATTTATATACTTTTGTGTATTTATTACTATTTTATGAACTTCTTTTTTTCTGGACTTGAGGCTTGAACTTAGGGCCAGGGTACTGGCCCTGAGCCTCTTTGTGCTCAAGACTAGCGCTCTACCACTTGAGCCACAGTGCCACTTCTTTTATTACTATTTTAGGTTGTTCTGTAATCAGATCTATCTTTCCTTCTCCACTGCAAGTTCACAAAATTTGTTTGCCCATTGGACTAGCCAAGGTTTTTGGTTGCAAAAACAGAAATTGACTGTGGTCTACTTAATATAAATTAGTGTTAGGAGCTCCCAACATTGCCCGGAGGGCTGGGAACAGGAGGAAGGCCATGTGGCAGGGATGAGTCCTGAGCCTGAGGTAACAGTATTCAGAAAGGTAGTTAGTTTTCCTGAATTTTTTTTTCTCACCCTTTTACTCAGTGGTGTCTTCATTCTTAGATGTATTGTCCCTATGTGGTAGTAAAGACAGGCAGAACTAACAATCTTACTATTTTAGTGTCCTAAGCAGGAAGAGAGTACTTCCTAGCCAGTGACAGGCATTTAGTATTCAGTTTCATAGGCCTCTTTGGAGATGTGTATGTGTCTACAAACTAGTTTTTCTTGTGGGTTGTTTTTTGTTTTTGTTTAGTTTTTGTGCCCATCCTAGGGCTTGAACTCAAGGCCTGGGTGCTGTTCCTGAGGGGGTTTTTTCTTCTCAATACTAGTGCTCAATCATTTGAGCCACAGTTCCACTTTTGGAGCCAACCTAATCACTTGTCAGTGGCTAATTAGACATCAAAGTCTCATGGTCTTTGTTGCCTGGGCTGGCTTCAAACTCCAATCTGCAGATCTCAGCCTCCTGAGAAGTTTAGAATTACAGGTATGAACCACAAGCGCCATGCTTAATGGAATGTTCTGATTGGTTGGTCAGGACAACGTCATACACCATTGCAGGTTGCTGAGCAGAGTCAGCTGGACTGGAATAAAAGGGATGGATTCTTCAAAAGTGAGGGGGGAGAGAGAGAGAAAGAGAGGAGAGAGACAGAAAGAAAGAAACAGAAAGAAGAGAGGAAGAGAAAGAAAAGAAAAAAGGAAGGAAGGAAAAAGAAAGAATGGCTAGATGTACCAAAAGTAATAGATGCCTTCTGTCTCTGTGGCCATGATTAGTATTTTATTGGATTCTACATCCAGTTGTGCAAAATGCTACTTTGAAATTTATTGATCCAGAAAATTAAAATATATTTTATTTAAAAAAAATTTAATGGCTGGGAATTGGTGGCTCATGCCTGTAATTTTAGCTACTCAGGAGGCTGAGATCTGAAGATCATGATTCAAAGCCAGCCAGGACAGGGAAGTCCTTGAGACTTCCAATTAATCATCAAAAAGCCAGAAGTGGAACTATAATAGAGTGCTAGCTTTTAGCAAAAAACAAAAAAACTCAAGGACAGCACCAAGGCCCTGAATTTAAGCATGCGAGCACACAGTGTTTTTAATCATTTTTGTTTATTTTGTTTTTTACTGTACAGTCAAGTAGGTAGAAGAAATAGTGAATTTCAATAAGGAAAATAAATCTCTTCATTTTTAATAAGTATGCTAATTACAGCTCTTTTTTTTTGTTTACTGGGAACATGGCTTCTTAAACACACCAGATTCATACATACATGGTAAAAAAAAAATATACTTTTTTTTTACTAAAGCTCCACATATTTGCATAGTTTTACATGCAAAAAAAGCCAAAAACTGAAAAAAAAATCTACTATAAAAAATAACTGCTGTTTGTGTTACAAGATAGTCCTGCAGTCATTCAAAACTGTTTCTCTATTTGAGTCACCACTTGCTCAATGTATTTTTCTCTCATGAATGTCAGTATTATGTCGTTTAACAAACAGAAAAGTATGAAGAAAACAATGTCGTATCATGAAACAACCATGGGTTTTTAGAACCAGAGAAACCTGGGTTCTAGTCTGATCTTAAATGTGACCTTGAGTTTAACTACTTGTGGGGAAAATGCTATGATTAAATGAAGTTGTTTGTGTAACAACAGCAACTATTATCATTATAATTTGGAATTATTTGGGGAGAAACTAGCTCTCTTTTAAAACATCAGTTCTGTCCGTAGCATATTCAGAGACAGTTGTGGCTTAAAAAATGAAATAGGATACATTTCCAAACGTATCCTAGGATGTATGTGTGTACATATGTATGTATGCATTATTTTGAGGTGCTTGGGATTGAACTCGGACCTTGATGGCTAGGTAAGGGACTCTTCTATCATCGAGCTACATCCCCAGCTGTAGGAATTTCTTTGATATCTGTAGTTTGGGCTAGCTATGGTAAGCTTGTGGAGTGAAAAGCTTGATTTGCCAAAGATAGGCTGTGGTGTGCTAGCTGGGATTTTTCACAAGGACCTCTGAGATGCCTCATTTGAATACTTTTTCATGGGCTCAATTGTCTGGTAGCACTGAGTGGTCTAGGTCCTCAGCTGGAGTTACCAATTCCAGCCCAGCAGACTTTGAACTCTGGGCCACACTGTAACTTGATTAACACTTTCACTTCTTGATGGTATTATTTTGGCACTTTGCAATGAAATGACTTAGACAAAAGCTTTATCCTTCAGGCAAACATATACTTGTTGTTTCACTACAGAGTTTAGCATTGAATAATTTTATGACAGACCACATTTGGCATGCCTAGTTATTCAGGGAATTTTCAAAGAACTGTGGAGGGACTTTTTAGTCACACATCCTCTCTGTTCTTAGTCATCGATTCCTTTTATGGTAGTCATTAGCAAATATCTCTCAACCCCTTCTATAATGTTTAACAGTCAGTGGAAGCTCTCTGTAGCGTTGGCTGTTTTGAGCTCTGTGTACTTAATTATGAGACAGTCAGCATATACTTGTGAAAACATAAACTAAATGTTGGTATATTCTCCACATGGCTTCTTTTTACAGAACCACAGTTGTTAATCCCCACATTAAACTATTTCAAGATCATTAAGAAAAAGTTTTTTCTCTTATATGCATTTTGAGGGTATTTTCTCTTCTTCACTTGTACCACTTTAAGTGCCATTGATCACATTCAGAATTAAGGGACAAGAGAACTGAACATAGGTGTGATTAGTAGTTTTGCTTTCGTGCACAGGAAAGCAGACGTTTTTTTCCATTCTAGGTAATCAGAAGCACTGTGTACATCAAAATACTTGACCCTAATGTCCTGGTCAGATTCCAGTATTGCACAATTGCATTCTCCCCTCCCTAATACCTAGTAAATCCAATTATTCGACTATGGCCTATTCCTCTTAACCTTTAAAAACTGGTTTTAGGCTGTACTCTCATAAGTGTAAACCAGTAGCACTTCTTACCACCTTTTCTAAAAAATTGATGATTTTTACTATTCTAACCTGCCTATTTTCTCCCCAAACAAATAGATGTTTCCCTGCACATATGCAATACTATCATTTTTTATATACATTTAAGATATTGAATGCCAGGTGCCAGTAGCTCACACCTAGCTACTATAACCCTAGCTATACAGGAGGCTGAGATCTGAGGAAGACAGTTTGAAGCCAACCCAGGCAGGAAAGGCCATGAAATTCATCTTCAATTAATTATCAGAAAACTGAAAGTGGAGCTAGCCTAGTGAAGCTAGCACTAGCCTTGAGCACAAAAGCTCAGGGACAGTGCCTAGGCCCTGGGTTCAAGCCCCACAACCCACAACAACAAAAAGAAGATATTGAACATGTGGCTTTGAAAACAACCCTAAAGGTAATAATTAAGGTAAGAAAACAAGGATTGGGGCTGATGAGTCAGATAACTGGTAGGCCCTTGCTTTTGATCTCCAGCAAGATGGTGTGTTACAAAATCTACTTCTAGATGTCTTGCAGGCCCATGACTCAGCATATTCTGACAACTCTGTGTTGTCTCTCCCCAGCCCTAGTTTCCTTTCCTGATTTCTCTGTCTTCTCCATTCTTTAATCTTCTAAACTGAAACCTTCCCTCTGCCTTACTCTTAGCAGTGTTGGTCCCCTCAGCTTTTGGGAAGGGACAGTAGATCCTGGGCTCCATTGCCAGTGGGCTCACCAGGCAACAGTAAGTAAGTATATCTGTCCACCCTGCTACACTGTGCAAATATTAGTTTTTTTTATGTGCCACGATATGCACTGAAAGGATATGTCCCAGCCATCCCAGGGGACTATGCAGAGATAGTCACGGACAGGAGAAGAAGGTTCATGAGGAAGTTTATTAGTGGGGCCATATCTCCCATGGGAGAGGGAGCAACATGGTCGCTGCACCTTATCCAGGTGGCAGCTTCTCTGGGGCTAAAGGGGAAGTAGGTAGGTCTTAATGGTGAGTGGGAGCGGCCCATTATAGTTCTAGGGCAGGGAGTTTAGGTGTGGGTGGATCCGGGGACTAATGGGAGGATCTGAGGACCTAAGGTAGGGGAAGTGCTAACAGCACAAGTTTGGAAACTTGCCCCTGAAGGATAAAACATACACTCCCATGAAGGCCACGCCAGAAGTGACTTCTAATGACCCAGCTTCATGTTGTCCCACCTACCCAGTACATTTCATGTTACAGCCCCATCAGAAAATCTCAGTGCTGTTTCATTCCTGCACCTTCATTGGCTTGTCTGTGTTATCCTTTTCTGTTTATGCATAGTAACATTTTATTCATCCTTTAAGCGCAAGCTGAATGTTGTTTCTTGGCTTCAGTAGGCAGAATTGGTGTTTTCTTTAGTAACTCCAATAGTTGGTAGTTATGCTTCTAACCCACTACGGCCGTGGTGAGCCAGTAAAGCTCTGTAGCTCAGGCATTAGCTCATCTGTAGCTCAGGGTTCACATCTCAGTTGCATGCCAGTGGCTACATGGTAGCAGAGGACTTTGGGTAATTGTGAAAACCTTCATATACTCAGTTTCCTTGCTTGTAAAATGGACACAGTAATAGCCTAACCTCAGAAGGTTACTATGAGGGTTAAGTGTCAGACAAAAGTAGTGCTAAGTAAATTTTATTTTATAATGATTCTTTGATCTCCCAAATATCATCTTTGCTAAGTTGTAAACTTTCTTTCTTTTTTTTTTTTTTCTTTCTGTTCTGATCCTGGTGCTTGACCCCAGTGGCTCTGTCCCTGAGCTCTGTTTGCTCAAGGCTAGCACTCTACCACTTGAGCCATAGCACCACTTTCAGCTTTTTTTGGTAGTTTATTGGAGATAAGAGTCTCACAAACTTTCCTGCTCCAGCTGGATTTGAACTTCAATCCTAAAATCTCAGACTCCTGGGCAGTAGCTAGGATTACAGGAGTAAGCCACCAGCTCTGGACTGGTGAAGTTTATGTAAACAGTAAGACATTTGACTTGAAGGAAAAACTATCAAGGATTCTCTCTTTTTTTTAAAGCATAATTTACCCCCTACTTAAAGGCAGATTACCCCACATATAACAGCTGTGTACAAAAAAGTTATAAAATTGTCCTTGGTTTTACAATGATAAACACAAACACAAACATCTCCAATCAAACAAGGTATGTAAGGATTTCTGTGGAGACTGGGGTGGGCGTGGGGTGTGTTGTACCTGTCCTAGGCTTTAACTCTGGGCCTGGACACTGTTCCTGAGCTGTTTTGCTCAAGGCTAGCACTTTACCATTTGAGCCACAGTTCTGCTTTCTGCTATTTTGGGTAGTTATTTGGTAGCAGTCCTCAGACCTCAGCCTCCTGAGTAGCTAGGAGTTCAGGCATGATTTACCTGGTGCCCAGCAGTTGGTTGTTGTCAGAACATTAGGGTAAAATACTTACTGAAATATAAAAGTGGAATGAGAATGCCACTAATGGAGAAGGGGCATATTTTCACAGAACAAGTATTTTTCCCCATCCCATCTCCATTTGATGTCAATCAAAATTTACCACTATCCATTTAGTTTTTTTTAAGAAAGGCAAAAAGAAATGCAATATGCTTGTGCACATACATATACCAGTTACTACATGTATCATAAAGGAATGGGGGGGGATGAAAGAATAGAGAAAACTATACTGTAGAAGTCAGGATGTGGTGGAACCAAACTATAGGTTTCTAATTAACAATATATTCTTGGCCAGGCACTAGTGGCGCACGCCTGTAAGCCTAGCTACTCAGGAGTCTGGGATCTGACTCTTATCTCCAATGAAGTATCAGAAAACTGGAAGTGGCACAATGGCTCAAAGTGTTTGAGTGGTAGCCTTGAGACAAAAAAGCTCAGGGACAGCACCCAGGCTCTGAGTTCAAGCCCCATGACTGACAAAAAAGAAAACAAAAGGATGTATTCTTGGTCTATAAGAACCCAGTTCTATAAGAACCCAGTTCTTAGAGTGGGTTTCTTTATCAGTAGACTCCTCCCATTTGCTGCTAGAACACATTAATTGTATCGGAACCGTCCATTTCCAATTGTGCAGGTATGACTGTTCCATTGATTGTCTGCTCATCAAATTGGAGTCTGGGCTGCCTCACTGACAAACCCTGTCATTCACAATAGGCTTTCATTAGTTTACTAAGTGACGTATGCCCCTTACTCTTAAAGTGCTCCAAAGTATCATCCTGCCCTGCCACCTTCAAATTAATACAACTGTTGTTCTCAGTCCTGACTCCCTCCTTGGGCTTTTGAGCCATAGCAAGTGCCATCTCAGCAGATGCTGCTTCACAAAAGAGGTACCTAGGCTCCGCCCAACCAGGACACAAGTGGCACCACAACAGCAGAAGGAGTAACAGTGGTGCTAAACTTCTTGAATCTTACTTAAAATGCCTTATTTATTTTTATTCAACATCTATGATAGTGCATGGCACTAGTATTAGTATTATAGGAAGCACTAGATCTTTCTATATTCCAGGAACTGTACGCATCTTCCACAACTAGCCGCATAACAGCCTATGAGGGAAGTATTATTTTATTCATTAACTCATGAGGAAACTGAGGCACAGAGAAGTTAAATACCTTGTCTGAGGTCACAAAGCTACTAAGAGGAAGGCCAGAATTTGGTCCCAGGCAGACAGACTACAAGGTCCCTGCTCGTAATTATCATACTAGACGACCTCTTAGAAATGCTTAATAAACATTGGTTGGAATAAACAGAATAAGTGGTGGAGACAGCCTTACTGAAAGAGATATGGTTCAGAAATAGAACAAATCAACAAAGGATACACAAAATGACTAACAGAGAATGTTGATTATAGTATGCCACCAGGCATAATCCATATTAATGGCCAGAGCAGTGGCTAGTTTCTTGCAGATGCGTAAAATTTTCTTGAAATGGAATGCTTCTGGATTGCAAACATGACTTTATACTTTTAGCTTAGACGATTTTTTGCTCAAATTATGATACAAAGACTTCTTTTTAATCACCGTAGAGTAATTGACACTGGTCCTGGCCTCTTATCTAAAATAACTAGAAAGACAAAATGTATGAAAAGGCTGTTTCAAACACTGGACAACAGGCTGTGTAGACAGTGATCTCTGAGAGATCTCTGAGAGAGGACTGGTAAGTTCTGGAGTCATCCTATGTTTCTGTTTGGCAACACTGCTAACTCACAGCGTAGCTGAGCTGAGGATAGAGAGGGAGCTAGTCAGCAAGACTGAATAGGTTAGGATTTGTGAGGCCAAGTGCCAAGAGAGGAGGGAGCCATGCAGAGAAATAATCTTAAAGATCTGCACAGGAGCCCTTTAAATCTGTGATAAATGCCAAGCTATGTATGTCTACAGTTAAACTCCACAAAATCAGTGTGTTGGTGGGCCTCAGAGCACTCTCAGGGATGGTCTGCTGGGAGGATTCCCAAGACTTAGTATGGTCATACGGAGGGCTAAGATATGTAGACTAGAATGCATAGTGGAAACTCAGCAAAAAGAAAAGGCACACAAAAGGAAGGAGGAAACCAGGCCCAGGCTTCCAAGAATCTTCTCCTAGCTACATTATGTAGGATACTCTTAATTTTCCTAGCAACTACATGTGTGAAGCTAGCTTGTCAGAGCCCCAGTGCAAGGTTTCTTATTAGGGACATACCTGCTACATCAACTATTCTGTATATTGGGCAAAAATTTAGACTCTAGAGGCCATTTGGCAATTTAGGAGGACATTTTGTGTTGCCACAGCTAGGAGTTGCTGCTGACATACTAGCCCAAAGCCAGGAATGCTGCGAATTGCCTTGCAGAAAAGCTTCCCCACCACTAAGAATTATATGACCGCAAATGCCAGTCGTGCCAAGATTGATAAACCCTGGCCTAGAACCACCTTCGCAGAACTGAAAAACAAGCCTATAAAGGGTCAAGTTGATTTTCTGGGAACTTAAATATTAAATACTAGTCAAGCAATATTAGTAGTCTTAATATTAAATATTAGTCAAAACAAAATCAGAGTGTTTTAAAAGAAAGTCAAATCATGTTTATAATGTCCAGCATCCAATAGACATTCACTGGGCAGGTGAGGAAGCAGGGCATATGTGTGATCTACAAGCATGAAAGAAAAATTGGTCAGTATCAAAAGGATAGGAATCACTAAGGAACCACTAACCAGTAGACAGCCTTTATCAATGTGACAAGGATTTGTGGAAGACATGATATAACAAACATGATTTAAACAAACTTCTGGAGCTGAAAAATTTTTTCTGAAATGAAAATTTCACTGGATGGAATCACAGCAAACTTTTTTCTGTGAAACATAGCCATAGAAACCATATAGGATGAAACATGGAGGAAAAATAACTACAAAAGAAATGAACAGAAAACCTCAGTAAACTGTGAGACCTTCTTAAGTGATTTAATATACACATAATTGACTTAGTTCCAAAGGTGACGGCAAAATTAATTTGACCGAGGTTCAAAATGCCCACATTTGTTTTAAAAACTATGCAAACCCAGCAAGCTAAATAATCCTCAAGCAGAATACCATAAAGAGAACCATAGCAAGGCAAGAAAAGAAACTGAAAAGACATTTGCACATAATGAATTAAAAGTGAGAATATCATATACTCTCCCATCAGAAACCGTAAAATGGAAGACAGTAGAACAACACGTTTAGGATGCTGAAAACAGCCAGCTTATTATGCCACATATAAACATACTTCAAAAATGAAGTCAAAACAAAGGTCTTTTCAAGCTAACATTTTTAACTAGCAGGTCTGCACACCAAGAAATGTAATTGACAACATTTCAAGCTGACAAGATCCCAGATGGAAACTCAGTTGTGTACAAGTGAATGAAGAGTATTGACAGCAGTACGCTTTTGGTTAAATATAAAAGATTCCAGGTGAGTACTGGTGGCTCACACGTGTAATCCAAGCCACTCAAGAAGCTGAGATCCTTGGATAGAGGTTCGAAGCTAGCCCAGGCAGAACAGTCTATGAGGCTCTTATGTCCAGTTAACCAGAAAAGGGCTAGAAGTGTATGTAGGTGTGGCTCAAGTGGTAGAATGACAGCCTTGAGAACAAAAGCCATGTAAGAACACATGACCCTGAGCCCCAGTACTGGCAAACACACAGACACACACACGAAGAAACATTTCATTCTTTTAAAAAATTATATTATGGCCAGGTGCCTATCGAATCCTAGCTTCTCAGGGGGCTGAGATCTGAAGATTGCTTTTCAAAGCCAGCCCAGGCAGGAAAGTCCTTGAAACTCTTATCTCCAGTTAACTGCCAGAAAGCCAGAAGTCGAGCTGTGACTCAAGTGGTAGAGTGCTAGCCTTGAGCACAAAGAGGCTCCGGGATAGCACCCAGGCCCTGAGTTCAAGCCCCACCACTGACAAAAAAATAAATAAAAATTATACAATGGAGTAACTTTAATAGAAGTGAAATATATCACATTAATAGTACTAGGAATGGATCTTACAATATATAAATGTAGTCTAACATTATTGTATTATATGTTATATGTAAGTATAATATATAATGATATAATTGATATTAATATATTAAATTCAAAGTACATATTATAAACACTGAAAAAGAAATATTTATAGCTAATACACAAATAGAAAAGAAAATGAATTTGAAAATAGTCAATCGAAAGAGAGCAAAAGGAAAAAAAAATGAAACTTTAAGAAGCAGAGCCTATTTCTTCTTCCCTTGAATGTGGGTTGGAATTTGTAATTTCACAAATAAGAATGTGGTGTAAGAGATAAAAGATACTGTGGCTGCTAATTTGTTCTGTTCAGTCATTTTCACTGGAGGAAATTGTGTGCTGTGTCATGAAGAGAGAGAGAGAGAGAGAGAGAGAGATCAAGCATGGTAAGGAACTGAGACCTCCAAGAGCCATAGACATGAACCATCTTGGGAACAGATCTTAGTAGATCAAGCCTATAGATCATGTCAGTCCCTGCTGGCGTCTTAGTGAGACCTTGAGTTAGTGTACTATCTGGCTAAGCTACTCCTGGGTTTCTGACCCTTACAAGCAATGTGAGATAATAATTTTCAGAACATTGTAAGATTCTTTGTTTTAAGCCATTAGATTTTGGAATAATGTGTTACACAGCAGTAGATATTTAGTAGAATGATTAAAGGGCCAATTAATCAGGAAAAACTTTGAAATCTTAAATCTATACACGCACTCCATAGATTTAAAATAGTGAAAAAACCCGACAGAACTAAAGGCAGAAATAGATAAATCTGCAAGTTTGAGATTTCAACACTCACTGCTTAGTAAATTATACAATAAGTAGGCAAAAAATGAGAGGGGAAATGGAAGTCTTGAAAAACACCATCAGTTAACCTAATTGATTTTTATAGATTTACTAGGAAAATACATATTATATTCAAGTATGCATAGAATATTCGCCACAATAGACTATATTTTCTGTTATGGGGAAAAATCAGTAAAATTTAGAAGATAAGCAATAGAGAATATATGTTTTACCACAATGGAGTCAAACAATAACAGATATATCTGAGAAATTCTACAAATGTTTGGAAATTAAACTTCACACTTTTAAAACCACTTATAAAGAAGAAATTATCAGAAAAAGTAGAAAATATTTTCAACTGAATGAAAATGAAATACCAAAATTTTTAGGATGCAGTTAAAGCAGTTTGAGGGAAGTCCATAGTTTTTAATACAAGATCTAATCAGTAGTTTAAATTCCTACCTGTAAATACTAGCAGGAAAAAAAAACAACAACCTAACAAATTAGATCCACAGTGAAGGAAGAAAATTAGTAAAGAGAAATATATAAAGTAGGAAATGGGAAAACAATGTAAAATGACTCTGAAGCAAAAAAATTGGTTCCTGGAAAAATAATAAAAATTGATTATATAAGTCAAATTGTACTTTTTCTTTCTTTTTTTTTTTTTTTTTTTCAGTCATGGGGCTTGAACTCTGGGCCTGGGTGCTCTTCTTGATCTCTTCAGCTCAAGGCTAGCGCTCTACCACTTGAGCCACAGTGCCAGTTCAGTTTTCTGGTGGTTAAGTGGAGGTAAGAGTTTCACAGACTTTTCCTCCCAGGGCTGGCAGATCTCAGCCTCCTGAGTAGCTAGGATTACAGGTGTGAGTGAGTCACCGGTGCCTGGCCACAGTGTACCTTTAAAATGAAGTTTTTATTAGTTGGTTTTGCAGTACTGGAGATTGAACCCAGGGCCTTGCACATGCGAGGCACAAAAATGAGTTTTTGAAAACCAAAAAGCTATATTCTGAGATAAGTGATCTTGTTTTCAGACCTGAGTATTGTACTATAATGAAACTTAAATTGTAAGCAAGTATTAGTTATAAGTTCAGTTATGATCAATTGAATTAATTATTCCTAAATATTTTAGAAAGTTTTCTCTGATAGCTATACTTATACAAAGATAGTATTGGGGGAAAATCCTACAATTTCTGTGTTCATTCTTTTTTCTCAATTTTGTTTTTGTTTGTTTTTTTTTTTTTTGGCCAGTCCTGGGCCTTGGACTCAGGGCCTGAGCACTGTCTCTGGCTTCCTTTTTGCTCAAGGCTAGCACTCTGCCACTTGAGCCACAGCGCCACTTCTGGCCGTTTTCTGTATATGTGGTGCTGGGGAATCGAACCCAGGGCCTCATGTATACGAGGCAGGCACTCTTGCCACTAGGCCATATCCCCAGCCCTTTTTTCTCAATTTTGAGCAAAAAGATTAAGGGCAATGAGATTTGATCTTACAAAATCCAGCAAAGATGTTGAAAGCACATATTGGGGATTTGTTGATCCCATTAGCAGGATACGGGATAAAGCACACCATGTTTACTGTGAGTGGGATTCAGATACCACAGACCATAAACAAAGAACTTCATCTTTTTTTTTTTCAAGTTTGTATTATCACACTGATGTACAGAGAGGTTACAGTTTCATACATTAGGCATTGGATACATCACTTATACTGTTTGTTACCTCGTCCCTCATACCCCCCCTCCTCCCCCTTTCCCTATCCCCCCATGAGGTGTTCAGTTCACTTACACCAAACAGTTTTGCAAGTATTGTTTTTGTAGTTGTTTTTTTTTTTTTACCCTGTGCCTCTCAATTTTGGTATTCCCTTTCAATTTCCTAGTTCTAATACCAGTATACATGGAGACCAAACTACCAACATGCCAAAAATGATGTGCACTTTTAGTAGTTCTTCTTGGTTATCAAATCTATTGATAAGCAATCTGGGGTTCTATTTGTAGTGCTATTCACAGTGATGGAATCTTAAAATGGTGATAGCATGAGGGGAGTAGGGATAAGAAGTCATTTATGAAAGCAAACTCAAATATTTCATTCTATTTGGCTGGTAAGATAGTAAACTACTTGTTTGTTCAGCAAATACTGAATACAAGCTTGAAGAAATGGAAAATCAATTAAAATTCTCTTAATCACTAGACCATCTAGTAAATTTACATCTTTTATTATTAGTTATTCAGTATCTGATTATTTCATTCATGGATTAGACACATTTTTCTATTTGCTTATAAATGTCTTAGATCCATGTGACATAATCCAGGCCTCTCATTCAGCTTCCTTTAGCTTTTCATCTTTTAAAACACTGTTTATGAGCCTTCCAGATACAGGAAAAAATACTTAAACTCCTCAGTTCAGTCACATTTTAATAGTGCTGCTAAACAGTTTATGAAAGAGATGGGAGTGGGGGGCAGAGGAAATATATGCAATTGAAAAAAACCTCAAATTGGGGTTTTAGGATTATAGGTAGAACTGAATTACAGTTCTAATCTTGAGCTTAATTTAGTCACCTCATAGTTTGCTCATGTAATTAAGAGAAATTCTTTTCTGCTTCTGCTATCTTCCTTTCTTATGTCAGTCATGGGGCTTGAATTCAGTCTGAGCACAGTCCCTGAGCTTTGCTGTTCAAGGCTAATGCTCTACCACTTTGAGCCACAACTCCATTTCTGGTTTTCTGGTGGTTAATTGGAAATAAGAGTCTCGTGGACTTCGTTGCCTGGGCTGGCTTCAAACCACAATCCTCAGATCTCAGCCTCCTGAGTAGTTAGGATTACAAGTGTGAGCCACCAGCTCCTGGCTGATTATCTTCCTTTTTTAAAGTCTGCATTTTCATCCCAGGCAAAGGATTCAGAACTAGTAGATTGGAAGGACAGACTCAAGGGAGACTATAGGAACTCATAGTTTTTGAGGGATTTTGACCAGTGTGAAGATCAGGTGTAGTGCTTGGAAAGAGGAGATTTTCAGCTGACTGTGAGAAGAGCTTGTTTTAAGGGTAGCAGTACTTTCTCCCTCTCTGTGATATAGTACAAGTGACCAGGAACTTTCTAAATGCTGTGAATCCCAGGGATTAAGTTTGACACTGTGATCCTTCCCCCATTATTGCTGGCAATTGTTTGCACTCTTGTGTCCTATATGCAAGTCCTCCTTGCACATTTTTGGAGTTCCCTGCATTTGACAGCTGTGCACCAGCCATACGTTTATAGTTTAAAGGAAATCAAGTGTGCTCTAGATGTAACTCTTTTCTATAATTACTCTTTTACCCTCAACTATGAGGGTTTCTTTTTGTTAGTGCTTTATTCATTTATGAAGTAGTGAGAAACAAACACCAGGTAAAGTTGAATTGTAAGATTTATTGTTGTCTAAAACTATCATAAATTACCAGAGAAATGTAAAATGAATTTTAACCATCTGTCCTTGTTTTGCTTTGCTGTTTGATTTGTTATAATGAGTTTTCCCCTTTTGCTCAGCTCAAGTGTTCAAAACTTAAACTTCTCTCTTGCTCATTATTATTCCTAGAGGCCTCCTCCTAGCCTAGGAAGTTCTTAGGTCCTTTTTTTCCCTTCTTCTTCTCAGGACTAGCTCTTTCCGAAGTGAAAAAGGGAGCAGTGGTATGGCAGATAGCATTGATTACAGTGACTATTGTGAAATCTGTAAGTCTTCTGTTTGTTCACTGCCAGAGATGGCAGTAAATAAATTGTGTTGACTTAATTAAGTGGATTCCTGTGCTTAAATTTAATGCAGAATTGAGCAATTCAGACATATTATTGGAGTTCCCAGAAAGTGCTCAATTGATCTGCATATGAAAGACAAATATCACACATTCCCAATGGTTTAGTAATTTTGCAGAGGCTGTCAAAAGCAAGCATGAGAAGACAAAAATAAATTCTCTTCATTTAACAAAATGTATTCAATATCTGTATTAATCCAGGCCCTGTGCTGGTGTCGGGGTATGGATCCTATTCCTTACTTGCCATTTTTCATCTGTTTCCCTGTTCCCTCCTGTTTGGTTTCTCAAACCAGATCTAGGACTATCTTTGTTGCATTCTGCAAAACCATTATTTTGGAGTTCTTATCATAGTCTGATTATTAATGTATCTGTTTTTCCAGATTATGAAACTATTCTATGTTGCCCCAGCGCTTAGCACAATGATCAGCACATGGTTGATGTCAAGATATGTTTGTTCATTAAGTCAAACCATAACAACACTTCCCAATTGTCTTTGTGATATAGGGGGGAAAAAACCTGAGGTAAGGAGCCCTGTAGAGGTACTGTGGGAAGCTTCCAGTTACCGTGGGTCCTAATGGCCTCCATGCAACTCCACACACTTTCCCCCTCAGGCTGAGGAGGAGGGAGGGGGGAGAAGAGGAGGAGGAGGAGGAGGAGGAGGAGGAGGAGGAGGAGGAGGGGGGGGGGGGGGGAGGAGGAGGGGGGGGAGGAGGAGGAGGAGGAGGAGGAGGAGGAGGAGGAGGAGGAGGAGGAGGAGGAGGAGGAGGAGGAGGAGGAGGAGGAGGAGGAGGAGGCTGCATACTTTTGGAGGTCTTTGGGCCTGGGAATTGTCATTAGAGGAAAGAGACACCAAGAGCAAGTCAATGGCTGGAGGGCTGGAGGGGCTGGAAGGCAGTCCTTTGAGAATAAAGACAGAGGAGCCAAGGAATTTTAGCTAAGTGACTGAAAAAGATGACTTTGAAAAATTCCTGCAAAGCTAACTTTGGAATATGGGACTTCAACCTTTGAAAAGGGTAATAGTTCTGTGCAAATAATTGCTTTCTTCCCATCTTCAGCTGTCAAAAAACAAAGTACAAAAAGCAGTTGGTTTTACAACTCTGTGAATTATACACTTTAAGTGGACAGGTTGTGTTGTATATGAATTATTTTTTAATAAATTATTCTGAAGGGAGGAGAAACATGGTTATGTCTATGTGTGAGAGAGTCTACTTTGAGCATTGGAATTGCTACGATATATTTAAATTACCAATATTTAAACATTCCTAAGTCTTTAACATTTTAAACTTGGTTATTATTGATACTTTTCATGAATTTTATAACATTTTTACAAATTTCAAAAATAGAATTATATCCTGAGTTATAATCAAGGTATTATCTTAGTTTGATAGAAAAGAGTAAGAAATCTTTATGGGTATGTAATATAGGTTATTACTTTAAGAAGAAATAGTCCCAAAAGATTGAAGTAAAATCAACTATTTGGGCACTTTGAAAGACTGATTTGCTAGTGTCCAAGATGTAACTACCAATAAAGCTATTTTCATTTCTGGATGAAATATTCTTTGCTTTCCTTTTTCTTCCCTTTTTTTGTGTTTTTGGAGATAGTTTTGCTGTGTAACCCAGGTTGGCTTTGCCTATTCCTTTTTTGATTTTCACATTAAGATTACCGGCATTTGTTTCTGGTATGTATAAAAGCTGCAACATCATGAAATGAAGTGTATATAAGCCTTTTAAAGTTGTGATCTCTTATCATTCATATTAATATTTTGTAACATTTCTGTTATCTGTCGCATAACAAATTACCTCAAAACCTAGCATTTAAAACCAACATTCATTTCGGTTTCTGAGAGTCAAGAATCCAAGTATAACGTAGTTGAATGCTTCTGCTAAAAGGTATCTCAGTTGTCAGGGCTGGGTCACAATCTCACTTAAAGTCTAGGATGAGGGAAGATTTACTTCAAAGCTCACATAATGCAGGTGGGGGTGGGATTAAGTTCTGCATGGGTTATTGGACTGAAGTCCTCAGTCTATTAGGGCTGTTGGCTGGAGTTTCTTGACATGGGGTTTTATCTAGAGTAGTTCACAACATGCTCCCATCAGTGCAAGATAGAAAGCAAGAGAAGGTGAACAACATGGAAGCCAGAACCTATTGCCAGGGGCTCATACCTCTATGCTAGCTACTCAGGAGGCTGAGATCTAGAGGATCATTGTTAGAGGCCTCTAGAAAAGTTTGCTAGACTCTTATCTACAAAATAACCACCAAAAAATGCAGGGCTGATGATGTGGCTCAAGTGGTAGAGTTTCAGCCTAGCAGGTATAAGGCCCTAAATTCAAACCCCAGTTCCAGAAAAAGAAAAAGAAAAGGAAACTAGTCTTTTTGTGAATCCAATGTTGAAAGCATGATCCTATTACCTTCACCAAGGCTATGTTAGAAGTGAGTCACTAAGTGAGTCTATATTCAAGAGAAGGAAGTGCATAGTATGTGAACTTAGACTTATTGTGTTTCTTTTACTAAGAGGTTTGTGATAGCTCTTGAAAAGCTTAGTGATATTAAGAGAAGTAGTAGACAAAAGACTGGGAGCAATATATTAGAACTACTGTCAAATCACTTTCTGTCTTGTTGCTGCCCCATTCTTAGAGCATTCCCTTTGTCCAGGGATGGCTCACTACCCATTGAAATAGCTGTTAAAACTGGGTGGATGTAGCAGCAAATGCCTGCATAATAGCTACTAGAGGCACTGAGGCTCTGAGGGAAGGCTGGAAGGTAAGGCTCCATCTCACCCTGCAGTAACACAGGAATGGAAGGGGAAGGGAGGATACAACCCAGGAGTGACATCTATCGTGTCATTTTCCAGAACATTGTCCCCTGGTCATACCCAGCTACAGATAGACATGGAATAGAGGGGAAAAAAAAGAAAAGAAATGTAATTCTTTAGAGACAAGCTAGAAGCCTCGTCAAAGTTCCCAACAACACAAGTGGATTGCACATGGTCAGGCCCTAATGCAGTGTCAAAGGTGTGTAAATCTTGTCATCATTCAGAACCTTGTAGTCTTAATTTAGACCAAATTCTGAGTAACTTGGTTGTGGACCTCCCAAGCCAGTGTAGATTGAGAAGAAGTGTAGTAAGAGGCAGGCATCTTGACAGCTGCAAAAGCTGACAGCGGAAGGTCCAGTAACAAGTAAGGACAAATGCTAAGCTGGCAAGTTCAGAGGAATGTGATACAGGGTGAGTAGTTTTGTGAATTCCAGTCTCTTCTCTCCCTCCGCCCCCCCCCCAGCATTTTATCAGTGAGATTTGGTAATGATGAAAAGGATAAAAAGAGCCAGATGCCAGTGGCTCACAAATGTAATCCTAGCTACTCAGAAGGCTGAGGTCTGAGGATTATGGTTCAAAGCCAGCCCAGGCAGAAAAGTCCCCCAAGACTCTTATCTCCAGTTATCCACTCAAAAACCAGAAGTGGCACTGTGGCTCAAATGGTAGAGTGCTAGCCTTGAGCACATAAGGTTCAGGGACAGTGCCCAGGCTCTGAGTTCAAGCCCAGAAAATGACAAAAAAAAAAAAAGAAGCCTGGTGCCAATAGCTCATGCCTGAAATTGTAGCTACTCAGGAGGCCAAGAGGCTGAGATCTGAGGATCATGGTTTGAAGCCAGCTTGATCAGGAAAGTCTGTAAGACTCTTATCTCTAGTTAAAAACCAAAAGTCTATGGCCCAAGTGGTATAGAGTGCTAGCTAGCCTTGAGTGAAAAAGCTCAGGGACAGAGTTCAGGCCCTGAGTTCAAGCCCCAGAACTAGCACACACAGACATATACAACACATACAGAAACGATAAGCTACAGACTTGTGGGAAGCATTTGTAAAACATATGTTTGACTAAGAACTAGTATTTAGAATATGTAAAGAGTAGGGCTGGTGATAGCTCAGTGATATAGCACTTGTCTAGCATGTACAAGGCCCTAGTTGGAGTCTCAGGACTATGAACAAGGAAAGACAACAACTTAACTGCTTAAAAAATCCAAATTGGAAGTGGAGCTATGCCAGCCTTGAGTGAAAAAGCTCAGAGACAGCATCCAGGCTAAGTTCAACTATAGTACTGGCTGGCACAAACACATGCATGCCCATGGACACACACACACACACACACACACACACACACACACACACACACACGGAGTAAATTTAAAAGTCAATCTAATTAATATTGAGTAGAGACAAAAAGAGGCATTTTACCAAAGAAGCTATACATGTGCAAAAAAGATGTTCAACACCATCAGGGAAATGCAAATTAAACCTACAAGGTACACTTACATTGTATTAGTCAGCTTTTGTTATTGTGACAAAATGCCTGAGAAAACAGGAAGGAAGGATTTACTTTGACTCCTGGTTTCAGACGTTTCGGTCCTTGGCCAGCTAGCCGTGTTTTGAGGCTGTGATAAGATGGAACATCATGGTGGAATGGTGTGTCAGAAAAGTTGCTCACCTCAGCGAGGCCAAAAAGCAGAGGGAGACAGGCCTGGGTCACTTCCAAGGGCACTCCCTCAGGGAGTTACTTTCTCCAACTAGCCCCATCTCTGAAAGTTTCTATCACTTGCCAGTAATGCCACCAAATTATGAATCCATCAGTGGGTAATGGGTAATCCATTGATTAGATCAGTGCCCTCACACTCTAGTGACTTTAATGTTTGTATCCACCAGATGCATGCAACTCTTTTAGCAAACAAACTATCATTCCAAGCAACAATCCACATCAGAATGGCTAAAATAAAATAAAAAATGAAAACACAAGATGTTAATATGGATGCAGAGAGACTGGGTCACAGACACAGTGCTGGTGGTAAAGTGTTGCATGCATTCTGGAAAACTGACAGTTTAACAGAAAAAAAGTATGAAATATAGTCAGGTGCTGGTGGCTCACACCTGTAGTTCTAGGTACTCAATTGGCTGAGATCTCAAGGGCAGTGGTTTGAAGCCAGCCTAGATAGAAAAGTGTGTGAGACTATGTCTAATTAATCAGCAAAATGCTGGTGAGCCTCAAGTGGTAGAGCACTGGCCATGAGCAAGAAAAGAAAGCTGAATGAGAGTGAGAAGCCCTGAGATTGGGCTCTTACTCCAGCGAATGAAAAATTAAGGCCAAACTAACCTACACACAAATGTTCATAGTAGCTTTATTCATACTAGCCTAAACTGGAAGCAGCCCAGAATTCCTTCAATGAATGAATGGTTTAACAAACCATGGTACATTCAGAACTAATCAGCAATGAGTATCATTAGCTAATGATACATGGGACAACCTGGATGAATTATGCACAAAGGTTGTGTACTGTATTATTCCACATAAACAACACTTCTGAAGTTACAGAATCATAGATAGAGAAGAGATTTGTGGAAGCACAGGGGTTAGAGAAGGTGGTGGAGAACCAGTGAGGGAGGGAAGTGGGTCTATGAAAAGGCAGCCTGAGGGATTTGTACACTGACAACAAAGTCCTCAGGTTCTAGCAAGGTCAGTATCCTGTGCTGTCATCATTGGAGGAAACTGGTTAAAGGATACATGGAATCTCTCAGGATTCTTTCTTATAACTCCATGTGAACGTGCAATTATTTCAGGTTAAAATGATTTCTTAGCAAGTTACCGAGTCTAGAGCTCCATTGGACTGTGAGCTTCAAGTGTCCTGACTTGGAGTGCATGCATGAAGTATGTCTGTGAGCTGCCTTAGGAGAGAGAGGCTGAAACTCTGCATGGAACGATGGTAAGCACCTATACCCGACAGTATATCCCCAAATGACGGGTGTCACTCTGTGGACCCACTCATTTAAAAAGCTATCTGTTGAGCATCTACCTCACGGGCAGCCTGGTTCTAAATGTTGGTGTCTTGGTTCAGGCTACTGGAGCAAACTGAAAGTCTAGATCAGTGCCAATGTGTCTAGGTTCTAGGTGAGGGTCCCTTTATGGTTAATATCCTCGCATGGCCTTCCTTGGTTCATGCCCACAGTGAGTGCTGTGGCATTTTCTCTTTATAAGAGCACTAATTCCATTACAGAAGTTCCAGACTCAGGATGGCTTCTAAACCTGATCTCTTCCTCTAGGCCTCAGCTTCAGTACCAACAGTGGGGACTCAGGCTTCAACATATGTGTTTTTAGAGGATACAAACAGCCCACAACAGCTTAGCAGACAGCAGTGAGCAAAATGTGGTGTGGAAAGAGAATATTCCTGCCTTTATAAAGCTTGCAGGTTATTTGAAGCAGAAGACAATGAAGCAAATGCATAAGTTACTCATAAGAGGTGATATGGGCAAAAAATTAAAGCAGTTTTGGGGAGTTGAACATAGAGAAGAGAAGGGCGACAAAAGCTGATGGTTGCAGTTTTAAACAGGGCCTTAAGACAGAGCTAGTACAACTTGAGTCAAGTCTTAAAGGAAGTTAGGGAGACGACCAGGCAGATATGAAGGAAGAAAGTTCCAGGCAGAGTAAAGAGCCAGCATATACATACCTGTCATGTTTAAGGAGAGACAGAGGTGAAGGCAGTGTGGGAAGAACAAGAGTGAGGGAGGGAGAGTAGTTATATGCTGGTGTTCCAGGAACCATTTAGAATAGAAAATGTGTTGAGCCTTCTGGCTTTTACTAAAGTAGTCTGGGAAGCCATTGGTGGATTTAGAGTGCAAGTGTGGCGTGGCTGGACCTATGTTTTAAAGCAGCTCACACTGGCTGCTGTTTAGAGATGAGCTAGTAGAGGAAGAGAATCTCCCGCAGGAGCCATGGTCACATTCCTGGCACAGGAGGTGATGGTGATTTGGACTAGGATGGTAGCTCTCGTGTCATGATAAATGAGCATGTGTTCAGGTTATTTTTATTTTTTGCCATCCTGGAACCAAATCCAGAACCTTGTACATGCTAGGTTAACTGCTCTAGTTCTGAGCTGTATCTCAGCCTTGTGTTCAAGTTCTGAGACACAGACAATATTTTTTCTGATCCTATTGGACATGAGGAGTCAGTCATGACTCCGAGGCCTTGGAGCTGCAAATGTGGATGGATGGTATTCCCAGGACCCATGGTAGAATAAACTGCAGGGAGGCAGCTTGGGGGAAGTCGAGGCATGCATGTTGAATTCAAGATATCTACATGGAGATATTGAGTAGGCAGTTGGAGATTCCAGTCTGGAGTTCAGAGGACACAGATACAGGGGAGAGATAAGCATTTGGAGGTTGTCAGTGTTCAGATGGTGGTTAAAACACAAATATAGATATTTCCAAGAGGGCAGCCCAGAGAGAAGAGGAATCCACGGATAAACTGGGATGTGTGGCCAGTAAGCAAAGAAACCCAGGAGCTTAGCATCCTGGAAGCCAAGTGAGCTGTGGAGATCAGGAAGGGGAAGGTGTGAGAACTGACCATTGAACTCAGCAATTGGCAACCTGCACACATCACAGAAAACGCATTTTAGTCATTTAACTAACTTTTACTTGCTATAAGAATAAATTAAGTTTTAAAATGATTAGTTTGTTAAAGCCAGTTTTGGGTTTCTCAGAAAGTTAACCATAGAATTACAATAAAACCCACCAGTTCTCTACGTATATGCCTCCAAAGAATTGAAAGCAGGAACTCAGACAGGTAATTATCAGTGTTCTTACAGCATGATTCATGATAGTCAAAAGGTAGGAAACAACCAGTTGTCCATCAAGGAATGAAGGAATAGACACAATGTGGTATATGCTTATAATACTTTAAAATAGCTTTAAAAAAAATGAAGCTGTGATTCATGGTCTAACATGTGTGACCCTAGGAAATACTAAGTGAAAGAATCTAGATGTAAAAGGACCCATAGTGTGTGATTCTACTTAGACAAGGTACCTAGAATAGTTAAATTAATAGAAATAGAAAGTAGAACACAGGCTAGCAAGGCAGGAGGAAGGAATTAGTGTTTAATTAGTATAATTAGAAAGTTCTGGAAATGAATAATGTAACTTTAATTGTGCAATACTGTGCAAGAACTTTATGCCATTGAATTGCACTCTGAACAAAAGGGTTAAAATAATAAATAGAAATATGATAAATAAGGGGTAAGAGGTATGGCTTAGTGGTAGAGTGCCTGCCTAGTAAGCCCAAAGCCCTGTGAGTTCATAGCCAGTAGACCAAATATCATTTTTTTAAAGTGTAGGGCTGGGCTGGGGATGTAGTCAGTGGTAGAATGCTTGCTTAGCATGCTTAAGACCATAGATTCAATCCCCACACACACACACACACACACACACACACACACACACAAAGTAATTTACTAAGAACACTGACTATCTATCCATGTATCTACCTACTTACCTCTAGTGTAGAATGAAAGTGAATGAG
This sequence comes from Perognathus longimembris pacificus, assembly GCF_023159225.1. Lineage (NCBI taxonomy): Eukaryota > Metazoa > Chordata > Mammalia > Rodentia > Heteromyidae > Perognathus > Perognathus longimembris. The sequence goes on along the minus strand of NC_063168.1, from coordinate 20,179,382 downwards.
TGAAAGAAAGCTCTCTTTTACTTGTTGATGACCTAAGTTTGTTTCAGGTCTGTCTGTGATTGGGTTTTCCCTACAGAGCCTATAGTACGTGTTGTTATGTTATTTCTTTGTGGCTCACGCCTGAGCCATTGAAGTTAGGGAAAATTGTATTCTTTGTACAGGTTATTATCATCAGAAGGCCAGGAGAAAAGTCAATTAGTGATTTTACTAATTGTAATACTTAGAAGAGTATGTCTTTGAAATGATGTATTTTTAAATGTTATATAGATGAGAGATCACTCTCTATCCATTTCCTCACTTAGAAAACTATTCTGTCATATCAGTTTTTGAAAATAATGTTCCTTAAGTGCACATGCCAATAATTTTCCTGCTAAAACTAGCATTTCTGATACTTCCACTGGCTGATATGGAGAAAAGCTTGAGTACTGGAAGGTTTTGTGGTGCAGCATATTTAATAACCGTGACATGTCAAGAATTTTAAGCAGCCTCGCCTCCTTGTCTGGGCTCTGTCGGCAGCATTGTGCCTCCATTGGCAAGCTCCTTGTGCGGCTTCAGCCAAAGCTGTGCTAATGATGCTCTTCCAGATTTTTACTGGTTATTTTTAAGGCTTCATAGTCTCTAAATTAAAACAACACAACACAGAAACTTTCCCTATTCCTTTAAAAAGCTGCCACTCTAAAATCTGTGGCAAAAAAAAAAAAGTTTAAAGTATACAGTTGCTTTGCAGCCTTGATGAAACAAAGGCTGGTGTGTTGGCATGGCCCAGGAGCGCCACGCTGCTTTTGTGTGATTTCAGAGGTGAAATTTCGATGGCTGGAAGATAGATGGGTGCCAGATGCAGTTTGACATAGATTCAGGCAGCTGCTTCTAGGCTAGGTTTCACTCGCTGGTGAGTGCACCAGCCAAAGCAGCAGCACGGGGCCCCAAATGCCAAAATGACAGGGCGAGCAGTGCAACAATACAATATTCACTAAGTGACTTTGATCTCCAAGATTAAATGTCACCCAGTCAGTTTCCAGGTTTTAAAAAACCAACTCACGTGAAGCTATCCCAGGACTCATGTCTTTGTCTACTTGGAGAAGTAAAGTTTACTTGTTTTTGTTTGTTACCTTTAAAGCAACAGTTTCTTTTTTTTTTTTTTAAGTGCTCTAAAGTCATTCTGGTAGCTTGAAATTAAAAATCATGTCAACCTCCCTAACATATATGCCAGTGTAAAAGAAGTATAGTTATTATTGCAACCAGACAAACATTGATCAGTAACTAGAACTGATGTTTTGTTTATCCCAGGTCTCTTCCGGCTTTAAAGTCCCTGTCCCTGACCACAGTCACATCCATTCTTCTCCAAAGAAAGACAGAAGGCTCCACAAACACAGAGAGGGCTTATTTGGCTTTTGAGACTGTATGTTCTGCACAGCTAGTGGTGAAAAATATGTGCCCAACCACATAATTGTAAACTTTAAAAAAATGTTCCAATAAAGGATTTTTGCTCTGACTACTTGTGGGGTCATAGGTAATTATGAAACTGACTCCCGGCTACGTGCTTGATCTCAGCTCATGTGTTTTCTCCACTGAGAAGTGGGGCCTTTATTTAGTATATTATTTAAACTTGCTAAACTTATCTTTGCTTTTCTAAAGAGTGCTATGATCTAAGGCAACCATTTCATGTGAGGTGATTTTTTTCATTAAAAGTAACACAAATAAATACTTGGTTAGACATGTATATATTTGAAAACAGCACCTCTGGCCATCTCTATTTTTCTTTCTTAGACTTAGAAACCTAATGTGTCACTTCTCAGAGCTCTGAGGTGGTATAGGGCTTTTTTTTTTCTTCCAACAATGTATATGTGCTTAGCTCTTTTAATAATAATGGGGGCTTTATATGTGCTCAGAGGAGAGTAGCTTTCATTGTGAAACGGTTTTTTGTTTTTTTTAGTATTTTGCTTAGTAGTTATGTCGTGATATATTTTTTAGTCCGTAGAATGATAAAAGATTTGGAAATAATCTCTGGTTGAGTGAGAAACTGTATGTCCAAAAAAGAAATCATAGCTGGATAGGGTGGTGCCCACCTATAATCCCAGAACACCAGAGGAAGAGGTAGAATGATGACTAGTTCAAGGCCAGCCTGGGCTACCTAGTGAGACCCTGCCTAAAAAAAATAAAATAAAATAAATAAAATTGAGGTTGGAGACAAGGTTCCAATGGTAGAATACCCAACTAAGCATGCAAATTAAAAAAATTCATGAGACCTTGAGTTCAAACTCAAGGTCAAAAAATAAATAAAGTTGATTAATAGCTATATTAAGAGTTTGAAAATGGTCCTGGCTTGAATAAATTGCCTAAATAAATAAATTGGCAAGGTGTATTCTTTATGCTGTATCTTTCACCAGTTTGTCCATTCCAAGTCTTCTTTGTTTGGGAGTTTTAGTTGGTTGGTTTTTGTGATACTGGATGTAGAACACAGGACCTCATATATACTAGGCAAACACTCTACCATGAGCTACACCTTCAGCCCTCCCATTCTGTTTTAAAGAAACTCTGATTTTACCTGGGGTAACTTTGTGTGCTAAGCTAAAATATTTGATGTCCTGTGTCTTATAGTTGAGGTATCTGTTCTTGCTGTGTTCTGACCTGTGAGGTGTGGGTAGAAATCCCTGGGGAAAATAGCCTCTTTTTGAATAAAAAGAGAAGGCCTCACAAACAATACATTTAATTTTATTCTTACCTGGAATGTGAATGAAATGCACAGTGGATAGCAACCATCTTGTGACCCTCAGAACCAAAAGGATGGTAGGACAAGTATCTTTGAGCCATCATTCCAGTGCTAGACTGCTTAATCTCAGAAAGAAAATAAAAATTAAATAAACCCTTAAATCATTTATGCTAACATTCATTGGTATTACAACCATATGTAAATGCTGCTATGCCATTCTAGCCATATACCTAGAGCCAAAGGAAGTTCTTGTGTTTATTAGTACCACCAGTATTGTTCAGAAAAGCTCAGAGAAACTGAGACCTTGGAATGATGAGTACTGCCTAAAACAGGGGCACCTTTCAGGAAGACTTAAAGCTCTCTGTACTTTTCGGGAGGTACATTTTCTATTTCTTTGGGTTCATTTTCAAACATGACTAGCATTTGCTACTGGAAAATGAAGGTGTGATGGCCCATTTCCAGCCATCAAAATGGAGGAGCCACGCTTGTTGTTCCGGTTACTATGTTATAAAGTCAATGAAGCTGATTTTCCTAGTCTATATTCTATCTTTCCATGAGAATATAATTAAAGCAAGGGGACAAGGAGGCGGAATCTCAGATGATTTAATAGTCCAGAGGTTTAATGCTTTCTGCTTTATTTGTGAGACAATCTTTTCTTAAGCCTATGTAGAGCCAAACACAATGCACATTTAGCATATGTTTATTAGACAAAAATAGGGGGCTTGCTTTTATACTGAATTGCAGTGACAGTCCATTTTGAATGCTAGTCGGATGATGAGATTTATTCAATAACAATGTCTTTCCTGTACTCTAGTCTGACCTAATGCTGTAAGTGAGTGGACTGCATCTCATCTCCAGTGCACTATAATGTGTATCACAGGCCCTTACATAAATCTATCACAGAGCAGTGCTGACTAGGCCTGGTCAGGATGAGCAGAGAATTCTCCGTTGGACACCAGCGACCACTGGCCACCAGCCACTGGGCTGGTCATGTACTTAGCAAGCAAGCATATGTCTTTGCTGCTTGTCATTTTCAGAGGCTGCAGGATTTTTTTTTTTTTTTTTTGCATTATCTCATTTCATCCTCACAGTAACTCTAGGCAATAGGTTCTGGTTTTGTACCCTGCCCTGCTTTTTGTTGTTGCCGTTGTTTTTGGCAGTACTAGATTTGAACTCAAGGCCTTGTATTTACTACCATTTGAGCTATGACCTCTAGCTCCTTTTTGGTTTCATTATTTTTTGAATAAGATCTAACGTTTTTACCTGGGCCATCATGAACTGCTACCATCCTGCTTATGCATTCTTAGCATCAGGGATAATAGGCTTGGGCCACCATGCCCAGCTTATTGGTTGAGATGGGAGTCTTGCTAACTTTTTGTCTCAGCTGGCCTCTCTTCTTCCTGAGTAGATGGGACGCAGGCATGAGACATGCCCAGCATGTTCTCCTCTCTTTCCCCCCCTTTCCCTCCCCAGCTGTCCTTCGAAACCTAGTCTTATAATGTAGCTAGTCTAACCTCCAACTCAGAAGCCTCTCACATCTGTCTCTGGAGACTAGACTTACAGGTATGGCCTACCACACCCAGACTTTATCCCCCTTTTTATAGATGATAAAATTGAGGCCCAAGAAAGTTGCCCAAGGTCAATGTATGGTCAAGCTCAAAGTTGAAATCCTATGTGCCCCGGGAATATTTGACTGAAAACTCAGTAATCTTAGGCCCATCAGATATGATGACTGCACCTTGCTAAATTATATATTAAGTAGTCTCAGAATACTCTATGTCTTGTCCTTTAACTTCTCAGCAGAAGAACCAAAAGGTAATGGCATAAGATAGAGGCTGAACCGACAGTGAAGACTTTTGCTTGCTGTCGAGGTAGGCAGATGAGCTGTGACTAACAGTGGCTTTATGTCATCCTTTCTGTTTACTTGAGGCGCGCGTGGCATCTGTCCTCCTCAGGTGGGAAGGTGGCTTGGGGGTGGGTGGGTGTGCTTTGCTAGAGTCCCAGGAAGCACGTGTGGTGAGGGCAGAGGAGCATGAGTGTACTCCAGGAAGAGCAGCTTCACATCCGACGACACGTCCCCGAGTGCCTGGCAGCCTCTGATGAATCATGGGATTTTAGGCTCTGCATGTGTCATCAGCATCTGTGGGCCGCAACAGCACGGAAGCATAGTAGTAGTCATCCACAGATATGAAGGAAAGTAAAAGAAGCCATCATACTACCTGAAGTTTTTCATCGAGCAGCCAAATGCTCCTGAAATCTGTAGACTTTTTGTCTTGAGAGCCAACACATTTACTGGCTAGAACCATCTTCCCATTTTCTATTTAAGTACCTTAAAGATTCAGTCGTAACATTTCTTTCTAAGCTAAAGCTGTTTATAGATGGCTAGCCACTGTGTGGGCATATTAAAAAGAAAAAGAGAAGCTATACTTAAGAAATGATACCAAGTTTTTCTGATTCATGCTGCTGGCTGGCTAGCTAGACAGACAGAGCACCACATTTCAAATTCCCATCTCAGTTTTGTTTTGTGAAATGTGCTTTGGCAAAGAGTTTTCATTAGACAGTTAATGCAAGTAATGATTACAATAGTATAAGTTCAAGACTGAAAACTAGTTCTTAAATCCAGTTTAATTCTAGGATCCAGTCTAGGTTTGAGTGCAGTTCCTCAGTTCCTCAAATATGAGATTCAATCCCAGCTGGTTCTGAGGTCTTCGAATTGGTGAGCAAATAAGGTAATGTCAACATTCTTGGTAATATGGGCATGCTATATGATTTTTCAAGTAATTTCCCAATTTTAACGGTGTAGCCCTGTGATATTATAAACTCCCTAGCCAGCAGTTGGGCTAATCTGTCACCTTTCTTCATCCATGAAAAGGACAGTGTCCATTCAGTATTCCAAACAACACAGTTTTGAATAACAGATGCGTTAACGCTGAGGATTTATTCAGCCTTCCTTCAACTGCTGGACTTAGGTGTAGATTGGCAGGAGGTGTAGTTTATACAGTAACGGATCGTTTACATAACATCGTTAGCATTCTGTACTTGTGAATTTTATAGATTCCTGAAATTGATCTCTTTAAGTACCTCAAACTTGATTTGTATAGGATTTTCAATCAAAAGCATTCTTTATATCATTATTGTTATTGTTGTATGTTTTTCCACAAGCACATACTTTTTTCTTCATGATGTGGGATCATTTATGCTAAGGCATTCTGTTGAAATAGTCCTGCAGGCCAGTGAGGGGCCTGGTGGTGTTCTTTGCCTTTCTATTTTAAATCGTCCCAAATTAGTGAATTGTCTTTTGAATTTTTATGTCAACATTTTAAAATTCCCTCTTCTAGTTGTTATAGCTTCCCACTCCCTTCCCACTCTCATGGGCTTGCCTCTTGCATGTTCTCTTCCAAATTTGCAATAATTTGTTTAGAAAAAGTCCAAACATAATGGAATCATCATTACATTAAGAGTAAATAGATAGTCAGGGAATCCCTGATAGCATATATGGTTTGGCACATACAGTTTTGATATCTGTTCTTTCTTGAGAATGTATTTGGGATTACTTTGCACATTCCAAATGACTGGTGTCCCCTGGGTGAATTGCTTTATCCAACACCACTGTTTCTACTCTGCCTCAGTTTCCTCTGTGAACACCAGTGAGACTTATGTAGCTCTATAGCAGTTATGAAGTGATGAAGTGCTTCCTACATATTTCGTACCCTGATCTTCATGTGATCATGAAAGGCAGGTGGGACATGTATTAATTTTATGTATTACAGGTAAAAAGGCATAGTTAGGGATTCTTTAGTGCATCTTAGTGAGGTTACAGCTGAATCTTCTGAAGAGGCTCATACATGTTTAAGGCTCTTAAAAAGGAGATGAACTTTACTTCCTGTGTAGATGTTATATAAGAGACATCCCAATATTTCAGTTCTATGGGTCTGGACAGAACTCAAGAATATGTAGTTTGGAAAGGGATCGCAGACAATTCTAATATGCATACCTTAGCTAGATATTTCTCTGCATCTTCTCCCCCCCCCCTTTCTCTGCTCCCACCAGGAGCCACTGGGTTAAATTTTTGTGACCAGTAAGTGGTTTACTAAGATGTCTCCACCTGAAGGTTAAAGAAATGCTAACAAACAGTGCTATAAATTCATGGTTTTCAATAGTTCCCTGATAATCTGATGTGGAGGTTGGACTAATGCACCCTGTGTTACTTTACATGCAAATGTGATAAAGCTATCCTTGTTGAGATGATGATACTGGATTATCTGGCTGGGCCCATGTACTCACAAGGGTAATTATAAGAGGGAGGCAGGGAGTACAAAAGCACAGGAGATAAGATGACAGAGCAGTGGTTGGAATGATGTGTTGTGAAGATTCAGAAAGCTGCCATGAGCCCAGAAATGCAGGCAGCCCCTAAAAACTCACTTGAAGCTCCAGAAGATATTTAGTTCTGTCAACACCTCAGTTTTAGCCTTTCGACCCTCAGAACTGTAGGAGAATACATTTATGCCACAGACTTGCCAGATCTTGTATGGATATCTGTACACACTGTTAGAGATCAAGGGTTTTGTAATAGTTGCTTTGTGTCTGACCCAGGGTAAAAGCCAAAGTAATTGTTTTAAATGGGCTTTGTGGCCCTCCTCAACCTTCTCCCTCTCCTCCTGCCCCTCCTTCCTTCTCACAATTCTCCCCTATATTAGCATCCCCCCACAGCTGCGAGCATGCTCCACGCCCAGGCCTGCTTTACTGGCTGTTTTCTCTGCCATGAAAGCACTTCTGCCAGAATGCAGCTTGGCCTGTGCCTAGATCTTCAGGTCTTGACTGAGATGCTATCTTCTGATTTTTCTCTCTCCCTTTCCCCCAACTAGACTACTAGACCTTGTAGAACACACAGCTTGTGTGCGATTTTTCCCCCTTGCTCTTAGAACCTAGGATATAGTGGGCATTCAATAAATATTTGTTGAATGAAAAATGTTCTTTATACATAACACTACCTAGCTCTATGGGAAAAATTCCTAGAAATGAAGTGACTGCATTACAGGATATGAATATTTTGAAAGGTTCTTGATGCACATGACTGAATCCTGTTCTGCTCAAGATTAAATGAGTTCACGCATCCCTCAGTAACTGCGAGACAATCCTGTCCACTGTTTTCCCATCAGTTATAAACACCCTAAGATACCTGTATCTAGACATTCTATACCTTTTAAATTGGTAATGCTTTAAGAGAATTTGCACTTGTTTTTTCATGCATTTTTTTTCCTTTTGGTGATGTTAGCTTCTATCCTTTGTCTACTTTTATAATTTAGTCCCAGTGTTTTCTAATTTTATATTACTGTTTTTTTCTAATTCATACCTTAGACTTTGTTGTTGCAGATTACTGTCTTTGCTATCTGTATTGCAAATATATTTCCCAGTTTGTCATTTTCTCTTAAATTTTTTAATTATGGTTTTCAGTCTATGGTTGGTGTGTTTGTTTTATTTTGTTAATGTTGTCAATTTTATTCTTAGAATTGCTTTTTGTTTAGAAAGGTCTTATGCTACCTCTGTAATTATGTGAGATATTTCAGTTCTTTCATATTTTTTGATGGTATTCTTTAATCCCTAGTGCTTTATCACATTCTGCAAGGCAGGAATCAAATGTCCAGCTTTCCTCCCTAAATAGTGGGCACTACACACATTTTTCTTACCCATGATGTCAGCAGCACCATCTTGACTGAATTCTAAGCCTTTATTTCTAGTGTGTCCCGAATATATCAGTTCTGTCATTTGTATTTGTAGATTTAAACATAGTTTTGTGTCTTTTAACTTTTTATTTCATTTTTTTAAATGTTGGTTCTAAATAAGTCTTTGACTGCTTCTGTCAAGTCTAGGAATGAACGTGGAATTGACTTCCTAAAGTAAAAATCAGGTCAACTCTCATGGTGAATCAATGCCCTACAGCCTTTAGAATAAAAAAGGCCGTTTCTCCCCCCCTCCCCTTTTTTTTTCAATACCAGGGTTTGAACTCAAGGCCTTGCTCTTGCTAGGCAGGTACTCTACATTTGAGCCATACCTCAGGCCCATGGCTATACCTCTTAATTGCTTCTGTGGTTTTAGAACTTGCCTTTCAAACCTTCCAATCTGTTATATTGCTTCTCTTTGCCTATAATTTACATACCAGCTCTTCACCTGTGTCCTCTGCAGTTTCTCACTTCCCTGTCTTTGCTTAAGCTGATCTGTCTGTGGCAGACTCCTACTTACCCTAAAATTTATTACATCTCCCAGCCCACTTCCACACTGGCCAGGCCCGTGACCAGTCACGTGTCACCCTGTGCAAGTCTCTGTGGCAACCTAACCCGTTGCATCACAATGGTGTGTTAGTCCTCCCTGGTAAGGCTGTAAACTCATCTTTTCGTATTGCTGTCTTAGTGTTTTCATGGTGTTGTGGGGGTCAAACCCTGGGCCTCAGGTATGCTTGGCAAATGCTGTACTATACCCCCAGTCCTCCTGTTCATTTTATATTTCTAGTACCTTCCGTGCTCTCTATCACACGGTTGGTAATGTGGGTGGATTAGGGGAGAATATTCCAGATTAAAAGCAGAAAGATAAATTGTTGCAGTAACCAAACTGAAAGGTGATTAGGGTCTTGACTTGGGCTATGATTGTTAGGAATGGAACATATTTGGAAAATATTTAAGAGAAAAATGTACAGAATTTTTGTGTCTGGCTAAATGTAAGGGTAAGAGAAGTAACTGGCATCTTAGATTTTCGACTGAGACCAGGTAGACATTGGTGCCTTAACCATATGTAGACCTTCAGGAGGATGGACAGATTTAAGGATATTAGGACTATTTTAGATGTGTTGTGTGTTGATGATACCTTTATGATAACCAATGGAGGCTTCTGAAAGGCAATGAGATATAAAGAGGCTAATTATATACTTAACCCAGGATCCTTTGAGATTTAAACAGGATGTTATTAATAATTATGGCAGGACAACAAGCATAAACCAGCAATGACCTTGATTTGAACTGGTATGTGTTCAAAGGTCAAATCTAAAGCTTAAAGCAAAAGATCTGGAATGTAATGATTTGTTAGTCATTAGCATATAGGTGCCCTGAGAATGGGTAGGGTTGCACAGAGTTGATGAGATGAAAAAAGAGGATGAAAGCAAAGCTGTAGCACATACTGACATTTTCCAGTGATTATCAACTGGGACTTTCCCCCCACCAAAATAATCATGTCCCCAAATTTTCCTGAAGATCTGACATCTAACCATCTCCACTTCTCACTCCTCCCCCAAGTTCCATACGGGGCTACCTGCAGGCTATAGCCAAAGGTGTATTTGTTGTTTTGTTTTGTTTTGAATTCTAGGGATTGGTGATGTAGCTTAGTGATAGAGCACCTGCCTAGCATGCACCTAGCCTTGGATTGGATCCTTAGCACCAAAAAGATAAAAAAAGTCTAGATCTGCATGTTTATAAGGAGGAAGGAGGAAGAGGAGCAGCAAAGGAAACTGTGGCCAGAGAAAAGAGACAGGAAATCTTTGGGGGGGAAAGGAGGTGAGCAGTAATGCCAAGTGCTGCTTAGAGGTGAATACTGAGTGCCTGAATGTCTGAAAAGTACCCATTGGCCATGACCTTTAGGGGGAACTGCCGCTCTTATCTGGGGTGGCCAGTACAGCTGTCTTGAAGTAGGCAGAAAGAAGAATAAAGTCATGCAAGACAAAGACAATAGCAGCCACCAGCATTTCTGCAGCAGTGAAGGGGGGGAGGGGGTATTGTTGCTTCTTGTTTTAAAGGTGAACACAGAGCCTGTTGAAGCTATCATTGATTGACTACAGGAAGGAGCCAGTAGGAGAGAACAAGGCTGAGTATACAGGGGATCAAACGCAAGCCACAGCCACTGTTAAGCTAATTTCCCCAGTGTGCCATGTATGCTGTAGGCTGTTCCTGTAAGAGTCACTACATTTAAGCCACTATGTAAGGTTAGGAGTATGACTCAGGTGGTAGTACAGTTACTTATCAGAGGGAGGCCCTTAGTTCAAACCCCAGTGCTGTCAAGAAAAGAGAATGACAGGAGGAAAGAGTAGGAGAGGAGGGAGAAGAAAAGGAGAAGAGAGAGGAGAGGGGAAGAGAGAGAGGAGAGGAGAAAAGAAGAGAAGAGAAGAGGAAGAGCAAGAAGAGGAGGCTTGAGAATAGCTTAAGTTTTTCTCCTTTTTCTGAAGATTCAAGATGAAAGTCTTTGAAGAGAATATCATTGTCTCTTTAGCTGCACTGATTTGCTGAAATGTCATTGGTAAATAACGTATCAACCTAGATTTATAAGCTATTACAGTACATATTTATGTTCTGCAGGTAAACATGTCCCCTAAAACACATATGTGTTCCTGTGTGGTATCATGTATGTTAGAAGAGTGGCTTTTAAGACCAAAAAAGGTGACTTTTTGTTTTTCTGGAGAAGCTTCAGGAAAAAAAAAAACCATTACAATAGTAAACTGCTTTTCTGATCTGCTGTCTTATAACAAGAAGCTAGTTATGAAGTTAATAACTTCCTTGGGGAAAGAAAGCAAGGAGACATAGGCGACGGGATAAGAAACGTTTCATTGCTCAGAAGAGGCCCCAACATGCTCTGAGAAGTAAGGATTTCAGGCTTAATGTGCAGGAACAAAAGGCCGTTGTGAACTGTGTACAAGAGTTGGTGAGAGTTTGTATTCTGCCCCTTTTTTCTGTGGGAGTTATTTCCTGTTGTTGACTAGAGTTCTTTATTTAGAACCACCTAGCTTCAGAATGCCTGCTAGCTCACAGAAATGTGTGTACTTAGAACATAGACTCATTTCAAGACAATCTCTTTGAACAACAAAAAAAAGTCACACTACTCATATACAGAGATAGCCTGATATTCCAGAACCCCAGCATTAAGACACCATAAGAAAGAATAAAACATTTAGTAGAGCAGTATAGTGTAGTTTAGTATAGCAGTTGGTGGTCACCTGAACAGTCCATGTAAAAGATACTTCACAAGGGAAGTGTGTTCACACTTAATGAATCAATATGATTTTACTTTGTAGTACTAAATGAGTTCCCTGACATTGTAAGGAAGTAACCAAAAGCCCTCTATATTTGTGAGGAAGTGTCTATGCTATAGAGAATAGTAAAAATCACACTATCAGGTAGAAATATGCCCAGAATATACATACTTTGAGCCAACTGTTCCTTTATTCTTGCTTCCTAGTAAGAACTCTCAGTTATTTTAGCATTGTCATTGTATTTTATAGTTAGCATTATCATTGAGTTTTATAGGGTTTTTTTTTTTGTATTTTGTTTTTTATGTGTATATCTTTCAACTTTATATATTTCTTAATGTTTATTTTTATTGTCAAGGTGATATACAGAGGAGTTAGTTTCATACGTAAGGCAGTGAGTATATTTCTTGTCAAACTTGTTATCTCCTCCCTATATTTTGTTTTTGAGACAAGGTCTATCCTTGAATTTATGATCCTTTTGCCCCAGTCTCCCAAGTGCTGAGACTGCAGATGTGCGCCTCTACACCCAGCTCAATCTATTAGTAAGAGAGAAGGGGAAGAAAGACAGTATATTGAAATTAGTGTAAGGAATAAACTATTAGTTACCGAAGTCATGGAGAATAAATTAATGTGTGAAATATAAATAGTATCTAGTATTTATTAACAAACACTAGAACTTACAAAGAAAAACCTTCCCAAGTTCCACTTCGTGAGGAACCATAAGATAGAAAGCAAAAAAAAAAAAAGTGTTTCCTTAACTTAATAAATTCTAAAACAAATTTAAATTATTTATTACAATGCATTTGTTTGTTTTTGATGCCAGGTGCTGGTGGCTCCCACCTGTAATCCTAGCTACTCAGGAGGCTGAGATCTAAGGATCACGGCCCAGGCAGAAAAGTCTCCATGAGACTAATCTCCAATTAACCACTCCAAAACCAGAAGTGGCTTTGTACTGTGTTTTAAATAGTAGAGTGCTAGCCTTGAGCACAAAGAGGCTCAGGGACAGTGCCTTGGCCCTGAGTTCAAAGCCTCACAAACACCACCACCACCAACAACAAACAAAACAGCTAGAAAAGTGGCTCGTGCTTATAATCCTGTCTACTTGAGATGCGGAGATTTGGAGGAACACAGTTCAAGGCCAGCCTAAAGAAAAAGGTTCATGAGATCCCATCTCAATCAATTACAAACCAAAACAAGAGGACATGGTAGTTATGTACTTGTGATCTCAGTTACACAGGATACATAAATAGGAATATTGCAGTTCAGACTAGCTCTGATATAAAGACCCTAATTTGAAAACCAAGTGCAAGTGAGAAGGCCCAGGAATATAGCTCAAGTGGTAGAATACCTACCTAGCCAGTGTCCTGGGATTTCACCCCAGTGTCTAGAGCAGGGCCTGGGTCGAGTAGGAGTGTTGTTAAACTCTAGATAAAACAGTAGGGGCTCCACATTTCCCTGATTCCATTAACTTCTTTGCTTGAGGCTGCTACTTTTGGAAACTTCATTATCTTAAATATTTTTTGTCATTGTCTATATATGGACCTCTAGGCAATATGTAGCAATATTTTGCATGTGTCAAAGTATCTCATAATAAGTGGTACTTTATTATATATGTGCATGTGTGTGCATATTTTATTCAATACTATGTTTTTGAGCTTTGTTTTGGTATGTATCTTTAGTCCTTTTAACCACTGTAAATTTCAAGTGTATCAATTTGCTTTCAACTTGGTGAACCTTAATGTTTCTTCTAATTTTTACTGCCACAAATATTCTTCGGTCTCCATGAGGAAACATGGATCCATTAGAAATCCATTGTAGATAACGAATTCTGTTCTAGAAGTCCAGAACCATTCGAATGGGCTGGTACTAAACTGATAGCAGCTCCTAAGAAAGATTACATGGAGTATCTTCCTAATTCTTAGGTTCCTTTGGGAAGGTTGAGATGCATCATGATGTTGATATTTACACGACAGAAATCAGATGCCACAAGTGAGCGCTTTGTTCTCCATCCCTACATGCTGTTAAATGTCAGCACACCACTGGTTTTAACGTTGTGGTACTCCCAGGAGAACTGGAATCATTCCTGAATCATTTTCTGCAGGGCTTATTTTCTTATGGAACCCAGCTGAGAGAGACTAAATGTATATGGGTAAGGATTTTTGCATCTCCAGCTTTTTACTATATCATGCCCAATTACCTCCATTGTACATCAGTTAAGAGATAATCGATCTTCTCATAAATCCTCTGTAGTTTTGATAGCTATGAAGTATCTTCATAATTTATGTCTTTTTTTTCCTATTTATTGTCAAAGTGATGTACAGAGAGGTGACAGTTTCATATGTTAGGCCTTAGGTACATTTCTTGTTCTATTTACCTCCTCCCTCATTCCCCCCTCCCCCTCCCCATAATTTATGTCTTGTTCTACTGATTGAGTATCTTTTCTCATTTATTACACATTTGTCGCCTTTTTTGTCCATTTTCCTATGTGTTCATGTGCCCTTCTAAAAGCTAACTCCTAGGAATTCCTTACTAATCCTAATACTTGTGTTGGTTCAGTGAACCATATATAACATTTGATAATCTTTAGTTTTCCTTTAACGTGTTTAATAGGTATTTAATTTTTAATATAATCAAAGTTATTGATCCTTTTCTTTATAGTGTATTCTTTGGGTCTCTTGTTTCTTAACACTGTCTCTGTAGAAAGCAGAACTGCACTCAGTTCACATAAAGAGACTTTAAGGAAGGACTCTACAGAGGTAGGACAAAAGTCAAGGCAAGGAACCAGCACAACAGGCTGTTACTGTCCTTATGCCTGAAGAAGAAAGGGGAGGAAATGCAGTTGCTGGAATCGGCCCAGCAAATCCAGTGGGAGTTGGCATTCTGGAGGAGGGGGCCATGTTCCCCAGGCCGCGGCTGTGCAGGGATGGGTATTACCGGACAAAGCTGGGGGGTGCAGGACCCGTCTCTCTGTGTTCTGAATCACAGTTCTGCTGCTGCCTTCGTTGGCTTCATTCTATTGCAAGCTAGTTGGCAAAGGAGCTTGAATGAACCTAGAGATTTGTCCACACTTCAAGGTTTGGAGCAAGGCAGAGGCAAAGCAGAAAGCGAGTCTCAGAAGATGAAGCATAGCATGCATTTCTTATCCTGAAGCCATAAACATATTTTCCTACATTCTCACCTAAAATTTTTCAAGTTTGGTTTTATGTATTTAGATTCTAGTCCACCTGAAATAGGTTTTGGTAATATGAGACACCAGTTTTACTTTTTATTCAGATAACCAGGTTACCCTGAGCTGTTTCTACAACAGTTTGTCTTGAAGGGTTTATTCTTATTCACTGATCTGCAGTCTATACTAACACCTCTGTTTTAATTACTAGAGCTTTATAACCAGTTTGATATAACACCCTCTGTCTTATCTTTGCTTGTATTAAAGAGACGAGTAGTCTTTTCTATTCCGCATTAATTTTAACATTAGTCTACCAACAACCATAAACTGAAATTTTAAAAAAATTGTTACTTTTCCCTCTGACTCTATTTTAGATTTATTTCTGCTTTTATAAATTTGATTCAACATTCACATATAGATGCTATTATATTACATGAATTTAATAATTAGCTAAATATTTTGGGGGTTGTTAGTGAAAGCTACCAAAGGCTCATTCTGTTTTTGTTTTGTTTTGTTTGGACTTATTGTGGGATTTTGCTTTATTGTAGCATTAGCAGCTTTTCTTAAGTGTCAGGGTCCACTTTGATCTGTATAATTATTTTTAGATTTTAGGTTTTTATATATTTGTCTCTAAAAACATTATATCAGATTTTTGTACTCAGCATTAAGGGAGAATAAATTGCAGAAAACATGCATTAAAATTGTGTGTGTGTGTGTGTGTGTGTGTGTGTGTGTGTGTTTTGCTGGGGATTGAGGCCTCACACATATGAGACAAGTGATCTACCATTGACCCCCACTACCCGCCCATAATTGGAACTACATGTATTATATTGATGAGTCCAGAGGAAACTTTCTATTTATGTAAGACAAAATATTCTTGTCCATGTAATGGTAATAGTGCTCCATTAATTCTGATCTTCTCATCTAGTAAACTTAAAGTTATGCTGTCCCATTTCATTTTTGGTCATAATGTAACAGTAGTAATCCTGAAATCTTTCCATTTTTCTCATTAAAACTAAAAAGCAAAGCATGATGTCCAATAGTTTTAAAGTGATAACAAATCAGAGTGGATTAATTACAGTGAATGTCTGATTAAGAATTTTTCTCACCTTATATAATTTTGGCTTTAATTCCTTAAACAGAAATGTAAAATGGTGTTGAAATTACCAAGATCAGTCCCACAAAAGCTTCTCCTCCCTCCCCCTTTTTTTCATCTCCCCAGTACTGGGCTTTTCTACACTCCAGGTCACCGTGGTAGACAATGGAATCTGATACCTTTCCTCTTTTTTGGGGGGGAGATAGTGTTTCAGTTTGTAGCCCAGGGTAGCCTCAAACTCAGGATCCTTCTGCTCCAATCTGCTAGGTACAAGAATTACCCCCACGCCTGGCTGAATCAGATACTTTTTAAAGTGAGATTTTTTTTTTAACTTTCTGTGCCTCTTTCAGATGTGCATTTTCCTTTCTATGAAGCATCTTTAGGATGACTAAATACATGCATTATTGGGCAAATGTGAGATTATAGCAGAGCAGAGCAGTAGTGGGCGTCAGTGCTACCAATGATATTCTTGGGGTATTTACTGCCGTCCACTCTCTTTTCTAAATTTGGTGTCACAGATTCAACTTCTGTTTTTAAAAAGGGAAGTTGCATATAGATCATTCACACTATTAATTTCTCCTGCAAGCCAGTTTCTCTGATAATTGCCCATTTAAGGAGTTTCATGTGACATAAACAAGACTTCTCTTAAGAAAATAGTTTTGATACAAACTATGAAGGGCATGTTTTAAAAAATGATTGACCAGTTACACCCATGACCCCAATGTGGTGTTAGTGTCCATTTGAGCTGCTTGCTCAAATTGTTTCTTCCTGATTGACTTCATTCTTAACATTTCTAAAATCCTAAATGTAAAAGCTTATTTTAACTTAAAAATATTTTCCAGCTTAAAACAAGAGACTATTACTAAGCTATTGAAGACATGTTCATTCTAGCAATATGGCTAAAAAAACTTTTCTACAATGCGGTTTAAAAGAAAAAAATAATATTGGTCATGAATGTAACTCAGTGGTAGAGCACTTGCCTAGCATGTGCAAGGCTAGTTCAATCCCCAGCATTGCGAGGTGGGGAGGGAGACAGAAGCACCTCATGGAGTAAACTGGCATACATATATGCTATATTGCTATATTGCTCAGGCTGCTCTATAACTTATGGGCTCAAGAGAATCCCCTACCTTAGCCTCCCAGGATTACAAACACACCCCATCACACTCAACTTTGATAGGTGGTTTACAGATATACTATCCTAGATGGTTGCTCTAGTAAATATGAGAATATGTATAAGAGAAAAGTAATTTAATCTAGCCAGTCATATGATTTTTTACTTTTGACATCAGAGTAATGCTTTTGGAAAATAATGCCTTTCTATCATCACTTAGGCAGGTTTTCCTAAAAATTATTGGTTGATAATTTTGTATTAGTAGCAGTTTGATTATTGGCATATTTTTGTATTCCATGACCACAAGGGCATGAAAGTGACAAAAATAAGTGGCCATTTGAATCATTCAGGTAATGTATGAATGTTGGATAAGCAAGTAGAAGTTGATGACTTATAAGTTTATATCTTGGTTTTCTCCAGCCTCTGCTAGCTGATTTTACTCATAAAATTAATCAAACACAACACACACACACACACACACACACACACACACACACACACACACACTTGGGGTGTTAGGGCTGTGCATGATAGGCAAGCTGTTTACCACTAAGTTGCATCCCTAGCCAAAAGCTGTATTTTAAAATGTAATGTAATTCAAGCTTTTCATTCTCTGGGTAAGTTGAACACAAGTATGGAATGGTGGAATTATAACAATAATTTGGTGTTTGTCTGCATGGTCACATCCTAAGTAGTGAGGCTATATAGATTGACTTTTCAGTTTGTGCTTTGTGAGTTTTTCTTAGTTCTTTCCACCATGTTAACCTCAAATGGCATATTTTAGAAATGCTAAAAAGCAATTTAATTGTAATATTATATTCCTAGTGATCTAATTATGGAAGTTCCAAAATACTACTTGTATGTGCATAATTATTTATGTGTGCATGTGTGTGCACACAAGGAAAATTCCAGCAGGAAAGATTAACCCTTTAAGTTCATGAAGCCGGTATGAGCTGGTCAGCATTCCTTAATTTCCTCATTCGTTCTTCCAATACTTGTTCAGTGAGTTCTTAATGACAGCTTACTGTGCCACATACTGTTCTGGAGGTGTGAGAATAACAAACAAGGACTCTTCATGAATCCTATCAGAAGCCAGGAAAATATGATGAGTCTATCCATCTTTCTTCTTTCTTCTTTCTCTCTCTCTTTCTTTTTCTCTCTCTCTTGTTCTCTTTTCCCTCCCTCCTCTGTCTCCCTCCCTCCTCCTTCCTTCCTTCCTTCCTTCTTGCTTTCCTGCCTTCCTTTTGTTGTGGTTGTTAAAATTCATTAATTTGGATGGGTTAAAAGAAGGTTAAGGACTAGCAGCATTCAAGGTTTTGTTTAAGAAAGAGTTGTCTGTAGGGATGGAACTTAGGGGTGAGCACATCCCAGTGCAGTAGTCTGGTTCTGTGCTTTCTACACAGTGACTCTTAAACTGTCTGCTCTTCTTAGGAGTTCATAGTCTTCTCAAGTCACTCAGCATTTTGGCTTCTCAGGGGGGTGGGATGAAGGTTAGACTGTGTAGCCTCTATATTTCTTTGTCCCTAGGGACCAGCTTGTTGAGATGAGGAATTCAGATGGCAGATTCTTCTTAGGGCCTCTTCACAGGCAACACCTGCCCTGCCTGTGACTCGGGACAGTGCTGTGAAGAGCAGACAAGCAGGTCCATAGAGGGTCTTGGAAACTGTCATGCAGCCTGATCTTCCAGGCATCACAGTCAGATGTCTGAGTCATAATGGGTAGAACTGTTCAAATCCATCTTGTAAACATGAAAAAATATTTCAATAAACATCCTATTGGAGGCAGCATATTACCATTTCATTTTTAATTCTTTCATTTAGAAATGTGTGAACTAAAATTGGTTTAACATTCTTTCTGACAAACTGAGCAACAAAGCACTATGTCTCATTCAAGCCCTAAAACTCCTCCCTGAGGGGAGTCAGAGTGAAATCACTTTTTTAGAGACTCTTGGAAAAGGCTCTAGAAATTTGACAAGGTCCTTCTTTTGCCAGGTGCAGAAGCAAGGCTCAGTAGTCCTGAGGTTCTGATTCAGCCTCCTGGCTGTGGCCAGTGAGCTAGACGCAGAATTGCCAGATTCAACAACCCTGTCCTCCAACCAGCAGAACCTGTGCTGATCCAATATCTCTGACACTAGAGGTTAAGAAACTAAAAAGCCAAAGATTAATCATAGTTTAGAAACAAGAGTTGTACAAGATGGCCATACTCCTAGTCCAGGACTCTGTCACATCAGGTTGATTCTCAGGGACATGGTCTAGAGGCTGTGCAATTGTAACATTTGTTGGATTTCCTGTGCAGGTCAGATGCTGATTGTACTGAGTTAGGAACCCCCTCAAATAACTGCAGATGATTTATAGGTTCCTTTCTGTGTTACAGAACCAATGTGTGGAAAGTAGCAAGTAATACTGTGTTACGAATGCTACGAATAGCCTCAAGTCCCTGTGGAGTAGTGTCCTGACAGGAAGGGAACATGGGAGTTAGTGAAGCCACCAAGAAAGGTGTTCACATTTCAGTGGAGCTCAACCAGATGTCAGTGGCTTACACCTGTAATGCTAGCTACTCAGGAGGTTGAGATCTGAGGATCAGGGTCAGGGTTCCATGCCAGTCTAGGCAGAAACAAGTCCCTGAAACTCTTATCTCCAATTAACCACCAAAATATACACACAAAAAAAACACACCAAAAAAACAGAAGTAGAACTCTGGCTCCATTAGTAGAGCACCAGCCTTGAGCAGAAAAGCTAAAGGACAGCACCTAGGCCCTGAACTCAAGCCCCAATACTTCAAGCACCAAAAAAAGAAAAAAGCCTTATATCTGATATAACACAAGGTTTTACGGTGTAGCCTAGACTGGGCAGCAATTCTGTCCGTAGACCATGCTGTCATTAAATCCTCCTGCCGTAGCCTTCCGAATGCTAGGACTCCAGGTATCCACTACTGTGCTCAGTTTCCTCATGTTTTTGAAGATTTCTGTATTAATAGTAGCAAATAGGATAGGAAGAGGCTAATGCCAAAGATAACCCTTCCCTAGTAAGGGTTAGAAGGACTGATGAAAAATGCTAGGTGTTGTAGTTCACTTCAGTAATCCTAGCACTTAGGAGGGTGAGCCAGGAGGATCACGAATTTGAGGCTGTCCTAGGCTACATAGGAGACCCTGTCTCATAAACAGGACACTAAAATTTAAATATTTTAAAAGCCTATTTCTAACTGAAGAATAAAACTCCTTTAAAAGTGGTCATCACACAATAAATAGTTCAGTAACAAAATGGCAAGCTTTAGAAAGGTAGAACTGCCTGTGCCAGCTTTATGAGATTAAAAGTTCTGTAAATCATTGCATCTGTATCAACTTCTTGAGATTCAGATGATATGACCTCCAGAAACTATTCTGAAGATCTATTCCCACGTTTTCAATTATGGAAAATCCACAGTTAGGATCTTTGTGTTTTTCCACGAAAAATTATTTAGTCCCACTGGTTGTACACAATTTGGATTAATAACTGAAACTTTCCTATTAAAAACAAGACCAAAATTTGAAAGGTATAAATGGATAATTACTAGAATTTCAAGTGGAGACTGAAATACACAATTTAATAAAGGTGAAAATAAAATGTTTAAAGATTTGAAGCCTATTTTAAAGTCTTTGTTTCTTGGGCTAGGAGTATAGCTCAGTGATCAGCGTACTTGCCAACATGGGCCTAGACTGTCAATCCCTAGCATACACACAACGGAAATCTTTATTAGTTTATGTATCAAGCTTTTACCTTGTTTCTTTGGCACATGCTGATTAGGTGCTAAAAATGGCCTTTAGTTAGTAGTGTATTGCACTAGTTTGCAAGTTACACAGAGGAGCAGTGGTATGTAGGCTGGTATCCAGAGCCTACTGCGTAATACTAAGAAGAGCCTCTCTGAAATTAGGCATGAATGTTCTTAAAATTTACTATTTAATAGCTCTTTTATAAGCAGATATGTACATCATAGTTAAATGTCAATAATTGGCCCAATTTCCTATAACTATTCTAAAGTTTTGTGAAATTGAGGAGAAAATGTGAATTTTGGGTGAATCCCTGGGAGTAGGATTATTTTGAACATATATATATATATATATATATATTTTTTTTTTTTTTTTTTTTGCCAGTCCTGGGGCTTGAACCTGAGCACTGTCCCTGGCTTCTGAGGAATCGAACTGAGGAATCGAACCCAGTGCTTCATGCATACTAGACAGTAACTACTACTAGGCCACATTCCTAGTCCCAAGAGTAGGGCTATTTTAAAGTGAAAATCAGATTTAAGTAACTTCCTTCCTTCCTCTTTCCTTCCTTTTTTTTTTTTTTTTAATCATGCCACTGCATGATTTTGGAAATACAGGGAGGGCCTTTCTTTATATTCATAGGCTTGAATTTCCAGGGCTGGGCAGGGATTGCTGTGCTGGCCTGTGTGACTCAGCTTGGAGAGGAGGAGGAGGAGGAGAGGAGGAGGAGGGCAAGGTTAGCCACCTGGTGTTGGACCACATTGGCAGCAGTTGAAGCTACTTCTTCATGCTTTGACTTCTGGGTCAAAGATGCCAGATTCTAAAAAGTGGGAGATGTAATGTATATAACATGTGTGTTGATAAGATATTGCAGCCTCCAAAAATATAAAGAGGTGGAAAACATTTCATATCAGAATTCAGGTTGCTTTCCTAAGAACACAAACCTTTTCTGAGCATGCCCAGAACATAGACTTCAATGAATTGTGTGTCCACTCTAAAGATGGGGGAAAATGCCATTTTGGTTTTAATTATTTTCTTTAGTATAGGAATACTGCATTTGGGAAGCCATTTTCTAGAAAATCTCCAAGTATCCAAAAATTTCTGCAAGTTGTTCTGCTAGCTCCAATTCATGAATTATTTTAAATTCAACAGAGTTAATGCCTTTGGCCTCCTACAAAGATATCACAGGAAAAGATTATTGTAGCTTCTATTTTCAATGGCTTTTCCTTAAAGTGAGCACTGAAAGTATAAGTGAGTGGGTGGTTAGAAAACTGTGTGTCGTCTCTGAAATACAGAACTCTGGAACTGAAAAGTATCTTGGCTCCCAAGCAAAATGTCTGAATGCTGTGCCATTCAGGCATAGATTCTGCAAGACCTACAGAGGGTCCAGGGCCCTGCTTCAAACCTCTGTGTTATAATGCATCTTACCAAACATGTCCACAAATACTTAGCTTTTGGCACTGATCATATCTAAGGAAACATCTTTATAAGGTTTGGTAAAAACAAACCTTTTTTCTATTTCCCTTAAACATGCAATTTAGGCACTGTCTCCTCTACCATTTTAGCTCGTTTAATTTCAGTAAGATCACCAATTTGATAACAAATCATTACATAACAGTTGTCTTGATATTAACCACTTATAATCACCTTTATGTTGGGTCTTAAAGCTTTATTAGCCTTAAATACAACCAGCAGAGTTGAGCATTAAGCGGTAATCTAGGAAGAAATTATTGATTGGGGTGGCAGCCAAAATTTGAAGGTGCCTGAATTACTTTGGTACCATCTTTACACTGGATATCCATGTAATTTTAGTGGTGAATTTTGCAGTTGAGTTGTCTATCTCCCTGGCCTCTTTTCCTAGTGCTCTTAAATTCGAACCATTTAGACACACACACAGGCCGGCTGGCTGCATACCATGTAAATCCCCCTGCTACATGTGAGTAGTTCAAGCATAAGCTTTCCTGGGGGAGGGACAGGCTCCCCGCGGCGTGGAACTCGGGGGCTGAGGGCGGGCGCCTGGGACACCCCCCCCCCCCCCCGCTCCGGCGTCGCCAAGCCCGGCTTCCCTCCGCCTGACGGCCGGAGCTGCTCCACGGAAGACGCAAGTGAGCGGAAAGTACTGCTTGCTCGGCGATCCACGGCGAGCGGCGTGCGGAGAGGGCAGGGGGCTTTCTTTCGGCGCCCAGCGCCAGCTGGAGCCCGCACTCTGCCACCCGGCCGGACGGCAGCCCCTCGGGGCGGATCCCCGCCCCGGCCCCCGCGGGGACCCTGCCCGCCCCGCGGACGGGCCCCGAGCTGCCGAATAGCTCAGATGCCGGTCATATTTGCGGTCGCGCGACTCCGCGGGCTGTTCGCGCGCCGCTCCCGCCGCCGCCGCCGCCTTTGTCACCGGCGCCGCCTCGTTCGCCTGTTCCCCCGGGTGTGGGGTATTTGCGCTGGCCGGGGCCCTGCTCCTCGCTCCCCTCCTCCGTGCCACTTCCCCACCGGGCACGGAGAGGACGCGCGCGCCGGCCCGCGGGTGAGCTCGGGGCGGCGCCTGGCGCTCCGCCGGCCCCTTCCTGCTCGTCGGCGGCCGCGGCGGGGCCCAGCGTTTATCTCGCCTCCCGGGACCGCCGCCGGGGCCGGGGGGGGGGGGGGAGGCAGGCGGTGGGGGAGCCGGGGCGGGGCGGGGCGCCGAGCGGGGCGGGGCCTGCGGGGCGGGGCCTGCGGGCCGGGCCGGAGCTCGCGGGAGGCTCGCGGGCCGCACGTCACTCCTGCACGGTGAGTGCCGGAGCACGAGCTGCCGCTGGCTCGGGCGCCCCCGCCGCCCGCCTCCCGCTTCCTCCTCGCCGCCGCTGTGCCGCCTCCACCATTGTATAATGCTCCCGGCGCGCGGGCCGAGGACAGCCGAGTCTTAGGTTGGGGCTCGCCTCCCGCCTGCTCCCCGGCGCCACCCTCGGGCCCCGCGGCGGGCACCCCGCATGGAGCGGGCATAGCTGAGGAGTGGGCGGAAACCCCTCCGGATGCTCTAGTTCCCAGGTGGAGCTGCATGTGGTAAGTTCTCCCCGCGCCGGGCAGAGGGGGTCCTCGGGTGCGCGGGGCTCCCGGGGGGGCGGGGAACCGGCCGGGGGCTGGGGGAGCCCGCTGGACGGAGGAAGGGCCGGGCGTCCGGACGAGGGCTCCCGGCTGAAGCAGGTACCGGGAGCCGCGCTCCCACCCGCCGCCCGGCCCTGCGCCCGCGGACCCCGGGGCCGAGGCCGCGACCCCCGCGTCCGCCGGCAGATCGCGGGGGAAGGGCGCGGAGCGGGCGGCCGCCGGCCGGGATCTGGAGAGGGTCGGCAGCTGGTGGGTGCCGGGAGGTGGGGCGGAGGGAGCCCGGAGCCGTCGTCGCCTTTACAGCTGTGTGTGTGTGTGCGTGTGCGTGTGTGTGTGTGTGTGTGTGTGGTGACGCTTGTGTTGCTGTGAACGAGTGAGACTTTTTTTTTTTTAAGGCTCGGATTGCTGGCACGGGGGCTACTTCACTTTTGAGTTCCGTGGCGGGGTTTGCCTCCCAACTTGGTACATTGTGTTTTTGCGTTTCCCGGTGTTTTCTCAGTTAAAACATCCCTTTCCATCCTCTTTTCGTCCGCGCCCATCAGAATCGATTTGGGATCCGAACGTTTTTCAAACTCAGGCGTTTCTTTGGGTTTTAAATGAGAAATGTACAAGTCATCGTGGTGGTAACCGCCTGGGACGGGGCGCGGGAGGGGGCTGCGGGGCGCCAGCTGCCCCGAGCCCTCGACTTTGTCCCATTGAGACGGGGGCTGCCTTCAGACGGCCGGGGCTTCCGCAGGGAATCCGGAACCCAGCTTATTTATTCCCCCCTAGTTCTGAATCATCTTACCTTCAGCAGAAGTAGTAGTAATGGACTGAGATGAGGGTTGAGTTTCAGGTTTCACAAAAACTTGGGACACGGTGTGCCGTGGAGCTTTCTTGCTTGCCAGCTGGGTGGTTTCGGAAGGTAGAAAGTTTTTACGGGCACTGAATGGGGAAGGGCTGTCCGTCAGCCGGGAGAGACGTCCATCCTCAGGCCAGGGCAGCTTTCCTTTGAGTCGGACTGGGCAGCCCCCCCCCCCCCAGTTGGCCTTAAGCAAGAGAGAAAATGTTTTCAAGCTTTGTTCATGAGATATGCCTTTTGATTTCACAATGTGAAGAAATGTTTCTAGCGTGTGTTTAGAGTCTGAAAGTTGGCGTTAGTAGTAAGTCGACTGAGGGCCCTAAGTGGTCATAGCTGCTTTTTGTGTCTGAGGACCTGACTAGAGTGAGGTGGGCTCTGACTCCACTGGAACCCTGGAGGGAGTCCGCCCGAGAGCCGCAGGCTTCCCAGCAGCTCCTGGGCCCCCTCCCCCCTACAGGCTCTTCTGACAGAGCGCGCTTCCGGATGAAAAAAATAACCATTCCAACATCCCAACTCCTGACTCAGGCAGGAATATTTTGTCTGTGTATCCCTCCTTTCCTGTTCATTTTATTACTTTCTTCATTTAAAAAGCTTTGAGACAAATGTTTAGTTTTCCCTTAGCTTTATGGACTTACTTAATGGCATTATATGTTAGTATAAAATTGTTCCTGTTGTGCATCAAGTTAGGAGCTCTTTAAAACAATATTTTACCTCTTTCTCCCAGTTAAAATGTGCATAACTGTTCTTAAGTGACAACTCTTAGGATTAAAAAAAAACCTCTACAGTTCTATCTCCCACTACATTTTGACAAGTTGAAGAAAGGGCTAACATTTTATAGTGCCCACCAAATGTACAGGAGGTGGGCTAGGGTCAGTTTTACTACCAGACGATTGTTGTAGCCTCTTAGATAGCAGCTGCTCAGGCTAGCTTCCATTAAAAAACCAAGAGAAGGATTTTTAACTCAGATTTAGAAAATCTTTACACTCCTGTTTGTTAAATTGCCCTCATTAGAACTCTTGAAATGATTATAGATCAGTATGTGTATATTTATATTTATATACATACATTCCAGTTGTTATACACTAAATTACTATTAATAATGGGCATATAGCAAAGCTTATATCTTGATATTCTAAAGTTCATTCAAATTTATGTGTGGCCATTAGTAGCCACTATTTTTAAGCAGTGATCCAGTAGCAGTCACACACACCTGTATCTTCAGTCAGAATATATTTTGCACTCCAGTTGCCAATGTTACTACTGCAGAAATTTTTAGGTTTCTTTTACTGTGGTTGTTAAAAGCGCTAGTAAAAATAGGAACTTTACGTTTATTACTATCAGAATCAAGACTACTTTGTCAATATTGTATACAGATGCGGCAGGATAAATACAGTATTTAGGAGGCTTTTTAAAACTTTTTGCCTATAGAAATTTCATACTTATTGTCTTGGTTGTGGTTTAGGAGGCAGCTCTGGTTGCAGGAGTTTCTTGGGGGTGGGGGGAGGTGTCTCTGATTACTGAGTCCAAAGATCAGGTGTATGCTGAAGACAGCAGAGGACAAGCTCCAGTTTAAGGGAAAATGGCTTCGCAGTAAGGGTAATATCAGCCCTCCGATGTCTTGCCATTAAATAATTGCAACAAGCAGAACATGAAAATTAAAAGTGCTGCATAGACCAAAAAAATCAGATAATTTCTGCCTACTATTAATAATTACCCATTAATTGACAAACCCACAAGCTGTGACTGTTGTTTAAGAAGCATGTGGATATTTAATTTGGTCTTTAAGCTTTTGAAGGCATAACAACTAACCAAAGTTGGTTTGCTTTAAAAAGGAAAAATACTTGTCTTTAATGGTCAGTGCAGTTGGAACTAAAGGCAAACTTGTGGCCTGTGTGCAGATGCTGGGAACCCTTATGAACAGAACTGTCCCCTGGAGCGTCCATCATTCATTGTGTAGAGCTGTGTCTTTCTCCATTAGCACTGCATAGCAGTTCATTCTTTGTATGAATGTGTGAATGGCATATGTCAGCCCAGTAAGACGACATTCCTATTCTGGCTAATAAATAGATGCTTTGTTGTTGTTATTTTTTTCCTTGAAGATGATGATATAAACAAAAACATGTTTCTCTCTAAAATCTTGATTTGGAATATGTACAAGTTAATATTCCTAAATAAAAAACCATTATGATGTCTTTTAACATACATGATTTTTAATCAGATAAACCAGATAAGGAACTTTTAACTTCAGCAAGCACTACACGCAGACCATGCAAACACCCTTTGGGAACTTTGGTTCTCTGTGGTCTGAGGGTTCCTAAAGTTGGGAAGACTCATTTGTTTCCTCTCAGGACCTTCTGTTCCTCCTTGGAACTTGATTGGAAGTACCTGCCAGGATTCACTGGAGTCAGCACACCACCGCTTGATGAAATCTGTAAGAAACCAGGATCACCTAGTATTCTACCCCCATTGCTGTGTTTCAGTCCTGAATGGAGTCTGCTCTGGTCTCCTCTCCTTGTGCACTGTGTGGCTGGGACTACAGAACTGCCGTGTGTGCGCGCGCCCTGGCAGCACTGTGGCAAGTGGACTGAATGTGTGGACCGATGTGGGGGTGGGGGCTGGCAGGAGGGGGCTGAGGACAGATGAGCAGCGGGCTGTGCAACTGCTACAGCAGGTCTGACTAGTTTGAGGTGCCCAAAGGCAGCTTTGTTTCTCTAGTAACTCCAGGTAGCAGCAAACGTAAGCACTTAAAACTCATTCATGTCTGCATTACTATCTTTTTGTCACTTTGCAAAGCACTTGTAGTTTTTCAGGGTTACTAATTGATTCTCAGCTTTTTCTTTCTCCTTTTTAGAAACCTTCATAGGTGGTTAACTAAAAAGAACCAGCTGACCGAAGCAATTTTATTCTGTAGTTTTGCTTAGAATAACGAAGGGGAAGGAATTCTTTTTCACGGTATATGTATGCTTGGGCAGGAGGGGGTGTATATGTACATGTACATACGACTGCAGTGGGCTGTGAACATGCTGAACAAAAGTAATGTACCCTTGACTCTGCTGCAGTCACACAAATTCAATAATCAAGAGTCCCCTGCTGCACACCAACCTTTAGCCCTTTGCTTTGCTCTCCTCTTCTCTAGCTGGCTGCTTATCATTCCAGGCCACGCCAGGGCTTGGAGCAGGCCTGCTGGATACCCCACCCTCTGAGAAGCATTGCCCAAGTTAGACTCTGAATCTGAAAGTCCCAAGGTCGTCTCTACTCCAGAAAAGGTTTTCACACAAATAATGAGGCAGCACACTGCTTAAAACTGATCTTCTGTGGGTGGCTACAGTTGATACAGATTGGCTTTTCAGATTTCTGGGTTTTTTTTTGGGGGGGGGGGCGTATCTTCATAGCTGTTCTGTGTGTGCTTTGTCTTCCATGGTGTTTTACAAAACTGATCTGGCAGAGGAATTTGGGTGATATATACTGCAGCAGAAGCAGCAGCATGTTTACTCTTCTTCTCTGTCAGGAACTTGGTAATGGTCTTTCTAAACAGTTTATTGTTATTATTTTAAGATTTTTCTTCAGTGCTAGAGATCAAACCCACGGCATCACACACGCTATTGGGCAAACAAGCCTATCAATTGATAACACTCCAGCCCCAAACAATACATGCATCTGTATTTACACGAATGTGTGTGAAAGATGCTGATGACCACAGACATATGAGTGTGTATGTGTGTGAGGCCAGTGTTGTACAGTTTTTTAAACACAGGTATTGGGGGGGTAGTGTGTCCAGAAATATAAAATGTATTTTCACTTGGCAGCAATTCTTAGCTGTCTGACTATAGTTGTGGAGTGACCCCTGCTTCCTCTAAAGCTACCAGAGAAGTTGAGGGTGCTCAGCTGGGAGGGTTAGGAAAAACCTTTCTGTAAAGATGCATGAAAGTGGTTAAAATATAAACATTAAGATGTATTTTAGAAGTAACTAGTACATTTAGTTACTTAGAAGTAACTAGTACATTTAGTGTGGTGCTTTGGCTGTTTTTGAGTGTATTTAACTGATTGACTTTGCTTAAAGTTTAGTGAGTCATTATCAATACTCAGAAGTCCTAGGGAAGGAGAAATGTATTTTATTTTGAAACAGCCAAAAGTAGGGTTAAAAAAGAAAAGACTGCTGTGTTTAGAAAGTTTCAGTGCACTCAAGTTTAGGTTGTATCCTCATTGCCCTTTTCCGAGTGTGTGAATTACTTAAGTATATGATATCAAAATTAAATTGTCTTCATAAAACCAAACTAGCCTGATTCTTAAAGGCAACTAGAACAAACATTGTGAATCTGTAGGTTACTTTCACAGAACACATATTTATACGTTAGAATAGTTACTTCCTTATTTTCCATGACTCTGAAGCATATTTTTTTATCCTATGCCTCACATTTTTGTACCCATATGTCATGCATGTCATGTTGTAGAAATGTGCTATCTGCCTCTCAAGGCCTCCAGATTTAGGCCATACCATACAACATTTAGTCTTAGTAGATAAGTAAAGAAATAACATTTTTTAGTTTTCTTCTTTAGACTCTTTGTGGATGTTGAGAGAGAAAATTCATGCCGTATTTGTGAGGACTATTTTAAGACTTTTCCTATTAGTAGGCCATTTCAAATTTGAAAACATGATTAATTCATCCTTGCCTTCTTTCCTTTTTCTTTTTCTTTACTTACTTTCTTCTCTTGCTTTTCTTAATTTTATTCCCTCCACAAGGTCGGTCCTCAATAGCCAAGGCTGGATGGACTACAATTCTCTGTGTAGCCCAAGCAGGTATCAAAATCAAGATCCTCCTGCCTCAGTCTCCTCAGTTTCCTCAGCCTGCATCATGAGTTTTTAGTCTTTAACTTTTAAGTCATTTCCATAAAAGCACTTTCAGAGGTAACATGCTTAGTGTTTTACTCCTCCTTAGTTTTTAGTCAGTGGAGAGTAGTTGGCTAACAGACCAAGATTTTTTTTTTTCTTTACAGAATTGGTCTAAAATTTATATTTTTCTATTTTATTTTGTCCGTCTTATATATCTGGTAAGCCTCTTTAAAAAAAAAAAAAAAAAGAAGAGCTGTCAAAGCTCTTGGTGTCTACCCTAAGTCTTCTTTATTTTCCCTTGACATTGTTTATTAAGGGTCTCTAGTGTGAAGGAAAAACAAGGTATCTATGGGGAAAAGATACTACAGGAGAGTTGAGACCAGAATCCCATGCAAGCAATTATAAATACTCTCTAAAAATATTTTCATTGTGCACGGGAATGGGGGGGGGTGGTTCAGAGGCTGGCTGAACTTTACTGGCACCCTGCACTGGGGGAGGGGGTGGCCACACCGGAGGATTACTCCTACCCTGTTGTTAATGAGGCTCTACATTCATGATGCTCAAGAGGTATTCCTGCTACCAAATAATTATAACAATAATTATCAATATAGTTACTGATTTTCAAGTGGAAAAAATGGATATTAGTCCATCTGTTAGAAATATTAGTATTGATCCTTCACTGTCATATAATCTGAACTTGTAATTTGACTGGAAAGAATTCCAGCAAGTGGTTACACAGTACCTTTGCTTCATTATCTCTAAGATTAACAACATTACATTGTACAATTAAATGGCTCCTTCCCAAGATCTTTATGAAGGGTTTTCACAAAGAACTGCCTGAAACAGTATCTATACAGTCCAAAGGTAATTTACTGTTATTAAGAAGCAATAAGATTATGAAGGCTTCTATACTAGTAAAATTCTTAGTGGTATACGTGGGGGATTCATTGTGTGGCTAGGAGTTTACATTTGAACCCCCACTGGAAATCTGAACTGCTGATTTTCTCCAAGTACACACATCATGACTTGGATTTACATTGGGTTTTGTACGTTTGTTCTTTCTTTTTTTTTTCTTCAAATTTTTATTATCAAACTGATGTACAGAGAGGTTACAGTTTCATACGTTAGGCGTTGGATACATTTCTTGTACTGTTTGTTACCTTGTCCCTCGACGTTTGTTCTTTCTTCCAGAATCATCCAGAGGTCTGAACCATGGTTTTTTGAAACATCAGTGTTACTTATATACAGTCAGTAACCTTTCCAATACAGTGCTTCAGAGATTGAACCACAGCATAATATAATTTAATTTGGGCTTGGCTAGCCTCCCAGCTTGCTTTAGCATTGTCCTGTGGATACCTGAGTTTGGAAACGGTTTTTGGAAATGTGTATATTTTGAGGGTATTTGGTTGGTATTAATTGCAGTGGAGCTGCTGACTTTAGGGTGCCTTGTTGTTTTGCTATGCCCCCTTGTGGCAGTATTTGGCATGCCATCTCTCATAGTTTACAGGCTTCCAACTTGTACTGGGCATGCTTGTTTACAGAGTGTTAGTAGCTTTCTTCTGTATAAAAACCCCTATGGAGTTAATGTAACAGTTTTCATCACAGATGTATATAATTTGCTCTACTTATTTGATTTTTTTATACTTGTAGAATTTTAAAAATACATATTAACCTATTGTGTTTTTAAGCTTTTTTTTTTTTTTGGTTATGGAAAATTCCAGACATAACCAAACGCAGAGCCTTATACTTGTACCTGTCACCCTGCTTCAAAAGGAACTGACTTTTTGTGTTGATCTTGTTTCATCCTTGTGGCCTGTTTTGTATTGTCTTGTATGCTAACTTCAGGCTTCAGATCGTGGAGAAGATTTTTGTGAAACTTAAGAAACTATTAATTCTCCTCAACCTTTCACTTGCTCTTAATCCAGAAGTGTTAGGTAAAACTGAGGAATTGTTAGCACTTCCATCATCCCTAGAATGTGACTGGTGTCCTTAACTTCATTAGGTTTGAGGATTACAACTAAAATTCCCAGCTGGCTGAAACCACTAAGCCAGGATATTAGCAACATTTTATACTACTTGACATATATGTCCTAAAAAAAACATTTTTCCTCCCAGATGTTTACTAACAAGGCCAGAAGTTATTGTATCTATTTGTCTTTATTCTACATTTCCTTCCATAATTCAGTTCTTGTTTACTAATTGGTGAATTGTCATTTTTTTTAATTCTTTGTCTTTTTCTAGGAGAAAATATGTTTGACAAACGACCAGCATTAGAAATTATTGTCAATATAATAGAAACATGAAAAAAAATCCCAATTTGTTAAAATGTGGACATTGGAAGACAACCTCACCTGGTAAAAATTGTTTCTTTAAATTTACTTGGAGGTTGGCCTCCTGGCCTTTCTCTAGGTCTGGGGTCTTGGTCAGGAAGGCTGGGAGGAGATGGACGCTTGCTTCAGTGGTCCCTGAGGGCAGGAGCTTGTGGGGTGCTGGCTGGCCGAGAGCTGCCGGCCTGTGCCTGGTGGAGGCATTGCAGTCAGCCTGGTGTCAGGTTACAGTCAGCCTCTCTGAGCTTGGGGAACTGGCTGGATCTAGTGACTGGCTTTATAATTACATTGCTGATTTGTTAGGGGAGGCTTTGTCTTACTTACCAATTAGCATGGATGTTACTGCGGGGACCTTGGAAGCTCTGGATGGGCTTTGGTTTAAAACACAACAACAACAACAAACAAAAACCTTCCCGATCCTGTCAGCTTTAGGGGTTTGTCACTGGTGCTACTGTCTTTTAAGTCCTTGGTTTGTCTGTAAATGGCAGACTTATGTCTGTTGCTGTCACTCTCGTGGGCCAGAGACAGTGATAGTGGGGGCCGAAGTGTGTACCTTTTGGTGCAGATACCATGACCACACGTCGGGCACCCTCCTAGAGGGGGACAGTCGGTGCTCTCCCAGCCACGGTGCCTGGTGCTTGGAGGCCCTGCAGGCCTCGGAGGAGGCCCAGCCTAGTCTGGCCTGTTTCTCTAGCTTCCTTTTCTGTAACTTCCCTTTCTGATCTTGCCTGCCTCCTAACTACCACCTGCTTTTTAGGGGGAGGTCTTTCTTTTAGGGATTTATGTTTTGTTGTTGTTTGCTGGGGGTTTGGGAAGGGAGAGATGGGGTTTAAAACTTAAGACATCATCAGATTTCTTGGCCTAGTGTATTTTTCGAAGTTGTAATATCTGAAGTGTGTAGAATTTGCAAGCAAAGTGGTTCCCCCATGGAGGCGTGTTTTCCCTCCCTTCCTGGGAAGCTGCTGTGTCACTGAGTGATCATGGTCTGCAGAGCAGGCTCAAGCCTCCTGGCAACTGAACTGGTGGGAATGTTCTCCTGTCACACAAAGGCTGTCCAACCGAACCACCTCAAAAGTGGATGAAGTTAGGAGAAATGAGAATAGTCTGTGTTTTAGAAATTGTCTCAATAGAATTTTTAGCCCAGCCTTGAGCCATCTTCTTTTGATCTTAGAAGTCTGTAGCACAAGTAATTTTGCCAGGAGCTTTCCTTTGTTCTGCACTGTTACAGCAGAAACAAAGAATGTGTGTTTTTCTCCACTTGGTTTTCAGTGGCAGTATTTGTACTGCTGGACTCCAGCCTCCGTGGTCACCCTCATGGTCATATTGGACCGCTGAAGAGATTAGGGATGTGGCAGAGACCACCACGAGCTGCCCAGGGCCACATGCCATGCTAGTAACTTCTCTGACCCAACTGCAGATGCCACAGATTAGTTGTGTCTTATAACTGACATTTGAGATAACATGCCACTTCATTGTGGAACCTGCTATATATATCCTTCCTAAACAGGGAAAATTCTGAGTTTCTAGTTAATTACTAACCCAAAAGGAAATTTGACCAAGCACTTAAAATGTGTATGAGACAAACCAAGTGGACCTCAAGGTATTTCTTGACAGTTTCAGATGCTCTGTCCATCCTGACCCAACCTGGATGTTAACATGCATCCCTCTTGCAGTTGCAGATAATTCACCCTACCCCAGCCAAAGGACTGTGTGCCCCCATTCACTCCATGTTCACTGGGGCCACTTTGATTGTGAGTGCAGTCAGTCTTTCTCTAGCCATTTCTTCTCTCCAGAAATTAACTGACAGATTTGTACCCCCGCTTAAGTCCTTGTTATAACACTAGTTCTCTTTCTCTGGGTTAGGAGTAGAAACGTCTGTCAGCAGTAGAGGGCTTTCCCTCTGTCTGGCTGATGACATGACAATTGTTTGGGATGAATTGAGTTAAAACACAGTGCAAAATTTTACTTCTTTTGTCTGGCAGTCAGAAAACTAATCCTCAATGAGCTGAGGAGGGCTACGCCGTTGGAGCCCCTTCTGAGAGGGGCGTCCTGTGGCTCTGGGCTGAAGCTAGCCTGCAGGTGAAAACAATGGGTTTGGATGGTGGTAGGATGACAAAAATGGTAGTTTGGGAACATATTTCATAATCATCCCTTACAAACATAATTTATTTTGACAGTTCAAATAACATTAAAGGTGGTGATTTTAAAAATATTTGTAAAAGGCATAGCTTTTAAATAATTGAAATACTGAATTAGAAGCAACTTTTTTTATTTGCTCCATCTTTTTTCCCCCCCTAAAAGCTTTCAAAGTAAAAGCAGTGTAATGTTGCCCTTTTAACACAGGTACTGTTTTAGTTTCTTCTTGAAGTTTGGGCATGAAGCCTCAGGCATCCACTCTAGAGCATAAGAAGAATCACGTGGGGACCCTTGGGCCAGTAGGATCTGATGTTTCATTCTGGGAAACTGACTTTGTCATTCATTTAAGACATCTTAATTCTGCGTGTAGAGTGTTTTTGTTTTTGTTTTTTTTAATCACTTGAAAAGCCAGGTACAGTGATGAGTGCCTGTAATCAAAGCTTCTCTGGAAGCTGAGGCAAGAGGATCACTTGAGCCCAGAAGTTCAAGTCCAGCCTGGACAACATAGCATGTACCCAACTACTGAAAAGATAGACAAGCTGGGAGCCAGTGGCTCATGTCTATAATCCTAGCTAGTCAGGAGTCTGAATGCTGAGGAACACAGAAACCAGCCCAGAGAACCAAATCCATGAGACACTTTGGCAAAAAGCTGAAACTTAAGGCCTGGCTCCAGCAGTAGAACACTATAGGTGAAAAAGCTGAACGAGAGTTCAAGGCTCTTCAAGGCCTCGTCCTGGCATGATTGCGTGTGTGCACATGCACTTGCACACACAACAGTATCACTTGTCAGTTGTCATTACAGACATGGTTCTACTTGCTTAGGTAGCTATGAATAAGAAGACATTCAGAGTCAAGATTAACTGATAAAAGACGTTCTTGAGCTTAAATATGAAATGGCCTAATGGTAAAGGAGGAACTTAGGGTGATGACATCTCCAGACCTAGGTGACTTAGAAATGTAATAAAAATGCAGATATTTGATCTCCAGTCAAAACTGCAATGTATATTTAACAGGCCTCTCAGGTGAGACCTCTACTTGCCCAAATATGAGTGGGAGGATAAATGAGAAAGGCTGCCAGAGAGTGCTAGAGCTTTCTTGGCCACATTCTGCCTCTCTCAGGCCCTCAGGCTCAGTAGTTACACACACACACACACACACACACACACACACAACACCAGTCCATGACCTCAAGGGTCTCACTGTCTGAAATTGGAAAATAAACATTAAGACACAACCCTACCTAAAATCCAAGCCTGTTTCCCATGCTGTCCCTTGAGCACCCCAGGTCACAGTGATCTCTTCCATTCCCTCCAGTAGGAGCTACTCAGAATCAGGAGGTACAGAACTGTGAATAGGTCAGTCAGTCAGTCTCCTGGCCTTCCTTTGTCTTCTGGGGGAACTCCTATGACATTTGTTACTTTTGAACATCTGCCAGAACAGATTATAGCTTTTGAGAAGCGGGTCCTTTTTAATGAAAAGCTTCACAATTGTCAGGCCAGGTCTGGTGTATAGTTGTTTTTTTTTATTCAGCACTAATCTTCCCAGAAGAGTTTTTACTTATTTTCTACCAATGAATTTTGTTCTTTAAAATTTAGTTGCTAGAGTTAGTGGTTGCTCAATTCTATTTTTTCAAATACTAACAGGTCTCCGGGTGTAGATCAGTGGTAGAGTACTTGCCTACTACATCTGATGCCCCGACTTGCAGTTGCAGTGCTTTCCTTGGGGGTGGGCAGCTGTTAAAATACAGAATGCTAGGAATTTGCTTCCTACCAATTCATTAGAGAAGGAGGGTGTTTTATCTCAAACCTTATAAAGAAGAGTCAGTGAATATTAAATAGGAAAGTAGCTGTGGTCCATTTCAGCCCCTCCCTCCCTATTTTTTGTGCTGGTCCTGGGGCTTGCGCTTAGGGCCTGGACTCTGTCCCTGAGCATTTGCTCAGGGCTAGTATGCTACCACTTGAGCCACAGCTCTACTTTGGGCTTTTGGGTGGCTAATTGAAGATGAGTCTCACAAACTTTACTGGGATGGCTTCAAATTGTGATTCTCACATCTCAGCCTCTTGAGTAGCTAGGGTTACAATGTATGAGCCAGTGGTATCTGGTCAGTTGAAGCCCTTAGACTGGACCAAGAGAGAAGGAATACCCATCTGATTCTGCTTGGGGGTGAGGTCTTCAACCCAGGGCAGAAGTTTACAATCTGAATCTTTTATCTGCAACCTTGGCTAGAAGACATGATCTTTGGGTTTGGTTTTTCCAAAGCCAAGAGAGGAAACAACATGGGGTATCATAGCCCCACGTCCTCTAGATCCTCATTTGGGTGAACTCCAGAGTCCACTATCTACAGCTTAGGGGAAGCCCATTCCCTACTGTTCCCTGGGAAGCCCTTAATGAGCTCCTGCTACTTCTTCTTCTGCAAGCTGCTGCTAGTGAGGCCTTTTGAAAGGTCACGTGCCTCTCCAACAGTGCTTAAAGAGCTATTGTTAATTTTTCTGAGTGCCTGAGGAGAAATAGTCTTCTAAGGAGCTGGCCACCCTGGCCTTGGCCAGCCTGAGCCAGGCAGAGGCCAGGAGGGGCCCACGTGCTTGGCTTTTTGCCTTTGGTTCTTGTGTCTCGTGTTCTTTTCCCCCTTTAATTATGCCCTGCTTAAGGAGGATGCTGTTATACAAAGGCTTGAGAGTGAGAGTTCTGTGAGTTCTCAAAACCCTGTCTCTTCCAACCAGGCTACTGGTGATGTTAGTATGATATGTTAAGCAAAGTTTAGGAAAACTTCACTTTTAAATGAAGGCATAGAAGAGAGGTGATTCTGTTACATTTTTATTCCTTTCTATAATGCTTTAGCCAGTGTTAGTATTGAAACTCAGGGTTGTATGCATTTTGCAGTTTCACTAGGTATGGGGCCACTTTGCCTCAGTACAGAACAAATGAAAACTTTGACATTTGGAAAGGATCCAAGGTTTGATTTCTTTTTAAAAAAATAAATTTACTTTTAAAAAAATAGTTGCACAAAGAGGCTTCAATTCAATATGTCGGTTTATATGTACACAATGTATAAGATTTCATTTCTGCATCTGTTCCTGCTGGCAGGTTTGCTTAGAGGGTACCTCTCCCTTCCCCTTCCACTCAGATGTCTTAACAGGCTTTTCCTAAACCATTAGGATCATCACACCATTCTCATCAGCTGGATCTTCTAATTGGAAAACAGGTAGTTCTCTCTTTGAGATCTCTCTGAAAGTATCTCGTAGATCTTGTTGAAATATGCAGAACCACATGGCGTGGACACTTTAAATAAGTGAGTTTATAAACTGATTATTTCTAGAGAAATGTATTGGAAAACTACTGAAAGCAAGGCACAGTATTGCTCTTCTGTAGTAACAAACATAACAAGACGGTCTAAGTGAGAGAGGAGAAGGGAAGGTGGGAGGGAAGGGAGGAAAGGGGGAAGGGAGGGAAGGAGGAAGGAATAATACTGTTTTCTTGGAAACAAGACATTAAAAAAAAAAATCCAGTTCCATACTATGATCTAAGATTCTACACCCTTTTACCTAAGACTACCTTTCCTCTAGAAAACAAGTAAAAATTCAGAGGGGCAATGAGCTCTCCCTATTTGTTTTGAGTTGTATTTTGGTTTACATTTGGGGACACTGTTTCTCCAACTTTATATGGTGTTGGACCATTTTGGGTTTTTTTTTTTTACCTAATCCTTCACAGACTCCAGCCAAACAGAAAAATCACTACTAAAGAAAAGTTAAAAATACAAAGATGTAGCAGGCTTCTGTTTTTCTGTTGGAGACATACAATTGCTTTATAATTTTGGCATGAAAGTTTCTAAATAATACTGTGTGTGTGTGTGTTTGTATGCGTGTGCACGCATGTGCACGTTCTTATCCTCATCCTGTACTAGAAGTAGTTGCAGATTGGCCCCACCTGGGGCCTACACTTTAAGAAGCACTGTTCTAGAGTGTGCATGTCTATATCTGCATACCCACATAAACACTTAAGTGTGTTGGCTTGATTACTATATAACATACCATAGATCAGATAAAAACTGTATATGAGAATTAAGTGCAAGTACAAGGTTTTGGCTAAAGTGAGTTTTGGGGGGAAGTGTTTAAGTGCCCAAATTGTAAGCAAATACAAATAGTATAATTGTGAATGCAGTATGTGTTTCAAAACTCAGTTGTCTGCTTTCGCTTCTGATGTATGAAGTAGAAAGTGTTCTGCAGAGTGAAATGAAACCACCTCCACTCCTGTTCATCCTCGAGTGTAAATGAGCACAGATATTTGATTCACACAGGAAATGTCCTATGTAAAGTAGATACCAAATGATACTTATAGCCCCAAACAGTAGGAACTGTATCTATCATGTGAAGTGTTAGAGAAGCCAGTTGTTACTGTTAGCCTTCCTTGTCTTGAACAAGTTAATGTTAGGCCTGGTCTTGGATCCTAAGTGATTGGCAGCCATTTTGTGAATGCTTACAAAAGGAGGGGGGATGTCTCATACACATAGCTCCACATTCTTTGTCAGCATGAACAAATCTCAAACTGAAGCTGAGTTGGACAGGTTGTAGCTGTCTTTATCTCTCCCATCTGGATACATACCAGGGCAGCAGAAGTCAGTCACCCCTCGTGGGATTGTGTGCCAAGCACTGTGGGCCCTTGAATGAATGCTTGATGGATAGCATGGCCTTTAGAAAAAAGTAGCGGAAGTTCTGCTAGTTTTATCTTTAGGACTCAGAATTCAAAAGGCTGATGCAGTCTAGGAGTTGACCAGCTTCTGAGAAACCAGACTGTAGTCATGTGAGTCTCCCTCTTGGACCTGGCAGAGTGCTGAGGCCACGTAGATGTGGAGTGAGCTAACGAAGGAATCACAGAGGCCTATCAGCCAGCTGGAGCAGGCTAGTGAAAGATAAATAGCGTTTAGAAGAAAAACTGGATAACCACCAAGCAATTGTATGTCTACAGAGATGTCACAGGAGTAAGTCTTGTTTGGAGAGGATTAGCACGTGTCCGGTAGAGTGCTGTAGAGTGTGGGAGTAGGCACAGGCCTGGCTTAATTAGAACTGTGCCTCTTGGTCTAGATGGCAGGAGAACATTCTGTATTAAATGATTAGAAAGAGAGGTCTGTGAGACCGAGGCTGCTGGCCTCAAGAACTTTCTGTTTGGACAGTGACTTGGTTTAAGGAGGTGATGATTGTGTGGCCCTAGAGAGTTGGAAGGGTTACCATCTAGAAGGTGGCAACCAGCCAAAAATTCAGCTCATTATCCAATTCTGAGTTCTGAGATAATAGGATCCTTGTTCCTTTGAAATACTTATGTATTTCTAGAGCCACAGTAGGTACTTCGTTATGAAATGTCTCAAGTACCCAAACAGCAGTGCTTCTAACCAGCAAATTGCTTTTAAACTTAAGGCAGTTGCATTCAGACATGTCTGTGTGCAAGTGAAATGGTGCCAAGGAGAAACTTAGGCCGGGAAGCATGCATTCCTCCACTGTGCAAGGATGAAAAGCAGTGGCAGCTCGGTCTCGGTGGTCATTTAGCAGAGGCCAAGTGCTTCACCGCATGTCACCCAACAGGCAGGAAGGCACTGTGCATAATGAGGAAGGAAAAAGCGTTTGGAAAGCACACTTGGTTCCACCAACATTGTATAGTTCTTTTAATTGTTCAAGATGTGTTCAAGCTGTAATTTATGACACCTGTGTCTGTTTAGGTCATGACATTGTGGTTTCTTAAGCTTTAAAAATAAGTCTATTTGGGGGAGGGAAATTGAACCTGCATGATAATGTTAGGCATGCGAGCACAATCACATGAGCTGAGAAAGTCAAAATCACAGTTTCCATGGCAACGCCTAACTTGTCTGGGTCGTACACATTTTTCAAGAAACACATTTGCCAGACTACCTAGTGATAAAAATTGTTCCACAGGCATATGAGAGTAGATTTCCCAGTTCTCTCTTCTCAAAGGTCTTCTCCCAATAAATTCATTTCGGCTCTTCTAAATATTTGAGCAAGAAACTAAAGTCTAAGCTCTGACCTACTCAGTGTCTTTTTTATGGTAGAAACAAGCGTTCGTGTGACTCATTCCATTTCCTGCTTTCTCCCTTGCAGATATATGTTGGGTAAAGGAGGAAAGCGGAAGTTTGATGAGCATGAAGATGGGCTGGAAGGCAAAATCGTGTCTCCCTCTGATGGCCCATCCAAGGTGTCTTACACCTTACAGCGCCAGACTATCTTCAACATTTCCCTTATGAAACTGTACAACCACAGGCCCCTGACAGAGCCCAGCTTGCAAAAGACTGTTTTAATTAACAACATGTTGAGGCGGATCCAGGAGGAACTCAAGCAAGAAGGCAGCCTGAGGCCTATGTTCACCCCTTCCTCTCCACCCAGCGACTCGCTGAGTGACAGCTACCGGGAGGCCCCACCTGCCTTCAGCCACCTCTCCTCTGCTCCTGCTCACCCCTGTGACCTCGGAAGCACTACGCCCCTGGAGGCCTGCCTCACCCCTGCCTCACTGCTTGAGGAGGATGATGACACTTTTTGCACTTCCCAGGCTATGCAGCCTGCAGCTCCTACTAGACTCCCCCCTGCAGCCCTCCCACCAGAAAAGGACAGCTTCTCATCTGCCTTGGATGAGATCGAAGAACTCTGTCCCACATCTACCTCCACAGAGGCCGCCGCCGCCACAGCAGCGACTGACAGCTTGAAAGGGACCTCTAGTGAGCCCAGCATCCAGAAACCCGAAGGGCCCCAGGAGAGCCGCACAGATGACCCCAAACTGATGGACTCTCTGCCTGGGAATTTTGAAATAACAACCTCCACGGGTTTCCTGACAGACTTGACCCTGGACGACATCTTGTTTGCTGACATTGACACGTCCATGTATGATTTTGACCCCTGTACATCCGCGTCAGGGACGGCCTCAAAAATGGCCCCTGTGTCAGCCGATGACCTCCTCAAGACTCTGGCTCCTTACAGCAGTCAGCCCGTCACCCCGAGTCAGCCTTTCAAAATGGACCTCACAGAGCTGGATCACATCATGGAGGTGCTCGTTGGGTCCTAAGACCCGGGCACCCAGAGATCATGCCCACCCAGACCCTGTGAGCGTCCCCACAACCTTGACAGTTCTCCGCACTGTGCATGCACCCTTGCTTGCCTTTTTTCAGAGAAAATGAAAATTTTACACAAGGATCACACTAGTTTTTGCTTTGAGCAGAGTCGGAGTGCC
Source organism: Perognathus longimembris pacificus (assembly GCF_023159225.1). Taxonomy (NCBI): domain Eukaryota; kingdom Metazoa; phylum Chordata; class Mammalia; order Rodentia; family Heteromyidae; genus Perognathus; species Perognathus longimembris. The sequence continues at coordinate 20,138,116 of NC_063168.1, read as the reverse complement.
TTCATCGGAGTATGACCAGAGTATGACCACTTTCAGTGTGCTTGGGAGTGGTTCCTCAGACCTACTCCTCTGGTATAGGAAAGAATACATTTGAACACAATGTTGCTAATGTTGAAAGACACAGTTCAGGTGAAGCACAAGGAGTAAGGTGGAAAAGCTGTACATTGCATGTGCATATTTGTCTATTTTTTCTATAAGTTTTATTGCAAGAGGTAAAAAAAGATATATATATATTATTTAGATAATCTGTACCTTTTCTGGCATTTTTGCCCTGTATAGGTTGACTTGGCAATTCAGCCTTTTTAGAGGCATTAACTACTCCTCGTAAGTGTTGCATTTACATGGCTGTTTAGAAAACTGCTGCCCAAATTTATTTTATATTTTTGTACAGATTCTGCAGTTTATGATATTGTTTTTCTAAAAACAAATGCTGTTTATACATATGAAATAGCTATTTTGATAGGATTTGCTCACATAGTTCCTGCAAACTTCAGATGTACAAGTTGCACTTGTACTTTTATAGAGTTGTAATGTTTTCTATGTGTATGGTGCAAGAGAAATTTGGATCAAATCATTCTGCAGTTGATGTCCCCAAATGCAAACACACATGCCCCACATACACACAGCGCTTTAAGAAAGGGCCAGGTGATAGATCTCACACCCCAATTTCACAGGCACGGGTCCCTTGGCACTACTGCCCGCCAGTACTGTGACTTTCAAAGCCAGAGCCATGTCTGCTCATCAAACTTGTATTAAGCAGTTGGCGGGAGATGGTGTTGAAGTGGTGATGGTCTCCTTAGCTCCTTTTTCTGAAGAAAGGCTATCATCTTACTTAAAAGTGTCTATTTATGCCAAGTTTGCTCTTTCAATTATAATTATTTTTCTAATGAAAACCCAAATCTTTCCTTTTTTGGCATAGTTTTTATGATGAACGCAAAATTTTATGTAACAACATTTTATGAAAAGCAACCAAGTTCTCCCTGGAGCTGAGCTCTGTTGCAATCCTTCGGGCTCCTAGAAGAAGAAATTCTCCCCACAAGGCATCCATCATGTTGCTAAATTGCCTTTTCCAGTGTCCCTTCCCCAGAGCCTTTGTTCCCTGTTGCTAAGAGCTGCACATGGCATCTTTATGATCATCACAGTGAGCTCAGCTCACCTCGGCCGGCCCGGGATTCACTCTTCCAGTTTTGTGACTCTAGAACCTGGACTCTGTCTCCTTATGTCAGAACTCCAGTCTGGTTGCTTTCTTTAATCAACTGCCGATTTAACTACACTCTTCAAGGCTGTTATACCCAAATACACAGATGGGAATGTCTATGCATGTTTCTCCTCCTCTTCTGCCTCCCCCCCCCACCCCCCAAGACACCCTTAAGAAGTAGTTTTTTATTCCTAGTGGTGTACATTTAATTTTCAAACATTTTTGCAATGTATCATGCTTGTTGCTGAAATTGTTTATGGCCTTTTTGTTTTAGTTTTTCTCTTTCTTCCAATGGTACATTAGCTGTTGAGTGCAGGTTACAACCTATATTGTTATGCAGATGGCTTCTTTAGGAATAACTTTTATATTTATTTAAAAATTTTAAATTATGGGATTTTGTTTTGTCGTCGTCGTCGTTGTTGTTGTCTTTGTTGTTGGTCATTTGTCAATATTCAGTCACCAATTCTGCTCACTTCTTGCCATGGATGAAATTGGGTCTTTCTGGCCAATTGAAAAAAAAGACAACTTTATAAATGGCACTTTAAACAAGCCATAGTTTTATTTTTCTAATGCACATGGCAAAGCAAATACATTTGTGATGAAGGAACTGCTCATCTAAACAGGATGCATGAGTGATATGATTAAATCTTTGTACTTTTCCTTATTTGAATGTGTTTTAAAGATGAATTATCAACACAAGTAGAGCAGTGAGAAACTGCACTCGTTCTCTTACAAGTAACCTCCCTGCAGACACCTCTTACTGCTACACATGTGGCATTTCCTTTGCTGTAGGACCAGGGACCATGCGATTAAGGTAAGGGTTGTTGTAGGTGCTTCTATGTCACTGTGCCTGTTTGTTTTAAGAGCTTCCCTTTCTTGTAGAGAACAAATCTGCCTTGTAGAACTGGAGTACCCTGTGAACTGCCCACATGCTGCATACATCTCCGTACATGCACAGATCCAATAGTGTTGATTAGACCCAACAATTACAGGAGAGAAAGCAGTTGATTTGCCATTGTCAAAAACTAATTTACAGTAACTTAAAACAACTGTACTTTCCTTGGATTAGCAAGCTGGGTGTTTAAACAAATCCCATATGTTAGGCAGCAGTTCAAATAAGCACAGAGAAGCATTGCCCAAACTTGGTTCTCGGACTCTAAATCAAAACAAAACCCCCAACTGCAGCAGGCAAGTGCTTTTCAACTGATACCCTTGCTGTAAATTTTGTGATGCTCAGAGTTTAGTAAGACATACATGGGGAACTAGCCCATTTTCAGAGAGCAAAGCCATCAAGTATTCCACTTGTCTTTCTGTCCTATTTTGACTTCGTGCCGTCCCAGCAGAGAAGAGTTGGAGCAGGGTGGAATCTCCACGTCCCAGTTCTAGTGTGGGCTGTGCTTCCAGATGCCGCCCGGCAGCAGTGCCTCTCTTCACAAAGACATCGTGTCACATCCAGAGCCAGGCAGGCAGCTTAAGAGAGATGGGCTGGGCTAGGCTGGGAGAAGACAACCATTGACAGTGATGTGCAATGAAGTGACAAGATGAGAGCAGAATCCTAGGAGCTTTGAATTTGAAGTGATTTTTTTCCCATAAGTTATTTATTTTTTTCCTGTGTAAATATATTTATTTTACTGTGGAGCTCTAGCAACATCTGGATGGTAACATGTGCAGAATGTATGGTAGGGGAATGTATTCTCTCATAGAAATGTAAATTTTTATGAAATGGGGGGGTTTACCAAGCCCCCTGGGTCTCATTGAATGCACAGTCCACATTCATTATTACTCTCATCTCTAATATGGGTCTATTTGAAATATGCAAAAGGGGTATGGATGAGGAATGTTTTAATACCTCCAAATTTTTAAGAAAATCAAGCATCAAAGGGTTAATATTTTTTAAAATTTTCTTAGTAGCACCTTCTCTTACTGACCAAGGGGAGCCACACGGGCACCCACACTCTTAGCACAGGGTGGGGGTGGCAGAGCCTCCTCCACCCCTGGAGTGGTCTTCACCCAATTCAGCTTTTATCACCATCACCCTTTGGAGGAGTGCTCCAACCACCCTGGGGGTAATCAAGGAAACTTTGTTAACTGAATAAGCTCCAAAGAGCCAAAGTATCAACTTACAGATCATTTTTAAAGTTTAAATTTATTAACTACCTTTGTGGTAAACAATGAAGTATGAATGCCACAAGGGCAGCCTTCTTAAAGGACAGATATAAAAAAGAGAGACTCCACTTTGTGCGGTGACCGTTAGTCTACTCTGTATGAGTTGTCTTAATTTCCAAACCTTGCTGTTACAAACTGGACCTTTCTACATTTTCTGGCGATATCCAAAAGAGCATATTTAACCTGTAACTGTAAATGGATACCTTCGTAACTACCCCGCCTCTGGATGGCAGCGAGGTATACGCGCGTCCTGCTTGTGTACAATTATTTTCAATGCTTCCAAGAATGAGTCTAAATGATTCTGGAAAATTAGCTGGGATCAAAAATTGTTGGAGTCAAAGCCAATAAAAGTTTTGGACTTTCTCTTGGGAATAAGTTTAGAAGAGAAGTACAGTCCACATGTGCAAACAACTGAGATTTTGCAAAAGATGTACATAGTCATATGTTTGGTGCATGGGTTTTGAGGAAGGCTTTTTGTCAAAAGGAGGTGTGACCTTTCCCCACAGACCTGAGAGCTGTGCCTTTTCTATGCAATATTACAGATGTCACATCGGAACCCAGAGGGCTGTGTTCAATGTAGGTTCGGGCTGTAATCTAAACAATTGAACAGATTAAATGTACATGGAAATGAGCAGTCTTACTTTTGTAGTTTTATATTATGCAATAAACAGTTAAAAGACGAGAGAGGTGTGTTTGCAGTTTTTCTTCTGACCTAAGCACGACCTCCTTTTTAGGCCCTCTGCCTGGGTTGTCCCAGCACCGCCCACAGCGCCTCCATCAGGCATACTGCTTGCTTTCCTGAGAGGTACGCATGTCCCATACTCAGTCTCTGCCTTCTCCTGGGATTCAGTATCTGTCAGCATTTGTCACCTTACCCATGGGGCCAAACCCCCACCGACTGGTATCTCAACCTCCCCATTTTCAGCCTAGATGTCCACACACCAGGTCTATCCCCAGGTTCTAGACTCTTTGTCCTTTCTGCTGCCTCTTTCCCACACCCACCACTTTTCCAGCCCATGCCTCCTGCCTTTGTTGTCTCTGCTGCTGTACCTGCTTCCAACTCAACACTGGTGTGGTGTGCTGAAACACCAGCCCTTTCGTGACTGCTTGTAGTTGCCTCGGACAGAGCCCCAGGGCCCTCTGCCTTTTTTGAGAGCTAGAGGAGGGGGTTCCTGGATCACCTTGGATGGAGGCCTGGGATCTAGGCTCCCTGGCCCACAACTCTGAACCACGGTAGCTGGTATGGGGACAGAGCTGGATATGGCAGGGTTTGAAAAGAAAGGAGAGGGTTCTAGGCATTCAGTGGAATGTAATGTGGTGAGGGGTGGGGGTTTTTGCCTGAATTGTGTTTGAGTACCTCAAAATGGGACATTGCAGAGGTAATCTGTTAAAATGAGGTTATGTGGGCCCTGGTCCAATACAGCTAGCATTCTGTGTGTGCACTAGTACTGGGGCCTGAACTCTCAGGGCCTGGGAACTCTCCCTTAGATCCTTGGTTCAAGACTGGTACTCTACCACTAGAGCCACAGCTCAAGTGCTTTTGGTAGCTAATTGGAGATAAGATCCTCACAGATTTTCTTGCTCACGTTAGCTCAAACTGATCCTCAGATCCAAGACTTCTGCGTAGCTAGGATTACAGGCATGAGCCACCAGCACCCAGCCACAATCACTGACTGTGCTTATAAAAAGTTTGAATGCAAGCAGACCTGCACATGGGAAATAGAATATGCAAACGGAGGCAAAGATCAGGCTAGTGCTTCTACAAGTCAAGGAGTGTCAGAGGTGGCCACATGCTGCTGGAAGCTAGGGGAGAGGCCTGACAGTCTTTCCTCAGTCTTCAAAGTGCCCTGCTGTCACTCCAATCTTGGACTTCTAGCTTCCAGAAAAGTGAGTTTTCTGTGGCCTCCCAAGTTAGGCCCTTTGTCACAGCAACGCTAGCAAACTACCTCAGGGGCTGGGGTGGGGTGAGGGGGCGGGGGAGGGCCGGCAGAAGAACAACCCCTTCATGTGTCCAGTGGCTACCTCACTAGGCAGCTAGAAATGAGAGTCCTCAACAGAGTGGCTCCATCGAGGATTATAACCCTCAACTATTAATTATTGATGCAACTTTGGAAAACCATTCAGCTTCTGTGCTTAGGAGGACAAGATTCAGCTATTAGCCCCTAAAACTCTTTTGAAAATATTGGCAGTACAATAAAAGTTGTTTGTGATGTTACGCCCCACCTCTCCTGCCTGGGACTCTGCCTGGCATGTTCTTTTAGTTCAGCAAACTCCAGGCACAGATGCCTGCTGTTCATCCTTCTCTGGAATGAGAGAACACAGGACCCAGCAGGGCTGGGGTGGGAGAGGGAGGATTCCTCCCCTTGCAGGAGCCCTGTGCCCACTACACAACAGCACCTCCTGGGTGCCTTCCCCCTTTTGCTGTAGTGCCCTCTTCTTCAAGGCTGAGCTTGTACCTCTCCATGAACTTGCCTCCACATCCCTCAGTCAAAACTAATGTTGCAGGTGCACTTAGTGCAGTCCTCCATGCCATCAGCTTACCTGTGAACTTTCTCCTGCCACTTTCTGTGGTTATTAAAACAGCAGCCCTTGGGGCTGGGAATATGGCCTCGTGGTAGAGTGCTTGCCTCAAATACATGAAGCCCTGGCTTTGATTCCTCAGCACCACATATATAGAAAACAACCAGAAGTGGTGCTATGGCTCAAGTGGCAGAGTGCTAGCCTTGAGCAAAAAGAAGTCAGAGACAGTGCTCAGGTCCTGAGTTCAAGCCCCAGCAAAATAAATAAATAAATAAATAAACAAATAAATAAATAAATAAATAAATGTGATTGTTCCTCTTTGCCACAGTTCAGAACATTGCAACCCTCTGGCCAATTTCTTCTAAGTAGGTGATTCTCAACAGAGTCATGCTTGCCTATCTGTATATCACTTAGGACTGGTATCTGCCATACTGGCAGAACTGAGTTGTAGAATTAGAACCATGAAGGCCTCAAAGTCAAAAATATTTGCTATATGGCCTTCTACAAATGTTGCCAACCCCTTTTGTTTTTGTTGTTGTTGTTGGTTGTGGGGCTTAGACACTCAGTCTGGATGCTGTCCCAGAGCTCTTCTAGCACTCAACCACTTGAGACACAGTGCCACTTGTTTTCTGAGTGGTTTACTGGAGATAAGAGTCTCATGGACTTTTCTGCCTGGGCTGGCTTTGAACTGAGATCCTCAGATCTCAGCCTCCTGAGTAGCTAGGATTACAGGCGTGAACCACTGTCTCACCATAGATAGGACAAGCTCAAGGTTTTGATTGACTTGGAAAACAGTAACCATATGGGAATTCAGGGGGAGTGGGGGCAGAGCAGTCCAGAAAACTACACAGCAGGAGATATGTTCAGAGAGCTCAAGAACCAAAGAGAGAGGTAGGTGGTGATTGCCTAAAGCAAACAGTTTATTCATAGTTTCTGGGTTTAACATGGCTCTGCACAGGGAATGCCCAAATTTGAATATCCTGGTATAACAGCATATCTCCAGGGGATGCTAGTCAGTATATAATAAGTCAGTATATGTAGAGCACCCAGAAAAGTTTCTAGGACTAGAAAGAAACCCATGATGTTGGCTGTAGCTTACACGACAGTGGGCAAGACCTGAACACAAAACTGGGAGAGCTTGGTCCTGAAAGCGTGTTTGGTGAGAGCAATGAGGAACTTGCTCATACCAAGCTTGTCTTCATGGGGGGATCTGCTATTCCCTTAGAATGCTGTGCCCCATTCTTGTGTGGCAAAGTGGGATCCCAGCCTCCCCACTGCCTCTTCAATCTTTGCATTTAACATCCTTTTGTTCCTCTTGGACAACTGTTTCCCAAATCAAAGGCAATCATCCCTGGGGTACCACTTACTGGGGCTCACAGGGCTCCACACAGTGTGGCGACGTGTGTTTACTCCCTCTTAGCTCCCTGGTGTTTATCTTACCATCTGCGCTTTACAGAGAACTGAGTCTAGGCCCAGAGAGGTTAAGCAACTTCCTAAATGTCCCATTTAAAGACAAATGGCAAAGCTGAGATTGAGGCCTCAGTGTCTCTTGTATGTCTCTCCCTCCCCTTTCTTCCCTCCCTCCCCTCCCTTCCCTCTCTTCCCCCCCTTCCCTTCCCTTCCTTTTCCATCCTCTCCCTCTGTATCATTCCCTTCCCCTCCCCTCCCCTTCCCTCCCCTCGCCCCTCTCTCCAAGGCTGAGATGGAGCCAGGACTTCATGTACACTGGGCAAGCACTCTACCACTCCAGCCTTCATAAGTTCTGTATATGTACCTTCAACCCAGAGTCTTCAGCTCTCCCTCAGCATTTTCATTCAAGGCTAGTGCTCTACCACTTGAGCCGTGCTGCCACTTTTGGCTTCTTGGTGGTATTGGAGATAAGAGTCCATGGGCTTTCCTCCCCCAACTGGCTTTGAATCTTGGTTCTCAGATTTCAGTATCTTGAGTAGTTAGGATACATATGTGAGCCACTAGTGCCTGGTCCTAAATAAGATTCTTTTTTTGGGGGGGGGGGGTGGAAAGCACTCTGCCATTTGAGCCACAGCTCCACTTCTAGCTTTTGTTGTTGTTGTTTTGTGGTTAATTGGAGATAGGAGTCTCAGACTTTCCTGCCCAGACTGGCTTTGAACTTGATCCTCAGATCTCAGAAGCTCAGATCTCAGCCTTCTGAGTTTCTAGGATTATTGGTGTGAGCCACTAGCACCTGGTTTTCAGTCATAGTTTTGTTTGTTTTTGAGGCAGGGTCTCTGTTGGCCAAAATGGTCTCAAATACCTGTTTCAGGTGATCATCTGCCCCCAGCTCTCTTCTAAGTCCTTTAATGCTTTACCTGTGCTCAGCTTGGAGGCTGAGCAGGGCAAGGGACAGGAAACTCTGCACTAATGCTAGCAAGACCCTCTCCTCTTCCAGTAGAGGTGTGTGCACCCCCCCAGGCATTCCCCTAAGGATCAAGAGGAAGAGGATCTCCCCATTGGGCAAGAAATGAACCAGGAGTTGAGAGGGATTTTTCAGAGGAGCCCCTCCCTGGCCTCTCTCCTCCTGACTGTGAACTTGAGCCAGTCACTTCTCTCAGGGTTTGGGGGATGGGGGTCCAAGGAAGGATGCAGAACATGCATGGTTCTCCCTGGCTACACACCACAATCAGTGTTGGGATGGTGGCTGTACACCTAGAAATAAGATCCAGGCCTTAAAAGATTTCCTAACAGCTCCTGGAGGGCAGAGCCATGGGCGGAGGAGGTCTGGGATTGCTAGGCTGTGTGCCTGACAGGAGAGGCACATATGCTGGCATTGTTTCTGGCGCCAGGAACCCCACACTGCAGCGGGCTGGCAGCCCCATACCTCAGTGCTCCACAGCCCCCTCCCGCAGGCAGGGAGGCCAAGCTGCCAGCTGCTGAAGGCCTGTTGTTCAGCTCTGACAAGAAAGGGCCTCAGGAACACAGAGGGAGAAAGGCTGGAAGCAGGGGGTGGGGCAGAGGGCTGGGGAACCCACTCGGAATCCTGGCTTCCTGGGACTTGGCCAGGGAGAAGTTAGAGACAAAGGAGCCCCTCTGCAATCTGTCCCCACCCTCCTAGAGTTTAACAGGCTTCCCTTCCGATCCATTGCCCTCGCAGGACTCCGCTGTGGGTGGAAGTGTGAGGGAGGAGTTGGCTATGTCTGCAGACAGATTTATTGTCAGTTGTCTTCCAGGTTAAGTGACTGAAGGCAGTGCCATGTGACCCGATGCTTTGGCATTGGCTTCAAGCGCCCAGTCTACCCTCATGTGCAGTGTTGCCAGCTGGATCTGGAAGGATCCAGCAATGGTGGTGACATTTGTGCAGACCTTAGTGGCCTACGAAGCATTCCTCAGACCTTCACTCTACCCAATTCTCATGCCAATGCCAGAGGTTGGGGGGAAGGCTAAGAGGGTCTGAGCCAGCTTAGGTGCAGAGGGGCACCTAAGTGAGGGACTCTGGGGGTGCAGCCCCCCTCTGTTCCTGGCTTGGGAGTGGTGGGGGGGGGGCGGTTACAGGGCTTGAAGAACCTAGATGGATATCTAGCTATGAAATGTGCAGAGGCCACAGTGAGCCATGGAGTTACATTTTCTGCTTTTAGCCTGTACTCCGTGGGAACGGAAGCGCCTCTGAGATTGGATTGTACCCTTTCAGTATCCTTGCACACTCGGCCATAGTTGAGGGGGCAGAAGTAACCCATCGCCGGGCCAGCCTCTGCCTCCTCCATGGAGTCATGCCAGGACTCCAGCCTAAGAGTAAGGTGGACACGTAGGTGTAAGGAGCAAAGACCCAGCCAGGAGGTGAATCCTGGGTCAGTAGGACCCTAAGCCTAGACAATATAAATCTCACTTCCTGTCATTTGTGCCATTTCCCTCCTTTGATCAGTACCTCTGTGTCTCTTTCATTTCCCCTTGAAAGTAAGCTCTGTAATCCTAGATAAGAAGCTGAGACCTGAGGATCCCAGTTCAAAGCCAGCATGGGCAGAGGTAAAGGTGTGACTCAAGAGATACAGCACCAGCCTTGAACAAGAAATGCCAAGCAAGAGCATGAGGCCCTGAGCTTAAGCCCCAGTATTGGCACACGCGCGCACATGTGCACGTGCGTACACACACACACACACACACACACACACACACACACACCTTGGTCTGCCCAGGGACATTGAGTGGCACAGGCCTGTCTGGCCTGGTGAAGGCTTAGATTTCAGGGTTTGATATGCTTGACTCCAGGACTTTGGGGTAGACCTTGCAGGACAAGGTGGGATGGCTCCAGGGTTTGGTTCATTGAGGTCTAGGAGCCTCTGAGTTACAATAAGAGGCCTAGGACTCCCTGAGGGGGGTCTCATTGCTAGCCAGGGCCAGAGTTCCAACCCTGAGTGCCTGGCTTCCCATCACTGGCTGCCAGGCCCCTGGCTATGGGGCATCGACATAGAAGATTTGAGCTGGGCAGCTGTGACCTGTAGATATGGAGAGACAGTCTCCACACAGAGGCAGTGTGCCCTGGGCAGGTAGATAGAAGGAAGCCTTAGTGCTAGCAAGGAGTGGGAGAAGAGTCTTGAGTACTGTGTTTTCTTATTCAAGCACCCAAGGGGTCATTGGGGCAAGTAGAGATGGGGCTGCATTTCTAGCAAGTTCCCAGCCCTTGGATTTTACATTGAGAAGCCAAATATGAGATTGTTTCTCCTGTGCCCCAAGAGTCTCCTAGCTTGCTTGGAATGAAATCCTAATTTCTTGACATGGCCCTGTGTCCTGTTATTTGTCTCACCTTTTATCTCCACTTGGCCCTTACTCCCCTCCTTTCAACCCCACCAAGCTAGTTTCCACTGCTATTAACATTTCGTGTCATGTGCTTTGTTTGTTGCAATGGATGAGCCAATATGGATACATTATTATTAACTAATATTCACAGTTTATGTCAGAGTTCACTGGCAGTATGGCACCTTCTATGGGTTTTGAGGAAGGTACTGATGTATATCCATTTAATTACACCCCTAGTATGCAGATTCCGTGTGTGTGTGTGTGTGCAAATTTCACTAAATTTGTTCCTGCACCATTTGTTGAAAAGACTAACCCCATTTAAATGCCTTTGCTTTTTTGTCTAACATTAGTTAAACTCTAGTTGTATAAGTCTATTTCTGGGTTACCTGTTGTCAAAATCCAAAATTGCAGCAAATTTAGCCTTAATTGGATTTATTTGCAGTTCTAGAACCAAGCAACACTTAATTCCATGAAATAGATTAAGTATTCCAATAAGGTGGTCAGAAAAGATTGAGTTTACAGACAGAGAAGGGCTGAAGGCTGATTGGTTTATTGTTGCTATTTTTTTTTTTCTGAGAAAGGGCTTTACTAGTCCCAGTGAAACTCAAGCCTTCAGAGTGCTAGAATTACAGGTATAGACACTGCTATACCCAGCTTGGACTAGTAATTTCCAAGTTATCGTTCCTTGTAAGGCAGACAGGGAAATGGAATAATAGAAATTAATCTCCAGGTTACTTTTTTTATAAGTAGAAAACAGAGAGAATGTTAGTAACATGTTGACTGAAATTGCTCTATTATTTATTTGTATTATCTTTCTCCTGGTTTCTGAGAAGGTAAGATGACTTATTTTTTATTTGATGATGTAGAACTTTAGTTTCAGTAACTACATTTTTATTTAATCTGGCCCTTTGAAGCCTAGTGCAGCAGCTTAGCCCCAAAGACTATCTTATGATTTTTATCTAACACTGCTCTGTTCTATTCATTGATTTGCATATTCTTTTCGCAACATTATGCTGTCTTGAACAGTTGCAGCTTTGTGGTAAAGTCTTGAGGCTGGACCATGCCATTTCTCCCAACTTGATTTTTCTCCTTTAACATTGTGTAAGCTTTTCTGGGTCTTTTGCTTCTTTACTTTCCAGTCAGTTTACTAATAGCCACAAAACAATGTACTAGGATTTGGCTGTGATTGTATTTAATCTGTTGATCAAGTTAGAAAAAAAACCGCATCTTTCTGTCCATGAATATCATTGTCTTTCCTCTTATTTTAGGTCTTTGATTTCTTTCACCAATGTTTTGAAGTTTTCCTAAATAGATTTTGTACATTTTGTTAAATTTACACCAGAATACTTCTTCTTTTGGATTGCTAGAATTGGTGGTGCTGTGTCTTTAATATCAAATTGTCGAACATTCAACATTTCAACATTTTAAACATGAATCAGGTTACTTTTCAGCTTTCCAACCTCATTTTTCCCACTAAATTTAAACGGTCAACTCAGCCTGGCCACGCCTTCCATCCAAGCTCATCTTTTCCGCATGCTACCTCCTACAGTTTGGTCAGAAATGACTCCAACTTCAGTCCTGCTGCAGAATCTTAATATCTGCCGATCCCCTCCCCTCTAACTTTTGTTATATCAAACCCTCTAGAATTACCATTTCTGTAGACCAGAAAATGCTAACCCGCCTCCCCGCCCCCATCCTCCAGTCTCATTTCAAATGCTACCTTCTCACAAGGGTCCATCTCTCTGGCTACTTCATTCCCACGCAGGCTCTTCACTGTTTTATTTTCTCCAGCATCCACCACCATCTGAAGTCATCTCATTTATGTATTTGCTCCCTGCCTACTCACACGTGCATCTGACAGTGGAGAACTTGTCTTGGTCAACAAAATCTTCAGAGACAAAATGGGCCAACAACCATACACGAGGGAAAGGAGCCACACACTCCCAAGATTAGCTAAAGTCATTTTTTCCAACAGTCTGGTTGGGAACGCAGCTTGATTTACCTGACACAGAATAGGGAAACATGATATTTCTGTCCCGATGTGCTGACTAAGTTCATAATCTCTATGATCAGGAGGTTGAACAGTAGCATGGATTGTTCAGGAAAAAAGATTTTGTTGGAGGCAGAGGGGACTGAGTGAGAACCAGCTCCACAACAGCCGTTTGTTTCCTTGGCTACCACTTCCTGCAGCCTGTCCCACATTCAACAACAGCATAGCTTTTCTTCTACCCTACCATGTTGATCCAACCTCTAATCACAGCCTTTAGTGGCCCTACTCTCTTGTGTGCCAGAGAGGATGCTCCCTCTTCCCTTTCTAACCCGCCCCCCGCACACACTTTGGCACTCAGATTAAGGCGCATCTCTTCCAGGAACATCCACTGTGCACGTACAATAGGAGTCTCCTGTCAGTGTCCAGCTTAGGTTGCTCAGTTCACAGGGTTTCTTGGAGGATTGCTGTGGACTTCAGGCTGAGTGCTGGCTGGTGATTGTGGTCTGCTAAAAAGGGAAGGAGGAGAGGTCAAGGGGATCCCTGTTGGAAAGGACCTTTGTGGCAATGTCTTCCTTGTGGGGGTGGGGGGTGGCTGGATCCCCAAGAGCATACCACATCAGCTCAGAGAAGTCGGGTGTGTTGCCCTGAGGGGGAATCCATGGAGCCTCCTCCCCCTCTCCTCCCAGCCCCTAAGTGTGGAGCCAGCCGGTTTGACTCAAGTGGCAGGAGAGATGCCCCCCCCCTCCCCAAGCTGCTGCACATCTGTGCCCAGACAAAGCCAGCTATTAATCCTAGCCTTTGTGTGAGTGTTTGGGTGTTGAATTCCATTTGGATCTGCAGGCTTTTTGGAAGGGGAGATTGGAGGGGATTTAGCAAGGACAAAAGGAGCCCACTGAGGGGAGTGGGGAGTGGGGGAGGGAACCCCAAGTGCATACACTCGAAGGGAGGCTGGTGAAAGCTCCTGGGAACCCAATTCTTGCCAGAGCTGAGTAAGGCTCCCAGATTCCCAGGGTGTGAGTCACAAAAAAAGGGGGCCACTCCCCTGAGGAAAAACACCCACTAGGCTGACAAAGGCCATCTTCCATTCCACATGTAGCTTGGGATGGAGGCCCCAGGCCTGATCCAGGAGCCCCTTCCTCGGGGGAGTCCAAGGTGGGAAAAGAGAAGAGATACAGACTAGGAAGAAATCTACAGTCCCAGGGACTATTTCCAGATTAGGAAGAGGGCATGATGGTGTACATCTGGGTTCCTAGATACTCTGGAAGAGATCAGAAGAATTGCGGTTTGAAGCCCGCCTAGGCCAAAAGTTAGCAAAATCTCATCTCAACCAACAAACTGGCTATGGTGTGTACTCTTGTGCTCCTCTGTACTGAGAAGTATAGGTAGGATGATTGAAGTCTGAGGCTGGCTCCACACAAAAGCATGAGACCCAACTTGAAAGGGACTGGGCATGAGGCTCAGGAGGTAGAAGGCCTGCCTAGAAAGTATGAGGTCCTGAGTTCAAACCCCAGAACCTGGCAGAGAGGGTGGGGGGAGACCCACCATGCGGCCCCAGCTAACACCAGAATCAGGAGTTGTTGGGTTCTTGATGCCAGAGCCCACGTGATACCTGGCTCAAGCACCGAACACTCAGAATAGCCCAGGAAGGGGTCGTGTGTGTGTGTGTGTGTGTGTGTGTGTGTGTGTGTTTGTGTGCATAGGGCATAAAGGGCAGGCAGCTGTGAGAGGAAGACCTGCAGTCTGGGCAGGTGTTACTTGCTCAGCTGACTTAGCAGAAGCCTTCGTGTAGTTGGCAGATTGCTAGGCGAGCGGCCTGGGGTGGGAACTGGAACACCCGCTCTGCCCCTGTCTCTCCTACTCTATGCATCTCACTTTAGAAATGAGATTCCCTTCTGCGGGTGCCTGACTCCATGGCTCACGGGGCTGTCATGTCACAGTAAGAAGTACAGCGATCTTAACTCTCTGCGAGTGTACAGACACATGCTCACAGCAGCCTCCGCCTCCCCCGCCGGATCCAAGATGTATGCTAACATCATTTATTCATTCATTATCTAGTTAGCTGAATGATTCCATTGCAGGGCCACGTTCTGGGGTAGCTGATGGGAAAAAATGCAAAATGCGGTCTCTGGCTGACACTTGTGTGCTGTTTCAATAAAGCATCTGGGCTTATTTAGCTATTTTTGACTTGGTGTTAGAACATCTGTGGCCATTTTATTCTCTCTCTACCTTAACTCTCAAACTTATGGGTCTCTCATTAATTCACTCAGTCCTTACATGATCATGGAGGAGGCATGGAGGCAAGGCCAGCTCCTGTTGTCACCCTACTCCGTGGCCTTTGCAGAAGATAGTGAGGGCTCATGTGGGCTCAGCCAGCTGCTGGGGAGACGCCCTCCTAGCTGCGCTGTCTGAGCAGGCAACCCCACTTGGGAAGGTGGTGGAAAGCATGCAGGGCCACTGACTGCTTCCCAATGGATGCTTTCAGACACCCCTACACCACATCAGATTCTCATGTTGGCCGAGGGCATCCAAGGCTGCTGAAGGGTCCCCTGTGCTGGGTGAAAACCCAGCTCTGACAACTCTGCCCTCCAGGTGACCTTGCCTCACACTCCAGAGCTGGTCCACTCTTCCCAGGCAGCTTCCCCCAGGGCTGACATCGAGGGCCCAGGCTGCATAGAGGCGAGCATGGAGCTGGGCTGGGAGGGGCGGGCATGGTGAGGGGGAGGTGCACTCATGCATTTGCAGGCACTGGATGGCTGCCATAAATGCAATGACTAGGCATGGTAGAGTCAAGAAAGGAGAACGGGCCAGCCAGGCACCGGTGGCTCACGCCTGTAATCCTTGCTACTCAGGAGACTGAGATCTGAGGATCATGGTGCAAAGACAGCCTGGGCAGGAAAACTCTGTGGGACTGTTATCTACACTTAACCCCAGAAAACCCAAAGTGGAGCTGTAGTCAAAGCAGAGGGTTAGCTTTGACCTCAAAGGAGGGATGCTGCCCAGGCCCTGAGTTCAAACCCCATGATCAGCAAGAAAAAGAAAAAGAAAGAAGGAAAGAAAGAGAAAGAAAGAAGGGAAGAAAGAGAGAAAGAAAGAAAGAGAGAGAGAGAGAGAGAGAGAGAGAGAGAGAGAGAGAGAGAGAGAGAGAGAAGGGGAATAAGACAAATGAGAAAGGGGAGAGAGTAATAAGACCCAATCAAGTGGCCTCATGAGTAACAGGTCTGGGCACAGATTCCGGAAAGGCCCTACTAGAAGTCTCTGGCTCTGATGTTGCCTTTTCCCCAGCTTTCTTTCAGGCTGAATGCTGGTGGACTTGTGGTGGGTTGCATGACAGCCATCACTACTCAGAGGCCCCCTGGGAGCACCTGTGTACCCTTGACAGGAAGCATCTAGCTTCCCAGATCAAAAACAATTAGAGCAGCATTTCTTTATTCACGCGTGCGTGCGTGCGTGTGTGTGTGTGTGTGTGTGTGTGTGTGTGTGTGTGTGTATTTGTGCTGGTCCTGAGGCTTGAACTCAGGGCCTAGGTTCTATCTCTTAGCTTATTCACTCAAGGTTGGAACTCTACCACCTGCACCACAGCTCCATTTCTGGTGTTTTAGTGGTTAATTGGAGATAAGAGTCTCATGAACTTTCCTGCCCTGGCTGGCTTTGAACCACAATCTTCAGATCTCAGATGCTTGAGTAGCTAGGATTACAGGCACGAGCCACCAGCGCCCAGCTCTGAGCAGTATTTCTTGAGTGTTCTGTGTCAGGCCATATTCTAAAAGTTCAATAACTGTAGCTCTTCTCATTTGATAGCTTGGCACACAGAGGATTCCCACTACTAAGTCACATGGCTAAACAGAGCTGGACCCAGGGCTTCAACACTGAGATCCTCAAACCCCGGCGTCCTACTGCTCTTCTCCAGTTCCACCTCTCATCTCTCGCCCCCCCGCCCCCCCATAGCCCATCAATGTGGAAAATGCCCAAAAGAGGAGGAAGATTTCATTGTGAGCTTCTATTATTGGCAAACATGAAAGGCAGAAATGAGGGTGGGATTTCTTTTTTTCAAGAAGAAAATATATTAGCCAAGTAAAATATTTTTTGTAAGAAAATTTTCCTTTTGACAAATCCCAATCTAAAAGCTAGAAAATCATAGAAAACTGAAAACACATAATAGTCCTCCTTGTCCTAATCAAAGGTGCTAACAGCTGGCATCTATTTTTGCAAGCTCTTTTCCCAAGTTCAGATAAAAATATGTGTATACTTTCCATGTTATGTAAGAAAATCAAGCCAGGGGCCAGTGGCTCATGCCTGTAATCCTAGCTATCGAGGATGCTGAGATCTGAAGATCATGGTTCAAGGCCAGCCCAGAAAGAAAGTTTGTGAGACTCTTTTTTTCCTCCTTGGTCAACCATGGGGCTGGAACTGAGGCAATGTCTCTGAGCTCTTTTGCTCAAGGATAGTATCTTACCATTTTGAGCCACAGCTCCACTTCTGGTTGTTTTTGTTGGTTGGTTGGTTGGTAGTTAAATGGTGATGAGAGTCTCATGGATTTTTCTGCCCAGGCTAGCTTTGAACCATAGCCCTCAGATCTCTGGATTGCAGGTATGAGCCACTGGTGTCCAGCTCTTACCTAGATTCTTTTTTTTTTTTTTTTTTGGCCAGTCCTGGGTCTTGGACTCGGCCTGAGCACTGTCCCTGGCTTCTTCCCCCTCAAGGCTAGCACTCTGCCACCTGAGCCACAGCGCCCCTTCTGGCCGTTTTCCATATATGTGGTGCTAGGGAATCGAACCGAGAGCTTCATGTGTAGGAGGCAAGCACTCTTGCCACTAGGCCATATTCCCAGCCCCTACCTATATTCTTAATGTGAAATTGGAGATCAAAAGGTGTCTTCCCTACTGTTCTCCAAAACGTTTATACTCATTAATTCTCCATGTGTGAGACACACTTTCCCTTCAGCGTGCATGCGTGCGCACGTGTTTGCATGCACACACACACACACACACAGAGCATAGTTATTCCTACAATATTCTTTCATTAGGAAAAAAAGGTTGACAATTTGATACATGAAATGCTATCTCGTTATTGTTTTATTTAGTATTCCTCAATTATTAATCGAGGTCAACAGGTTTTCGTGTGCCTATTAGCCATTTTTATTTCAGCCTTGAGAATGGCACTCACATCTTTTGTCCATCTTTCTAATGGATGTTCTTTTTAACACAGCTGACTTATTTTAGAAGAGTAATTTTCAGCCCCTGCCTGCTGAAGTTACCTGGATTGTAACCATGGAAAGACAAAAGGAAGGTGGAAAGAAGGAGAACTTGAGCCCAGTCTAGCTATTTACCCTTGTGCTTCTAACATGAGCCATGGCTGAGAACCACTGTTACAAATTCAATTTCTACCCTTGTCTGGTTCCAACTGCTTTCATGGCAGGATCAAGTTTTTAACACCCAGTTTTCTCCAGTGACAAATGGGCATTAGATCCATGCAGCCACACAGTACCCACTCCCACGTTCTGCACGTGGCGTGGATGAGGCGTTCAGGGAACAGGGCGAGGCTGCTGCCCTGGGCTGGGTCTCTGCCAGGTGGGTAGGAAGAGAGAGCAGCTTGCTCAGGCAGTGGGACAGGACACCCCTGCAGACAGCAGAGCCGGGGGGAGGAGGATAAAGCAAGGTTTAGGAAGGTTTACTTGCCATAGCACCCACCTTCAGATGCTCTGACCCATTCCAGAGCTCCCAGCATGAGGCTACTGGCTTGCCTGAGTTGCCCACCCCATAGACAGAGAAGAGTTTGGGCCCAAGGAATGTACTCCTTCAGGGGAAGCCACCAGCCCCTCGCCATCTTTCCCCTGAGGCCTGCCCTGCTCCCCTCCCCCGCACCCCATGGAGCACATGCTTTCTTCAGTTCCAGTCTTCTGAAGGGGCTTGTGACATTGTTAAAGTTACTCCAAACCCAAAGGTCTTGCTTCTCTTCCTTCTCTCTGCCTCTGCTCCACCCTCATGCCAACCTCAGGGGGCAGGGCTGGGCACAGGATGGCAGGAAGGGATCTTTCTGGTGACTCAATCGGGAAGGTCCCTAAAAACCCAGGCTGGATCTGTGTTATTCCAAGTTGGGGAGTACTGTGCTTTATGGAGATCAGACAGCCAATGCTGGTCACTGGGGGGGAGAGGGGAATGGGGGAGGGGGGCACACATTCGCAGCCTGAATCCCTGTTTCCTTGGACTTGGATGCCAGAGTGTGATCTAAGCTCAGGTTCCTCAGATATGCAAAGAGATTGGGGTTACTGAGGGGCTAAAAAGCAGTATGCGGCTCATTGTAGAATGAGGGCTTGGGGCAGGCCCATGTTCTGTCCTTCCCTTCCAGGCCAATGCTGGATCTCTATCTTCTATCATCTGTCTATCTATCTATCTATCTATCTATCTATCTATCTATCTATCTATCTATCTATCTATCTATCTGTCTGTCTGTCTGTCTGTCTGTCTGTCTGTCTGTCTATTTATTATTATTATTTTTTGCCAGTCCTGGGGCTTGAACTCAGGGCCTAGGCTCTATCCCTGAGCCTCTCTGTGTTCAAGGCTAGCACTCTGCCACTTGAGCCACAGAACCACTTTCGGCTTTTTCTGTTTATGTGGTACTGAGGAATTGAACCCAGGGCTTCATGCATGCTAGGCAAGCACTTTACCACTAAGCTACATTCCCAGCCCTCTATTTATTATTTATCAGTCATAGGGCTTGAACTCAGGGCCTGAGCACTGTCCATGAGCTTTTTCACTCAAAGCTAGCACTCAACCACTTGGAGCCACAGCGCCACTTTCCATTTTCTGGTATGAGTCTCATGGACATTCCTGTACTGCCTGGTTTGAACCATGATCCTCAGATCTCAGCTTCCATTGTAGCTAGAATTACAGGCACGAGCCCAGCTTTATTTATTTATTATTTATTTATGTGTTTGTGTATGCATTTTATTTTATTTTTTTTTGTTTTGTTTTTTTTGGCCAGTCCTGGGCCTTGGACTCAGGGCCTGAGCACTGTCCCTGGCTTCTTTTTGCTCAAGGCTAGCACTCTGCTACTTGAGCCATAGCGCCCCTTCTGGCCGTTTTCTATATATGTGGTGCTGGGGAATTGAACCCAGGGCTTCATGTATACAAGGCAAGCACTCTTACCACTAGGCCATATCCCCAGCCCTATGCATTTATTTTTAACTGGTACTGTGGGTTGAACTTAGGGCCTTGAACTCTGCGTAGCTTGCTCACTCAGCTGGTGCTCTACCACTTGAGCCATGCCTCCATCCTGACCTTTTGTTATTTTGATGATGGGGTCTCTTAGACTTTCCTGCCTAGGCTGGCTTTGAACCTTAATCTCTTATCTTCTAGTTCTCAGCTTCCTAAGTAGCTAGGATTACAGCCATTGGTGCCTAACTTCATTCATTTATCTATTTATTTAAAGAGGATCTCTATATGTCATTCAGGTTGGTTCTATACTTGAACTTTTCCTAACTGCGGTGCTAAGACTACAGGTGTTCACAGTCATATCTGGATTTCCATCCTTTTATTTATTTATTTTTTAAATCTTTTTCGTCTGTAGTCATCCCCTACAGATTCTATTTCCCAGGGACTCCAGAGGCAAGCCTAGACTGAATGGTCTCTCAGCCTCTGGAGCTGAGTCCCTGCGCCCATCCTCACCCAGACTCGGCTGGAACCACCTCCTTGCCTCCTTTCTCACCTGCCCACCGCCAACGCCATACCCACTCCTGCTCCCACAGCCCTCGCGCGCTTTCCTGCCCAGCATGTATCTTTATTCAGGTACCACAATTTGTCTCCGTTGGCTTATTAAAGTTGTTCAAAGATCTTGGGTGCTAATGACTCATGCCTGTTATCATAGATACTTAGGAGGCTGAGATCTGGGGATGGGGTTTGAAGCCAGCCTGGGCGAGAAAGTCTGGGAGACACTTATCTCCAATTAACCACTTAAAAACCAGAAGTGAAACTGTGGCTCAAATTGGTGGAGTGCTAGCCTTGAGCACAAATGCTCAGGGATAGTGCGCAGGCCCTGAGTTCAAATCCCACAACCAACAAAATAAATGAATAAAATTTTTCAAGGAACCCTTTTGATTATTCTGTGTTACAGATGGAGGAAGCCAGGCGAACTCAGTGGAGGTTGCTCAGAGTCAAGGGCAATGGGAAGTCTGTCTGGGGGCTCTGACCCCACAATGTCCTATTATTCTGGCTTGAGGTACCTGGACAACCTGCCCCAAATCTCCTCCTGTCTTGGATCTAGACTTCACCACCCAACGTTTCTCATCTCATGAAGTAGTTTCTTCCTGTGAAACAGAGAATAACACACACACACACGTATATGTATATATACAAATATATTTTCATATGTATTCAACAATGTATTCAACTGCATCCCTAGCCTTCTTGGATAGATTGATCCTCCACCTTTCAACAGTGTCTCTAGTTTGGTCCTCAGCCTTTGAACACTGTCTCTAAGGCAGTTGTCCCCATTTTGTCCCACTGACAGCTGGTGGTGTGAGCCCCAGGTGCCTTAAGCCCCACAGAGGCCATCAACCACACAGTTCAGTTTTTTTCCAGCTCTGCTGTAAAGAATGGGGATTTCATCTAATGAAACGCGAAGTGGATCAATCCTTGGAGGAAATTTGTATCAATTTTCACATCACTTGGTCACAGTTCAGGGAGGATCATTTCTATTAAAGAAGCCCAGGGCTGACTATAGGAACAATTCCCCCCAGTTTCACCGGCTACTCAGCGGGGGGTGGGGGGGTGGGGGGCGGGCACGTGCTACCTCAGGGCATACAGAAAGAGGGTCTTCTCTTTAGCTCCCATGGGGAGGTCTGGAGAACCTGGGCCAGCAGGAGGTGTGGGGTGGCCTGAAACTGCATTTCTAACTTGCTCTCCAGGAGTGGACCACAACTGATCCCAGCAGGGAGAGAGCCTAGGATGGGGGAGGGGAGGGAAGAGAGGGGAAGGGAAGGGAAAGGAGGGGAGGGAGAGAAGTGGAGGGCTGGGGAGGGAAGGACACAGAGGCCCTGGGAGCTCCCTGATCAGGGCAAAGGACTGCTGAGGACTACTATCTACCTCTCAGGCCTGTCCTCCTCCTTAGCTTCCGGTCACAGCAGTACAAGGGCTCTCCTTGTCCATGGGAGATTAAAGGCTTCCATGCACACACAGTCCTCCAGCCCCTCAGGGCATTGCTCACCCAAGATGGTTCTAGTCCCAGAAGGTTCCCCACAGTCAGTGACTAAACACCTTCCTGCACTCCTCTGCCTCAGTGTCTCCTCCTGTAAAGCAACTGGGTTGGATGGGAATGGGGTTTCTGAGGCTCTTCTAAGGACTTTGTCCCCACCTCCCCCCAAAACAATCTCTTGAGATTGTCTACCTATAACATTTCTGTTGAAGTGATGGAGTGTGGAGCTGGTCTGTGGGCCAAGGAGGAGAGCCAAGGTTAGCAGCAGGATGGGAGGTGGGAGAGGGAGAATCATGGCTACTTTTCTAGCCACTCCCTCAGCTCTGGCCTCCAATAGCAGAGAGCTTGCTGGTGAAACCCAAGGGCCTATACCACAGCAGGCCTCCATGGGAAACTCCTCACTACCTGTCTGGGGGTGTGGGTTTGCAGAAATATGTGTGCCAGAGGATGAAGGAGGGAACAGGAAGGAACGTGCAGGTGGAACTGGAAAATCCAGCTGGGCAGGTGACAGCCGCCGCTGGCTGTCCCTGACACTGAAGGCCGAGCTTGGCCTGGCTCTACCCATGTCGTGTTTGCTGCTATGAGGAAGCTAAGCTGGCAGAAGTAACTGCCATAGGCTCCAGCTTCTGGCACAGAAAGTCTGGTGGATTTTAGCTTTAGGTCCGCAAAAGTGTGTTCTGAAGACTGTGCAGATCAGATTGTTTTCAATTGAATTTCACCTTCCTATAGATGTTCTTCAATGGGTTCAACGATGTTGGTTTATTTAGTGCCAGAACTGGGGCTTGAGTTCAGGGCCTCATGCTCTTGCTTGGCTTTTTTACTCCAGGCTGCTTCTCTACCACTTGAGCCATAGCTCTACTTTAAGCTCTTTTTCTGCTTATTTGGAGATAAGATTCTTGTGTATTTGTCTGCTCAGGCAGGTTTCCAACTCCAGCCCTCAGATCTCAGCCTCCTGAGTAGTTAGGATGATAGGTATGAGCCACAGGTGTTAGTCCATACAGAAAATTTGATTCAAGTCTTTCTTTCTTTCTTTTTTTTTTTTTTTTTTTTTTGGCCAGTCCTGGGCCTTGGGCTCAGGGCCTGAGCACCATCCCTGGCTTCTTCCCGCTCAAGGCTAGCATTCTGCCACCTGAGCCACAGCGCCCCTTCTGGCCGTTTTCCATATATGTGGTGCTGGGGAATTGAACCAAGAGCTTCATGTGTAGGAGGCAAGCACTCTTGCCACTAGGCCATATTCCCAGCACCATGATTCAAGTCTTTCAGAGGCCCTGCTTTCTGGAAATGACTCCAAGATCCAAAGCCCGTTACCCTCCAGGGCTGATAGGACCCATCACAGTTATAGACCAAGCCCCATTAGTCAGGTGTGCAGAGCACCAGCTTGGTCCAGGGGGACAGGAAAGACCTCTCTGAAGGCCAAGCAGAAGCCTTCAAAGCCGGAGGTGGGAAGGGTGGGCAGCAGGTTCTGGTTCTTCACGGTGGCCCAGGGGCAAGGTGCCATTTGTGTTGCTGGCTCTGATGGTGCCCACCTCAAATTGGGTAGTGCACAGTATATGTAGTTGTTGGGGGGGGGGTGTTATTTGTTATTTCATTTGTTATTCAGGACACGGTGGCTTGGCAGTCTTCGAATGTTTATAGACAGCTTCCTGAGCTACCTGATCAGGTAATTTCTCCTGTAATTGCCTGCTCCTCGTGATCTGAGTTCGATTCAAGTCCTTGGTCAGTGATGGTTGAGCAACATGCCCAGGGAAGGGCCACTGGGTGTTGACAGGTAGCGCCAAAGTGTGCTCTGTGCCCATGGGAAGCACTCCCTGGGGACTCCAGAGGGACCCGAGACTCACAGGAAGCTGAGAATGAGATGGGGCTCCTTCATCTGCAGACCATACACACTTGCCCTAGGCGGGGGTCTCTGGAAGGAGAGCTGTATGCTCCCAGGCCCCAAGTTTGGGTGTGTTTTTTTTTTTAAATCATCTGTAAAGTGACAAAAGAATAATGTGTCCTGCCTCACTGTTGACTTGAACCAGCTCCCCTACAGGAAGCCCCTTGAGCCCTGCCTGGCACTTACTAGTACTGGAGAAGATTTAGTGATAGATATTGTAATTCAGGGAGCCACCACAAAACTGTCAAGCCAAAGCAAACCCGCCCTGTCTCCACGCACCGGCTGGAGGGCTCCAGCCGCCAGAGCGCCCGGGTGGAGCGGGCCGAGCAGGCGCTCCACACCGGTGTGTCCATCCTGCATCTGCTGCGGCTGGCTGTTCTCTCGGTGCTTTTTTTTTTTTTTTTTTAAAGAACCCTGATTTCAGGAGATGGGGCATGTGGCACAAAATCCCTAGGGAAAGAGATGAAAGCTGAGGACGCTCCCCAGAAAGGTACTGGGACACACACATTCCCAGTGCCCCACAGTTTCAGGCAGTCCTGAGCCAGGGCAAGAAGACCGGCTTTGGATGGTGTGCGCGGCAGCTCTCACTGACTGATTTTACCCCGCTGGAACAAAAGCTGGGCCTCCTCCTCCTCCTGTGACCAGAGGGCGGTGCCAGCTTCCCTGTCCTCTCCCGCCCCTGGCCCGATGCCCACCCATGCCACGGCCTTGGCGAGGGGATGAATGCTGCACCTGCTCAGCATTTGAAGCAGAAAGAAAGAAGAAGGAAGGAAGGAAAGAAGGAAGGAAGGAAGGAAGGAAGGAAGGAAGGAAGGAAGGAAGGAAGGAAGGAAGGAAGGAGAAAGGCAAAGGGGGAAGAATGGTTGGGGCAGTGATGGAGAAAACGAGATTCAACTTAAATATAATTAGACATACAGAATTAGCCTCTGAACTAAGGGCCATAATTCACAGAGCTAAATGTTATTTGTGGCCAGTAGTCCCTGGATTCACTCTGAGCCCAGTAACCCAGAAGTTGTCCAGACTCTAAGGAGAGAGCGAGCCTAGCCTGGGGGCCGGCAGACGAGAGTATGCAGGAGGGACGCTGCAGCTTGTTCACAAGATGGAGGCTTCCTTCTTAATGTTAGGGTGGTTTCCAAATATTACCTGTGATTGTATGAGGCAGATAACCTCAGTCTCTGTGAGCTGGGGGTCAGGCATGCACTTGGCACTGTTGTGGTGGGCCATCTTTCCCCCAAGTTTATCAGGTGCTTTCTGAAGTGCTGTGGGCACTGGGATACAGCAGGGGCCCCTGTGCTGATGAAGTTTACAGTCTTGACAAGAGCAGAGAGAACACAAAATGAACAAGGAACACAAGCAAAATGCAGCCAGCAGGGCCCAGAGAGGGTTGGGCCGCTGTTCTGACCAGAAGGAATGAGCAAGGGGCCAGCGGAGGTGGGGAGGCCCAGGAAGGAGGAGAGCCATGCGCCAGTGGCCAGCCTGCCCGCCGGGACCGTCTAAGAGGATGACGACCCACAGAGCTAGGCTCTCTCTTCAGGGGCTCCCCCAGTGACACTGCTGTCCCCACACTTAAAGACAGTGCCATCAGAGGATGTACAGGGGACAGAGGGACAAGTAAATGACATCAGGAGGAGACAGACAAAACAAAGCTGTAGAACCTTCTATAAAACAACTGGCCTGATAGCTAAAAAAAATGACCATTGTAATGAATAGTAGGAGGGTGAGAGAACTGTTCTAGAAAAGAATCATACAGCCCAATGAGGGTATATATTCCTGTTGAGCAGGGTAGATTTGAACAGGCAATGTTACGAGTACTTGATACAGACTTTGCTTATAGATTTGCCCATTATAGACTTATTTAGAAAGTATGACCTTTCTGAGGTGTGAGAGTGGTGTTGAGGTCAGGTTGGAGAGAATGTCCTTTTATTTTAAATATGATATTTGTGTATAGGGGTGATGTTTATTGATGTCCAGAATTTATCCTGAAAAATTTCAGTAGAATAAATCAAGAAATGATTTAAAGTTTAGAATGACTGAAGACAGGAGATAAAGAAGCCCCAGGAGATAGGGCAGCCATCATTGATCAGACTCTGACTGTCTGGCTAGCCCTGAGTGTGTGCTGAGTATTCTAAAGGGAATGTGGACCAGCAGAAGACACACAGTAGGTACCGAATATAAGATGAGTTGATAGATGGAGTCTGTGTAAGGATTCATCCCAGAACGGGCTCTGGTTGACCCCATATATTTACATCTGTCCACCTTTAAGCCCACCACGAGACAGCTCAAGACAGACCCACCATAAGGGAACTGAAAATTCAGGCATGGAGGAGTGGTGGTACTTGTACTAGGAAAGCTGTGGTAGAAGGATTTTGAGTTCCAGGCCAGCCTGGGATACATAGTAAGGCTCTGTAGGAAGGGAAGAAGGAAGGGAGGGAGGGAGGGAGGGAGGGAGGGAGGGAGGGAGGGAGGGAGGGAGGGAGGGAGGGAGGGAGGGAAGAAGAAAAGATGGACAGGCAGGAGGGAAGGAAATAAGGAAGGAAGGAAAGGAGCAAGAAAAGAAAGAAGGAAAAAGAAGGGGAATAAAAGTTGGGTACTGGTGGCTTACCCCCATAATCCTAGCTACCCAGGAGACTGAGATCTGAGGATCAAGGTTCAAAGCCAACCCAGGCCAGAAATTCTGTAAGACTCTTTATAATAAACTATCCCAAATCCAGAAGTGGAGTTGTGGTTCAAGTTGTAGAGCACTAGCCGTGAGATAAAGAGCTTAGAGGCCCTGAGTTCAAGCCCTAGTACTGGCACCTTAAAAATGAAGGGGAGAACGACTACTTTTTTTTCCCTTGTCATTTGTGGGGTGAGCCACCCGTGCCCCACTAGGGAAATCACCACTTCTGGAAGTGTTTGGGTTGAGGTCTCCATGGATTCTCTAGTAAACACTGCTGTCTCTCCAACCCATCAACCTCAGTTTCTCCTATGTGACCACATGATGGGGCTTGATTACTTCTTAGTCTCACAACTGGGGTCAAGATGAGATGGCTCACAGTCACCTCATCTCATTTTGGGCCTATCCTCTTCCAGTCAGGTGCCAAGCCTGGGACACCCTTATGTTCTCCAGCTCAAGCAAGATATGCTGCAGGTGCTTAGTAAGAACGTGCATCCTAATAACAGAGGCTGCCTTTGCTGAGCTCTCGCCATTTACAAGTGTGTCACATCTCCTAACATTGGTGGCCTTTCAGATTTGCACAGGAAAACTTGATCTCAACCAGCTATGGTGGCCCATGCCTATAAACTGCAGCTATTGAGAAGCTGAGGCAAAAGGATCTTGAGTTCAAGGCCAGCCTAGGACAAAGTTAAAGTGAGGCTCCATCTACAAAACACAACAAAGACAAACAAAAGGGCTGAGGGCATAACTCAAGTGGTAGACACTTTCAAAACAAACCAATCCACCAAAGTAGATGGCAGGTGTTGGTATGAGAAGTTGGGGGCAGCTGGGTGATGGTGCGGATAGGGTCCTGGGAGTGGATTAGTGCTCTTAGGCGAGTTCCAAGGCCAGGTTTCCCTTCCTGTACTCAGCAAGAAGACGAGGGAAAAGGCCGCGTTCCGGAAGTGGAAGGGCTGTTCGTGCACATCAAAGCTGCTGGCTCCTTGTCTCCAGCTTTCTGGTCTTCAGAAGTGTGAGCGACAGATTCCTGTTGTTTATAAATTGTCAAATGGGCTGAGCCAGTGAGGTTCCTCTCTCATCTCTCCAGAGAAAGTCTAGTTTGGTATTTTTTACTCTTATTTCCTATCTCTATTGTGAAAGTGGCTGAGACAGGAGTCACAGTCCGGTGTCCCATTCCTGCTTCACTTCCAGTAGTGACTCTGGCCCGGGCTGGGGCCCCCTGTCGCCTCAGGACTGTTCTTTGTCCTGGGACTGGAGTGGGCTGGGAATGTGACTAAGGAAGTCTTGAGCCATTAGAGCCTGGGGGCAACTCAGTAGGCAAACCCAGTCCCTCTTAGATGTTTTCCACCAGGCCCATGTTGAAATGATTATCTAAAACAATAGCTCATGTCCTTTCTTCCACAACCCTTCCGGAGCTCATTATAGGACCAGATTGGCAAGTGTCGCCTTTTCTGGGAGGACCCTTTCTCCAGAGGTCACCCCGGGAGGTATGTCCTAGGGTGACAGGCACTCCTACTCAGCATGGGGTGGGGGGGACAGTGCGGGTGTTTTGGTCAGTCATTAGGGAGAGGGACCCTCCCTCAGGGTGGCCCAGCACCTGCAGTTCACACTGCCTGTCCTTGCTCAGGTCTGGTACCGGCGCCCGAATGCTGTTCGTTTTCCTGTGGTGGAGGCTGACATTAGATTAAATACCAGCTGTCACTGGTGAGTTCTGCCCAGATTTTCCACTCCTGAATGCATCCTTTCAACAGGTGTCTGGTGACACAGGCCCAGGAGGCCCTGTCTGCCCCACAGATGTTAGGCTCTAGCCACAAAACCAGAAAAGCCCTGGGGGGGGGGGGGCAGGGGGGACTGTGTCCAGATTTCACTGAAAATAGAGCTTTCCAGGGTTGCTGACTAAGGTGTTTTCTTTCCAAACCTCTGAAGCAGTAAACAGATTGCAAATTAGGGGGGAGTTACAAGATAGTAGCTTCCTATCTTCCCTGCAGGACATGGGGCACTGGTGGCCCAGGAAGGTGATTATGTTGGGGGGAGGGAGATGGAGAGGGCATAGATGCCAAGACTAGTGTTAGGTTGTTAGGTTCAGGCCTCGTTATTAAGCCAACATTTTATTCTAGCAGGAGGTGGAAATGCTGGGCTCTGTCATTCATCTAAGCCAGTAGGTTAATGATTTGCACCCAGATCAAAGTCCAAGCTCTCTAGGCAACTAGGCAAAAAGCAAAGCCTAGAGCTGGGTGCTGGTGGTGCATGCCAGAAATCCGAGCGGCTCAGGAGGCAGAGATCTCAGAAATGTGGTTTGAAGCCAGCCTGGGCAGGAAAGACCATGATGCTTATCTGTAGCTAACTACCAGAAAAAGCTGGAAGTGGAGTTATGGATCAAGTGCTTGAGAGCTAAGGGACAGTGTCTGGGCTCTGAGTTCAAGCCCCAATACTGGCACACACAAGAAAGTCAGCAAATTGCAGGCCTGCTCAAGCACTCCGTGTGGTATTTCCTGGAAGTATAATGCATGGTGGGAACTCTTCCTGGGACTTTCTCACTGAGCAGAAACAGCGACTGCACAAAAATGCCTCCCTTGGCTTCTACCCATGGCTTCAATTGGTAAAGGTGAGCCCTTCTGGGGCTTTGGTAGGAATCCTGCTGGCTTTCGGGTTCAGAACCACAGCAAACAGGACCAGCTCCACTTTCCCTCTCTCCAATCACACTCAACCATGCCTGTTTCACCACCAGCTCCAACAGGGAAAGCCATCTTTGGCTAACAGAGAAAAGGAGTGAGATCAATAGGACGCCGGAAGCTGATGGCTGCTCGGGCACCATCCACAGTGACTGTGCGTCAGCCTTTGGGTACCCTTGGCACATCAGTTGGAGTTCAATGGCTCTGTTATAACGTCTGCTGACATCGTCTTTTGGGGGGTGTCAAGGTGAATGTGGTCTCTGGTCCCTGCTCAGGTCTGCTCAGACACTGAGCAGTGCCCTCTGTCTCGTGGCCCTGCACTCGGCCCTCTCTGTGGGCCGATGGCTTCCAGGTTTGGCAGTACCTCCTGTGGAGCTGTGTAGATCTTTTGTTTGGTGTGGCTTTTATTGAGGCAAGGGCTTGCGATGCAGCCTGAGTTAGCTTTGAGCTCATAACCTTCCTGCTTCTGCTTCCCAACTGCTGGAATTATAGGTGTGCACCACCACACTTGGCTTTCACTGGTGAAACACACTCACCTGGCCGTATGGGTATGGAACTGTACCTCAGGAGAGGTTTACCTGCTGTTTGTACAAGCCAGGGACTACCGGAATTTGGAAACCTTGTGGAGTTGAAGGTAGGTTTCAGGAGATTGTCTGAGTTTGGTGACTGAGCAAATATATTTTTATTGGAAGGGTTGGGAGGAATTTCATATCAAACTTAGAGGTAGAGTTAACAGTATCCACAGGCAAAGCACAGATTCTAGAAGGATGACTGTCCGTTTTCCTGAGCAGTTTAGGTCTCCAGTGTTAGAAGCATCACAGTGGAAGTCTGTGTCCCAGGCACTGGCACTGGATTGGGGGGTGGGAGGGGGAGGGGGCGACAGACATGAGGCAGACAAGCTCTGCTCTGAAGGAGCTCCAGCCAGAGGGAGAAGCCGCAAGGTGGCAGAAGACACCACAGCCTCATCCCTCCTCCAAACTAATACTCTGTTTAAGTGTCATCCAGATCTGGAGGGCAAAACTCTCCTGCTTCCTGGCTCTGATTTGGGGGCAGTTCTGGAGTTTCCTCACTAGTAAACAGGGAGAAGACCTATTGGGGTTAGTAGAAGGATTGGGAGACTGGGCATAGGCCCAGTGGCCGACACTGTGTGTCACTCTTAGTTTCATTATGAGTGTTATATGGTCAGTAGGGTTTGCAAAGCACCTTGGGAAGTTGCAGGGCCTGCTCTGTCTCATGGTGGTGAATCAGAAAGGCTCCCCAAAGCAATGACACCAGCTAAAGGGTAAGCAAGGCTTTCTCCTGGGAGGGAAGCTGGCCTGGGTCAGCTTCCATAGTATTGGGTAGCCGTTAAGCAGCCTATGCGCCAAGTGTGATGAGAAAGCCCTGCTCCGGGGAGGGGCTCCTGGGAGCGGTTTGGAAAGCACTGGGGCAGCTTACCCTCCAGCCCTAGAAGCCTATGATTCTTTAAGGTTTCTTCTTTAGTGTTTTGTTTGTTTTGTTTAGGGCCCTGGAGATTGAACCCAGGGTGCTGTGCATGCTAAATATTCACTCTCCTCCAAGCCACACCCCCAACTCTCAGCCCACCTTTTTGATTCTATGGATTCCGATTCCTCCTGACACGGAGACTCTAACAAGTTCTGGCAAGAGACAGCCAAGATCTTTTGGTTAGCTAGTGGCAGAGCAGTAGCTACCACACAACTCTGATGCTCCTTCTTCCTCATCTCTACTTCTACCCACGATTATCTTAGCAATGTTCCACCAACATCTCTAAAAAAAATCCTGTCCGCAACAGGGTCTCCTCCTCCTTGGAAAATCATTGGGAAGCAGCAGATCTACTCTGCGACATTGCGTCCTGAGACAATGGTTCTGACATCCATTTCTCTGGCTGAGATGTGGGAGATGTGAGCCCGACTTAGGTTCCCTCAATGGTCTGTTCTGTATTTCCTTAGTACCCGAATCCACCCACTTCAAGATGGCCTCCCAGAATGAAGTCATTTCCTAGGTTCTTCAGCTAGGTATGATGCTGCCACTAAGTTCTGACTAGTAGACTGTGAGTGGAAGTCTGTATGCCTCAAGGAAAGTCTGAGTGCAAAAGAGAACTTTGTCACCCTTTCATCCGTGATGGCCAGGGTGCTGGGGGGTGGGGGAAGGGGAATGGAAAGCAAGGAGATTTCGCTTCAGTCAACATTATCATTTTCATCCTCTCCATCAATGATTTTAAGAGCATTATTTCATTCATCACTAGTAAAAAGAATCCAGCCCTTCCAACAGTAGGGCACATCTCAATTCCAGAGAAATTAAAATGTGACAAAAGGATGACTCTTATTACACAAAATGCATGCAGTATTTTAGATTTTTATTCCTCACTGCTAAGCCTAATCCTGATTCAAAAAATGAAGGAATGAAAAGATGGCACATTCTAAATAAAAAACATCACAATCATGTAGAGGACAGGAGTTTGTCAGAAATAACTCACAGCAACATAACCGAATTTCGGCACGTTTTCCCCTCTGCTTCACTCTGGTGTGGATTGGGCTGTCTGTCTGGATTTGGCCACAGTGTGGGATGAGACCTCCGGTGTGTGCAGGGATTTTAGAATGGGACGGACACAGCTGACTGCTACACCAGTGTGAGGGTTGGTTAAGTGGGACTCCTGCTCCTTGGCTTCTTCTCTCCAACTCTTCAGGTTCTTCTTTTCCTGCAGGACTGTGAGAAGGTTCGGTAGCTGCTGCCAGAGCAGCTGATGACCAGAAACAGATAGGTAACACTCACTCAGCTGGAATCCCAGGGAGGTGCTCGAGGCCTCCCCCCCCACCCCGCAGCCACCAGAAAGTCCCATGAGTATTTGTGGTACAGTTTGAGGCTAGGTGGCTGCAGATTATTTTTGGTCATCACTATTGAAAGACTGACTTTAACCTAGGACAATCCAATAGTAGGGCCTGTTGTGATTAAAACAGCAAGGACCATTATGACATACAACAGGCAAGACTGGCTTACTTAGAAGTAGTTATAACAGGAAATATTTTGTGAGTCATTAAAATAAGGGCACCTGATTGTTTTCCAATAACAAGTTCCTTTCTCTAGTCCCTGGGACTTCATAGAGACTTCGTTGCAGCTATGATGCAGCTATCACTTCTGACTGCGGATCTTGCATCTCCCCTCATTTATTATTTTTTATTCATAGACTGGGTCTGGCTATGTTGCCCAGACCAGCCTTGAACTTGGGATCCTCCTGCCTTGGCCTCCCAAATGTCAGATGGGTGTGCACATTGTTTATTGAATATGTCAACTCTATGAAGTATTGGTCTTATCTTTCAGAGTGAATATAATTCAAGCTTAGAGACTGAGTAGCTTTTTTTATAACACATAATAAGCAGATTTGTTAAAGTTCTGCTGAGATCTTAAGGTACCTTCTACATTTGGGAAGAAGACATTCAGAATGTCTTCCTTGGATGAAAAAAGTCTGGGAAGTGGGAGATGTCTGGGCACTGTGTCGTGCTAGGCCATACTTACATGACACTCAGGGGAGTGTTGCTGTTGCTCTATATGCTGGCAACCAGGAGCCTGTCAGGTAGAGGGGCAAGAGCCCACTGGGGCATTCCTGTTTAAGATGAGGAAAGCTGCTAACAGATGGCCCGTGCCTTTTGAAATTATCATGGGGCTTTTTGTCTGAAAAAAATTCTAAAATTACTTTTTAGAAATTATCTGCTCACCTTAAATTTCTTTCATGCATACATTTCCTTGGAAGGGGAAAAAACTCCCTACAAATCCCTAATTAACCACCAATATTCTGAAGACAGTGTTATAATGAATCATGAGAAGTATTTTATGGTTTTTTTTTTTTTCCAGTCCTGGGCCTTGGACTCAGGGCCCAGAGCTCTGTTCTTGGCTTCTTTTTGCTCAATGCTAGCACTCTGCCACTTGAGCCACAGCGCTTCATGTATACGAGGCAAGCACTCTTGCCACTAGGCCATATTCCTAGCCGATTTCTTGTTCTACATATAAAAACAGCTCAGCTACTGAAAGTGCTGATCTAATTCTTATAGGCCAGTTCTAAATTTTTCTGATTTCAAAAAGTACAAGTCCTGGGATTGGGAATGTAGCTTAGCGGTAGAGTGCTTGCCTAGCCTGCATGAAGCCCTGGGTTCGATTCCTCAGCAACACAGAGAAAAAGCTGGAAGTGGTGCTGTGGCTTAAGTGGCAGACTGCTAGCCTTGAGCAAAAGGAAGCCAGGGACAGTGCTCAGGCCCTGAGTTCAAGCCCGAGGACTGGCCGAAAAAAAAAAAAGTACAAGTCCTATCAAATGATTTTCTCTTGAGTAAACTACATTAATTACATTTCCCCTCAGATACCAAAATACAAAGGCAGCAGGCTAAATTTCTTTTAAATTATTTTATTTTTGTGTAAGCTAAAAGGAAATTTACACACTGAAATCTCAAAAGACCTTGGGCATGCACATTAACCTTGTTAGAGGTTCTTCTACATGTCTCTCTTTTTTCCATAGGAATTTCCCCAAACATTTAAAACCCATAGTTTTTACTGTATATACAGCCTAAACCATAGCAATCTATGATTATGTCATTTTACACTGTGCAAAATCCTCAAAAAAATAGTGGTACAATAGAACAAAAATCAGTACAAGAAAATTTCATTGTAAGACATTCATAAAACTTGGTCCTTCAAATCAAAGAGACTTAAAACAGACACAATCGCTTTAGACCGCTCCAATCAAGTTCTGACAATGATCTATACCCTATAGCAAAAAGAGCCATCGATGAGGTATCTAGCAAAAGGTCAAATAGCAATATGCCAGATTGAAAAGATTTTAAAAAGAGCCCCAAAATGTTAACCAAGGCCAGATCTGAAACAAACCCATCACACACAAAATTTAAAAAAAAATTAACTAGGGACTTTGGACCTTATTTATGATAGCAAAAGCAATTAATTCAACATATGATATGAAAAATTAAGAGGACATTCAATGCAACCAGAAAAGACTGAAGGGGATTTCAGACAGTGGAGATTTGAGTTTTTAATTTTTTTTTATTTCAAAAGTTTTGTAAGAAGGACACCACCAGTGTATTTCACAAAGACATAAATGTATACACCCCAGCAACACAAAAAGAATAAATCTTCAAAAATGTTCATCCCCGATTATTTACATTTTTTTCTAATATAAATTTAGGACTTCAGTATGTAAATAAATATACATTACTATGTATACCTTTCTAGTGCGGCTTACCAACAAATCAGCTGACGTTGAATTTTTTTTTTTTTAATTAGAGCAGTATGCTTTTGATGGTAGGAAGGGGAAGAGGAGAGGAAAAGGATCTGAAACTGTCCAGTTCAGCCCGTGACCAGTTGGCCTATTCTTGGGAGCTTGTGGAAGGTGTTAAGGTGGCAGGGAACATCAACACCTTGGCATGCATGAATGTCAGGTCAGGAAGGCTGGCAATCACCTTGACGGCTTCTTCACTCAAGTGCTCTTCTCTTTTTGGTTTCCTATCAACAAATGAAAAAAAGACAAGTGTGTTAATGGGACTTTGCTATAGGGTGGAGGGGGAAAAGCCATTCTTAGGATAGGGAGTTAGCAATCTTTGGTACTTAAGCAAAGACTGGCACTCCCTCTGCCATGTGTGCCTTTTGTGCCCCATGCTGAGTTTCTTATGAAGAACAACAAATGGGCTGCTTTTGTATTTTGGTTAGGGCTAGCACATACAGACAATCACATGCCCTAGACACAAGTATAGCTCAGCTTTGCTTAAGGCTATAGGTATCTGTCCAGGCAATAGTGTACAGTAGTACAATGGTGTTAAGGCCCTAATAACACTCCATCTATTTGGATTTCCCACTGTCACTCTGTGAAAATTGGGAGGCAGGCAAGATCTTTACCTCTAATGGGCTTTGAGATGACATGTATTTTACTACACTCAACCCCCTCCCCCCGCCCCACCCCGTGAGCAGTTTTTGGCCTAACA
Source organism: Perognathus longimembris pacificus (assembly GCF_023159225.1). Lineage (NCBI taxonomy): Eukaryota > Metazoa > Chordata > Mammalia > Rodentia > Heteromyidae > Perognathus > Perognathus longimembris. Next base: position 20,103,125 of record NC_063168.1, on the reverse strand, counting down.
CAGATATGCAAAATGCATGCTAAGCCAGGTTGTCCATTAGATGAGCTGTAGGAAATGTCAGTCAAATGTGACTCAAATGAGGTAATGTAGAAAATGTCACTCAAATGTGACTCAAAATGAGACTCAAATGTGACTCAAATTCATCACGACTACAACCCAAACTGCACTTTTTAGAATGTTAAATATGTTGAAGGCATAGTTGTTGTTTTTTTATAGCCATACGGGTATCTTTACATACAGATTAATTTTAGACCAAAGATAATTTTAAATTGAAGACAGAAAGCCCAATTTTCTTCTAAGTATACCTATCTAAATTTTTAGGTGAGACATGGTGGCTCATGGGAGGATTGGGAGGATAACAATTCATGGCCAGAGCAAAAGTCAGTGAGAACCCCTTGCCCTGCAACTCAACCAATAAGCTAGATGTGGTGACGCATGCCTGTCAATCCTTGCTATACTTGAGGCCACAGGTAAGAAGATCTTTGAGATTGGCCTGAGAAAAAATCGAAGACCTTATCTAAATAAGAGACATAATGAAAGGGGCTGGGGATATGGCCTAGTGGCAAGAGTGCTTGTCTCCTATACATGAGCCCTGGGTTTGATTCCCCAGCTCCACATATACAGAAAATGGCCAGAAGTGGCGCTGTGGCTCAAGTGGCAGAGTGCTAGCATTGAGCAAAAAGAAGCCAGGGACAGTTCTCAGACCCTGAGTTCAATCCCCAGGACTGGCAAAAAAAAAAAAAAAAAAAAAAAAAAGACATAATGAAAGCTAATAAGGACTAGGAGTATGACTCAAGTGGTTAAAAAAAAAAGTGCAAAGCACTGAATTCAAATAGCAGTGTCACACAAACAAAAACCACACCCCCAAAACTGTCAAAATGGTGGCAAAACCATTAAGTGGAGCTAAATATTTACATCATTCCTAAATCAAACCAGTACATTGCTTTCTAGTCTCAAAGAGAAAAATGAGATGTTATAACAGATGAGGTTAGCTTCTCACAAATGGTCATCTTAGCATCAGTAACAACAAAGTTAGGCAATGTCAACTGTCTTCTGACGTGACCTCTAATGAGTCCAGCCCCTTAAGACTTAATATACAATCTCCAATTTACAGAGGACATTAGGGGACTAGGACTATAATAAATATAACTTCAAGGATACAAAAAGACAAATCCAGATCTTAGGAGATTCTGTGGGACAACCTGGCTGGTACTTTTGACAGTGTTAATAAACAGAAAAAAACCAATAAGCCAGGTGCCTGTAGCTCATGCCTGTAATCCTAGCTACTCAGGAGGCTGAGATCTGAGGATCCTAGCTCAAAGCCAGCCCAGGCAGTAAAGTCTATGAGACTCCTTATCTCCAATGAACCATCAGAAAACTGAAGTAGTAGAGCATTAGCCTTGAGCAAAAAGAGCTCAGGAACAGTGCCCAGGCCCTGAGTTCAAACCTCACAAATAACAAAACAAAAACAAACACAAAAAGGATGGAGGGGGGCTGGGAATATGGCCTAGTGGTAGAGTATTTGTCTCATATACATGAAGCCCTGAGTTCGATTCCTTAGCACCACATATATAGAAAAGGCCAGAAGTGGTGCTGTGGCTCAAGTGGCAGAGTGCTAGCCTTGAGCAAAAAGAAGCCAGGGATAGTGCTCAGACCCTGAGTTCAAGCCCTAAGACTGGCAAAAAAAAAAAAAAAAAAAAGAAAAGGATGGAGGGTGTAAGGTCAGCCGAGGAGGGCTCCATGCAGATGCCCCCCACCTGGTTAAGTTTCCAACCAGTTCCCTGGTAACTGGAATACCTAGAGGCAGTTACTTACTTCCCCCTTCCCTGAGGTCACATCCTAATCTACCTCCCCCTCCCCCCACAGATAAGGCAGGGATGGGGGGGGCACCCCTTCTCTTTGGCCATGCATCATCACAGACACAGGCTAGCAGTACAGCAATAAACTTTCTCTCCTGCCTGAATACTGCTTGGCGTTCTCCTTTATTGGATACCTACTTTAATAAACCTAACAGAGGGGATAGGCTAGCTTAGAAGGAACTTGGGAACCACAGCAGCTGGGAAAAAGTCTGGATTGAATATTGTATTGGTTTGTACAAAATAGGAACAAACTCAGTTAGATGCAAATCACTGAGTATAACAGGTTTAATTCAGTATAGATTATATCTTATTTTTGGCTAAAGGATATAGATATGAATTTACATGGAAAAGAGACTTGAAAAAATACACACCAAGGAGTCATAGTGATTTAAGTGTTAAGAATATACAACTTTAATTTTCTATCTTCCTACAACATGACTTCACTGCTTTTATAAGTTAAAAAAATAGCTATTTGACACAATAACAAATGAGACTGTCTAGATCAATTTCCCCTCTTGTGGCATACAGCTGGAATGGGCTTCAACCAAGAAACAGTGGGTAAAAATTATTACAGGCTTTAAAAAACAAACAAACAAACAAACACAAACTACTGTTACATTTTAGAGGAACTACCTGGAGGCAATGTGAAGTTATACTTTCAAAATTCACATAATTTACATCTGTGTATTTGCACTTATGAGATACATATGCCAGTCTTCATAGGTAAGAACCTAATTTTGATCTTTATTCTCATGGGTGAAAAGACAAAGGACAAAGGGTAAACCAATGCAACAGCTACACTCACAAGACATGATGTTAGAAATGAACTTTACAACTTGGAGGGAGGTCAGGAGGGAAAGTGGAAGAAAACAAGGGAGGGGGTAACTGTTTGACAAGAAATGTACTCATTGTCTTACTTACTTATGTAAGTGTAACCCCACGGTACATCACCTATACAATAAAATACTAAAAAATTTACCAATGCAAGGTTGATTAGTTTGGTAGAATGGAAATAGTTCTTGCAGAATTCTGCAAAGTTCTATTTGAAAATATTTCTATAACAAAATATTTTATTATAGATTTATGTATCAATCTATACTAACAAAATTTATTGATACAATAAAAAGACTTCATTTTGTAAACAGAATACAACTGGAAGGCCAGGAAGAAACTTGTATGTTTCTATATCCATTTCCTCATATATAACAAGTATACTTAGATCTTTCCAAAATGCTAGGACAACTGTATATATTATATACATGTGAAGAGAATGGACCCTCTATGTTACAACATATAAAAAATTCATAAATGGATCAGATCTAAATTTGAGTTGAACTCTTTTTTTTTTTTTTTTTTTTGCCAGTCCTGGGCCTTGGACTCAGGGCCTGAGCACTGTCCCTGGCTTCTTCCCGCTCAAGGCTAGCACTCTGCCACTTGAGCCACAGCGCCGCTTCTGGCCGTTTTCTGTATATGGGGTGCTGGGGAATCGAACCTAGGGCCTCGTGTATCCGAGGCAGGCACTCTTGCCACTAGGCTATATCCCCAGCCCCTGAGTTGAACTCTTCTAAGAGTTCTAAAAGAACATGTAGGTATAAATCTTCCTGAATTAGGCAATGGTTTCTTAGACCTAAAGTAAAGCAACAAAAGAGAAAAAAAAAACATAAAAATTGGGCTCCATCAAAATGAAAACTTTTTGTTTTAATAGATGCTATATAGAAAAAGAAAAGATAACCTGCAGAATGGGAGAAAAAAACATGCAGATTATACAGCTGATAAAAGTCTCGTGTTTGTAATTTATAAGGAACTCTTCCAAATTATATAACTTAAAAAGAGGCAAAGGGCCTGAGTGATGTTTCTCCAAAAGAAGATATACACATGGTCAATGGCACCTGAAAAGATGCTCAATATTGCCGGCCACCAAGAAAATGCCAGCAAATACCATTTCAAATCCACTAGGATGGCTATTACCTAAAAGAAAGACAGTAACAAGTGTTCGTAAGAATGTGAAGTTGGAAAGCTCGTATTATTGGTGAGACTCTTTTTTTCTTTTTAAAAATTTGTTATTATAAAAGTGATTCCCGGGGCTGGGAATATGGCCTAGTGGCAAGAGTGCTTGCCTCATATACATGAAACCCTGGGTTCGATTCCCCAGCACTACATAGATAGAAAATGGCCAGAAGTGGTGCTGTGGCTCAAGTGGCAGAGTGCTAGCCTTGAGCAAAAAGAAGCCAGGGACAGTGCTCAGGCCCGAGTCCAAGCTCCAGAACTGGTCCAAAAAAAAAAAAAAAAAAAAAAGGGATGCCCAGAGGGATTACCATTTCTTAAGTCAGGTAAGGAGTACATTGGAAAATGTCATCCCTTCCTTTGCATCCAGTCCGTGCACCCCCAAACAAGTTGTATTGTTCATTGTACTGCACCAGTGCTGCATTTGTCCACCCTTTGCTATTGTTGGGACTTTAAATACTAATATTAAGACTTAAGGATATCTGAACTTCTCACTATTTTCAAACAGCATATTTTCCTCAAAGCAAAACAGAAAATTGGCACACCATGCTTTCAGTTTCTGTGTGTGTGTGTGTGTGTGTGTGTGTGTGTGTGTGTGTGTATAGAGAGAGAGTATGTGAATGAGAGAGAGTCTGTTTGAGAGTCCTGGGCTTGAACTCAGGGCCTGGACATTTTTGCTAAAGGCTAGTGGCTCTATCATTTGAGCCACAACTCCACTTCTGGCTTTTTGGAGGCTAAATGAAGAAGAGTCTTACAGACTTTTCTGCCAGGGCTAACTTTAAACCACAATACTCAGATTTCAGCCTCCTTACCTTAGTAGCTAAGGACTATAAGCATGAGGCACCACTGCCTGGCTGGGTCTTGTACTTTTTGCCTAGGGCTATAGCCTTGGATTCTGATTGTCTTACCTATGGCTTCTATAGCCAGGGTAAAGATATATGCTAAAATGCCCTGGCTCATTGATTGAGCTGGGAAGGTCACACTAACTGTTTGCTCAGGGTGGCCTGCTACTGAAATCTTCCTGATCTTAGTCTCCTGAGTAGCTGGGATTATAAGGTAGGAACACCATGCCTAGCTTATTTTGTTTCAGATATGAAGTTGGGGCTAAGAATGTAGGTTAGTGGTCCAATCTACCTACTATTTGTAAGCCAAATTAAGTTTTGATCCATAGTACCTTAATAAAAAGACAACTGCCAGAGATAATTTACTGCAACGACACCATTGCTTCTAGGATGTGTATGATAGCTTTATTAGCTCATTGTTTTAGTTGAGAATAAGAGAAAAATGAGAAAGAGTGACAGGGGTTGAGAAAGCCCTCTAGTATATACACAGTATGTTTCAAAGGTGAGTTTAAAAATGAGGAGAGCAGGCTAACATGGCTTGGAGCTCCTCCTAATGGTACAAGGAGTAATTTTCATCACTGGAACTGAAGAGATAGTAGGGCTGTCTCAGGAACAGCTTGACAGTGAGGATATCAGGTTGTTTTTGAAGTCCCACAGTGTATTTATCTGCTTTTAGTTAACATATATGGAGAAGAAGTAGATGAGAAATTAGGATGAGAGTGTCAAGCTGAAGATTTGGAAAGAGCTGGTGAAATGTCTGTACCAAGTCCATGATAGGCGCGCTTACAAGAAGGTCCATTTAGCAGGAGGCATCGGCAGTGCCAAGTGGCACCATGGTGACTTGCTGCAATGGAGGGAGTCTGTGGACACAGAGGACCTGCCTGACTTCAGGCTACAAACCTATTCTAGGGAAAAGTAATAGCTGTTGATTTAATGAATACTGCATACAAGATAGTTTATTCTTCATTTATTTTTTTATGTGGATCATGGGGCTTGAACTCAGGACCTGGGTGCTGGCCCTGAGCTTCTTTTGCTCTGCCACTTGAGCCATGGCTCTATTTATAGCTTGTGGGTAGTTAATTGGAGTGGCAGAGACTTTCCTGACCAGGCTGGCTTTGAACCTTGATCCTCAGATTTCAGCCTGAGTAGCTAGTAGCTAGCTGAGTAGCTAGTATTACAGACATGAACCACTGGTGCCTGGCCCAATATGCCTCCTTGAAATGCTCATGAATTATGGACTTGCGATGCAGAGCTGGCAGGTCAACCAACCAGTACTTGATCTCTTCCACAAGTAATGTCCTGGCTCATTATGACTGCCTTTCTAATTGGAACTGGCTTATTCCATTGCTTACTTGCGTCAAACTAAAGGTTTTGTGAATCCTATGCAAGAGGCCCTGTCTATGGTTCCAACACTGGGAGGTAACTGCTTCTCTAAAGGCTATGTCCTTAAGAGGCTCCCAGGAAGCTTGGGAAGGGATGGTCTCACAGAGGCCTGGGGATTTCGCTCTAAGGAAGAGTGCCTGTCTAGGGAGGCTTCATACCTCAACCAGTGAAAATCTGAAAATCTGAGTGGCCATTTATCCTACCTAGGTTAGCTTGGAAGAAATACAATTAGCCTAGGTGCATGCGCTATGATGATCCTAGTAATAATCATAAAGGGAAAGAGAAATGTTTCTACAATGACTTCAAGATCTCAATACTTAATCAGAATAATTTTCTCATCAATGGGGCTTTTCTACAAAGTTGGGGGAATTGGGAAAAGGAAAGGAAAAGCAAAATAACATCTGTCAGTCCTTTCCAGTCTTATGAAGTATAACAATGCTTTAACGAAGTTCATCATTAGACATAATTTGGTAATATTTACTTAGGCATGTGTTGGCTTTAAAAAAATAGTTTAATATAACATCCGGAAACACTGCCAATTTACATACTTTTTGCCTTTGGGCTGTATTAACTCAGAATTCAACATCAGAGTATAATTAACACTACCTGTTTATTTACCTGGTAGATGTGCTTGTCTTCTCTACTGTGGACATGAGTCTTGCAAATGCATCAGTCACTTTGAGGCTTGAGGTGGAAAGTTCCAGCTTAGAAGTTGTTAACTCATACAACTCGGGATCCACACCTTGTAGTATGAAATGACAGTCAGTAATGGCAAGCTGCCTGGGTTATTCAACTAGCCACAAGCTAAGATGCAGCAATGTTCTGCAAACATCTGAGTCTCTTACAAGTTCAACGCATTTTTAGAACACTGTGATACTGTGTTTATTTTTTAAATTACAAACTCTCCTATAAAACAGGAAAGTACTTTTGGACCACATTTATCTTAAAATTCATGGAGTACCTGCTTCCCAAATATTTTAAAAATTTCTACCTTGTATAGAAAACACTCAGCTTTGGATTGTTGTCAGTGTTTCACAAATAGAAACCCTATTTTTAAACTCATAATTTTTAACTGGTATAGTATGCTCCCTTTTGAGCCTTCCTTTCCACACTTCCCCAGTCATTTTTTTTCATTATTTTCTTCCACAGCAAGAGACTTGGAAGCTAATATAAAACCTCAAACATGGTAAATGATTTGGTTATTCTAAATATGACTGTATTTACTTAAAATATTATAAACATATTAAAGACATGAACTATTATTCAAAGAATCAAATGACCATATTTTTCTTTCTTCAGGTAAGAGGTGGGAAGGAAAAATATTTTCAGAAAAAGTGGCATCAAAGCACTACTCTAACATGAAAATTCTTGCTTCCAGATTAATTTCTATTGTTTCATATCTACATTTAGCAGCCTATAGTTCAAATATCTAGTTATAAGAATTCAAAAGGAAGCTATTTCGAGAATTGAAATGTAAAAGTCTATAATTAAAAAAATCCTCCCCATCTTCATGAAAATTATTTATATTTTTTATATTAGTAATATAGATTTACATTAAATGATTACAGAAATACCAGAAAAGTTAAGATATTTTGAACTCTAAACTTTGGGTAATAAATATACTCACATAAAAATGTTTCTAATCCTATATTCTCCTTGGTTCTACCAAATTAGAGTAGAAACTCCAGTATTTTTATACTATATAGAAAAGTAGACTGTAAAAAATGTTTTGCTCAGCATTGCATGCATATATATATATATATATATATATATATACACACACACACAGATATATGTATCTTTAACTTTTACTTTTTGGGGAGAGGGGAGATATAGGCATTTAAGTTGCCCATGTTGGTCTTGAACTCCTTGGCTAAAATGACCCTTCCATCCCAGCCTCCCAGGTAGTTGGGACTATAGGTATGCATGGTTGTGCCTGGTTCGTTTTATTTCTTTTTTAAAAGTCCTGCAAGATTGGATTATAATCAACCTATTATCTATAACAGGTCTATATTTACATTAACACATTCCCTCCTTTTAGGATACTTCAAGATAAAAAAAACCCAACAAACCATCCAACTGGCTTCTTTCTCTGTAGGTGACTAGCAAATAATAAACATAGATCTCAGATGTTTCCAGAAATTGAACAAGCAAAAGCAGCTTCCATAGTTACCAAGTCCAACAGGGGAGGAAGGCTATAGAAAATGTACGTTGACTCTCCCGGGTTCTTAATATTTCACTAAGGTATAGTTTCAAAGTGTACTTATTAACTGGCTTCTGTGTTTCTACAGTAAGTGCATGGACTGCATTTAAAGCACAAATGTAGAAAATCAAATGCCTGAAAGGGTTCAATCAACCCCAAGCATTTTTCCTCCTCTACTATTAAAAGTTAGATTCCAAGCAACCAAAGTTTAAGTTGATGTCTAATCATATAATGCAGAATAAGCAACTGCATTCTGACTGGCATCAGGTAAGTGCGAGGAAAATCTTAGTTGGGCTTATTAGATACTGGCCACTTGGCTGTCATGTAGTAAAGTGGCACACTAAAAATATGGCAACAGCAACAACAACCAAAAAAACCCCAAAGCTCACTCCCTCATCTACCCTTTGCTCAACCAATAAATATAACCAAAGGACTCTTAAAATCCACCATAACAAATAGGGTTAAAGTCTTCTGAAACAAAGCAATTACCTACTATACTGTAATAATTGGAGAGTACTTTTTTTTAATGAAAGTTTTTTCCCCCACAGAACCTTAATGAGGCATAGTTTAATTACATAATTAAAGCTAGCCAACCAAGGTCTATGCCAGCCTCTTAAGAATCACACACAAAATAACCGCAAGCTAAGACAAAATGACTTTCCCAGAAACAAGTCAGAAAAAGTGCAAGCAGGTGGTAAAATGTCACTAAGACAGGTGTTGACACCTGTAGCTTGATGGTAAGTTTTAACAAAACCCAACAGCAATAAAAAGAAGCCAAAGTAAATCTATTATAATCAAATTTATATAGCAGCTAGAGCATATTAATGGAAATACTCAATAGAAATATTTAAAAGGCTCCAACTAAAAGAGGACTGAGTTTTGACTGTGCTAATTCCACTCTCATTATAGCTCTATGCTTTTCAAACTGCTTGCTCTTTGTGCAGCTGTGTACACTGAGCCTGACTGCTAGCTCAATTCTTTAATGTTGCCAAGTTATTTGTGTGCCTATGGATGGCTTTAAAATGAGTTTTTATGTAAGCAAAAATTAAATCTAAATCAAGTTTTACATATCCAAAAGAAAAAAGTGACCTCATTTAAAATGTAATACAGGTCATAACTAAATAGCAGCAAATTTTAAGTGGGAGTTTAAGAATTCTTGGGAATATATTAATAAGCAAATTTCCCTCTTATAATCGCAATTTTTTGGCTGCTCCCTTTTATTCCATTAAGTATTACAAAATGTCATACAATGCTGGGTCATTCCAAAGATCAAATCAGTATGTAATTTAAGTAAATAGTAAATACTGTCTTGAAGTCAGGAGCAGACACAGATTAGGTTTTTAAATATAGTTGTAAAATCTTTAAAACAAAGAAAAAGGGAGTGAGGGGCTTAGACTTGAAGAAAATGCAGAGGGCCAGGGGCTTCCAAGGGCATTTTCCTAACCAGATCTGAGAAGGGCATCCGGGGTCCCAGCTTGTCCTCCACTGACTTTGTAACTCTCCCTGTATATTCCAGTATGACTCCTAAACTGTTGCAAGTGGGTGACTATAGTCTACCAGAGGAACAGAACAAAGGCTGCAAATTCCCAGTTACTAGGCTGGCTGTGAAACTGGCCACTGGTGGGGCACAGAGGGAACCTTGCTGTGCACTCAGGAACCAGCACTCATATAGCACCCAGTGGCTGGCTGATGATTGATGGGCATGATTGATGACTAGATCACCACTTGGGATAACAAGGACTCATTAAAATAAAAGAATATGTAACATAAAAATGACATTATAATCTCAATATTTTATTTAGTTAGAAAATGACAAAGTACATTTGTTCTTAGGTCAATAAACTAAGCTTTTGTAGGGCTGAACAATACAGCACTCCAATAAGTTTGAATTTCTATCTTTTACTAACTTATAACAATTATTTTCCAATATTCTGTTAACTTTTATTTTCCTCTATGAAAAACTAGCAGTATATTTTCTATTTAAGAGCTACATAAAACTAGTATTTCTGTGCAGGAGTATATAAATTATGTGCTAGACTCTAACATTCTGGAACCTAATTATGTACTTTAACAGCACTAATAAACAAAATGCTAGAATTTGTGAAGTTTATATCATTACAGTTACTATGTAAAGTCTTTCTTGTGTGGTTCTGGTCCTGGGGCTTGAACTCAGGTCCTGTGCACTGTCTCCTTGAGGTTTTTTGCTCAAGGCTAGAACTTTACTACTTGAGCCACGGATCCACTTTCAGCTTTTTTTGGTAGTCAATAGGAGATCAGCCCACAAACTTTCCTGCCTAGGCTGGCTTTTGAACTGTGATCCTCAGATTTCAGCTTCCAGAGTAGCTAGGATTACAGTGTTAAGACATTATGCTTGATTACTAAAAATACATAAAAATACATTTTCTACTTTAGAGAGGGTGAAAAAAACTTGCCGTAACTGTCTTAAGGACATTAGGCCTGTATTATCCTAGCAACTACTGTCAGCTTTGAGTATTATACTGGGGCTTTTCTTAAAATATATTTCACTGAAGTTATTTGTTGTAGTCAGATACTAGAAAATGACAGTTAGACGAAAGTATTCAAAAGACATAGAGAATACAATCTGTTTCCTTGTTTATAGGAAAGTCGTGTTGTGGTCATGCTTTTAGTAAATCAAGTAGAATTGTGGTTTTAACACTCTGCTGACCTGGGATTGTGGTGCTGCTGCTAGAGCTACTGTCATCCACGGGCCCAAAGAAATCAAGGTTCAGAAGAGTGGAACCTCCACTAGCTTGGAATTCAGTGACCGTGTTGGTAGGCAGCCACACAGAAGGTAAGCCAAGGGAGGAGGGGTTATGTGTAAAAAGGGGTAAGACACACACTTGAACATGCAGGTTATAATTAGTAATCATTACACATCTTAAAAAAATCAACATTAAAACAATGTGTACAGTATTAGTTTTTCATCACTAAGGACATTTCTAAAGTAACAGTTTAATTCAATGTACATTTTCTCATGTACAATGTAAAGAATGTAACACTCAGTAAAGTTTTGGTTAGTTCAGTTCTCTCAAAACTGAAAGCCAGACCAGAAAGACCATGGGGAAAGCGTACCCGTTAAAGGGAAACAATACTGTAATCTCAACCCAACATTGAACCACTGTACATGCCCAAATCAACCTTTCATGTTAGTGATGCTGGTTCCTAATGATTAAAAACAACAACAAAGCTGTCAGTTTTAGGACACACACCAATCCATCAACTTAAGTTTATTTTTATAACATAATAAGGAGTGCCATAACTGCCCTGCCCTAATGCACAAGCTGTACTGTTCCCCTTTAACTCTGCAACAGCAATCAGAAATAGTATACAGTTTTAAAGAAGTTTTTTTGTTAATAAAAAGCACTATGATTTGACTGAAGACACCAGACAACATCAAAAAGTGCATCCAGGCTTTCCTTCACTGCGATGTTATTCAATCGGATGCTTTCCAGATATCCTAGGACCCCAGCTATAAGGCAAAACTCAGTGTTTTAGACAATGGCAATGCTAATTGCCACTGAGATGACGATGATAGGTGTTCTATACAATGACTCCATCATTTAAGTAGCACAGGAGTAGGAGTAACTATATCTCAGGGTCCACTGGAAACTTAGGGTGTCACCGGTAGCAACTAACATTGTATGTTAAAGACCCTGTATGACTAGAACAAGTTACTCCTTTTTCAGAATTTTCTATTAAAGCCACAAGCAACACCAGTGATCTCTGGAACTGCCTTACTGGAGATAAGTTTTAAAAAGGGATCAAGAAAATCATTCAGTTTCCATTTGCATACAAGTGCTCTATAAAATATTATTAAGTCTGAAGACTACTTTGAGTCAAATATGGATTTATCTGCATACTTTTTTTTGGTTAAATAATTGTGCTTTGAAGCAGCCTGTAGCCACAAGACTTTGCATCCAAAACAAAACAAAACAACCCCCCCTAAAACACCATAAAGTAAAACTACAGAAAAAAACAGACACAAATTTTCCCTAGCTAAAATATCATTTAAACCAACTAGATGTTTGGAAAAAATAGACTTATTTCTGCTTCAAGATAAAGAAATTAAGACTTTACCTTGCTAATACTATCTATATGTGGACACTGATACTGTTGATAATAGCAACAGTTACTATTCAGAAAGAAAGCCTGAATTTCCAAAGATAAGAATAAGAAGTTATGTTCAAACAAAAAAAGGAAATCAGCAGAGAGAAGTTTGTCTGAACTTTGTAGCTTTCTTAGCTCTAGCTCTGGTGCTAGAGGCTCTAGGGAGAGACGTACCATCTAAAGGGTTAGTAAGGCCGCTGCTACTCCAGTCAAACTGGACGGGAGGTAGAGACTCCTAGAGTTGAAAACCAAAAAATCACAATTAATCAGTACAGGTGTAACAACAAGAATCCTTAAAAAAAACAAACAAAAAAAACCTACTATAAATATTAGGCAAGGAAGTACCTATAGACAAAATTGGGATAATTTACAATTTCAGGTTACTTGCAAATATTAACACGAACTGAAACTGCAAAATTTATAAATAGTTCATGTGAGAAGTGGAACTATATTAAGTTTTTAATTAAATTTATAGACTTATTCTATGTCAAGATTGCAATGTATTCACAAATCACCATTTAAACTATTAGAATGCTTACAAGAAAAATACTTTTAAAATTCACTAGTAATTACATTTTTTTAAGGGCTAGTCATTTAAAATTTCTTAACATAAAATATAATTCCATAAAGTATCATACTGGAAGTGAACTAAATTGTTAGTGTAACCACCAAGTAATTAATTGTATGATCTTATATAATTAATTTACTTCCTTTCCTACATATAAAATGGCAAGGGTCAAAGTCCAAGGTCTCTAGTTCTTTACAACTTTCAAATCCCCTCTCCTCCCCCCCCTCTCATGCCAGCATTATGGCTTGAACTCAGGGTGCTCGTGCTCCACTGGCACTCTACTACTTGAACCACACCTCCAACCTAACTCACTGCTGGTTAAATGGAGCTAGAGTCTCTTGGACTGCCTTTGAACCACCACTCTGATCTCAGCCTCCTAAATAGCTAGGATTATAAGGTTAAGCTACTGGTACCAGGCATAAATTTCGTATTTCCAAAGAAATTATGGGCCAATAAATGGAACCTACATTTTTTAAAAGTGTTGATTTCAGAAATTTAATTGATTAGTTATTCTTTTACCTTTGTTGGAGACAGTCTCACTATGTTGTAGGGTAGTCTCAAGCTTGTGATCTTCTTGCCTCAGCCTGCTAGGTGCTGAGATGGCAAGTCCACAATACTTTGCCAGATGTTTATTTTAGTCAAGTTCTCTGACATAGAAATGACTTAATCAGATATAAGATTTTTTTTTCTTTTGAGGCATGCACTTGCCATGTAGTCCAGGCTGGACTTGAACTCATAGATTGGATTCCCAAGTATTGAGATTACAGGTATGTACTATCACCCAAGGCCAGAATTTTTAAGATAATGAAAAAGAATTCTCAGAACTAACCTAGGTTTTAAGATGTCATAACTGCTAAATTCAGCAAGATAAACAGATGAGGAAAAGTTGGTATTTTTGTTTGTCTCTCTTGCTTTGAAGACAGTTAATTTGTATATTATTAGAATCTACAGTTGCCTTTTTATTGTTTGATATTACTTACTACTATGCTTTTTTATAAGGTAGGCATTATACTTTATACTTTGTTTTCTTTTTTGGTAAAGAAACTGTTTTCTATAGTACAGGAGCATTTTTTCCTATGATAATCCCATTCTGATACCTGGGTTACCAGTGATAGAAACATTTTGTATACATCAAATTGACATTTAGTAGAAATATCTGGAGGTTGAGGAATGTATACACTAAGTGTAACATTAACACTAAGGGTACAGAGGCCACAGCTAGTAGAGGAGAGGGGAGTATTGACTATTATAGTTCTTCATGATAGAGATGAAAGCGTTCTGTATGTTGATTGCTCAGAGGGTTAGGTGAATCTGCTTATGTGATAAAGTGATACAGATATATAGATATATATGTATATATACATATATACATATATATACTATACCAATATTATATTCCTGGTTTTTATGTGGTACTATAATTATGTAAGATATAACCATGGGAGACACTGGTGAAAGGCACATAGGATGTCTCTGTACTATCCTTGCAACATCCTGTGAATCTATAATTATTTCAAGTAAGTTAAAAATAATTCTGGAGAAATCATAGTTAATAACCTACCAGAAGATTAACTAAATTCAACTTATTTCACTTTGGGGTAAGTTAGGAAGATGGAAAACAGAATACCTAAGCAAAACAAACAAAAAAACTAATGACATTTCACAAGAAGTAAGGCAATGGCTTTCAGCAATGTACTATGAATGATTATTATAGGGACCAAAAAGCATTAAGGACACAAAGTCATAACATAAAAGCAGGGAAACTGGAGAAGGGAGATTTTTGGTTTCTAGGCCTAGATGCCACTGATTTATGATTCTGAGTAATCATATAGCCTTTCCAAATAAGTTTTCTTATTGAAAAAACAAAGAATGGAATCAGATAATCATATTTTCTTCTCGTTTTAAAATCCTGACTCACAAGTAAAATAGTCCCATCAAGTGGCTCAAGGGAGGAAGCTGCTTGTGGTGACTGGATAACTCTAGTCAAGGCTGACTCTCCTGCAGTGAACAGTGTGGTTTAGTAATAATTGTGCTGACAGGGGCATCAAAAATGGCTCCATGAATGCCTCTGAAATTCAGTAGATAAAATAAACAGACAAAAGATATTGCTATTTATTAAACAAGCTACTATTACATTTGAACTATCTTTCAAAGTAACAGTAGCTTAGAAAAAAAATCTAATGATTTGGAAATAGGGTCTTGCTATATATAGTGCGGGCTGGCTTCCAAGCCTCCTGGACCTGAGCCTCCTGAGTTCAGGACTGCAGGTCTGTGTCACCATGTCCAACTTGTTAAGTTAGTAACAGGCTTTGTAATTATTTGTTTACCCAGACAAGATCTTGCTCTACAGTCCAGTCTGGCTTGGAACTTGCTAAATAGCTACATTGACCTTGAATTCATGATCTGCCTTCAGCCTTCTAAGAACTAAAATTATAAGCATGCATCACCATGCCTGGCTAATAATAAGCCTTTTAGTTTCCTAGTAGGAGATGCAATGATTATGTGATTGACAAATCCAAGCCAAATTGGTGATAAAAACCATGTCACTGGATAGCCAAACTAGGATAGAATAGGCAGATCCAAAAGTATGCAGTCATCATGGAAATTATAACAACTGTGCTAAGTTTGAAAGCCACTGTAACACTAAGAATACATGTTTTATTGGGAAAAAAAGAAAAATGAGGTACTAGGCAAGTCTTTCCCAACACAATTGGTTCAGCTTCTAACTGCATAGGCCATAGATGTTTCAGTTGAAAAATAACTGGGAAGATTTAACAGTACTACTGCATGGCCAAAAATTATAATTAAAATTATATATAGTACACCAAAAACTAGAGGTAAGGAATCTCACTTTATGTAAGGACAATCTTTACAATGTACTTTGGATGTTTTAATTTTGACATGAATAAGAATAATGAGAGTGAAACAGAGAGAGAGATAGAGACAGAGACAGAGAGAGGAGAGAGGAGAGAGAGAAAGAGAGAGAGAGAAAGAGCAATGGTCATATAATTCAGTTATGGAGGTCAGATACCTCAGCACAAAATTCTAAATTAACATATATTTTTCATTAGGTCATCCAGAATATACTTTTAGTCAAGTCTAAATTAAGTTATATAAGAAAGATGAAAGCTATAAGGTATGATAAGAATGAAATACAGAGAATCTTATCAATCAGGCAAAAATGACAGGCAATAGTCAACTCCTATAAAATAGGTGATAGTTTATGGGGCTGAACATGTGGAAGTAGTTGAATGGAGGAGGAAGAGAGGCAGGAAGCAAGCAAAACAAGCAATATGTATATTATGAAAGCTCTATTTTCAATCAATGAACTAAGTACTTACTTTCCTAATAAATAACACTATAGGAATAAGAATGTCAATCAAGGTAGAAATAGAAATACACTGAGGGAGAGGGAATTTTAGAATCTGCCTGGATAGGGCAGGCCTATGAGAATAGTTGATGGCAGAGGGCAGGATCAGGAAGGTAGTAATCCAGGACAGATTCTACCTACTGAGAGAGATGTTTTGTCCAAACCATCTTTTTTTTTTTTTTTTTTTGACCAGTCCTGGGCCTCGGACTCAGGGCCTGAGCACCTTCCCTGGCTTCTTCCTGCTCAAGGCTAGCACTCTGCCACCTGAGCCACAGCGCCCCTTCTGGTCGTTTTCCACATATGTGGTGCTGGGGAATGGAACCAAGAGCTTCATGTGTAGGAGGCAAGCAGTCTTGCCACTAGGCCATATTCCCAGCCCCGAAACCATCTTTTTTGCTGCCCAATCATCAATAAATCCAGGCACTGTACTCACCAGGCTCCCTTGCCCACTAATTCTGTACCAATAATAATCTAACTTCAAGAATGAACCATAGTCTAGGAATGTGGGTTAGTGGTAGAGTACTTACTTGCCTTGCATGCATGAAGCCCTGGGTTCAATCCCTCAGTACCACATAAACAGAAAAGGCCAGAAATGGTGCTGTAGCTCAAGTGGTAGAGTGCTAGCCTTGAGCACAGAGAGGTTTAGGGACAGTGCCTAGGCCCTGAATTCAAGACCCAGGACCAGAAAAAAGAATGAACCGTAGGGTTAGACCTGTAGTTTACATATTATTTTCTAATGTATGTTCTTCAAAACATTAGTTCTGCAGGGTTAGGGATTCCCTACCCCACTGCTAAAAGGGTCCTGGTGACCAAGTAAATTTGAGAAATGTACGTGATGTGCATTTTCAAGTATGATTATGAAGACATGATATAAAGTATTTTCCAGATTTTACCCTAGAAACTTACTGGAGTGATTGCTGGGGACTAGTGTTCAATAGAACATGTTAGGAAAAAAGCTGTCTAAATAAGTCTTTTTTTTAAAATGTTAGATATAATTGAAGGTATTTAAGGTTAATAAATGACACATAGTACAAGTACATAGTACATCTTTTGGAAATGGTAATGTTCACTTCCAAGTTTTTACCCTCTAAAAGTAGGCAAACAAAAACAGTCAATTTTTTTCCCCAGATAAAAAGTGAGAGAACCAGGTGCTGGTGGCTCATGCCTAAAATCCTAGCTATTCTAAAGACCTGGAGGATTGAGCTTTGAAGCCGGCCAGGGCAAGAGAGACTGGGAGACTCCATCTTCAATTAACCAGCAAAATGCCAGACTAGAGGTGTGGCTCAAGTAGTAGAGCACCAGGTGAGCAAAAAATGCTGAGAGCTCAAAGCCATGAGTTCATGTCCTAGTATAAGCACAAAAATAAGTGAGAACTATGTAATAAAGAGTGGGCTAAAATGAAATGTGTGCAGAAGTGTGCCAATAAGGTAAAGGATAAATAAAGGTAAGAAAGCTTTTGTTGATTTGTAAAACTTCACAAAATTTCAGGAAAAACCACAAGAGACATGAAGGGCTGGTATAAATGCAGTGTGTACTTACTAGGTTTTTAAAATTAAGATCATATAATATTCAAACTTGAGAGATACCTACTTGAAGCTCTTGAAGATCAAAGGCCTGGTATGGTTTAAAATTTAATCACCATCATCCTGTTTGCAAATTCTACCTTTGTTTTTGAAAATTACAGATTAATTTGTCCACTATATTCTAAGAGACGTTGCTGAACAATCAAAATCATGTCCATTATAAAATCAAATTTTAGAAATGTAAAACTAAAGGCTAAATGTTAAGGACAGCCAAGTAATATGTGCAGACATGTGTTCATACGTGCACCAGCATATCTATGGAAACTTGAGGGTTTTTACCTGGAACTGATCAGATGCACACGTGTTCATCTCTGGTGCCATGGTAGTTGTCTGACCAATGGAAGCAATTTTTTCTGCAGCTGACAGTGGTTTCAATGGTTCCTTGGTGGGCTCTAACATGCCCTGAAAAAGGTATATTAGTCAATACTTGAAAGAGGGGAGTCAACCCATAAAAGAAAAAAATTCATTTGTAAAATACTAAAGACAAAAAAGAACAATTCTTACATGTTGTTTACAGATAATCTGTTTCACGAAAAGTGTAAGGCCCTGAGTTCAAATGCTTGTACTAGCCTAAGAAAATCATCTGTTTCACAGTGTCTTTAGAATCCCAAGTGCTTAATTTTTAATTAATTTATTTTTTTGTGGCACTAGGGTTTAAAGTCAGAGCTTTGTGCTTGGCACTTGAACCAGACCTTCAGTTCTTCACCAAGGAGAAAATACATTGGCAATTACTAATGTCAGCTAAAATTTCTAATCTTTTAAGATTTTTATTAGATGTATTTGGCAGTAGTAGGGCTTCAACTCAGCTTTCTAGCTCATGGCTAGAAGCAGATCTCTAGTTCAGCATTTTGCTAGTTAATTGGAGATAGAATCTTGCAAATCTTTCTGCCCAGGCCGGCTCTGAATCAGTTGTGATTCTCCAGGTCTCAGTCTCCAGGGTAGCAAGGATTACAAGCATGAGCCACAGGTACCTGACCAAAAGATTCCTAATTTGAATGATCACTTATACCCAAACTTCTCAGACTGTCGTCCCCTATCAGCAATCTCTACAGTACCCAAGCATTTGTTAGACAGGTAAACTTTTAAGCTCTACCCCAGCCATACTGAATATGGTTTAGGGGCAGTGTCCAGAAATTTTCTGAAGGCAAGGCTCGAGAGGTAGTGCCTAGTCAGTTCAGTAAGCACATACTTCCCGAGTTCAAATTCAAATGCCCCAGCTTTCCAGGACTGGCGCGCGCGCGCGCACGTGTGTGTGTGTGTGTGTGTGTGTGTGTACATACATATATGTGTATATATATATATATGCAAAATTTAGCACATTTAAATTATTAATGGAAAAACAAAGCACCAATTAAGGATCCTGGCTCATTTTCATTTACTATATTTTGGCATTTCCAAGCTTTTATACATCTGCAGCTTCAATATTATTCTATTTAATAAGTGTACCGAAACATACTATTTTTAGAAATTCAGATACTTAAGATTCTTCCCCCCCCTCCGCCCCCCATTTCAGGACTCAAACTCTAGGCTTTGGCGCTGTCCCTGAACTACTTTTTGCTTAAAGCTAGTGCCCTACCACTTGAGCAACAACACCAGTTCTGTTTTTTTCTGTGACTAACTAGAGATGAGTCTTACAGACTTTCCAGCCTAGCTTTCGAACCACGACCCTCAGATCTCAGCCTTCTGAGTATCCAGGATTATTGGCATGAGCAACCAGCACCCATCCTTCAGATTCTTTTGAGAAGTTTAGTATAGTAAAGAATGAGTCCTTCAAAGGTATGTTTTTAGGAAGGGTCGTAAGTGCCAACATCAAGATAAAAATAATATTGAATATAAAATACAGTATCTATACTTAATAGAATATTTCCAAAACCTGAGATTAATAAAGATTTACGATCAAAAAGCACATTATACATAATATATACCCTTCAAATTAAAACAGACTACCCTTTTAAAAAATATTTCCATGCATGTTATGCTAGATGATTTTACAGGGTAAATGATAAATACATGTAGATACTTCTATACTCACCAATCCTGCTGCATACATGGGCACTATAACTGGCTGCTTCTTATTGCCCGTGAAGAGCTACATGTGTTAGAGAGAAAGAACATGAATTTATAGAATGATCTGTCATATAATGTATTCTGTACTACTTTATTACACTGTGACTAATAACGAGTTAAAACTTCTCATATGGAGTTAAATGCTTTAAATTTTTTCTTTCATAATTAAAGACTAAAACTAGAATCACCTTTTGTTTGTTTTTGTGCTGGTCCTGGGGCTTGAATTCAGGACCCAGACACTGTCCCTGACTTTTCTTTTCCCTCAAGGCTAGTGCTCTACCACTTGAGCCACACTTCCACTTCCAGATTTGTGATGACTAATTAGAAATAACAATCTCATGGACTTTCCTGCCTATGCTGGCTTTGGACCACAATCCTTAAACCTCAGACTCCGGAGTATCTAGCATTCATTACAGGTACAAACTACTGGTGCCCAACTTATAACTACCTTAAGAAAAAGAAACATTACTTAGAGAAATAGTTAAGTAGATTTCTGTTTAGACATTAGAATATTTAAATTAAATGAACACTTTAATATTACATTTTCTGAAAAACTAACAAAAATTAACAAAATTTAAACACTCATAAATTGATTAAGTGACTTTCAAGGTACTAACAAACTCACAATGTTTCGTGTATCTATTCCCAAGGAACACAAAAGCTTCTTGTTGCTGTGGGAGCCGCCCCACTGGTATTTCAAGCCATGTGCATCATGGATATCCTGTAGCTCTGTCCACACATCCACCAGTTCTCTGAAAAGACCACCATGAAGGTTACTCAAGAGCTTTCACTAGGAATTCTGATTTCAATATGAAGATGACATATACATGCCAATTAATCTTGTGTCTAACTTAAGTGTACAATTATTATCAAGAGACAACAGTCATTAATTAGAAAGGCTAATAAGCTCATTTGAAGTAACAAAAGCTCATTATTTATGTTGATTTTTTATTTTTTTGGGGGGGTACTGGTACTAGAACTTCAACATATGGCCTCATATCTCTAGAGCTTAGCCTTTTCATTCAATGCTGGAGCTCTACCATTTGAAGAATACCTCTATTTCTACCTTTTTGCTGGCTAAATGGAAGTGAGAGTCTCTTATATGTCTGCCCAGGCTGGTGCTGAACCTCAATCCTCAGATCTTAGCTTCCTGAATAACTATAATTTACATATACATATGTATACACATGTATATATAATATACATATATAGTATATATTAAAATATGTGTCTAATTTTATACTGTTTCCAGATTCCAAGCTTTAAGCATTTCCTAGTCTACATATGTACTATAGTCTCCTCCAATTCTGTAGATTGACTTTCCATATAGTTTACTTTGCCTCTGTCCAACTATGTTCTGAAACTACTAAAGGGAGATTCCAATAATAATCCTAAGTTGTAACTGGATGCTTGTCCTGGCCATTTACCTCATGCCATGCTATCACATAGACACTGTATCATCTAACATCACCACAGAAAGTGAGAACCATTCAGTATTTTGAGAGAGAGAAATCATACAACCTACAACCTTTATACAATAGTTTTACTAATTATTGGTTAAAATCTCTTACCATGCTTAATTTATAAACTGAATTTTATCATAGACTTGGTAAGTAGTTAAGAAAAAAAAACCATGGGGCTGGGAATATAGCCTAGTGGTAAAGTGCTCGCCTTGTATACATGAAGCCCTGGGTTTGATTCCTCAGCACCACATATATAGACAAAAGCTGGAAGTGGCGCTATGGCTCAAGAGGTAGAGTGCTAGCCTTGAGCAAAAAGAAGCCACGGACAGGGACAGTGCTCAGGCCCTGAGTCCATGCCCCAGGACTGGCAATAAAAACAAAACAAACAAACAAAATGCTGTAATGCTGGGGCTGGGAATATGACCTAGTGGTAGAGTGCTTGTCTGACATACATGAGACCCTGGGTTCAATTCCTCAGCACCACATATATAGAAAAAGCCAGAAGCACTGTGGCTTAAGTGGTAGAGTGCTAGTCTTGAGCAAAAAGAAGCCAGGGACAGTGGCTCAGGCCCTGAGTTGTCCCCAGAACTGGCAAAAACAACAACAACAACAACAAAAAACAAAACGAAAAAAAAACATATACACATAAAAAAAAAAAGGGCTTCGTGCTATTCAAAATACCAGGTATCTACAGAGATATTGCAAAGTATCTGCTATGGATTGGGGGGGGTCTACCATGACTACTTCTACTATTACTACAACTACTACTGCTACTACTACTTTTAGTTTACATTTATTATACAGGGAAAATTTTCATTGCTGTATTTCCACATTTTTATTACAATGTATATACTAATCAATCTCACCCCCATCTTCTACCATTTTCTCTACTATTCTTCCCAAAATAATTTCAACAAGTTTCATTGTTCTATTTTCATGGTTACAAAAACATTCAGTCTACAATGACCATTTAAATACCTGTGTGGTACTGGGTTAATTTACCATAATTATTTTTAGCTATAAGAACTATAGCTCTTGGTAACTTGTTTCTCTTGTTTGGCTCCTATTATTAGGAAGGCACTACTTTTTTTTTGTATTTCATGGTATGTATTATTGTACCATATTATTTCCTATGAAAGTTTTGGATTAAGAATGATCAACCTGTGGCTGGGGATATGGCCTAGTGGCAAGAGAGCTTGCCTCCCATACATGAGGCCCTGGGTTCGATTCCCCAGCACCACATATACAGAAAATGGCCAGAAGTGGCGCTGTGGCTCAAGTGGCAGAGTGCTAGCCTTGAGCAAAAAGAAGCCAGGGACAGTGCTCAGGCCCTGAGTCCAAGGCCCAGGACTGGCCAAAAAAAAAAAAAAAAAAAAAAGAATGATCAACCTATGTGAAGTCCAGAAAGTTTTATAAAGCAAATAAGGAGTTAGTGAACAATATGAATAGTAGTTATATGATTACAATAAGGAAACACAAAATAACAAAAATCAACAAAAAACTAGGATGCAAATATATTGGAAAGAAGAAGAGAAAGAGTAGAGGTAAAATCTAATTCCCATTTGAGTCAATAATAATGAAATATGCCTGTAACCCTTGTATTTGGGTGGCTAAAGTAGGAAGATTACAAGTTAGAGGTCAGTTTTGGATATACAGTGGGACTCTCTCTGAAAAACAAAACCCCTTCATTTGTTATACTTAGGAGTCAAAATTTTTAACACTGATTTAGCAACATCAAAAGAAACAGTCCAAAGGCTAAGAGGCATGGTTGTTTGTGCTTCGAACACAAAATCCTGAGTTCAAACCTCATACTGCAATAAATAAACAAACAAAGCAACCTCAAAGACAAAGATTTTTCATTGTCTTACAGTGTAACATGATTAAACTTCAACATAATAATGACTTAGAACTTCAACGCTGTAAGATAACCTTCTAAATTAGAACAGATGAAATTAACAAAACCACGTTATCCAAAAACTATCTACCACTCACCCACTTTCAGCTAAGGCCTCCCTTGTTTTTACTGGCAAGGTGCTTGTTTCCAGCAAGTGCTTCAGGGAAATAACTGTCTCTTCATCATCAGGGACAGATATGGAAGGAAAACATGCTTCGAAAATTCGCTCCAGACGGTTTAACAAAGCTGACTGCATCAAAACACCACACAAAAGTTTATTTTCATTTTTTCCAGTTTTAATCATGTGATCATTTTATCATTAACACTCACACATACAGATACACTATTCATTGCAGTAAGAAAGAGGGAAACCTCCCCTCAGGAATAGAAAAAAATGAAAGGAATATAAAATGAAGGAGTTGAGCTAAAAAAAGCTAAAAAAAAAAAAAAAAAAAATGAAAGGAATATAAAAGAATATAACTCCTCACTGAATGATTTTCTGAATGATTATCTTAATTAGTCATGGTGCCAATAGAATAGGTAACAAATAGATGTAGCTGTATGCCAATAAATCATATCTGGTACTTTACACACATCAGTTTATTTAATCTATTATAAAATTATCCAGATGAAACTATTACTGTATTATACAAAGTCTGTACTTCAGAGTTTGGATAATCTTCCCAATACTAAGTCAAAAACCAAACAAAAAAATCCAGACAGTATTCGTATTCTTTCCACCACTTATGTATTAGAGTAAATCTAGAGATGAGAGGAACAGTCAGATTGATGCTATCAAAGCTGATTAGAATTTTTCCTTGAATACAAACACTTTTTGAAATATCTCAGTTGCTAATAGCATAAATCAGAGTAGAAAAGAATATAGTAGGTAATTAATCATTTTGACAATCTGCACTTCTGCACTTTTCTTTGTTACATGTGTATGTATATTTTTAAATAGAAACTACCTCTCCTCTACAAAGCCTTCATATTTGTTCCCTAAAGTATTTTCATAGAATAAAAACCCAGAGAAACTTACGAGCATTTTGGAGTACTTTATTACTTGTTTTAGAATGTTTTTTTGGTACTACCAAGTTTACCAAGGTTCATGTACAACCTACAGAAATATTTTTTCTCATTTTCCTAATTGTATTTCAGATACATATACAACATTTTAAAACACAGCCTGATATGCAATTTAAATAAATAGGGATACAAATTGTTAATAAGTTAGTCTGTTGTCAGATTAAATGTATAACTGAACTGAAACCCAGTGAAGAAAAATTCCATATCACAATAGTATTAATGTATTTCCTGCCAAGTAGCAAAAATAGCATTTGATTGCTGTTACGAAGTACAGTAAGCAACAAGAAAAAAGGAAAAGGGAACATTTTTATAAACATATTTTCCAAGCCAATCTCCCTTTTGGAAGCTATGTTAGAACAAAAAAAATTTAACACTGCATAATTAGTCTCAGGGCACTACTTTTCTGTTAAGTCTACAAAAGTTACTCTGATACCACCTTCATTATATTTGCGAGTGAAATGGGAAAAGGTCTCAATCTCAATTATGAACCCTTAAGTAAAGAGTAGACTCAAGATCCCAGTTGTGAAACTTGAGTGTGTCAAGGGGACTCAGCACTTACTGGTTTCAACAGGGGGAATGGACAGACATGACTCTGAGAGGGATCAGATAACTACCTAATTGGAAACCTGATAAGCATTTCCCTCCTAGACAAAGGAAGTAAATAAAACTCACCTATGACCAAATTTTATTTCTCTGTAAATTCGATCTTTATTGTATCCTCTTTGTTATATTTCTAATGAGTCAGAATAAAATGTTTTTCATTAGAAGAAAGCAATGACCCCAAAACACAGTTAATCAGCTGGGCAATATATAAATATTAAGTCATAGGCATACTAGCAAAGATTATTAAATGAATGCAATATTCTTGTGGAAAAGAAACATTCCATTAGCCTAATCACTTCAAATTTTTACTTCTCCCTCAACCCTTTCCCATAAAGGATATAAATTATATGGAAAAAACTTAAAGCAGTTTAATATGAGGATTAGAAACAAAATTTGATTGCTTCCATCCAGGACATGTGGCAGACATTTGTAATTCCAGTACTTGGGAGGTCGATGAAGGTAGAAGGATTGTAAATTCAAGACCTGGGCTACATAGCAAGACCTGATTCTAAAACACAAAAATGACAATAACAACAAAATGACAATAACAATTTGGTTGCTTCCAATTTTTTGCTGAATGAAGTAAAGCAGGGATCAGCTATCTATTCAACAGAGATCCAGACAGCAAATATTTTATGATTTAAATATTTTATTTTAAACTTTGTAGCCCACAGATAAACAAGTAAGGGTATGCTCCAGTAAAACTATTTACAAAAATAGGCAGTAGGACAGATTTGTCCCCTGAGCCATACGTTGCCAACCCCTAAGGTAGAACAATGGATAAACATTAAGTAACCAGAATCTACCCATCACAAGACAGATTCAGTTCTGCAAGAAAGTGGCTAATAAACATTTTGATTAAATTTGTTCTTTCCAAAGTAACAACTTGTAACTATTCATGAAACTGATTTGATGACAAACATTATCTTGTAAAATTTCTTGCTACCTTGTTCATGGTAGTAAATACTGTGAATTTGCATTTACTACTACTTAGTTCCATTTGTAAGTAAATGCTCTTAATAGGTTGTACACCCAGGAGCTAAGACTCAAGTTCTGTATTTATAACCTGGAGAAGCCAGGTCTGTCTCACAGAGTGGATGACAAACTTATTACCCAGTGTGTGCCAGAGGCCGCAACTTTTATCATTACTATTATTGTATAGATGATATATTTAACAAGGGAATGAAATGCAAGACTCAAAGCTCATTAAAGGCTGGGTGCCTGTGGCTCATGCCTGTAACTGTAGCTACTTGGAAAGCTGAGATCTGAGGATCAAAGTTTGAAGCCAACCAGAGCAGAAAAGTCCATGAGACTCTTATCTCCAGCTAAGCACCAAAAAGTACCAGCATTCAAGCTCCAGGACTGGCACTAAAAAACCCCAAAACGAAACAACAAAAACAACAACAAAAGAACACAACTCACTAAAGATGTTTCTCTACCCCTATTTAGCTTTTTAAGTCATATGAAACTACTGGCTTCACCTCATTAATTCCTATCATATTAGAATGAAGCAAGAAATTAAACCCAACTGTTTTGCATCTTCTCCAATATCTTTCCATTGAGTGTGTGTGTGTATGTAGTTAATTTTTAAGTAGTTACATTATTTTTTTTCTTTTGAGTAATACAGGAGTTCAAATTCAGGGCCTTCTGCTTGCTAGGCCAGCTCTCAAACATTTGAGCGATGTCTCCAGAGTCCTACTTTTCATTGATTATCAATCTTCCTGTTCTCAGTCTCTCAAGAAGCTTAAAGGGCAAGCAACAGGCACTCAGCTCAAGTTTCTATTCTTAAGAATCTCTTATGTAAAGACAATCTATTACTGATAATCTTTCTAGCAGTACTAGATTCTCTTATTGCTACTCTGAGTTTTAAATTTTGGATATTGGTGGTTGGCTTACTGGCATTTTTTAGTTACCTTGACTGCATTATGAAACAAAAAGTTTATGAGTATAGGTAGGTATGTTGAAAATCATTTTGCTTTCACCCAAAGACAATAAACCTAAAAGTTTTTTTAAAAGATGGAATGTAGTCCAAGTACCTTGACAGAGTAGCTATAAAGACAACTAATATAATGCTCTAAAGAAAATAACCTTCTATAAAGAACAGTTTCTTGAGACCAAATAGGATTCTTACAAGAAAAATTTTAAGAGATTGTTATAGACATTTAAAAAAATTTTTGGTACTGGTCTTGAGGTTTGAATTCAGGACCTGGGTGCTATCCCTGAGCTCTTGTACTTAAGACTAGCATACTACCACACTTGAACCACAGCTTTATTTCCAGCCTTTTTGGTGTTTAATTAGAGACTTTACTGCCTGGGCTGGCTTCATACTGTGATCCTCAGATCTCAGCCTCCACAGTAGCTAGAGTTATAGATGTGAGCCACCAACATCCAACTTTTTTACACTTTTTTACAACAACCACAAAACAAAACCACTGTTTCTCACTGTATTTTGAACACAAAATTTGGTGCCATATCTAAACTGGAGCCAATACAGTAAAATATTAAGCTACGATTATTCTGTTTATGAATAAAAACTTTGTAAACTGGACCAGGCTCAACCAGAAATTTCCTGACTGCAGTACAGTTTCCTCATACAGATAAGGAAGTATATGTAATAAGTAAATAGCACCAGTCTAACTCAGTTTAGGAAAGAGAATAAATTCAGCAAAGATCAAGATGCTTGCTGAACATACTCAGAAACTAAAAAGCCTGATATAATACATGTTGGTTTTTAATGTTTATATAATACCATATACCAGGCATTATTCTAAATGCTTTATAAATATTAGCTCATTTAAGCCTCTTAAGAAAACATAGAAGTAAAATATTATTTTTATTTTTTGGAGAAGAAAACTGGTGCACAGAGAAGCAAGTCAGGCTCAGAGAGACAAAAGACACATTTTCACTCATATGTGGAAGGGAAATCTAAAAATACATTCATACATGAAAACATTTACAGGGCATATGTATATGTAAATGATCAAATTGCTTAAGTATGGTATACATAGGGGTGCATTTCCATGGTGTAACAGCTTTGAACAACAGATGCTTTGAAAAAATGAATACTAGGAAGCTGAAAATGTCTTATTTGAGAGGGCTAGTGGGACTTTAGGGGGACCATGACAGATGGAGAGAAATGATGGCAAATACAGTATAACACTCAATGTACATATGTAAAAATGGAACAAACATAAGTTGAAGGGACAGGTAAGAGTGATAAAAGGTATGACACTGATCAAGATGCCTTGCATATATAAACTGGCAAGTTGAACTGAATCCTTTTTACATTCTATTTAAAGATGACAAAAATATTACAAGAAAAATGGTGCACAGAGAGGTTAAATTACATGGTTTAGAAAGGCTAAATAATATGTACTAGATTTTTAAGTATTTTCATTCAAGACTGTAGGGGGCATAATTGTTCTAGTTATGAAAATGTATCTTACTGTGAGCCATCTGAATCATTTTTGTATGTAGGATGGACCTATTTATATAATTATCTGTTAATAACAATAACTATTCTCTATGTATTATACTTGATACTGTACATGTATTACCTGATGAATGTTCTACAAGACACCAGATAATTATCTTCATGTTACAAACAACAAAAGCTCAGAGAGATCAAGATCATTAACCAAGTATTACTGCTAGTATCATGCACGGCCAAGGGTATGACCCAAAGCATATATTCTTTTCATCAAACCATAATCTTTATTTTTGGAGTTGTTCAAATATTTCTAGCTATAATGTTGCTGAGGTGATGACGAGACTTGAAAAAGTAAATGAATGACTTTAATATTACAATTCAGATTGTAGACTTAGCTATAATTTTTCCTGAGTCAGTGCTGCACTCTAAATGTGAGAGTAACAAATATACACACAATTACTATATAAATATTTAGCCAGTTACAACACTAACTGAACAGAAAACTAAATACAATGATCCTTAAAGACATTTAAAATTCAATAATTTGTTTAACTCCAAAACCTAACAGAAAAAATAGTCATCAGTTCTCCCTTCAATATGGAATAAGGAAACTGGTAGCTGGTTTAGGTGAGCACCAATTTATTTAACTTGTCATGCTGTTCCATTCAACCATACACCAAATTCTAACTCTGTGAAACAGTAGCATATTTGACCATTGGCATTTGAAGAATCAGGCTCTGATAAAAACACTCAAAAGAGCCTCATGGCAAGTGCCAGATTGACATTTTATTTTCACTATTAGTGCCCAGGTGCTACTTGCACAAATGTGTATCTGTATTAAATTTTTTTCTTAGGAATCAAAAATCATTCTAAGAATAGGAATTAGCCCAGAGCAGGAGCTTTTGCTTTAAAAAAAAAAATAGCTTGAAATCTGAGTTTATTGTCAACAGCCAGAACTAGAGGTAACTTGTATACAAATTTGGATTCCTTTCTACTATTAACCAAGCAATACTTTTTTTTTTTTAGGTCTGAGACTGGACTTGAAGTCTGTATGGGACACTTTCACTCATTGGCTATACTATACAGCTCTACCAACAGAGGCATGCCTCCAAGCCCAGTATTTTTTTAAACAATATTTTCTAGTAAATTTGTTTTTGAGGTTATTTAGTGAATAGCTATACATGTATTAAGCACTTATTAAAAGTAAGTTTTTTTCCTATCTTATTTATTTACTCATTCATTCATTCATTTACTTGTTCTGTGGCAGTACTGGCGTTTGAAGTTAGGGCTTAATGTTCTTACTTGGCCCAGCTTTTTCACTCATGGCTAGCACTCTACCACTTCAGCCATACCTTCAATTCTGGCTTTTTGCTAGATTTTTTGCCAGCCTAGGCTGGCTCTGAACTAAGATCCTCAGATCTCAGCCTCATGAGTGGCTAGGCTTATAGGCACGAACCAGGGTTGGCCCTCCTTGCCTTTGGGAATGGAATTTTTTTTTTCTTTGCCGGTCCTGGTGCTTGAACTCAGGGCCTGGGCCCTGTCCCTGAGCTTCTTTTGTTCAAGGCTAGCATTCTACCACTTGAACCACACAGCTCCATTTCCGGCTTTTTCTGTTTTCGGGTACTGAGGAATCAAACCCAGGGCTTCATGCATGCTAGACAAGCATTCTACCACTAAGCAATATCCCCAGCCCATAGCCCCTTGCCTTTGAATTAAATTGAAATAGAAATACGAGTGGCTCTTCTTGGATTTTGAGGGTGCTGGCTTTTAGAACTTATACTACTGACTCTGTGGGTTGTCAGGCCTTCAGGATCAGACTGTTACTAGCCCTCAGGGCTCTCCAGCTGCTGCCTATGTTTTGAGACTTTTCAGTTTCCAGCAAGTCCTTGTCAGTTTTGTCAACTCTATTCACATAGACATCCTATTGGTTATGTTTCCCTAACTAACAGACCTATGAAAAGTAATAGACTATAAAAAGAGTAAATAAATGTATTGCAAGTCTAATTCAGTTTTCCAGCTGAGTAAGACCAGCATTTTCTGCTCCTATGCCACTCAAATGCATATCTTCTTTAAATTATCTTGTATTTACGGTAACTTAAAAGTCCTTCAATATATTTTCTAGTTAGTTACCCTTTTTGCTTTTAGGGAACAGAAGTTGATTAGTGTCAACAGTTTTAGTATCCATAGTATTAGGTTTTGCACTTAAGTGGAAGTTTAAAAGAAACACAAAATCCACTGAGTAATTTAATCTTCTATGTAAGATTATAGCTTACCACCATTAAATATTAAGTAAGATATCAAGTGCAATCTATACCTGTATACTTATCAATCTTAATTTGAAGCTATAAACAAGAATAACCCAATTATAATGCTTACTGTACTCTAAAAAGATAATTTGCTCTATTAGAACAATTTCTGGCCAATTCCACTAAAGTAATTCTATTTTGGAAATAAAGTATCAAATTTTCCAAAGAGAAACCAGCAAAAGAAATGCTGTCCAAATATTTAAAGTAACTGAAGACCCATAAGATCAAATTCATAAACCTTGCTTTAGTTTGTTGTTTACCCATGTTTTCAGTCAATGCACAAATATATGCCATTAAATACATAAAGATGTAGGATAGACTACATTCAATGAAAGAATATTGACTTTTCTGATGAAAAACCAGTAACTGAACCTCAAGAGGGCACAAAGCAAATTATCAGTGATTTTGTTTAACTTTTTTTGTGATGTTCAAAGTTCTCAATATTAACATTCAGCTGAGAACATTTCCCTAGTTGTATTACCAACTAGATGACTAACATTTTAAAAATGGCTTGTGGTTTCTTCTTCCTCTTCCTTCTTCTCCCCTTCCTTTGCTTACTTCCTTCTTTCATACTTTCAAAAAAATTCTTTTTAAAATTTTCTTTAGGAAAACAAGAATATAATATATTCATTACTATGTTATTTTATAACTGTTCAGTGTTTCAAGAAGGAATTATGAATAAAATAACTGTGTGGATGTTGTGCATGTGTGCACTGATACTGGGGCTTGAACTCAGGGCTTTGCACTTTCCTTGGGCTTTTTTGCTTAATGACTTAATGTTATATACCAAATACAGTGAAACGTGGAAACAATCTGAAATGAACTATATCATCTGCCTGACTTTACAAAATAAAGAAATTTTCTCCATGTTGTTAACTGAAGTAACTGAGCTCTGAATTGCAAACAGCTTTGAAGGAATCCTCACAATGTTCTGTCAAAGTACAACTGGGACAAAATACTTGATGGCACTTGCTTCAGGACACTAAATGCATCCAGGTAAACTGCAACAAGAACAAGTCATTTCAAGTTCTACCATTTAGAAAACCTCATGTTCATTATCATTAATAATGTGAGCCTTCATTGCTTTCCTAAGTACTGCACTAACTAGGAGAAACATTTCTTAAAAATTTAATCAGTTTAATTTCATTTTAATGAGTCTACACCTCTCTAAAAGGATGATTAAGCACGAAGTATTTTTCCAGCCATATATGAAGGTTAGGAAAGAAGTCCAGGCTGTAGTCTCCTTCCAACAGCAGGATAAAAATGAAAACCTCTGTTTAATCTTCATTCACTTTTTACTTACTAGCCTAACTCAGTACTTTCCTACTTCAACTTTCTTCCCAAATTAGTTCTAGTTCCTTTTAGCAGTTTCTTCTCCAAGCCTACTATCTTCCTCCAAATTCTGTCATTTAAAAAAAAAAAATCTATCCTGCAACAACAGAAGACTCCAGGCTTGAGGCAAGCAATTTTCAGAAAGTCTTATGTATTTTGCCTCTTCCATGCAGTTTCTACTTCATTTTTACAAATAGAATCATACTCCAAAATTTTTATCTTTCTGAAAACTTCTGTCATTCATTAAACTTTTAGGGTACCAAGTCAAGATGCAAACTCCCATCTGTCAGATTTCATGAAGATCATATACTATAGTCAGTATCAAAGTATATATAACCTCAATAAATTTGTATGAAGCAAGGTATCATACATCTGAAGTAGTAGTAGTTCGAACTTTTTTTTTTTTTTTTTTTTTTTGGCCAGTCCTGGGCCTTGGACTCAGGGCCTGAGCACTGTCCCTGGCTTCTTCCCGCTCAAGGCTAGCACTCTGCCACTTGAGCCACAGCGCCACTTCTGGCCGTTTTCTGTATATGTGGTGCTGGGGAATTGAACCCAGAGCCTCGTGTATCCGAGGCAGGCACTCTTGCCACTAGGCCATATCCCCAGCCCCAGTAGTTCGAACTTTTAACATCATCAAATAATGTTTAAAAGTGTAAGTTACAAACTAAACACCATTCAATACTAGTGTCACACTATATACTCTAGTGAGATGAAACTAAATAGGGAAATGTGTAGGTCAAAGCCAATAGTCTTCATTTTGCATTATAATTAGTTTACTTCTTATTACAAGGTACTGCCTCAGTAAGATACTACTCAATAGGAATAATACACATTAGCTAAACCATGTAATAACTAAATTAGCAAGTAAATCTGCCTGGACACCCAAAGCCAAATGAAAAGTGATTAGCTGTGTATACCAACTGGTAATTTGATAATTTCTCTAAGATCTTAATGTGTCAAAGGTACCAAAACAATGATGTAAAACCATTTCAATTAGGGTGTCAGAGTACTTTCAATGGAAAACAGATTTCTTGGCAAAAATAGCTGGAGAATTAAAGTTTGTAGATCTGATTCTTCCAACAGAGAAATCAAAGAATAAAATACAGGTCCTGAGAGGTAAAAATATTCTCCTTGACACATCTACTCCCTAAGAGGAGAAAAGGCATGTGTACGCTTGGCAAGAAATTAGAAGCAAATCAACAAATAAGTCAGCCAGTACCATTTCTTATCTTAGGACTAAGCCTTAATTCATCTCACACTCTCATTGCAAATATTTTTGTAGCTGTTAAGTTACAAGGTCCAAACTTGCTATTTCCCTGCTGTTCAGTTCACTATATAGCCTTCAGCCCAGTATGAGGTTTACGATTCTGCTTCTCTCTCCTGCAATCAAAACTGTACTTCAGTGTCCTTGATCTTTAAGAAACAAAATTAACATTCCTTTTCCCTCATGCTTAAAATAAATCTGCTAAATCTAAGCTTAACTTTTAAAATCAATGAAAAGGTAAAAACAGAAGGCTTTAGTAGAATAATTAGCTAACAAAAAATTAAATAAATGCTATTTAAATTCATTAACACTCCAAATCAGTGAGTTTCTATAGTTGCTAAGGATAAAAGTATTGCCAAATATGTCAGGTGCTGGTAACTCATATCTTTAATTCAAGCTACTCTGTAAGCTGAGATCTGGGGATTACAATTCAAAGCCAGACAGGACAGAAAAGACAGTTAATTTCAAACTGATCACAAATGGAACTGTGGCTCAAGTGATAGACCACTTGCACTGAGTGAAAAAATTCAGGGACAGTATTCAGTCTCTCAGTTCATTTTGCAGTATTGACATGCACACACATGCACGTGTGTGTACACACACGGTGCACACTTGAAATTTTCTTAAGTTGAATTAGTAGTCCCTGACAATTAAGATGTCATAAAAAAAGAATATTAGTAAATACCTGAACAGAAGTGGCTGACTCCTGTAAATGGCCACTAGCAACTGTTCCTTTGGAAGTTGCTAATGGGACACTGTGCATCTTGGCGGTTCCCAGAATACTAGTATTTTCATCTGTCCTATGTGACTGCCAGACTTCTTTTCGATGATGAGATTCAGTAGCTTGCTGGTCTCCAAAAGTAGCCCAAGAACAACCATCTTTCTGTTCATCCTCAAAAGCATTCCAATCTACAGCTTGGCTAGGACCAGCCGAACTGAAGTCTGCAAAATCATCAGAGTCTTGAAAAGCACTGCTGTCATTCTGAATATTTGGCACACAATCAAAATCTCCAAACTCACCATCTTGCTCATTTTTCAGTTTTGTAACAGGTTCAGTACTTGTTTCACTAGGTTTTTTTGCCAATTGACTTTCCTTGGAGAAACCATCAGAAATCTGTTTTGGGTCTGACTCAGTAAATACCATTTCCTCTTGGCAAGAAACAGCATTTGTATCCCCAAATTCTCCAAAGTCGTCACCTGGTTCACTAAAATGTGGAAAGTGCTCTGAGGACTCTTCGAAAGTAACGTCACTCATTGAATCTTGAGTACCAGTAACAAAAGGTGGAGTGGTGCCACTGGCTGTACCAAAGTCACCAAATTCATCTTCATTTGTATCATTACAAGTCACAAAGTCGTTACTACTATCGCCATTTTTCATACTTACAGATTCATCCAAAACATTCTCTTCAGTGAGATCAATGTGAGGGCTTTGGGAATTAGTAAACATTCCATTTTCTTCTTTGGAAGAACTAACTTCATCAGCATCAGAAGTTTTAATAGAATCCATGCATAGGTCAGTACATTTAGAAGTAAACAAATCAAGGTCTTCCTCAATCTTACATTGTTCTCTCCTAATGGTGTCCGAATTATCAGCTGAGTCTCCCAAGCTCCAAGACTCTGATTGAATACTTGAATTTAAAAAATCATCCCTTTGCAGTGTTAGAAGGCCTTTTTTCCCAACACTGAAATCTTTATCAGTCACTTCGCTGATTTCTGAACCACAAACTTGATGTTCTTCTTCAGTGTCTCCTTTATCATCAAGACTTCTAACCAAAGGCATTTCTTTTACAGAATTTAGTTCATTGACTCTGTTAATTTTGTTGTTTTCCTGAACTGTTACTGCATCTCGATCATTTAAAATTGCACATCCCATTTCTAGTTGTATCCTTTCCTTTTCGGAAAATGTGGCAAAATCTGCAAATTCCTCAGCAGGACTAGGTGCAGAGTCTACACTGTACTCAGTGCTAAGAGGTTTCCTTCCCTTTGAATTAACTACATTGTCCAGATCATCTGTTCCCTGAGGATTTACAGTTTCCAACCCTGTAAATCCATTTGTTAGAATCTCCAGACAAGGAGGCTTTTCACCATTGCAGCTCTCTAACTGTTTGTTTTGATGAACAACGTTCATATCAGTTCTAAAATCTCCTGGAAGGAAACTTGCAGATGTTCCAACATTGTGTCTCTGTTCTGCTAATTTATTTAAATCTCTTGGACTTTCCATACCATCAATGGAAATATCTGAAGTTTTCGAAGAAATTATTTCTTTGCTGGTGGAAGAAAGTAAAACATCAGACTGTCCTTTCATAGGATTAGTAAGTTCAGCAGTGATATCCTTATCATTACCATTTTTAATGGACTTAAAGCTTGTAAGGCTATCTGTATTTTCTGAGAAATCATGAATTGGCATAAAATGGTTTGAAGGTACAAACTCTTCCTTGGGACGAGTATAATCTGGTGCATCAAAATCAACAAACCCTACACCAGAAGGGCTAACTTCTGAAAACCCACCAAATTCCCCAAATTCATCGTCATCATCATCCTCTGCTCCATTATCTAGTGGTGGGGGGGATGAAGAGTACATTCGAATGATGTCTGGCTCCATGGTTCACTTGCTTTCAAATAATTAATTGACACCTATAAAAAAGAAAAAAGATAGATTACACATAACAGAATCTTACAGAATTCTTTCAAAGCTATTTTAAAAAAACAATGCAGATTTACACTGCTCTGCTCTATATTTAAACCATTTTTCATTAGGTAACTTTATACAGATATAACCTACTAGAAATTAAAATTTTATCTGTTACACTCTATATAATATTATCAAAGCAATTCACATTACATGAATAAAATTGGAAATTATAGAAAATCTTATACATGTACAAAAGAGCAACTATAAAATTTTCTCTCAGGTACATGCTTATTTATTCTGTGAAATTTTCTTTGAAATCATTGGGGACTCAGTGTTAGCCTTATGGATTTGTATAAATTATTAATGTATGTCTCAAAAACTTTCTAACAACTGTTACCCTTACCATCACATGCCCTTGGGGAGCTGCAGCTTGATGTTGTTCATAAGCATAACCTAATGCATATCACTAAAGCAGAATAGGATCAAAATTCTAAATTCCAAGCAAGTATGGTTTATACTGAATGATACTGTTTCCACACTTTTGTAAAGTTGAAAAATTGAACAATTAACGAAGACAATGCAGGATATGAAAAAAAATTCAATAAAGAGAGAAGTTTCCTCAAAAAAATAAAACCTTAGAAATGAAAAGCTCAAAATAAATCAAATGAAACAAACAAAAATAGCTGATAGCTTCACCAATAAACTAGATGAAACAGAAACAAGCATATAAGGGATTAAAGACAAGATGGATGAATTATCACACTCAATAGTATTAATAGTAATAAAGAAAAAAAAAGCAAATTGTGAACGAGGCATTCAAGACCTATGTGACATGATTTGAAGACCAAAGGTAAATCAATCATGATAACAGAAGATTTCTCAGCAGAAAATATAAAGTTAATGAGGGCAAGGGATGATGTTATTTCAAGTCCTGAGAGAAAATAACTGCCAACCTAAATGATTATATCTATCAAAGTTATCTTTCAGAATTGAAGGAGAAATAAAGGCCTTCAAAGATAAACATAAAGGAATTCAAGACCTCTAAATCAGTATTATGGAAGATATTTAAAAGAATCCCACAGCAAGAGAAGACAAATAAAAAATCACAATGACATTAAAGAAATAAATCTCACTAGAAGAGTAGATAAGCAAATGAGAATTAGAAAAGAGTCAAATATATGATTGATTTAGCATGTCTTTAACCTCTAAGATAAATATCAAGATCCAACAATATGCTGCCTGCTAGAATTTCACCTCATCAGTAAAAGCAAACACAAACCAAGTGATAGGATGAAAAATGATAGTCCAGGCAAGTGGAATCTGAAAGCAAGTGTTATAATAAATATGCTCTCCAAGAACCACTGGAGTCACACCAATAGACATGAAAAGAAAGAATTGTCTCAGCAAGGCAAAACTTACTTTTCTGGAAGGGTGAACCATCTGCTAAAAATCTGGTGAGTAAACATGCAGTACAGGTAGGGTGCTCTGGGATTTATTCTTAAGGCAGCAGGTCCTGCCCCTTTTCTCAGACTGAATTCAGGTTTACAATATGCTCATGATTGGTTAGTTTGAGTAGGTAAGATATATTTATATAAGGTATACATTAAAAGACTTTGAAATGAGATTAACAGTATATAAGTAACCTCAAAACATACCCCTACCCTAGGTATTTCTTGAACAATCTAAGGTGTGTCTTCTGAAGTATGTATTAATTTTATCTTGGAAAAATAAGTTAAGACAAACCTCACATTTCAAAAATCCTTTCTTATCCCAAAATAGTTCCTCTTTCACTTTCAAGCTAAAGCAGAAACTTTTAAGCAACATACTTTGATAGACAAGACAGGTTCCCCCACATAAGAACAGCTCTAATGTTAGTCAGAAAAGACAAAGTTACAACATTTTGATAAAGGAAACAATCTACGAAGTAACTATAACTGTAAATGCACATGCCATGAGTGCAAGAGCATCATATTTTACAAAACAAACATGACAGTACACAAAATGAAAGATAGTTTAAGATAATAATATTGGGTAACCAACCCCCATTTTCATCTAGAACCCCTCCCTCAATAAAAATCAACAAAGAAACATCAGAGTTTGTTATAGATCATTTGTACAAACACGCATCTATAGAATATTTCCTTTAACAAGTGATGTTTTTCCTTAACAAGTACACCAACCCTAAAGTGATTTTTTTCCATCTTATCAGATTATAGTGGGATGAAACTAGAATCAGCAGTACGCCAGGTGAGGTATTTGTGGCGCATGGCTATAATCCTAGCTCTTCAGGAGGCAGAGCTCTGAGGATCATGGTTCAAAGCCTACCCAGTCAGAAAAGTCCGTGAGATTGTTATCTTCAATTAACCAGTAGGAAAAAAAAAAGCCTAAGCGGCAAAGTAGAGGTGTAGTTTGTGGCAGAGTGTCAGTTTTAAGGGGGAAAAATAAAAAGCAGAAAAACAAACAAAAAACAAAAACAAAGCAAGAGTGCCAGGATCTGAGTTCAAGCTCCAGTACTGACATATATAAATACACAGAAAGAAAAACGGAAAGAAAGAGAGAGAGAGAAAGAAATGGAAGGAAGGAAAGGAGAGAGGAGGAGGGAGAGGAAGGGAGGAAGGGGGGAGGTACGAAGGAGAGAAAGAAAGAAGGAAGGAAATTAGCAGCAAAAAGAAGTACAGAAATGTAAATACATAGAGAGATTGAGCAATACACTTTGTTTTGGCAATACTGGAGCTTGAACACAGGGATTTATGCTTGTTAGGCAGGTACTCTACCACTTGAACCAAACCTCAGCCCAACAATACACTTTTAAACAAACAGTAGGTCAATGAAGTGATGAGGAGTGATTAAAAATTTCCTAAAATTAAATGAAAATGAATAAATATACTGGAATTAATGGGATCCAGAAAAAAGCAGTACTTAGAAGTTTGTAGCTATAAGGGTAGTCATCATTAAAAAAAAAAGATTTCTCAAATAAATAACTCAATGATGTGTATCTCAAGGTTTTAGAAAAACAAGAAGAAGCCAAACCCAAGATCAGTAGAAACACATAATAAAAATCTGCATTAAATGAAGTGAGAGACCCCAAAGACAATACAAAAATTCAATGGAACAAAGACAGGGTTCTTGAAAAGATAAAACTGACAAACTCAAAAGGGATACATATATGAAAGGAGAAAGTAAAATTATCCTTATCGTGGATATGATTTTATACCTAAAAAACCCTAAAGATTTACCACCCCCCCCAATACAAGAAAAGTTAAGATTTAATAAATAAAACCCCAGGTGAAAAAAGCAGACAGTATGACAGCACTAAAATCAAAGGGATTTTTTGAAAACTTATATGCCAATAAGCTGGAAAATCTAGAAATGGACATATTTCTAGACACATGTGACATGCCAAAAGAGAAACCAGAGGATATAAAATATCTAATAACAAGTGATGGGACTGAGTCACTCAACAAAGAAAAGATGAGGGTCAGTAAGACTCACAGTTGAATTCTATCAAGCTTTTAGATAAACTATTCCACAAAAGGACAAGGAACACTTCCTAACTCACTCTATGAAGCTATTATTGTGCTGGTACCAACGTCTGGTGAGGGCAGAACAAACAAAAAAAATTAAGCCTATATCAATGATTAAAATAGATTAAAAATTCTCAATTAAATGCTTGCAAACTGAATTCAACAACCCATTAAAAGGATCACACATCATGATCAAGCTAGTTTAATTCTAGGGATGTAAGGATTGTCCAACAAATGAAAATTGAAAAAAACATAATACAACATATAGATGAAATAAAATTCAAAAGTGAAGGACAAAAGAAATACAAATGCATTTTGACTTTTTTTCTATTAGAAAAAGCCTTTAATAAAACCCATCATCCCTTCTTCATGATAAAAATCCTCAATAAACTAGGTATAAAAGGATAAAACCTGAACATATAAAAGCTACTTATTGCAAAGTCATAGCAAATACCATCATGATTAGGAAAATTGAAAGCATTTTCTTTAAAAGCAGAAAAACAATAAGGTGTCTAACTCTCATGGTTCTTATTCATATAGTACTTGAAAATTTAGCCGCATAGCACAGGTAACAAATTCTTGAAAAAAAAAAATTCTATTAGGCTCAAGAATTGAATCAAATTAAAAAAAACTATGTACAACAAAGGAAACAACAAACTGAAGCGAAAATGAAAATCTTTGCTAGCTATTCTCTAGCAGAGGACTAATATTCAAAAAATATAAATACATATAATATATTCAAAAAACTTAACAAAAACAAGTAATCCAACTGAAATAGGCAAATGGTCTGAATGCATATTTCTCAGAAGTAGTACAAATGGCCAGGCTCTGGTGGCTCACATCTGGAATACTAGCTACTCAGCAAGCTGAGATCTGAAGGCTGTGGTTCAAAGTCAGGTTGGGCAGAAACATCCCCATGAAACTCTGATCTCTGATTAGCCAGAAGTGGAGCTGTGGTTCAAAGGGGTAGAATGCTAGCCTTGAGCAAAAGAGGTCAGGGACAGCACCCTGGTCCTGAATTCAAGCCCACAACCACCACCACCACCACCACCAAAAAGAAGTAGTAGTAGTACAAATGGCCAATATGCACATGAAAAAATGTTCAGTATCTTTAGCCATGAAAATCAAAAGTACATTTCACCCCTCTCAGAATAGCCACTGTGGAAAATAGTAGAGAGGTTTCTCAGAAAACTAAATAGAGATACTATGTGATTTAATTGGCTAGTCCTAGGTTTATACCTAAAGGAAATGAAAACAGCTTATAATAGAGATCTCTGCCCACCTATGTTTACTAGACTGTTCACAACAACTCTTCCGCCAATTATGAGGTTTCTGTTATTTAAAAACACTATGCCACTGCCAGTCAAATTTGGGGAAAGGACCCCTTACAAATATTACTGGTAGGAGTGTAAGTAGTTACAAGGTTTCTAGGACAAAATATAGCTATACTATGTAAACAAAATGTTCCAAAGAAACCATTTAAATTACAATATCCTAGCAATAGGACACTATGCTGCTATTAAGTGCGTGATTTTTTTCCCCTAAAATTTAAAATCTCTCATAATGATGGTGATATGCCAAAAACACAAAAAGTAGTGGAACAATTTAAGCATACACACAATATAGATAACCTTTACAATGAGTACTCATAGGTTTAAACATGTAAGGAATAAGATGAAAATGAGGAAAGGAATAGAATACTTTCATAGTTTCAAAACACCTCTGTAAAATATATTTAATTAGGATGGGAAAAATATTACTTGACAATGGTAAAGCCTGATTCTGTCCATACCAAGGGACCAACATGAATATCATCAGTAATGAAAGCATACAAGTCATGCACCACTTGAGGAGATGCAATGAGCACAGGAGATGCAAAGGGAATACAGAATGGTCTGTGGAATATTCTAGTCAAAATGTATACCCTGAACTCATGTAGAAACTTCAGACAAACTCAAGTTAACAAGCATTGATAAGTAATTGGCTCATAAACTTCAAAAGTATTAAGGTTGTGAAAGTCCAAGACCAAACAAGCATTTCCAACTGAAGACTAAAGGATACAACAAAGTCAACACTTGATTCTTAACTGGATTCTCTTTGGATAAAGGACATTATTGGTATAATTGTGAAACTTCTGGTCCAAGGATAAAATAGTAGTGACACATCAGTGTTAACTTCCTGATTTGTGATGGTAGTATTATGGTTACATAAGAAAATGCCCTTGGTTGTAGAACACACCCTGAAATATTCAGGAGTGATTGGGGGAGGTAGGCATAAGGTTGGCAACACAGTTTCAAGTTGTTCCAGAAAAATGTTATTTGTATATGAACCTGCAACTTTTTATAAGTTTGTGATTGTTTCAAAATGAATTTTTTTAAAACTAAGAGTATTAGAGGAATTTCTTATTTAGGGGCTGAGGGTGGTATTAGGATTTGAACTCTGGGTCTGGCACTTGCCAAGCATGACCCCAGTCCTGCTCTGATTTTATGTTTGTTTGTTTGTTTTTTAATCAGATCTTACTTTTTGACCTGGCTGGCCAGGACTGGGACTCTCCTATTTATGCTTCCTGTAGAAGCTGGGAAGACTGGTATGAACCAACATGCCCAGCTTTTTTCTGCTGAGGTGGGATCTTGTAAACTTTTTTTTTTTTGCCTAGACTGGCCTTGAACTACAATCCTTCTGATCGCTGACTCCTGACTAGCTAAGATTACAGGTATGAGCCCCCAGTACCCAGCATTTTTTTTTTCTTGCCAGTAGTGGGGTTTGAGCTCAGGGACACCTGCTTCCTTGACTAGATTGCTCCACTGGCACTGTATGACCTGAACCATGCTTCCAGCCTTACTTTTGTAGGTTATTTTGGAGATGGAGTCTCACAGACTTTTCTGCACGGACTGGCTTTGAACTTCCATCTTCCAGATCTCAGCTTCCTTAGTAGATAAGATTGGAGGAGAGAGCCACTGTTCCCTGGTCAGCAATTCCTTTTTAAAATTTCTTTAGACATGGTATCATTACTATAGTTCCAGTTGGCTTTGAACTTAAGTTCCTCCTGCTTCAGCCTCTCCAGTACTAGGATTATAGGCCTTGGCAATGTCTCTACATAGCTCTGTGACAGTAAGTACATTAACACTGTCGTGTAACCACTGGCACCCAAACTTATCCAGAACCTTTGTATTTTCCAAAATAGCAAAAATCTCTGCACCCCTTAAACAGTGACTCCTGAGTTTTATTTTACTTAGTATAAAGTCTTCAACATTCATCTGTGTTATAATGTCTTAAGGCAAAATAATACTTTATTATATGCATATAGCACCATTTTTTTATTTATTTGTTAGTGGACACTTGGGTTGCTTCCATCTTTAGCTATTCAGAATAATGCTCCCAGTAACATGGGTGTACAATATATCTTAGCTTTAAAACTTTTTAATCTTGAAATCATAAAGACCAAAGGAAAGCTACAAAACAATAGTCATAAGCAGCCTTAAAAAAAAAACCAGTAATAGTGACATGTTTAATAGCTCCAGTTTAGTAGCAAAACCAGAAATTGATATCGTTGGTATATTATCTTAACATCACTGTTAACAGATCTTAGTTTGCTTTTTTTAAAACCAAGTTTTAACAAAGAACTTGCCTTTATGTTTGTGTGTAGTTTGTTTTGTCCAACTATATTCCTTATACAGATTACTTGCCATCACCCATCACGATATAGAACTCTACCTCTTCCGTCTTCCATCCTTGCCCAGTCTGTTTTCTACTCTCCACTCTCTGTTTTGTCATTTCAGAAGTGTTATGTAACATGGAAGCAAATGGCAGGGCAACCCTTTAAAGTTGACTTTTGTCACTCAGTATCATGCCTCGGAGGCACTGAAGTTGCTGGATGTGGCAATGGTCAGTCCTCTCTGTTTCTGAGTAGTGTTTCACTGTACAGATGCACTATATTGTTCAGCCGTTTATCCCCTGAAGAGAACCTGCATTGTTTCTAGTATTTTACTATTATACACCGCACTGTAATAAAGATACTAAGTATGTTCAGATACAGGCATTTGTGTAAATCCAACTAGTCATTTCCCTGGGATAAATGCTCAAGAGGATGACTTCTGGAAATCTATGTGAATATTTAGTCTTATAAAAAGTTGCTAAACTATTTTCCAGAGTCACAGTGCCATTTTATATGTCCATAATACCTTATTTAGAAAGAACTGTGTATGATGTTGCTCTCTAATAGAATCTGTATGTGGTTAAACTGCCTTTTCCAAAACATCTGACTGTTTTAAAAGTGAAATCATTTATTGGCTCAAGGACTATTTCAAAATTAACTGCAAATGCAAATACAAAGACATGAATCAAGAAATCTGTAACCAAGGAAACAACGTAGGAAGTAGCTTCTCTTTCTGTCACACCTTGGCAAAGTGCTCTATTTCCCCTTTCATGCTACAGGCATCCCTGTACTTCTCAATCCTGAGTCCTACTGAAGGGAAGAACACTGGCTGCTGTATGTTCTCTAG
Organism: Perognathus longimembris pacificus; assembly: GCF_023159225.1. Lineage (NCBI taxonomy): Eukaryota > Metazoa > Chordata > Mammalia > Rodentia > Heteromyidae > Perognathus > Perognathus longimembris. Next base: position 20,059,082 of record NC_063168.1, on the reverse strand, counting down.
TAGAGGTTGAAGCAGTGGTTGACTCTGGTTCAACTTACCCTTCAGAAAATACATGCTACTGCTAAGTTTCTGCCAACCAAGAATCTCAGGCCTTTCCAGAAAATTCTCATGTACAGGCCAACTCTACTTAAAGGTAGCTTTATGTTAATTGAAGTTATTGCTTATATAATAAATTTACAAATTAAGTTTGACTTAGGTAATTCACTTTCTTTTAAACACAGAAAATATGGGTTTTAAATAAGTACTTCTACTTAAGAAACGAGAACTGGGGCTGGGGATATGGCCTAGTGGCAAGAGTGCCTGCCTCATATACATGAGGCTCTGGGTTCAATTCCCCAGCACCACATATACAGAAAACGGCCAGAAGTGGCGCTGTAGCTCAAGTGGCAGAGTGCTAGCCTTGAGCAAAAAGAAGCCAGGGACAGTGCTCAGGCCCTGAGTCCAAGGCCCAGGACTGGCCAAAAAAAAAAAAAAAGAAACGAGAATTGTGGGGAATAGATAAGCTACATTAATAGTGTGCCTGGCATACAAGAAACTCAGTAATTCCTCATCATTTGGAATGAAGTACTCCACACAAGGTATGCCCATCCTGAAAGGGGGCGGGGGGGGGGGGTGGAGATGGAGATGGAGAGCCACAAGAGAGTGACAGGATTGTGTTTAACTTGCTATTTCTATGTCTGCTTAGTCCCAAGATCTGTTAAAAGGGAGTAAACAAGTAGTAGTCTTGGTCGCTAGGGAACATTCAAGCCACAGTAAATATAAATATTCGACACAAGGGTCTCATCACTAGATAATAAACCGAGTATGCAGCAGCTAACCGAGTCAGAGCAGCTAAAAGTCAGTACTTTGAAGATTTGTTCATGGAGAAATCATAGACTTGTAAAATGATAAGGGACAATGTAAGTCAGAGAAATAATCTAGAAGTCCAGTAGCCATCAGTAATAGACTTGAGCCCTGTGCCAAAGTAGCAGTCAGGGCAAGAGAGCACTCTATGTGTGAGGTGATTCAACAACATTAATCTTTCACCAGAAAAGAAACTGTATTTGTTTAAGGACTTGTGGCTTCAAGTCTGAAATGACCATGGAAAAGAAGGGATGATATGTCAGCATGCTGGAAGCTCTTTAGTCAAAAGAGGCTAGATTGGCAAAGAAAGAAGGAATGGGGCCAACTGTTATCTGAGATTTTTTTTTTTCCATTTGAAAATACGTTCTCAGCTGGGAATGGGTGGCTCAGGCCTTCCTGGCTACTCAGGAGGCTGAGATCTGAGGATTGTGATTCGAGGCCAGCCCAGGCAGGAAACTCTGTGAGATTCTTATCTTCAATAAGGTACTCAAAAAAGCCAGAAGTGGGGGCTGGGGATATGGCCTAGTGGCAAGAGTGCCTGCCTCGGATACACGAGGCCCTAGGTTCGATTCCCCAGCACCACATATACAGAAAACCGCCAGAAGCGGTGCTGTGGCTCAAGCGGCAGAGTGCTAGCCTTGAGCGGGAAGAAGCCAGGGACAGTGCTCAGGCCCTGAGTCCAAGGCCCAGGACTGGCAAAAAAAAAAAAAAAAAAAAGCCAGAAGTGGAGCTCTGACTCATCTTGAGCAAAAAAGCTCAGGGACAGCACCCAGGCTCAGAGTTCAAGCCCTAGGACCAGCAAAACAACAACAAAAAATAGGTTCTCAAGAAGAACAAAGTTAGGCTGGTAGAACACCTGCCTAATAAATGTGAGGCCCTGAGTTCAAACCCCAGTACTGCTAGGGGTGATGAGTACAGAATAAAATGTGGAACTTAAATGTACCAGATAACAAAACTTGGTTTAAAGTCACATCCTATGTTGACTCAAGGTGTTCAAGACTGAACCCTCAAAATAAATCACAACAAAACAAAAGATCTCCCTCTGTGCTCCTCTGGTTCGCCTCACTACAGAGCTTCCTGACAGGGAACTGCCCATGCACTATCTCTACTTCCTAATCTCCCCACTCAATCCTCAATTCTGGCATACTCTGGCCACATCCCACCGCTCCACTGGAACTGCTTCTGTAAGTTACTTGAGTTCAAGACTGAATGCTATGTGGCAGGGCACATGCCTCCAAGGCTGCAATCGCATCCTCAGGGCCAAGCTCACAGTAGGGACTGAATACATTATTGTTCTTGCTTCTGACTGCTCTTGAATGTGTTCACTAACTCTGGTCTCAGAGTTCCTACCAAATAAAGTTAGGAAACAGACAAATCCAATCAAGCTAAGTAAGTTCGATCTGTGGGAAACTGGGCTAAAATGTGATGAACGTGAAAGAAAATGTAATTCTTTGTACTACAACCTATCCAAAGGGAAAAAAAATATATTGAGAGGGGTGATACTTTATGAACAAGGAGGAAAAACACTACGGAAAGGACAAAAATTTGTTAGTATGTTTTTAACAGACTCAATTGCTTTGAAGCACTTTTTCAGTGTAGTTAGAGATACTAGACACCAGAGAGTGATGTTACTCTGGACAGCCCAGCTAATTCCCCCTGTTCTTTCTCTGCTCCTCCAGAATCTTTCTCTAGTAATACATGAAAACTCCCACAAGAGTTCTGCAATTAGCTGATATGAACAGCTGACATGCTTTAAAATGTTTCTCTTACTATCTTTTAAATTAAAATTTAATTTTAAATTAAAATACCTTGCTGTATGTTTCTAGACTGATGAGTTAAATTAAGAGACCAGGATACTACAAGATTTTTTTTTTAAATCACTTTGTGGACTTTCAAAATTAAATACTGCAGTGTGTAACTGAAAAATGAGCACGTAACTAGCTGTTCTTTGTTTGGCAGTGCAGATCTTCCTACAATTATAAACACCTACTATAAGAGCAATGCATGTTTTAGAAAAAGATTTACTGAAGTTATACAACTGCAACCAAGTGCAGTTAGAATTCAACTAACCTGAGTGGACAGGTAAGGAATTCACAATGTTCTAGATAATCTAAAACTCATAACTATGGCCTTAAAATATAGCCTGTAAAATAGCAGATTTACCCTCAACTAAGTTTTCCCAAGTAATATTAGTTTTATTTTAGTTTTTCCTCTGATCATCCATTAAAAATGATGTAGACAAACAAGAAGTGAAAGAAGGAAACTAGAAAATAAACCAGGCTTAAATAAAATTATACACGAGTCACAGATAAGAAACCACAATGACATTCTTGAAGGAATTATAAAACAAAGCTTTGTCAATATATAGGCGGACTCTGTACTGATAACTCCTTGAAAACTATGGAAAGAATTCCACAGCAAACAGATTTCTAGCCAGATGACCTTTTTAATGGTGCTTTTGCTTCGTTTGTTTAAAGTTTTACTTTTCCCCAGGAGGTAGAAAGACTAAAGGCTAAAAGCAAAAAATAGAAAACACTTAATTGCAACCTACCAAATACTTTCGGTTAGGCATGACTTGAGAATTAGCTTGTCATATAAAGAAGAATTTTCCAATTTCCTCCCACATAATCCAAATAATTCATCTTATGTAGAACCCAGCATATATCTTTTTTAAGTTTCTTAAATCAGTATTTACTATGTGTACTCAGGTTGCTTTTAGTTGGATTTCATTTTTACTTAAAAGTTGGTCATGATCCCCTAAACTGATTTTAAAACCAGAAATAAGTACTAGTCCACAATATAAAAAAATATTCACTTTACTTTCTTTCCAATTCCTCTAAGTCAATGACTGCTTACAGCATAACAAGTGGCGTGAACAGGGCTTCCTGGTCTGAAGCTTACAAGTAGTTGGCTATATGATTAACCAACAAATTTGCTAAAAGTTTTTTTTCCCCTCCTTACAGAATTTTGCCTAAAAGTAATAAAATGTTTACTTTTCTCTCATCAAATCCATAGTACTTTCAATCTAGGAAGCAAGTAAAAATTTTTAACTCAACACACATTACACAAAACAAACAGTTTGGAAAATCTAAATCATTTCCACATTCAGGAGACATTTGCCAATATTTTAAGGCTTGCTGACATTGTAGAGGATGTAGGTCAGTGGCAGTGTGCTTACCTAGTATGAAAAGCTTACCTAGTATGAAAAGAATTGAATCTGATCCTCAGCGCCACACATATACACAAATTCTTTGGAAGCATCTACAATGTAAAAATTCTCTAAAATGTACTTTGGTAGTATATGTTGGTTCACGTACCCTATGACAATTTAATAATATATCAAAATTTGTAATATCTTTTGGGGGTTGGGGAGGAATGCCGGTCCTGGGGGTTGAACTCAGGAGCTGGGCATTGTCCCTGAGCTTTTTTTTTCCTCAAGGCTAGTGCTCTACACTTGAGCCACAGCTGAATGTCCCACTCTTAGGTGGTTAATTAAGAGATAGGAGCTTCAGGAACTTTCTTCCCTGAGATGACTTCAAACCATGATCCTCAGATCTCAAGACTCCTGAGTAGCTAGGATTATAGGTGTGAGCCACTGATGCCTGGCTGTATATTCTTTTAACTAAGAAATTTCATCTGCACAGACATATTAGAATATGTGCTCATCCAAGCATGAAAAATATATTTCAAAAAATAGTATTGTTTAGCAAACAATCAACTAAAAACTTAAGTGGCTACCAAAAAGAAAGTGAGTAAATAAAAAGTGTAACCAATTTTGCTAGGGCTGTAATCCTATTTATTTAAAAGGCTGCGATCAGAGGATACCAGTTCAAACCAACCTGGACATTAAAGTTTAAGAGACTCCATCTCCAGAATACCCAACAAAAAGGTAAGCTGAAGGTATGACTCAAGTGGTAGAGTACCAGTCATGAATCATCAAGCAAGACTCAAACTCTGGCACTGGCCAAAAAAAAAAAAAAAAAAGGAGGTGGAGGGAAATGACCAAAAAATTTTAAGTGCTAAAAAGCCAACAGGAGGAAAGGTCTAACAAATTTTTTTGAGAAAAAGAAAGACATTTTAGTTTCTTACTTATGTATGTTGTCTTCTCTTTCAATGATCTGCTTCTGCTTGCTTCATAACTGCTAAGTGTTCTCCAAGCTTTCTTTCCTATGTACTTATCCCTGAGAAATCTCTCGTCTGGGCTGCCTGACCTCTAGATCTGCTTACCCCAATGTCCTAGAAACACTTCTTACTCTCCAATTCCAAAGGTAAAGTCAGAAACAGAAAACATTTGTTCCTATATAATATTCTGAATTCTAAGTCCAAAAAATCTATTATCCCTGACTGTTCCTCCTTTGCAACTTCCCATAAAGTAAATCAATCACAAGATTCTGTCTCCTTAATACCTCTTGTCACATTTGTTTAATGTCCCACAACCAATACCTTATCTCAAGACCTCATTATTTTTAGCCAGAATTCTTATCTATGTGAAACTACTTTAAGCCAACATATCTAAGATTTCTTCTTTGCTCCAGGCAGACAAAAGTACCTTTGGTGTCTTCCACTGGTGCCATCTCACTTCTAAGCTGTTACATGTCTTTCCTGTCTTTGTGCAAAGAACCTACATACTAAGCTTTAAAAATCCTACTCAGTCATGGAGTTCTCTATGACATCTGGAGAAATGAGATCACTTACAATTATTGAGTTACTGTGTGATACATACTATACAAGAGGCTTACTTGTGGAAAGTAGGGCTCTAACTTCTGACCTGGTGTTCTTTTCATTAGGTCATGCTGCTTGCCAAGTTTATCTTCCTTCTTTACGCTGACCTCTTCTATTTATTTAGTAAAGCAAATCATATTATCTTTGCATCCAAGTTTTTCTCCCCTTTTATGCTCTATAACCAATGGTTCTCAACTTTAGCTGTGTGTGTGTGTGTGTTTGTGTGTGTGTCTTTAATAGATTAGGTAGACCTTGACATATGTATTTTAAAAAAATAATTTCAGGGCTGGGGATATGGCCTAGTGGCAAGAGTGCCTGCCTCATACACATGAGGCCCTGGGTTCAATTCCCCAGCACCACATATACAGAAAATGGCCAGAAGTGGCGCTGTGGCTCAAGTGGCAGAGTGCTAGCCTTGAACAACAACAACAAAAAATAATAATAATAATTTCAAAGATACTAATGGTTAGCTAAGGCTGAGAAACGCTAGGTTAAGCTCCCAGGGAAGACATAAATTTCTAAACTGAACTGTCAAAATTATTAATATAGGTGAATCAGTCAAACTTTTTAAAATAAAAACTACTTTGACAGTACACATTTTTTTAAGTTTTGCTGCTTGCATTTTTTCTGAAAATATCATTAAGAAATTTAGTATTGTTAAGATTCCAAAAACAAGGAGTTCCCAACATTATATTCTCAGTACTTTTCTTTAAAAATGCAACTGAGAAAATTTACTTAAAGGAACAAATGTCATTAAGTACTCTAACAATCCTTGAAATAATAAGTAACTATTTTAGGTAACAGTCTACATTTAAGGGAAACTTTCTGAAATATTTAATTACTAGTATTAATCAGAGAGCCTATGACTTCATTTATTTCTTTTTGAAGAGTCACACACGTGTATACGTATGCATATGTGTGTATACATATATAATTTAAAGGCCATAGACTTAGAAAAAATAAAATCATGCTTCAAAAATAATCCGAGTTTTACTTACAAATGAACTTTCAGAGACAAATATGTGAATAGCGACTAAAAGCCTCCTCCCACTTTCAGAAACTACTTATTAGTCATCTGACTGAAATTCAGCTTTTTATTTAGGCATAACACATTGTGTTACAAGTACACATCTGAACCTAGTAAGAAAGTTATCGGTTGCCCCATGATGATCTAGGAGGATGAATCCAAAACATGGAAACATGTACAAAGCAATGAATATTTAAATATTCTGCTTAGACTTCAGGTAGGACAAAGACTTGAAATCTCTGATTGTGTGTGTGTGTGTGTGTGTGTGTATGTGTGTGTGTGTGTGTATTTTCCTGGGCTTGAACTCAGGCCTGAGTACTGTACCCAGATTAGTTTTGTTTTTGTTGCTTTTTTCTTTTTTTAATTCAAGCTAGCATTCTACCACTTGAGCCACAGCTCCAATTCTGGCTGAAGAAAAAACAGACTTTTTTGCTTAGGCTATCTTCAAACTGTGATTCTCAGATCTCGGCCTTCTGAGTAGGTGGGATTAAAGATGTGAGCAATGGTCTCCCTGATAATTTTCTTTCTCCTTCTCCCCTCTTCCTTTCTTTTTCTTTTGTTGGTCTTGGAGCTTGAACTCAGGGTCTGGGCACTGTCCCTGAGCTTTTTCCACTCAAGGCTAATGCTCTAGAACCACTTTGAGTCACCATGCCACTTCTGGTTTTCTGGTTGTTAATTGGAGATAAGTGTTTCACCAACTTTCCTGCCTGGGCTGGCTTTGAACTTGGAATAGCCATCCTCAGATCTCAGCCTCTTGAATAACCCGTGCCCCAGGGTTTGAACTCAGGGCTTTGCACTAGCTAGGCAGGCACTCAACCATTTGAGTCTGCCTCCAGGTCTTTTTGCTCTGATTATTTTGGAGATGTGGTTTTGCTTTTGGCCTAGGCTATCCTGAGCATTCATCCTATTTACATGTCCTGTTATAGCTGGAATGACAGCCATCCCCTACCATGCCCAGCTTATTCTGTTGAGATGAGGTATTATAAACTTTAAAATTTTTTACTTTTTATATTTTTTCTATTAGTATCAACTAGTTAAGAGGGTTGCATTTTGACATGTCCATGTACACTCACAACGTACCTTGGTAAGACTTACCCTCTCCATCAATCTCCTTTTTGCCCCTTTCCCCAAGTCAATCTTGACAAACTCCATTGTTCTGGTTTCATATATGCACATAAAGTATTCTGACCACATTCATCCTCCTCCACTCTTACTTTCCCCATCTCCATTACCCCATCATTACAACTTTCAGTGAGTTCTGCTATCTTTATTCATAGGTATACTATACTTCTGTATTGTTCAGCTTTTAATATTCTCTTTCCCCTCTCTAGCACCACCAATCACACAATTATATATATATGTATATATATATATGTTCTCCATCTTTTTTCTGTGCACATGTATGTATACATGCATGTATATGGATATCTGTGTATATATGTGATTTATGTATACATTTACCTTTTAGGTTTACCATACACCGATGAGAGAAAACATGAGACTTTTTACTTTTTCCCATACTGGTCTGGAACTATGATCTTCCTGATCTCAGTCTCCTGGGTAAAAGTCATGCAGGTATCAGCCAGGGTAACAGTCATGCATTAGTGCACCTAGCTATCTGTTGAGATTCAGTTTCTTGAACTTTTGCCTAAGCTGATGATCCTGATCCCCTTTCCCAAGTAACTAGGATTACAGGCATGGGCTACTGACAAATTATTATTTAATTCTTAAATTCACTCTAAATCTGTTAATAATATAGGGATTTTATATTTGCTAATTACTAGACACTGCATCTTTATTTTGATCATGTAAATGTAGTCTCCACTACACTTTCTATCTATCTGGCAGATACTGTTTTATATAAAGTATCTTGGTAGTGATATAGTATACTACCATGTAAGCAACCTGGAGGAGATTGATTTTATTTTTTCTAATTTACATGTTTCTGCTTTCCCTAGTTAATTTTACTGGCTGTACTAAGGCCAATTTTCACAGTAAGAGTAATGGAAAGCATCTAATATTCCCTTTTAATGAAGATAATGACTTCTAATTTAAGGTTTTATCATGTTAGAGAATTATCCAGTAATTATTAACTTTGAGAAAATATCAGGTACTATTAAAAAATCACAATTAAAATGTCATTTTAATATTTATGGGGATAACTACGTAATTTTTCTTTGTATCCATTAATGTAGCAAAATCACCAGTACCTAGTCATAACTGTTTTCAGCCTGGTATTTAAGAAGCCTAGTTTATATTCTGCTGCAGGAAAAAGGTAAATGTTTCCAAAGAATCAAATAAGCACTGTCTAAGATTACTTGATTACAGATTTGTCGAGTAGTAAATACTTATGTGATCTTCTTACTTTCACTTTTACACAGACACTTGAAAACAAACTGAAAATTTCTTGTACTAAAAATGTTCAAGATAGTAGCATATTCTGTCCTCCATAACCACAAGTTCTTTATATGCAAAATCAAACAACTGAGTATTAGATATAGGGAAAAATTTGCCTGTACTGAAAAACATTTAAAAAAAATTCTTGTCATCATTTCCTAAACAGAATAGCATATGAGTTATTTACACAGCATCTTCATTGTATTAGGTAGTCTAAGTATTGTTGAGGTGATTTATATTATGTGGATCAAAGTGCTTAAGTAATATGAAAATAATAACACCATTTTTAAGGGAATTGAGTTTTTATGGATTTTGGTAACTGCATGTATGGTAGGTAGTGGTCTCCTAAAATTCTCCATGAATGCTGAGGGAAAGCTCACCCGGGCTGTCTCCTTACTCAACATTCTGTAATCATGCACCTATGCTTCATAATTACTAGAGTCTAGGGCTCCTAGACTTACCCTGCCAAATCAATTGTCTGCCAAATCCTTTCACTTGAATTCCTTATAACATTAAACCGAATTAAACAACTACACAGCTCAAGGGGTTAGGATTTTGATGGAGGTGTAGTTTTGAGTGGTGGAATGCCTGGTAAATAAGCACAAGGCAGTAAGTTCAACACCAAATTAAAACAAACAAAAGACCACACAAAAAAAGCTGGGCACTGGTGGCTTCTGTCTATAATCCTAGATGAGGAGGCTGGGATCTGAGAATAACAATTTAAAGCCAGCCAGGGGAAGCAAAGTCCATGAGACTCCAATTATCCATCATAAAAGCCAGAAGTTGAGTTGTGGCTCGTGATAGAATGCTAGGCTTGAGCAAAAATAGTAAGTGCCAGTGCCTAGGCTCTGAGTTCAAACCCTAGGACCTGCACAAACACACACACCTCTCCCTACCACACACACACAGAACTTAAGACTCTTCTTCCTATACCTTTGCTCTTCCAGGGTTCTTTTACTCAGTCAAAGACTGAATCAGAAATCTAAGAGGCATCTTTGAGAGCTTGTTTGGAGGTTCTAGCAGGGGAGCGCAGCTACTCGTATACCCTTGACCGAAGACCGGTCCTCTTCGACCAAGCGCACAGCTTCGGGAGGGACGCACACGGAGCGGTGAGGGAGGAAGGGGACACTCGCCTAGCCAGCCAGATCAGCCGAATCAACCCTGGCGATCAATGGGGTGACAGATGTTGCAGCCAGATCGCCCTCACATCCTAAGAGACATCTTTGATAAAACTCTTCTCTCAGTCCATTATCTCTAAAAAAAAAAAAAAAAAAAAAAAAAAAAAATTTTTTTTTTTGTTTTTGGTGCATTCCTACAGCTTGAACCCAGGGCCTGGCCACTCTTCTTGAGCTTGAGCTTTTTTGCTCAAGGACAGCACTCTACCATTTGAACCACAGCTTCACTTCTGATGTTTTGGTGGTTAATTAAAAATAAAAATATATAGACCTTCCTGCCTGAGTTGGCTTTCAACCATGATTCTCAGGTCTCAGCCTCCTAAGCAGTTAGGATTACAGGCATGAGCCACAAATGCCTGTCTCTAAAGAATATTTTTACCTTGGATGTGAGAGGGAAACAGAAAGAAGGAAGAAAGGAGGGAGGGAGGGAGGGAAAATTTTAAACTAATGAATCTCTTAACACACAATATCTGTAGCTGTCTTCATTCTTGTCTAAACTGTCACCATCATTTGGATACTCTCTCTAGTGTTAATCATTACAACTCAAACAATCTTCTTAAAAGTCAAATATGGACAAATAAAGATGTTTTAAAAGTGTTTATTGGATAAAGCCACCAATGTCAGTTATCCCTCTAGTCATACAGTTAGTTCCCTTACCAGCGTTTCAACATTCTTAGCTAGGCCTCCTTTCAGTGTTTGAGAGACAAATTATAACCCACTCTTATGCCACATTCTTGTTAGAATTCCTCTTGCATGAAACAGTTCCATACATTCTTCAATTTTCAGGTGAGGGTTCAAGTTTTCTAACATCCTCCCCAAGTCCTCGTATGCACATATATATATGCTGAAAGAGATATATATCTATCTCTTTCAGCATATGAGGGTTGTAATAAGTTATCATCTGTAAAGAACTCAGAAATTGCTGTTCAAACTGTACATGAAATATATATCAAGAAGTTTAAACAATCTGTTTTTAAAAATTCATTGCTAAACTAAGTGTGGTGACAGTAGAAATAGGGAGTTCCACACCAGTCTGGACAAATCTCTAAGACCCTTTATAAACAAACAGCCCCCCCACCCAGCACCTATTTAGTGTTCTAGAACAGCAAAATGAATGTTACATTTATTCTCCCTAAAGAAAGTCGGTGTTAGTTCTAGAGCAGCACAGTCCAACTGAAACAAAAATCTGTACACACAAGTTTAAATTTTCTAGTAGCCACATCAAAAAAGAAACTAATAAAAAGTTGTTTTACATAGTCATATGTATCTATATCTATCATACATTTATTTATATGTATATATTTTACTTAGCCCAAAGTATCTAATTTTTTTCCCCCTTTGGAGATAGGGTCTCCTCAGGTAGCCTACAGTGGTGTCAAACTACTTGTCATTCTGAACAGCTGAGACTACAGGCAGATATTACCACACCTGCTTTAAAATACCATTTTAACATGTAATCAATATAAAAAATTATTAATATAGTTCACATTAGATTTTTTAATGTGCTATGCACTTTTATGTGGACTAGCTTCATTTCATATACCATATGTGGTCAATGGATACTGTATTAGACTAGTTACAGAAGATAACTCTGTATTTCTTGTACTTAAGTAGCATGCTAACAGAATCAGTTACTGTTTTGTTGTTATTATTGTTTTGTGCTGTCCTGGGCTTAAACTCAGGGCCTGAACTTCTGTGTTCAAGGCTAGCACTCTACCACTTGGGCCACAGCTCCACTTCCAGCTCTGTGGTGATTAATTACAGATAAAAGTCTCACAGACTTTCCTGCCCAGGCTACCTTCAAACAGATCCTAAGATCTCAGCCTCCTGAATAGCTAGAACAGGGAGCCATCAGCACCTAACAGAATCAGTTACTTTTTTCTTTTTCTTTTTTGGTGCCTGTACTGGGGTTTGAACTAAGTCCCCGAGCTCTTATTTTGTGTTTAAGGTCAATGCCTTACACCTGCTAAGCACTCACTCTACCACTGAGCCATTACAGACCTGTTTTCAAACCTTCATTCTCTGGGTCTCAGTCTCCTGAGTAGCTAGGATTACAAATTTAAGTTATCAGTGCACCTTTCCACTTTTATTATGGAGTTCTACTTTGTGCCAGAGATTAAAACAGATAAGTCCTTGCTATCATAAGCCATACCACAGTTTTCAAAATTTTCCAGAATGTAATCTTTCATAATTTTAGTAACCAGAAAAATATAGTATGGAGTAGATAATATGAGCATATTTCTAAATTTGAATACAGTCTTAAACATTAATTTAGATGACTAAACAAACAAGTGAATCTACAAAACAGTAGATACAAAATTTCATTTTGGCATAAAGTATACACATACAAATATATTAAAGATGTATGGAAAATATTTACTATTATATAAGAGTTCTATTTTTAAAATGACTTTTCCATTTTTACTTTCCACAATGCTTTTGTTTTCTGTGAAAGACTATTTTATAAAACTATATGTATGTGTATGTGTGTGTACACACACATATACATATATACACATACATATCACTATTCACTCAGCAACTACTATACACAAAACTGAGTAAAAGGAGTCATAACCTTAATAAAATTTAGAATTACTTAAGGGAACTAATTCAATAGAACACTAAACATACTACACGACCGAATATAAATATCATACGAATTAAAATGTAACCATCAGGATTCTAAGGAAAAGATCAATCACACTTGATTGGAAAGGGAAAAATGGTGAAAAAGAGAAGTTTCATGAAGGAGAATGAATTTGAAGTGAGAAAAATTTAATTAGTAGGGGAAAAAGTAAGCACTACAGATCAAGCATGAAGCCTCTATAAAAGCACAGTAAGACATGTAACAGAGTTTGGTTAGAATGTAGGACAGGGCTGAGCACCCTGGGTCAAGACTGTAATCCCATCTAATTAGGAGATGAAGACGAAGAGCATCACAGCTGGAGGCCAGACCAGGCAAAAAGTAAAGAGAAACCAATTTCAACAGAAAATCATGATGGTGCTACACTGCTTGCTCACTGCTGGGCAGGAGATGAGAGGGAATAAGGGGGGAAGGGAGGAATGCAATGTGTCCTAGCAAGAGGCCATGAGTTCTAACCTTACCTCGGTCCTGTTCCCATCCCCAGGTAGGGCAGATAAAGGGAATAGGTTGTAGGCTGGAATAACAGTTATGCGGGCCTTCAATTTTCAGAAGAGTGCTTCTGTAAATGTCCTGAATTTAGCAATGGGGAGACAGATGCTTCAATCAAGAAACTGTTCTACCACCTCTTATTACCTCTATTGCTATGGCCTTGGTTCTAGCCACTAGAATCTTGGAACTGGTAACACAGTAACCACCTTTAAACCAAATCTTTTTGCTTCCCTTCTTGTATTCAGGCTCTACTTTCCTAAATATCAGCCATATAGATCCTTTTATTTGGGGAGATGCTGGGGATTAAGCCTAGGGGCATGCACATGGTAAGTATACTCTACCACTGAGCTAGATACTCAGCCCTGACATACAGACATAGTCGGGGGAGAGGAGTACTGGGCTTTGAACTCAGGGCCTCATGCTTACTTGGCAGGTACTTAACCATTTCAGCCACACTCCCAGCCTTTCTGCTTTAGTTATTTTTCAGGACAGGGTCTGGTATTTTGGGGCTCAGTCAGGACGGTGATCTTACTCACAATTCCACAGGAAATAATGTTTCCTAAATTTTTAGGCTGGTCTCAAACCACAATCCTCCTATTCTCTCTTTCCTAAGTGGTTCTGACAGATCTTTTGGTTTGTTTTGTTTTTTGCCAGTCCTGGGCCTTGGACTCAGGGCTTGAGCACTGTCCCTGGCTTCTCTTTGCTCAAGGCTAGCACTCTGCCACTTGAGTCACAGCACCACTTCTGGCCATTTTCTGTATATGTGGTGCTGGGGAATCGAACCCAGGGCTTCAAGTATAAGAGGCAAGTGCTCTTGCCACTAGGCCATATCACCAGCCCCCTGACAGATCTTTTGGAAACAGACTATCACACACCTTTACTCAAAAACCTGCAGTTATTTCCCATGGCACAGGGTTAATTTAAGTCACCAAAATTTTTATTAGGAATCTCCAACACTTTGAACTCACCCTCTAATACTGATTTTATCTCCTACTTCTATTCTGTTTGCTCACTCTAAATACATAAGATATCCCTGCCACAGTTCTTTGGCTATTTAATCTGCCTGTAACACTCTTTCATTTGTTCTGTTTCATTCAGGTTTTAAGTCTTCTCTAACTCCATCCTTCATCAAACAAACAACAAGTTCCACCAATTCTCTCCAACCCGACTATCCCTAACTCAAAGTAGAAAAGGAATATTCCCTTATTGTACAAACTTATTCTTTTTTCTTCATATTAACATCATCTACCATTTTTTTCTTCTCTATCAGCTTGAACTCAGGTATCTAGCTGGCATTCTACCACTTGACCCATTTCTCCAGCTCTGCTCTTTGCTAGTTATTTTGGAGATGGAGTCTCAAAGACTTTTCTGCCTGGGCTAGTTTTGATCCTTTGGATCTCAACCTCAAGTAGCTATGGTTACAGGGATGATCCGCCACCACCACCTGCAATCTTTATGCTATTATTTTAAAAGATCTAAGAAGATAGATATTAATTTTGTTTGTTCATTTCAGCTACCACCTAGAAGAGTCAAACATATAGCCGTGTTCAATGCACACTTGTAAGAGTAAAAGGAAGAGGATTACATGGTGATAGCAGTTATTTCCTTGAAATATGTTGCAACATGCTACATTTATGTAAATATAATCTATAGAAAATGTATCCTAATTTACTACATAATTTTCCACTTATACACTGCTAGTAAATTAAGCTCTGAACACATAAACAACTTTTAATTTATTATCAATTTATCTTTGAAACGCTTACCTTTAAGTTAGTTATTTGCAATGAGGGAAGCAGTGATTGACAAGAACAGATATGCATC
This sequence comes from Perognathus longimembris pacificus, assembly GCF_023159225.1. Lineage (NCBI taxonomy): Eukaryota > Metazoa > Chordata > Mammalia > Rodentia > Heteromyidae > Perognathus > Perognathus longimembris. The sequence continues at coordinate 20,043,958 of NC_063168.1, read as the reverse complement.
TGTTTCCTTCTCTTTTCACTTCTCTGGAACCAATGAGCAAAGAATCCCCACTACCCCTCTTCCTCTCCACTGAATAGTTTGACCTTTTCTCTTTCCCACAGAATTGACCTAATCCAGAGACCAACAGGGTATGGCCAGAAATAAAAACTTGGTAGTTTTTTATACAGGCTGTTGAGATGGTGGTAGCAATTAGAGGGGAGCCAAGGCAAGAGAAGTTAATGTAGAGGAACTTGGACAAACTAACTTCTCTCTCTCTCTCTCTCTCTCTCTCTCTCTCTCTCTCTCAATATGGGTTTTAAACTTTAGAGCCTTGTTCATGTTAGCCAAGCACTCTCCACTTGAGCTGCTTGAGTCCTTCACCACACTCTTCTATTTCTTGAAACAGGGTATGTAGCCCAGGTGCAGCTCAAGCTGGAGATGCTACTACCTCTGCCTTCAGAATGTTGGGATTAACAAGTGTCCACCACACCATGCCTGGATGCTAACAATTTCATTCATGTATGCTTAAGGCAGAAGCTTCTCGTATTTTAAAATACAAAACACTAACTTCTTCCTTGTTGTCTTCTGAAATGATGCTGAAAGACAGAGTTGTACTTTAACATGTTTTGCGGTTAAATACCTAAACTTTAAATATTACTATATAGATTTCAAGCATATAACAAAGCATGGTGGTGGTGGGGAATGAATAATGAAGTGCCTACCATGCAACTGTGTTCATTTTTTTTTTGCCAAATGTGTTTGATTTATTCTAAAGATTCATTCTAAACTTTACATGTTCTAAAGCCATATAAATGATCTATTATATCCTTACTCTGTTAATTACCAGTTGTTTCCTTAGGCAAGTTACTTGATAGCACTACCTATTAACTTATATACTCTATGAAGATTAAATGAATTAATATACTGCATAGAAAGCATTTGAAAAAGTCTCTTCCTAAACTGGGATTGTAGCTCAGTGACACAGCAGTTGCCTAACATGTGAGGGAGCCCTGGGTTTCCCCTCCAGCACAAACAAAAACAAAAATAGGAAAAGTTTCTTGTTCACAGGAAGCAGTGCATATCATGTTAGCAATAAACATACAAATTTGTGAATGGGCCTGCAATTATGTGTGTCTATCAATAAACATATCTAAGAAAAGTATAAATACAAAAATGGTATGTGTAAAATCCATATAATATCAGATGTTTTCAAAATTTCTTTAAAGCCAAAATATGAAGTTCAGGCTGAAAAGGCTCTCTAGCCTGTGTACAGAGGAACTGAAAGTACTAACAGTAGAGAGAAAAAAAGCTTTTTTTGTTTATTACAAACTAGGTAACATTAAATTGAATACTAATTTTGGCCTAAGTAATTCATGATAATTTAAAAATATCTAAATACTTTGAAGCCTTCTTTTATGTGATCTGAGAGGAGGGCTGGGAGACAAGCACAATTTCCTAGGTGAGATGCTAGGTAGAGACTCTACTTTTCTTGTCTGATTTTTTTAAACTAAGCAGAACAAATTAAAATTTAAAATGGTGTTTTATAGAAGGATCCACTTAACTGACATGATTTTCATAAAAACTGGATTCTGCAGAATTTGTCAATGCAATTATGAACACATTACTTTGTTTTGACATAGGAATATTGTCATAGACTCTAGGTCAAGAGATCAGAAAACATCAAAACTTAAGTGTCCCACATATTATCTGGGATGCAGTGAATTTTTTAAAGAGCTTTTTAATCACACACACATATATGTATACACACACACATATATATATGCTTGAAGACCAATTGATCTAATTTGATACACAGAAATAGCTAGATCTAATGAGTAACTGATAGGTATCATTTACTGGTCTAGAAATTTTTATGCAGGATCTTTGACTTCATGTGAAAGATCTCCATGGACAAAACTTAGAAGATCACCACAGATATATTGTTTAAGCATGTATACTTCTGCAAAGTGTTAAAAATGTCTATTACAAATGACAACATTCAAGCCTGGTGAAACAAATAGGACGGTAAGTAAACTGTGCTAAGTACATCAACGCCGTGGAGATAAAATATTTGTTTCTCCTAGAGTTTTCCAAGTATTTACCCAGCTAAATTGAAAGCAACAATTAAACCTAACATCAAACTGCGAACCTCTCCCCAAGGAGGGTTTAAAAAAAAAACTCAACAACAAAAAACCCGGATTAAGAGAAGTTGCCCGTGGAAAAGTTTTGTGTAAAAATTTTACTTCTCAAGAGAGAACTTCGAAACGGAACTATGGCTTCTATCCCTTCCCCCTTCCTCCAGTAAAATATTTACAACCCCTAAAGAGGACTCAACGGGAAACCAAGCTATGACTTGAATATACCAACAAGGAAACAACTATTCTCCAAATGGAGAAAGAACCCACCAACACTCACCCAGTGCAAGAAAAGGCGCAGCACCTGCCAAGCCGGACGCTTAAAGAATAATGGCTCAACTTTCGGACGCAGATGATTTCTGAAGGAGTGCAAGCAGAGATCAGAAAAAGTCACCCCCCCTCAAAAAAAAAAAAAAAAAAAAAAGGATGTCAGTCTGGGGCCGTATCCGCTGCCGGCTGGTGAATTCCAAACCCGCGGGGTTCGGCACCCTCCGGTGGCGGCCGGCCTGGGGCCTCGGCGCCGCGGGCAGTGTTTACACCTGTCACGAGGGAGGGGGAGGGAGAAAGAGGAAGCCCGTGCAAAGCCCCAAACTTCTCCACCGCTCCCGGGAAGCTGCGGGCAGGTGGCGGCGGAAGGCCAGGGCGAGTCCGCGGCAGCAGGACAGGGATCGGCTCCAACTCCCCCGACCGGAGTCCGGGATGGCCAGCCCGGACCGCGCCGTGCGCTTTCAGGCGCCGCCAGCGGCGTCCCCTCACCCGCCGCGTAAGAGAGCAGAGCCCGAAGCCCGCAGGCCCGCAGAGCCGGCTCGGTCCCGCATCCCCGGTTCCGCGGCGGGCAGGTGCTTCAGGCCAGGGCGAGGAGCCGGCTGGTGGGCCGGGCCGGGTCCCCGCACCCTCTTACCCCGCGCGGCTGGGGGAGCGGAGCGGCCGCGCTTACCTGGCTCGTCCGGGGCGGCCGCGATGGGCATGGCTCTGGGGCCCGGGGAGGAACTGACTCCCCGGGGAAGGACCGGCTACTCGGACGTAGAGCTGGCGAGAGCGGAAGGCAGGCTGTCCTCAGCCCTGTCAGCGCAGCAGCGCCATGGACGCCCACCCGGAGTTTCAGCGCTGTCGCGGGACCCCCATCCCACTACCCTCCGCCCTCTTCCGCCGCCGCCTCCTCCGCCTCCTCCTCCGCGGAGACCCCCCGCCCACTCCACACACTCTCCCATCATGCAGCGGGGGAACCGCTGCCGCCGATACGTCACTTCCGGGCGCAGGTGGCTAGGTCGGGCTCTGGTGAGTGCGGAGGGTTGGGGAGGGGAGGAGGACACTAGGGGAATTAGTGTCACCGAACGCTTACCCCTGCGCAGGCGCCGTAGCGCCGAACGCCGGCCGCCATTTTGGGTGTGGGCAAACTGCCCTTTCCTCGTGAGTCTCTGAAGTGTGCGAGATTGACGGCCGCCCGCCGCCCGCCGAGTCGCTGCTGGCTGCTCGGAACTGACGCTCTCCAGCGCGGTTAGCCGTTAGGGTTCAGCCTGGTACCGAGTTAAGTCTCCCCAATAAAACGTCAGAGGCTTGGAAACAGAAGCAGGTCTCCACCAAAACCAACCAAATAACAGAAAACCCTGCAGGGCAGCCTTCATCTTTTTGCCCGGGAAAGGGACTTTTTTTTTTTCATTCAAGAGTCCTTTTTATTTCTTCCCCCCCATGTAAACCAACACTAGAGGAATCTGAACGTCCACAAACAACAAAGAAGTGACTGCGAGACCCAGCTCAAGAAGAGGAAGCAAAGAGCCTTTGGCAGAAGAAGCCGAATTTGGCTAAGGATCGGCGGCGGTGGTCTTTCTTTCCCGGGGCTGGAAATCATCCCGCACACACATCTCCCGGCGCGGGTCCGCTGCTTTTCCGGCATCGGTCCTGCCCGAGCGGGCGATCTGTGCGTTCCCACCACCTTTCCCCTCCTCTGTTGTGAGAATCTGTCAGTTACCCCTCGGCCCCCCAACACACACAAGGTAGAAAAGCCTCCCGGGTTGTTCCGCCGGAGATGACGGGCGAGACTCGGCTCCGCGCGCGGCACTGGCTGGCCCAGCCTCTGCATCAATAATATCAATTATTTATCGTAGTTCCCAAACAGCCGGGCTCCGCTAGGCAAACACACGCACCCAGAAAACCACTCTTCATCCTAGACCAGTGCCCATCCCCTTGAGAGGAGGAATTCCATATATCAGGGGAAAGATAAGGACAATAGCAGTTCATCACGGGGTCGCCCGCCTCACCGGCAAGCTCCTGCACAAATTAACTTGGAACCCTGACACAGACCTGCGTTTGTCTTTTTACAGCTCGGTCGGTGCAAGGTATATGGAGACGGTATCACTTTAAATTGGGGTACCAATTGCTTTGTGGTGATGCTGTGTGTGTGTGTGTGTGTACGCGCGCGAGTGTGTGCAGTTTTGTCATTGCTCGGTCACGAAAGTGAGGAAAAAAAATCTATAAGGGATTGTCAATTTTATTCCTATTGTATTTCGCCCCCTGCCGGTTTGAAAAAAAATGTATATGTCACTATAAATGTTTGTTGGCCGGGAAGAAAAAAAATATATGTGTGTGTAGGAACTGGAAATGAATTGATTTTGGATAAACAGATGCTTGTTTTCGTTTAACAACTCTACTAAAGAGAAATATCGAAATAAGAACATACGACAAGATCCTAAAGCAGACTACACTAAGAAAATGTTTAAATAAATGGACTTTAAATATTTTAATAAATGTGAAATAGTGAAGTGAAATAGCATAACCTCACAAAGGAGGGGGGAGTCTTCTTGACTTCATAGATAATGCATAATTACAAAATGATTATTTTTGTGAATTATTTGTCAATTCTGTTTACTTCAGAATCATTTAAGAATCTGGAAAATGAGTAGTTATTTGTCTAACTGACTTGTGAATACTGAATACAATCAACCAGTAATTTAATACTCTTACATGTAATTCTGAAAACAACATTCTAATGCCTACAAAATTGTGTGACAAAAAGTCTGAATGGGGGGCTGGGGATATAGCCTAGTGGCAAGAGTGCCTGCCTCGGATACACGAGGCCCTAGGTTCGATTCCCCAGCACCACATATACAGAAAACGGCCAGAAGCGGCGCTGTGGCTCAAGTGGTAGAGTGCTAGCCTTGAGCGGGAAGAAGCCAGGGACAGTGCTCAGTCCCTGAGTCCAAGGCCCAGGACTGGCCAAAAAAAAAAAAAAGTCTGAATGGTTGCGTTCTCATTAAAACCTATTGCATTTGAAGTCAATAGTGTTGTTTTAACTTTTAAATAGTATTACTATAACTGTTTTACCTCACATTTGGCATCAACAAAAATAATAAAATTACTAATTATTATTTGTTGTGTTTCTATATTTTCTCCTGCATAGATTTTTTAAAATAAAATTGTAATTTATAAGTAGATTCTGTATCCCTGATTTTCACCTATTATATTGTTTCCTTCTATCATATAACATCTTATAAAAGCTTAATTTTAGTTGTCTACATCATAGTGGAATAGACAACATGATTTATCTATTATCCTATTAATGAATATGTCCCATTTTTACAAATAATACTTTGATGAATATTTTTTATATTTGGCTCTGCCAATTACTGAGCTTGATGTGGGTGGTTTATACCAGATAACTAGGCTGCTTGGGAGGTGGGAATCAGGAAGATAATGGTTCCAAGCCACCTGGGCACAAACGTATGAGAGCCCATCTAAAAGTGTTTGTGTACACCCTAAATTCCAGCTACTGCAGGAAGTATAAATAGGCAGATTGTGGTCCAGGCTGACTTGAGGAAAAAGTAAGACCCTCTCACAAAAATAGAACAAAAATGGTTAGAGGTGTGGCTCAACTGGTAGAATGCCTTCTGCCCTGAGTTCAAACCCTAATACTGCCCCCCACCCCCACAAAAAACCCTAATCATTTACTGATGATGCTAAGAAGGTTTTAAAGATATTTTATCATGTCATATTATTTTCCTAAAAACTGCACCAATATTCAATGCCATCAGTAAAGTCAGGAGTGTGTTAATTTTACCATCTCTTCTGCAGCAATGAGTAGTGATTAAAAGGGGGGAAAAACTACTGCAATAAAATGCAAAAGAACTTATTTCACATTGTATTACATAAGAAATCAAGCAAGTGCCAAATTCCAGATATCTGATATTCTGGAAAGGGAATAATATAACAGACCTGGGTCTGTGAGCAAGCTGTATTTTCACCATGGTTCTGTATGAATTACTTAAGCTTGATTGACTTCAGTTTCCTTATAAATCAATGAGAAGGTGGAGCTAGAACATAGCTTCTCAACCTTCACGTGTGTATGTGCTAACTTTGCTGGCCCTTTCTGTAGAGAACACTCAATTCCCACAGACATTCAAATCTCTAGACTCTTAAAGGTCACTCATAGAACAGGTTCAGTGAGGCTGAGTTTAAGAAACCTGCTGGTGCAGGGTGTGGTGTGGTATTACATGCCTGTAATCCCAGCTACTTGGGAAGTGGAGGTAGAAGGCTATCTGCAAAACACACAAAACCCTAGCTGAGAAACAAAATGGAAACAAAAGGGGCTTAGGGCATGACTTAAGTGGTAGAGAGCTTAAGTGAAAGACCCTGAGTAGACCAGTATTGCCTTCCCCAATAAAGGAAGAAAAGTGAACAAGATTTCAGAATGAGTAAAACAGGATATGTCTTGGTGGTTCAATTTATGATCCTATCTTTGGTTATTTTTGAAATTTGTCCTTGAAACTTAATTAGCAATTAACTGGACACTTCTATGTACTCAGCACTAGGCTGAGAGATTAATATAAAGGAACAGGTCTTGAGCCTTGCCCATAAACTCAGGAGTTTACAGTCTAGTTAGGAAAAGAATACTGATATGCCTGAAATGATTATCACATTGAAACTAGTTATTTCATCAAATAGACAACAATTCAACTGTGAGCTGCCTAGGACTCACAATTGGAATTCAGAGAAGAGAAGACCTGTTAATAGCAGGGAAATGTTTCATTTTGCATATGTTGACCCCACTGTATCCAAATGGTACTGTAGAGTGATGCTACTCCCAGCTTCATGTTTCCCAACACCCATTCAGAGTACCAGCCCTTCCTTACTGGAGGAAAGTGACCTTTAACTTAATGCCATTTCAGAGAAGTATTGTCAAACTTCAATGAAGTTTGTCCCAGCATGATTCTTTTATTTATTTATTTATTTTTACAACACTTGAACTATGCCTCTACTCCCAGGCTGTTCCAGACCTTGATTCTCAAATCTCAGTAGCTAGTAATCTAGATCCTATCTAGTAGCTAATCCTGAGTAGCATTGTTCTTAATGTTTCAACTCTTGAATTTTCTCTGGCTTCTTTGGGACCTAGGATCTTGTACCTTGTGTAAAGAACTTGAGAATTCTCTCATTGTTATTTCTCAAGAGCCCACCACTTTTGCTTCAACATCTCTAACTAATTTTCCATGTTCCTTCAATGCCCAGGCTACTCTAATGGCTATCCCTTCTCCAAATCTTTATTAATAGCAGTGCTCAGTGATAACTAACTGTAGAACTTCCCTGTCCTCCCTTCCCCATCCCCTCTAACCAGGTTAATGTGGCTGCCCTACAAGCTCTTCCTTCCCAGAGCTGATACTCCTTCAAGACTGTTACCCACACCCATCTTGACTCATCCTAGGCCTGGGATACAGCTATTCCAGCAGCTGCTCTCTGGTACCAGAAAGAGAAGAATCTAGACATATAAACAGAGAATTTCATTTAAGTGTGAAAGAACAGCATAGAACCTTGCTAAGAACTTTCTTCAATTGCTGAAGATAATGTCCCTAATTCACAGAGCTGTGGTACAGATGAGATGCACTAAGTATATGTAAAATAGTCCAATGTATAGGCTAGTATTGGTCTCTTAGTGGAAAACTACTGTCACAAATTGATGTCTCCTTCAAAACAGTGACTCTCTTGACTAGAGTGATATTTACACCACCCTCATCCCTCACCCTTGACATGGGGCCATTTAGCAATGTTTAGAGGTATTTTGGTTGTCATAATTGAGGTGCCAGTGAACTAGCACCTACAGGTAGAGGCTAGGGATGCTTCTAACTGTCCCACAGTGCAGAAGATGGCCCCAACAACTTTATCTTGCCGAAAGTATCAGGAGTGCCAAGTTTGAGAAGCCTTGCTCTAGATGATTCATTCAGAAGCTGCTGATGTTGCCTCTGCTAATTCTGTCCACTGAGACTGCAAATACTGGGCTCATCAAGTGTCTGCTAAGATTACTCTGGGAGCCACACTACCACACTGCCTTTCCAGACTTTGTCAGTGTGTAACTCTCTGCTGCCATCTGTGCCTCAACTGGAGTGTTAGAGCTGACAGAGAGTATTTTCAGTGTGCTGGCCTCAGGCACCTATTATGTACCAGATCCTCAACTGTCATAGCCCTGTAGGTACATTAAATACATATTGTTGTGCTTCTTTTCCTCCCAGAAAATCAGGCCCCATCTGGGTTGGCAACGCATAGTTGCGATCCCAGCACTCAGGAGACTGATGCAGGAAGATCTCAAATTTGAAGTAAGCCTGAGGTACATTGCAAGACCTTGTCTCAGAAAACAAAATAAAAAACAAACCACAAATGCAGGCTAGACCTTGCCAAGGCTCAGACATGAGAGATCTGTGCAAAGAAAGGGTATGGTAGGAGTTCCTCCTGTCTGGAATACAGAGATCTTATCCTTAAACCCTAGCTGGAATCAAGTCAGTAAAAGGCACGTGTGTGTGTGTGTGTGTGTGTGTGTGTGTGTGTGTGTGTGTGTGTGTGTGTGTTGGTCCTGGGACTTGAACTTAGGACCTGGGTGCTGAGATTTTTTTTTTCTCAAGGTAGCACTCTATCACTTGAGCAAAGCTTCATTTCTGGCTTTTTCATCCTTCCTTCCTTCCTTCCTTCCTTCCTTCCTTCCTTCCTTCCTTCCTTCCTTCCTTCCTTCCTTCCTCCCTCCCTCCCTCCCTCCCTCCCTCCCTCCCTCCCTTCCTTTGTTTCTTTCTTTCTTTTTGTAGTTAGTTGGAGATAAGTCTCACAGACTTTCCTGCAAGGGCTGGCTTGGAACCATGATCATCAGATCTCAGCCTCTTGACTAGCTAGGATTACAGGCATGAGCCACCAGTGTTCAACTGAAAGGTATTTTTTAGCCTTTCACTAATACCATCAACTTTCTCCTCTAAGGTAAAGAATTCAGTCTAAACCTGTGGACTAGAAGCTGGCAGCAGCCATACAAGCTGGCTGTCATGTCCCTCCACACCCTTTGTACTTTGTGACTCTATCTTTTATTATTTAGCTCCATCCACCCTGGTATGCTACACATTACTTTGCCCCAGTGCCATCACCAAACTAAAAGACAAAAATGATCTGACACAGTAAGTCTCCCGGTGTGATGCAAGTAAGATGCCCAGATCACAGATAAAATATACAGGTCACAGAAGTATGCAGTAGTCTTACCAAATATGTCTATCTGGAATCCACATAAGGCTTTAAATCTAGCTTCCACATTACAGGAAATACTGGAGGAACAAGTTAAACAACACCACAGCAAACAATCATAAAAATTCAGTCCATGAATATTCTCAATTAAAAGAGACTTAAGAGAAACAATAATCAAATGTTGTACATGACTCTTGATAAGATCCTCATTTGAACAAGTCAGTTACTAAAGACATATGCTATAAACTGAAGAAACCTGAATATGATCTGACATTAAATAAAGAGTTGTTAGTTTCTTAGCTATAACAACAAAACTATGGATATGTACAATAGATACAATGGGTATGTAGTTACTTTTTGGAAATGCAACATTAATTTATTTTATTTTTGTGCTAGCCTTGGGGCTTGAACTCAGCGCCTGGGTGATTTCCCTGAGCCTTTTGCTGTTGTTGTTCAAGGCTAATGCTCTACTACTTGAACCACAGCTCCACTTCTGGCTTTCTAGTGGTTAATTGGTGATAAGAATGTCATGGACTTTTCTGCTTAAGCTGGCTTTGAACTGTGATCCTCAGAACTCAGCCTCCTGAGTAGTTAGGATTACAGGCATGGCCCACGAGCACCTAGTGGTAGTTTAAGAAAAGAAACCCCATATATACAAAGATAAGAAAAATAAAACAAAATGCTTACAAAGCTAGGTGATAGATAAATATATAGGTGACATTTATTGAATCCTTTTTTTTTTTTTTTTTTTTTTTTTGCTACTTTGGATACCTTCGTAAGTAAAAGAAAAGAGAAGCAAAGGGATAGTCTGCTTGAAATACCTGAGTATACGGATGAGGTCTGAATTTATGTATTTTGATGATTGCATTCCCTAGGCAATCATTGTCAAATATGCATTTCCCAGCCGGAGCAGATCCTGTAAACATTGATCTTGAAAAATGCTCTAAGGAAAAAGAAAACAAACAAGAACTGCAACTTCAGAATCAATTGTAATTAGTTTCAGCCCTCTAATGTGCACAAATACAGTGGAACTACAACTCTGCCCAACAAAGAGCAGTTCTAATTCAGTGTTAGAAAGAGAACAGCAAGACTTATATTATCATGAGTAGTACACCACTTAAGTGGCAGTACAGATGAAGTCTTAAAAATTCTATTCTCTCTGGTTGGAAAACCCTTCATCCTGCTTCTTTATTCTATGTTTGGAAAGAAACATTTTAATCTATGTGGGAAACAGCCTTCCTCTCAATATAAGAGCTGCAGAGGGCTGGGAATATGGCCTAGTGGGAAGAATGCTTGCCTTGTATACATGAAGCCCTGGGTTCGATTCCCCAGCACCACATATATAGAAAATGGCCAGAAGTGGTGCTGTGGCTCAAGTGGCAGAGTGCTAGTCTTGAGAAAAAAGAAGCCAGGGACAGTGCTCAGACCCTGAGTTCAAGGTTCAGGACTGGCAAAAAAAAAAAAAGAGCTGCAGATGCCTCTGTGAGGAACTCAAATGGCTTAAAACTTTTTTTTAACTCACTGTATTTAGGATAGAGCTTATCTCTCTTCACAAGTATGTGCTAGCCTATGGCTTGTTTTTGACCAATAGAATGGGTAGAAATGGTGCTATATAACTTCGCATTAAGAGATAGGAAGTTTTCAACTTTAGTGCTTATAAAGATCCCTTATGAAAGGGAGACACTGAAAAAGCGTATGATTCTCCTCTGAGAATGTGAATGTGTAATTTATATACAGAAGCCTCATGGAAAAGAATTGATGTATCCTGGCTCCCTGTCCTTAGCTTCCAGACAACTGTGTAGGCGATCCATCTTGGACATCCCAGGCAGAAGGCCTTTAAATGAGTTGAGATGCAGCAGATATCACTTGGGGTAGAACTTTCTTGTTGAATTTATTGAAATATAGCAATGCTTGCTGATGCTTTAAGCTACTAAGGTGTTTTGTTTGGAGCAGCAGGTAATGAAAACTTGCAGGTACCTACTTTTCTAGCTTTCTTTGTAGCTAATTACAGGCAAGTAACGTCTGCTGAATCAATCAGATCTCTCTGCTGTGGACTTTGATTTAGGACCTAGAATATTCTCCCAATGATGATGTGACCAGTTACAGAGAAATGGAACTTCTGAGGTGGTAGGGACCGGTTGCTGTTCAGTACCTAAAACCAGTGGTACTTAACAGGCCAGTTTCAGCAACACCTTACCAGACAAGATCTCTGGCATGGTTTTTTAAAAATATATGTCTGGCCATATATACGGATCCTGTTTTTTAATCCAGGAAATTCTGAGATTTACGTAATAGCCTTTTTTTTTTTTTTTTTTTTTTTTTTTTTGGCCAGTCCTGGGGCCTGAACTCAAGGCCTGAGCACTGTCTCTGGCTTTCTTTTGCTCAAGGCCAGCACTCTACCACTTGAGCCACAGCCCCACTTCTGGCTTTTTCTGTTTATGTGGTGCTGAAGAATTGAACCCAGCACTTCGTGCATGCTAGGCAAGCACTCTACTGCTAAGCTACATTCCCAGCCCCCATTATAGCCTTTTAATAAATTTCTGTCTGCTTAATCAGCCCATGTTGACTTCTGCTGTGTAGGATAAAGAATGCTGACAGATAGTCCTCTTAAACTAGTTTTCTTCTATTTTTTTCCTTAACATAAAGTTCAAGGGTCAAGAATTACTTCTTTTGGAAGCCTTCATTTACTCCCCATCCCCAAATCTGATGTACTTCTTATGTAACTGGAACATCACTACAATATTAGCCTTACATGCACTGTAGCTTCTAATTTCCTGATCTGTCTACTCCATTAAACTGATAGCTTTAAAGGAAAGGACTGTATTTTTCATCTCTGCATCTCTAGTGTCAAGTATAGAGCTTATCTCGCATTCTCTGGATAAGTAAGTAATTAAATGAATCAAATTGATGCTATAAATTTTAGTATGCTTATAATAATAAAACAAACAGGCATCATTTCAAAGGTTTTAAAAAATTATTTGTATTCTTGTCATAATAGAATATTAGTAAAGACCTGCTGACAATAAAAATGAAGCAAAATTTAGAACACTGCTTTTAGAAAATGCCAGCATAAATTCTTTTAAATTACAGCTGTTGATAGTATTAATAAACTCCCTCTCAACCTGGTAACTGTCCTCCATTTATGCATTACCAGAAAAAATTCCAATGATTTGTTTTCTTCTTTTTTCTGTAAAAATATTAAAAGAATGGGTTGAACAACCCACTTAGATGATGTGCCCTAGAGTATTTTAAACTATTAGGGAAGAAGAACTGTAAGAAGTAGAAGGATGATAGGTACATACCGTGGTGCTTTCAACCTTATGATTTAGTGAAGTTCTGGCAAACTGTTCTGGCAAAATGTTCCCATTTGAGAAAAGTGTGATGTTAAAGGTGAGTGAAAATACTTGGATCATCAGAATCTACCTGCTACATCAGGATATCCAAGTATGGGGTCTTGGCATCTATGTCATTCAGAGTTGCATGAGTAAAGATGATTTGTACTAAGACAAAAGTCCATTTGTTGTCTTTTGGATATTAGCTATTATTTAACCCCCAATCAAACATTATATAATACATTATGGTTTAAAATATGAAATTTCCCCCACAGGACCATCTGTTGGGGGTTTTGTCCCCAGCTAGAAACTGAAGGAGGTAAGGCCTAGCTGGAGAAAGTAGGTCATTTGGGGCATGCCTTTCAAAAGCACATTTTGCCTTGCTCTCTTTGCTTCCTGTTCACCATGAGGTGAAGTTCCTCCATCGCATGCTTCAGCTGCCATGATGTTCTTCTTAAGTACATGGAGCCAAGCAATCATCGGCTGAATCTTCTGAAACCATGAGCCAAGATAAACCTTTCCTCCTCAGAATTATTCCTGTCAGGTTTTGGTCACAGTGATGAAAAAGTAACTAATCAACATGTCAAGTCTGGATCTCAGGTGCTTTGAGGACATAAAGAGGAACAAGATACTCCCTATCTTCTAGGAGTTTGCAGCCTACTATCAGGTATATGCAAAGGTTTGCATAGGTTTGTATAATTTTCTAAATGTCCTTCACTTCAACAAAACAACTCTTTTTAAAAAATTTAATTTACTTATTAATTGAACACAAAAATTTTTGACAAGGTGTTGTGCAAAAAGGGTACAGTTACATAGAAGGGCAGTGTGTGCATTTCTTGTGATATCTTACGTCCTGTTTTTCTTTCCCTTCTCTAGGTCAGGTAGACATATATACAATACACAATGTACCAAGAACATATACAGTAACCACGTGGCCAAGCCCAAGAAAATTCGCCTAGGGCTTTAAATGTAATGTCGATATTAGACAATATGTCAACAGTAGTTTTATATGAACGTACATACATAGCTTTTGAGCTATTGTATTCCACTGAGAGGTCAATTTTTGACCTTTATATGTTGAGTAGTTGTTTGGTTTTAGTTACATACTGTTGGGTCGCTGACCCAATCCTGTGGGAAATACCATTTGACAAGCAGTTTTTGGTTTCACAGACCTGGTCTCTACTGTCTCTCCGTCTCCTTTTCTTAACAGTCATATATCAGGGAGATCATGCCCCTTTGTTTTCTGTGTTCTAGGCTTGTCTCGCTCAACATTATTTGTTCAAGTTCTGACCATTTCCCTGTGAATAACAATATTTCACCATTCCTAATCGCTATGTAGTATGCCATTGTGTATAGGTACCATATTTTTTGGATCCATTCATCTGTGGAGGGGCATCTGGGTTGTTTCCATATTTTGGATATTGTGAATTGTGCCACGATAAACATGGAAGTACAAATGTCTTTTTGATATCTTGGGACTTGCTGTTTAGGATAGATGCCTAGGAGTGGTATGGCTGGGTCATAGGGTAGGTCTATATTGAGCTTTTTGAGAAACCTCCATACTGTTCTCCAAAGTGGTTGTACTAATTTGTACTCCCACCAACAATGGAGAAGGGTTCCTCTTTCCCCGTACCCCCTCCAGCATTTGTTGTTGCCTGAGTTCAGAGTACAGGCCATTCTAACTGGGGTGAGGTGGTATCTCAGGGCTGTTTTTATTTGCATTTCTTTTACTACCAGGGATGTTGAACATTTCCTCATATGTTTCTTTGCCATTTTTATTTCTTCTCTTGTGACGTCTCTCTTTAGCTCCTTTGCCCATTTCCTAATTGGTTTATTGGGCTTGGAGGGGCTTAGTTTTTTGAGTTCTCTGTAGATGACAGATATTAGGCCTTTGTCTGTTGCTGTGCTGATAAAGATCCTTTCCCATATGGTTGGCTGTCTTTCTGAACAAAACAACTCTTTAAAAAATTATTGTCTCAACTTCATGGATCAATATGAAGTCTAGGTGAGATGCTGTAAATGAAGCACTGAACATGAGGGGTTAGACATAGTAAATACCAACAGATGATGATTATTGTTGCTGTTCTCACAGTTCTTATATTGTGCTGTATCCTTAGCAGCAGGGAGACAGAGCCAGTTAGCTGTATGGAGTTTGAGACAGACAATGCTTGCCAAGAGATGAAGCTATACCCATGAAATTTGTGGACCTTAAGACACCTGGGTATCAAGTGGGTCATTGTTTCCGGTTTGCAAGGCCTTTCCTCTGGTTCACAAAGCAGTTCTTGGAATGGAGCAAGGCAGGACTGAATTTTGGGTCATGTGTGAGTATAAAGAAGAACCTGCAAGTTGGGTGCCAATGGTTCACACCTATAATCCTAGCTACTCAAGAGGCTAAGATCTGAGGATCATGGTTCATAGCGACCCCAGGTAGGAAAGCATATGAGGCTCTGATCTCCAATTAATCACCATCAAAAACAAAACAGAACTGGAAGATGTGCTATAGCTCAAGTGGTAGAGTGCTGGCCCTGAGATTGTTAACCCAGGCCCAGAGTTCAAGCCACACAATCAGAAAACATTAAAAATTAAAAAATTAAAAAAGAACCTGTAAAACTCATGCACTAGGGAATTCAGGCTGGTGGTTATCAGGCTCTAGAAAGTTTTCTGTACCTACCATGGTACTTACATCTTTACATTAGTCTTAGACATTGCTGATATTCAAGTGTTTGTCTCATGAGAGCCCATATGTCTCAAAAGCACCAACAATGTTGTCTGTGGTACACATATATGTGTCTATCCTGAAAACACCCAAGCACTGACTTTACAAAGTAACTACTAAGATGATCCCAATTGCTTTCTAACACTCAGTCTAGAAAACTGTTACTGAAGTTTAGTTTTGTCAGTTTCATCACAGACAGGAAATTTGCATCTATAGTCATGCAGCTTCCTAATCTTTCAGCCATGTAGGACAACAACTCTCTGTTGGAATGTTTTGTAAAACTCCCTTTGTTAAGAGGGTGTCTATGGGTCACTGGTCTATGAATTATTTTTGGACCTCACCACCCTTCCATCTGTTGTTTTTTCTCAGTCCAGCCTCCTCCATATTCAACCTGGAAATTGCTTCCACAGTAATTATCTATATTACACATCTAATTGTGTCATTTATTACCAAAAATACTTCGCTAGTTTTTCCCAAGCTGCTTGCATGATAAAAACAAAACTCTTGTGCTTAGTAAACAAAATCATTCATAATTTGTTACCAGATTATTGTTATGTTTTCTCCCCCTATGTATTCAATTACTCTATCTTTGTAGACATTTTTCAAGCATGCATGCATTTTCCCACTTGATTCCCTCTACCTAGAACACTTTTCCCTTTTCTACCTGGTGAATGACTACACGTCCTATGAGACTTGCTCAAAGATCACCCCCTTTGGAAAGATGTTTCTGACTCACTGCTTTGAGAATATACTTCTACTGGACGATACTTATCATGTAGCACCATAATAGTTATAGCTCTTGAGAAAATATGAAGATATAAGACGATGACAAGGAAAGCTTTCCTTGTCTTTGTAGAGGTGGATTGCTTCCTGAAATATATTAACGTAAGTGCTTAATTTTGATCTGGTTAAGGTCATCGTCTTATATCTTCATATTTTCTGAGGTAAGAGGATGGTTTGATACCAGCGGGGCAATATAGCAAGATTTTTTTCTCAAGTAACAAACTGAAAGAAAGTTGTTTAGTTCATTTGTAACACAGTATCTAGGGAACTATACAGGTTGTTTTTTTTTTTGGTGGGGGTGGGTGGGAGAGGAAAATCTTGGAGAGAAGGAGGGCTTAGGTGACACTGTTCAAAAAGGACATATACTCATTACCTGACTTATATAACTTAACCCCTCTGCACACCACCTTTACAATAATTTAAAAAAAATAAATAAAAAGAAAGCAAATTGTTAAAAGGATGCAAACAACATAAAATTGTCCATGTAAATTTAAACCTAGAACACAAAGTAAGCTATTCGGCCATATACAAGCATAAAAGGAAATATTTCACACTAAACTTTAGGGTAAAAGAGATTGCTGGAAAGGGAGAGGGCTGTTGAGAGTCAGGTGAATCTCTAGGAAGAGAGATAAGGGGAAGGGGAGTTGTTTGTGAATAGGCAAGTGGCTCCATGCACAGCCCAGTCATCTCAAGTGTGTCTTCCAGACTGGATATTTGCCAAAGATGGGTAACCCACATTCCTTCAACAGGTGCTTTGTTTAACACAATGATTCAGGTGTCACTATGTCCTTCTTTCCCTGGGGTTTGCAAAGTCTTTCTTAGAGTCAGAGGAGGTAGGGCTGAACCTTGGGTCATACTCAGGAGGACCTATAATCTCCACATACTTAAGATGGGATTGTTGCTTTTCAGCCTGTGGTGGTGCGGTCTCTCTTTCCTACCCACAATGTGGTTCTTATGAATAGCAAAGCCTTGTTTTCAAATTCCCTGTCTAACTTCTATATCCCTCACAGTTTCTATTTGTAATTTATCATAGCTTTAACTTACCTAATTAAAAATAAAACTTAAATTATAAGAATGCAGAAAGCAAAGCAATATCTTCTGTCAGGTACTGTACTAGAATGGAATACAGAGAACAAGAAAGTGCCCCCGCCCCAACTCCACAGGTTCCCCACAATGAAAACAGACACATGCACATTGTTTCCTATGCAAACATGTATGTTTTAATAGCAAAAGAAAGATAATTGCTATACATATTATTTCATGACCTGCTTCTTTTCTACTGGAAATAGACCGAATACCTTTTGCTATTAAATATATAAAATTACTCTAGGCTCTGGAGTGTCTGTGTTGCATTAAACTTAGTGAAAATATTTAAGTATTTAATACTAGCTACTGTTGGGCTGTATTTATGTGTCAATTTGAGATATTACAAATAGCATTACAGAATTTCCCATGGTGCATACTTGAGGACTTATGCTATGACTTCTTAGCTGCAAGATAAAAGGATGTGCATATTTTAGATAATTTATGAAAACAAAGCTCAAAAATGACATAGACAATATAAATGGATATAAAGAAAATCTAAAAAATTCCATAGACCACTGACTAGAACACAAGTAAATTTTTTGACTAAGATTAATGTAGAAGATTATGACATAAGATATATGGACTGTATAGTTCAAGTGGGATACAATACTGGGTTAGGTAAAACTCAGAAAGTAAAAGATTCAAGCATACTGATTCCTCTGTATTCCTCACTTTTTTGCCCAAGTGACTTGTGGAGACCCCCCAGTACTGGGACTTGCTGGTGAGAGAGCAGAAAGTGGAAGGCAGAATCCCAGGTATCTCTCCCATATCTCTGTTTCTCTGCTTTGATGTCCTCTCCAGCAGTGATTATGTCCTTCCTGCCTATCTCCCAGGTGAGAGCCTTTCTCTGTGTAGTACCAGCTCTCATTAGGCTTCTAGACGGTGGTAATAATTTGCCCCTCTAGCCTAGGGGTGTTGATAGCCTCCAGCTGTTGCTAACACCTGAATTGCCCCTGCTTGGCATATGGGTACTTGTGACACTGTACAACTACTTGTGATACCATAGGTTTTGAACTTCCCCTATGGCTCTCTAACTGGATCCTGATTGAGAAATATACTTTTTGAAATACTTTACATTTTATCTCCTTTGAGAAATGGAGGCATGGTGTTGAAATGATCAAAGCTGTGCCTCAGTTAATAGAGCAGAGGCCAGAGGCCTCTGAAACTCTGACAGAAGGCCTTCTCACAAATGGTGCAAACTGTGGAGAAGACCTAGCTTCTTCCAGGAATATGAACAGCTGTCATCAGTCCAGCCAGGCTGACTTACTCACCAGCAGTGACTTTCTTATCTGAGGAGGCACCCTGGTGTATCTTTAGAATGATGCAGTAGCATAGACTCAAAATATGACTTGTGGATTTTAAAAAGCATTTTCTTTTTGCTATTGGTTTGTGTTGTGTCACAAAATATTTTTGTGGTTATAAAATAGCATGCATCTATTGTAAAGAGTTTGGATAAAGAAAAGGCTACGTTTAAATTTGAAAGGACAGCAACAAAAAATGCTCAGAAGTATTTATCTTCCCTTAAGAAGAGGATTGCTCTTTATTAAATGGATTCTATGAAGTCAACCGTTTGTATTTGAAATAGTCATTGACTCGATGTTATGTTGTAAGTGCCCTGCTCTTTGCTGATAAGATGCCGAGGGGAGGACGTAATGAACTGAACAAGAAGTCTTTGTTAACTGACTATTGGGATGGTACAGAAATCTCAAGCTAGAATAAGTTTGTCTGTGTGCTGATATCCATCAGGCATTTGTTGTACCAAAAACATGGAATCATTTTACTCCAGGTATAGTTTGGAGAATCACTTTAAAAAAAATAACAGATTTCCCTGTTGTCACTAATTATAAAGGGTTAAGGAAACAGTTGTTGCTAAACCACTCTTGTGGAGCCTTGAACACATGCAGTGTAAACCTGTAACATCTGTATGGACAGAAAAGCTGTGACAAAGGCTCACTGTAGTCACCAAAGGCAAAATGTAGCAAGTAGTGATATCTGCAAATTTCCTATTATTCATTACATAACAAACCACAAACAAATAAACAAATATGTGTGTGTGTGTGTGTGTGTGTGTGTGTGTGTATTAATTCAAACATCTCTTTCTCCCTGCTCCCCTCCCTTAAAACCATACAAGGAATGAAGGCTTGGCTCAAGTAGTAGAGTACTTACCTAGCACGAGTTAAGGAGGCCCTTGGTTCAGTCGCCAGTACCCCAAGTAATACACCCCCTCTCCCAAACCAAAAACAGAAAACAAAACTGTACAGTAGGTCCTTTGGTATTCAAGCCAGTGAATATCAGCTTTGTTATCTTCCTCTTGCAGTAGTTTAAAAAGGAATAAATAAAAGTTCTTCCTATAGTTTATAGACCTAAAATTCAGTGAGTTTTATTGTTTTCACAGTATGCTAAACAAACAAACAAAAAACCCCAAGATATTCTGAGCTGAGAGATGCCTCTAAAAAGCAGTGGTTATGTCCAACCCACAGTGATTGTCAGGGTAGCTGATACCATATCCTCAAAGTTTTTCTCCCCTTCCCTTCTGCTTTCCCAGCCTTTAAGCCTGCCCCTTCCCAACCCGCTGCCTCCCTAGGACTGGCTTCAGCTCCCTACTGCTTCCATGTCTACCTCTCTCAACATTTACCCTCTACCTGACCCAGTGAGGCCAGGGGTTTGGGCCTCAGCCAAGCCAGGCTACCTGTGGCTGCCCAAGCAAACCTATGCGGGGGGGGGGGGGGGGGCGGTCTGAAAACATCTACGACATCATTTTGGGTTCTATTCATTTTACAAAAAATGAAGTCATTTTACTCCAGACATAGTTTTGGGGAAATAACTTTTGTAAGCTAAAAATACATTATGTTGTGGACATTTCCCCTATTCATTCACACAGTTATTTCTCCTCTAAAAAAGAGCTTAAGTTCAGGGCCTCCTGCAACTGTTCTACCATCTGAGCCACATTCCTTTTTTTTTTTTTTGGTTTGTTTCTCAGATAAGGTCTTTGTACTTTGGCCCAGGTTGGTCTAGACCTAATCCTCCTAATGTATTTCTTAAGTAGACAGGACTACAGGCATGTACCACCACAGTCAGCATTCCCTTATCATTAGTATTTTTTATGATTACATTGTACTCTCTAATGTGGCTGACTATAACTATTTTTAAACCAATATTCATGTTGAAAAACAGTCAGGTACCTTGACCGTATTCTATTTTGATAAATAGGACTTGTTTCTTGGCCTAATTTGTCTGGGGAATGGGTTTGAAAGTGGGGGGAAAGGTGAGTAGTAAGTTTGAACATGTCACAGGGTCAGCAAGGTTAGTGTTGGGTGATCAGAGAGCAGTTTTAGAGCAGCATGACTTAGAAATGGGTTGAGAGTGAAAGAAGGAGGCAATAGAGAGGACAGCTGAGGAGGTAAGACAAGGCCTGCATCCATTGGCACACCATATCACCATGTGCATTATTAGGCAACCAGTGGTATCTCCCAGTTATTGACACAGAGCCACAGAAGCCCCATGGTAACTCACCAATCCTCACCTAATGTAACTGCCATCTCTCCTTTTTTATTTTATTTTATTTTTATTTTTTTCTTATTTATTGTCAAAGTGATATACAGAGAGGTTACAGTTTCATAGGTTAGGCCTTGGGTACATTCCTTGTACTGTTACCTCCTCCCTCATTCCCCCTCCCCCTTCTGCGATCTCTTCTATATCTTCATTTGGAAAAGCTGCTTGTGACCCATGTGTGAGAGAGGGCCTTTTATTCTGTCCCAGGGGGTCTATAGCAATAGAGGATGTGTTTGAGTTGAGATCTCAGTTCTGAACTCAAAAGTTGGTTTCGTATGAGTTCTTAGAAGATAAAAATCACAACTAAATCAGAAAAGTTAACCTATGTGGTTGTCCTTCAATGTGATTGCTCAGCTTTATTTCCCAGGAGTACCCTATTGTTTTTCATTGAACTCCATTGTTATTCATTGAACTCCATACTGTTGCTACTCTTCAGCTGTCCAAGACTATGTCTCCATAGTATGCTCAGTTTTCACAGCCGGGACAGTCTCTTTCCATCCGATTTGCCATCAGCAGATTCATAAGACACTATGACCACATCTAGCAGAAGTTCTAAAGATGAGTTCAGCCTGTTCCCAAGCCTGGCCTTCTCCAAATCATTTCTTTAACCTTATGGTTACTTTTCTTCTTCTTCACATACTATTTTAATCATCACTTAATGTGGAGATGGTTGTTTCCTACTAGACACATATTGCAGACAGCAAAGGAACTTAAGTAATTATAGCAAGATGTAATACAGTACTGTGTGTATATGTGTGTATACATACATATACATATATATACATATATATATATAATTTTTCTTTTGCCAGTAATAGGGTTTATATACAGAATCTCTTACTGTCTTTCTTGGCTGGTGCTCTACTATTTTGAGTTATGCCACCAGTTCTGCTTTTTTGCTAGTTAAAATTGGAGATGGAGTTGCTTGGATTTTTCTGTTCAAGCTGGCTTTGAACCACAATCCTCCAAGTTTCAGCCTCCTGAATAGATAGGATTACAGATGTAAGCCACCAGCACCTGGCTTTTAATTGCAATCTAACTCTAACTCCAAATAATGAAATGCTTCTAGTCCTTTTGTAGCATTTCTTTCAGCCTCTTAATTTAATGAGTTTTATTTTCTAACCAGAGGTGAATGAGGAAGAAGGCTTATTTCCTTTCCCCTCTGCTTAATTACCTTTTCTTTCTGCGTCTGCTCATTTGCCATTCAAGCATGGCTCTGCTTTTTTAAACTTCCTCCATCCTTCACTCTTTTCTTGAAGGCTTCTCCTTTTAGCAACCTATGTCTTCCCTGGCTGCCTTACTTAAATTTTGCTCTCAGGATTAAGTTCAGGCCCTTTTCCTCACTGCTACCAGCCCAGAGGCTGCCCTTTGACAAAGACTTGTAGCCACAGAGTGGCCGAGTTATAAGATGGAAAGAGGTATCACCAGCCTCCTACCTGGTCTTTAGTACCAGTAGCTTACATCTCTCTCCCTGACAATCTCTTTGGATCTCTTTCTAGAGAACAGTGATGTTAGGTTTTCAGCCTCCATTTCTCCAACAAATGAGTTTCTCATTCTTTCCACAAAAGCCTGTGAAGAAGGAGCTGGCATTTCATTCATAATGGCCACAGTGTGGTATGGAAGGCCGTGGGAGTATAAGTAAACGTTGTTCTGAGTTGACATAAATGCATCTCCCAACAAAGCCCAGCTGCTGCTGTGTATCACTGACTATGTGGAAAGCTGACATTGTGAGATTACCCGAAAGTCAATGTGTCAAGGAGTGACTTAGGGTATCATGCTGGATGGGAAAATGGAGATCTATTTATTTCATTTATGGTGTGTATGAATGAGTACTGGTGTGTGTGCTTTCTTTCCATTGCAAAGAAGCTAGTTTCTGGAACAGAGAGGGCCAGGCTCCAAAAGGAAAAATCACAAATAACAACTTTGTATGAGTGGAAGACTTCATTTTTCCTCAGTATTGAAAAATGTATGCTAATAGTTATGCTAGGCATTACTTAGTCCTCCAAAGATTTCTGTCAGACCTACATATTCAGATAGACATTCCAACAAGCAATGTGATCAGCAGAGACCTGTAAAGATTTCTGGGGTCCTCAGTCTGGATCCAGTGTATTTTCTAGGTATGTTTGTGTTTCAGGTCCATAAATGAAGTTGTTAGAGCAGCCCTTTTGTTTCTCTTGACCTTTTGTTACAGTCTTCAAGGTGACAGTTCCAAACCCTCTCATTCTTTTCAAAGGTGTTCTGACCCACACACTACCATCTACCTCCACACTTCATTTACTGACAAGGTCAAGGTCTCAGGTCACCTATCCACTGTCTCCATTTGGGGCTGATTTAATTATCCATCCTTTGCTTTTCCTTTCATTTTTTTCTCCCTATTTCTAGGGAAAGATAAATCATATCATATCTGTGTTTACAAAGCTTAGCTTTATTTGAGGTTCTTGACTTTACTAATAATTTTCTACCTCTACCTGCCTCTCTCTCCCTCTCTCCTTTCTGCCATCTTCTGGTTATTGTGATCAGTCTGTCAGAATCAGATCACTGGGTCCTTTTCATTCCAGTTGGTTTTGGTGTTGTACCATTGCCTGGGCAGATAAACAGCTATGTGGTTTTTGTTTGGAAGGAAGGACTTTAGGCAGTTCCAGTGTCTGTACAGAGGTTTCCTCTTACAATTTATTGACTTGGGCATATAGATAATACTCAAAGTTTTTCTAACATAAGAATCCACCTCATTCCAGATCCAAAACTATTATCTAGGACCGGAAGATAACATTGGATACACTTCAAATTTTTGCCAATTTGTTGTTGTTGTTGGTAGTGGTCATGGGGCTTGAACTGGGGACCTAGACGCTGTCCTGAGCAATTTCAGTCACGGCTAGCATTATACCACTTTGAGCCACAGCTCCACTTCCAGTTTTCTGGTGATTAATTGGAGATAAGAGTGTCAAAGACTTCCCTTCCCCAGGCTGGCTTTGAACTGTGATGCTCAGATCTCAGCCTCCTGAGTAGCTAGGATTAGGCCGGAGTCACCAGCGTCCTGCTTTTGCCATGGCGTTTACAGGACCATGTGATCTCTTTCTGGCCTTTCTGGCTCACTGGCTCATCTGTTGCATGTGCTACCAAAGTCAAAGTATCCTACTGGACCTTCAGGCTGATTCCTTTTTTCCCAGCACAACTTGATTTCATACTTATTCCTATGCTTTCTGAAATGGCCTGCTTTTTTAGTGTAACTTCAAGGATACGAGGTCCTAGCAGACATGGTTTATTTTGAGTGATTTTGAAATATGTGCAAGCCTGCAACAGACTGCCCCATCCTAATTCATCCATTTGGAAGGCAGGGAATGACGACCATCACTACGCTTGTTTATGTTAGAAGTTACCTCATTGGTCATTCCTATGGGAGCAGTAATGCTCATTCCATGAGTCTCTTGAGGTTCTTGCATTCTTTCACTGTTCAGCCTGCCTCCTTGACCTTAAATTCAAGGGCAAGTTTTCTGGTCCCAGAGAAGAAGGCCTATTCCTTTGGGAAGCTCAATACACATTAATATGCAATGATGACTAATGAGGACATGTGGAAAGAATGATGGCATGGGGAGATTATCATTTGGCCACCACCACAGCCATAATTGCTTCAGGCAAGGCTCATCAATTAAAGCTAAAATTAGTGGGGGAAAGGGTATTTATATAATGTCAAAATGTCCCCCAATAAGATGCTGATTGAAAAGATAAAAATGGTAATTTTACAGTGGAAAAATCTGGCAGCTGTTCCCTTAACCAAGTGATCAAAGGGAATATCAGTGTGCATGGGACAAGCAGCCATCATGTGCTTCTGACATGAAGCACGGAGAAGGCGACCATGTAACTTCTGGGATTCTCTTTTCTTCTTTCTTTTGGCAGTGCGGAGGTTTTCCACTCAGGACCTCATACTTCCAAGTGCTCTAACACATGAGCCACAGCTCCAGTTTACTTCTGGAATATTTTTGACAAAAATGGGCACATTGAAACTAACCACCAGGAAACACCAGGAACATTCTATGAAACAACATGCCTGTGTTCTCAGAAAAAAAAAAGTCAAAAGTCAAGAAAAATAAAGAAGAAGGAGCTGTTTCAAATTAAAGGGAGAAAAAGGACTACTAAATGTGACAGGTTTCTGATGTGGAAAACAAAAACATTAGCAACTAGAAAAATCTGAATAAGGTCTGTTAATCAGACAATAACATTGTTTAATGTCAGTTTCTTGTTTTTTTTTTTTACAATTATATTGTGGGTTTACAAAAGATTGATTTCTTTGTTTTCAGAAGATATACACTGAAATATTTAGAACTAAAAAGTCATCATGTCTGTAACTTAAAAATATTTCAGAACATAATTATGTAAATGTAGAGAAAGACATTTTTTTAAAAGCCAGCGTGCTGGGCTGGGGCATAGGTTTAGTGACAGAGTGCCGCTTAGCAAGAAAAGGTTCCAACTCCAATCCCCCTACTATCAAAACAGAAAAGATAAGCAAAACATGTTTCTTTTTTTTTTTGGCCAGTCCTGGGCCTTGGACTCAGGGCCTGAGCACTGTCCCTGGCTTCTTCCCGCTCAAGGCTAGCACTCTGCCACTTGAGCCACAGCGCCGCTTCTGGCCGTTTTCTGTATATGTGGTGCTGGGGAATCGAACCTAGGGCCTCATGTATCCGAGGCAGGCACTCTTGCCACTAGGCTATATCCCCAGCCCCATGTTTCTTAAAGTAATAAAGTTTGGAGAATTTAGAAAGAATATATGGGAATTCTTTATTTGAAACTTGTTAGCCTGAACTTATTTGGTAATATAAAGTTTAAAAACATTTCATAATAATCACAACATTACTATTTACTGAGAATGAAGAATACTTAGCAATGTGTTACTAAGGATTCTTCAAAGGAAATCATTTATATAGCATCTTTTCACCTTTAACCACATGTGATGGGTTGGCTTGTCTTCAAGTCAAAGATGAGGAAACAGGTTCAGGGTGGTAGAAAACCTTGGCTAAAGTCATACTGATAGCAGTGGTGAAGCCATCATTGGAACTGAGGCTGTCTGATTTCAGAGCTCAACTATGTAACCTCTGTGTCATGTGTAATTACTGAAGATTGCCTAGATAAAACAGCCCCCTGTCTGGAAAGCTCAGCCCTCTGGAAACTTTCTCAATGCTATCACATCATATGGTCATACCCAGGGGGCTCTGGCTGAGACTAGGTACATGGTTTCTTTTTTTTTTTTTTTTGCCAGTCCTGGGGCTTGGACTCAGGGCCTGAGCATGGTCCCTGGCTTCTTTTTGCTCAAGGATAGCACTCTGCCACTTGAGCCACAGTGCCACTTCTGGCCATTTTCTGTATATGTGGTGCTGGGGAATTGAACCCAGGGCCTCATGTATACGAGGCAAGCACTCTTGCCACTAGGCCATATCCCCAGCCCTAGGTACATGGTTTCTAAGTATCGTTTTAAACGGGTAGGAAAGACTAATGCTTCTGCTTTAGTGTCCTTCCCTGAATGCATGAGATGACCCTTCTTAGCTTTCGTGCAAGTGGGCAAGGCCATGTGACTAGTTCTAGCCAATGAAAGGCAAGTAGAAGTGATGTGAATCACTTTTACAGTTAGGTTTATAGAGGCCAATGTGATCCTTCCAAGCTGCCTCAAGGATGTCTACAAGTGGAAGTGGCAGAGCCACAAGATGGAATAACCTTCACCCTAGAGTCATTCATTAAGGAGAGACACCTGTATCATATGGATCAGAGATAAATCTGTCAAAGCCACTGAGCTGAGGGCACTTATTCGCGACCATGTCCTAACCAAACTTGTATAAGCACAAGGGGAAGCCTGAGGGGAAACTAAAAGAAGGAAGTAGCTGGGAGGGAGTCTAAGGAGCAGACTAGGGGTTGGAAGGACTGTGTTGGGCTAGAGATATATGTCTCATTAAGAGAGAAGAGCCAAGATCAAGTCAGACATACTTCATTCTTTAATGAAATAATGTGGGGCCAGCATTGCCAGATCTTAACTGAATACTTCCCCCGCCCCAGAAAAGCTGGAAATCTATATTTTTGATGTGGAGCTCTCAATTCTTAATTGTTGGCAGCTAATACAGATGGACAAAACAAAATAAAAAAGAAAACACAGGCATCCATGCTGTTTCCCAAACATCGGAGGTATACTGCAGCCACTTGAAGGGCCTTCTGCTGAGACTCTGGCAAACTCTGCTTCTTCTTCTGCCAAAAGTCACCTTTTCACTGACGTTTCCGGACCAGCCTCTTTGGAACTGCACTGCCTCCTCCTTCCTGCCTTGCACTCTGTCCCTCTTTCTTGTGTTTATTTTTCTCTGTAGTCTTTATCCTCTTCCAAAATAATATCCAGGTGTATGGATGCACACCCAGAATCCCAACAGTCAGGAGGCTGAGGCAGGAGGATGCTGAGTTAAAGGCCAGCCTGGGCTACATAGCAAGACCTGTCTAAAATAACATAAAATATATAATAAATAAATAAGACTCTAGACTTTCAATTTTTATTGAGTGACCTGCCCACTATAATGAAATTTATTGAGTAATCTGGCCACTCTAATGAAAATATGTAAAGGCCAAAATATTCTCCTGGTTTTTTTGTTGCTTATTTGTTTTTGTTTGTGTGATCTCCCCACCCCCTGGGTCCTGGGCATTGTCCCTGAACCTCTACGTGCTCAAGGCAAGCTCTCTACCACTTGAGTCACAGCACCACCTCTGGTTTTTTTTAATAGTTTATTGGAGATGAGCGTCTCATGGACTTCCCTGCCTCAGATCTCAGCCTCCTGAGAAGCTAGGGTTACACTCCAGAGCCACCGGCACCCAGCTAGATATGCCTCTGTTTATGCCAAGAGATGGGAGTAACACCTGACGTGTAGTGAGTGTGGATGAATTTAAACATGAAGCATCCCACTGTGGGGATCAGACAGAACACATCTGGAGATTTGATTCTACTCAAACATCATCAGTTCACCACTTCTGTTTCCGACACTTATTAAGCAGTCCTTGGGGGAAATAAGTCCATTAGAAGTTAAAAGCTGTTTCCTGTCTCCAACAAAGTCAGTATTTGATTTATTTTGTTCTGGGATATGGATCACAATGAGCTTTAAGAAAAGCATTTTTCATTCCAGGGTGCCACATGCCTGCCCAGGTCTTTATAGAATAGAGTGATAGCAGTCTATTCTTTATTATGCTATAAATTCTAGGTTTCTTGACACCCAAATTTCTGTGTCAGTTTTGGGTTGTGGATCAGTCCTTGTTTTCCCAGTTCTCTGTTGCTTATTAATTTAGTTGTGTTGAGTTTCTATCACCATGAATGAGGAACCTTGGCTAGTAGCATGTGATGCTAACAGAACTGTTTTACTTTTCTTAATCTCAGTTTCCCTATTAGAAAACTAAGAGCCAGGCTGGGAATGTGGCTTAGTGGTAGAGTGCTTGCCGAGCATGCATGAAGTCCTGTTCGATTCCTCAGTACCACATAAACAGGAAAAGCTGGAGGTGGTGCTGTGGTTCAAGTGTTATAGTGCTATTCTTGAGCAAAAGAAGCCTAGGGACAAATGTCAGGCTGAGTTCAAGCCCCAGGACTGGAAAAACAGAAACAAAAACAAAACCAAAAATCTCACACACAAAAAAAACTAAGGTCCAGAACTCAAAAATCTTCAGGATTTTAGCATTTTGGAGTTCTGGCACATTTAAGGCTCCTCATCAATGAGCCTACAAACTTTCTTTTTTGCCTTTGATGAATATTGGTTGTGTGAACCCACCTAGCACTCTATCCCGTGCGTAGTCTCACCACCGGCCCCCACATCCTGTGGGCTTAATTATTCTTATATTTAAGACTTCCTCTTGCTGGAAGAGCCACTGCATTTCTCTTCTAGTAACTCCACATTTATTTCCCAACTTCATCCTTGTTAGAACCCATTTCTCTCTGATCCTAGTGCCCTTTTGTCTCCTGTGCGTCTCCTCTTCTTGTTCTGTCTCACTAAGTCTTGTCATCTACAGCATGAAGATGGTTTTAGGTCTTCTTATCCCAAGACTCTGTCTTGTCCTCCCTCCTGTGCCTCTTTTTAATTTTCTTGGGCATGGGTAGAAATCTTATTTTATCAAGTCAGGTTAGAAAGTGACATTGTTTTCTTTTCTTTAAATCCTAATAGAAGCTGGCACCGAGTTTCCAGTTGACAGAGTGAAGTCACCACTAGGATTTCTGCCTTCACCTCAGAGCCAAGCAAAAGTCCCGTAGATCTTGAGCCAGACATTTGGAGGGGACTCTCTAGTTCCGGGGGTGCTGGTTACTGGGGATACAATCATTTTCCTAGCCCACATGGCAGCTGTTGGGCCATACTTGGGCATGAAAATAACAATAGTTAACATTTTTGGAATGTTTCTAAAGTGCCAGGGACTTGGTGTTGCTTTACACAAACACTTTTGTATGAGACAACTATTCTTTGATCTAGAACATTCTTTTCCCAAGTAACAATTCCCCCTCATGTCCTTCAGATCTTCTTAGAAACTACTTTTGCAACAAGACCTACTCTGATACCTCTTTCTGGGGCTTATTCCCAATGACTCCCCCCTTTCTTTGCTCCACTTTTGTTCCCATAGTCCTTTTCACTTTCCAACACACAATACCATGTGGTTTACCTATTATCAGGCATTTATGGCTCAGTGTTTTCCATAACAGCAGGATTCCTGGTTCCTGTCTTTCAGTCCTCATTAAGATGGTAAACTCAAGGGCTTTTATTTAAAATTATTGTTACAGGTCTAGTTCTGTCTCTCAGCCCCTAGATCAGCTCTTGGCACATATAAGTCAATAACTATTTGGAGAGTGAGTGAATAATCTTTGTTTTACAGACACAGAAACTGAGGCACTCATGAGAAGTAACTATCCCAGGTTACACATCCAGCAAATGCAGAGCTTGAGTTCAGACACAAACCATTTGATGTCTTTTCATGCTATATTATCTTTATGTGTGTGAACGCACCGGTGTTCCAGATTTTACTTTTTAAAAACCAGTTTATTACCTCTAAGTAGTTGTTTAAAGGAGTTGCCATTCACCAAAGCAGTTTATGAATACAATGCAGCTTGATCAATGTTACCGCTTTCAATAGTCCCAGCCACTTCTCCTAACCACACCTTTCTTCACTTGCCTTAATTTTTAGGTTATGTATTGAATGTATTGTATTAAATTGCCATTTAATAAAGCAGTTTATATATACAATGCATCTTGATATGTGTCATCATTTCAACATTCCCTCCCCCTTTGACAGAATCACCCTATACTACCTTTATGGATCTCTGGGTCCCCACACTTGAATCTGACTTCCCTAGGCAAAGTCCCCTGCCACTCATCCCAGAAGTTCTACCATCTCCCAGGGCACTGAGCTCAGAGTGTGGTCCCTGTTCTTAATGAACTTATAAATTATCCTCTTCCTTCAGCTCAACTCTTATCTTTTCCCTATACATGCATCATTTTCCAGAATATCTAATATAATATGTAAACATTTTATTTAGACCAGGAAAAGTTCATGAGGCTCTTATCTCCACTAAACTACCAAAAAAAATGCGGAAAGTGGGGCTCTAGCTCAAGAAGTAGAGCACTAACTTGAGCAAAAGAAGCTCAAGGACAGCACCCAGGCCCTGAGTTCAAACCCCAGGACTGGCACCAAAACGAAAAACGGGGGAGGAGGGGTGATGTTATGCTTTTCCCTTCCCACACCCCTCTTGTAGATTATCAACATTGTAAATATGTATGGAAGGGGCACAATCTCATTCCCTTCATTGTACCATGCTAAGAAGACCCAGATGCTTTTCTGTGCCTTGTGCCTGGGCTGAGAGAGATGGATTTTTGTCCCTGAATGTTTCCTATGTTTCTAATAATTTTCTATCTTTCTGATATTGACAAGTATTTTTAGATACTGGAGATTGATCAAAAAATAAAACCTATTGTCATCTTTTTGCAGCTGGACTTCGCATGTTCCATCTCTCAGTGAAAGTTGTGAGCAGAGAGAAAGCTGAATGTAAGTAACCTCACTCCTGGGGAGAGAAACATTAGATAAGGTCCTAGAGCAACTTGAGTTAGGGGCCCAGAGCTCTGCAGTGACCCAGACAGAGGCCTGAGGCCTGGGAGGAGAAGCAGATCCCAGACTGCATAGGAACCTGGAAACCTGAGGACCTTGGAAAGGAAAAGATTCCCTTTTCCTCAGATGCAAAGTGGGAGAATTGGGAGGAAAGTTCCCTGGGGAAATTGCCTTGGGCAAACCTCAATGTTCTCTTTTGTAAAGGGAAGAGGGTACCTATTGTACTCCTGGAAAAAAAAAAAGGCTGTGGTTTACAGATGACTGAGACAGAAGGGACAAAGGGTAAAGCCTAGTCATGGAGTAGTGCTCCCAGGGGTGGCCACTCCCCTCTGTCCAACCTTGAGGGTATCTCAAACTCGTTAAAGGCTTGCTAAAAAACTGGATTGTAGGGTCCAATGCAGTTGCCTTTCAGCTCAGAGGGTTTGCTTCTATTGAGCTCCCTAGTGCTGCTGCTGCTTCTTGTTTGAAAAACACAGGTCAATTCTGGCAGGAAGTCCTCTTGGGTATGGCAGAGCCAATCAAGATGGAAGCCTCCAGGAGCCTATTTCCTCCACCTTGGATTGATTGAGCCTGGTTCTGTCTCAATCTAAGGGAAAGGCAACAGTAACTTCAGAGTTAACTTCTACTGAAATATTCTCATCTCCTGACTGGACCAGGGTCTGGGGCCCATCACTGCGTGGTTGGTTCTCTAGTCTAAGCATCCCAGCATGGGCTGGTGAGAGTTCTATGACTCAAAAGAGGGCAGTTCCTTTTGTTCTCGACTCCAAAAGACAAATTGAGAGTTTCTTATTCACTTCTATAGCTTCAGGGCTAGTTCTTAACTTAGTGGTAGAGTCCAGTAATGTTCTAGAAAAAAGTATTTGTGCAAAATCTAGTGAAAGAGAAAGGCAGAAAGTGATGGAATGAAGTACACAGTCAGTTTTAGGCATGGTCAGTCTAACAGGAAACTATTGGTTTCAAAAGCAAGAGTATGGGGCTGGGAATATGGCCTAGTGGCAAGAGTGCTTGCCTCGTATACTTGAGGCCCTGGGTTCGATTCCTCAGCACCACATATACAGAAAATGGCCACAAGTGGCGCTGTGGCTCAAGTGGCAGAGTGCTAGCCTTGAGCAAAAAAGAAGCCAGGGACAGTGCTCAGGCCCTGAGTTCATGACCTAGGACTGGCCAAAAAAAAAAAAAAAAAAAAAAAAAAAAAGCAAGAGTATTTTGTGAACCTGGGTGATTCTAATTTTCTCCCCTGTGAAACAGGGGACCAGAAGGAAAGTGGGTAGGAAGAGGCTGCAGGAGCATTGGACAACCAGCAGGGGGAGCCTCCACCTTTGCACCTTATCCTCTTTTAAGAGGACTTACTGGTCCCCCCCCCCCCCCCTTTTTAATCTTGTTATGTAGTGTAAGATGCCTTGAACCTTTTCAAAACAAGATGAGAACAAACCAAAAAAATTACAAAATGTCCTAAGCCAAACAAAACCCTTTTCTTTTGGTAAAGCAACAAGACAATACACCAAGTTCAGGGTCAAAGCCCTAGCAGATGACAACTCCATTCTGGAAGCTCCATACTAGGCCAGTATGGCTGAAAAAAGCAGTCAGAGGACATGGAAGGCAATGTATAAGCTCTAAGTAAGACAGAGGTGCATTGGTGGGGAAGGGAAAGGCTAGGATTCTTCTCTCCACTCTATACTTCAAGCCACAAAGTCAGATTTGGACAGATAATTTCAAGGCTTACCCTAGTGGTTGCACATACTCTGTTTTCTACTACCAATAGATTCCAGCCCTGCCTTCATTTACAAGATGTGAAACTACACAGTGAGCCCTACTACCAGTAGGGGGTTCAGGGCTGGACTGGAACTTCTGGTTGGGTCTCTCTAACAATGGCCCTGGGCTTGTACTGCTTCATTTCCAAACTTTCAAAATTCCTTTAGTGAACATGATGCATGATTGGCATTTGAGTCAAGCTTGGATATGGGACAGACAACTTCAAGTGATACAGCTGGAGACCAGTCCACAACAGGTCATTGCAACCGTGGACCTTCATTAGCAACGTAACCTGGTAACTGGACAAATTCTTGCAATCTGAGCCTCATAATACTGCATGTTTCATGAAAGCAGGTCCTCAAACTTCTTTTTTTGTTAGTCATGGAGCTCAAGGCTACTGTTCTACCACTTTGAGCCACAGCACCACATCTGGCTTTCTGGTGGTTAATTGGAGATAAGAGTCTTAAAGACTTTCCTACCTTTGCTGGTTTCAACCAACGATCCAGAGATCTCAGCCTCCTGAGTAGCTAGGATTTAAAAAAAAATCATTTCTCCCAAACTAGTTCTCCTTTGTCTTATCTATCTGCTTTAGTGGTATCATCATTCACAAAGTTACCTGAACATGAGACTTTCCAGTTATTTTCTACTCTATCAGTGCTACACATAGTCAACTAGCTAAGAAGTCCTGCAGTCATCTGCCTGCCTGCCTGCCTCCTGCCTCTATCTGTCTGTCTATCTATCTATCTATTCTCTCTCTCTCTCTCTCTCCCAGTAGTACTGAGATTTGAACTCAGGATACCTGCTGTCAGACACTCTACCACTTTGAGCCTTGCTTCCAGTCCTCGTTCTATCCCTTAAATAATCTATATCCCTTTTCCTCCAAGGAGTCTAATTGGGACTCTCTGGATGGCTACCAGCCTCTGTCTTATCTAATTCCATCTTCAACACTGATTCCAGATGACCGGAAACATCCTATCTCACCAATGGACTCGTGCTGTTTAAAAGCCACGGGTCACCAGCCATGGTAGCACATACCTATAATCCACACACTAAGGAAACTGAAGCAGAAAAAAAATGAGTTTGAGGCATCCTGGGCTACAAAGCAAGTCCTGGTCTCAAAACAAACAATAGATGAAGATAAATTAAGGGTAAAAGTTTTTTGTGTCTTTTAAAATTTTAATTCATTCGTTATTTACAGACCACCATTGTGCTCATCTCACTATGCTCTGAGGTGGCTCTAGTAAGCACAACACAGCCTTCATTCCACTATTGACCGTGAAAACCTCACATCATCTCAGCCGGTGTGCATCTTAATGCTTCTTCACTCTGCATGTGGATTCCAAAAGCATTCCTCAACTAAAGGTTACACTAGTAACGAATGATATGCCACATAGTCAGACCCTCATGGTTTAGCAAACTGTCCCAAAGGTCCTGGTTTTAGTCATCTGGGTAAGAACTTCCAAGAGAGCTCATTTTCATGCCCAACCCAACTCTGGCTGATGAGAAGAATATGGTCTCAGAAGTGAGGAAATGATTCCTTTTTTAACACATGCTCTTGTTCTACACACACACCTTATTAAGGCATCTTTTTCTGAATGCTTTTTGTTTTTTTTTTTTTTATTTTACAGTGCCAGGGATTGAACTCAAGACCTCATGCATGCTTAGAAAGACCCCCAGCTCCTTGCTTAGCTTCTTGTCCTAAATATCTGCATTTGGGGGTTGTTTGTGACTACACTTGACAAGACATGACAAGAAGTTACTTATGTTCTTGATGCTGCTGTGACCACACTGATTCTGGGATGAAGTGAGGAGGAGCTGGTTTGGTATTTATGCACCCAGGCAACCGTCATGTTTACTGTCTCTGGTCAACTTCCAAACCAGCAAACACCGCGCCCGTTAACATAAGTTCTATGGCTGGTTTCTGATGGGTTGGTCTACCAGGTTCAAGGAATTGTCACTTTTTGCTTGAGCAATTGGTGGTTTCATCTGAGGAGCAATTTTACAATCACACATTTGAGTTTCGCCTGACAAAAAAATCACCTGGTGCTCAAGGAGATGGTGAAACCAAAAGGTGTGGTGTGCATTGGGAAGACTGTCTGTTTTTCTTGAGAGATTGTTTGCTCAAGGTTAGATTTGCTGAGTTTCTACTATATGTTTGGCATTAATAGACTACAAAAATCCAAAGCTAAGCTATGGTGTGCCAGGAGTGATGAATATGTGAGCAGATAAATGGAATACAGACACATTGGACTGGAAAGCTGTGTGCAGGATAGAAGAAGTAGAAGGCAGTTGGGGAGAGCTTGTGGAATAGTTGCTATTTGAGCTGGGAGTAAAAGCAAGGAAGACAATTTTTAAGAACAGAATGAGTGAGGGACTGTGTATACTTGGTGCTTTATCTTCATTGACTAATTCAATCTTTACAACAGCCTTGTGAGAAGGAAAATGTTATCACCCTCATTTTACAGGTGAGGAAACAAAGACTTATGAAATCATCTCATCGAGGTCACACAGCTGGTGAGTGAGGAAGTAGGATCTTAAGATATGGCCAGGTTCATAGCATATACTCAAAAACTATTAGGTATTATTACACTGATAGTCACTGAACTCAGGAATGCTGCGTCTAAAACCCTTGCTCTTGATTGTGGTGTTGCTGCGTCTCCAACAACTGTGAAATAAGCATGTGTTGGAACCTTGCTTGGGGCCAGTAGAGACAATTCATTTTTGTGGCATTCTTAGAGGTAGAGTTGGTCTTTGGCTCCTAATGGACCCAGGAATGACCCTGTTAGGTTTTCTATATGCCTTTGTCCTCAAGTTTCTCCTCCTGTTCTTCTCTCACTTTGTGAAATCTATTTCTCAATAAAGAATTAGATATTTGAAGTGAGAATCTTATAACTTGAAATCTGAACAGAATATGGAGATAATTTAGTTCCTTGATTTTACAGATGCAAAAAACTGTGGCCAAATTTGCTGGGCTAGATTTACCTCCCCTGGTGTGGGGATGCCTAGCTTACTCCCTTATCAGTGCTCCCCTTTTCACCCTCTCCCCTAGGCGTCCGACCCACAGGCGGCCAAGGTGGAGTGAAGGGACACGGGCAAGCCTAAAGTGCACATGGCTGAACGAGTTCCCCTTTTCCTCCTTCCTTACCCACCAAGGAAGCCAGGTGCAGAGGGATCTCGGAGACGCTTTGGAGAGCAATCTGGTTTAATCGGGAGGGGCTCACAGTAATATAGTAGTGATGATGAGGATTGAGCATGAGCTGGCGATAGGCTGGCGAGCTTGTCCATCCAAGAGCAGCTCCCAAGGACCTCCCTCATGGGCTAACGTCACTTCCCATAGTACCGCCCTCTGGGCAAAGCCTGAGAAAAGGGAGCACATGTGCTCCCTGGAGCAAGGTGTGGGGATGGTCTCAAAGCTATCCCTTCTGGTTCTGGGCCCAGAAGGAGATAGGTGTGGCTCACTTCCACACTGCCCCAGGGCTGGGGGAAGGGCGGCGTCTCGGGAGCCCTCTCATTGCCCTTTCCCCCTTAAGGCCAAGATGAATCCCCAACACAAATTAATCAAGACAAATTGAAGAGCCCACTGAAACTATTTCAAGTAAGAAGATGAAGATATATTACCTTTTGTGGTAGGACTTGCCTCCAGAATTAAAAAAAACAAACAAACAAAAACATTACTTGTGGCTATGTGTGTCCTCTCTTTTATCTTGAATCTTTTGTCTCTGCTTCAGAACATGATCACCTCAATTATTCCTGGTATAGTTGAAATCCTTTTACATGGATGGGAGAAGATATGGCTATAGGAAAGCCCAGACTTGCCTTGTTTCATGTTAGTGATTTCACATGAGAGAACTTGTCTCTTCTTATTTCAGTATATATAAATCCCAGGGAAAGGTTCTGATTGGTCAACTTTGGGTCACATGGTTACTTCTTGAGCCTATCACTGTGCTATCAGGATGTGCTATGATGATTCACTAGCCCTGGGTCTCAGTGTGGAGATGGGGCACTGGAAGGGCGGCAGGTATTATTGAGGGCAGTCCCACTAGAATCAGATGTGGCTTGAAAGAGGAAGGAACATTACCTGTACTGGAATGATGAGCAGTGATGTAGTCAACCTTTGAAGATTGTCCCCAGTGATCATCACCTCCTGATATCCAGGCCTATATGTAATCTCCTCCCCTTGAGTGTGGACTAAACCTAGTGACTCATTTTTAATGAATAGTGTAAGAGAAACATAATGGCATATCACTTCTGAGATTATCTTATAAAAGCCTGTAATCTCATTTGGAAGAAGCCAGTTCACATGTTGTAAATCCCTCTGTGGAAAAGAAGTGAGGGTGGCACCTAGCCAATAGCCAGTGAGGAGCTGAAGCCCTCAATCCAGTATTCCACAAAGAACTGAATCCTGTCAATTATCAACTAAGAAAGCTTGGAAGAGACTTTGTCCCCATCCAGTATGGAAGTAAAGGCACCCTGACACATTGATGGTGGTTGTTTGATATACCCCAAGTGGCCCAACTTCCTGACCCATAGAAACTATGAACGGGTAAATGTGTGTTGCTTTAAATTGCTAGACTCTGGAGGTAATCTGTTCTAATACAATCTAACCAATACAAGGAGAAAGACATTGAACAGACAAAACCTACAAGAACACAAAACACCATCTGTTTCTGACTATCCTAAGCACCCCTCAGACTTTTCCTTCCAGCTCTATGTTCCTCCCAGCCTGGACACCCTTTTCTCTTCCTATCTTTTCTTTCCTCCCATTCTCATACTTTTGTAAGAGCCAGCGGTAAAGGGGGAAGATACGGAAAAGGGATATATTCGACAACAAGGGTCTACCATGTACCCAGCACTTTGCCAGCCATATTCCATATTGGATCTCATTTAACCATTTCCCCAAGCATAGCAAGTCTAGCTTTTACTAAGTCTACATTACACACAGGAAAATTGAAGTCTAGAGAACAAACGTGGCTTGCTTGAGATTATCTGCCTGGGAAGTGGTAGAGCTGGGACACAAGCAAAGCACATTCATTCCACTGCAGCCTTCTGTCTCCTGGCAGGCAAGTAATTGCCTTTATCTCATAATAGGCTCTGTTGGTGGAGCGGAAGGCTAACTGTGACATCAGGGCCTTTACTCAGAGAGGGCTGACCTGTTTGATTGTACAGTATTCACCAGATTAACTCTGTTCTTTTCTTTCTGTGCCAACAGGTAAATTTCTAACCAGACTAGCTGTCAGCTGAACAAGTCCCCGGGGATGGAATTCCTTCTTTATTCTTCAAATCACATTGTTTCTGTGATAAACCAGAGGCTGAGCATGCCAAGGAGGGCACAGTGCCATCAGCTTACACAGGAGCCTGTGACAGCCTTGTTCTATCCCAGTGGAAGAGGCGGGCCAGGAACTTCAGGGCCAATAGAGCGTCTGGGGCCTTGATACCAAGAAACAAGACCCTCCTTTCCCCCAGCCATGACTAGGGCT
This sequence comes from Perognathus longimembris pacificus, assembly GCF_023159225.1. Classification (NCBI taxonomy): domain Eukaryota; kingdom Metazoa; phylum Chordata; class Mammalia; order Rodentia; family Heteromyidae; genus Perognathus; species Perognathus longimembris. The sequence goes on along the minus strand of NC_063168.1, from coordinate 20,005,578 downwards.
CATCAAGGAAGACATACAACTGAATGTAGAGATTCTGTATGGCGTAATTCTGATTGGTTCACCATGATGGCTGAGCAAGAGAGCAAGCAGAGTTCTTATCTATGGAAGATAGACCATGGAAGAAACTAGACAAAGTAGAAGGCCTAATTTCAAGGAAGGAGAAAACTCATTTCCTTGAAATGCTATTCTGGGCCACAAGGCTCTTCACTGAATTGCATGGTTCAGGGAGGGGGCAGGCAGAGCTCCAAACCTTTAAAGACAGCTTTTTTTTTTTTTTTTTTTTTTTTTTTGCCAGTCCTGGGCCTTGGACTCAGGGCCTGAGCACTGTCCCTGGTTTCTTTTTGCTCAAGGCTCGCACTCTACCACTTAAGCCACAGCACCACTTCTGACCATTTTCTGTATATGTGGTGCTGGGGAATCGAACCCAGGGCTTCATATATAAGAGACAAGCACTCTTGCCACTAGGCCATATCGCCAGCCCCCAGCATTTTTTTTTAAAAGGTCAATTGCTTTATCCCTGAAGGGAGTCTTTCTAATAGAGACCTCAGACATGGGTAATTACTAATCATAATATCGAGAAAAAGGCTTGGAAAGGAAAACAACACAACAAAATGAGGGATCAGTTTCTCATTCAGGACCTCTTCTGCCCAGTTGCTCTCATTTAGTGATTCAGTGATGCATGGCTTGGCTTTCCAGATCCCTCTCTCTGATGCCTGTGCTTCCTTCATCATCAATGCCACCTGCAATCATGAGTCCCAGGATCAAACATGGACTATGGCTACAGAGAAATTTTGCTTCTGGCATTAGTTGTGTGACCTTAGGGCCGCTGAACGTACTGTTCTTTTTGTCTGAATCTACTACTTAAAATTGGATTCTTCTCCACTTCAGTGTGGCCCAACTCACTTCCTACGTAATACTCTCCTCTCTCCGCAAAGCAACACCATTGGAGCACCTTATGTAATCTGTCAGTGTGTCTTTTTTTGGCCGGTCCTGGGCCTTGGACTCAGGGCCTGAGCACTGTCCCTGGCTTCTGTTTGCTCAAGGCTAGCACTCTGCCACTTGAGCCACAGCACCACTTCTGGCCATTTTCTGTATACTTGGTGCTGGGGAATCGAACCTAAGGCTTCATGTATGGGAGGCAAGCACTCTTGCCACTAGGCCATATCCCCTGTCAGTGTGTCTTGTTTAATGCTTTCCTTGGTCTTTTATCTACTCTGCAATGGAGTCATGTGGAGATTTTGGTGGACCACATAATTCGTCACCTCAAAGTACCCATCAGTAAACCAAGGAGATGGAATTCCTCAGGGACGAAGCTCCTCAGGGAGTCACCTTCTGAGTCAAGGAAGTTTATCTACTTCAGTCCTTGCATCGTACAAAAGAAAATAATTCACCCAGTGCCAGTAGCTCATGGCTATAATTCTGGCTACCCAAGAGGTATTGTGGTTTAAAACCAGCTCAGTCAGGAAACTCCATGAGACTCTTATTTACACCACCAAGAGAAGCCAAGAGTGGAGCTATGGCTCAACTGGTAGAGCACTAGCTCAAGGAAAGCATCCACGTCTTGAGTTCAAGCCCCAGGATTGGCATGTAGGTGTGCACACGTGTGTACACACACACACACACACGAGAGAGGGAGAGAGAGAGAAGAGAGAGAGAGAAGAGAGAGAGAAAGAGAGAATGATTCAAGAAAAATTAAACAACAACCAAACAAAAACATAGTAAAGTGATAGGAAAATTTATTAGGAATAGTATACACTTTCTAGGCTTGTTGACCTCCTGTTGTTACATTTTTGAGTTAAAAAATATATTCTTAGCCAGACACCTGTAATCCTAGCTACTCAGGAGGCTGAGATGGAAGGATTGCAGTTCAAAGCCTGTCCGGGCAGGAAAGATTGTGAGAATCTTATCTCCAACTAACCACCAGAATACCAGAAGTGGAGCTGTGGCTCAAAGTGGTAGAGCACTAGCCTTGAACAGAAAAGCTCAGGGACAGTGCCCAGGCCCTGAGTTCAAGCCCATATATAAAATATTTTTCTTTGTATTAATCCTCTGTCAAAAAGAATGTCTGACAAAGATTTTCTCTCATTCTGCAAGTTGTTCCTTTATTATTTTTTCTTTTGCTATACAGAAGCTTTTAAATTTCATATGACCCCTGTCAATTCTTGCTATTTTTTCCTGAGCTATTGAAGTTTCACCCAATAAGTCATTTCCTCCATCTTGAAATGTTTCCTGTTACTCTTCTAAAATAACTTTGTAAGTTTCAAGTCTTATATTAAGATCTTTGATCCATTTTCAGTTAATTTTTGTAAAGGGTAAAAGATGGGAAACTAGTTTCAGCCTGCTACTTGCAGACAGCCAGCTTTCCCAGCAGCCAGGTTTTCCAGCATGATTTGTTAAAGAGGCTGTCTTTCCTCCGCTGGATGTTTTGGCATCTTTGTGGAAGATGAGATGGGTTTATTTTTAGGTCCTCTGTTCTGTTCCATTGGTATGTGTCTGTTTTCATGCCAAATACTATGTTTTATATAAAACATGATGTTTCGATAAACAGATTTATAGTGAAATGATTACTATAGTCTAGTAAATTAATGTGGTCACCACCTCACATTGCGTGTGTGTGTGTGTGTGTGTGTGTGTGTGTAAAACAGTGCCTAAAATACCATCTTAGCCTATTTTTATTATACAATACAGTGTTACTGATCTGAGTCTTCATGATGTACATTGGATCTCCAGATTTATTTGTGTTATATAACTGCAACTTTGCACTTTTTGACAGACCTCTCTTCATCCCGAGGTAAGAGGGTCTCCGGAGGACCACCATGAGCTGGGCTGGCTCCCCATGCAGGCAGGCAGGAAGATACTATGGTTCTCATGATTCTGCATAGGAAAGTGGGGCCCAGTGAGTTTAGCAGAGGGGTAGGGGGTAGCCACTCATACTCAAAAGGGGCTATATAACAACCTGACCCTCCATCCAGCTACTCTATTCATTCACAATGCGTTTCCTTGTTCCTAGCCCAATCCTCAACTACCTTTAATAGTTAACAAAAGTTTAGCCAGCTCTGAAAATGTGTCTGATTTTCTCCACTCCCCTTCCAACAATTCAGCTGGAGTAGCCATAGTAAGCAGGGTTGGGATATGAGAAACCACGTCAGGAGATCATGAGGTTTTAGTACTGTGAAGGTGGTTTGTGGATAGGAACTATTGGATGTGCTTCACCCCTCTAGACTCCAGAATGAAAAGTATCTTAGTAGTATGCTTAACAAATAATCTCTTTAAAAGTTGTGGGAAGTCCAGCAGGTACGATTATGAGTTTGAGGCCAGGCTGGTCAACATAGTGAGAGCCTGTCTTAAGAAGAAAAACATCACACATGTAGCAATAGACAGAAAAATTCCAACAAGTTAGCACAACACTTGCTACTCAGTGGTTACATGATAAATATTTGTTGAAAGATTGAATGAACTCATATGTCCTGAAGAAAAATTAGGAAGAGGAGAAAAGAAAGACAATAAGATTCACACACAATTCTACCACCAGCTCTTAACAATATTCTGGGAATGTTGTTTGTAGAGGTAGCCAAGAATTCCACCTCATGGTCACATGTAGTTACTCAAGCTGATCTCTTAGATGGCTTTCCGGTGTTTCCCTATTCTAAACAGGATACAATGAATTCCTTGACACTTCCGTCTTGGAGCATATCTTAGACTATTTCCACAGGGTAAGTTCCTAGAAATGGAATTCTTGGCTCAAATGGCATATACATCTTTAATGCTTTTGATGCCTTCTGCCAAATGTCCTGCCAGCAAGACAGTACTAATGCATACTTCTATGAGCATTTCTAGAGAGTTCCTGTTTCCAGAGGTGTGATTTTAAAAATGTTTTATTCTGCTATATTAAATGCATCTGTCTATCTACCGATTGATCTATCTATCTATCTATCTATCTATCTATCTATCTACCTACCTATCTATCTATCTATCTACCTACCGCCAGTCCTGGGGCTTGAAATCAGAGTCTGGGTGCTGTCTCTGATATTTTTTTTGTCCTCAGGGCTGCTATTCTACCACTTGAGCCACAGCTCCACTTCTGGCTTTTTGGTGGTTAATTAAAGAGTCTCCAGGACTTTCCTGATGGGGATGACTTTAAATTTTGACCCTCAGATTTCAGCGTCCTGAGTAGACAGGATTACAGGGGTGAGCTACCAATATCTGACCTCAAATGTTTTTTAAGACTGTCAGTTCTTCTGGTGCAGGTGAGACTGCTGCCTGGCATGTTGGTGCTTTAAGAAGCAGCTCACACGCAGGTGTGTGGGAAGACTGTCAGGAAGGTTTGGATCTAGAGTAGCCATATGGAATCTCAGTGCCTGTATCTTCTGCAGCTCTCAAAGTATTTGACAAGTGGAGCAACTTTTTACACTGTTTTGCCCAAAACTGGGGACTTGTGAGTTCAGAGGTCACAGGATCTAATGGCTCACAAGCTGTACTGACTAAGTGAGGTGCAGAGTGAATTCTGAGGGACACAGAGGCTGCTGCCCCACTTCTTACTTGGGAATGATATGGATCTGACTTATTGCTTTGGCCCAAGCTTTGGATAACTAGGCTCTTTATTGATGACAGCTCCACAAATAAATGGAGTACCAAAAATGATATCGGATGACAAAGCTTCTATCTTAAAGCACATTTACAGGGACAAAAATCCAGGCTGCTGATGTGATGGATATAGCTACAGACTATTCACAGCACGTATGAATTCCCTGAGGTCACACACCTAGTCACTGTGTTGTAAAATTGGGAATTGTTTTCCCCAACTTTTTATCATTTGGCCTTTCCGTTCGTTGCCTTGTGATGAGTATTTTCATCTTTCCCATCTCTGGTTATAGCATATTCAACACAACTGTACCATGGTGGAAAAACTTAAGCCACGATACAAACTCCAGGCTTGCTAACCGAGAGCTTCTGGACGGGCAACTGGTGTAATCCATGGAGATTCCACCACCTGGGCGTGAGGGCAGACAGGGGAGCCAGCACCCTCTGTCAGCCGGAAATGGACATGAAGCAAGGAGGAAGTCTTTGTTGTTGGTTTGTAGTGTGTGCGCGGGCACACACACACATACACATGTGCACAATTGGGATCTTATACTTGCTATGCAGTCTCTATCACTCTGTCAGCCTTTCCCCCCCCCCCCTTTTTTTTTTGAGATGTGGTCTTTTCTCCCTGTGCTAGTCTGGATTGGGATCCTCCGGTTTATGTTTCCTGACATAGCCGAGATAAACAGCTATGTTTGTCATGCCCAGCCTTTTCTGTTGAGATGGGGTCTTGAAACTTTTTGTCTTTGCTAGTCTGAAACCATAATCCTCCTGATCAGCAGCCTCCTGACAAGCTAAGCCTCCTGACAGGCGTAAGCATCTTTGTTGCTTTAAGTCTCTGGAATTCAAGCATTGCTTAAGACAGCAGCACACCATTCAAAGTGAAGAGGAGTGGACAAGCTGGTGGAGAAAGGTCCCAGAAGCAAAACTGGACCATCCTTAGCACCCTTTGAATCCTTAGCTCCATCACTCCCACACTGAATTTTCAGTTAATGGAAGAAATGAAGAGTTAATTCTTGGGAAGTGTGAGTGGCGAGAAGAAGCCCAGAAGATCTGTCAGTGAAAACAGGTGCAATATATGTCCCAGAGCCACAGATGCCCCAATAGGAGTGTGGAGCTGCAGAACCACACGCCTTCCCTGTTCTGCCCACTCTCCATAACACATGCAGACCTTGATGACTGGGTTGCACCTCCTACTCACCAGAGGGCCAAATGTGTGCACTGCTCCTCTCCCACATGGATTTACTCATGGCCTGTGAGAACCCTGACAGACTTTGGGAACCTTGAGTCCTACCGCCCCCATTCTCATGATCCCATTCTGTTTGGGGTCAATAGGTCTACTTTCTGACCTGACCAGGAAGGCCCTTTAGGATTCCTTGCCTTTCTCCTTTCTATAGGGATGAGTAGACCTTCCTGAAGAGGCAGAGAATCCCAGACTCCATAGGAAGCCTCTCTTTACTCAGGTAACTGTTTGCCAGGCAAAGGTGGCCCTTGGCAACTGTCTCAGATGATTCTGCCAGTGTTACATACCACTGAGCATAAATCTGTTCTTGTTGTCTTTCGTGGGACGTGGTGCTGGGAGCATCCCTATGGATGAGGAACTCTGCAGTGCTTCGGCAGACCTCTGCATTTGCAGATGGTGTCAATTCACCTGCAGTGCTGCTTCTCAGCTCTTCTCTTTGGTAGTGCCTCTGAGTGGCCTTGGCCCCCTTTCTCTTTGTAGATCTCTTTTCTTTATCCTTACTGTGGAACTCATTTTCTTTGTTGGTTATCTTCACTACTCTCTAAGCAGGAGTGGAGCAGGAACTCTGGATTTCAACTCAACATCTGTCTTGAAAAAGTGCTTTTAAGCAACTGGCAACATTTTCCTGGGGTTCAATTTTCTTCTTCAGTGAGATAACAATGTCAGATCCTTCAGGAATGAGCTCCCTGCCTCCTGTCAGTCCCCAGCCCTTACTTTAGAATTGGTTCTATGTCCCAGTCCTTCAGGGCACATATGCTGCCTTTCTGGATGTTTCCATGTATTCTCTCCCTACCACCCCCCCCCCATCCTCCCACGTCTCCTAGTACTGGAATTTGAATTCATAGCCTCTCACTTACTTTTCTTGCTTGCTTAACTGGTCATCTACCCTTTGAACCATTCTTCCAGTCCAATTTTTGATGGTTATGTTTGGAGATGGAGTCTCAAGCACTTTTTCTGCTCAGGCTGGCTGCAAACAACGATCCTCTGGCTCTCAGCTTCCAGAGTAGCCAGGATTACACTGGAGTGACTCTGTGTGTTCTTTACAGGTGCCTGACAGAGGCAAGGTCTCATCTCCAGTGTAAGTGTTTTCGGGGGAAGACCAGGCTGCATCAGGTGGGTGTAAACCCAGAGTTTGTCTCTTTGGTACTTGACTGCATTGGGACTCTTGATTTGTCCATGTTTAGTGCAGAAGTAGGAGTTAGGCTGCTCTAAGGCCATGGGTTAGTGGTGGAGCAGGGTGTGCTTTGAACCTCCCCTAGTGTGAACAATCAGCAACTTCCCATCTTCCTTTCCCAGATAGGAGGTTCATAAATGTGTGTGCCAGGGCACTGCGCCCCATCTTCCTGACATAGAAAGGGCCCACAGCTTGTTGATTGTTTTGCTAGGGAGTTACTTTTTGTGGAAAAGAGAGAATCTGGTCCCTTTCTGGTTTAGAAACCTTAATAGATTGTAGTAAGTTCTAGAAGTGTGCTCTTTGGGTAAAGGTGAAAGTGGTTCACATAAACGGATGAGATCTTGAACCTAGGCAAATAAATCAAAATTCAGTCTCAGAACTTGATGCTTGCAAAGTGACTTCAGAACTACTCAGAAAGCAGGATGGGACAGCAGGTATATCTGAGACCAGATAATGGGGAGGAGTTTTTTTGGTGAAGAAAATTGAAACAAATGAAAGACAATACAAAAAAAGAAAGGGGTAATTAGGCTCTTGGGGTTCCCCAGAATTACTTCTGAACAAGCTCATTAAGACAAGTGGTTGTTTTCCATCTGGTTGGAGCTGCTGGATGCATCTGGGTGGTTTGTTGGAATAAGGATGGCCTGTCACTGCTATTTTCCCAGCCACTAATTAATCCCTTCTGATCACTGCTGGGAGGGAGGTCATGCACTAAAGCCATTCCTGAAGAATCAGCCAGGTTAGTAGCCAGAGTTCCACCTCATCCCTCAATGTTCATGGGGAGCCCAGTCAGGAAACCACTGTCTCAGGCCACTAGTTATCCTTTGGGAGTTGGTTCTCTTCAGAAGAGGCAAACATACCACCTAGGCATGTCCCCCTAACTCCCTGGACTTGTTTTCCTCATTTGCAATGTGAAAACCTGGTGACTGCTCCTACTTTTTAGAGTATAAACTGCTAAGGGGCAAGTCCAGAATAGAATTATCAGGTAGAGCTGTGACCACCACAATGTAGTTTTAACAGTGACACCTTACTGAGCTTTGCTTCTATGCTAAAGCATTGTAATTGGCCTTCTCTTGCTTAATCCTTGTAGTAATCTTGTAAAGAGGTTTTATAATCTCATATTACAGATGAGAAAGTAAGACTAGACTGGCCAAAATATATCAAGGAAGGTTAGAGAGCTGGTAAGTGGCAAGAGTTGAAGCTCAATCTATCTGTTTTCATGCTCAGAGGACTCCAGGAAGCCAAAGGCTATTGTTAACCCTGGCTATGGAAGAACCTGGTGTTTTGCTATGATCTATAGAAGGAATTCTATAGGCTTTTCCTACCAGGAGGGCCAATGGTGGCAGAGGATGTTTTAGTATATTGTTTCCTTTAGCTTCTATGTCCACTGGGTTACTGGCTTCTCTTATTCCCTCTTGTTCTAACTGTCTTCTCTGACCCCAGGTATATGCAGAGAAGGTCTGTGGAAAGAAAATTAAAGACTTTCTTAGTACATTGCAAGAACCTTAAGGCTGGTAGCTCTTTTTCAAGGATTCCTCTTTCACCTCGGCAGCCAGTATCCAATCAGACAAGTGGTTACTCTCTGTCTTCTCTTTGATCTATGGAAAGGATTGTAAGATAGCATCTGGCAGGCCAGATACAGGCCCATACTGATCTACATAGTTAAAATTATTTTGACTTACTTGCAACATAATTGTTGGCTATGATTTTAAAAGAAAACACAAAAGCTCTGGCAATGAATTTAAAACTCTTTTACAGCAATAAGGGATATATAAGGGCAGCTGCCCATCTGCCCATTTTACTTATTCGAGTTGCCTAATTCCCTACCCCCTACCCACAGTGGCATATGAGTTTATGACCTTTAATTTGTTCTAACAATATACTTTGCTACCTCAGTCTTTGCAGGTAATACCATCAAAATAACAAAGCACCAAACTTGAAGACAGATTTAAAAAGGACATTTTCTCAGTAGTATTTATATTTCTAACTTGAGAAATTAGATTGAATACTTTTTCATATAGTTATGTTTATATGAGTGTTCCCAGTGGGAATCATTTTCTACTCTTTGCCCATAAATTAAAGTTTTATAGCTTCTCATAACAGAAATGTGCCCTATTAGGCCCATTAGGAATTTGTGAGTTTCTGTTGCTGTTCTCTTGTTTTGAGATAAGGTCTCTCTATGTAGCCGAGGCTGGCCTTCTTCTAATCTTCCTTTCTCAACTCCTGAGTGTTGGGGTTACAAGGACATGGAACTATACCCAGAAGATAAGTATGTACAACACACACATATTTCATTCATACATGCACACATATTACAGTGCTGGGGATCAAACTCATGGCCCTGTGCATACTTAGCAGACATTCTGCTGCTGAGCTACATCCCCTGGCCTTCTGTAAGTTCTTTATGCTCTCTCTATTAGAGTTTACTCAGAGGATCTGGATGTAGGAGACACAGAAGGAAGACATTTCTAAAGAACACAAATTTCTCAGGCAACAGCAATGTGGGGGTTGACTAAAGGAATATAATAGTCATAACAGCATTTCTTTGGCAAGGAACTTTGGATAATCTTAAATACTAATTCTCAAGTGATCCTCAAATAATTGTGAAAATTTGCATGCATCAGAAATTAGCCATCTGTGTGGCCAGCCTCCAAGATGGCTCCCAATGATTCCCTGTCTCCTGGGTAGTCACACTTTCATGTAGCTTCCTGTCACACTGGTCATGGTTGAACGGGTATATACCTAGGTAGGTAATGGGATATTGTGGGAGTATGGCATCTAGGTCTCTGTAGCTTCTGCCTTGCTCACTCGTGAGTCAATCTCAACTGCCATATTGTGAAGGCATTTCAGCCAGCCTAGGGAGAATCCAGAGGAGTGAGTGGGCCACAGTGGAAATATGATAGTCATAAACAAATGCTTCTGATTATCCCTGCAATTCCCTCTCAGACAGCTCTGCCCTGATACTTGGTGGTGGCACTGGTATTATCATTGACAGTGGTGCAGACGATGCTGAAGACAAAGACCAGGTAGGTGCTGTAGCAGCAGCCAACACCTAAACTAGGAATATGCTCAGGAGGGACTGGTTATATGTAGGACTGGATGGTGCATACTGTCTGTGCTGTTGCTAGCTCGCCCTGCAATGTCTAGGGAGTGGTGTCACAGAGAAGCCTGTGTTAGGGCGGCCCCCTTGTTGGAAAATTCAGGTGTGGCACCAAGAGAGGCCTGAGACTTTAGAGTCACCATTTCCTTTTAAGCTTCCTGAAAGCAATGGCCTAAGGACTTTGTTTTTTTTTAAATGATTTGAACTCAGGACTTTGTGCTTCCCTAGCACTTAGACAGGTGCTCTTTCATTTGAGCCACACCTCTAGGCCTTTTATCTTTCACTATTTTTCAAATAGGGTCTTGCATTTATGCCCAGGTTGGCCTGGATTGCAATCCTCTTTATTTATGCTTCCTGATAGCTGGGATGTCAGGCATACAACATCACACACAGCTTCTTATTAGCTGAGATGGGGTCTCAAGAAGAGTTTGCTTAAGCTGGCCTTGAACCAAGATCCCTCGTTCTCCCCTCCACTCCACCTCTGCCTCCTGAGTAGCTAGGATTACAGGCATGAGTCATGATGCCAGCTAGCCTTGATTCTTTATTCCTGTAAGAGAACTCTGATGACTATATAAATTGACTTCCATCAGTTTTCAGAAAATACTAGACTTTCCCAAGTTTGAGGATGAATATGGGTTAGGTTTAAGCATGGACTTCTGTTGTCCTGATAACCCCAGAAGGTCCAGGCCAGACAGAACCCCAGCACACCAAGTATTCTATACCTATAGTATTTAGTATCATAGCCACTAACCACAGGTGGCCATGTAAAGTTTAAAGTGATTAAAATGAACATGGAATGGAGGGAGGAACAGTGAGCAAATGCCATTACATTCAATGTACATTAGAACTATGTAACTTGAGGGTAGGGATGGGAGGGGGAAATGGGGGAAAATGAAGGGAGGAGTGACAGTGACTATGAAGCATTGTGCTCATAACCTGACTTATAAATTGTAACCCCTTTGTACAACTACATAATTATACCAGTAATACTACTACTACTAAACTCCATTCTTCAGTCACACTAGGCATATAGACTAGAGCCCCATGGCCACATGTGCTGGCTGGTGGCTGCCCTACCCTGCTGTGCAGATTATGGAACATTTCTATCAATATGGAAAGTTATATTGGGCAAGGCTATACCTAGAACTATAGCTCACAAAGTATTCTGTGCAACAACAAAAGTTTACCCTCAGGGTAAACAGTGTGTGTCTGTAATTCGTGGATTAGGTACAAAAGTCAGTATTCCTAAGGCAAATACATGGCAAAGTCAGCATAGACGAAAGAGATCAGACAGGAAGTTAGTAAATGCCGGTGAGGACAGGCTGTCAGGCCCTTGTAAGCCCAGCTGGGATCCTTTAGGCCCAGGCCCCCTCCTGGATTACCCCAGCCCACCAAAAGCTTTGTCTTCTTCAAACCACCATAGCATGAAATATTTGCTCGTTCAGTCTGGCTTGGAGTATTTATAGCCCTTTATGTTTACATATATAGGCGTATATCTGGTCTCTCCAGTTCAATCACAGTTTCTTCAAGGGAAGATGGGATATATCTTTTCATCTTCTTTTTTTAATAACTCACAGTGTCTATTATGTTGCTCTGTTCTAAAAGTTCTCTATTCATGCTTTAGCTCCAGTATAAGTGATTCCAGTTATAAGTGATTCTTACAGGAAGAGAAACTATAGACATGAATTAGCCACACAGACATAAGTTAAAAAGCACAAACTATATAAAAGAGCATTTGCCCTTTCAATTTAGGAGATTAAACACAATCATCCTTGACTTAATTTTGATGATTACAAGAGGTCTCCTAAAACAGGAATTTACATCATTTATAAAAGCAAGGAGAACATTAGAGTATCTTAAACAAAGCTGTGAAGTGACCACAATTTCTGGCTTTTATCAGAGCTGGAGAGAACAAGTCTATTTCCAATGTCCTTCAGTGAAAGACTGTGGTCTATGTTCCATGACATGTATGATTCCTTTCTAAATTTCTTTTTTTTTTTTTTTTGCCAGTCCTTGCCTTGGACTCAGGGCCTGAGCACTGTCCTTGGCTTCACTCAAGGCTAGCACTCTGCCACTTGAGCCATAGCGCCACTTCTGGCCGATTCCTTTCTAAATTTGAGAATTAGGCTGGGTGTCAGTGGCTCATGCCTGTATTCCTAGCTGCTACTCAAGATACTTTGATCTGAGGATCACAGTTCAAAGCCAGCCCAGGCAGGAAAGTCTGTAAGGCTCTTATCACCAATCAACAACCAGAAAATGGGAAGTGGCACTGTGGCTCAAGTGGTAGAGCACTAGCCTTGAGCTGAGAAACTCAGGGACAGAGCCCAGGCCCAGAGTTCAAACTCCATGACAGACAAAAACAAATAAATAAATTTGAGAATTAAAAAAAAAGAATGTGTGGTAAAAGGAACTGGTTAATTTAACAAACCACATCACTCCATGAAGATTCTCATTAAAAAATTGTTTTCTACAGCTTCTTGTTATTTTGCACACATCTTCCTCATTAACTTTTTATTAAATGTCTTTTTATGCTGAGCTAAAGGTCATTTTTATTGCATTAGGAATAATCCTTATCTTTTTAATATTGGAATTGATATATTAATTCAGAGTAAAAAAATCCCAAAGTATAGTTTACACATAGTATCCTAAATATCACCTTATACACTTAATTTTGTTTAGATTGCAAATAAGATCCTAATGAAATTATGTGAAAAACATATGAATTAAAATAGTCTTGGAGATGATAAGTACTTTTTTCATGCCAGTACTTGAACTCAGGGCCTGGAAACTGTCCCTTGGCTTTTTCACTCAAGGCTAGTGCTCTACTACTTGAGCCACATCTCTGCTTCCAGCTTTAAAAAGTTTTTTTAAAAAATTATCTTCAAGTAGTTATACAAAGGAGTTACGATTTAACAAAGCAGTTCATGAATGCACTCCTTCCAGGTTTTTGGTGGTTAATTGGAGATAAGAATCCCATGGACTTTCTGCCAGGACTGGCTTCAAGTCATGCTCCTCAGATCTCAGCTTCCTGAGTAGCTGGAAATACAGGCATGAAATGAGTACTCTTTATACTGTTTCTTTATAGAAGTGTGAAGGGTCGCCATGGAAACTGGTGTTGTGGTTATTTTAAACTTTGGCTTTATCAGCTTTAAGAAATCTTCCACTCCTGGACCACCTGTTGTCACCTTGGGTTCCCCAAACATGTTACAAGCGCTATTGCAATCCTCGGTCCCACAAGAAGGAGAGAAGAATGAATGGCAGAAGCACTTTCCTATGCATACTTCTCAGCTCGGGGGTGGGGGGGGGTGGGGGACAGGCACCCTGCTTCTAGCTCTCCATCCTTCCTACCAACTGACCCATCACTTCCTCTATTTCCCAGAACAACTGTTTTAGGTAAGCTATGATGATTTGTACACGTTGCTTCAGAATGAATAACAAGTGGGCACAATTGTGTACACCTGGATTTCCAGCTACTCGTGAGGCAGGAGGAAAATAGAGTCCACGAGTTCAAGACCCGCCTGGACAATGTGGAAAGATCCTGTCTAAAAACAACCAGAAAAGAGACTCAATAGTGGAATACTCATAAAAAGGAAGGCGCAGTGTTATTAGCAACTGTTATCAAAATTCTGACTCATGAAAGCTTGGAAGGCCCTAAACCCTCACACCATCTTCCAGGCCTATGACTGGCTGCATACCAGGGCCTATTATTTAGGGACTGTCTGCATTACCCTATGAAACAATGGTGCCTCCTTACCCTGTCTGCTCACCTAGTCACCCCTCTTTTCTCCTGGGAGATGGAAGGGTGTATCAAAGTAAGAGCAAGCGTCTGTAGCTATTTCTTCCCTTGCTCTCTAGTTTGGGTAGTGTTTCAGCACCTTAGATACACCCATCTTAATTAATTAGGATGTATTTCGCAAGGTAGTTCTCTGCCTTATGCAGGAGACTTTAAAAAAAAGCCTTGTGAAATTAGTACAATAATTAGGAAGCAAGTGGCTGGAGGTAAGCATGTAGCCCACAAACATTCAAGGGCACTAAAACATCTTTGTTTCAAAGTCCCAAGAAAGCTCACTTTGGTCACTACCATTGGCCCCTAGCTTCTTTACAGGCTGTAAGTCACCATTTGCCTCAGTCACCAGTTGGACATGTCCTGGCAGTTGTCCGGTGAATAATTACCAAGAAGGAATGAGCCTCCTCCAGAATATGTCTTTCTAGGAGTGTTCACTGTTTAAAATGGATGTGTCAGTGCTACTTCAGTCCTAACCCGACCCTGAAAGGACTTGGACAAGAGTCAAGTGAAACGAGAACTTTCTTTCACTACAGTGTCTTTTGGAAGTAGAGGCAGGAGTTAGGAAGGGGAAGAACGTTGTGGAGGACAATAGCACACACTCCAATGACAGTGACAGGATCTTGGCAGAGCAGCAGTCTGTGTTGAAAAGCAGTTTTCTCAGAACAATATCCATAGATCTGAGTTCCAAGGCCCATCACCTAGCAGTTTGATTCAGTGACTGTTTAGAAGTTCCTAAAGGAAGAGTTGCTTAATTTTGGCTGCAGGACCATCTCTTTCCAGGACTTTAAAAATCACAAATTCCTGAGCCCTACTCTAGATCTGCCAAAACAGAATATCCCAGGGTGAAGCTGAGTTTCTTAAGCAGGCTGATTTTTAAGTACCCTTAACTTTAAACCACTAGACACCTTTGTCTTTTTTATTCATGGATGGGTACTAGAACAGCAATAGCCACAACTCAGCAAACACCAGAGGAATGAATGAAGGCCCTAAGGGGGTGTGGCACTCAGGGGTTCTAATTACCCATCTCTGATAGCCCAGCTCATTAACAGGCTATCATAAACTAAGTTCAATACCAATCCCCCAAGGCACCTTCCAAGCTTGGCTGGGGGACCAGGGGAAGCTCTTCTCAGTCTGCAGCCTCCCTCATCCCCACCTCAACAGGCCTCTGCCTGCCTGGACTGAACTGTCAAAGCCATGACAGGGCAAGCTGTAATTTAGCCTTCAGTCCTGCCCCCTTAGAAAACAGAGGGATTAATGAAAGTAGTTAGGGTATGACTGGGATCCTAGATCCAACATGTGGGAAAATCTCTGCTACCTCCTGGTAAACTAAAGCTGGGCAAACTTGGATAAGCTATCTAATTTATCCTTTAAATGACCTAAGAATCAACTTTCTTTCCTAACCACTCAAACCACAGGAAAGATTAGACAAGAGCAATATGGTCTTGCTGTTATGTATTTACTATGCTAAAATCATGTTTAACAACTTAGTAAGAACTTCTGTCACAGAACTTGAAAGGCTGAGTCAGGAGGATTGTGAGTTCAGGGCCTCTATACAGACTGGGCTACAAAGAGTCCCTGTCTCAGGAAAGAGAGGGGAGGACATGGATACAAACACTGCACTCTTCAACAGAATGGGTGCATAAACTGTAGCATACCCATGGAATATTAGTAACATACAGGAAAAACTATTGATACAGACAGTATGCATGAAGTTCAAAGCCATTAGACAAACCAAAAGAAGCCAGCTCCCAAAGATTTTGTACACACAATGATTGTCTTTCCAGGAAATGCAAAACTATAGGAAATGCAAAACTACAGATCAGTGGTGGCCTGATCTAAGATAGGGGTGGGGGAGAGAAGTTAATTACAAAGGACTGCAAAAGGGCATTTCCCAGGCAATGATACTGGATCTTATTAACATGATGGTTACATCCTGAATCTATGCACATGTTAAAACTCAGACTTGTACACAAAAGGGGAATTTACTGCATGGAAAATTTATATATATTTTTTATTATATTAAAAAGAACCCACTGTATGTACAACATAAAGCTCATTATGTCTCTGGCAACTTCTAAGGTTTTTGGGTTTTTTTTTTTTTTTCTCTTCATCCATGTCCAATCCATGATTATAGTGGGAGTGGCCCATGCTAGCCCCTCCATCCTCCCCCCACTGTCTATGCTAAGTACATTATACTAGGGGCCAAATATGGCATGCAATAAACTGGGAGACATTTTGTAGAAAATTCCTTTATTATAGTGCAAATAACTTTCAGCAGTGACATAATGTAACAACACATTAGCAACATTTTACACCATACAGTAAATAAGAAAGTGTTTCTTTGAAAATATGTCATCATAGGAACATTATTTCTACATGAATGCTGGAAAATGCCAAGGTTTGTTTTTCTCAAGGCAATAGGGCTTTCTCCCTCTTTTTGAATATCTTCTTTTAAATACAAGTGGAAGGAATTGCCATTTAACAAATCATCAGAATGATCTCAGAGGAGGTTTTAAACTGAGGTTGGCAAGATTTGAAATGGGATTTCAAAATTTAAAAAAATAATTTTAAGACAATTCTGGAATACCCCAGAAAGTAGAAGTCACTTTTAATAACTTTGAAGTAGATATACACATTTACTCCAATTTTGCTGCAGAAACAGATTGTCTAAAGCCTGCCTTTTATTTCCCCAGAGCCTGATTGTTATTTCTTGGTTTTTGGTTATTGCAAAACTAGGGCTCCGGTTAGAAATAACTCCGTACATACGCAAATACTTGTCCTGTGAAGGTTTCAATTGCACTTTCCAACCTAAAATTCACACCTTAGACCTCACAAGCTGGGGTAAGGTGCAAACATGTTCCAGTTTCCAGCTAACCATAAAGACAGTGGGATTAGCTCCACTACTCATTTAGCTCCACCTAAATCAAACCATCACATCATTTAGATTAATCCTGATAGGTTTACCCAAGAGGTTCCCATGACCTGACCCATAGGGCAACAGGCAACAAGGGTTGACACTATTCTCACACTAAGCTTCCTAAGGGCTTGGCTGCTAATGAGTTTGCAGACAGGAGAGGAGAGTCCCTTCTGATCACGTTTACTCCCTGCTTGTCTAGGTTCTGCTTGGTCATACAGTGGGGGTGGATGGTTGGCTACCCAAGAATCTTCTCAAGGAGTTTTCCACCATGAATGAATCAAAACCCCTACAAAGATATTTCAGGGTGTCTCTCTGCACTCTTTAAAAGTAGCTTCACAAGCCATGAGAAGTTAATCACTGGCTTGAAAATACCTGGAGCCATAGAACAGCCCCCATGCTGACTATGGCCAAATGAGTCAGCTGGTACATAAAGCTTTGCAATATGCAGCCTGTTTTGTTGGACAAAGTATCATTGTATATAAACACCATGGAACTGTGCAGAACAGTTTCAAAGTTGAGATAAATCCAAATATATCACCTATAAAAAATTCACAATTTTAGTCTGCTCTATTATATTAGACTTTGGTACTGAAACACTGTCTACATTCTCAACACATAAGCATGACCTGGTCACAGCTGTGCCTCTGCATGTTGTGTAAAAACAAAAACAAAAAACTCAAAAGCAAAGCAGGACAAGGACCTGTCATAACAAGAACGCAGTAAGCTGTACAAACAAAACCTAAATTATATATAAATACACCCCCACCCCAGCACCCCTTCCTCCCCCTTTCTACCTGACCAAAGCAATGCCAAGGGTCCTTTTCTCCAGGGCCAGTACAGCTTGTGAAATTCAATGCCCAGGACATCAACTTTCTGTGGCCTAGTACCAGAACTACCGTTGTATAGGGAAACTGAATGAGCTCATTGGAAGCATTCACACTACTGGCTGGTCTCTAACATCTGAGATCCCAGAAATGAGCCTTTCTGATAAACTAGTGGGATCCTTTTCTAATCTGGATCCCATCTTATCCTACTATCTTCCAAGCCAATATGGCTGGAAGCATCTTCTACTCTGAAACTCCAAAGGCATTGCTTAGGGATATTGGTGAGGGTCACATAAGAAAAGTTATACAATGAGATAACAGCTTAAGTTGGTATAAATTATTTCTAAGTAAGTTATTCGGGGTCATTTGCTTCTGCTTTACACTGCATTCCACGATCTTTCATATTATACTTTTAAAAGTTTATATAATACTCATTTTAAAAATTGTCTATGCAATCACCTTGTACATGTTTTCAACTAATTTAATAACAACTTAATGAGCTATTATGCAAATCTAGGGAGTAGCTAATCTTAAGTCAATACTGTGCTAATTCATAGTGAAGAGAAAAAGCAATGTAAATAGAATTTCATATAATCGACAACTTGAAAAGCAGTTTTGCCAAAATGTTGCAAATTTTTCCCAAAAGCACTTAGAGCAATTTATGTTAAGAAAAGTCCAGGGGTATAGAGAATAATCACCCAACAGATATAAATTCACCTGTTCTATGATTATAATATGTAATTTTCCCCCTTGGACCTAAGATATTTGTACATTCCAAAGTTCATAACTTTGCTGTTCTTGAGACATTGCTCATTCTCTAGTACATATATTGAATATAAATAAATAACTACAAGAAAGCTTCAAAAAATCTAAGTTAACATTATGCTGTGCAAAACAAAACAGAACCAAAAACCCTCCAGAAACAAAACAAAATAAAGCCCACACGTTGAACAAACTACATTCTATGTAAATACCCTGACTAAAATGGTACTTGTGCTACACAATTCCATGTTAGTGCAGAAATCTGTTGGTTTTCATGTACCGTGGTAGTTTTTAATGTCTTTAGCACTTTTGTTTTTAAATAACCTTGCTTTGAAATGACGAATAATTTGCTATCAAATCACAAACCATCACAAATCCATTTTAGTGTAGTCGGAATAAAATCCAGCATTAAGGTATTACTTTGTTTTTGGAGTAATGGCTCGGTGTCTTTGTCCGACAGCTTTCTTTCTGTGGGCAAACCCCAGTCAGAACTGTTATTTTAGACTTGAACTGCACAGAAAGAAGAGACCGTGAAGCTTGCCTTTTGTTTGTATAAGTCTCCAGATCTTTCTAGGACACATCTTCCAGACCGACAGTCATGTAGTTTTGACACCTGATCCTACTTGAAATCTAAGTGCTTCAAACAGCATCAGCCAAGTTTGGTGATCTGGAGGTCCCCATTTATCTTTATGGTGTCAATGGCAGATAATGTTTGAATGCGATGATAAAAATCAAAGAGTTGGTGTCCATCTACAAACACTCTGAAACGTGGGTGCTCACAAAGAATTTCCACCTGAAAGAAACAAAATCATAACCTCAATTCACAATTTAGATGAAGCCAGCTGGAGAATACAAATAAAGATAAAACTTCATTTTAGCAAAAGGCAGTATCATCAATGATTCTCAAATATGAGAATGCACTAGAAGCACAGAGGGTGGTTAGAATACACTCTCCAGTGTCCCAGTGCGGGAGTTCCAGGGTAAAGTCTAAGATGGTATGTTTCCACCAAATTCAAAAGCAATGCTGAGGGGCTGGGAATGTGGCCTAGTGGCAAGAGTGCTTGCCTTGTATACATGAGGCCCTGGGTTCGATTCCCCAGCACCACATATACAGAAAATGGCCAGAAGTGGTGCTGTGGCTCAAGTGGCAGAGTGCTAGCCTTGAGCAAAAAAGAAGCCAGGGACAGTGCTCAGGCCCTGAGTTCACAGCCTAGGACTGGCCAAAAAAAAAAAAAAGCAATGCTGATGTTGCCGGAACAAGGAACAGACTTTGAGAACCACTACTCAATATTACCCAATATCCTTTGAAGATTTAAAACAGATTAGGCTTTAACACCTTTCTCTGCACTGTAGGAAGGGACAGGAAGAAGCATAGATGTGTATGGCACATCAGTCTCTACTGCCATCTCCTGAATGATTCCACCCCATCTCCAGGGGAGTCCCTCCAGGGGAGCCCCTCGAGAGGCAGAAGTGGTACCCATTAGCAGCATGGAATGATAGTCTAGACACTGAAATATAGTCAACACTAAGGCAGAGAGAAGGTTATATAGTAATTACCACTGGACTAAGAATGTGTAATTAACAAGGCTTTGTTAAGCCAAACACAAATACTGATTTCACACAGTAAAACCTTTTTCTTCTCCTTTTCCTTAAGTAATTCACCATAGAATTTAATTATTACTTCTGTGCAATGATGTATTTATTAAAAGCATTGGTATTTGCCATGCAAGGAGAGACTCCATATGTGATATTAGTCACATCTAATTCATATTATTGCTAAAATTATATCACCAGCAGGAATTAGTTCACTCTGATTTTGTTGCTGGGAAGCATTATGTCCTCCTGGCAGCCAGAAGCTGCTCTCATGAGCTAAGTGTTAAGATTATCACTAAGAGGATGCTCTGGCCAAAGGGGCCTAAAGAAACATTGCTATGCACAGTAATGCACTTTCAGAGCTATCTTCCCCAGTCTATGGTTAGAAAGGCAATAGTCTCAACTCTATCACTGATGCAATTCTTCTTTCCAGACTCCCCACTCTATAAGGGAAGAGAAACAATCATCACAGGCCTTTGGAAACTTCTAGAAGAACAATGGGGTAGGTAGAGCCTGTTTGGTCAGGCTTATATGGAACACAGAGCTTTTAATCCAGTTGTTATTACTGTGATATATAGTAACAGGATGTGATGAACACAACTTTATCACCAGGTCTGACATTCAGTAAGTCCTTTAAAATACATTATTCACTTGTATTTTTCATTTGGCACTGTTGGGCATAGAGGAAGACTCTGCTAATGCTGCTTGATTAGATGGCAAATTTGGGTTGTGTTTCCTGCCAGCTAGATAGTGCGGAGCAAGTCACCATTTATCCAGGCCCATGGGAAGGAATCTGTCAGCCACTCAGCCTGTGACCATGAAATAGATGCTGGCTTAATTAACCCACAGGGGGAAACAGATACACACATGGCCTCATTAGCAAAGGGAATGAGAGAAAATGAAATGAAAATCACAAAATTGCTTAAAAGGTCATAATTAATAAGGTTTTGAGCCACTTAAAGGCAAAGGAAAAAGTACAGGGAATACTGGAAACTTATTAATATTTATTGGTCAATGAAGTATTTGGGAGCAGGTATTTACTACAGGCCTACTACTATGGTGGGGATTACACAGAATAATATTTGTCATAGTAGCTAAGTCCAGTTAAGTACTAATTCTCAGCAATCTGGTCTAGATATGTTCAGACACATGTATTTACTAAATGGGCTGAAAAGAGCCAACAGCTACCATAATGGGTATTAATTTCTATCAGCAAACAAAGCTCTTTTGATTGCTTTTTTTTTTCATCATTCGGTGAAAATTTTCCTGGACATGCAGGAATTCTGGCTTCTGAAAGTGCTCTTGGCACAAACTAGATAAGAAGAACAGCATGGCCCTGGGCCCAGGCACTGGAGGTACTTACTCTGAATGGCTGGTCTGGGATGAATGGAAAGTAAGGGATTGCTGACTGCTCTTCACCTCTTTCACCTGATATGCAAGAGTTTCGGAGTAGCTGCCGGTCTGTGAACACAGCTTTGAGTTCAATGGCCACATCGGCAGGAGGGTCTTCGGAGTCTCCGCAGGTCAAGCTGATGGCAAAGCTGAAAAGAAAATCATTGCATTTATTCACAGTTGGAAATAACATTTCGACATGACCCAAGCCCTCCAGGACCCTACTCTACTCTTCACAAGGCTACAGAGAAGAAACATTATACTCAAACCAGTTGATTTTGTGAAACCAACTGATTTTGTGAAAACTGTGAAACTGATTTGGTGAAAACTTTGGTGGAACTGAAAAAAAAATGACTGACATTACAGATCTTAAATACCCCAGGCCATACATCATTATCTTAATCCTGTTCAGAATTCTCAAAGCAGACCCAGAAATCGACCAGAAGAAATAATACCTTGTAAAGTCTGATTCTTATTCATACTGATAGTTCTTGCTCCAAACACTAGGGTTCAAAACTATGTAAAAAAAAAAAAAATCCCTTTGGCCTTCCTAAGGGTCAAAGAGAAAATGTGGGTCTATATTTATCATCTCTGATATAAATAGCTGTCTGGAGAAATGATGGCTGGGATTCATACACATTCTTTTCATGGGAACATGGTACTTTCTTGGCACTGTCAATGAGCAACGCTCTCCACAAGGAGAGGAAGAGAAGACTGAACCACAACAGAAGTGGGCAGGGCCTTGCCACTGCATGGTATCTGAGCAGTGACAGGAGCCGCGCCTTACCTCTCTGGGTTGAGGTCTACGATGCCCATCACTAACACCTTCTTGCCTGGTCTCATGCCACCTTTAATGTGCCCACAAAATGGAACGATCTGCAAAGGAAGAGAGGAGAGAGAGCTCACCGACTATGAGGAGAAAAGCCAGTTCCATTAGAAAATGCAAGAAAAAAGATGAGCTTTGAAAAGAAAAGGTACAGGCAGAGACACAGAATACAGACAAAACCATTTACCAGTCGTGGGAAGTACACGTCGGCTTGAACTGGAGAGCCCAAGGAGTTGTTTAAGTGCCCATCATCTAGTTTCTAAAAATAGAAGCACACAGATTGGTTTTCCTCAGACCCTTTTTTTCTTAAGGGGTGGAGGGAGAAAAGGGGGGAGGCAAGCCACCCTAGTCTGGCAGAATCCAGCAGCCCTCCACAGACACACAGGCAGTATCTGCAGACGATGGCTTTTCATAGTCCATTAAATAACCGCAAACCTCCCAGAACAAAACACATCCTTTCCATCCGGTAGCTAAGCTCCCCGAGATCCTCACACCCTTCAGAAGCAGATCGAATTCAAGGTCGCTGCCCACCAGAGAGCCCAAGCCCCGTGCAGGCCCCTCGCCAACCCTGCACCCCCGCGGCTTGGGAACCACAGTCGCCCAGGCCTGTCTTCGGGGACGCGGCTGAAGTGGAGCAGCGGAGCTCAACTTCTCCCGGGAGCCCCCGGCGGGGACCAATTTCTTCGGAGGAATCCCCGGGACGGTGGGGGCGGTGGCGGGGCGCCACGCGCCCCCACGCTCACACTCACACGTGCAACACGCGCACACCTGGCCGGCGCTTGCACGAGCGCGGAGGGGGGTCCGTGGAGCACCGAGGTGCCGCGGTCGCCCGCAAACACCCTTCCCCAGCCCAGCGCCCTCGCGTCGGGAGAGCTCCCCGGCTCCCGGGCGGGCCGAGTGCACCGCGGGCTCCCGCTCACAGGTACCCGGCGTCCCCCGGCGCGGGGGCTCCGGGCCGGGCCTGCAGCTTCCTCCCCGCCCTGGCCCCAGCCGAAGCCGGCGGCGGGAAGGGGGCGCCGAGCGTGCGCCCCGCCACACTCACCACCACCGCATCACTGTCGGCCACGGATCCCGCCATGTTCCTGCGCGGTGCACCGGGGCGCACGGCTGGCGGCCCGGCGGCGGGGGACGCTGGACGCGGCGCGCGCGCGGGGAACCCGGGGCGGTCCTGCGCCGAGCGGGGGCGCGGGTCCGAGGTGCGCGTGCACACCGGCGCGGGATCGCGCGCGCGCGCGCCCGGGGCCGGCGCGGACCGGGCCGGCCGGGCGGGAGAGGAGGGGGAGGGGAGGAGAGCGGAGAAGAGCGGCGAGGGGAGGGCAGGTCCAAAGTGGCCGCAGCCGCGGGGACCCGGAGCGCTCGGCAGCCGTGGCTGCCGCCCGTGTGCTGGAAAGAAAGGCGGCGAGGGCCTCGCCACGCCGGCCCAGGGCGGCATTTAAAGGCGGCCGGGCCCGGCTGGGGAACCGGGAACCGGGAACAGGGCGGGGACCCGGCCGGGCTGCCGCAGCTTGTCCAGCGTGCCCTGCCCTCCGGCCATTGGACGGCGGCGGTGGGAGGGGTGGGCGGGAGGCGGAGGGCGGGTCCTGTCTGCGGGAAGGTGTGGGTGGGGCTGGGGGAGGTGGGGGAGGAGGGTCGGCGGGCCAGGTGACGGGTGCTGGGGACACGCGCGCTCCGCGCTCGCGGCCTCGGATCTCTACCCAGTCTACCCTCCTTCCCTCCGGCCCGGCTTTTTGGCGGGTGGGCCGGGGGCGGTCCCGGGAAGCTGGGGCGCTGAGGGTGGTGTTCCAAAGCCCGGGGGGTGGGGAGTAGGGAGGGGGGCTCGGCCCGGTCTCTCTTTGGGAATTCCAAGCAAGCCCAGGGAAAGATTGTGTCGTTGAAAGAGGATCAAAGGTCTCAGGGCGGACCGAAGTAAACATTTCACCGGACAGAAAGAGGCCAGGGAGGAAAGGACTTAGGGGCTTTGCTATTCCAGGAGGCTAAACACCTACCAGCCCTCCTTTCTTGGGGACTTTGCTAAATGCCTACCAGCCCCCCTTTCTCTGTGGAAACACAAAAAGGGAGGCAGGGATACTGGAGGCCCTCCCCACCCCCCCCCCCCACCCGCTTCTTAACAAAGTAAATAGGCCTTTGTTTTTATTCAAGTCCCAGTCTGGGATAGTAAAGTTCTCACTGAAAGTCTGATAGTCTGATATCCTTGGTAGAGTCCTTCCCAGGGAATGTGTCCCTTTTATTCTAAAGTTCAAATTCCTTTATGGCATTTCCACCTTAGGATGATTATGTAACTTCTTAGATATACCCTGTAACCTAACAGCCTTGGCTTACACATTCCGTTGTGTGAATCATAGGGATGACCTACACCCATAAGCCAGGAGCATGTGTGACCTATGCTACCTCAGGGCCCCTCAGAGGCTCCCTTCCAGCCATGGTTATTGATGGAACAGCTGCACAGCTTTGGTGTGTTCGTTTTCTCTTATGAACCAGAGAGAATCGCGGTCTCAGCTGTGCGGGAGCATTACCTACACATACCTGTAATCCAGTCAGATCCGTCGTGGAAGTGGTTCCCCCAATTAGAGGCTGCCACACAGTGTGGCTTACAATTTTGTTCTGATTTAGTCCGAACATAATATCAGCCAGACACTGGTGGCCTGTAATCCTAGCTCAGGAGGAGGCTGAGATCTGAAGGTGGCCTTTGAAAGCCAGCCAGGGCAGGACAGGCCGTGAGATTCTTATCTCCAGTTAACCAGCAGAAAACGGGAAGTGGTGCTGTGGGTCAAAGGGTAGAGCGGTAGCCTTGAGCTGAAGAGCTAGGGGACAGCGTCCAGGTCCAGAGTTCAAGCCCCAAGACTGCCAAAAAAAAAAAAAATCACCTAATGGTTATTCTAGGATATTAACAAACTGCTGACATTTGGAAAACATGCTTTGGTACATCTCATTTCTTAGAGTCTAGCATTGGAAAAAAAAACATCACATTAAAGTAGTTCTTTGTTACTACTTAAGCTAAAAGTGATACAGTAGTATATCATGGTGATTAAAGAACTGGTGTCCTGAGTTCAAATCCTACCTCTTCTATTGTTTTAGCTAGGTGATCTTGAAAAAGTTACTTAACTTCTCTATGCCTTTGTTTCTTCACCAGAGATGATGATGATGATGATGATGATGATGATGATGATGATGATGATGCCGCCCATCTTGGACTACTGTGAAATTAAGTACACCAGTTCTTGTACTTTCCTTAGTTCCTAGTCCAGAGTTAGCACTTACTCTACAGAAGTCTTGCGTGCTTGCTCTCACTGGACACTGGGGATCTAGCAGGGACATTTTTGTTGACATATCATTTTAGTAGAAAAGACAGTAAGCAGATAGGTAATATGTTAGAGAAAATAATCAAGCAGGTAAGGAGGAAAGAGAGGAAGTAAGGTGGTGCTGTGTAGGTGGAGTGGTCAGGAAAGCCACCTGTGGTAAAGAGACATTTGACAAAACCTCCTGAAGGAAAGGGTGGAAGGGAAGGGGTCCTTTGGATCCCTGGAGGAAGCGGATGCCTGCAGAGTAACTACTGCAAGGGTAAAGTCCAAGGGTGAGGATGCAATGACTAGAGGTGAGCTTCTTGACACCCACAGGCCTTGGAGCTGGAGGTGAGGAGGACTGGTTTTTTCCCCAAAGCCATGGGAACACAAAGAGAGTTGTTGAGCCACGGAGTGACAGTTGTTCCTTGTTGCAGGTACACATTATGGCCTTTGGGGAGATGAAAAAAACAAAATAGAATAGGACTGAGGAGGCTTCTGTACCAGTCCAAGCAAGAGGCATCTGTCATTTAGATGTGGCGGAAGAAGTATTTGTGTCCTTTGATAAGTTTTTGTTATCACTGTTACGAAGCATTTCTTTCCCCATATTTTTTTATTAGCATTAGTTAGCTGTACAAGGAGGTTTCATTTTGACCTGTCCCTATCTGTATACAACATACCTTGATCAGCTTTCCCCCTTTGTGATGGTTCATGTCCTCTCTCAGTCCCAGTTTCTTCAACTGCAAAATTAAGGACTTGAACTTTTTATTTCCCCCGAACTCTTAGAAAGTTCTTCTGGTTCCTGAAAAGCTGTGTAAGTACCAACCAGATTTCAATGGGTTTGAAAGTGTACACTGCTGAATGAAAATTATCTTGGGTTGAATCTGGGTAAATGTTTTTGTAAGATGAAGAATAATCTTTGATTTGCTTAGTGAGTGGCATTGGGAATATTTGGATTGATGAAGAAGAATTTCTTACACATTAGGAAGATTAAAAAATAGTACTAAATAAGCTACAAAACCTGCCTAGAATACTTTATCATGGAAGACTGCCTTTTGATTAATTTTGCAACTGGTGAACAGAGAGAGAACCTAAAAGAATTTTTTGTTCTAACAGAAAGCCACACAGGATTGAACTTGGTCTTACACAGGAAAGCTGTTAGCAAATTAATGAACTATAGAGCTTTAGATCTTAGAGTCTGTAGAATGAAGGGTAGGCAAACTTTGCATATGCTTTGATTATAGGCATTTGTTTCTAAAAAACAGTAACCAAGACTGTGACCCATTTATGAAATACAACTGAAATTCAAGATGAACTGCATTTCTACTGGTGGGAACTACTAAAAAGGCAAAGGGAGAAGGGCAGTCAGACATGATTCGTATTTAAAAATATAAACAGGGATTTGAAGATGGGTATTCCAAATTTTTTTAAAAACATATATTTTTTTCTTATTTTATATGTCTTATGCAATGTATGAATGCTTGCAGAAGTCCTAATACTGCAGGAGAATTATGCGTCGTTTGTACAGTCGTACTATGGATAGGATGAGATGTTTGCAAATGCTTCCACTAAGAACATCTGCTAGAAAGGATGACCCATTAGCATTGCTGTGGTTACAGCTGCCAACTCAGAATGTCCTTGTAATAGTGAGGGGTTTGTATGCCTTTTGCATTCTGTTCCACAACACTGCCATGTTAATTTTGATATTAACGAACATGTACCTTATACTTGGACATCTGTGAAACAGGAGCATCCCAAATATTTACTGTGTATGATTTCTGGGTTCTAACTTCTTCCATGATCCCAGCCTGTAAGGGTGATTTTAGTTGGGTTTTTAAAATAAGACCTTATACAATGTTATAGGTCCATGCAGGCTTTTAGTTCTCCATCACTGTTTTTGTCAGGCCAGCCTCTGCTCTTATGACCAATATTGATGTAGGCATAAATATACAAGTCAGCATTCTTTTGTTTACCTATTTAGGTAGGAAGCAAACATTTATCAAGCTATTTTTCTCTACTTCAAAACATGATTACAATTCTTAATTATATTAGGGACTATGCTCATGGTTAGCAAGTAATTTTTTCAGGCACATACTCACGGATTTGTAATGTACCAAAGTAATTAGGAGACAGCCATAAAACTTGGCAGTCAATGCCAGTTCCCAACATTTCATTATTTTCAATTTATTTATGAGGGAAGTAGAACCAGCTTCCTGTATGTATAGTAATTACTTAGCACAGGAAGGGCTGATTTTAGAAAACCTCCAGTTTAAGAAGATAATTATGAGGCCAGGTCCACGAAGAGCTAGCTCTAGGTTTTAAAAAGCATAGGCAGCTCCATGCCTAGGGCAGCTGGGGGAAGTGGGGACTGTCACCGTGGACTCTCTTTATGATATCTGAAAAGTCTTCCTTGGAGCATTCTTCTTTCTCCAAAGAGTTCCCTTCTGTGAAAGGTAACTGCCAGGCTGAAGGAGAAACAAGATGTGTATGCTGAAGGAAACGGAGCAAACCCTGCTTCCAGCACTCAGAACTGGTAGCATGAATGAGAGCTTGTTTTAAGACTTTCTAACAAAGGCGTGTACTGAGAGTCACCGACACACTCCTGAGCCTTCTCGCCAGCATCACCTTCCTGCAATCTCAAGAGGCGGATCTGCCAGTCTTCTATACACAAGGAATGTGACAGGCCTGCTAGGCCGTGGCCCAGGTCTAATTACTCTCTTCTTCTTATTGCTGACTGCTTCTGTTTGCTTTTGCTGGCATATAGTCCGCCCTTTCATTGCCTGTGTGATTTTATTCTCTTGTCAGGTGGTAGGTACAAAGAGCTTTTTGGTTGTGTAGCTGCACAGAAACTTGCCTGGCTTGGCAGGTTAGAAGGAGACCAGGATGCCAGAGTCCCGGGGTTGTAGAAGCTCTGAGCACAAGGAGGAACTAGGGGACACATGTACCAACTGATCTGTTAGGAGTTTTAAAGGAAACAATGAGGGGATACAGAGTTCTGGCCTTCTTAAAGTTGAACTGCACAGAGCGGGCTTTCCCCCAATAAAACTATGTTCCAGAAGTGGTTCAGAGAAGACATCTTTTGTGTATTTATTCAACAAAGATTCATTGAGCTGGGATCTGGTTTAATTCTTGTCTTGCTCTCAATTTTTTTTAAAAAGCACATAATACTTGCACTTAAAACATGTTCAATGGGCTGGGAATGTGGCTTAGTGGTAGAATGTTTGCCTAGCATACATGAAGCCCTGGGTTCAATTCTTCAGTACCACATAAACAGAAAAGGCTGGAAGTGGTGGTGTGGCTCAAGTGGTAGAGCACTAGCCTTGAGCATAGAGAGGCTCAGGGACAATGTCTGGGCCCTGAATTCAACCACAGGACTGGCAAAACAAACAGAAAACCCCAGATGTGCTCTAAGAGCATCACAATGCTCCTATTGGGGCTGAGGACACACCCTCGTAAAGATGTTTGGAAATGAACAAAATAAACCATCCTCAGCTATCTCTATCTAACATATTTTGAACATATCTAACGTATTTTGTTATTTGGAGAAGTTGCCAACAGGAATAGCTCCAAAAATACTGTCCTTTTGTAAAAAGAAGTTTATATCATAATGGAAGCTTCTGACTGTGAAATATCCATATCAGGAAGAAGGAAGCTCTAGACAAATTTTATCACCTGAAGGACTTGTCTGCCTAACTAGAGCATTTTAACTCACCACACAGGTCCCACCTCATGTGCTTTAACTTGTGCCACCACCCGACCCCACCCCCCACAATCCACAGGCTCCTGCTCTTTTCCTAGCTCAGAAGACTATATAAGCTTCGATTATTTGCCCTTTCTTTGGGTCTGTGACATAGTTTTGTGGAGCTCTAATGGGTATGTGTATAATTAAATAGGATTTTTTTTCTCCTGTTACTTTGACTTAGGTCAATTTTTGCTCAGACAAAGAAGCTGGGAGGCTAGAGAGAAGTCACTTCCCTCCCCTGCATTCATGCTATGCATTCCTCCTCTGCAGTTTCTCCCATGTGGCGATATTCAAAACGAATCTCAATGCTTCCCTATGTTGCCAATGTGGCAACACAGCCTAGAAAAATGAAAATGAATTCAGGGACTGCTTCCAACCCTTTTTCAATCGGATAGTATGTTTCCTATCTAAGACCAGTTTATCTGGTACATGATGCTCTCAAGCCTGAATTGTGCAAGTGATTATTTCATAGAGAAAAAATTAAGTGAAGAGTTGAAGGAAATACTGTATATATGTACAATGTTATATATGTGTGTGTATGTATTGTGTGGCATTGGGATGGAATCCAGGACATTTTGTGCATTTGCTGAACATATCTCTGAGTTCTACTCTCAGTCTAAAAATATTTTATTTACTTATTTTACTACGTAGCCCAGGCTAGTTGCAAATTTAAAGTCCTTCTGCCTCAATCTCCAGATTACTGGGATTACAGGAATGTACCACCATACCTAGTCCCACAAATTACTTAAATTGAGATACAATTTCAAATTGGCAGTCTACATTGCTTGAACTCATCACTGTCATTCATCACCATGTTGGCTTTGACTAGCTCAGTGTTGTTTCTGAACCTGAGAATTAACTGGAACTGAATCAATTCCGAAGGCTTTGGGTTGTGTGTGGCCTTTCAACATGGCTTGCTATATGGATGTCTAAAGATCAGATGGAATAGGGACACAGTGGAATCTTCAGTGTTTTGTAAAAGCCAACCATCATTTTTTTTTTTTTTTTTTTGGCCAGTCCTGGGCCTTGGACTCAGGGCCTGAGCACTGTCCCTGGCTTCTTCCCGCTCAAGGCTAGCACTCTGCCACTTGAGCCACAGCGCCGCTTCTGGCCGTTTTCTGTATATGTGGTGCTGGGCAATCGAACGTAGGGCCTCGTGTATCCGAGGCAGGCACTCTTGCCACTAGGCTATATCCCCAGCCCCAACCATCATTTTTATTACCAAGAATAAATAAGGGTAACTTGGAGAAAGGAAGTGAAGTTATTGTTTGTGCTTACTTTTGATCCCTGAAATTTAATTTCAGGGGAAGCTCCATCATGAAGAAGAGAAGAACACATCTTTTTGTTCCCCCAGTGTTTGAGGTGGAGATGTAAGTATTCAATTTCTATCCTTCAGTGCTTTCTCAGCTTTCTCTGCTGGCAGGTATCCTCCTTGACACTAATCTAGAACCTTCCCATGGCAATTCTTCTCACCCAGCTCTACCCACCCTATGCTTCAAAACAATAATACAAAATGGGGCTTGTTTCCCCAGAATTTCAGCTTCCCTTGTGGACAGGTCGATCTACTTCATTCCTAGCCATTTAGACTCCTCCCTGTTCCTTTGGCTTCCTTCTTTGCTCAGGATCAGGTTCTTGCTCCACAGCTTCTGTTTAGTAAGTTAGGTTTAGTGGGAAGATTCTCACCTACCCTGGAAGAGAAAATTGCAACCACACAGGCCACATACATTTGCACATGGTCTTTCTCAGAAGGCAGGAGAGGGGAAGTTCTAGTCTTTCAGGAAGCCACTATACATCTTTTCTTTCTGTTGGGCATGATGGCTCTAGATGGCCCAGGTAGGAAAATGTGCACATCTCACTTCAAGCTGTGGTCATAGAGCTAATGATTATTCTAGAGAAGGGAGAACTAATGGGTCAACATTGGGTGATTTATATGGATTATTTAATGCCAGGTGATATGTTAGAAACAGAAATGAAAGGAATGAGCTTGGTGAGAGAAGAGGATGGGTAGACTTTGAGTCTGGACAGGATGTGTCTCCTTTTTTTTCAGATCTAGTGCTGATTTTAATCTGCAATGTTTTTCATTTTCAATGTTCTAATAGAAGCTCATAAAACAGCCATAGGCTCACCCAAAACCTATTGTCCTTATGAGGCAATGCTACATTAGAGCATCATCCAGGCATCAGAGATGTGGGAAGTGCCCATATCTTTTAGTTTATTGTAATTCGGTTCCCTTTATCAGTGTTCAGCCTGCATTTAGTCAGTGTGGGCTTTTAAAAACCACTAAAACAACAACAACAACAACGACATCATAATTTGTGTAATATCAAGTCTTCCTAAAATCAGGATCTTGTCTTGCCTCTCCGACTTCACCTGGGTGCCTTGCTCTCTTTTGCTCACCACCCTCTGGCCAAATTTGGTTTCCCTGTGTTCTTCCAGCACTGAGTACACTCCTTCCTCAGAGGTTGACATTCTCTTCCCAGGCACTTTTTTGTGGGCCCATACTTGGACTTGAACTCAGGGTTGTCTAGCTGTTGTCCCTTCGTCTTTTTTGCTCAAGTCTGGCACTCTTACCAGTTGAGCCACAGCTCTACTTCTGGCTTTTTGGTGGTTAATTGAGATAAAAGTTTCCTGGAATTTCCTGCCAGGGTTGGCTTCAAATCTCCATGGTCAGATCTCAGCATCCTGAGTAAGTACTAGAAGTACAGGTGTAAGCCACCAGTAACTGGCTGGTTTTCATCCTTAAATTCTTAGCTCAAATATCAGCTTCAGCGAGAGGCCTACCCTCATGGAGGCCCAGTCAGGTCTCTTTCCTGTCTCCCTATCTGCTCAGTATGCATGTCCCTTTCAGTCATCTTGTGTCTGACATGGTTTGTGGCCTTCCTCCCTTCCCCACCCACCCCCCCCCCCAATTGGAGAAGGACAGCTTTGGAACTGGGAATGAAGATCTGTTTGAACAAGTGAGTGAGCAAACAAATGGGCAAATTATACATAGCTACAGGTCTGCAGATGAAATGCCACCTTAGAGCTAGAGAACTCCAGGGCCCCAAGGCTGTGGTCCTGCCTGAGAATAATTTTCCTTGGGTTGACTCTGTGTGAGGGATCCTTTTCACACTGAGCAGGCTAATCCCAGCCTCACCTATGAGTTCTCTCTAATTCCATGTTAGACACTAGCTAAAGTTATTGAACCTAAATTTAAAATGTCAGAAAATACCCTTGTCAGCAATGAAAAAATGGAATTTGTAAGGCCAAACATAGGGAAGATAATAATAAGGCCAGGGAGGAGGGGAGGAGGAATCCCAAATTCCAAATCTAGATATAGTACAGCTATATGTACAGCTTTATTAGTGCTCCTGCTTTTGATTGGCTCTACCTCAGGCTCTTGAGCCTGATAGCGAACCTGAATGTTTCTCTAAGAATGAGCAATAGAAGCACTGTCTTTCCAGATTGCTTCTATAATTTGATTTAGCAAGCCCTTGTGTAGTCTTCACTAGGTGCTAGGTGCTTCTTTAAACACTTGACAAATACCACCACTGGCTGATGTTTCTGGACACAGGAGAAGAATTGGATATGAGGTGCTTAACAGGAATAACACTTAGAGATGAAGACCAAGAAAACAGGAAGAAGGAAAACTGTAGTGCAGGCTTGTCAGGCCTCAGCCAACCTGGTTGGGAGCTGGAGGCCAGTGTCGCTTGTCAGTCAGCATGTGCATCAGGCACAACACCGTTCCACCTTTCTACCTCACTCAGTCACCAAGTGTGGGATATCCAGGAAGCCCCTAGACTCGGGCAAGGCTGCTCTCTGCAGCTGGGATAGCCTGGCGCTGCTGAGAGCTCGAGAAGTTTGCCGATCATGCTCAGCGCAGCTGAGCACCAAGCCCTTTCTTGAAGCAGGATTGAGGCAGTGGATCTCTTCATAAATTAACTTCCGTCCTGTAACTGTTCCATGAGACAGTCTTTTATTATTCCCATTTGACAGATGAGGAAACTGAGATACTGAGAAATTAGATAATTCTCCATATCCAGTCATTTAGCAGGACTGTGATTTGACACAGGTTGTATGGGTTAGCTGTGCTGTCTTATTACTTTACAGAAAGAACTTAGGACAGCCTACTAATTAATCATAAAAATAACAATGTTGGCTCTACACCTGAACATTGTGAAGCACAATCACGTTAGTGCTTTTGTTTATTCAGCCCTTTGTGAGATTGTGTGTGTGTGTGTGTGTGTGTGTGTGTGTGTTTACCCTTATCTGGTGTACATCAAAGGTGCTAATTTGGGGTTACCGAATCTACTGCAGTCAACTATGAAATCATGCCTATGATAATCCAAGAATCAGGGGGATCCTTAGGGAAAATAATGGCTGAAATCGTAGGACACGCCACGTACTGGGGTTCTTATGTTAGCCTGGGTAGAAGAAGGCTCCTCTTTGGAGCTCAAGGTGACAGAATAAGTAGGTGGAAGAAAGGCTATAAAATGCAGGATGACATACCCACATGTGTGCCCTGCCAGTCATAGGTGGGAAGTGTTAGGAAAGGGCATGAGGAAAAGTGGGTTACACTCTGAGAAAGGATGCCAGGGGGCGGGGCTTAAGACACTGGGAAGGACCTAGAGGGCTGGGGAAAAGAAAAATGGTGTCTGAGCTGCTGCTCAGAGTCAATAGAGATACGAGGACTTAGAAGGAAAGGAAAAGGGGAATTCAGTGGCAGTGCAATGTTTTTTCATCATCCTGTTTAGAATTATAGATTCCCATAATCTTTTAAGATAGTTTAAAATCACTTCCTACATTGTGGAATTAGACTTCTCATGCTAAACACAGGGCTTAAGAAAGGGAGAAATCCAAGGATGATGAGTTTTATTTGGACAATGTAGAATGTACATTTCCCTCTAATTTATCCTTTATTTTTGTCTTGAAGACTTCATGTAGCACGGGTCATTATCGTTAAGCTTTTTAGCTCCTGTGGGATTAACTGGTTTCATATTCATTTGCTGGAGTTTGTTGAAATCCCTTGTGAGTGCAACGGGGAAATTCTGTTTTAGTCTGTTACTACTTCTATTTGTATATCAAACATGAACCAAAAGGCTAAAACAAAACCTTGGTAGTAAGTGCTCTTTACAAAAATAGTCAGCAAGGATAAAGTTCAGCACCATGACATACAAACAGGCCAATATGTTTCTCAGCCAGGGGATTAAAGGATTCAACTTGGGATCTGAATGAAGGTTATTCTCGCTACTGAACTGATTATGTCACCATCAGTGACCCTCTGTTCACAGGTTCTTTCCCTGTGACATATTCTTTCACATTCTCTTATGGATATTGTAACATGATTTATTCATTTGTCCTTTTCACAACACATAAAGCCATTTTAGAAACTTGGCCTATAGCCCAAAGCATAACAATACTCTAAATAATTCACAAAGCAAAAGCAAGTACAGAAGTGTTTTAAAAAGTAATGCACAGCAACTACAGGAAACCTCATGAGCCAAGTACAGGCTTTGCTTAGGACAAATCCTTAAACTCATTAATTACCCTAAACTATTTGGGGGAATGGGAAGAGATACAGTGACTCTCATGTACAGTATAATTCCTAGTACTATCTGATTGAAACCCAGCATGGCATCAGGGAAATACCACTGTTTCTTAGAGTAAATAGTTTGTGGTTGGTATGGGAATCAATAACCTCTTTCTGATCTCTTGCAGTTCATTGATGATTATGTTCCCCAAATCAAACAGGCCTGAAGGCAGATGAAGGAATCGCTGTGCAAGGTTCTCTAGTGGCAGGGATTTCAGAGATGTACTTTTCAGCGGGGTATACTGTGGACTCAGTGAAATTAAGACTTATTTTAGGAACACACACACAAAACAACCCAATTTTATCCGAACTTTGAGGTACTTACATTTAATCTTTGGGTATTGTTTTCGGAAGCTACCTCTGCTTACAGGACATGTGACTTCCAAGAACTGGATTTGGCATCAACCCCAAACTAGTAGAATGACTTACTAAGAGGTGAGCCTTGTGAAAAATCAAAACATTCGGCCATTTAGAGGTGAAATGTCTACCATTAGGTATATACATCTCATAGCTTTATAGCTATAGCTAGTTTCTGCCCAGCATGACTACACTAACTAATTATGTTTTTTATTGCCATTTGTGATGCACTTTCATTCAGCTAAATCAACTTAGGACAAATTCCTTTTCCCTTTCAAAAAGCAAAGACAAAAATATACTAGCCAGTTCATTCAAATTCACTTTCTAAAAGATATTTAGTCATATTTAAGATATATCTTAAATTTGGTGAGTAACCAATATGAACTCCCATCCTATATCTCTCTTCTATGATGCAGGCTTCATACAAATTCGTCAGTCTGACATTGTTCTAGAATTAACTGTACAGTTCTTTCATGAGCTGACATTCAAGCCACACAAAGACAGCAAGCAAGGTCAGTGAGGACTAAAAGGGGAAGTGAGTGTGGCCAATAAAACCAAGAGGTACTTATGATCGAACAAGATTAACAAGTGCTTTTGAAAAGAGCTTCCTAGCCTGAATCACCCAGAGGGGAGATGCCAGCTCACTGTCCAACTCTCTTGCCTTTTCTGTCACTCTACACAAGTGGGAACTCTCAAAAGTCTTCCACAAACTGTAATAAAACTCTTTAGAAAATAATCAAATGAGTGTATCTTTAATTATTATTTCCCTTGCAACTTTTCACTAGATAAGTTATTTGACATGAATATTTCTTTAGTCTGTTTCCTTGGGTAGCTTATGTGCCAAGCTTGCCCAGGTTCTTCAGTTCAAGTCATTTATTACTACATGCTGGACTCTTTGCAACAGTTTGTGTGTGTGTGTGTGTGTGTGTGTGTGTGTGTGTGTGTGTGTGTGTATGGGGGAAACCTCTAGAAAAATCATGAAGGGTAAGTGGAGGGAGCCAATCCTTTATCTTTTCAATCTGTTTCTAAATGCATGAAGGAGTGGAACTCACTGAATTATAGACAAAGCTCATCTCTCAAGCACCTCCATTCTTTTTGTCTCTAGGCAAAGCAGTTTTTCCAGATCAGTGTTTTTAGCCATTATGACAACTACCATTTTTAGAATTCCATGTTTTATATACTGAAAGTTGGCTTTAAATGCTCAATAACTACATAATCCCAGGAATGGCAGATAATCCTTAGGTGAGCAATTTGCTAAATGTTATATAGAAGTGAAACTGCCAAAGATATGATAGGTATGTATATGCATTACAGTGCAGGCATGCAACCAGAGCATGGACATTATTTAGATGGTTGATGTGGGGTTACATACATATAGAAAATACAAGTGTTTTCCCTGCTAGTGTAGGTAACTTGGCAACTCTTCCAGCTGTTAAGACCCATTTAGAGATAGGAACAGTTATGGGATGAGTGGCAATTTGTCCCTTCAAAAAAGTTCTATTCTCCAGAGCTCCTACTGTTTAGGGTAGTTCTGTGACAGAATATAGCTCTGGTCAATGAGGTTTTCATAGTAGTCTGGTGAATGAGATTTTCTGAAAGCCAGTATTCCCCCATAAAACACTGGCATGTGAGTATGGCTCATACATTCTTGCCTAGTAAGCACACAGCCCTGAATTCACTTCCCAGTACTTCACAAACACACACGCATTTTTTCTTCCTCTTTTGTGCTTAGCAGCATACAGACATAAGGAGGGTAGCAACTACAGGCTAATAATGGCAGAGCAGGAAGGTAGGAAAAATCTAGTCCTTGAGTGCACCAAGGACCCCTGGAAGGTCAGTTCTGGAGCTGACCTCCAGATTTCTTATGTAAGAGAAATAAGCTTCTCGTTTCAGCCAATATAGTCAAGTCTTTGTTTCATGCCATTGACACAAAGACACATGGTCCCTAATTTCTACAGAATGGGGTTCTTAACTTCCAATCCTGAGTATTCAAGCCTAGTATATCTGCATCTGAGAATGTGCATGACAATGCACTGATTAATATCTTTCTTTAGCATAGAGGGAGAAGTTAGATTTTTAAGTTAAAACTCTAGACTGATTCATGGAAATGAACATTTTAGTTTTGTAAATAGAAGGGGATCATGGATGCAGAGGATAAAAATCCAGAGTGGTAGGCTCCTGTTTGATTCTCATGAAAACCCTTTCCATCTTTGTAGAGACTAAGGAAGAGGTGTTGGTAATGCAGCTTATACTCCCATTTGGGTAGGGCATGGGTAGGGCCCCCATATGATTAGAGGGTACCTGGGGGACAGTTTAAGAGTTTGGGATTTATCCTGTAGCTAGCCTTCCTCAGAATCCTAGGACAATGCAATGTTTCACAAGAAACACTTTATGGCCAGAGAAATCTGATACCTATCTATTCTCTATGCTCCATGCCCCGCTCTTGAAAATTCACACTTTATTATTGCCTATTAAACGGCAAGAGTGTCTTCATTAAAGAAAGTGGTTAATTTGGTCTAAGATTCCTCCCCAGATAATACCGTTAGGAGATGTAGAATGAGCTCCACTCAATTTCTGTTAAGTTTCGTAGACAAGAATATTCTACATTTTACATCAGAAGGAAAATGAACTTGAATAGATAAAGTGCAGTTGAAAAAGAATAATTTAGTAAGAAGAATTGGTTTATTGGATTTTTAAGCTACTGTAATCAGGACCATGTGGTATTGGTGAAACAGCAGTGTACACATAGGTCCATAGAAGAAACAGAAAGCCCAGATAAATCTATTTAAAGATCTCTCATTGGTTTCTGACAAAAGTACAAAGGCAGCTCAGTGGTGAAAAGATAGACTTCAACAAATCATGCTAGAATAATGAAGACCCACAGACAAAACAAACAACAGTGAATTTCAACCTGAGTTGTACTTTTATTTGAAAAAACCAACTCCAAATGGATCACAGACTCGAATGCAGAGTATAAAACTTCTGAAAGGATGCATAGAAAAGAACTTTTAGGATTTGAGGCCAGGCAGAATGTACTTAGGCTTTACAACAGAAGCATAATCCATAAAAGCAAACACTGGTAATCTAGAATTCGCAAAAAAAAAAAAAAAAGAGAGAGAGAGAGAGAAAGAAAGACAACAACCCAACTTTTAAAAAACTCTGCAAAAGGCCCCATTGGCACTAGGAATATGGCTTAGCAGTAGAGTGCTTGCTGACTTTGCATGAAGCCCTGGGTTTGATTCCTCAGCCCCACATAAATGGAATAAAGCCAGAAGAGGTGCTGTGGCTCAAGTGGTAGAGTGCTAGCTTTGAGCAAAAAGAAGCCAGAGACAGGGCTCAGGCCCTGAATTCAAACCCCAGAATTGGGGGGAGGGGGAAGTCCCTATTAAGAAGATGAAACTTCTTAAATTGTGGAGTGAGAGAAAAAATTTATAATCACATATCTGACAAAAGATAAATATCAAAATATATAAAGAACTCCTAAATTCAATAGAAAAACTTCAAAAAGTCTAGTTATAGAATGGGTAATGGACATAAAGTATACCACTCTTACACTATGGTGGGAAAAACAAGTGGCACAGTCACTCCAGAAAACAATTTGGCAATTTCTTTCTTTCTTTTAAAAATAATTTTGTTATCCCTAAGTTGCTGTGTTGTACTGCAAGAGAATGGAGATTTCAGAGTTGAAATCAGGAATCTTTATTAAAAGGCCAGTGACTATATGGTGGACTCCTGTCTCAAAGACCAGTAACCAGCTACTGGTGAGAAACTGTTTGGAAACTGAGCCATGAAAGCCAGAGAGGAGAGAAAAACCAAAAACAATACCAACAAACCAATTCATCTCCAATGGAGAGCTGAAGTGGGACACCATGGTGACCAGAGAAGATCCAGGAGCCAGGAAACAGGACAGGAACATGGAGACATGGGGCATGGTATAATGGTACCTGAGCTGTTCCAGGCCTAAATAGGGTCAGGTCAGGGGGCAGGGCCACAGGAGACTCTGAATCCCAGGCACTAGACTGACAAGTTTAGTAGCCAATCATCCAAGTCCTCATCCCTGCCTCCAGGGATTTAGGCAAGCCCCTCACCTGGGATGTAGGGACTTCACCTTCCTCCACCATGAAGAGAAGATGGCAGACCCTACTATCTACCATGTGGCCAAGATGGCATCAACCAGACCCTATCTCCCCACTTCAGTTTTACAAGAGTTACCATTTAACAAAGCAGCTTATAAATACAATGCCTCTTGATCAGTGTCACCTTCATCAGCATTAATTTCTTAACAACTAAACATGTGTTTGCCACACAATCTGGGCATAGATATAAAGCAATTAAGACTTAAGTTAAGACAAAACCTGAACCAATGTGTTGATAGCAGCTATGTTTTATGCAATTACAACTTCCACTCTCCCAAACTAGTCCTTTTTTTACATCCAACTGACATTTTCTATATAAAATTCTGGAGCTACCATTCCTGCCTTTATAGATTGAAAAAGCAAAAAAAATGTAGAGAAAAAGTCAAGTATTGGTTTGAAGATTGACTTCAAAATCTCTAGTGGGAAGAGGATACTTGCATCTGATACAGAATCCCAGGCACTACAATGCTGCTTTTGTAATCAACAATCTCAACTATTGGACATAAGTCAGAATCCTGGAAAAATAAGATGACAAAGTTTAATGCATATTTATTGAAGCTCTACTATGTGCAAATCATAAAATTTCTAGACGCAATGACAGTAGACTTAATGGTCATATTCATTTTTTTTCATATGAACAAATTGAAGTGCAGAGAGGCCTAGAATCTACTGCCCAGCCCTTTGATATTAGTCATTGTCTGATTTAATTCACAGAATCGGCCTTGGTCAGTTACGTCCCTCCTGGCTTCAACTCTCTTGTACTCTGGGACTAAACCCTAAGATGAGGGCAATGAGTGTCTGAAGAGCTCATTAAAATGTACAGAGGATCTGCTTCCTTAGCACAGTAGGCAGCGTGTCAATCTCATACAG
This sequence comes from Perognathus longimembris pacificus, assembly GCF_023159225.1. Classification (NCBI taxonomy): domain Eukaryota; kingdom Metazoa; phylum Chordata; class Mammalia; order Rodentia; family Heteromyidae; genus Perognathus; species Perognathus longimembris. The sequence goes on along the minus strand of NC_063168.1, from coordinate 19,965,430 downwards.
AGGTTTTCAAGCATGGATCCTTGTGTAGCTCTTTCTTTATCTTGTGTTTCAGGTCCTACCTTGAGTGGGCTTGTTATAGTAAGAATACGAAGAGGGGGAAATACAAATACTGAGGTCTTTAAAAATCCAAACATCACTCTTGCAATTGAAAGACAGGGTCTTAAGGGCCCTGAGCACAAAATCTCTAAGATAGGAAAATGAAGGCAGAGAGAAGTCACCCATGCACCCCGGTACTCTATGTAGATGACTCTGGGGTATCTTATCCTAGAGAGGACAGAACTAGGGTGATCTTGGCATGAGGCCCCAGCCAAACCTGGGGCCATCTTGAACCTGTTGAATTGGGAATAGCATTTGGGTGCTGGGCAGAGGAGCTATGTGGAAGATCTTATCAACCACAGAAAAGACACCTTTCTGTGCCTAGTAAATGTGAGGAACTCCATCCATATCACTCCTAAGTGGATTCCTTCAACGCTCTGTTGTAGAGGGCTTTACAAGAGCCCTGAGCTGTAGCAAAGGATCCTGGGACTCAAGAAACGAGAGAATAATGTGGAAGGGAAAACTCCATAGAGGCATCCAGGGAGGCTTGAAGCTCTTCTAGTTACAGGCACAGAAGTTTCCTCAAGTGGTCAGAGCTGTATCTCTGAAAAACGTATGGCTTTGTGCATAGGTAACGAGAGAAAGCAGTAACAACCTTTTTCCTTCCTGCTATGTTTTTTTTTAAACTTAAAGCAAGATATTTGTGTGTGTGTGTGTGTGTGTGTGTGTGTGTGTGTGTGTGTGTGTGTGTTGCTTAAATCTGGGTATTTCTAAAACTGTAGGAGAGGCATAGGAGGTCTCCTAGCACTGACTTCCAGGCTAGGAATGAGAACACACACTCCTACTTCCACTTCCACCACAACTTCTTTGTGTACGAAATGCAGAGGCTGAATTGAATCATTACCAAACATTGTAATTTTAGCACTTGTAATTTTCTAGATTCTCACAAGTGTTTAAATCAAATCCTTCCTAACATAAGTTCCTTTTCCTGGAGGCTAGCTGAATCTGTGTGTGTGTGTGTGTGTGTGTGTGTGTGTGTGTGTGTGTGTGTGTGTGTGGCATGTGGATAAGTGGTGTATTGTGGTGTGTGTGTCTGTGTCACATCATACACTATTCGTTTCTGTTGTCTCAAGAAACCTCCCACATAGCCCCATCTAGGACAGATTTCCGGCTCCTTCAGAAATCCTCTGTCCCACACCCAGCCAAATAAGTAAGAACACATGTGAGAAGCCTCTTTGACTGCAGTGCCTTTTGAGATGCAGCCAAACAGCTGGAATTACATGCCTTGCAAAGAACCAGGGACGTGGCATGGCAATTGGAAATTCAGATTGTATTTGGAAGTCAGATTCCTATTTTGGGAACCTGAGAGGGGAAGACAAGATAGAGACTGGGCTGTCTCTCACTAGCAACTAGGGGTAGGGGTGTGTATGGGCGAATGTGTGTGCAGAGCTAGGGTATGCCTTTCATTAAAGTGGATTCCTCCGTGTGTGTGTGTGTGTGTGTGTGTGTGTGTGTGTGTGTGTGTGTGTGTGCATTTCCATCTCAGTTTCCAGTCTCCAAGGCAGCCTCTTTCCTCTATTCAGTCACCTCATTTACTCAGACAGTAGGTCAAGCTCCCCCTAGACAGTAGCTCAGGGTCCTTAATCCCTGCTCGGAGGAGGCCCCAGATTATAGCAGGGTGATTATAGCAGGGTACTGTGCAGTTGGCATAATTCTAGGACCCAGAATTTTCTGACTGTTTTCACCTTCCTGGTTATATAGGTGGTTGGGTGGTTGGCTTCCCCTTGATTCTGGGGGAAATCCAGACTGCAAGGGCCCAGCTGGCATTCCACATCTGTTCCAGTCATATGCAGCTGCTTCACAAACCACCTCAACTAAGTGACTGAAAATAGCAATCATTTGTTCTGTCCAGCAGTTGATGCTCCAGCAGAATTTCAAAGCTTGACTCAGCTTGGCTGGGACTGTAGCAGGAACAGTCAGCCATTTCCCGAATAGGTGGCTTTCCTATGAGCATGATGTTCTCACATGCACAGATGCAGGGTTCCACGAGTGAAGGTCTCACAAGACAAGGCAGAGGGCTATGGCATTTTTATAACTTGGTCTCCAAAGTCATTTAGTGTCACTCCAACCATCCTCCATTGATGAAGTGCTTGCAAAGTTAGGTCCAAGAGTAAGAGAGGGTGACATAGTCCCTCCCATGGAATGGGAAGTAGATACAATGTCACATTGTAAGAGTAGCCTGTGCATGTATGTAACACACCATGTACTTTATTATAGTAATATGGTATACATGTACAGGTGTAGTAAACAGTATTGTGGGGGCTGTATTTGTTCACACAACCTTCCACATCTCTTTTCATTCTCACCATCCCTTTGTTTGCCTCTTAGCATTTTGTTAGCTTAAATATATAGACAGAGATGGAATTTCAGTCAGGACTGTGTTCTCATGTAAGCACCAAGACTTACACTTTACTTTTGCTTACAGCATGTTGTAGGCAGAATGGCCCCAAGATGGACCCTCAGATTCCTGCCCCTGGAGCAGACACCTCCCCACTAGTGTGGAGGCCATGGGCTATAGTGGGATATTACTAGAGATGACTAAGGTACATGATTAAAGATGAAGAGATTCTGCAAAAGTGATTGACATCTGTCCTCAATTACTTTGGGTTAGTCACAAGGAAATGTTACCCTGATGATGTCATATGGGCCTGATATAATTAAAAGAGAGCCAGGCCTTCCTTGAGGAGAGAGGGGCCCTCCTGCCATCTCGGATGGAGTAAGCAGCCATACTGTGAGAGGACCTCTCAGCTACTGAGAGCAAGCCATGGCCAACAACCAGCAAGCAAACAGGGTTTTCAGTTCTACAACTACAAGGTAATAGATTCTGCCAGCAACCTGAAGGAACTTGAAAAACTTCCAGATGAGGACATGGCTCCTCAGACATATTGAATTCACCTTTGGAGACTCTGAGCAGAGCACCTGGTACTCTGGGTCCAGGTTCCTGACTCACAGGAATCATCACATAACACATAGGGGTTTTAAGCCAAGTTTGTGGTAATGTGTTACACAGCAATAGAGAAAAAACACAAGGCGTACCATGAGTTCCACTAACAAGAAAACCTTGTTGGGTGGGTAACTGGAGAAACACAGAGTAGATTTAGTAGCAAGAGTGCATGCTGAGAGACTAGGCTCAAATTTCACCCCTGTGCCTTCCTCATGAGTTCCTATCAGTGGACGGAATCTCTCCATCGGAAATCCTATAGCTTGTTTGTCCCCTTTGGTGACACTTCTCATATTCTACTTATATTTGCCAGTGCTTGAATCTGGTCTTCAGAACTGCCACTGAGGTCCTCTCCATGGAAACGCCTTATTTTTGTGGTGCTACTTAGCATAATTCTTTGCATATCAGGTTTATTGATAATTCATTAAATACTTTTCTCAGTGGCAGAATATCAGCTTTTACTTGTTGAGGCAGTTGGAGATTATATTTTGCTATGAAGCCAATTAAAATGTGGTCTTTATGATCATTTTTAACAGTTAGTTTAAAATACTCAAAGTAGCCAGGCATTCTGTCCCTCATTTGCAGTCAGTGAGAATGTTTCTGTCATCTGAGATTCTGAAATTAAGCCATGAATGTTTATCCAGTTGGTTGTAGTTCTCTATAACTCTCTGCCAACACAGAATCACACATCTATCTGAGTGGTCTTTATTTTTATCTTGAGAATGGAGAAAATAATTTCCTAAACTACTGGGGTAGGGCGTGTAGAATTAAGGCCATCATGTTTGTGAGAGGAAAGGAGAAAATTTTTTTGTAGAGCACTAAATACAAATTTATTTACAGGAACTAATAGGCTTTAGCACTTTTTTGTCTGGACAAGATCTCACTATATAATCCAGTCTGGCCTTAAACTTGTGATCCTCCTGACTCAGCCTCCTGAGTGCTGGAATACAATAGTGTGCTTGTAATTACTCTAGCCTGGAGTAGTAAATTTGATTTGTGAACACTGAACATAAAGGAAGCAGGAAATAGCCATGCTTTTAGAATGACAACTCTTTTGTTACAGAGCCAGCAGCCCCTAGGGGCTGGTTGGGGCCTGAAGGCAACATTTGGAGATTCTAGGCATCTGAGTCTCAGACCTTCACAGGATAAAGTTGTGTCAGTAGACATGCATGTCACAGAGAGCTGTTTGTGGCAACGCTGTTTGTTAATAACAAAAACCATCACCATTAATAATCATCTTGTAGCTCACATAAAAATAGAATTATAATGCCTTGAGAGATTCTTTGAGGGCTAAGTATTAGTCAGCTCCATGTTTGTGTGCTTTTGAGAACCCCCAGATCATTGTGTTGACCTCAAGAACAGCTTTTCGGAACTTCCAGACTTTGGCCTATAAAAACAATGAATAGAAACACTAGGCTTACATGGCTTGTAGGGATTCACAGAATTTCACAAATATCAGCCCACTGTACCTGGCAATAGACAAAGCTAGACTCTCCTAACATAAGTGAACCTCGGGGATTCTGATTATTAAGGTTTCTGATGATATCCATTTTGTTTGGAAATTAGTGCGTGTCTAAATTCTGGCCACCAAATCTCACAAGGCTCCAGACATCTGGAGTGGACAGATCAGATTGCTACTAGCTATCATCAAGATGCTGTTAAAGCACTGAGTCAAAGTTAATCATATGATCTCTTCTCTAATTTGTCCTATACTCCTTCAGATGGTCATTAATAAAACTGGATGTGACAAAATTCAAATTTTATACTTCATATGAAGAACCAATAAATGTTTAGGAAATCCTGGAATTAATATTATTTTTTATCTTGGAAGGAATCTGTGGTTGCTTTGATGCTAGACAATCAGCTTATTGACATTTTATCAATAACTTGCAAATAAATGTGGTGCAAAAGACTGCAGTATGGGGCTTGGGATGTAGCTTAGCGGTAGAGTGCTTGCCTAGCATGCATGAAACCCTGGGTTCGATTCCTCAGCACCACATAAACAGAAAAGGCCAAAAGTGGTGCTGTAGCTCAAGTGGTAGAGTGCTAGTCTTGAGCAAAAAGCCTTTCTCCCATGGTAACGGGAAGCAGAGGTGGGGCGAGGATGGGAAGGGGATGCAGACTCTGAAGAGTGAGACTGTTGGGATAAGTGCACTAGACTCATTTGCCTTTGGCCTCAGCTTCATTGGCTGAGACTCCTAGAAATGCAGACTTGTAGACCCAGCTCTAATGAATCACAATCTCTCAGGGTAGGACCTAGAAACCTTCATTCAAACAACCAGGTGATTTTGATGCTCCTGGAATGCATCAGTTTGGGCTCCTGAAATCACCCTTAACAAGGCTAACTCAGCTATCATCAACAGAAGATCCAAAAGAGAATATGGCTAATTGAGAAGTGTTCTGAGCAGAGGTGGGCGGAGCGTACAGAGAGGGAGGTGGGGGAAAGGGAGGAGCCAAAGACATGAGGGGGCCTGACTAGTCCTTGGAGGGTAGGATTGGGCAGTCAAGGCTCCAGTCTGATTGACTGACTTTCAGAGGCTGGAAGATACCTTCCAGAGTCCCAGGGCCTGTGAACACCCAAGCTCAAAGCCTATCCCCTTGAGATGTAGTTGCAGCAGAGTCGGGCACAAGTATTCACTGTAGGTGACATTTGGGAGCACCAAGCTTTTAGAGGCAGATGTTGACAAGTGAGCTGCATCCAAAAGGAGCCCAGGCTGGCCTCTTCTTTAGACTGCACCAGTAATGTGTTTATTTATGTACATATTTTTGTTTATAGTTAGGTTATCTAGAACCTACTTCTAAGAACCTGCACACTAAGAGATAGAAGAAGCCTGATGACACAGTTGTAAATGTCCTTGAAGAAACATACATTAGCTAGGCACTAAAAGCTCTTACCTATAATCCTAGCTTCTCAGGCGCCTAAGTGCTAGAGGATCAAGTAGAGGCCAGCTGAGACAGAATACTTAGCTAGTTTCTATCTCCAAAATATATCAAGAGAGGGCTGGAGGCTCAACTGGTAGAGCACCATTCAAGCAAGCATGAGGCCCTGGGTTTGAATACCAGTGTCTCCACAAGAACTGGAGGAGGGGAGGACCAGAGGAGGGGAAGATGGGAGAGGAAGGCAGGTTGAGGGAGGGTCAGCCTGGGAGAAAAGTGAGCCTGGTTGTCCCCTTCCTCATCCTTTACCCTCTTTACTTGTACCTACTTCCCCATCCTCAGTGTCCTTAAGGAGAGGAAGGAACTCCAGCCTAGCCCTCTGTGTCTATATTGGAAAGCAAGGCTTGGACTTGCCCGTTGATCTAGCTTGGTTTGTATGGGTGATGTACCGCATGCATGGATTTTATATATGTAGGTATATAGACAATTTAGATATCTAAATGTATTTCAGAGATGTATATAATGTGTGTGTAGAAGCATGCCTGTCAGCTGGGATCCTGTCCAGTCCTGCCGTAAAGCCCTTCCACAGTTCCTGTGTGCTCACTCTAGGATAAAGTCCAACATTTCCTTGGCACAGCCTCCACATCCTGTGCCCCCTGCACCCCCTAGTGCTGAGCCATCCATCAGCAGCCTCCCCACCCCCACCCCAAGCTCCCACCCTGGCAACTTGCTGGACCTTCAGGGACCTTGTTTTTCTCTCCCCTACCCTTCCCATTGCTGCCTGCCTCGGAAAGCTCTGTCCATTCATTTCCAGTCCCTCCCAACCGAAGCTTTCTTGAATTGAAAGTGCCTAGCACCAATGCTGAGCTAACCGTGAACCCTCACAGCTGGTAGAGGCAGGGGCGCCTCTCTATTGCCTGCCCCTGAGCTTCTGGCTCACCTCTTTGGTGTGCACCATGCAAAGTGATCTCTCCCTTTGTACTCACAGAGACAGTGCCCCCAAAAGGGCATTCTTAGCATCCAGCACAAAGCCTGACATAAGCTTGCTGTTCAGTGTATGAGTAAGTGACTAAACATTCGTAGATCCCATGCATGGGACAGATAAGCTGGAAGCAGAGAAACTGAAAGCCAAGTGTTAGAGAAACTGAAAGCCAAGTGTTGGAGACACTGCCCAAGGAACAACTATCAGACTAGTGGCAAAGCTGCCAGGCCCAGATTACCCATTCATGGAGGGGATCGGAATTTGCCTTCACAAACACATGGATGTATGTCACCATACTGGTTGTCTGTTTTTGAATCTTCTTCACTGTACTCATGAATGGTGTGTGTGGTTAGAACGGCATCGCAGCCCCTGAAATAACCAGACCATTGGCACAAAGCAAGGAGGCCAAGTACCCTCCCTGACAGAGATCCTTGCCTGCCTCTGTCCTCCAGAACTCAGGAAGGTATTGGCCCCTTCCCTCTCCTCCACACACCTACTGCAGTCGGAAACCCAAAGCCATGTTTCTGATTTCCCATTCTCCTTAGATGCAAAGAAGGAAGGGAGGGAGGGAGGGTAAAGGAAAGAGAAAGAGAGAGAGAGAGAGAGAGAGAGAGAGAGAGAGAGAGAGAGAGAGAGAGAGCAAGCTGAAGTGTTGCTAGAACTAGGTGATGAAGAGGGATCCACAATTCCTTTGGCTCTTTTTCCATCTCCCTGTGGTCTGTGTTGACTTAAGTCTGCCTTGTCTGAGTGAGGAACTTCCTAGGTGAGCTTCGCCAGTCCTTCTGCCCTAAGATCACAGGACCACAGGCTAGGGGAGAGAATTGGCAGGGGTGGAAGAGATGGCTGAAAGGCCTTTGGGAGCCCTGCTGCCTGGTGAAATTTCTCTGGCAGCTTCCCATTGGCCTGAAGCCTAGTCCACCCCAGGGAAGGCTGGCTTGGGTTACAGTCCAGTGCCACAGTCCAGAACAGTGACCAGAGAGGAAGCCTGCTTCTTGGGGTCGGGGCTGGGGCGGGGAGAAGCCTGGGCTTCAGGCAGCATCCGGTTTTAAACAACTCTGTTTAGAAACAGAGGAAACTCTCTCCGGAAAATGGGAGGGCTCTGGCAGGCCTCCCAGGCTGGGTACAGCAAGTTCCTGCCAACTTGAGCAGGAAGTAGGGGATGTGCGGGGAGGGAGGGAGGAGGGAAGAGGGCACGGAGGAGCCCCACACAGCTCAGCAACATTTCCCTGGTGGCAATCATGTTCTGAAGTAAACCTGATCTGAAAACCAGGAGGATTTTTTTTTTTTCCTCTCTGGCTGTTGTGCACATGGCCAGCCTACTTCCTGGGGGCTCTTCCCAGGTGTATGCATTTGCTTGTAGAACAGGAATCTTGTAAGATAGTCATAATCCTGGCCGGAGAGAGAATTCTTTGGAATAATGGTATGAAAAAAATCAGCTCACTTCTCCCTCCCCTTCTCCCCGCCCCCCCGCCCCCCCCCCTTGTCTTCCTCTTTCTTTTTCATTTCACCCTCCCAGTTTAGGGAATGGAGCCCCCGGTGTTTAGGCCTCTCAAGCTCTGTCCAAGAAGAGCTGTTGAGGCTGGTGGGTATGAAGGGTCTAGATTTTGCCCTGGCTGACTGATGCCAGAGGTAACTCAGGATAGACACAGTCGGCTGTGAATCTGGGCACTTCAGAGGCCCACCTGGAAAACCCATCAGGCTGGGGAGACCGTGGAGAAGTCCATGCCATACTCTCCAGAAGGCTTTCGGCCGAGGATGAAACATCCTTTTGCTCTAGTAACCCTTTGGCATTGAGGGTAAATGGGGGCAAACATTTAGGAAAAGTTGCTGCACAGGAAACCTACTATCTTGAAATTCCATTTTTACTTCAGATTCTAGAGCAGAAGTCTTTAATGCCTTCTGGTCTCAGGACTCCTTTACACTCAAAAATATTAAGTATTAGCTGAGATGGACTCTCATTATTTTGTTTGTTTACCCGGGCTAACCTCAAACTTCAATCCTCCCAATTTCTGCCTCTTGAATTACTGGGATTATAGGTCAGAATGTTTTTAAGATAATGGAAAATATCAAATTCTTACAACATTTAAATTTTATTGGATATATTTAAATGAGTGATATATATTCACAGTATATCACACACATGTGTGTATATAAACATGCATATACCCATATACTCACATATTCAAGTGTTTAATTATTGCCAGGCTGGTGGCTCACCCTTATAATCCAGCTATTCAGGAGGCTCAAATTGGGAGGATCGTGGTTTGAGGCCAGCCTGGGCAAAAGAGTTTGCAAGAAACCATCTCAACAAAAAAAGTTGGGTGCCAACGACTTGTGTCTGTCATTCCAGCTACAATGGTGAGCATAGATAGGAGAATCAAAACCTTGGCTGTCTTGAGCAAAAAACAAGAACCTATCTCAAAAATAAACACAGCAAAAGTGGCCAGAGGCATGGTTCAAGTGGTAGAGTGCTTACTTAGCTAGTACAAAGGGTTGAATTCTAATCCTATACTGTCCCCTCCCCTCAAAAGGTTTGACTATTTAGATATAAAAATCTTTTACATTTGGAGTGTAATTCAATCGTTTGCAGCTTTTGAAACTCAAGGTGAGAATTCTTAAATACCAACATCACACTTTTGAGAGAATATGTAATAGTTCAAAAATATTTTTGAGGATATGAAAATAAAATGTTTGAAGACTCCTGAATGGGAGGTCATTATTTCTCTTAATTTTTTGGACATTGTGGTTGTGGTCAGAAAGGGCACGCTAGTGAATGTCCCATGGTCCCTCGCAGGACACGTCTTCAAATGCAAAGATCCACTGACAATCAAATAACTTAACCAAGCCAAAAACAATAGGTCTTGCATCTTTCTTCTTACATGGTCACAACCCCCTCACTCCCCAACACACTCCCCAGTGTTGATTCTGGTGCAAGTGACTTATAAACCTCATTCTAGAGAAACACAGGCTGGTTAGCAATCCAGGGTAGTCTGGCTACTGGGATATCAAAGGGGAGCATTAAAGTTTGCATTGCTATGGTATAAATCCTCTTAGCCCAGGAAGTCCTGGCAGAGGGTGGCACAGACACAAAAGTCATAGGTGTTCATTTGGTTTTGATGGAAATAAAGGGTTTCACATCTGGGTGCAGACCTGGCACAGTTCCCACAGGATGACAAAGTCACTCAGACTGAGAAAATGCAGTGAGAGTAGAAACTAGGAGCCAGAGATAACTCCTACAGAGAATCTGGGTGACAAAAATGCAGGCATCTGGGGGCCTGGGCCTTTCCAGGGGAGAAGACCAGAGGTAGGGTCCACTGCAGTTTGCAAAGTACCGTGACTTCCATTGCTTATATTCCTTCTAACATGGGATATCTCTGCTGTTGCCCACTGCTGGTGCCAGGAATAGCTTGGCAGTTCCCAGTGACAGCAACAGAAGAGACTATGCATGTAGGTTTCTGAATGATCTCAAATTTCCCTAGCCACCAATCTGCTCAGATGCTGGAGGAAATGAGAAAATGTTCCCCTAGTTCAGTGAGTGTTCCCCACAAAGGTGAGTACTGACAGTAGGAGCAGGGTGTGTCATCTTGGCCAGCAAGTGGAAGGTGGGGGGGGGGGTGGGGAGGCATGTGTCATGCAGGATTGCTGGGCTTCCAGCTTGACAGCTCTGAGTCAGCCTTGGATTAGTGAGGGCCAGGCCTCCCTTGCCTAAGGGCTTCTAGCCTCAGCTGGGCGCTGCCCCAGGTGAGGGGGGGGGTTATTGCTCATCACTGGCCCTGGGACCAGCTCCCAAAAAGTGGCAGCGGAATACATGTAGCCTTGGCATCATTTCAAAGGCTGGCATCAGACGCTTATCAGCTGGGATTTGGGCAAGACCTAAACTGAGGTTGCATAAGAGGATGTGAAAAAATGCCAGGGAAGCCAAAACAGCTTGCTTTCATTAGAGCTCAGATCCTAGGCCTTGGCTGCCTCCCCTTGGTCTTGATGACAGAATAAACGAACAGTGGCTTAGAGAATCTCTCTCATAGGAAGATGGTGAACTGACTCCAAGAAACCCCAAGAGACCAGGTTACAAAGAAAGATGGGGTCTGTATTCTCCTCCCTCTGAATGTTTTGTCATCTCTGGGGGCCTCAGAGCCTGATGTCATATCACACAGTAAAAAGCCAAGGACTAGTAAAATAGAAGCCAGAGCGAGCAGTGTTAGTGGCCACTGCAGGAGACTGCTGGAGATGTTGCACTAGCATGAGGGATAGGCAGGCATCCATGCGTTAACAAGCATTAAACCTATAAAACCCAGTAATATTCCACTATTTTAATGCAACTCATATGACCTTTATATACATGACTCTCCCTTAGGGACATTGTCAGATTTTGACACAATTTGTGCCTGGTCCCTCTAAGAATACATGGAAGAATATAGTTGGCTTTCTGTAGTAGTGGGTGGCACATTGGAAGATGCAACCAATCATGAGTCAAAAATATTTGAACAAAAATCGTGTGGGGCTGCTTCATGGTCTCTGCAGCTGACCCCTAAGACAGTGAGGCCAAGGTGGCCTCAAAGGACCAGGCAGAGGGACTGAGCCCCAGCCGCACTGTGAATCAAACTCTTTGCTATTATCCCAAGTGGGAGTAGGCTGTACAAATCCAGCTTTCCCAAACAATCACTTAGCTGGGACTTTTGCTTCCGTTGTCTCCATGTATGACAGAGTGGTGAAAGTTACTATCACAGAAACAAAAAATCCTAGAGTCAAGGATTACATTCGTTTTCTTTTTTCAACTCTGAACAAGCTGCACCAGAGCAATAAACAACAGTGCTGGAGTGGTAAAGACAAAATATGTCTTTGGTAATGGAAGAGTAGCTGAGGGTATCCATATGCAAAATTACCTTTGATAAAAGTGTCAGGACACTTACATTATACCTGTGCTAAACATATGCTTGGAGAACATGATCTTCCAAAGAAGAAAGAAAAGAAGAATGTTCTTGAGGCAGAAATGGAGCAAGGAGAAGGTGGAGATGACGGGGAAGACCTGCTGTCTGCAGACCCAGTCACTCAGGTAAGCCAAAATGGAAGCACAAACCTAATGGAAACCTCGTGCCAGGGAGTTCAAGAAGCCCCAGGATGAAGGAAGAACTTAGTGATTAAAAGCATATTTATTATGTAAAAGACAGCTAAAATAAAAGGATCTTGGAACACAATTCATTTGGGATCTAATGACTGTGCTTGGTATTGGAGTACAAGAACATGTAATACTAAATAACTGTGTTTTTTTAAGCTATGAAATAGTTCACAGGAAGTTTAAAGTAATTTTCAAGTATCTCAGTGGTTTTGCCTTACCACATCCTTATGTCTGAAAACCAAAAATTGAAAATATTCCAATATCCAAAATTTTTGAATACCCACATGACACTTCAAGTGGAAAATTCCACAGGATCACAGTTTATTGCATGCACAATGCTGTTAGAAATGTTATATAAAATCACCTTCAGGTTATATGTGCAAAGTGTACATGCAACTCATGAATCTCATGTTTAGACTTTAAGCTCATCACTAAACTACCTCAGTAGATGCATGTAAATAACTTCAAATCCAAACTGCACTTCTGGACTTATGGTCCCAAAACATTTTGTATAAGGAACAGCCAGACTGAACTTAAACAACATCAGCATTTGTTGGTAATAGTTACTTGAAAGGAACTAATTTTAATAAAAATAAGAAAACATAATATCATCAGGTAGCATTGTTATGCCATAAAAGCAGGTGTTAAAACTAGTGGTACATGCCTGTAATTCCAGAATGTAGGAGGTAAAGGCAGAAGGATCTTAAGTTCAAGGACAGCCTAGGCTACATAGTGAGACCTTGTCTTGAGTGCAAAAGAAAGAAGGAAGGAAGGAAGGAAGGAAGGGAAGGAGGGAGGGAGGGAGGGAGGGAGGAAGGGAGGGAAGAAGGGAGAGAGGGAGCTCTGAAAGGCTTATAATCAAATGTGGCAGTTATTTGTCCGCCCTGCTGATCACATCAAATTCTATTCCTCCAAAGCACCTACTTCCAACTTTTGCTATTTTTTCCCCCAAATATATGTGTATATTGTTAAATAAAATGTGTTGGGAATCAGTGACTTATACCTATAATCCTAGCTACTTGAAAGATGAGATTGGGAGGATTGAAGTTTTAGGCCAAGACCCCTTCTCAACTAATAGCTGAGCATGGTAGCACAACCAGTCATCCTAGCTATGAAGGGAACCCTAAAATAGGCCCAATGGCCTGGCATGAATCAAACCCTACCTGAAAATAAGTTCAGAGAAAGGGCTGGAGGTGTAGAGTGCTTGCCTAGTAAATGTGAGACCCTGAGTTCAGACCTCAGTGTGGCATATTTCTATTCATTCGGAGGGAAGAAGGGAGAATTTTTCTCTCTGTTATACCCCCCTCTGCCCTCCTCCATCTTCCTACGGTGGCCATGTAAACTTTTTAGTTAAATCTATACTTACTGGTTTGTTTTGTTCTTCATGACCATATAAATTTCATTTCATAAATTTATTACGTTTCTTTGTCTTTATGACTAAATCTTCCCATGACTTCTGTAGTTGATTATAAGGGAATGGGATCATGGAGCCTTTAATTTTCTACTGTGTGTGTTTATATGTATATACTGTTTGAATGCTTTGGGAGAATACCCATGTATTACCTTTTTAATCACTAAAAGCAATAAAATGATTTCCATTTTGAAAAAAAAAATCTCTCTGTTCTGAGCATGTAGACATTTGTCTTTGTCACCATTCTCTAAATTATGCAGTGGGATTACTATTTATACAGCGTTTATATTACATTAGGTATTATGAGTGACCCAGAGATGGCTTAAAGTGTAGGGAAGGATATGCATGGATTCTATGCAAACCCGGTACTATTTTGTATAAGGGACCTGGGCATCCTGGGATTCCAGTATCCATGGAGGAATTCTGGAACCAATCCCGCTCAGGTATGGCAGTATTACTACTATGGAGTGAATTTGAATTCTTTTTAATTCATTAGGCAACCAATTGTTTGCAAAATTGGGAAAGGAAGTAAGGTTATGTTGTTATCTGTTCCATTCGTTCGGCTGTAGCTTTGTCTCCTCACTTAAAAGAATGACCTTGTCTCTTGGGGTTGCCCCTCTTAATAAGCTTAAGAATTCCAGATTCTTGTGTGCTTGATGCCCATCACCACCCTTTTACTTTCCACCCATGGATCTTGCTACTCTAGCTCTCTCATGTAAGTAGAATCATACACCATGACTGGCTTCTTTCACTTAGCTTAGTGTTTTCAAGGTTTTTCTATGCTGTGGTAGCATCAAAATTTCCTTCCATCCCTCTCAACCCCACTTTGGCATCTCAATTGATGGACACTGGGGATATCTTTCAGCTATTTCACACCATCTTTTCCATCTTGACCTGTAGGTGACATTGTTGTTTCTGACCACACCCCACACATCACAAAGCCTGTGCGCAAGGGACACCAGGAAATGCAATCCCTGGCTGGCTGAGCAGCCTTTTCTCATAACCAATTCAGCCTAGGGAAGGTGAGGCACAGACACTTGATGGTAACTACCTAGCTGTTTCTCCCACTCCATCATCTTTTCCTTCCTGTAAATACTATTTACCATGGTCCAGATTCAGTTCCCAACAGGACAAAGATTTCAGGGTCTAAATGTACTGTCAGTAAATAGCTACAGCTAACATGTGTGCAGTAGTTTGCAGTTTTGAACATCTTTTTTTTTTTTTTTTTTTTAATTTGCCAGTCCTGGGCCTTGGACTCTGAGCCTGAGCACTGTCCCTGGCTTCTCTTTGCTCAAGGCTAGCACTCTGCCACTTGAGCCACAGCGCCACTTCTGGCCATTTTCTGTATATGTGGTGCTGGGGAATTGAACCTAGGGCTTCATATATATGAGTCAAGCACTCTTGCCACTAGGCCATATTCCCAGCCCCAGTTTTGAACATCTTTTTCAGGTCTTGTTCAGGTCTGCCCCACTTCTGTTACTTTCTCTTTTGGTAATATTTGTAGATCCCTTAGCTCTTTTTCCTTTTCCTTCCTTCCTTCCTTCCTTCCTTCCTTCCTTCCTTCCTTCCTTCCTTCCTTCCTTCCTTCCTTCCTCCCTCCCCCCTCCTTCCCCCCTTTCTTATTCTGTCTCTCTATCTCTGTGTCATTGTGTCTGTCTCTCTCTGGCAGTACTCAGGTTAGAACTCAGCTTTACACTTGTTAGTTAGGTGCTCTGCCACTTGAGCTATGCCTCCAATCCTTTGCCTTAGTTACTTTTCAGATAGGGGCTTGCATTTTTTGTCTGAAATCAACCATAGATTGAGCTTCTCTTATCTATGCTTCCCACATAGTTGAAATCACAGATATACACCACCACAAATGAATTATTTGTTGAGATGGGGTCTTGCTAATTTTCACTCAGCCCAAATTAGCTATTTAATAAATTCAGAAAATAGCAGTTATTGATCTTCCCACACAGTATAAGCTGTTTCTTCCATTTGTATAGATAACAATATTACACCTCAGAGAGCTTGAGCAATTTGTTCAATGCCACTAGATCATAAGTTGCAGACCCATCTCAGTGTCTACCCCCTTGTCATGGGGAGACATTATCATGGGAGAGTTAACATTGGTGTCCTTCAAAGGAACCCCAAATCAAATGCTGCTCTCTAAATGACCTCCTTGCACTAGAGCTAGAGAACCCAAGCTGAGACCCATTGGAGAATGTAGCAAGGGGGCAGAAGAGGTCCTGTTGCTCAAAAGTCTATCTTATTCTCTGTTCTGGGGGTAACCCAGGGCCCCCTTGGAGCACAAAGGAGTTCTTCCACCACTGCTGTGACCTCACAGTAACATTCATGGGGTCCCTCCTATGTTCCAGGCCTTGGAGATATAATAGTAATAAGAGATGATTTCTCTGATGGGAAGGGTGACTGAACCAGATGCATTGTACTCATAAGCCAGTTTGTTGAGTTGAAACCACTTTGTACAACCATTTGAAAATAGCTAAAACTTTTTTTTTAAAGAAATGATTTCTCCTCTCCAAAGACTGTTCCATCCAGTCCATGAAATGGATACGCGGGCAGAGAGTTCTCATACAGTGTAATGAGTCATAAGAGACCTACAAAGTGCTATAGGAATTTGGGTGAGAGTCAGTCATTTTGTCTGACATGCTGGGGCAAGCAAGGTGACAACTGAGGTAGGTATAAACAGCTAAAAGAGAATCAGGTAGAACATGAAACAGACTCTCCATGGTGTCAAAAAGCATGGGGGTGTTTGAGGATGAAGGACTGAACAATGGGCCTAAAGCATGAGTGGCAAGACAAGGTGGGGAAGAGACCCAAAGAGTAGATGACACAGAATGGGGCGAAGGACCAAGATTCTGCAGATGAAGCCAGGGCATTATTAACTGGGAGCCAGTAGGATCATATCACCTTTTAAAAAGTTTCCTTGGCTGGGGTGGGTAACGGAAGCTAAACTAGTTAACTCATCTCATTGCTACCCCATCCATTCCCAGAGGCAGGACCATGGAAGCCATGTTGGGAATCACCCCTCATACCACATAACAGATTCACTCTGGGCAAAAGGCAGAGAAGAAACCACCTGAAGACACCCATTTTCCCACAATGACATGACCTCTTAGTCTGGAAGTGGTGAATGGATGCTGACTTCCTCTTTTTGGTTCGTGAACTGAGCCAAACTGGGTGTCATGAAGCCAAGGTCTCTATCTCATGGCTGCAAGGACATAAAGAAAGCATGGAAGATGCCAGAAAACTGCTGTGGCTTGTGCCTGTCCTGAGAAGACAAAAGGAGAGAGGGAAGGAAAAAGGGGGTAATTGCTGAGAGGTGTCAGGACCTAGGCCAGCCACCCACCAAAAGTACTCACTGGCACTCCACTCCCATGGGAGTTGGCACCCCTATTTCTCTGCAGCACAGAGGTGCTTAGACATGTTTTTCTAAGTCATTTACAAATGGAGACAGAAGGACAAGGCATCTGGATTGACAATGGATGTATAATGAGAAATTGAAACCCAAAGACAGTTGCCCTGCCCAAGACAGCGTGTCTCTCAGACATGCTTGGTGTGGGAAGGCCCCAGAAGCTCTATCCACTTGAGCCACAGCTCCACTTGTTGATTTTTCATGGTTAATTGGAGATAATAGTCTCACAGACTCTTCTGCCTAGGCTGTCTTTGAACAGTGGCAGGCTTGTGTTGGAAGTCTCACTCCTCACCTCTGTGTGACTTTGGGAAACACCAATCTCCCAGAGCTTTAGCTCTATTATTTGAAAACTGCTTCACACACAGGGCTGCTTTTATGATTAAATAACAGTATTTAAATGTAGGCCCCTTTCCTTTGATTCCAGAAGCTATATATAGGGATTTGCATTATTGGGGTTTATAGGCTCCAAGGCCAAGGAGCCTGGACGAGGAGGCTCACACTCACCAACCAGGCTGCCTGCTCAAAGCTCACGGATGTGAAAAGCAGCTTAGCTCAAAGTGCTGCAAGTCTTTCCTTCTTACTTTCTTTCCCTCGGGCCCTTTGATGGGATGACACATGCCAGCAGCAATGTGTAATCCACCACAATGTGGTCTAGGTTGAGCCTGACTTTGGTAGGACCCATCTCAAAACCTCCCACTTCCCACATCCTGCAGGTGTCACAAGAAGGAGTGTAGGGAATCATTCCCTTGGGACACAAGCACTCCATTGCTGACCAAAGGTTTGTAAATTTGATCATTTGAAATGTGGGAGGGGAGTCCATTGTTTCAGTCGATTAGGCAAATCAGTTTTAAAGTAGATAATTCTCCTGTAGTGTAAATCACCTCCTTGTCATTGCATTGACACTTGCTGTGCAGGATGTATTTACCTATGAATGCAACTATGTTAAAACACACGGGGATACACCATCAGCCAGAACACATACCACCACGCAACTCCTGTGATGCGGTATAGCAGCCAGCAAATGCACATCTTTTATTAGTCAGCCTATCCCAACAAACGTTTGCTAGCATCCATCCTCCTCTGTGCTCACTCTAAGGGCACAGTGTCGGAGGGGACAACTTCATGCCTCCAAGGACCCCAGTTTCATTGCCAAGTGTACAGCTGCCTGTATTCTCCCATTACAGGTGTGCAACAACATGTGGACTGTGCTTAGGTCCAATCTCTGGATATTGATTGTCTCATCAAGATAACGGGTTTCTCAAAGTGTCCCTTCCCTAACTGTCCCTCACTAGGACTCATGTCTAACATTATAAAAGTTATACAACATCATTATGAACTAATGGTAAGTTTCACTGTAAGGTTGATACAAAATTCAGAAAGGTTTTTAAATTAATACATGTCACTATAAAGACAAAAGGTCTGATTAAAATATGGACTTCATTTTCCTTTCTAATTATTTTCTAGTATTACATGGCTTCATACTGTAAGGTACTGGGTTCTCAGTTCCTCTGAGCCCTGCTACATCTAGAGTTGTGATGATGTTTACAAGTAAAGGCAAGCCAGGCACCAGTGGCTCACACCTGTAATCCAAGTTACCCTGGAGACTAAGATCTGAGAACCACAGTTTCAAGCCATCAGGGACAGCAAAGTCTGTGAGACTCTCATCTCCAATAAACTACTCAGAAAAGGTTGGAAGGGCACTGTGGCTCAAGTGGCAGAGTGCTAGCCTTGAACACAAAGACACTCAGGGACAGTGCCCAGGCCCTGAGTTCAAGCCCCAGGACCAGAAAAAAAAAAGTGAATCTGGGTGCTGGTGGCTTACACCTATAATCCTAGCTACTCCGGAAACTGAGATCTGAGGATTAAGGTTCAAAGCCAGCCCAGGCAGTAAAGTCTATGGGACTATTATCCAATTAACCACCAAAAAATCAAGAAATAGAGCTGTGGTTCCAGTGCTAAGGCACTAGCCTTGAATAAATAACAACAACAACAACAAAACACGGGACAGTGCCCAGGTCCTGAATTCAAGCCCCAGGACTGGCACCATAAAAGGGGGGATGAGGAGGAGGAAAGGCAGGGGTGGGGGGATGAGGGAGATGGTAACAAGTTGGATATGAAATGTATACACTGCCTTATGTATAACATTGTAACGCCTCTGTACAGCACTTTGACAGTAAAGAAATGAAAAAATAAAATTAAAAAAGAAAGTAAAGAGAAGAAAGAAGTAAAAAAAGAAAAAAGAAAGAAAGAAAAGAAGACAGACAGATAGGGAGGGAGGGAGGGAGGGAGGAGAAGGAAGGAAGGAAGGAAGGAAGGAAGGAAGGAAGGAAGGAAGGAAGGACGGAAGGACAAGTGAAGGCATAGTCTGACAAGGTCTTATGCACCTGAGCTAGTAATCAGCATATTTGGCAGAGAAAGCTTCTGGAGAATCTAGAGTTCATTATCAGCAAGTGGAATTGTGGAACATTAGGAAATGGCATTGATGGCCTAAGAAAAACAAGAATCCCTGAGTGGAAGTTACAGGAAAGTAGGTTTGACAGCAAAATAAAGGAGAAGCCATTATATCAGGGGTCATCCACTGGAGGTTGTGGGCTTCCTGTTATTAAAGGGGCTAAGCAGAGGTGTGATGCCATTCAGGGGCTCCGAAACTGGGTGGGAGCTTGGGTTGGGTGAGTGCTACAGCCCTTTGACCTGAACCAAGTCCTGGTTCTGCTTTCAGGTGATGGAAGTAAGTTGGGCTGGCAATAGTACCTATCCTGGCCTCGCTTCATCTGCTAAGTTGGAGAGCAAGAGCTCAGAGCCCTGGCTTGCCATTGCTGAAGATCCCCGGATACACATATTGGGCCAGTGAGCAGAGTTTTGGGAGTTGGGTCACGAATCCATCAACTCCATCAGATCACTTGGAAACTCCTTTAGTCCTCAACACCAGAGACCAGGGAGGCTGGTTTGTCCTGTTCTAATTATTCTTTAGACGACTATTTGGCCTATTCCTGAGCAAGGTTCAAATCAAGTCAGACCTGTTAATTAATTGAATCAAGGTTTATAATTACATTTGGGCATTTAAATGCACAGCAATTATGTAGGAACCCAAGCATCTTACACACAAGAAGGGTGTCAGGAATGTATGCTAATGAAGAAAGCCCAACCCCAAAAGTGGAGGGTGGAGCACTTGGGGACACTCCTGTTTCGGTGAGGTTGTTGTAGAAGTTATTACGCTGGGATCCTTCTGAGAAGCTGCTGAAACATCTCAAACAAGTATGACATCGACTTGACTCCAACCTGAGGGACCCATTAATGTGTAGGAGGCATTGCAAGGAGCCCCCTGCCTCACCCTGCCTTCTAGTTACCAGCATTCCCTCCTCCTCTCCTGCCACATATATAATCCACAAGGCCTGCTTGGTTAGGTTGTGTTTTCTCCCATACCTCTCTCTAGTTCCAGTCTCAGCCCCAATGCCTTCTAGACTATAGACTAGGCCTCCTTCTATATCAGCCCTCCCTACAAGGAGAAAAGAATGCAGACAGGAGGCCATGGGAAAGGTACCAACATGGCCACATGGAGGTAGGCACAGTAAAGCGATGGTCAGAAGACTGCGCTGGACTGGAGTTGAAAGTGAGTCAGGCAAAATGGCCTCAGAGGCTCCCAATCCACAGCTTCCTGTATTTCCTGCCCTGTACACTTGGAGGGTGAGAGACCAGATGGTCAGGCTCTGTCCAGTGCTGAGAACTAGCCTGGGAGTCTTGAGATCCCCTCTCCCAAGCCCATCACAAACACTTTCCATTCTCTCTCCTTTTTCCTCTGTCTTCTTTTATGTCTTTCTTGTGTTTTACTCTCCCCTTTTACTCTTTCCTCTCTCTCCTTTGTCTTTGTCTTTCTCCTCACTTTTTTCTTTCTCTCTCTCATCATTTTCTCTCTTCTGTTCTGTCTCTCCTCTCTGTCATCTGTTTCCCTGTCTCTGTCTCTCTGTCTCTCTGTTTCTCTGTCTCTGTCTCTGTCTGTCTGTCTGTCTGTCTCTCTCTCTCTCATACTAAGGATTGAATGCAGAGGCTGGGGAGTGCTAGGCCATCACTGTACCAGCAACTTTCACCCAGCCCCATGGCCAGGGCCTCTAGCTTTCAGGAAATGAAGAGGACCATCTAGGGGATGCTATCCTCTTTGTCCTCTTGGAGGGTGACCTGGAAGACTGTGAGTTGTAGATGTCAGGGCGGGGCTGCGGACGGAGTCCTCGGGGCAGGTTTCATTGTAAACACGTGGCTGAAATGTGTTACACATGGGCTGCTTGCTCAGTGTGGCCCTTATACGGACTCTGCCAAAGTCACTGACTTAACAAGGCCAAATGAGACATCAGCCTGATCTTTTCCTGTAGACTTCACTGGATGCACAGATGATTGGCCCTTTCCCAGCCAGGTATGATAATAAATTATTCTGTCTGAAACTAGAGCCTGCCCTCCACATTCAACTTAGCAGATATTAATTGCAAAGAACAGTGGATTTCATTATGACATATCCTTACATGCATATAACCTACTCTGATCATATTTACTCATTGCCTTTCTTATCTCCCCAGCTCTTCTTTTCCCTTTGAGCTAGAGGTTTTGATAGGCGCATTTTACCTCTCTCCTTTGAAACTCAGCTATTAAGAGGTCTTATTTATTTCATGTCAGCCTTTCATCTCATCCCCTTCCTCCCAAGATACCTATGAGAAAGACAAGCACATGACCTCTGGCAGGACTGGCACGGCTATTAAGTTTAGGGGGTATGTAGGTGTTAGGATGACAGAGCAGGGCTGAGAACACATTGCAAGCCCACGGTTCCACACTGGGATTTCAACCTCAGGAATGATCAGAGAGATAAGGGCAGCCACCTCTCCTCTCAGTAGGAAGCTCAGAGTAAAGGCCACGGCAGGTGTGGACCAGAGCTCAGGGAACACACCTGGCCTGGCTGGGTTTGCCCAGTTCATGACCTTTCACAAGCAGTGAAGGGGTAAAGAAATGCCATCCTTTCCCAGGAGCTCTGGGAGGGTGACTATAAACCCCCAGACCTACAGATCTGAGTTGTGGCTAAAGGATAAAGGCTTGGGATTCAAACTATTTGCATCATTCATGTAGAGGGCTTTGACTGGGAGCTGTTTTGAATTGACACAGATTTTCCCCAAGGGCACTTGCTTGTCACCCATGACCCTTCCAAGAGTAAATCTTGCCACAGGACCTTAGAGGCAAGTGCAACTTTTCTCTAGTGATATCATTAAACATTCTAAACTTCCCAGAAGGGAGAGGCCGGACAGGGATTACAGACTTCCCAGCATTCCCCAGGCCTGCACTCTTAGATCTGTGGGCAACAAAAGAAGTCTTAGAATGGAACCTCCTCAGAATAAGAACAGAAATGCATTCCTACTTAAGAAATTCAGCCCTTATCACTGGCAAGGTACACGATGGCCAGATCAAGTTGTCTAAGAAGTTGATTGGGTGTCATGGTTTCAAAGTAACTTTGGGACCAGTGTGAGGGCCGTGGGTCTGGACTCACCCAGTGCTTTGAGATATTAGGTTTGATAGCAGTATAGTCATAATTGCCCTTTTAAGGAAAGTGGAGTTGAACTTTTTCTGTACGAGGTCCCTCCTTCTCCTTGTTGTCCAATCATATACATCTTTCAAGACTACCTCCTTCTGGAAGCCACCCACTATTGACCCAAGAAGAAATTACTTTTTCTCCTCATCTCATCTCTCAAAGCACCTCCCTGGTGACTACCTCTCACTTTCTATGAAGATACACTTGTCTTATAAATTTTTTTTTCTGAAGATTGAAAAAAATAATTGAAAAATTATTTTCAAAGCATAAAACCTTAGTAATTAATTTAACAAAATACATGTGATCAAAATGTACTTTGAGGATAGGGATATAGCTTATCGATAACTACCCATTTTTTTTCTGTTACATAAAAATTCAATTTTTAAAATATTGGACCTTAGGATTGTTTACATAACTAAGCCTGTCATCTGCAAACAAGACATTTTATTCCTTTTTCCAATATTCTTTTTATTTTATTGCCTCATGTATTAGCTAAATCCTCTAGTCAAATAAAAATTTGATAATTGAATAGCCTTTTCATTTTCCTAATTTATGAAGGAAATAGACAAGGCTTTATCATTGTATGGATATTAGCTATATGTTTTTCATGGACTCATTTTATGTTCCAGGTGGGTGAGAGTTCTTGTTTTTGTTTTTTAGTTTGTGTGGGGGACACTGAGGTTTGAATGCAGGACCTCATGCTTGCTATGTAGACACTCTACCACTTAACCTATTCTCCCAGCCCTTTTTGCTTTTATTATTTCTTCAAATAGTGTCTCATTGTTTGCCTGAGCCAGCCTGGACCTTGATCCTTTTATGTAAACTTCCCAAGAAGTTAGGATAACAGACATGTGCAACCACATCAAGCTTTTCATTGATTGAGATGAACAACCATACCAACCTCTTTGTTGACTGATTATTGTGAACTTTCTTTTTTAACCCAGACTGGCTTCAATCGCAGTCTCTTGAGTAGGTAGGATTATAGCTATTTGGTAGCTATATATAATACCTGATGTATTCTAATTTTTATGCATTGCTACAATTTCCATTTCTAATATGATGTTAAGGCTTTTTGTATCTATGTTCATCTGTCATTTTCACTTCTTTAAATGTCTTTCTAGATCACAGTGGTAGCTTTTGTCTGAATGTGTTTTTCATGTCTTGGTATCAGAGTTATGTTAACCATATAACTGAACTTGGAAATTTTTCTTTCTCCCTTTTTGAAAGAACTTATGCAAGACTTGTATTTTTCACATATCATTATATTTTTCATATATGTTATCTAGTTTTTTTCTTTGTATTTCATATTGGTATACAGAATTGGTTAATCTGTTAGTTGATTAACAGATTTTCATTTAATCAGTAGATTTTCAATAAGTGATTAATTTCCATTTAATTTCAAAAACAGATTTGAAATGAAGGAGGAGGTAATAAATTGTACAAGAAATGTACCCACTGCCTTATGTATGAAACTGTAACCCCTCTGTACATCACTTCAACAATAAATAAGTAATTATTAAAAAAACAGATTTGCATTTCCCCCTAAAACAGTTAGAATTCCCAAGTAAACTCATGGAATTTTCTTTGTAGGAAGTTTTTGATAATTAATTCAATTTATTTATAAGACAATAATTATTTCACTTATTCTATCTCTTCCTGTGTTGGTTTTTCTAAGTCACACTGTTTAAAGAATGCACTGTGTTTTTTCTAAGTTATAGTCTTCAAAAAAATTTTTCCCATTTCACTTCAACTTAATTGACATAAAGTGATTCATACTAATTCCCAACTATCACATTCATACCTATGGGATTAGTAAGAATATCCCCTCCTTCATCCTTTTATTTATTTATTTTTTTTATTTTTTTTTTTTTGGCCAGTCCTGGGCCTTGGACTCAGGGCCTGAGCACTGTCCCTGGCTTCTTCCCGCTCAAGGCTAGCACTCTGCCACTTGAGCCACAGCGCCCCTTCTGGCCGTTTTTCTGTATATGTGGTGCTGGGGAATCGAACCTAGGGCCTCGTGTATCCGAGGCAGGCACTCTTGCCACTAGGCTATCTCCCCAGCCATCCTTCATCCTTTTAAAAATAATTCGTATTTTTTCTTTTTTATCACTTCCTTGATCAGCTAACCTTTCTTTTTTTTTTTTTTTTGGCCAGTCCTGGGCCTTGGACTCAGGGCCTGAGCACTGTCCCTGGCTTCTTCCCGCTCAAGGCTAGCACTCTGCCACTTGAGCCACAGCGCCGCTTCTGGCCGTTTTCTGTATATGTGGTGCTGGGGAATCGAACCTAGGGCCTCGTGTATCCGAGGCAGGCACTCTTGCCACTAGGCTATATCCCCAGCCCATCAGCTAACCTTTCTATGGGTTAATTTTTATGAAGCTTTTCAAAAACTAGTTTACATTGTTAAAATACATACATACATACATACACACACACACACACACACACACACACACACACACACACACACAAACCAAGCCAGGCACCAGTTGCTCACCTGTAGTCCTAGCTACTCAGGAGGCTGAGATCTGAAATCTCAGCTCAAAGCCAGCTGGGGAGCAAAGTCCATGAACTCTTATATCTAATTAACTAGCAAAAGGCTAGAAATGGACCTGTGGCTCAAGTGGTAGACTGCTAGCCTTGAACAAAAAAACTCAGGACAGGGGCTGGGGATATAGCCTAGTGGCAAGAGTGCCAGCCTCGGATACACGAGGCCCTAGGTTCGATTCCCCAGCACCACATATACAGAAAACGGCCAGAAGCGGCGCTGTGGCGCAAGTGGCAGAGTGCTAGCCTTGAGCGGGAAGAAGCCAGGGACAGTGCTCAGGCCCTGAGTCCAAGGCCCAGGACTGGCCAAAAAAAAAAAAAAAACTCACGACAGTGCCCGGATCCTATGTTCAAGTCCCAGGAAAGGCACATACACACAAAAAAACTCAAAATACTGGAAATAAGCATATCATTTCTTTTGTTTTTGTTTTGTTTAGGTAAAATACACAAATATGTGAGTTGAGAAGAATAGAGTACAAAAATAGACTAATATAAACATAGTTCATTGGTTTTTTTTTAAAAGAGAGAACAAGCATATTCAATGATGAAATAAATCTTTTCAACAAATGGTTCTAGAATAACTAAAGTAAATTTTAAAAAGGAACTTCAGTCACCACAATCATATCATACACAAAACTTCATTCAAGATGGAATATGGGCCTTTATGTAAGAGCTAAAATTCTTTTGGCTTTATGAGAAAATAACATCTTCCCATGGTTAAGCAAAATTTTCTTATACAGATCAAAGACAGCAGTCATAAAAGAGAAAGTTAGATTTCATTAAATTCTGATTATTAAAAGAAGCCATTAAGCTAACAGATGATCAAGTCACAGAGTAGGAAAATATTCATAATAAATATATCTGACAAAAGACTTATATAATTAGTTGATAACATAAATACGAATAGCCCAATTTTTTAAAAATGAGAAAACATCTGAACATGAAATTTGTGAAAGAAGGAATATAAATGGCAAAAATAAAACCCATTTGGTAATATGCAAAATCACAATGTGGACTGGAAGTGTAGCTCAAGTGGTTAAAAAAAAGCCTTGAGTAAAAAAGCCGCTAGAAAAGCAAGAGAAAAATAAATCCAACGATACTAGGAGAGAGATCACAAAGATTAGGGCAGAAATTAATGAGATAGAAACTAAAAAACTATATAACAAATTAATAAAACACAAAGCTGATTTTTTTGAGAAAATTAGTATAATTAACAGACCTCTTGCAAGACTAACAAAAAGAAAAAAAAAAGAGACTCAAATCAGTAAGATCAGTGATTCCACAGGAAAAATTACAGCAAACAACCAGGATATCCAAACAATCATAAAGGACTATTTCCAGAACCCATACCCACTAAAGAAGGAAAACTTAACAGAAATGGATGAATTTCTAGAAAAATATAAATTGCCCAAACTGAACCAAAAAGATATAAATCAATTAAATAAACCTATATCATACAATGAGATAGAGGAAGCAATCAAAAGTCTTCCAATAAGGAAAAGAACAGACCCAGATGGATTCACCACAGAATTCTATATAACTTTTAAAGAGGAGCTAATACCAGTATTGGTATCAAGATTTTCTGTGAAATAGAAGAAGGAGAAATACCAAACTAATTCTATGAAGTTAATATCATACTCATCCCCAAACTAGGAAAGAACGCAACAAAGAAAGAGAATTACAGACCAATCTCCCTCATGAACACAGATTCAAAGCTCCTGGATAAAATATTAGGCAACTGAATCCAGAAACAAATTTTTAAAATCATACATTATGACCAAGAAGGCTTCATTCCACAGGCTGCTTTAAATACGTAAATCAATAAATGTAATTCACCATATTAACAGAGCCAAGGTCAAGAATCACATGGTCATCTCAGTCGACACCATAAAAGCCTTCAATAAAACACAATACCCATTCATGTAAAAAACTCTGGAGAAAATAGGAATAGAAGGAACATTCTTTAAAATAATAAAAGTCATATGTGACAGACCAACAGCTAATATCATATTAAATGGGGAAAAACTAAAACCACTTCCCCTAATATCAGGAACAAGACAAGGATGCCCACTTTCTCCACTACTATTCAATATAGTTCTGAGATCCCTAGCCAGAGCAATAAAGCAATAAAAGGACATTAATGGGATCCACATAGGGAAAAAAGAGATTATACTACCCTTATTTACAGATGACATGATCTTATACCTGAAGGACCCAAAAAACTCCATTCCCAAACTCCTAGAATTAATAAACCATTTTGGTAAAGCAGCAGGAGACAAAATCAACCCACAAAAATCAGTAGACTTTCTGTACACCAATAACATACAAGCAGAAAAGGAAATCATGAAAACAACCCCATTCACAATAGCTAAGAACAGAGTAAAATATCTAGGAATTAACCTAACCAAAAATGTAAATAATTTATTTAGTAGAAACCATAAAAATCTAAAGAGAGAAATCAAAGAAGACACCAGGAAATGGAAAGACCTTTCGTACTCATGGATGGGTAGAATCAATTTCATAAAAATGGCCGTATTGCCAAAGATGCTATACAAATTCAACACAATCCCCATCAAAATCCCAATGACATTCTTTACTGAAATAGAGAAAACAATCCAAAAATTAATATGGAACAACAAAAGACCTAGAATAGCCAAAGCAACTTTAGACAAAAGAATCAGTGCAGCAGTTATCACAATACCAGAGTTCCCCATTAATAATTGTTTTCCTTATTAGCACTTTAGTTTTATACATTATTTCTTTAATACTTACAACCAAATTAACCCACACTGGTACAAGAGATGCTCAGGAAGTTGAAACAATTTGAACTATCCTTCCAGCCATTTTACAACCTTTATTACAGAGCCATAATAACAAAACAGCTTGGTACTGGCACAAAAATAGACCTGAAGATATATGGAACAGATTAGAAGACCAAGAAGCAAAACTACATATAGTCAGCTGATAGTTGACAAAGGAGCCAAAGACATACAATGGAAAATACATAGCCTTTTAAACTATTGGTGCTGGGAAAACTGGACAGCCACATGCAGAAAACTTAAAGTAGACCCCAGCTTGTCACCATGAACCAACATCAACTCAAAATGGATTAAAAACCTCAACATCTGACATGAAACTCTGAGACTACTGCAGGACAGAGTAGACAAGACATTAGAACTTATAGGCACAGTAGGAACTTCCTGAGCAAAGTTCCAGGGGCACAATATATGACAGAGAGACTTGATAAAAGGGAGTACATTAAAATAAGGACTTTCTGCACAGCTAAAGTCATAACTACTAAACTAGAAATGCAGCCAACCAATTGGGAAAAGATATTTACCAGCAAGGTAGCAGACAAAAGCCTAATATCCATCATACACAGGGAGCTCAAGAAACTAACCCCTTCCCAAACTAATAAAGCAATCACGAAATGGACAAGGAAGCTAAAGAGAGACTTCTCAAAAGAAGAAATAAAAATGGCCAAAAAACACATGAGGAAATGTTCATCATCCTTGGCAGTAAAGGAAATGAAAATAAAAACAATCCTGAAATACCACCTCACTCCAGTCAGAATGGCCCCTATACTCTGAACTCAGACAACAATAAGTGCTGGAGGGAATACGGAGAAAGAGGACCCCTACTGCACTGCTGGTGGGAATGTAAACTAGTACAACCACTCTTCAGAGCAATCTGCAGTTTCCTCAAAAAACTAAACATAGACATACCCTATGACCCAGCCACACCATTCCTAGGCATATACCCTGAGCAACAGGATCCATGTTCATTACTGCACAGTTCATAGTAGCCAAAATATGGAAATAACCCAGATGCCCCCTAGAGATGAATGGACCCAAAAAATGTGGTACCTGTACACGATGGAATTTTACACAGCCATTAGAAATGACAAAATAATGGCATTCACAGGAAAATGGACAGGACTAGAACAAATCATGTTGAATGAGCAGAGAGACAAATGGTGCATGGTCTTCCTGATATGCGGGTGTTAGAATCAAATTGCAAGGAGATATAACAAAGCAAACAGGACCTAAGATACCAATACACAGTGAGACCAAAAAAAGGTTAGCCTTAGGAGAAATATACCAAAAAGTAAGACCCAAGCACCTCTTCATATGTACCTAAAATAATATACAGACTGAAAAGAGTTCCAAAGATAAGGAAACAAATGACCTCTCAATTAGTTGTATAATATTTAGAGGACCCTATATTCTTAACCTCACATATGGTATATATAGGCATACATCTAAGGGAAGCTGGGAGGAAGGCACAGAATGAGTGGAAGGAGGGTGAAAAAAATTACAGTAGAGGGGGCCCAACAGCTACAATGGACATTGATGAAAGCGACCTAAGCAACTCAAAGGCAGTTGGGCGGGGGGAAAGAGGGAAGAAATGGGAGAAAAACAGGGAACAGATGATACTAAGCAAAAGGAAAGAAATGTACATATCACCCAACTTCGGAGAAATTGTTTAATTGTTAATGTTTGTAGAGTTCATAAGCTTTGTAGATTAGAATGATGTCCATCATTGGGAAGGTTAAAAAAAAATGATGGAAGTGGGGGTAGGGGGATTGCAGGGAGGGAAGGCAGGAGAAAAATGAGGAAGGGGTTAACAAGTATGACAAGAAATGTATATACTACCTTAAGTATGTAACTGTAACCCCTCTGTACATCATCTTGACAATAAAAAATAAAGAAATGTAAATGAATAAATAAATAAATGAGAGAGAAAAAAGATAGTGCCAACACTTCAGAAAGCAATAGAATAAACTCCTGCAGAGTTAAATGAGACTTAACCTGTGACCCTGTAAATCTACCCATGAGAGATGAATATACAAATCCAAATAGAAATTCACAATGGCATTTATTCATAATGGCCTGCTAACTGGAAATAACCTAGATGTCTACGGTCAGAATGGATTAAAAAATTGTTATTTAGACATACAATTAAATACCAATTGGCAACCCCATCAAACACATACATAGGTTTATTTGTTTGTTTGTTTATATTGGTCCTAAGGCTTGAACTCAGAAGAACCTGAGTACTGTCCCTGGCTTTTTGTTTTTCACTCAAGGCTAATGCCCTACCACTTGAGCCATACTTCAATTTCTAGCTTTTATTTTTTGGTGGTAATTTTTTTGGTGTTTTTGTTGGTGGTTAAGTCTCACAGATTTTCCTGCCTGAGCTGCTTTCGATCCACAACCTTCAGATCTCAGCTTTTAGAGTACCTAGGATTATAGGCATGAGTCATCAGCATCCTGCTTTACATTTATTTTTATTCTTAAATCTCTCTATGCAGAAAAGCATGAGCTCATACTGCTGTCTACAATTCAGATCCAACCATGGCAAATCTCATCTTTGATAAGTGCAACTGCTTTTTGTGCCTGCCATCTGCACTTACTGGACTTACTTAGGGGCTCATTCCTCTGATTCCCACCCTCTTCCTCATCTGGAAGCTCAGGCTCCCGCACTCAGAGTGGGCTGTCTGTCCATGTGGACACCCTTCTTATCCACTGGGGCTTGAACACATTGCTCCTGGACATTGAGAGTTCCCCACTGTGGACACAAACATGGATACCTCTGCCCACCCCACTCCCCATTTTATGGCAAAATGAGTCAGTAAGGAAAGGATAAATTTAACTTGATGTTGTTGTTGTTGTTGATGATGATGATGATGATGATGATGATGATAGTGATGATGATTTTTTTTGAGACAGGGTCTTATCATACAACACACACTGTCCTCTAATTTGTAATCTTCCTGCCTCCGTCTCCCAAGTGCCAAGATTACAGGTGTGCACTACCAAGTCCTGGCTAGTCATTATTATTTCATAGCTTAATCCCATTCTTTTCTTCTAATTCTTGGGTTTCAACCTTGCCAACAAAATGAAGGAATAAACAAGGGAACTCACTAAGAAAACCCCCCTCATGCTCCTGCAGACATTCATTCAAATAGCTGTTAGCTTTGCAAGGAGCACGGCGAAGTCTTTCTGTCAACTGCTAGGCACATGCCTTATCTGCTGTTACTCCTCTGAGCTCATTCCTTGCTGAGGCAGGTGATGAGGTCATGAGCTGAGAATGAGGAAGACAGGGACTGAGCACACAGAGCACTAGGATATGACCAGGGTGGAAAAGGAGGAAAACTAAAAGGATGGGAAAGGGGTCCACATAGTTCAGCAATGTTCTCTATGACTTCAGCCATACCATGCATTTCCAACTATTTCTGCAAAGCACTTCCACCTTCATCATGGCTATGTATTGTCAGCAGAAATAGTTTGGCTGGTGTCACAGGATTGGTGGGAAATGGGTTGTCTTTCTTTCCCCTGTAGCCAATTAGAAAAGTGCATAGCTCTAGATTCATAAGACCTGGGTATGGACCCCCACTGTGCACTGTGTGACTTTGAGTAAATGAATTAACTTCTGCAGCAGGTATGATAGTGCCTTATTAACTAAATTAATGTATATAAGATATTTTAGAACTCTGTATGTCATGTAATATAAGTGCTTTAAAATGTTAGCTGTTATTCTGAGATTTTACTCAGGTCTTACCTCAATTTACCTTGAAAGAGGCAGAGGAAGATCTGACTGAAACTCTGATGGGCCAATAACTTGTGATGGGAAGGCCCAGAAAGCACTTCAATTTTTAATTAGCCAGTGAAGGAGCTAAGATTTTTCTCAAGCAACAATACTATTAATTAATTATCTGCCAAAAATAAACTGGCAATTGCTTCAACTCACTTCTCTTTTTTTTTTTCTTTGACAGTCCTGGGGCTTGGATTCAGGGCCTGAGCACTGTCCCTGGCTTCTTTTTGCTCAAGGCTAGCACTCTACCTCCTGAGTCACAGCGCCGCTTCTGGCTTTTTCTATATATGTGGTGCTGAGGAATCGAA
The DNA here is from genome assembly GCF_023159225.1 of Perognathus longimembris pacificus. NCBI lineage: Eukaryota > Metazoa > Chordata > Mammalia > Rodentia > Heteromyidae > Perognathus > Perognathus longimembris. The sequence continues at coordinate 19,933,580 of NC_063168.1, read as the reverse complement.
CCCAGGGCTTCATGTATGCAAGGCAAGCACTCTGCCACTAGGCCATATTCCAGCCCATCTTCAACTCACTTCTAACAGCTGATTCTATTGCCCTGGCAACACTTAAGATGCTCATAGTAGCCAGGCACTGTGGTTCATGTCTGTAATCTCAACACTCAGGAGGCAGAGGCAGGAGGCTAGAGAAATAGAGGTTATATCACAAAACCCTATTACCATGAAACAAAGCAAGAAACAAAACAGAAACAGCTCATCGCTGCTCATCAAAGCTCCAGAAGATTGGCTTATGAAGCATAAAGCAGCTGGCATTTCCCCCAGTTCTTTCATCCAGGGCTTGCTGTCTTACTGATTTACAAATTCACATCTTCCATGAATCAGGACTCTCCCAGGGTCAGCTGACAGAAAATTCAACAAAAGTCACATTGATCAAATAGGGTATTTTTTTTTTTTTTTTTTTTTTTTTTTTGCCAGTCCTGGGTCTTGGACTCAGGGCCTGAGCACTGTCCCTGGCTTCTTTTTGCTCAAGGCTAGTACTCTGCCACTTGAGCCACAGTGCCACTTCTGGCCATTTTCTATATATGTGGTGCTGAGGAATCAAACCCAGGGTTTCATGTATGGGAGGCAGGCACTCTTGCCACTAGGCCATATTCCCAGCCCAGGGTATTCATTTTTTACACTGACCTGAAGAGCCCAAGTAGGGATTTGGATACAAAGTATGGACTGGATCATGTGATGTCATCAGCTCTCAGTTTCCCCAAAGTTCACTCTTTGGTTTTTCTAAAGCTTTCTTTGGGCAGTCTGTCTTCACTGGTGGACCACAGAGCCACATGTACAGTCTTCCTGCTTCAGATCCTACCCATAGTCCCACTCTTTCCTGGTCATTCTTGCAAATGTTCTAGGATGAACTCTAAATTGGATTAATTTGGGCCACAAGTCCAACACTGAACCAGTGCTATGGGTAATAGAAAAAAGAAATCTCCAGGGCTGGGAATGTGGCTTAATGGTAGAGTGCTTGTCTTGCATGTATGAAGCCCTAGGTTTGATTCCTAAGTGCCACGTACACAGAAAAAGCCAGAAGAGGTGCTGTGGCTCAAGTGGTATAGTGCTAGCCTTGAGCAAAAGAAGCTCAGGAATAGTGCCTAGGCCCTGCATTCAAGCCCCAGGACTGGCAAAAAAAAAAAAAAATCTGCAGTTGCCCAGACCAGGCTTAGATTTTACCATACAGGAAAAACAAAATCAAATAGGCATTCCCCAGCTTTGGCAATATACATCTCAAAGATGACATTGATCATGGTCCTTGAATGGAAGTGAGTGTCCCCAAATGTACACAAAATATTTTCATATAAAGATCTTCCTTTATCACCCATGCTGCAAAATCCAGAGCTTCATTCCCATGAACACCACAGATTCTGTTGCTTTACTCTTAGATGTTTAGACATCCACCCCCACCCCCACCCCAGTTGTCTCTTCCAGAGAAAGAGGCAGCCAGGGTGTCTCATGCGTTCGGCTCTCTGGCCACAGAACCTGAGTGGTCTGTGTATCACAGGCAGAAGTTCCAGAGAATGGGCCCTACCTATAGCCCCCAGTTATGACTGATGCAGTTAGTATAGGAAGAGTCCCTCAGACGGGATCGTTCTGGGTGAACTTATCCACCCTGGTGGCAAATGGTTTGCAAATGTCCCCCTTAACTGCCAGCTTTCCCCTCTGAGTCTCTGCGCCAGCTCTGCTTGGGGTCACTTTCCAAAAGGCACTGTCAGCACAGAATTTCTGTTTCAAGCTCTTTTTGTCTTGTCTGAGTTGTCTCTTTCCCCTGAAAAAATGTGCTTCATCTTTGTAGTACCTCTTCCCCTTCCTATGGGGTAGATGGGCCGTGTAGAATTTATCCCTTACAGGATTCCATGTTCTGAGTGCCTCATGTAGTTGACCAGCAGAGAGGATCAGGGGGCCCAATAGGAGCCTTTCCTGAGAATTAGCATGTTGGAATGAGGAGAAAGGGGTGGAGCTTGTCTCTCAGGACTCATAGGTCAGAAGATGATGGCTCACACGGCCGCTGATTCTCCTCTATGTAGGTCACTTAGCCACAAGTCATCCAAGAGTCACATTGCAGCCAGGTGCCAGTGGCTTGTCATTCTAGCTACTCAGGGGGCTGAGATCTGAGGATCACAGTTTGAAGCTAGTACAGGCAGAAAAGTCCATGAGACTCTCATCTCCAATAAACTACTCAGAAAAAGCTGTGGCACAAGTGGAGATCACCAGATGCTTATGTACTACTGCATGGCACAGCCAGACCCCCTGGCACAATGGGGACAGCCTGTGTGTTTAAGAAGCATCAGCACATTCCAGGGACATTCCTGTTCCACCTGGCCCCAAGGTACAGTACTCACAGGTCCAGACTTTCTCCTGGTTCAAATACCAGGGAGACCTAATGTGTATGAAAATGTCTTGGGTGTTGGGACTGAATATGACCATCTTAAGAACAAAATGATTATATGAATAAAAAAAAATGGGCTCTACTTCTGAAAAATTGTCTGCCTCCCAAGCCTGCACATAAAAAGGAGCTTATCGGGCTGGGAATATGGCCTAGTGGCAAGAGTGTTTGCCTCCTATACATGAAACCCTGGGTTCGATTCCCCAGCACCACATATGTAGAAAATGGCCAGAAGTGGCGCTATGGCTCAAGTGGTAGAGTGCTAGCCTTGAGCAAAAAGAAGCCAGGGACAGTGCTCAGGCCCTGAGTCCAAGGCCCAGGACTGGCCAAAAAAAAAAAGAGGAGCTTATCAAGGCCTGGAGTAGTGACTCACTCTGTAATGCCAGCCTGGGGAAGAATCTTACCTCCATCTCAACAAACAAGCTGAGTGTGGTATGCATGTCTACACTCTCAGCTACATAGTCAGTATAGGTAATAGGATCATAGTCTTCAGGCCAGCTCTGAGCAAGAACTCATGAGCCTGTCTAAATAAGGCCAAATGATTAGGGGCATAGCACACATGGTAGATGAATTGTCTAGCAACCACAAGGCCATAAGTTCAAGCCAGTACCACCAAAAAATGATGAAACAAAATACAAAATGAAGCAAGTTCGTCCTATAATATTCCTGAGGAAAGAACTTTTTGTGGAGGCAAGTCCATTTGTGTGTGTGTGTGTGTGTGTGTGTGTGTGTGTGTGTGTGTGTTCCAGGGGAAGTTGTGCTCTAGCTCAATCTATGTCAGACACTTTGCTAAGCACTTAGATAAATCCCCCCTGGGTACTATTAACCCATCTTAGAAATGAGGAAACCAAGGCTCAGTGAGATTACATGGCATCGATATAGGGAAACATGAGCACATGTAATTGGAAGTGAAAAAAGTTGAATAAATTTGTAGATATGCTTGACAATTATGAATACAAAGAACAAGAAGATATATATATATACATATGTATGTGAGATGTACATATCATATATAATATGTATTTGTACAAATAATATATACATATATAATAAAACAAAATTCTATCAAGAATTAGTGAAAGTATAGAACTATAAAGATTACTATTGGTATTTTTAATTAATAAATGATTTGAAGCACACTTTTAATTCTTTGCAACCATCACACTCAAAGCTTTTGGTTTTGGCCTCCCTCACTTCCTTCTTTTCCCCTTTCCCAGCCTTCAGGTGAGACATGTTGCCTGTCTAGTTTCTCCTAAGATCTTACATTCTCCAAACACGTACACACCCAGTTTTGTGAGATGAGACTTCTTTTTGGTGTGTCAGCTCTTTGCATAGCAAGTCTTGCTCTGGTTTGGTAGTTTTCTGCTTTGTGCTCATAAAAACTGCTGGAGCATTTATTATTATACATAAATAAAAACATTGCTACCTGTTGTCATAGAAATGGGCCCCTCCCCACATCCAGCCTGTGAGTCTGGTTTGTTCAGCTAGCTGCCATCATTCCCATAAAGTTCCAACTCCACACAGCAATGGCATTGCCCCTTGCGTTGCCAAAGCTGGAGAGAGAGCACGCTTCTGAGATGGGGTCAGGGGTGGCCAGCACACCTGTGCTCTGCAGACCTCATCCTCCATGTTCTTACTCCCACTGGGCTGCTGTAGCCAGGCTCCAACCAAACCCAGGTGCATTTCCTTCCCCCATTCAGTCCAGGACTGACGATGGAGTCCTATCATGTGGGGATCCAGGTCCTCCTCGATTTTGATTTGCTGTTTCAAGAACTGCCCTCACTCTCTTTGTCTACTCTGGCTCACCACTCCATCTGTATGCCAGAAAGACAGCTGGGGAAAGGAGATACGGGTGGCATGCCCCCATGTCACACCCAACAGCCTGGCATTGGAGTAAGAGCACATGACGCAAATATGCCACGCAGAGCAGTTAAACATGTGGACTCCAAGACCAGAACACCCACCTTTGCATCCTGCCTCTATCCCTTACCAACAGGTTAATCTTAGACAAAATGCTCATCTGCTCTGTGCTTTTGTTTCATTAAGACTACAAAGGAGTGATGATGACAAAAATGATGAGTGCTTTCCCTTAGCATTCTTGTCTTTCGTGAGCTATTCTATGTTAAGCATAGTGGCAAATAATGATTATTTAATAGAGCTTAACTAGCATAATTATTACAAACGTTTTACTGCTCTGGTAGTGGTGTTGATGGTGGTGGTGACTATAGTGATGATGGTGATGGTAGTGGTTGGGAAAGTGATGGTGGTGATTAGGATGATGGTGGTGGTGGTGATGGTGAAGACAATGGTGGCGATGGTGGTAGTGATGATAATGGTGGTTGTTATGGCAGTAGTGGCAATGATGGTGGTGATGATGGTGATGGTATCAGGTCCCAGAATGGACAAGTCAGGGCTGATAGTGTCAGCTCCTGGGCAAGATGACCTTGAGTGGAGCTGTCTTGTCACCTGAGTCAAGGCAGATGTCACCCATAGGCTTTAGGGTGAGATAACAGAATCCTCCAGGCCGGAAATGATAGTCAGGCCATGTCTCCACCCAAGTTGCAAATGCGGATAAACAGGACCCGGGATTATGTCCTACTCTAAGAGAGCTTCCGTCCCTGCAGCAAAGCTGTCTGTATGCAGAGTGAAAAAGAGATGGGTTTCAATCCTGCTTCACAGGAACAAGAGAGGCTCTAGAAACATCCTGCCTGCAAGTTCCCATTAACAATTGCATTCCTGTTGATTACCTCATTTTGCCCCACATTCCTGTGTCTCCTGTATCCCTGGGCCCTCATGGGCTTCCTCAACACAAACCCAGATTTGCAACAGAGTTCAAGGGCATCCTGACAGATACCCACCACTCATATCCTGGCTCACAGCCCTCGACCCACCCGTGTCTATGGCCATGCTGCAAGCAGTACAGTTGTTCCACTCAGCCTTCACCTCACCTGAGCTCCAGACTCCCCCACAGATCTGCCTGCAGCTCTGACAGACAGCTAAACACATCATGCTGAAAACTGTCTCCTGCCCTTTCTCCTGTCCCCCAAGCTGTGCCTCCCTCATGTGGAAAGACCACTGCTCAGGTCCAAGCCTAGGAGTCACCCTGCATTCTCTTTTCTTCCTTGTCCCTTAATCTGTGCGCTGCCAGCAAGGGTTTTGAGTTCTACTTCCTAAAGAGTATATATCCCATTGATCTGAAGACACATTCCAACTATGACCATACCTACCAGGTCAGCGTGCATCTTGTGAATCCACAGCATGCCAGAGGTAATGACTGATGTTTCTCATCTTTGCTGAAGTCACTTCACTTTGCTGTCTCTTCCACAGCATCTGGCCCCAGCCAGCCTCTCCTGGAGCACCGCAGGGAGCTGAGGCCTCCACTCACCATCCACCCTGCTCTGCTCAACCCATGGCAACCAGAGAGCTCTTTTCAAACTGCAAATGGACTCAGCCCACACTGCCTTCTCTCAAGACTTCAACCACTTCTCATGATGCTCAGAATACCTACAAACCCTTTCATAGGGAATAGGAGGCCTTACCAGACTCTGTGTGTTTCCTCCTTCTCCTCCCCCCCTTCTGCCCTTCTGTGTCGTGCTCCATCAAGGTCTGAAGCTTTCTTAATAGTTTTCAAAATAAGTCCAGCGTGCTCCCATCGCAGGGCTTTAGCACAGGAGTTCCCTCTGTCTGTGACATCTCTTCTTTTGTCTCAGCCTTCTCCTTGTTCCTGTGTTTGGTCACATATTCCACCCAGTCAGACAAGCTACCCTCACCCTCACCTTTGCTTCTCTTCTTCTATTTATGTATTTGTTTGTTTAATTTTTTTTGGCAGTACCAGGTTGTGAACCCAGGTCCTCATGCTTGCCAAGCAGGTGCTCTACTGCTTAACCATGCCTCCAGACCCACTTCTCACCTGGCCCATAATCCACCTATATCCACGCATGTGTCACCTCAGCCAAGCTCCCTTTGTGGAAATGGAGTCTCATGGACTCTTCTGCCTGAGCTGGTCTGGAACTATTATTCTTTTGATCTCAGCCTCCTATATGGCTTGGGATTACAGATGTGCACCGCTGTACCCAGCTATGAGTTGAGAAGGGGTCTTGTGAATTTTTCTGCCTGGGCTGGTCTGAAACCATGATCCCCTGATCTTTACTTCCCAAGTAGCTAGCATTACAGGTCTGAGCTACCAGCACCCGCCCATTCAATTACTTTTTGAGATAGTGCCTCACTATATACCTCAGGCTAACCTTGAACTCATGATCCTCCTGCTTCAGCATCCTGAGTTCTGGGATTATAAGTGTGTACTACATACCTGGCTGATGCTTATTTTCTTTATAACATGTGTGCAAAATCGTGTGGTTTACTTGTTTGATTGCTTATCTTCTGTCTCTTCTTTCTTGAGGGCAGGGTCCTCGCTTATGTCTCCCAGCACCTAACAGATACAGAAACTCAGTATGTACTTGTTGAGTGAATGAATGCACAGATGGGAAATTCAAAAGGTCCAGGATGAGCTAAGAGCAGACTCTTCACGTGACTCCTCCTCCTGCAGAGAAGAGGCCATTGTGTCTGCCGCCCCTGCAGGGTGGGGTCCAGGGCTGTGGGCTGTTTCACTTCTGCTCTGAGGTCAGCCTAATGACTTATGCATTTCCACAGAGCCCACCTCATTCTGAAAAGGATTAGATGTGGCTTACAGGAGACACAGTGCATTAGTGACACGTTAATACATCAATACATTCAAATGAGGGAAAAGACAATCAGAGAAGATGGTTCCAACTACCATGTCTCGTATATCTGAGTAGCAAATGAAGCCCTGAGTTTACTGACAGTGAGAAGCAGAAGACAACTTACTGTGAAAACCAGATGGGGACACAAGGAGCAGGGGAGGGGCTGTGGTTGGCATGAGGTTGTAGGTGGCCACTGTGGGTTTCTTTAGAGCATATGCTGGTGGAACCAGATTTATGTTTCCTCTGGGTCCAATATTTTAGGGACTAGGAAGGAAGCAAGAGCTGGGAGGGAGAACCCGCTTTGAAAATCCATCTGTGAAAGTGACCTGGGTAGTTAGATACTCCAACTCTCCAAATTAGTCCTCAACAAACCCAGCCAATGGACTGAGCTTGGGGACCCAGCCTTGGGCGCCCCTTGCCTTCATCCTCTAGGAGCTACGTCACACACAGTGCACTTGGCAGGTGAGTGGTAAGCGGGAGACACTCCAGCCAGCTCTGTTTGTTAGATTCCTTTGTATTTGCATGTCTGGCCTACAGTTGCAGCTGAGATTCCCACTTAACCTTTAGTTGGTTCATCATTTTGGAACGTGGCTGGGTGCATTTCATTTTTCGATCCTTGTGTATTACTGAAGAGCTATTGTTGCAGGAACTGAGGTTACTCCTTGGAGCCAGCTGGAGTGGCAGATCTGGACACGTTGCTCCAGCAACTGTGACCATGGTTGGTTGATTTGCTGGGTTGACTCACCTGGGCTGCCTTTCCCTTGATGCAGATGCTGCACCAAAGGAAAAACAGCTTAAGGGAAGCCCAGCCCCTGGAAAAGTGAATCAAGGAGCTGGGCGTGGTGGTGCACACCTATAATCCCAGCTCTCAGGAGGTGGAGGCGGGAGGATCATCAGTCTGAGGTCAGCCTGGGCAACATACTGTAGCGAGACTTGGTCTGAAATAAATAAGTAAATAAATGGAATGAATTGTTTCCCATGGTTACATTGCTGTGAATATCTGTTCAAGCACATCAGATGGTACATTTGTATGCTTTCATATTTTGCCTTCAAAATTACAGAGTGAAGGAAAAGAAATGCTGATCTTCAAAGTTAATCCTGATGTGCTGTGGGGAACAGTGCATTTCTGCTCTGAAATTTGGGGTGGTTTCTAGGATCTGCAGCTGGGCCTCGCTTCCGGGAGAAAGGGGCTTAAGCTTAGTGCTTAGGGTTTAAACTTAGGGCCTTGCACTTGCTAAACAGATGCTTGGCTACTTGAGTCCTTTCCATTTTTGTTATTTTTCAACCCCACACTGTGATGCTCCTACCTATGCCTCCCACATAGCTGGGATTATAGGTATATACCACCATGCCCCGCCCGGTGGATTGCTGTTATTGGTTGGTACAGTGTTGTTTGCAGAGATCCTGGATGCCCTGCCACTGGAAAGGTCCAGACACTTATTTGAAGTTATCCTCACTCATGCTGGACCAAGGACCAGGCCAGGGCTTCAATTACAGTGTGTTTCACCACAGGCTTGTGTTCCAGCTGTGGGAGAGTTCTCACCCATGTGTGTCCCCTGGCAGTGCCTGTCCCCACACACGGCATCTGAGGACAGCAGAGAGGACAGTGGCCATCTGTATTTTATGTGCAGCCCCACATCTTGGCACCTAGAGAAATCACCCGTACCATCCACCGGTGGCAATGTCGCATGTCACACATATGTCGCACACATGTCACAGTGTCCCCCACATGTGGTCTTGTGTATTTCTTTGAGGGATTCAGAGGTCAAATAAGACATCGTGACCCACCTCTATGTGTCCATCTTGAGCCTTCCACCTGAGGGACTGACTTCATGGCCCAAGGGGCCATACCTCCTGGTTCTGCCCCTCCGCCCCCCAGTTATCCTCTGTCTGGTAGAGGAGGCAGTGTGTATCCAGAGATCACATACAGGGAGTGCAGAGACAAGTGAGTTTAAGAAAAGAGGCAAAAATCGAGCTAGCATTGGTGGTTTGCACTTGTAATTAATGGTAGCTACTCAGGGGCAGAGATACCATGAACCACAGTTCAAAGCCAACCTGGACAGAAAAGTCCAGGAGGTATCACTTTGAAAATAACCAGCAAAAAGCAGGGCTAGAAGTGTGGCTCAAGTGGTGGAACCCATCTATGAAAAAGAAAACCAAGCAAAGTCCTGAGCTTAAACTTCAGACACACACACACACACACACACACACACACACACACACACACACACACTCCAAAGGTTTTGCTATAAAATATCTATTAGTAAATTTAGCATGAAGTTCACCCTCTCCTGAAAACTCCAGGTAGGAATCCCACTTGTGACTGTCATCTGTAAAGCTGGGTACCACCATTCTGACGGGGGGGGGGAGGGGAGAGAGGGAGGGAGGGAAAAGGAGAGGGAGAGAGAGAGGGCCAGGGAGAGGAAGAGGGAGAGGGAAATGGAGAGGGAGGGAGAGGGACAGAGAGAGGGAGAGAGGGAGGGAGGACACAATCACAATTCATAGCTTGGTGACAGGATGGATGATGGTGAATGCTAACATTATCAGGAGCATCAAAGAAACAGCTATCACCAAACTGCAGTGGAAGAAGGTCTAAGCCACAAGCAGGTTCCAAAGAGCCGCAGACTCTTAACTGCATCGCTCCCCTGTGCTCCATTACAAAGGATCTCCCAGTCCCTACAAAATGATAAGCATCCCCTCTCCCTCCTCTATTGATCTGACATAGGCCTGTAAGGTTTGTAATGCATTTTGAAATCAGATGGCTTATGTAGAGCGAGACTCCCTGAAAGCATTTGCCAGGAGCCACGCCCCCTCATGGCACCCTAGCGCTCTTCTCTAGGCCCGGCTTCTTGCCTTGGCTGCAGAAGCAACTGTTCAGTCAAGTCCCCCAGGTCTCTGGGAAGCTGTCCTCTAGTTTTAGCACCAAGAAGTTCATGCTGTGAACAGTGCCATCCCCCGAAGTAGATCCACATCCAGAGGCTGAAATCTCCTGGCGCCTTCAATAATCATTTTCCTATTCCACCTGCTTCTTTTCCTGCCATTCCGGTTTCAAAACCATTCTGATGGCGCCTCAGCCTAGCCGCCCTGGGTGTGAGGAGAGCACATTGACAAGCTTTGGAGTTAAGACTCTGGTTTCAAAAACTGATCCTAAATAATCCTGTCAAATCCATGACCTTGGGCCAGCCACTTTGCAGATGCCTCCATTTCCTGTTGTGAAATACCAGGATAATTTCTTGACATGGTATAAATCGTTTGAGAATTAAATGTGTTAACATGGATTTGGTGTAGCACCTGGCACACCATGCGAGAGAGGAATTTACTCACCATCCCCTTCTCGTTCTTCTCTTTAGCAATTGCAACCCAACTGGATTGTAGGCAGCTGAACTTTCCCCATTTACATTAGGGAAAGCACGTTTCCCCCAAAAGATGCTGGACCCTGGGGCTGGCTTGCAGGATCAGGGCTGTAGCTAGGAGGGTTGAGGATCTCTCCTACTGGAGCTTCCTGAACCAGAAGCAGAACCATCACAGCCAATGCAGAAAGCTCAAAGCCAGATTCGCAAAGCATCCACACATCTGCTAACTGCAGTCCAAGGAGGAGAAAATGATTCTGACTTGTTCCAGCCATGCAGTTTCTCCAGCTGGGGACCCAGCTGTTGGGGTTTGTCTCTGTGAGAGGGCAGAAGTGACTGAGTAATCAGATCTATGACAAACTCTCACTAGCCACCTTTGGTTCTGCACTGTGGAGCCCACCCATAGTGGGCTATCTTTATCCCCTGGAAAAACAAACCACCTCGGGGTCAAAGGGCCAGGCTGGCTGCCCTGGCCTGCGACCAGACTCTGGTTCCTGCTTCATTTTTTGGTTAGGAGAAGCTGCTCTGTCCTGTGTACCTAATAGCCCAGGAGATGAAACAGACAAGACACCCCTGCATCTGAGGACAAGAAAGAGGCCAGAAGGCTGAGGCTACAGGAAGTAATAATTGCTTTGATTTCTTGGAAAGAATTATACTAAGTGAAGTGAGCCAGACCCAAAGAAACATGGACTCTATGGTCTCCCTCCTAGGGAATAATTAGCACATGTTTAGGCTAGTCACAGCAGAGGATCACAAGAGCCTAATAGCTATGCCCTTATGAATACATAAGATGATGCTAATTGAAACAAACTCCATGTTATGGAAACGACTGTAATATCACTGTTGTAATTACTTTCAACATGCCATGTGAAACCGTAGCTTCTATTGTTGATGATCCTCTTGTATCCCCTTCCTGTGGTTGTACCTGCACTATCACTGTATCTGAGTACATTGGACACTGTATATGCTGGTATTAGAACTAGGGAAGTGAAAGGGAATATCAAAATCGAGAGACAAAGGATAAAAAGACAAATGATTACAAAAGCAATACTTGCAAAACCATTTGGTGTAAACCAACTGAACAACTCACGGGGGGAGATGAAAAGGGAGAGGAGGAGGGGGGAATGAGGGAGGAGGTAACAAACAGTACAAGAAATATACCCAAGGCCTAACCTATGAAACTGTAACCTCTCTGTACATCACTTTGACAATAAATAAGAAAAAAAAAAAAAGAAAGATGTCTGTAAGAACAAGGCTCCAAAGGTGGCAGGCTCATGGAGAAACCAGCCACTGTGGGTAGACCCAGCTCCTGACTGGGTCTCAGAAAAGACAGCAAATCCTAGCACAAGGAGAGCTCATTTGACTGCCTCATGTAATGCTGGATGTCAGTAAGGCATGGGCTCTCTGTACTGTTATCTCCAGTTAACTAGCAAAAAGCCTGAAGTAGAGGTGTGACTTAAGTGGTAGAGCACCAGCCTTGAGCACAAAAAGCTAAGGAAGAGGGCAAAGCTCTGGATAGCTCAGATGTCTGCATCGTTCTCTTCACCACCCTGATGCAAGATGGAAAAGTAAACCCACCCTTCCCAATCTTTCTGTAACTAGCAGTGGCCAAGAGAACAGGCAGTAACTAAAGGCTTGTGGGAAAGGTTTTGCTTTTGAAGTTGAAGTGAAGATGCTTACTAGCACAGTCCATGCATCCTTCTTGTCCCCTTGAAGGTAGATCTGATGTCTGGAACTGAGGCAGCTATCTTATGACAATGAGGGAGAGGTGAGAAGATACCTTAGAGAGCCCAGCAATGAAACATGAGAGGTGCAGAATTATATCACCAACTGCCTTCATCCAGCCTATCGTTCCGTTTCATGCAAAGATGAAACCTTCATTTATTTAAGATGGAGGTCAAGCATTCTATTGTTCATAGCAGAGACCAATTCTGATATCTGATGTACCTTAAATCCCTGCATTCAGTTCACTGCACAGGATAGTCCATGATTTGATTCGCCATTACAATGTGTTTGAGCTGCTGCCTGCTTTGAGCCACCCTAAGATCAGCAAACTTGGAATTAGCTCCCTCCCCTACTGTAGGATGTCTAGTTCCAGCTCATAGCCCAGCGAAAGAAACACTGTGAGCAATGAGACAAATACGTCATAGAAAAGTAAAGAGGAATGGGAACCAGGCCTGGCCACAAGCTCCACCCGCCCCGGCATAGGGCAGAGGCAGCCCAGGATGGAGGGATCTTGCCAGTGAGTTTATTTGCCTGCATTACTCTCCTCAGGGAAAGCTTCAAGGAGGATGACTCTGCTGGACATTGCGGGAGGACAAGAAGGGAGGCAGGCAGAGGAGGAAGGGTGACCAGGATGAGTATGGGCAAACTGCCACCGCGCTCTGTCACAGTAACGAGGGCTGCTGCCTGTCCATGCGGTCAGGAAGACAGCGGACAGCCTGTGGGGCTCTGGTCCAATCACCCTGTCCTCAGCCAGGAAGGAAGTGGTAAAAAGCAAAAAACAGGAAGGTGTGGCCCCTCACTTGTGTCTCACACCTGTAATCCTAGCCATTCATGAAGCTGAGATCTGAAGATCTGGGTTCGAAACCAGCCCAGGCAGGAAAGTCTATGAGACTCTTATCTCCACTAAACTATCAAAAAGCTGAAAGTGGAGCTGTAGAGCATTAGCCTTGAGCAAAAGAAGCTCAGGGACAGTGCCCAGGTCCTGAGTTCAAGCCCTAGGACTGGCCCAGAGAGGGGGGAGAAGGAAGGAAGGAGGGAGGAAGGAAGAGAGGGAGAGAGAGAGATGTCTGTGAGAACAGGCAAAGACAACACTTGCAGGCAGAAGAAGGTGAGAAAATCAACATCTCCAGGGAAGAGGCTAGTCCTTGCTGAGCCTCAATGCACCTTCTAGAAAGGCTGCCTTCTGTACAGACAGCCCAGAAGCAAGGTATGTGCGTGGGGGGCAAAGGGGTTCTGTATGAATTTTAAAAGGATGTAATTCTGGACCAGAGCAGGTGTTGGCGAATAGAGCTCTGGCTGAATTTCACTCTCTAAGCATTCCTGTGTCAGGTCATATTTGTCCAGTGTACAACTTCCACAACTGTCCACAATGGTCTTCAGGGCTGACTGAATGATTACTGAAAGAAGCTGAATTTTCTGCTTTTCTTAGGTGAAAAAAATGCCCTACAAACCCTGAGAGCTTTTCTTTTCCTTCTAAAGATTTTGTCAGCCCACCTTGAGCATGACTGTGGGAGAAGGAATAGTAGAACTTCCGCCTGGAGGAGAAGGAATTGCATGCTGTCGCCAGACCTTCCCACCAGGAGTAGAAGAAGCCCATTCTTGGTTTGCAATGGAGAAATACAAGTGCAAGATGAACCGCAGGGCCAGGCACACTCGGGATCCCACAGGCAGGGAGAATTGCCACAGCTTGGGGAATGAGGAAGAAGGCAGGAGACACATTCGGGAGGTGCCTGCAGCCTGCATTCCCCAGGAACAGCTCACACTCTCTGGGTAGGTGCCTGCTGACAGGGCAGTGGCGTGTAGGTATCAGGCAAGTACCAAGGCCCTGGGGTGCTTCACTCTCCTCCCACTCCAACACTTTTCCCCTGACCCGAGCTGGTGGCTCTGCTTGACAGGCTGCCAGCCAGGACCTGCTCAAGCAAGGAAACTCAGGAACTCCAGAGACTGGTTTTGTGATACCTACTTTGACCCAGTAGACCTTGACTAAGGTCAGTGCATGGGGGAGAGAACATGGGAGGGGGGGTGGTGTGGGGTGTATGTGTGCATACACACATGTGGGCAGCAGTATGTAGACTCTCCACGGAGGGAGACCTTGCTTCTGTGGTTTCTCATAGAGAACACCTCCTCACCCTTCTCTCTGCTATGGTTTGGAGGGAACTTGAAGAAAACAAGGGCTCTCATTCAGCCCCATTACAAGGAGGGCCCCTGACGGTGACCGCAGGAGTCTGGCTCTCAGTGAGGAGCTGTAAGCCATGGCCCCAGGTTGGAATCCACTGTAGGATAGACATTCCCCACCCCCAGACCTCCTCATTCTTGCCCTCCCTAGCCATGAATGCTGTCCCCAACCCTGTCACTGATCCTTCAGGGGCTACCTTTTCCCATCCTCCATTTCTCAATGCTCAGCCCTCTCTTGCTGTGGTTGGCAGTGTTTTCTAAGCACATGGACAGTGCAATCGCAGGGGAGAGAGTCCCACTTCTTGTCTGTCCCCTGGAGCCTCGTCCTCTTCCTTCATGGCTCCCTACCAGTGAAGGCATGCCAGGTACGGCATCTGGTCTACCTGGACCCCTGAGAGGGGCATGGAAACAGAGATTTGCCTGAAGTCTGGGTCTGGGAGCCTTAAGCCCTTAGGGGTGATGATGGTGGGGCTCCCATGAGCAATTGCAAGAGGAAGGGGGAACAAGATGGGAGTGAGATGGCGAAGCAAGGGTCACCTCACCTCAGGTAAAGTCAGCAACCTGTCTTTGGCAGCTCTGGAGTAGAAATGACATTCTAGAGAAGGCATCCGGTAGAGGCAAGCTTTCCTACTGCATCTACATGAAGCTGTTTCTGCCATCTGTGTTTAGGTGGCTGCCATCAAGCATTAGCTACAAATGGCTTTGGGGTGTCATAAACTCCAAGCATGTCCTGCTCCCAAAGAGTAGGGTTCCACGAGCCCAAGGACTTGCTTCTAAGCAAGACACCCAAGCAGGTTGCTCAGAGCAAATCTCTCAGCCTGGAGCGGATAGAAGGATCTCACGAGCCAGGTGACATGGGCCAAGACACAGCAGCAAAGTCTTCTTTAATAGCAATTCCTGGCATGTCAGGCTCCCTGTCCTGAGCTAATCAGAATTTCAGCAGGCATATTTAAATACACACTGGATTCTATCAGAAAGTGGTTATGTGGCATGGGCTGTTTACTGCTATCTAGGTCACATTTACTAAAACATGGAAATCTGAGCTGTCTTTATAAGATGAAAGCAAGCATTACTTGAGAGGAGCAAGACTACAAAGGAATTTTCTGCCCATGTGGCCTCAATGTTGCCGAGTTTTAGAACAAAAAAAAGTGCAGCAAGTGTCCCAACGAAGCAAAGCAACACTCGTTCACCCTGTGTTTGGCTGGCTTTATCCTACATACAGCCAGAAGAGCCAGAGTTCTCCACATGACCAGGGACTGACAATTACTTGTGAAAATGTGTTAGATCAAGTTCCTTGGACATAACCCTTGAGCCACACTAAATTATAGCTCTGGAAAAGAATTACAGTAGTAGTAAAATGAATCTTCCGGAGAAAAACTTACTTGGATTTTTATAACCTTTAAATTTCTTCTCAAAAAAAAAAAATAAAGAGGAACAGGCTTGTAATTCCAGCTATTCAGTGGGACCTCTAGCAACAAATAAGTCAGGTGTGGTGAAACCACTATAATCCTTGGTAGAAGGATTGCAGTCTGCAGCCAGAGCTAGGGGAAAAGCACGCCACCTTATCTGAGAAATAACTTAAGGCTCCAAAGGGATGGAAGTGCAAATCAAGGGATGGAGTGCCTATCTAGCAAGCATGAAGCCCTGAGTTCAAGACCCTAGTGCCACCAAAAAAAAAATTACAAAGAGATATCCAAGGAAAAAGAAAAATATATGTGTACACACACACACACACACACACACACACACACACAGTTCTTTTAGTGGATTTTTGAGGGCCTGAAGTAAAGCAGATACAAATATACACTGGACAATGCAAGGAGAAGATGGACCTCCGTGGTTTGAGGAAGTCAGGAAAGTGCCTGAGACCTATCTTTGCCAGGTAAATAATTCCCCTTCCTCCAGATGGATTTCCTTCTGTATTTATGCACTTGAGCCCCTCATCATTGTCTCACAGGCTGTCTTTCCAGAACTTTCTAGTCATTCCTTATTCTCTGGACATTGGATATAATCCTCAACCCCTGCTCCTCATCAGAAGATTCTTTCTGTTAATGTCCTCCCAACCCAGCAACCCCGGCTTTCCTACACACGTCAATTCATGCTAGCTGAACTGCACAAAACCTAGGTCCCCTCCAGGCCTGGTGAGCAATGCCATGCTGCCCTAAGATACAGTCACAGGCTCTGTCTGCCGCTCCACACACCCTGTATCCCCCAAGACAAACAGAGAGAGCAGCAGTGAGACCTTCCTGCCATCCCTCAGCTCAGCCCAGGCTTTGCTTTGCAGTTTGGGGGCCCTGTGGCGGAGATGCTTGAGTGGCCATGCTGAAAGGGCTGCAGGCCAGCAGTTGAGAGGGGACCATCACGCTCTGAGAGGCGACTCAATGGAAAAGCATGCTGGAGAAGGGTGGGGATGCATGGGGACATGGCTGAAAGAGGGTCTAGGACATGGCGCCTTCGACATGCTAAGGAGCTAAGGCAGCACTTCTCCCCCAAATCATTCCTCCCAGCCCAGCTGCTTCTTGCACTTTGGCTCCCAAAGAGGGTTCCCCTAGACTTGTCCACCCATGTTATCAATCACAAGGGAAGGCAACGATGTCTTGAGGGACATGGTAACCACAGAAACAAAAGGGGGGTGCTTGTGGTTTGGAATGTCACCCAGCTGTGGGGAAGCGTGTAATCCCAAGGACACAGGCGTTCACTGTGGTTGAACTCAGGATGCACCACAAACTGGCACGTGTTCCTAGGAAACCCTAAGACCCTGCCCTTGGAGATTATGACAGCAGAAAGGTCATGGGAGGACGCCCTCAGACATGCTCACAGCCTCAGACCCGGCTGCCCCCTCCTAGGGCTCTGGTGACACTTGATATCGCACCTGCTCAAAGCTGCCAGCACGAAGCCCAGGAAAAATATGGCAACTCTACTCCACATTGTGCCACTGGAGAGTCTTTTCTGGGCACACTGGGTGGCTTCCAGCTACCTCATAAAATCTATTTTAGTATTATGAAAAAGGAGTTCCAAAGCCCGGCACTGGTGGCTTATACACAGGAGGCTGAGATCTGAGGATCATAGTTCAAAGCCATTCTGGAAAGGAAAGTCCATGAGACTCTTTCTTATCTCCGATAAACTACTCAGAAAAAGTTGGGAAGTGACACTGTGGCTCAAGTGGTGAGCAAAAGAAGCGCTAGGATAGTGCCCAGGCCCTGAATTCAAGCCCCAGGACTGGCAAAAATAAAAAAGAATTTGAAGTTCCATTGCCAACAGATTACTAAATATTTTTACTTATTTGTTAGAGAGAGTGGAGATGAGTATAGGAGAAAGATGTGTCAATGTGTCATTTTCATATAATTTTGAACTTCAAAAATCACATAAGCATAATATATATTAGTTGAGGGCTGGGAATATGGCCTAGTGGCAAGAGTGCTTGCCTCCTACACATGAAGCTCTCGGTTTGATTCCCCAGCGCCACATATATGGAAAACAGCCAGAAGGGGCGCTGTGGCTCAGGTGGCAGAGTGCTAGCCTTGAGCAAAAGGAAGCCAGGGATGGTGCTCAGGCCCAGGTGCCCAGGACTGGCAAAAATATATATATATATTTTTATTATATATAATATATATATATATTAGTTGAGTTTAAGGTACAACATTGTTTGGGAAAAAGGATTGATGAATTAGCCTCCAGTAACCAGGGGTCCATAATTCCCTTTTGCCTTAGATTCCAATGCAGAGTTGTCCAGTGGTTTTTATTTTAAATGTTGATATTTTGTTCACCATGGAGTTTTGGCATTCACTTTGACTTTTTTCAAATAACATGGCACATGGAAAGCTATTCAGAGAGTCGCCAGAGACTGTCATGCTAGATGAGGTGAACAAATGTTATTCTCCTAATTTCCTCCCCAAGCCCCTCAATTATTCTATCACCCTTACCCCGAGGAAGCTACCAAACAAAAGAGCCCACCGAGGAAAGAAAAGAGAAAATGTCCTCTCCTTCCTGCCTCTTCTCACCCATCCCATCCCTCCTTCAGTGGCCACAGAGGGGGCATTACAGTGACTCATCCCCCCTCCACCCCCAGATGTTTCACAGCTGCAAAGAACAGGCAGCCAGTGTTGCCTTTTGCAAGACGTTGTAGCATGAATCTCATTTTCCACATGCTGTCTCCTAGCACAGTAGGTGCTGTGGTCTCTGCACGTGCTTCTAGCTCCTTTGCAGACCTAGGGGGAGCAACTTTGATCTAGTCATTGAAGCTGTCCCCTGACTGTATGCCCCCATCAAGAGAAACTCAATGTGGCAGGCAGAGGTCTGACTCAGTGACCTGTCTAGCCTCCTCCAGTCCCCAGGATTCCATCTCGGTGTGTTTGTTTGTTTTTGCTTTGGTGATGGTGCTGGAGCTTGAACTCAGTACCAGGTGGCTTCCCCTTAGCTTTTCACTTAAGGCTGTTAATTGTTCTACCACTTGTGAGTCACAACTCCATTTGAAGCTTTATGCCTGTTCCATAGTGATAGAGTTTCATGGACTTTCCTGCCTGGGCTGGCTTTGATCTTTAGATCTTAGCCTTCTGAGCAACTTAGATTACAAGTGTGAGCCCCTAGCCCCCAGCTTCCATGTGGGTGATTTTAGTTGTGAGCTAAGGCTTCTTCTGGGTGGGTAGAACTCCATTACCAATGGAAAACAGAATGGTGCTCCACTCCCCAAACCATCTCTCACAGTCTTTCTTGTGTGTTTTGGATTGTTTATTTTATGATTGTCTTTAAATAGTTATACAAAGGGGCTATAATTTAGCATGTCAATTTATATGTACAATGCATCTTATCACCCATTCCATCATTCTTCCCCCACACCCATCTCACTGTCTTTTGAGTGCCACCCTTTTTCTTTTCTTTTTTTTTTTTTTTTTTTTTTTTTTGGCCAGTCCTGGGCCTTGGACTCAGGGCCTGAGCACTGTCCCTGGCTTCTTCCCGCTCAAGGCTAGCACTCTGCCACTTGAGCCACAGCGCAGCTTCTGGCCGTTTTCTGTATATGTGGTGCTGGGGAATCGAACCTAGGGCCTCGTGTATCCGAGGCAGGCACTCTTGCCACTAGGCTATATCCCCAGCCCCTGAGTGCCACCCTTTTTCTTCACAAGGGAATTTCTCCAGTCTTTCTTTCTCTTTGTGCTTCTGCTTTCTTTTCCTGCCTTCCCTTTCCTTCTCATTTTCTACCTTGATCAGATTTCTCTCCTGTGAAGGCAGCTAGTCCCCAGCCCAAGCCAGATCAAAGCTAGCCCACTGCTTACCAGCAAGCTGGGCATTTGGGCAGTCCACCCAGCCAGTGCACAGGCCCACATTCCTCTTGAAGGAAATGGGAAGCAAATGAGTGGCCCACCAGAGGAGAACCAGAGCAGAGCCTAGAGGTCAGCACTGAGTAAAGCACGCAGCACTGTGAGCTGGTGAACTCATAGATGAACCTTGTGAGGATGAAAGGTAACCAGCCAAAGTGCACAGTACATGCTGGCTCACATGCAAACAATGCACACATCCACAGAGGAAAATTGAAAGAACTCTTTCATACACTGGCCTACACCCTTTCTTTTTCTGGAATCAATAGTAGTTACTTTCTTTCCTTATTTGTCTCTCTGTTTGTGAGGGAAGGGAAAATTCATTATCCAGTTTGAAAATATAGTCATATGTTATATAACCATGTTTTCCTTAATAAAAGACCAAATGAGGACAAGAGTCCTGGTCCTCTAGTATTATGTTATCTATGACATCATAGCATCTTAGTTTAGGTATGTATATTCTATGATGCGTTCACAATGACAAAATTGTCTAGTGATATATTTTTTTCCAGAACATAAGCAATACAACTGTATATATGTGGTCAGTTGTGGGGCTTGAACCCAAGGCCTGGGTTCTATCCCTGAGCTCTTTTGATCAAGGCTAGTGCTTTGCCACTTTGAACCACACTGCCACTTCTGAGTTTTGAGTGGTTAATTGGAAATAAGAGTCTCACGGGGACTTTTCTGCCCAGGCTGGCTTTGAACAGTGATCCTCAGATCTTAGCCTCCTGAGTAGCTAGTATTACAGACATGAACCACCAGTGCCCGGCTTGTATATTCTTTTTAAATCTTTTTTTTTGGGGGGGGGCAATATGGGAGTTTGAACTTCTCTACCACTTGAGCAGTCTTCTAGCTCCTTTGCTGTCTTTCTGGTTATTTTTCAGAGTCTCATGTTTCTGTGCTGGTCAACCTTAGACCTAAACCTCCACCTGTGCTTTTCTGTAGCTGGCATTACAAGGCCCAGGTTGTTTGTCAATATGGGATCTTGCTAATTTAAACTTGGATTCCCTAAGTCTCTGCCTCTTGAGTAGCTGGGATTACAAGCATGAGCCACTGCTTTGGGCCAAAGGCCAAGTAGTCTTTGCTGTTGTCCCTCTAGCAGGGGTCCCTCTGTTGCCTGGAAATTATCACCCTCTTACAGTGTCAAGGAAGCACTTTCTGGGTCTGAGCAAGGATAGTGCAAGGTCAAGGTCAAACATATCCTTGCCCCACCAATCCTAAAAGCCATATTCATGGCTGCCATCAAGGTCCAGCTCCAGTGAGGCCAGATGGAGTACGTGCGGGCTTCCCAGTGCTCTCAGCATGAGGAAAGCCATGCCAAGGGGTGTGGAGCATGAGTGGAGCAGGCAGAAGTCCAGCTTCCTAGCTGAACCACAGCACAGACATGAGCTGTGCCCTCAGGAACACATCTTGTAGCTGAGGTATCAAGAGGATTTGGAGTCATTCCCAAACCCCACGTAAACCAGAACACATTCGTGTCCTCTGAGCACTCCTGTGGGCAGGGGGTGTCTAAGTCACAGAGGCCCTTCTTCACATGTCAGGAGATGTCAGGAGATACTGGAAGCAGGAAGATAACCAAGCTGCTACTGTTGTATGGCAATGTCCAGTATCAAACACACATCTAAACGTGGTAGGATGTTGCCAGGGACTTCCTGGGATCCATTGCAGAAGGAAAATGGCACACTCAAATGGGCTTAGCTAGGTAGACTTGAATGGGGGGATTGTGTATGAGATGTGAGCAAAGTTAAAGGACCACAAAGACCAAGACTCAGCAACAACAGGAAGTCAGGTCATCCAGGAACTTGAAGGAGGTCAGGAACCCCAAGGGAGCTAAAGAAGAGGAGTCCCCTCCCCAGATGGAGGAGGAGCCACTGTCAGGGAGGTGGGGATTGTCCAATCAGACAGAGGAGAAAATAAATATGTAGATGGCCTTTCTTCTCCTGTGTTCTGATCCCCAACAGACTTCAATAAATCCTAAAGGCCAAGCCATCTAGAAGGAGAATGAGAGAGAGAGCTATAGAGGATGGGGTGGAAGGGTGAGCTTGAGGCAAAGCGGAGAGTCCCCATGTCCAGGAAGCTTGGGCTTTCAGAGGCAGGAGGAAAAGGCAGAGGCCTGAGCTCAGACTGGACCTGATAGAGTCACCCTAAATTAGGTGAACCCCCATCTACACTGCCAGCTCCCTGCTGTGCAGGGACTTAGGGTGAGAATGCCTTACCTCCACAAAAGTGCTGAGCCAAATTCCAGGGACAAAGGCTCTACCCTCGTTTCCATAGGTGGTGGGCCGCTTTCCATTCCATTCCAGCTACAGAGTGAAAGTGTGCAAGTGAGCCAGCACAGCTCTTAGTTAATGTCCCCAACACGTTCCACAACCGGATGGGGGTAATTTCCAAAGTATAGGGGAACAGGAGTGGGAAAGCAATCCAAACCTCAGACTTCAAGCTTGGCCTTGGCCTTGTGTGATGGGACTCACATTACTTGAGTGACTGGATGGCCAGGAAGACATTTTTTTTTATTAATTAATTTAGTTATTGTCAAAGTGATGTACAGAGGGGTTACAGTTTCATATGTAAGCAGTGAGTACATTTCTTAGCAAACTTGTTACCTCCTCCCTCATTTTCCTCCCTGAGTTGTACAGTTGGTTTACAGCATATAGTTTTGTAAGTATTGCTGTTGCATTGGTTCGCCTTTTACCCTTTGTCTCTCCATTTTGATGTTCCCCTTCCCTTCCCTATATACAATACCCAGTTACAGTGATATCAGGGGTAAATCCCTGGGGAATAATGACAAAAGAAAAAGGCATAATTTCACATGGTACTTTGAACATAACAACAGTGATAAACCACTTATTTCCATAATTTGGAGTTTAGGTTAGCATCATCTTATATGTTCATATGTACATAGCTATTGAGCTATTGTGATCTTCTGCTAGGACTGTCCTAGATATGTACTAATTATTACCAATGAGGGAAACCATAGAGCTTATATTTCTTTGGGCCTGGCTCACTTCACCTAGTATTTTTTTCCAATTCCCAGGAAGACATTTTTATCTCAGGGTGATAGTGAGTAAAAATTTTACCTACAGGAAGTGGCACTGTGGATCAAAGTGATAGAGCACTAGCTGTGAGAAAAAGAGCTCTGGAACAGCCACAAGGCCCCAAGTTCAAGCCCCATGACTGACAAAAAGAAAGTTATCTACAATGCATAAAAGATAACCCATAATTCATGGAGCAATTAAGTAGTATAAAAGTTTGTTACTGTGGGCTGGGAATATGGCCTAGTGGCAAGAGTGCTTGCCTCCTATACATGATGCTTTCGGTTCTATTCCCCAGCACCACATATATGGAAAAAACGGCCAGAAGGGGCGCTGTGGCTCAGATGGCAGAGTGCTAGCCTTGAGCGGGAAGAAGCCAGGGATGGTGCTCAGGCCCTGAGTCCAAGGCCCAGGACTGGCCAAAAAAAAAAAGTTTGTTACTGTACCCAAGGCCTAACGTATGAAACTGTAATCTCTCTGTACATGACTTTGACAATAAATAAGGAAAAAAAATGTTTGTTACTAGCCGCTAGATCTGTGGTATTCAAGTCATGTACTATATTATATAACATAGGTCTGGTACCAAATTTTGATTAACATGTACAATGTATATTTTTAAAATAAAATTCAAGTTGCATGTCAGCAAGGCATTACCTGGTGAATAAAATATTTTGTCAAAAATTTTTCCAGTATTATGACAAGTGAAACACAATTCATTATGCACAAGAGGTATGATACAATAGCAAACTAGAACCATGTGAAATTTGTGAATGTATTAAAATGTAGGAAAATAATACAGAGCAGAGTAGCATCATGGTTAAGAATTCAGATGCCAAAGTCCCCAGGCTCAAATCCCAATTCTGACTGGCTGTAGGATCACAAGTAAATTTCCTGGTGTATAAAAAGAGGTAATTTTTACCTCCTTCACAGGCTGTTATGAGGATTAAAGGGTTAAATATAGCAATGTGCACAAAACTTACCTACACAGAAATAGTAGCACTCTCAGGGAGACCAGATCTCCCTCATTGACTCTTTCATCTCTAAATCTCTACTGTATACTAGAGGCATAGGGCTAGGCTCTGCGGTTAACTGGGAAGAAAAACAAAAAAAGACACAACCTGCTTGTATGAACTTGGGAAAAAAGATGAACTCATAATCACACACAGAAATGGAGTTAACATGGTGCATGTCTTTCCTGGTTCCACCACAGAATAAGGGACACACCAGGAAGAGAAAAGGACCAAGGGCAAGCCCCCAGCTAGGTGGGTGATGACAGAGGCTGGGAGGAGGTGCATGATACACTTAGGCAAGGAAGGTTTTGAGGCAGTGTTTTCCAAGCTGTGTTTTGTGGACCACTGATCTTGGAGATGCTCTATCATGTCAAATCAGTTGGTAGAAGCATGTATTACACACACACACACACACACACACACACACACACACACACACTTAAAACAAGATCTTGCTAGGTAACTCAGATGGGCCTTGGACCCACAGTCCTCTTGCTCCAGCCTCCCTAATGCTGGTGTTCACCCTCTAAACTCAGCATTTCCTAAGTAGCTTCCAAAAAAGTGCAGAAATGGAAAACAAAATTTCTGCTTAATACACCCTGGCCACCATGTGCTGGAGAGCAATGTCCACTTGAAGGAGGAGCTGGCTTCGCACCCAGAAGGCTACAATGGTGGTGGGAGTTGGGTGACAGCCGTTGAGGAAAGGCACTTGGGCTAGTAGAAGCAAATGTGTGGGCCAGGTAGATGGAGAAAGCTGACAGGAGGCCCAAAGAAAGATGATGGGGGGAATCCATCAGGCATACCACTGTTCCTTCTTGGAAGACATTCTGGAAGAGAAAGCCCTATTTACCAGACTGCCTGACTTATGCCACACCCCAAAACACTGCGAAGCCTGGGAAGCAACATCTGCCCAGCACCCCAGCTTTTGAGCAGGCAGGCCGCAGAAGTCAGGCAGAAGAGAAGCATGTGTTGCTCTCTGGCGAGTCTTCTCTTTGCTTTTCCATCTCCTTCCTTCCTTCCTTCTCTGTCTTTTACACCCCTCCCTTCCCCTCTCCTTCCCTTATAAGGAATGTAGCTCAGTAGTAGCGTGCTTGCCTAGCATGCTCAATGCCCTGAGTGTGAGCTCTAGCAACACAAAACAAAAACAAAAAAGTGACTACTAAACATATTGAAAAATATTTAAAAATCCGGGGGAAGGGGGGAATGAGAGACGAGGAAACAAACAGTACAAGAAATGTATCCAATGCCTAATGTATGAAACTGTAACCTCTCTGTACATCAGTTTGATAATAAAATATATATATATATTTAAAAATCCAAATTAAAATAGGAATGAGATGTTGGGCTATCTCAGGTCCACAAATTGCATTCTGCATACCAGGAGGGGATCCAGGGGCTCAGTACTGAATTCTCCTGGTGTCTCTTTATGCTTGTGCTGTGAATTGAAATAGCACCCCCAGGTGTGGGCAGAAGAGAGGACCACACTGCACAGCCCCCTCAAGGGTACTGTTACCGAAGAGCACAGCTTGCATTGCCCAAATAACGTGGGGTCTACCGCCACCTAGTGTTCATTGTGAAGCTTGGCGTGGCTCTTGCTCTCAACATGGAATTTATTTATTTATTATTATTTTTTTAATTTTCAGGTGAGGAACTGAAATGGAGAAACTGCATTCTCTATTCTACCCACAGGGCTATCCTGCCCCCTGTGAGTCTCCCCCCTCCCCAGACAGAGGGACTAGGAGTTTAATGAGAGAAGCTGAAAAGTTAAAATCCTAATGTGTCCCAGACAGGGGAGGGGTGGGGGAGTCTTTCTCTTGGAAGAAGCGAGAGTGACTCACAAATGGTATTTAGAGCCAATCCCTGAGATTGGCTTAGGTTTGTCTTCACGAATATTTTTGTTCACGGTAGCAAAAGAATCCATGCTATTTTATGGCTTTTGTGCTTTTTAAGCTAGCTTCTGAGAGCTCTTTCCGAGCCAGCACACACGGGCTATTTACAGAAGTGCTTGTAAGCAGCTTCATGACTCGATCCACGCTGGCCCTTGTCTTTGCAAAACCAGCGTCCTTCTTTTCCCGTCCTCTTACTTCCTGGCTGCCTCCTAAGCTGTTCATGCTAGCTGCCTTTACATCATCCATTAAGACCTTCACAGAGTGGATGTGCGGATTTGCATTTGATGGGTGAGAGGCGAAGGCTTAGGCGGTTAATTGATACCCCCAGAATCATTCAGCGGAGTGAAGCTGATTGTGGGATTTGAACCCAAAGTCATTCTGCTCCAGAAGAGTAGTGGGAGGTTCTTCAGAAGACAAATATCCCTTTATTTTGAGACTCGGTGACCCTCCCTCTGCCCCCCAAGAGGGTAAATACCCCTTTCCTCGCAGCATGGTCCTGCCACGCACGCTCAAGCAGGCAGCTCCTCGCCTCCGCACTTGGAAAACACCCCAGAGCAAGAAACGAGAGCAAAGAGCAAGGATCTGGCAAATGTACAGTATGCCCAGAGAATCGTCCATTTGTCTTGGGCTTCTTGGCCTCCTCGGTGGAAAGCTGGGCCGTGCCCTGTGGGCTCCGCCCTGCCCTGCCCTGCCTGGCCTGCCCTCTCAGACCCTTCTACCAGGTCCCACTGAAGAGGCACACCTCCAGGCAAAGGTTAAGTAAGGCCATTTTCTGGGTTCCTGGGGAATTAAGTGTTGCTGAAATAGATCCAGAAACGGAGTTTAAACCAGGCAGCCTGGGGCAGTGGGATCTAAACACTGACCTCCTATCAGGCGAGGGAGGGCGAGGAGGGGACCAGGTGTGGAAGGAACACAGGCTTGGGAGACTGGGTCCCCCGCCTCTCACTCTCCAGCTCAGTAATCTTTGGCAAGTTGCTTAATCTCTCTGAGCCTCAGTTTCCTCGGTTGAAGAATGAAAGTAACTTTTCTCACCTGCAAGCTAACACAGTACCCCACCCAAGGAACCATTATACTTCCCTAGGCTGAGCCTAGGAAACGGAAAATTTCAGAAATAAACAGTTCATAAGTTTTAGCTAACTCTTATGAGAGTATATTGCCACAGCTGTTCTATTTTATTATGAGTTGCTAATCTCATAACATACCTAATTTATAAATTAACTTTTATCATAGGCATGTATGAGTAGGAAAAATGTAGTCAATTCAGGTTTGATATATTTTCAGTTGCAGTAGTCACCTCTTGGGGGATGTCTTTGAATGCACCCCATTGATGAGGGAGGCACTGTAGATGATAAGTTCTTTATGAGGCTCTGCAGGGGGTGAGGGAGTTCCAAGGTATGATGAAGGGTTTCAGGGCATTGATGAAGTTGGCATGTATTGAAAGTGTGTGTGTGTGTGTGTGTGTGTGTGTGTGTGTGTGTGTGTGTGTTCCAGTACTGAGGCTTGCGCTTAGGGCTTGGGTACTGTTTCTTAGCTTTTCTGGCCAAGGCTGGCGCTCTAACACTTGAGTCACAGCTCCACTTCTGCCTTTTTCTTTGTGGTTAATTGGAGATAAGAGTCTCTCAGATTTGTCTGTCCCAGCGGGCTTCAAATCACAACCCTCAGATCTCAGCCTCCTGACTAGCTAGGATTAGAAATGTGAGCCACTGGCCTTTTTCAGTTGAAGATTCTTTATTCATTTTTCCCTTTTCTTACTTCTCCCCAAAGAAGTCCATCTTTTGGAAAGTGGATCTTACCATGAACACACGTTCCCACTCACACTGTCTCCTACTCCTTGGTCATATGAGCTCTCTCTCTCTCTCTCTCTCTCTCTCTCTCTCTCTCTCTCTCTCTCTCTCTCTCTCTGTCTCTCTCTCTCCTTCAGTGGCCAGGACTGCTGGATGCATTTTATAAAGAGGAAATAGGAAAAGGGAAGCAGGAAGCTCTCTCGCACATCAGATTTGCAAGGGGACAACCCCCAGGGCCTATTTTCTGTGTGGCAGCTACAGGGTAACCCACCGTAGCACTCCAGCTGGGCCCTGGTGGTCAAGGAAGAGCAACAAGGGCTCGGGAGAAACCAGCAGGCTCCCTCCACATCCATCCTGTCTCCCAATGCTACAGCCAGTTTGAAACCCTCTTAATTTCTTCCCAGGCATGGCTTCTAATTTAAGGTGCTTACATACAGCTTGTGGAATGCAATGCCTCTGCCCTGGGAGGAAATCTCTTCCTAAGGCTCCGGAAGAACAAGGCCTCATTAGGACCCATCACTTATTCTGAGTACTTGCACCCCACCATCTCTATTGATGATCTCAGATACAAATGAAGTGCTAATTAAGGATAGAATGCAAAAGATCTTCAGCTTAGTAACTCCCTCTGTAATTGAACTTTACTAAATTAAGACTGAGAGTTTTGAAACTAGGTCTTTAAAAATATTTTTTTCCCTGGAATTATAATTACTCCTCCTCCCTTCTGCCCACCCTTTGGTGTAATGTAATTCATTCCCAATAGGATCTCTGGTGCTGCCTGCTGGTGGGCGCTGTCTCTGAAATTCTGGTCTCTTGTGCCACTGTGTGACAAAGCCTGTGGCATGAATGGTGGACAGGAGAGAATTCTCAGCTCCTCCCTCCCATTCATTCCCATGCTCCCTTCAGATCAGGGAGATCTTTAACTACTCAGAGAAGAAATGATGATGGCTGCCTTACTGAGAAAGGGGGGAAACTGAGCCCAGAGACAGATGTGGGGCTCATCAGAAACCCTGCTGAGTGTGTCAGTGGACAGGGAGCCAGAGCTCAAACTGGACAGCCAGGGAACACAGCCACACCCGGTCCTCCGCCACCTGCCCTGCACTCATTCCCCCATCTGTCCCGGAGGATCGAGGAGGAAGGCCCAGGTGGAAGGCCAGTCTCCTCATCCTGAACCCCAGTTTGGCAGCTGCCCAAGCAGACTGCTGTCCCGGGTACGTGTGATCTTCCAGCAGAGCATAGCAACCTGTTTCCTTAAATGCCGATGACAAGATCAGATGCCTTTGACATCACACACTGCTTTTGTCAGAGCTGTGTGTGAACAGGAGAGAATCTACCCACAGCCTTTCTCCCCGCTTCTCTCCTTCTCCCACGGCTTCTCCCCACCCTCCCAGCCCACAGCTTCCGCTAGCTGGAAGGCAATCGCAGAAAGACAATCACAGAAAAGCTAATTGG
This sequence comes from Perognathus longimembris pacificus, assembly GCF_023159225.1. Taxonomy (NCBI): domain Eukaryota; kingdom Metazoa; phylum Chordata; class Mammalia; order Rodentia; family Heteromyidae; genus Perognathus; species Perognathus longimembris. The sequence continues at coordinate 19,904,708 of NC_063168.1, read as the reverse complement.
CCTTCACATAGCAAAACCCAAAGGCTGAGGTGGGGGGCTCCGCATCAAAACGGGAGTACTCTGGGAAGGCTATAGAGACTGGAGAAAAGGCTTGTGTCACTCCTTTAAAACTGGGGAGGTGGCAGGGATTGTGTTGTTGACATGAGTTCAGTTTTTTAGCTCAGTACCCGGTACAGAGCAAATGGGAGCTTGAACAGCCCAAGGCAGCAGGAACCCTATTTAGCGGGTCCTGAGCTTTCCTTAGCCTCTTGATCTGGTTTGACCTGACTATATTATCCTCTCCTCTCTACTTCCTCCTCCCCTGAGCCTTCCCTCCAGTTCTTCCAACTGCAGACCTTCCAACTACAGACCTTCCAACTGTAGTGGTCCCCCCGCCCCTTAACCACAGGGCATTTGCACATGCTACTCCCACTTTCTGGAATGTCCATGATTCCCTAGTCCACTATCCACCTCTTCCTCTAGTCAACATTTTCTCCTCCTGACACCAGCATTATCTCCTTTGGGATGTCTTCCTCAACTCCAAACCCAGGGCAAGTCCTTTGTTCCTGGTTCTTTCAGGCTCTGGAAGCACTTTTCTTCCACGATAGCTGTTGCTGGTGATACGTGTGCATGGAAGAGTGCCTATATCAGTTGGCTATCACTCCACAATAGCACCGTGGAGGTCCTGCCCCGTGTGCACCCTGCTCTCTCACCATGCCTTTTCAGTGCTGGGCACTCAGTGCTTGTGAAATGAGCTGTGTATAATGGACAGGCAGGGACAGGCAGGGACCGGCTGCCTCCCCCTTGGGACTCCAGGAGTGCTGAGACATTGGAGGCGGCCAGTGTGATGGAGCTATTCGGCCATCGCTGCTCTTGGCCAAGTGCAGAGCTGCATGGGCTTCATGCCAGCTCACTTGCACAATGACATTCCCAGCTCTGGGTTGGTGGAGCCCTGCTCCGAGCCCTCCCCCTGAGCACCAGGTATGCCTGTGGTCCGTCTTCTTTGTCTCTGCTTGGCTTGCATTTTTATGTGGTGGATTATTCTTGTAATAAAAAAAAAAAAACACAAAAAGTGATGTGTAAGGTCTTCCAGAACCAGGTAAGACTCCAAAGCTGTATTAGTGCTGCTTCTAAAAACCGTAACTCGAATGGAAATAGAAAATAGTGCATGTATGTCTTTATTGAAAGTACTGAAAGAAGCAGTGGGCTTTGGTGGAAGCTTTTCTGGCACTCTGGAGTTAAGAGAGAAAGTTACGGCTTGGAAGCTCTATTTGCTCCTGGCACCACAATGTTGGTGGAATGGAGAAGTCAGGAGATCTAAGTGAGCTTGTGGAGAACAAGTGCCTTGTGGGGCGGTCTGATTGACAGCCCTCCCCGCCTATGGCAGCAGAGACAGAATCCTCCTTCTAGATGCCAGATGGTACCAGCCCTTTTCCTCTACCACATCCTTTCCTGACTCCTCCTTCACCTCAAACTCTGCCCAACATAAGGAGAGGTCAAGGATGGGTGAGATTATTTTGTTTTGTGAAATACTGCTTTTTTAAGACACAAAGATTCAACAGCTTTGTTGCTAACCATGTTAAAGAATTCCCATGGAGATAACTGCACACAGATTTGACTTGCCTATCTAAGATAATCTCCTCCTTGGACCTGCCAGGACCCTATGCTGTAAGACATTTAATGCTGTTTAGATAATCCACTTTCTGGTGCTGTAAGAAAACACCAGAGGCTGTGTGCTTTATAAAGAAGAGATGTTTATGTGGCTTACAACTCTGTTGCCTGGAGGATTTGTTAGGGCTGACCTGAAAACTGGAGTAACTAAATATAAGTTTTAGTGTTAAAATTATAACAGCTTCTAAACCCTGGTGATGACTCCATGATAGAGGGCTGCACCCCCACCCATGAGACTAGTTTCTTGTAGTTTGACATTTAAAAATGTAGGGAGCACTTGTTCCCCTCTGTACCTGGGTAGCAACCATGGTAACGGACAGTAAAAAATGATCATAGTCATAGACTATAGAAATAACCATAATAGTAGTAAAAATGCCATGGTAACTGTTGGGTTGGTTTACTTATGATTGAGTACTGGATTGTTTTAGCCCACTCAAGCTTGCTTAGTGGTAATGGGAAAACATGGTAGTAATTGTTAAAATAAAGTTGGTACTAGGTCAGTCTGACCACATAATTCTGCTTCTAGAAACAGCTTGCTTAACCCATTTGTGACTTGCTCTACCCCCTGCATTAACCCCCTGCATCAGTGCTACGTGACCACCTGTTGTCAGTTCCTGATATTGAGACCAGTTCCCGATATCAAAGCCAAAATAGATAACTGAAAGGGTAGATAGCCAATAGAAATAGGACAAGACTTGCTTGCTAAATGCCATCCAATCAGTATCTGCCAAGTTGGAAATACCCTGCCCCTGTTAAAATCATAATAAAAACCCTCCCTATCTGAGGGTCGGGACTCTCAATCCAGATCCGCTGCGTCAGTGATGGTTGGGAGTCCAGGCTCGAGCTTGTAATAGAGACTCTCGTGCGTTTGCATCGGTATCAGCTCCTTGGTGGTCTTTGGGGACCGGAAATCTAGGCATAACAGATCCAAACAACATAGTACAAGCCCCTGGCTACAACATGGAAGAGAAATGGAAAAGAATCTGCTACATACAGAAGGGAGCAAGTGTTCACTTTGTAACATTACACTCTTGTGAAGATTAAGTGGAGTCTCTCCAGAAGTACATTAATCTCTTTCAAAGGCAGTTCCTTCAATGATATAACCATAATCCATAGACCCCATATCTTTAAAAGGCCTCATGAACTTCTAGCACATGAACTACCAGGGGACAAATCTCATGCCAGTAGTGGCACTATAACAGAATGCCATAGCTGAGGTGACTTACGATGAATGGAAACTGATTCCCACAGTTCTTGAGGTGGCAAAGTCCAACACCAAGCAGCCGGTTCAAACCGCAGTACTAGGCATTCTTTCTCACTTTGGCTTCTCACAGCTTGACTTTGGCTATTAGAAATAAGCTTGGGGTCATTGTTAAAGAATCTATGCTTTGGCTCTGTCTGGGAGACCCAGCAAAGGGCCATGGTGACAGACAGAGGTGATACTTAGTAATGGCAGAAATGTCAGGAGCTGCTGCTGCCTCCCCCCACCCTGTCCCCGGGGGTTGAGTGACTGTCTTCTTGAGGTTAGTAAAGCTTAACACAGGCCAGTGATTTTCTTCCTTTGCCTCTGGCAGACCAGACCTGATGGAACCCCACCTGTTACCTGTAATTGAGGCTTGACAAGGAATTCCTGGAGAGTCAGGGCAAATGCTACCTGCTGGATTTCAAGACCGGGTGGGCTGGAAGCCTCGTGGGCAGGTAAAGAGACATGTAGAAGTAAGACGAACCCTTGGTCATTCTCAGGGAGGCCATGATAGAAGAATCCAGAAGAGTTTAGGCATGTGGGTGCCTAGCCTTTCTTCTGAGGGATGGATAGCTAGGTGATGGGAGGATGGAAGGGTGGAAGGACAGATGGACAGACCTATCCTGTGTGGCAGACACAGTTGGGCTCCTTTCCATATTCTTTCCACTCTCCCTTCTCCATGCCATAGGCTGCTCTTTCCACGTACCTGCTGATCTCTCAGAGCCTTTCTCTGGCTGGGGGTGCACATTATCCAAAAGGGAGAATTAATGTCCCGGAGGCAGCCCTCCCTGCAGCCATGCTGCATGGAGCCTTGGTGGATAAACACTCCAGCTTCCTTATGTCTCAGTAAAGGTAACAACATAGGATTCTTAACCTAATTGCCCTTAGTGGCAACCTTTGATAGCAATACACCCTTTATTGGTTTTCTTCCTTGTCTCCTTTCAGTGTTTTGTGGGACTCCCTTCCAAATGAACCACTTACTCTTGAATACTGTTTGTGGAGCAGGATTTGGGGACGCTAAATTCAGACATCTCCATGACTGAGCATGTGACTGAGGAGTCTCTAGGGTTACCCTTCACTCTCCACTCACCTTGGAAAAACAAAAATAATAATCAGGTTGAAAGTAGCAGGGCTAATGGCTCACGCCTGTAATCCTAGCTACTCAAGAGGCTGAGATCTGAGGATCCCAGTTCAAAGCCAGCCCAGGCAGGAAAGTACATGAGATTCTTATCTACAGTTAACCACCAGAAAACTGGAAGTGAAGCCATAGCTCAAAGTGATGGAGTGTTCACCTTGAGAGAAAGAGCTCAGGGACAGTGCACAAGTCTGGAGTTCAAACCTCATAAATGACAATAAAAAAAAAGAAGAATCTAGTTGGAAGAAAGGGGACATTTAATTTACATCTCAGTTGATTAGCTGTAAACCATGTCAAAGTACAAAATGGCTAGGCTTTATTGCCAAGTCCCGTGCACAGCTAACAACACAGCCTTTGTATGGTGAGCAGCCCCAGCCTGACCTCAGGATTCCCAGTCTTCTTTATCTCTGCTTGCTTTGAATTTTTATTCCTAATTGGAATGATATTCAGTGCATTCTTGAATTAATTCTCTCTGGAACTCTGCGTACTAAGGCCAACTGGAAATTTGGTTCCATTACTGAAGCTGATCAGGCTGTTAATGACTAAAGCAGGACAATATCAGGTCCACAGCTGATTTTCCTAGTCAGCCTTCTTTGACAATAGTTTTCCTAACTTGCAGGTGTCATGTTGATTAAAAGAACAATATTTTTGGATCAATGTCCAAGAGTGGTATTTCTGGATTATAGGGTAGTCCATCCATGTCCATTGCTGCTGTATTGACCATAGCCAAGTTATGGGAACAGCCCAGATGCTCTTCAATGGGCAAATGGACCAAAAATACGTTACACACACAAACAGACACATACACACACATGAATTTTGCTCATCTGTGAGGAAGAATATTATTTCATTTGCATGGAAATGAATTGACCTGGAAAAATTATTTTAAGTGAAGCCAGGCTCAGAGAGACAAAGGACATATATTTTTCTTTTATATTTAGAAATTAGATCTAGGGCTGGGGATAGAGCCTAGTGGCAAGAGTGCCTGCCTCGGATACACGAGGCCCTAGGTTCGATTCCCCAGCACCACATATACAGAAAACGGCCAGAAGCGGCGCTGTGGCTCAAGTGGCAGAATGCTAGCCTTGAGCGGGAAGAAGCCAGGGACAGTGCTCAGGCCCTGAGTCCAAGGCCCAGGACTGGCCAAAAAAAAAAAAAAAAAAATTAGATCTAAATTATAAATATGTACATAGACATATACAGAATCATACTCATATTGACACAAACATATTAACTAAAGTGTGGCATATACTGTAGAGGAAAGTCCAATGGTATAACACCTTAGAATAGTTAACTTGCAATTTAACAAAATGAACACCAGGTAGTCAGAACTTGTATCGTCAAGGGGGAGGGGGGTAGAAAAATCAAGAGAGGAAGGGTGGGAGGATGTAGTTACAATATTCAACCTATATATGTGAACATGGAACAAGCAAATTGAGGGGATAGGTGGGCTGAGAAGAATGGCTGAGAAAGATGGAAAGGATGACGTTGACGTCATTGCATTGTACTCACAAGTGGATATGTTGCATCGAAACCCCTTTGTACAACTACTTTTGCATAATAAAAAATAAGCACTGACTTAGCTTTCTTCTTCTTTCTAATCAAACAACTTCCCAGAGCCCTGGCGTTCCTGCACCGGTTTGCAGCAGCCCTTTGGGAGATGGACATGGCCAAGGATTCCCGGTCCCACTCCAGACCAGTCAAGGGCAGGAGACGGGGGCACTTTTGGTAGAGTCTCCAGAAGGCTCTAACATGCCGTGGGAGATGAGGGCTGCCGATTGAAGGGGATAGCAGTGCTACGAAAGTAAACACTACTTGTTCCAGAAACTCCATCTCTGGCTGAAGCCAGAAAAGCTAAAAGCAGCATTGAAGGACGCCCCAAGAGACACAGTACTTGTAGTAAAATACAGCTAATGCCTTGGTGGCTGCTTCCTGCTTCACACCCCCTTTTCCTCAATCTCTTCCCACCCCAAGAAACTCAAGCCAAGGAACCGTAAGAAACTCCCCTCTCCAATCAACCAGGCAATGATCTTTTGCTCTCAAAACAGTGAAAAGCCCTCTCCTCTCTCAATGGCCATATCAAATCAGGAATTCGATTCGTAGGTGTGAGTTGTTGGCCTGGTGTGTACTCATTGCTCATGCATTTTATTTCCCTGTCTTCAGGCCTGAGTCATTTTTGCTCCTTTGGGTTTTATCTGAGCGGTGGTGAATCTAGCTGCCTTGTCTGGGAGATGTAATCATGAGATGCTCCTCACCTCCTCCAAAACAAAGAATCACCATGATGTCTGCCTGCTGGGACATCTGCTTGAGGCTGGACTTCATGAAATACTGCCCTGAGCAGGTTTGGGGCCCTAGAGAACATCTTTAAGCCTGATAATGTTCTCTCATAAAACTTTAAGAAACCACAATGACTGCTTGGGACTCCAAGCCAAATGGTAATATAATTTAAGGAGGTCCGTGACTTCTAAGGTATGCACATGCATTTCTCCCCCCTGAGGAAACATTTTCAGCTGTAGCCCTTTTCAAATTTTCAAATGGGTCCAGGACTTCACTAAGTTTAAGAATTAGCGACTTTGTTTCAGGCTTATGCCTATGATCCTAGCTATTTGGGAGGCTGAGAGCTGAGGATCATGGTTCAGTCAACCTGGGCAGCCAAGTGTGAAAGTCTTACCTCCAAGTAACCACCAAAAGGCAGAAGAGGAACTGTGGCCCAGGTGGTAGAACACTAGTCTTGAGCACAAAAGCTCAGGGACAGCACATGGACCTTGAATTCAAGACCCAGGACTGACACTCAAACAAACAAAAACAAAAAGCATTAGCAACTTCTTGCTTCTTGCCTAAGAATTCAGATATAGACATTGTGACTCGAGGGGCTAATGTTGAACTTCTGATCTTGACTCTCTCTTTCTTCCTTTCCCATGATACCTTTTACCTGAGAGGGGCTTTAGAACATTACAGATATGGGGTTCTGGCCACAGGAGATGTAATCTATAGCAAAGAGATTACCCAGAAGCTAAGGGTAAAGGAAATGAAGTGGTCTGGCTACTGGAGTCCAGTGTTTGTTCAGAAGGAGAGAGAGAGAGAGAGAGAGAGAGAGAGAGAGAGAGAGAGAGAGAGAGAGAGAGGAGGGAGAGAAAAAGAAGAAAGGGAAGGAGGGAGGAAGGGAAGGGAAGGAAAGAAAAGGAAAGGGAATTGTTCAAATTATGATATTCTTGTTTACCTGGAACAAAACTGCTAAAAACAGAAAATAACAGAAATGCTTTGAAAATATTCTACATTTATGGTTTTAAGGATGAATTATAAAGAGGTGTGTGTAAGTAACGAAGACAAAACCTTCTAGGCTAGATTTATTTATTCATTCATTCATTCATTTATTTTCTTGTCAGCCGTGGAGCTAGAACTCAGGGTCTAGGTGCTATCCCTGAGCTTTTCTGCTCAAGGCTAGTACTCTACCACTTTGAGCCACAGCTCCATTTCCAGTTTTCTGGTGGTTAATTGGAGATAAGAGTCTCATGGGGATTTTTCTGCCTGGGCTGGCTTTGAACTGCAATCCTCAGCTCTCTACCTCTTGAGTAGCTAGGATTATAGATATTAGCCACTGGTGCCCAGCCGTAGGCTGCATCTCAATAGCCATTTATTTCCAAATATTCCTCTTCCCTTTCTCTACCTTCCATCAAGGCCTTATCCAGACAAGCGAGGTGAAAGGGTATCAGGACACCGACTAGTCACTTTTTTGTTATCCTAGGTGTAGCTCCTAAAGTTCTTCCTCTTGATCAAGTAAAAGATCAGAAAATACTTGGTCATTGATCCTAAGTGCTAAGTGTTCCTATTAGCAGCAGCAATAGCAAGCACCTCTCTGTGAGTGTTGTACATTCTGCGTTAGGAGTCATTTGGGATATAGAGCCCTGGCCTATTTCAAATCTCCACCATCCTGGGGTCTGCACTGCAGCTTCAGCATCGCCCGCCCTGAATCGTGCATTCCTCCCTCAGGGGCTGCCTGCAGGGACACTTACACGTTACCTGTCACATGTGGCTGTTCAGGCTTTCCTTTGAAATCGGGGTGGAAGCCTCCCTGACCTTGAAGCTCTCACACCCTGCACACCTGTCAAACCAGCACCCTGTGGACAAGCCTGAGGTCTGTGGGCAGCTGGATCCAAGCGGATTCTCCTGGATCATGACTGCAGTGGACTCTGAACAAGCCAAACATGGGAAAATTCTTTTTTTGGGGGGGGGGGATTGTGTGCAAGCAGGGTGCCCCAACTGGTGTCTCTTCTCAGGGGATAATCTCTTGAATAAGTCTACAATTTTCTACCTTCCATCCCCCAGTGAGCCAATTCTGGAATTGACTCCTTTTTGTACTTTCACCCCAATTTTACCAAACATATAAGTCATTTGCTTTGTTATCTGTTGCCTATCATAAGCAACACTAAACAGTTTTACCAAGTCTTTTACATTTAGTAAGAAGACTATATTTTATTAAATTACATATGTGAGACAGTTGTATTGAACACAACTGCCTTAATGAAACTCATTTTCAAACATTGTAGAGCATCTGATTGAAGATAATATGCAGTTCATGTCTATGTACTTTCTTAGGTTAATAAATACCTAGAGAATGGCTTAACTGGCAGCTTGCCACTTTCATCACAACCCCCCTGTCAAGTAAATATGTCCAGTGACTGCAAAAGAAGAGAATTTATTTTATTTTAAAGTAATAAATACCTCTTATCTTAGAATTATGAACATGAGGTTTATTTGATATTGCCTTTGCCTGATCAAAAATACTTGAAGACTATGACATTACTTTTTAAGTGGGTAAATCTAGGATTGCCATCCTGAGTATGTGTGTGCACGCATGTGTATGTATGTATGTATGTATGTATGTATGTATATATGTACATATATATATATTACATTTTCAGTTCAGTGTTTCAGTGTCTATTGAACCCATGTTATATATGCCATTGTTAGAAAGCAAGGAAGAAGTCTTAATCTTCTGTTCTATTCACTGTTACTTCAAATACCATGCAGGAGAAGAGGGAACCAAGCAATTTATAAAAGTTCTGAATCTGAGGCTCCTTTCACAATATTTTTTATTTCATTTATAGAGTGCTGTGAAGGTTTAACCTTGTCCTAAACTTAGGCTCTGAGGTGAGAGACGCGTTCATGTTACAGACAGGTCTTCCTCGAGAGCTTCTGCCTGCAGGAATCAGAAGGCACAGAGTGACCCCAGCCAGGCTCCGTGCTGCTGGCAAAATGTGGTTTCTCAGATAAAACGGGATTTCAAGAAGTGACATTTACAAAATGTAGGTCTAGCCAGTTTGGAGCAAGAATTCACACATTCACACTGTGGAAGGCACTTCTGGCAGAGGCTAAATTGAGAACATTTTAGCAGGAGAGGCTGGCGCTTGCCCTGGGCTCACAGCTCCTGTCTGTGGAGAAACAGACAAGGCCTGGCACCCTGTGGTCTGCTCCCAAGGACCATGTTCTCCTGCGCGTGTAAATTTTCGCACAGGTTTACCCAGAAGGTGTAACCAAATGCTCTGCTTTAGTAAAACGCCTATGTGAATGAGAAAGACACAGTGATCATAGGGAGCTTACTTTCCTTTTCGAGAGATTTTGGAATGCACCCCGGGTTCCTGCCTTCCCAGGAGAAACTGCTATAACATTTAAAGAGGATAATTAAAACGTGTATGTTTTACATGTGAGTCATAGCAAACCTCAGGATTAGAGTTGTAGAAAGAGGGAAATGTATTTGAGCAGGACAGTAGCCAAAAACTCAGAGCAATATTTGCTGTGTCTTTTTTTTGGAGGGTGTGTTTGGGGGTGTTGGTATGCTGGGGTTTGAACTCAGGGCCTGGGCACTGTCCCTGAGCTTGTGTGCTCAAGGCTAGTACTCTACCACTTCGAGACACAGCCCCATTTCTGGCTCTTTGATAGTTAATTGAAGATAAGAGTCTCACGGAATTTCTCCATGGCTGGCTTTGAGTCTCAGACCTCAGCCTCATGAGTAGCTAGGATTATAGGTGTGAGCCATCAACACTGGACTGTCTTTTGTTTTTAAAATCCTCTTTTTTCAAGACTTTGGGACCCCATGTCTCTGGTCCTGTAGAGATATCCCACACCTCCATCTCCCCACAGGGCTAGGCAGAGCCTCGGATGTGCCCACCAGTCTCGATGATGGAGAAGGCAGTTCTGAGTTCTGGGTGGAATCAAGAATTATCTGGAAGGGGCTGGGGATATAGCCTAGTGGCAAGAGTGCCTGCCTCGGATACACGAGGCCCTAGGTTCGATTCCCCAGCACCACATATACAGAAAATGGCCAGAAGCGGCGCTGTGGCTCAAGTGGCAGAGTGCTAGCCTTGAGCGGGAAGAAGCCAGGGACAGTGCTCAGGCCCTGAGTCCAAGGCCCAGGACTGGCCAAAAAAAAAAAAGAATTATCTGGAAGGGATAGGTATCCAACATTGCTGATTTCCAAACTATTAAGAATCAACAAGGAATGGGATTAAGGAGGGAAGCTTGGAAGGTGGGAGTTGATTCAAGAATGGAAAAAGAATCAAGAAATGGATCTCAAGAAATGGAAATTTGTTCGGCCATTTATAGCAAAGCAGTATGCAGGCTCAGAAAGCTGCAACTAGAACTACCCTGTGCGCCTGCAAAGCAGTATGCAGGCTCAGAAAGCTGCAACTAGAACTACCCTGTGCGCCTGCTATTCTATTCTCAGAGTATACATCTGAGGGAATATAAGTCAGTATGCAATAAATACTTGCACACTCATGCTGATTGGGGTACTGTTCACAACAGCCAACTTATGGAATCAGCCCATAAGAAGATAAGTGGGCAAAAAAAGTGGTAAATATCTACAATGGAGTATTATTCAGTCATAAAGAAGACTGAAATTATATATTTGCAAGTAAGTGAATGGAACTGGAGAACATCAGATTAAGCACAAAAGAAAAAAAGAAGAGAAAGGAAAAAGAGACCAAGACTGAAAAAGACAAATAATGCATATTCTCTCTCATACTGTGGAAGCAGGAGGAGAGGCAAGATGATGGGGAGGGGTGAATAGAATAAAAGCACAACATACAAATATAAGGACATTTCATAGTGAAATTCATTATTTTGAATAACAACAAAAAAGAAACAAACTAAGTGGACCCCAAGTATGGAAAAGCTCAGTGCCAGGCCTGACAGAGGCCTTGGAAAGCCAGTGGAGCCTGGGAACTTGAATTTGGGGACCCAGAAGTGAGACAGGAGCAAAGTCACTTCTGGCTGCATTGTGACACTGGCACACAGATTTTTTTTTTATAAAACAAAACAGTTTTTCATAAGCTGCTATGCAATGCTGTCTTTGTCCATTACAGGGCACAAACGCAGCAATGGAACATGCACAGTGTGGTGTGACACTCGTGTCCCATCAAGGAAGCCCTGGTGTCCGTGACTCCACCACTGCCCTGTCTCTGGGCTGTTCCAGGAGCAGAGACGATGCCTGTATTTCAGGGCAGCAGTTGTCTCGTTGCAGCCAGGAGTCCTTTTACCTGCTTTCACGGATGATTCACCAGAGCCCCCAGACAGCTAAGGTGTGCCATTTCTCCCACAGGCCCCACTCTGCCTCCTGCACTCTCCAAGGGGCTGGAAGACAAGAGGAAAAAGCTCAGTGAGGCAGAACCATTCTCAACCCAGACATTAAGCCCAGGGCTAATCAAGAACCACTGGGCTCCCCTAGATGTTTGTTCAGCATCCTCCCATCATGCTCTGCTCTGCACACCCATCCCTCAGCGGCCCTCGTCATGGACCATTTACCAGCTCCTTTACTGGTCGCATTACCTCACAGTGGGTGGAAGCTTCCATTTGGCCCCAAGCCCTCCAATGCTACAAACAAGCCTATTTCCTACCATGCTGAGCTTTTAGGCTCCAGTCAGTGCTTTAATATACCTGAACCCCCGAGGACATTCTTAAAATAGGGGAGCTTCAGCCAGCAGCTCTGACACATGGCCCTATCTAGTTCTTGCCAAAATGAAAAATGTCCAAGTCTATTTTTTCCCTTTTTCTGGGAAGCTGAGCTAAACAAGTCATAGTGTGCTATAAATGTCTTTCAAGATTTGACTTGTAGCTTCTAATAATAATTAAGACAACAATACTTTGAGGTGGGCCTTCCTTCCAAAGTTGCTAACACTCTCACCTGCCAGAGGGTGGTTGTCCCTGCTACTTCATTTCTCTCTTCTAGTAGATTCTAAGGACACCTTCTTTTCTTCTCCAAACCTGGAGCACGAGGGCCTCATCAAGCTCCCTGGCCTGGAGGTCTGGAGGTCTGATTGAGGGAGAAGCACTCATCATTCACCTCTGTAGGGCCCTGTTACCTGAACCAGACCCACAGGCTTTTTCAGATGACTGTTGGCAGATGCCAAAAGCCTGTCCAGACTCCCAGGTGCCAGAGAGCAAGCTTGGCTTCACAGCCCAGGGCCCTCACTGCAGGTGTTCTGCACTCAAGCCTGCCCTTGGTGGACTGTGCTCTGCCCTCACCACTCCAGCTCCAGGGCAGGGACAAGCAGAGACTTGTTCATGGACCTGCTACGCTGTCGGATCACACCAGCTTGGTTTGGGTCTTCCCGGTTCCTTTGAACATGTGCTGTAGGCCGTTCCTGGCTCTGGAACCCTCTCCTCTGCCAGCAAACCTTGTGACCTTATCAATCCCTTTGAACTAAAAAAGAGTCCGTGGTCACTGAAGTCAAAAAGATAGTTTCCATCCTGAAAGAAAGTATGTGCCAGCCTTGGATGAAAAAAGCCAAGTGAGAACACCACGCCCTAAGTTCAAGCCCTTCAGATCACATACAAAACAAAAACAAAAATAAACCCAGCTCTCGGACATGAAAAGCCCAGTCCTGTGGAAAATAAACACTCTGAACTAGATTTGTTTTTTCAGTGTTTGGTTTTTGTGTGCTGGTACTGAAGCTTAAATTCCAGGCCTCACTCTGTCAAGCTGATGTTCTACCACTTGCAATATGTCTCTAGTTTCAGCTTTGTGCTGGTTATGTGGCGATAGAAGTCTCTCAGGTGAGCCTATGCAGGCTCCAAACTTGAGTCCTCAAATGTCAGCCTTCTAGAAAGCTAGGATTAGAAGTGCAAGCTGAGGGCGCACAGCATTGAACTGGGTTTGGGGGTTGAGGCTTTTCCTTGCTCCTGGCCTAGGACAGCTGTGGGAATTGGGGGGAAGGCAGCAGCGTTGACCATCCTATCCCACTTTCCTCCCCTAACCCAATGATTGTCTCCCAGAGTTAGAGGAGGGAGAACAGAGGGCACAGGAAGGTTTCCAAGTGGTCCCTCCAGGGTATGGGTACTATTCCACTTCTCTCTTCTTCCAAGACTCCTTCCTGCTCTCCCTCACCAACTTCTGTCACCCATGGGGCTCAAACAAGAGACCAGGCATCCAACGCCAGCCCTTTTGTATATTTCCTGGGTTTCTGCTTGTCGACAGGTGACTCAGGGGGGGCAGATGTGTGTTCCCCATACAGCATACCCAGCCTGCTGCCCACGTGCTTTGCCCTCACCCACCGGGCCAGCTCTCGCATCACTGTGCCATCGGGGCCACTAGCCCCACCTTGTAGATCTTCCAGGCTGAAAGAAGTGAACACTGACTTCTCTACTGGACAGGGGGAGATGTACCCTTTATTCTCCCAGTGTGTGTTAGCGGCTCTCACCATTCTCTCTGCTTTCTCCAACACACCCTAAACCTCAGAGCCCTGGTGGTTAGACTATGTATTTTCTCTACTTTTATGAACTCATCGTGTTAAATCTCTGAGGGAAAGTAGAATTCGGATGTTGTAATATGCCATGAAAATCAGTGCATCTCACCCTCGTTAGTCTCCACTGAGATTTACTTAGGAATTCCAGCAACAGCAAGAGAGACATGGTATTTGAGCTCACCTGGTAACACGACTTCTAATGTCTGGAACTCAGAAGTTCATTTCAGCTGGTCCCAATCCACCTCCCTAATAAGACAGCTATGGCATGTCTTGGAGCCTGTATCCCTTTTATTAGTATCGTCCAGGTGTTTAAAAGAATAATTTAGAGAAGCATCCATATATTTTGAGAAGTGATAGTCAGACAGTGCCCCAATGTATCACCTAATGTTCTGGCTGTATAAAGATAACCCTTTAACACCTTCTGACATTTCCTTCCAGAAAATATTTCTATTCATAGTCAAATTTGCATACTTCTTTTATTTGGCAAGGAGAACTACATAAGTTGATACAGTTCCAATTGTGCTTTGCCTACCAGGATGTTCAGCACCGAACTTAGTGTTTAATTGCAGTGACTAAATTATCCCAGAAGGCAGGTATGACTCTTCCATTTCTTTCCCCTCTCCCTCCCTTTTTTGTGCTGGTCCTGGGGCTTGAACTCAGGAACTGCACTGTTCCTTAGCTTTTTCCACTCAAGGCTTGCACTCTACTACTTGAGCTACAGCTCCGCTTCTGGCTTTTTTGGTAATTAATTTGGGATAAGAGTCTCACTAACTCTCTTGCCCAAGCTGGCTTTGAACCTCAATCCTCATATCTCAGCCTTCTGAGTAGCTAGAACTACAGTTGTGAGCCCCCAGCACCCAGGTCTCATTTCATTTTTATTTGGTATGTTATTTAAAGATCATATCTTCAGATATAGTCCAACATTCTTAAGTCCTTTTTAAATTATTATAGGATGTTCATCCTAAATAAATAAAAATAAAATCCACATTCGTCTATCCCTTCCAAAATAATTACTGATCACCTTCTGCATGCCAGGCAGTACTCTAGGTACTGGGAGAAACCATGGTGAGCAAACAGATCACCCTCCCCTGGCAGGGCTCCGTGGGCACCAGGTTTGCACACAGGAGACTGAAACTTCAGGGGACCCAAGAAAAGCAAAGAAGGAAAGTCCTAGCACAGCACACTCATGGAAGCCAAGACAAGCAAGTGTTTCCAGAGGATGGACAAATGCCTTGCTACAAAGAGGCCTGAAGTAAGTCAAGAACTGAGGCCGGCCCATTTAGCAGCTAGAAGGTCATGACTTACTCTTCCAGGACCAGTCTCACTGGAATACAGAGTGGGAATACAGGAAGTAGGAACAGTGGGCAACTCCTTTACAAAGCTTGGTTGCGACAAAGAGGGATAAAATGGCTGCCACACGTTTTCTATCAATGTAGGTTTCTTGCTTTATGTCAGTTATGTGAGGATTGTTTTTCTGAAGAGTTATCAAAGCTATTTCTTTGTTAGGTTTAAAGTTGTGAGCTTACAAAGGAGCCAAATCATATCCAGGCATACGTAGAAGCTATGTGAGGCTTTACTATTGACATTCCTAATGATGGAAATGATAGCTTTCTCCAAAATCACAGTAAGTCAATATGTAATTGCATGCTCTTCTGGGTGTTCTGCCTCTGTTGTGCCCTTGTACATCACCTAAACATTCAACCAACTCCCTGCTGCGCTTTGGATGTGGTCTGCGTGTCCCTGGAGGATCATAATATCTTGGTCTGTAGGGTGGTGCTATTGGGAAGTGGTAGAACCTTTGGGACATGAAGCCTCATGATCCTTAGGTCATTGGAATTGAGTATTCTTGAGAGGATTGTTATAAGGACAAAGTGTGGCCCCTCAGGCCTTCTCTGTGCTTCTGTTCAGAAAATGATGGCTCCTATCTATACTCCTGCCATAATGTGTGACCATCCACTTGTCCTCACTGGAGGCCAAGTCAATCCCATCTGACCTTGGACTTTGAACCTCTGAAACAATGGCTGCAAGTCAAATACACCTTTTCTCTTCCTAAGTTAGCTGCTTTGTGTATTTCATGATCGATATGCTAAGCTGGCCAATATACTCTCCTGTTTAATTGTGAGGGGTTTTTGATGACTTGCAGTTCTTTCTTTGTCTTGGCTGTTTAGGAGCTCATATTTGGGCTTTATTTCAAGACATAGAAAGCTTTTTGAGTTTGTCACTGGGCATATGTATATGTCTTTTGTTGGGACTACTTAAAAACTTTTTGCTTATATATCCATGTTCAGAAGCTGCTTCACAGTATGTCTAGAAAAAAGAGGTAGAAAATAAAATCAATAAACAATCATGTTTCCATCATTTTTCAGGTTCATTCTGCTTTTAGGTGACTCATTTGTGTGATCTAGGAGAGATAGTGGTTTTCAAAGATAAAGTCCTTTCAATTTCTGTGTTGTGCATGCATGCGTGCATGTGTGTGTGTGTGTGTGTGAATTTGTGTAGCAAGATGTATTATAGCACAGTGATTCAGAATGTGAGCTCTGAAGACTCGGTTCAAATCTCAAATGTGCCACTTACCAACAGGATGACCTCAAGCCACTTCTCTAATTCTGTGTACCTCAGCTTTCATAATGAGTGCAAACTATGGCTGTGAGGGGAAAATGCTAACACAGTCATGCCTCAGTGAACAATGGGGACACGTGCTGAGAAATGCATTGTTAAGCAACTTAACTAACAGTGTTCATCACTTTACAAGCATCTTAGACTGTACTTGCCCAAGCCTACGTAGAATAGGTCAGAGCCTCTCATGCAATCAAGGGGCACAGTCCACAGAGATGTTTGAGGCTGCTGCCAGTGGCACACAGCACAGTGTTTTCCAGTAAGTTGCAAAAGTAAAAGTTCCTTCTAAAATAATGAAAGAAAAATAGTGTAGTAAATACATAAGCCAAGGGCATAGCATTTATTATCAAAAACTCCATAGTGTATGGAGTTGTGTGTTGTGCTTTCAGATGCCTAGACATGCAGCAGGTTTGTGCACATCAGTCCTCTCCTTCATCCATCGCTTGTATTTTTTTAGACTTTTAATATCTTATTATTACTATCCAGTTGGTTGCCTCTATTACTGTTATTTAATTATGCTCATGCTTAAGAAATTGTGGTAAGAGGCGATCTTCTCTCCCCCTTCTGAGGGGTCCATTTCTGATCTTTTCCCTGATTATTTGGGATTGACTTATTTCTTTAAATAATATATTCATCTTGTTGTTGGTCTGTTGGTTGATTGGCTTTGGTGGTGGACATTATACCACTATTCCACTATGGAAAAACAGGGGGTCAGCTCTTTCTCATTCCTCTGCCCTCTAGTCCTCTAGCCTCCCCTAAATTGCATTCTTCCAACAGTTACATCAAATACCAGTGGCACTGCGTGTTTAGATTTAGGTGATGATGTATATACCATAGATTACCAGGCATGTGTAGTGTTCTGAGATTTCTTTTCCTTTCCTGTAGCAGTTTTCATTTTCCATGAGATCATTTTTCTCTAATTGCCTAGTTTTCTATGAATATATTGTGAATTGGACCTTCAGCTGGTTGATGGATACAGAACCCATAGATAAAGAAGTCTGATGACAGTCTCTTCGTACATCAAGGTTGAGATAAGTATTTAACATTAGCATGGAAATTTTCACAGGTATGTAAATTTCTTGGATGCATTAACACTGTGGTGACTTTCAAGATAATTTAATGATACTAGGAATAGTCAAGATGCATTGCACTCATAAATTGATATGTTGAGTTAAAAACACCTTTATACACCTAGAGATAATAAATAAATAAATACCAGGAATAAACATTTAATGGAATGACAGCTAAGTTTGCATTTATTTTTATTTTTCAAATTGAGAGTCTTTATTACAAAGCTGGCAACAGATTCCTGTCCCAAAGAACTCGAAGTCTGTATTTAATTTTATTAGTCATTTCCTTTATGGATGGAAAATTTGGAAACATCTATGGTGATAACCAATAACAGATATTTTCTGAATTATAGATCACAGCTTTTCACTCCCTTCTCTCTTTCTCCTGTTTGGAGTAAATGAAATGCCTATTGACTCCAAAAGCGTTAAGACAAATGCCCATCAGGCTGACCTTGCTTAACCCCCTTTAGAAAAATTGCATACTTGTTAGAAATAATGTGCAGAGCTGTGATCCCAGCCAGCAGCTACAATGTCTGCTTTCAGCAAGTTCCTGCTGAGTAAGAAAACAGATTGAAACACAGTGGTGAGAAAGTCAAATGATTTACACACAGGCTGTAGAGTTATATCACTGGTGACATACTGGAGAAAATTTGTCAGGCAAACGTATTTCCATTCTTGAGAAGATCAACCTGCTACATAGTCATTCTGTCTTTAATTCACAGTGTAGTCAGGTGAAATGGCTCGTGACAGTTCTCAAACAGGGAAGGGCAATTGCACAGAGGATGTTTCACAGAGGGCAGCTATCTTTGGTTTTTGTTTATTTTGCCTTTAAGTTGTTGTAAAAGAGGTTTCCATTCAATATGTCTCTTTATGAGCACAATGCATCTTGACCACTGTTACCCCTTTCTTTCATAGTTCTCTTGTCTCCCCAACCACTGTGCTGTCTTGAAGAAATCCAGAAAGCAATAAGTTGAAACAGAGAATTGGAAGATGGAATCCTATTTCTCACTGAGCACAAACTAATTTCTGCTGTGTGGGTTTAGATGTTTATTTGGTGTTAGACTCAACGAAGTCTGAGGCTGTTATAACTCTTAAAATAAGAAAAAATGTGGCAAAAGGGATTCTAGGCTCCTGGCAAGATGATATATCCTGGTCAAAAATAATAATGATATTGGAGCAGAAAGGCAAACTGATGGACTTTTACAAGGAGATTGGTTGGTGGTTGGAAGAGGCGAGGTTGAGGCAGTCTTCTCTACCTTCTGTTTTCAGGAAAAGAAAATGATCCTTGAGCCCGGAAAAAGAATTGTGGTTTGAAGGTTTCATGGGCCCTCGAGAAATAGTGTCTTTGCTTTTTTGAGGGCATTTAAAAGTAGCTTAGTAATAACCAAGGGTAAAGCTAGGAGCCCTGAGAACTGGGGCTTCCAGACTGTAAATACTCCGCCCAGATGGAGGCAGCAGAGCGGCTCCTCTGAGTGCTTGAGCTTTTCATCAGCAGGCAACAAGTGTGGGCCAGAAGCCAGGCAGCCTCCTCTGTGAGGTCTCTAAGATCTTTTCATGACCGGAAGGGAATATTCTACCCCTTCAGCCCCCAATGAATAACATGTTGAAAAGGTAGAAGTTCGGGGAAAGATGTTTCTATGGTTTGAATATCTTCACCAAAACTCAGGTTGAAATTTAAACCCCACTAAGACATAGTAGGAAGTGAAAGCAAGTGACAACTTCAAGAGGTTATTGGGAGCCACACATGGTGGTTCATGCCTCTTACTCTAGCTATTTGGGCAGATGAAATCAGGAGAATGGTAGTTCAAGGGCAGCCCAGGAAAAAAACATTTATGATTCCAACATCACAACCAATAAAAAGCTAAGCATGGTGACAGGTACTGTCATCTAGCTATACATGGAAGCTAAATAGGAAGATAGAGGTCTACACAGCCTGGGCAAAAAGAGACCCTATTTGAAAAAGCAATGAAAATATAAAGGAGGACTGGAGGCATGTTTCCAATGGTAGGGCCACTGACAGCAAGATCAAATCCCAGTACTATTTTTTTTAAGTTGGTTAGGTCACCAAGGCCCACCTGTCTTGAATAGATTAGTATATTCATGGATTTATGGGTTATTAGCTATCTCAAGAGTGAGTCTGTGATTTAAAAAAAAATAGTCTGATTCTGTCTCTTATATGTGCCTATCAGCAAGAAAACCTTCAAGAGACACAGAGTCCCTGTCTTTGAATATCCCAGCCCCCAAAACTGTGATCTGAGCAAATCTTATTCTTTATAGGTTACTGGTTCTATAGTATCCTGTTATAGCAACAGAAAGAAAAGTTTCACTTGATTTAGAAAGTAATCAGAACCAGGTGCTGGAGGATTGCAGTTCAAAGCCAGCCTGGGCAGGAAAGTCTGCGAAACTCTTAACTCCAATTAACCACCAGAAAATCAGAAGCAGAGCTGTAGCTTAAAGTGGTAGAGCACTAGCCTTGAACAAAAGCTCAGGGACAGCACTCAGGCCCTGAGTTCAAGTCCCATGACCACTGAAATGAAGGAAGGAAGGAAGGAAGGAAGGAAGGAAGGAAGGAAGGAAGGAAGGAAGGAAGGAAGGAAAGAGAGAAATAAGGCATTTTTATTCACAAATATGTATGGTGTTTCTTCCTTAGCACTTACATATCAGGCATGAAGCTACGAATGTACATGCTTAATTATTAAAAAAACCATTACATGTTACTACTGTTGCTTTAAACAGAGCTTTGTCAGGGAGCAGTATCTAACATCCCATATCTAGAGGGCAAAGGGGTTTTTAAAGTGTTGCAAACAAGACTAGATTTTGTTATGCCAACCATGTAAATAAATTATCTTGTGGCTTTTTTTTTTTTGCAGTGCTGGGGTTTAAATTCAAGAGTGCACTAATACTTAAGTCATGCCCAGGCCTTGTTTCCCTCATTATTTTTCAGATAGG
Source organism: Perognathus longimembris pacificus (assembly GCF_023159225.1). NCBI lineage: Eukaryota > Metazoa > Chordata > Mammalia > Rodentia > Heteromyidae > Perognathus > Perognathus longimembris. The sequence continues at coordinate 19,884,302 of NC_063168.1, read as the reverse complement.
GTCTCATACTTTTACCCAGGGCAGGCATGAACCACAATCCTCCTACCTCCACCTCTGAAGTAACAGAGGTTACAGATGTGAACCACCACACACAGCTTGTTCTGTAAAATAGGGTCTTGCTGACTATTTACCCAAACCTCAAACCTTTTATCTCTGCCTCCTAAGTAGCTGGAATTACTGGTGTGAACCACTGCACCTAGCATTGCTACTTATTCATTGAATGTGGAAAAACTTCAAACTTTCCATTAAGATCAAATATCAAGGGGCTGGGGATATGGCAAGAGTGCTTGCCTCATATACATGAGGCCCTGGGTTCAATTCCCCAGCACCACATATACAGAAAACGGCCAGAAGTGGCGCTGTGGCTCAAGTGGCAGAGTGCTAGCCTTGAGCAAAGAGAAGCCAGGGACAGTGCTCAGGCCCTGAGTCCAAGCCCCAGGACTGGCAAAAATAAATAAATAAATAAAACAAAAAAAAGATCAAATATCAAAAGAGAGAATAAAACAACTTTTCTAGGAAAAGTCAAATAAGAACAAGTGTCCTTGGGTTTTAGAAGACTGATCAGCTTAAAAGAAGCAAGTTGTCAGAACCATGGACAGAGGCTCCCCCCCTCCCCCCACGTCCCTGGCCCAAATGAAAGCATTCCGGCCATGCTACCTCTAGGATGAACTCCATTTTACAAAAGGAACAAACAAAGTGTAGAAGGATGGAACAGATGCCTAAGGTCAAACCTGCTGATAACAAAAGAGGTAGATGAGGGAGGGAGGGGATAACAATGTTCAACAAGAAATGTACTCAATACCTTATGTATATAACTGTAACCCCTTTGTACATCACCTTGACAAATTAGAAAACAAAAGAGGTAGGAATTAAACTCAAAATCATGTCATTTCAAAGTCTACGAAAGTTAATCATCAAGTCAGTCCTCCCCACTCCCATCTCCACATGGTGTTTTGATAGCTTCTCTTAAGAGCAGATCATTTTCCTTACAATTCCTTATTCTTAGTCACATTCTCAGTTGAGACAGGAAACTGTATTGGCCCCTGCAATGGCATCTGGATTGGAAGCTAGAGAAGGAAGCACAAAGGCGGCACTGAGGCTAGTCCTGCTTCTCCGCCTTCGTTCACCCTCAAGTCTAAGGCTCTGGAAGGGAGGTGGTATTGCAGGCACAGACAGCCACAGTGTCTTCATCTAACTGCTTCCAAATACTATTTTAAGGCCTTATCATCCCCTCCTTTTCTTCTCCTTCCCTCCCCCCTGAGCTAGCCAGACATCTTCACCACCCACCTACCATGTGCTGGCCATGTGCAGTTTAGCTGCCTGTCCCTAGCACTCAATGGGGTGGCAGCAGTTCTGTCCTATCAGCCAACAGCTTCAGAAACCCCACTGCTCATCAGTTCCCCTGCTTCCTGAGCCAGAAATAGCCGTGGAGTCTCCATGTACCATAAAGAGCAAAACTGGGGAGCATGTGGCTAAGTTTCTTTTAAGCTACTGAGTTGTTTTATCATTAATTATTATTATTATTATTCCTGTATTGTATTTCTATGTTCACCAGTTCTCTCTCATGTCAGTAGAAGCCACCTAGAACCAGGAAAAGGCAGCCTGAAGTGAGATCAGGGCAGAGATCTGGCCAGGCAGGCAAACTAGCAGCCTGCTCATCTGCCTTCCCAGCTTCCTTCTAGTTCAAGGAACCTAGGTGGAATTTTTCCTCTTCCTGACAGCTTGGGGTTGATATTCTATTGCACATATTTCCTGCTATTACTAGAAGGTGGCCTGGGCCGCTCAGAATGGAATAGGCTAGAGGTGGCTTTACAAGCATGGAAATGGGGGATGCAAGTGGGTGGCCCACCAGAGTGAGAGTGAGAGAGGCAAATTCTAGCCCCCTGGCTTTTCATTGTATGCTAAGGGTAAGTCCCCTCCTTATCACTTCGCTGATCTTCTTTAAAGCCTGAGGACTCCTCACAGATCTTGATAACTAGGTTCTGTGGGCTCAGCGACTTGCCATAGAGACAGACTGCAAATCCACATAGTAGGCTACTCTGAGGAACATCAGTCATCCAGTGTTCAACATGCATTGTTGCCTGATGGTCTTATACAGATCTTCTTTGGAGTGGGATAGAACACAAGTTAAATAAAAACAAAAGAGAACCTCTAGAAGTCTTGAGTAGACAGAAATTTCTCCATGTATCATTTGTTCACTAAATATGCTTTAAGTGCCCATTGTGTACCTGGAGTTCTGTCAGGTGATGGGACAGAGGGAATAAAATACATATGGTTCCTGCTCTTGTAAAGATGAGAGAAAAAAAGAGAATCCAATAAGTATATAGAATTACTAACTGTAAAAGCTCAGCGAGTGCAAAGTATTTATTTCCTCATGAAAGCAGGCATTGAGCCATTCATTGAACAGGTGCTAACTGGAGTTTTCCCCCAATACTGAGGATCCAACCTAAAGTCTCATGTGTGCTAGGCAAGTGCTCTTCAACTGATTCTTCTGGTCCTTTAAATAAACATTCATAGGCTCAATAGATGACAACATGAAAGAAAAGAATGCATGTGCACAGCATCAGAATCCTCTAAGAGTGCACCATTAAGAGGTAGTGAGGTTTGACACTCCCATCTTGATCAACCTCAGTTGTTACAGTCAGTCTATCAGATCTGTCTGCAGGTCAGCTGTAATTGGGAGTGGCACACAGAATCTCAGGCATGCAGCATTGCCTTTTTGCTACTTTCTGAAAATCTTGTATACAAAGTACCTTCTTGGAAGTCAAGTGATTTAAATAGCCCATCAATAAGAAGCAATTGAAAGTGATGTCCAATTTCTTTAGAGTTTTCTCTGGGCTTTACAGAATCGTAGACATCTCTGAGGCTTTGATTTCTTGTGTGTCTTGGTTAAGGACACTTGTTTAAAACTACTGAAATAAACTTACAGGATGTCAAATAAAAATGGGAATTATAAAGATGGGGATCAGTCTTTGCTATGTTTGTCCTACTTATTCTCGTCTGGACTAATTTTTCTTTCTGTCAGATTTTTGTTTTTATGTGAAGCTTTCCATTGCTATGGCCCCAACTGTAGCTTTAATTCCACATGATTGGATGAGTCAGGACTGTCTGGAATATAACTGATATACACACAAAGCAAAGTAGCATATGTAAAAATAAAATAATTCAACCAGGGAATTGAAAAATCTGGAGGCATCTAATTGTTAGACATAATTGGATATTTGAGTACCTAAGTAATACCAAATACCAGATGGCCTTTTGGTCTCTGTCATTCTCATTCTGCTATTCTCTGTGTTGTCTTTGACCTCAATAAATATGATGGCAAAGAGCAGCTCTAGAACTATATTGTTTTTCTTTAGAATTAGCAACTCCAGAGAAGATAACGCATTTTTCCCCAGCAATTCTTGCTAAAATCCAGGATCTCTACTTGGCCTAATTCAGGTCATGAGCTTACAGTTGAACCAAACTCTGAGGCCAGGAAAATGAATCTCCGCATTATTCAGGCCTTGTTGCATATCTTTAAGATATGCCCCACTAGAATCATGGGGTTAGGTGTTTCTTACTTCAACTTCTCAGGAGAATCTGATTGGCTCAGCTAAAGTCAGATGTCCATCCTCAGTCCAATCATAAGTGGCCAGGAAAGCAAGGTTACCAGGCAGAAATAAAGAGACTCACATCTTTAGGATGGACTGTGGTTAGAGTACAGACTTTCTATGAGGAGTGAAGCACCATAGATGAACAAACATTAGTGGCTCCTTCTTCAGGATGATTAAGTGAACATTTTATGATATGGGAAAAAATATTGGGCAGTCAGACTTTGCAGATCCATGGAACTTTTAGGACATTTACTCTTGATAAATGGAAAAATTGAGGACTTGCCTAAATGGATAGTTCCTTTTCTTGTAGAGCATGATATGAACCCGAAGTCTGACATCCCCTGAGTACCAAGCAGAGGTTTGTTGATTATAACCAGGCAGCTTAGTCAAAGGATATCAGATCAGCTTCACCCGGGCCACTTCTAACCCTCTTAGTTTTCCTCCCATGGGACTGGTACACTTATTCACCATGGATGAGGGAACTCAGCTTGATTCAAATTGATGTGGAGGCTGTTCAGGATGGTCTCCGCATCTCGTAGTGTGTTCTATGTTATAGGTGCACAAATACCCAGATCTTGGATATATTATAGCTACATGGAGTTTAGCTCTGAAAGAGCTATCAAGTTAGAAAGAAAAAGAAGCCTTTGAGAATCAAAATAAATGCAAATAATGAGGCAGTATAGTAGCCCACCTTGTTTGTGGATTTATCATATAGTTCTGAGCATGCTCAAAAAAGAACAATCAAGACATTTTGAAAACAGAAAATTTAATTCCTGCATGTATGAGGTAGCTCAGTTGATATGAAGAAACACTCACTCAGTCCTAGTTGTGTTTAAATAGTGTGTGTGTTTAAGTAGCTTTGTCACCTGCTCCTCCCTTTGTAAACAATGCACTTCCCAAAATGCAAGGTAAAAATTAGTGTGCTTAATTTAAGGAATAAAGAAAAAAAAAACTTAGACTTGCTGAAGATTTTAGATTTGTTGAAAAGTGGCCTGTCTTGAGCAGAAGTTGAGAGGCGTGATTGACAAAGCAAAGCAATCATCTTCAATACAGTACTGAATCCTACGTATCCCAAGTATTCTTGGTTTTGCCTCAATGCTGGTCTCCTTGGAACCTGTGACTACCACAGGTCTAGTGGATTTAATTAATATTGGATACGATATCTCATCTTTTTGATATTTTTCTCTACTTTTTATTAGCTATTAGTTATTTCTGTTAGACTCTTCCCTTCTTTGGTTCAGAGTGTTTTCATGGTCAGGGGCACAGGCTGGTTTCCATCCATTCTTGATACTTGAAATCCCCCTCCGCCCCTCCCCCCCCCACATTCAGAGCATATCCCATAGGTCAGAAGTTTCACAGAGTTCCTGTGGAGCCACAAAATCCCCTGGGACAGTCTTTAGCCCTACACTTTGGTCAGCTGATAAGCTCCGCCCTCCACAGCACTCTAAGCCCCTAACCCCTGTGAACAGCGTATGGATTAGAAGATGCATGACTGGACTCTAAATGAAAGGGCTGTCTGCTGCCAGGAGGCGGTGTATCTTGCAGACATTCCTAGACAGCTAAAGTAAACTGGAGTGCCCGTCTCTTTCTCTCAGTGGCAATAGCTTTCTCACTGCCCCCCCCCCCCCAATCCTTGGGCAGGGAAGGGAAGAAGCCCAAGGAACAATCCTAGGAAGAGGGAAGAGAAAGGGGTTATTTGGATGCCCACAGAACCAGGGCTACACATACTCAGTTGTGCTAGCCACCAAGTCATTGGGTAGAGGGCTGCTGTCAGAAGTTTGGCTGGAGAGTAGAGGCTCGAATGTTGGACGCTATCTTGCACATGTCCTGTTATATGGGAGTGCCTTTGCTCCCCTACTATGCCATGCAGTATCTCCCAACCCTACCTCTGCCATCTGATTCTCTGATCGTTTCTCCACCCTTTTCTTGCATCATCACTTAAATATCCTTCCCATAGACACATGGCTGCCTGCCTGACTCCTTCCTAGCACATCACACTGTAGCCGTTTTACAGTTGATCACTCCTGTCCTCCATGCCTGAAGAGGAAGTCACCCAGGGCAATGACTCGTCAGTTTTGGCTCACATGGCATCCATATTCAGCACCATACCTGTAACCTTGGATGACCTGAGCAAATATTTGCAGAAGATATATATATATATGGGGAGGCTAAGCAGGCAACCAGAATTAGAGGGCAGAGAGGGGCTGAGTCTGGGATCAGGACTCTGCCGACCAAAAGTCAAAGCAAGGTAGAGGAGAGTGTAGGAAAGGGGAAGAATCCAGACAAGGGAGCCAACATTCAGAACACCAGGGAGGAGCACCTAGGCAGCTCTGAAAGCCCAAATAACAAATGCTGAGGGGGATAGTCATACAATGACAGCCACAAAAGTGGGGAATGGCAATCTGAGCAGAACAGAGGAAGAGAGCAGTGATCATGAGGACCTAGAGGCTGCTGCCCAAGGTCCTACATGCAGGAGTCAACAGATTGTACTTGGTGAGAAAGATCACAGGGAAAGTAGAATGTGACCAGAACCTTCTAGAGGTTCTCAGTTCCAGCTAGGAATAAGGATTTCTTTTGTTTTTTTTTTCAGGATTTCTTTTTTTTAATGCAAAGACCACTCAAAAATTCTGGCCATAGTTTTCATTCTAAAAGTAAGGAGAAACTATTCCGTTTTTTGTCAGTTATGGGGCTTGAACTCAGGGCCCTGGCACTATCCCTGAGCCTCTTTGTGCATAGCACTCTACCATGAGCCACAGTACCATTTCCTGTTTTTGAATGATTAATTGGAGATAAGAGTCTCAAGGGGACATTTCTGCCCGGGCTGGCTTTGAACTGTGATCCTCAGATCTCAGCCTCCTGAGTAGCTAGGGTTACAGGCATGAGCCACCAGTGCCCAGCAACTATTCAGTTTTTATAGAGAGATAGACAGAGACAGAGGGAGAATGTTGCTAACATATTGGGGTTCAGAAGGCATTAAGATTGTGAATCAAGAACAGGTATTTTGCAAAAGCATCTGATGCATTTAAAGTATGTGGTAGGGCTAGGAATCAGTACTCTAATATAATAGTCTTTAGTGCCGGCTACACATTGCATTCATCTGGGGAGCTTTAAAAACTATTGATGCCTGAACTTTACTCTCAGAAATTCCAGTTTAATTGGTCAAGTGTGGCCTGTGCATGAGGATTTTTTCAAAGTTTTCCAGATGTTTCGAATGTGGAACCTGAGCTGAGAACCACTGCTAAAACTATTCAAGGGGGCCTGTTACATCTAGTGTGGTTTGCAGAGCAGCAAAGTAGACTACAGGATGCCGGGCTCTACCCCAGTCTTGCCGAATCATGGTTTTAACAAGATTCCTGGGTGAGTGTTCTACACATGACAGTTTGAGAAGCACTGTCCTGAGCAGTGATTCTCAAAGTGTCTTCTCTTTCTCACTTGCCATCAGCATCATCTCAGAACTTGTTATAAATGGATATTCATGGAGCAGGCATGGTGGTATATGCCTGTAATCTTTACTACATCAGTAGCATAGGTAGGAGGATTATGGCTCCAGGCTAACCCTGGGCAAAAACATGAGATTCTATTCAAAAAATAAAGGACAAAAAGATCAGGAAGCATGACTCAAGTAGTAGAGTACCTGCCTAGCTGAGTTCCAACCCTCTACCATTAAAAATGAAAGAGAATGACAGAGAGGAAGATGAAGAGGAAGGAAGGAAGGAAGGAAGGAAGGAAGGAAGGAAGGAAGGAAGGAAGGGAGGGAGGGAGGGAGGGAGGGAGGGAGGAAAAGAAAGGATGGGAGAAGAAGAGAAAGAAGACAAGAAAGGAAAAATAAAAGAAATGGTTTTTTATATGTCACTGACTAAGAAATTATAGGAAGTGGGGGCATCCAGATGCTTCTGGTGCATGCTAAAGATTTGGTACCATAATTCCAGAGGGAGAAAGTAGTAATTTCAGGATGAGACGCCACTAGGAACCTGGCCAACTATTTCAGAAGCTTGGGGGTTAGCTCATTCCCATAAGCTTGGGTGTAACTTTGACTTTGAATCAAAAGCCTAGAGATGAAAGCAGTTTCTCCTTTGTGAGGCCTACTGTCTCCCAAGCTCTGGACACATCCATTTGGGGCAGAGGCTTGACTTGTTCTCCCAGACTCTCTGATCTCCCACCCTGGCAGGATCTCAGCCAGAGACTACATTGAGGTCTGTGGGAGGCCTGACTTACCAATGGATTTCACATGAAGAAAAGAGAAGATGGGCCAAGAGAGTTGAGGCTCAAACCCAGATCATTTCTCATGTTAGATGACCCCCAACTCTCTGAATCTGTTTTAACGTCTTATCCCTTGTTTACTGGAGCTGGAGACAATCACAGAAAGGTGTTTGTTCTATATTACATGAAAGTTATACTTTTTAACCTACAAAAGTGGTTCCTGCTATAGACAATCTCTTTCTGGCTTTTGTTTTTCAAAAACTTGAGTTTTATGCTAAATATGGAGATAGGCAGAGGCACAAAGACAGTGATTCCCCAAGACCAGGTGGGGGATGGGTCCACAGGCCTGTTCTCTGGCAAAGTCCTGAGAAAGAAGCAGCATTTCCAGAAGGGAATGGCTAAATGGGGCACCTGGGAAGCTAAGAACACCTAGGGACACTGGATCTAAGGAACTGCATTCCCAGCCTCCACAAAGATCCAAGTTCAGATTGAATTTGAAGCATTAGGTTGGAGAGACTACATAGGCTCAGGTGATGGCTGACTGAAATGGAACCATTAAGAGCTAAAGGACTGAAAGTATTCTATAGAAGAGAGATAACACCTTCACAATAAGCTGGAGGTACTAAGATTCCTAATAAACACTGTGTTCAACTTTCCCACCCACCTGGTGGTTTGGGGACTTAGACTTGCAAATTAATATTATGTTTCTCACATTCTCTGCAGAATGGAACTATACCCTTCCTGCTCAGAGGAAGGGTTGCTTGTCTTCTAGAGTTATGGTTGGAGATGTCTAAAAGACCTCAGATACACACACACACACACACACACACACACACACACACACGTAGCTAGCTAGTAGGAAATATCCTTTGTCTCCAGGAAGACTGGTTCAGCCTGTTCAAATTCATCACCAATGCTGGAAAAGTAACTGTCATTTCCCTGAGGAGTAGCATTGGCCTCAGAAAGGGAGGATCCATTCAGCGAGTACTCCAATTAGTTGCATAGCAGAGTGATGGGAGAGAATGCTTGGTGAGGGTCTCCTAACCAGAAGCAAGCCAACCCCAGAGCCTAACCCTCCACTATGACCTCATTTTCTCTAGCCCTCAGAGTTCCAGGCTCCACAACATATATTCTATATACTGGAAACCATAAACCTATGTTTGTGTTTCTAGTTAGTGTTTCTCAGGTGTGTTCAATTAAGCTACCTGTTCTGAGTCACCTGGAGAATGTGATAAAACTTATTCCAGGGACTTTCTGAGTCTATTATATCAGTTCCTCTAGAAATCTTTCTCATGAGTGATGCCGATGTCCTCGCTAGTCTGAGAACTAGGATGAGGTTAGGTATGAGGCAACACTTTGACCAAATATGGGAAGAAGAACAACAACAAAAATGAAAGTCTGTGGCGATAGGAGTTTCTGTCCTCTGCAGCCTACTCCTGTGTGCTCCCATCCCCCATGGGTATGAGGCTGTGAATAGAAACTTCTATATGTTTTCTAGGGAAGAGAGGACTCAAGCCTGCAGCTCCTAGGAAGCCTTGCTACTCAGTGTGTCAGAGTGACCGACCACAGCATCCGTTCGTGTATTAGGAACTGAGCTGTGAGAAATGCTGCCTCACAGGCCCACCCACATCTGCTAATTCCAAATTTGCATTTTTGTACAAAGTCCTGAGAATTCTCCAGTACATTAGGATTTTAAAAGCACTGGTCGAGGGCGGGAGCAGATAGAGGGAAGAAAGATCTAAGGAAAAAAGCATACATAGATAACTGAAGGCTCAAAGTTCACCAATTCTTCATTCAGGTAAGAGCATTGAAAAAAAAGTGTGTGTGTGTGTGTGTGTGTGTGTGTGTGTGTGTGTCCACAGGAAAAGTCTGAGTTGCTCTCTCTAGGGCTTTTGTACTTTCAAGAGCTCAGGACTGACCTCTGAGTGGCTCTGTTGTGCAGTCTGGGCCCTCTTTATGGGGCACATGCCCTGTTTCTTGGGTCCCTGAGCTCCAGCATGCCCTTGCACCTGCTCCTGTAGAAGGGCTGAAGGAAATGGGGCTTCCTCCAGGAGGTTCAGGGTTGCTGTGTCAGAGTGGCAAAGATGAGAAAAATGGTAGAAAACATGAGTTAACTTGCACCCCACTCCTTTGTTACCGGCCATGTTGGCCAGACAGAGAGGAAGCAGGGGTGGTTTCTCTTCACTCATTTCCCTCAGGTTCCCTCTGAGTTTTCTCCAGTCTACAGTTGGTCCTGGCTGCCCTCTGGCTGCTTAGCACTCACCCACATCGTCCTTCCTCGGCAACAAGTCTGCCAGGAGACTTGAGATTCTGCTTCCAATATGTGGCTGGCCATGAGCCAGGGTCTGGCTGCCAACTGACTGACTAACCACTTGGCCAGAGCCCTGGCTTCCCCTGCATGAGCAGCAGCTGGCAATTCCTCTCTGTTCTGTGGACTGCAAAGGAGTCTCCTGGTTCCTGGTCATCTGGCGTGACTGGGGTCTGCTGTGGCCTTCAGTACTTTCTTTGCTCAGTTCTTTGTATGAACACCTTCCTGGGGTGTGTGTGCATGCGTGGATGCGTGTGTGTGTGTGTGTGTGTGTGTGTGTGTGTTGTTGTTATTGGGGCTTGAATTCAAGGTCTATGTATTGTCCCTCATCTTTTTCACTCAAAACTGCCAGTCTACAGATTGGGCCACAGCTCCACTTCTGGCTTTTTGATGATTAATTGAAAATAAGAGTCTCACAGACTTCCTGCGTGGGCTGGCTTCGAATGGACCATCCCCAGATCTCAGCCTCCTGAGTAGTTAGGATTACAAGCATGGGCTTCCAGTGCCCAACTTCTGTTTGTTTTCTTTTCTTTTCTTGAATTCACATGACTTCTGTTATTTCTCCCCACCTCGCTCCCTCAATCCATTCCTCCTTCAATCCATTCCTCCCATCTACACATAGATGCTTTAGTCAGTACTACATAGCTCTTAAGATACCCTCCATTAGTCCACGGACCCCCCTAGCCACTGCCTTAGTTTTCTCTCCTCCAACAATAAAACTGCTTGGTACAACTTTGTCTCTATATGAGTTCTCATTCCTCCCTCCATTCATCCCTTTACTCAATGCAACTTGCCTTCTCTCTACAAAGCTCCACCCAAACCGCTCTTCCAAAGGACTCCATGCCCACCGTGCTGGAAATCCAACAAATACTCCCATCTCTATGAACTTCTCAGTGGAATCTGACACAGTGACACATCCTTGGTCAGAAACATGTTCTTCTCTTGGTTCCTATGACATCTCAAGTCATAGGCCCTTCCTTGCTGCTTTTGGTAGTGTATCCTCTTCTAGTTGGTCTATGAATATAGCAATTTATAGGTACTAAACTCTGAGCTATTTTTTTTGCTTTTGTGAAAGGGGTTTATTTAACTTCTTAAGTGTTTTATTGTTATTTAAAAGGTGATGTATAGAGGGGTTACAGTTACATAAGTCAGGTAAAGCTTACATTTCTTTTTGGCCAATGTGATCCCTTCCCTCACTCCCAGTTTTCCCTCCCATCCCCACCCACAAGTTGTATAGTCTATTTTCAACATAGTGTTCTGAACTTCTTTTTCTTCCTCCCTTCTTATCCTAAAATTTAGGCCTTAGTGATTTCATTATAGAAAAAAAAATCATTTTTTTTCTAAAATATCTCAGTGTGGACTGAGATTTATCACTAAAGAACAAATAACTATAAATATTTAATATCAAGACATAAGTGTTTGGGGAAATTTTTCAACAGCTTCCCCTGCCACTTTAAACACAAATGCTGGGCTGGGAACATGGCCTAGTGGCAAGAGTGCTTGTCTCGTATACATGAAACCTTGGGTTCGATTCCTCAGTATCACATATATAGAAAAGGCCTGGGCTGGGGATATAGCCTAGTGGCAAGAGTGCCTGCCTCGGATACACGAGGCCCTAGGTTCGATTCCCCAGCACCACATATGCAGAAAACGGCCAGAAGCGGCGCTGTGGCTCAAGTGGCAGAGTGCTAGCCTTGAGCGGGAAGAAGCCAGGGACAGTGCTCAGGCCCTGAGTCCAAGGCCCAGGACTGGCCAAAAAAAAAAAAAAAAAAAAAGAAAAGGCCAGAAGGGGCACTGTGGCTCAAGTGGCACAGTACTAGCCTTGAGCAAAAAGAAGCCAAGGACAGTGCTCAGACCCTGAGTCCAAGCCCTAGGACTGGCAAAACAAATAAATAAACAAACACAAATGCTGAGGCCCACACTACACAATCTGTAAGATCCAATCCCTGCCCATTGGTCCAGCCTCACCTTGGGCTACCTTCCCTTCACTCCCTGGACTCCACTCTCATGGCCATTTGTCTGTTCCCCAAAGCCATCCTACTTTTGTGTGCTGCTTGTCATAATTCAAGTGTTCCCTACACCATTCCATAGAGTGCTAGAAACCTGTACAGTGAAGTTGTACCAGGTCATGAGGTTGGTGAAGGTGCTTTGGTCCTGAGCCGTCTGCCCATTGGGTGTCCTCTGAGCCATCTTTCATTCTCCCAATGATAGGACACTGAAGCAGGTGGAGCACTCCTGAGATGAGTTCCTGGTTTCTTTGCTCCTTCATCAGTGCTCGGCAATCTCCTTGTGGCCTTCATATCTCTCTTAGGAGTCCTGCCGGGCTGTGGATAAGCTGTGAGTCCAAATTCACCATGTAGCCACTCCCCAGCCAGGATCCTGCTTCCTCTTTCAGTCTTCATCCCCACCTCAGCTGGATCTTCAGGGCTAACAATATCTCTGGTCTCTATGTCCCCTCTAAGCCTCTTACTCCCTTCCCACAGGCCTAGGGGATTTTTGTTTTTGTTTTTTTTCTAGCAGAGGAGACCTCCCCACCCCCCTTTTTTTTTCTAGTCTTGGGGCTTGAACTCAGGGCCTGGGCACTGTCTCTGAACTTATTTTGCTAAAGGCTAAGGCTCTACCACTTCGGGCTTTTTCTGTATATGTGGTACTGAGGAATCAAACCCAGAGCTTTATTCATGTGAGGCAAGTACTTTACCACTAAGCCACACTCCCAGCCCTGAGGAGATCCTTCTCTTCTCAAACCCCACATCTCCAAAATATTTTGGCTTTGGCTAGAGTCCTCTACAGTACTGTAATGGCTTTTAGGCTTCTGAAAACCAAAGCCAGAAAGATTTACTGCTTCTTGTTATATTTGCCTTAGGGCAACAGACACTAGGTTTCTATTAGCATGGCTTGAGGGATAGAGAAAAAAAAAAAAGAGAGAGAGAAACATCACTACTATTCTATCCCATTTGTTTGCTACATACTTGCCCCACTAAATTAGTTCAGGCTCTCCAGAGGAAACAGAAGCAATGTATGTCTGGAGACAGATTTACATAAAGTAATTGGCTCATGTAGTTGTGAGGCTACAACTCTTAAGTATGCTTTAGAGGCTGGAGACCCAGAGAAGATGTCAGCTTTTAGTCTTAAGTCTGAAGCAGTCTAAAGGCAGAGTTCCTTCCTTAGGGGAATCTCAGACTTCTCTTTTTCAAAACTTTGTTTTCTATTAGCATAAATTGATCATACAAAGAGCTTCATTGCAATAGTTGTATAGGTGTATATAAGGTACTCTGACCAAATTCTTGACCAAATTCTTAATCCTTCTTCCCTTGTCCTCCTCCTTTTAATAGGTTTTATAGTACTATTTTCATGTATACATTTCCCTCTCCCAAATAGTCCCCTTTATACAATCATTTCTACTTTCAGGGGGTGGGGCTGAATGCAACATATGTCTGACTTTTCCCTTAATTCCTTCTACTGAGTGGATAAAGTCCACCCACTCAGGCTGTTTACAAAGAGTAAGTAATCTGCTATACTCAAAGCCAATTTGTTTAAATACTACATCCAATAAAAAATGTACACACCTTGGTATAGACTGGTTTTCAACCAAACAACTGGGCACCATAGCCTAGCCATGTTGGCATATAAAATTAATTACATATACATCATAGAATATAAAGCCTGTAAGGTAAAATTGGTTTTTGTTTTTCATTGTATATGTGCCTGAAATTAGATCTAATGCATCTCTAGAATTGTCTTGTTTGCGTTTTCACATACAAAGAGGCCTTCTTACCATGACCCGTCTTTCCTAGTTCTTACCAACAACCATTTCTTTTCTAGCTGATTTTATTCAAGATTATTTCTCATGGTTTGTATAGCTTTACAAAACTGCCAGCTCCATTCAAACAACCTTCAGGCCTCAACTAGTAAAGTACACGGAGGCAGAGTTTACCTGCTTTTGTCTGTCACAATACCTATCTAACTAAAAATCTATCGATGAATTGACCAATCCATTCCTGTTTATTGCCTAAATGTGAAGCCAAATTAAGATCATTGGGGATCCCAAGTATCTTAAAAAATCTAAGTAAGTCCCATTAGTTAGTTTCTTCCACTGGTAACCATTTAACTGCTTTGTTTGAAATATCAAACTTTTTCCACAATTTTCTGTCTTGCAAGAAAGGGAGAGAGACTGACATTTGCATTTCTAGTACTTGAAATACGTGTTTAGTCTGATTCTTGTGCCTTCACTGGGGAAGGGGGAAGGGGGTAGCAGCCCAGCCCATTGATTATAGTAGCCACAGCCTTATCCTGCCCCCCTGCTCTGGGAAAGTCCAGAGACTCAGCCACACAGAAGTAGGAACAGCCTCTTCTACTGCTTGTTCAGAGCAGCAACTGTGTAATGTCATCCACACCCCTGAATGTATGCATAATGAAATATTGTTTATATATTAGTCAATATAGTCAATTAATGTTGAAGAGTAGTTAATAATAAAGGCAATAATTACTGGGATCTATCTACAATCATAATTGATTATCTTCAAGGTCCTCTTGCTCATGTGTTCTTTAATTTAAATGCTAGAGTATGTTTGCATTACATATTGCTTGCAACCAAATGACAAGAATCCAACAATTCTGGTTTCAGATTTCACTGCTTGCTGATAGTGAAATGTACAGACAAGTCTAATAATTCTAGAACACAAATAAGTATGGTAGGAATGAATAGGTCAGAAGTATTAAAAGTGTGTGTGTGTGTGTGTTTAAATTTTGTAATTAGTAAGTGTTCCGGGGATTGTAAAGGATTAAACCAGGCAAATTTTTAAGCATTCCCAGGTTGGTTATATCATTGTGAGTTCACTTCTGACCATTTTCAGGTGTTTAGAGGCATTTCAGTCATTTCCCCCTTTTCCCTGTCCTCATCTAGAAACCAAGATACAATATCTAGACTACATGTGGTGATACAGAGCTGAGATGAAAATAAAATGCCCACTGAATAACTGAATTGTACAGTTTTTAAAATAAATGAATTGTACAATTTAAAGTATACTCTAATTACTAATTGTACATTCCAAATTCCAACGAGCAATAAAAACTCAGAAAAGATAAAATAACTGTAAATCTATTGACTAAGATAACAAAATATAGTGAAAATAAAATGATATATTAAAAAAGCCCACATAATTTCTACAATGGCAATTTTCTATACTTGTTCCATTGGTGAGGCAAATAGCTGATAAGTTAACCAATCTTTAAGATAAAATGAGAATTTGTTTCCCTAGTTGTGTAGTAGGCAAATGACTTCCTATTTCATGTCTTTATATTCACAGATGAAGAACTGTGATATCACATAGCTCTGCTCATAGTAATGAGCATGACTGACTCTGAAAATGATTCTTTTTTGGAGGTTTATTACTGAAAAGTATGGTTTTTCTATTTCAAAGGACGCGACAAGTTAACAAGGAAAGCAAAGTGCCATGAGATGGTATTTATTATAACATACTGGTTATGGATGGTTCCAAAGAGTCCCCACAATCTGTAGGAAGTACGAGAACTGATGATAGTCTACTATGTGAACACAATGGTTTTCTCTGCCTTTCTGCAGTGACATCGGAAAATTCCTCTGAAGATGTGGCTCTAGTCGAGGCCCTGCATTCAATCTCCATTACTGTCAAGAGAAAGAGGGGGAGAGGGAGGGGGAGGCGGGAAGGGAGGAAAGGAGGAAGGAAGGAAGAAAATCGCAGCAACTTTTTTCTTGTAATGTGAATCCAAAACAAATTCTGTTTAGTTCTTTTTTCGAAAAAAATGTTATAATAAAAGTGATATACAGAAGGGTTACCATTTCATAAGTCAGGTAATGAGTGCATTTCTTTTTGGACAATGTCACCCATTCTCCCAGTTTTTAGCTCCTGTCCCCACTCACAAGTTATATGGTTCATTTTCAACTTAGTGTCTAGTGAGTACCACTGCTGCATTTGTTCACCGTTGTCCCTTGATTTTGTGTCCTTTTGAATCCCTTGAAGACAGAAAAGCAAAAAAAAAAAAAAAAAAAAAAAAAAAAAAAAAAAAAAGACAAAAGGGAAAAGAATAAAAAAGAAAACTTCTTGTTTTCATTTCATGGAGTTCATTTTATGTTACATGCTTAATTGTAGAAATATTACAGGCCCATAGTTTTCTGTTTGTATCCATTTTGAAAAGTAATAGAAAATAGAAACAATTTCAAGGTGTTGGGGGGGAAATGGAGAAAAATCAATAAGAAAGTCCCATTCCCAAGGTAGCCAAGCCACCTGCTCCTTTCTCTGTCTGAGGGTCATGGGGTGGGGGGTGGGGGGACGGCTGAATGAGGAAAGGTGAGGACTCCTCCCCCCCAGCACAGGGTAACAGGAAGGGAGGAAAACAGAGCAGTGGGCACACTGAGAAAATGCAAGGCAGTCTGCTGCTGTTCATATTGTCCAGACAGACAAGGATCTTTCTCTGAAAACACCAAATAGCATGAGGAGGTACGGGAGCCCCATTCAGACGCCATCTTCCTTTAGCCAATGCATCTGAGCCTGGCAAAGAGGCCTGCTGTTCTCTGCTGTAGCTGCCTGCGAGTTATGACTCGCTCAGCATCCCAGAGGGGGCCAGCGGTGCTCCCAGTGACGAAGCGTTTTAGGGAATTAGCACTCCAGGTTCTCAAATGATGGGTCCGATTATATTTTCACATCTTGGAACCCCGCCTCCCTGTGAGTATAAGCCTCCTTCAGAATCTCCCCTTGAGATGGTGTGGGGCCGACATGAGAAGGCTCTCCCGGTAGACAAGGACTTCCAGAGACTAATTGTCTATGGGAATGAATGGGTACCGTCACCGGCCGCTCACACTGGCATGCAGCTGATGAAGTAGGGCATGATTATGCCCAAACCATGTTCTGGAGAGGAAGTAGAACTTCTCTAACCGGTTGGGGTGAGCTTGCTCTGCTGGCTATTTACCTCTGGGCTTTGGTTTCCAAGGGCAGTTAGTTGTTCCTATGCCTCACCAGTCACAGGGGAAGAAATCGAGGGTCCAGGTTACAGAGAGGGGTTTGATTTCAGGCACTACCTGGTTTCCTAGGATGCCAGTGTTCAGAGCTCCCAGAAGCTGTGACTGTTGGCACCCAGCTTTCTGGGCCTTGGGAATTATTGCCCTCATCTCACATCCACCTAGTCTCACATGCACCATTGTATTTGTTGGCCCTAAACCAGTTCCAACCAAACCAGGTTGGAGCCCTCCCCCATCTCTGATGAATGTACAAACCCTTTGGGGGACCCTAAGGTAACCCTCTCACACATGGTGAGTCTACATCTTATAAAAGGAATTGCTCTTCTTTTTGTGTGGGCCCGAACCCCAGAGTCCAGGTCTTGAGGAATCCTTTAAAACCCTCTTGGAAGCAAAGCCTTGGTGAGGCCTTCTATACCTACACTGTGGGCTGGGCAGGCGGGCAGGCTAGCTTTGGCTCCTGCCCTCATTTTAAGTAGGTATATAGGTACCTTGTCTTTCGTGACAATATTGGCAGTTAAATACAGACATGTTATTCAAACAAGAAATGGACATTTTTCACATTCTTCAGCCAGAATGAAAGGATGCAACCAAGGCAGACATGCAATGGGGAACTTGTGGCATGTGAAGGTTCCGCTTATGTTTTCCTCTGTAGGGAAGAATGATACTTTCTCCAACCTCTTCACCTTCCCAGGTGCCACACTGGCTAGCCCTCCAGAACCCAGGTCCACTCCTGTACTGGGTAGCAGCTCTGAGAGGACTGAAGGTTGTTCTGGTACTCTGGGGAAGAGCCTTTGGCAAAGGAACAGAGTCAGTTTCAGAGCTGTGGCTACCCTATCACTTCAGGGTAGAGAATGAGAAGAGTTAATCAGGGAGGAATAGGTGAACTAAAAAGGCCCAGTGTTCAGAAAGCCAAAAAAAAAAAAAAAAAGTGAGAGTGCCCTGCAAAGAAGTCAGGTAAGATAGGCAAGGGACAGAACAGCAAGGAAATGGCCTGATTTCCGGATGCTGGCCTGGAGGGAGTGGAACAGGAAGAGTGACTAGGAAGACATTTGTATATGAGAGATTCCTGACCAAGTTCTCATGCTACAGAAAAAGGCCCAGAAGTTGGGGAGAAGTAAAAAAGATAATGAAGAAAACAATGGCTAACCAGAGATTGAATCCAGAGAAGTCGAGGCTCCAGGCAGGACAGAATGTAGGAGTATATCCTTCAAAAATAGAGACAAGAGCTTGAAGGTCAATGTGGCTAAAAATGACCTGTGGTTCTGAAGGTCAGAGCTGAGAGAGTTTATAAACTGAAAGCTGCTATGGACTGTGCATTTGTGTCCTCACAAATTCAAATGCAGATGCTATGTAGTGCTATTTGGACGTGGAGCCTTTGGGAAGTGATTAGGTTTGATGAGGTCATAAGGGTAGAGTCCCTTGAGATGGGATGGGCGCCCTTAGAAGAAGAGCAAGGGACCAGAGCCTTCTATCCTTACTCATGTGAAGACACAAGGAGAAGGCAACTGTCTGCAAGCCAGGAAGAAGGCCTCACTAGGAAGTCAATCTGCTGGCTCCTTGATCCAGGACTTCCCAGGCTCCAGAGCTGAGAGAAATATGTCTGCCATTTAAGTCACCTGTCTGTGGTATTTGTGTTCTAGCAGCCCCACTGAGTAAGACAGAAGCTCAGAGAAGGTAGCTGTGGTTGGGGAGGGGACTAGGCACAACAGGGAAGGATTAGGATGGCAATGAAAATAAACAGGGAAGGAAGAAAGGTACTGATCAGAGGGGTTGCTGAACTGAGAATGCAGCTGGGATTGAGGACACAGTTGTTTAGAACACAGATCACAAGCAAGTACTTTCGGCTGTCTTTAGAAAGAAGGCGATAGTCAGCTCCTGCTGGCCACACTTGTAATCCTACTACTCAGGAGGCTGAGATCCAGAGGAGTGAGGTTAGAGGCCAGCCCAGGCAGAAAAACTCTGTGTCTCAAGTGGTAGAGCATCAGTTGTGACTAAGCAAGCCAAGTAAGCATATGGCCCTGAGTTCATACCTTGAGACAAGAAAGAAAAGAAAGAGAAGTGGGGCACCGGTGGCTCACAGTTGTAATCCTAGCTCCTCAGGAGGCTGAGATCTGAGGATCATGGTTCAAAGCTAGCCCAGGCAGAAAAAGCTGTAAGACTCTTATCTCCAATTAACCAGGAGAAAACCGGAAGTGGAGCTGTGGTTCAAAGTGGTAGAGCACTAGCCTTGAGCACAAAAGCTCAGAGATAGCACTCAAGCCCTGAGTTTGAGCTCCATGACAGAAAGAAAGAAAAGAAAGGGAGGACAGGAGGGAAGGAGAGAGAAAGAGAGAGAGAGAGAGAGAGGAGAAAGAGAAAGAGAAAGAAAGAAAGAAAGAGAAAAGAAAGGAAGGAAGGAAGGAAGGAAGAAGAAAGAAAGAAAGAAAGAAAGAAAGAAAGAAAGAAAGAAAGAAAGAAAGAAAGAAAAGAAAACCAATCCTCAGAGAAGAGTTTGCAAGACCATCAGAGCTGAAAGAAGGGGCAATACAGCAACAGAAAACACAAATACATATACATAAATACACACACAAATATATGTGTAACTATATATGTATAATTGCATGTGTGAGCATATAGGTTAGGTAGACCAATAGCTGATAGATGGCAGAAGTAGAACAGTTCTGAGTTGCTAGGATGTAGTGGGGTTGAAGTTACTTTGATAAGGCAGTTACCAAAGAATGCTTCTGAAAGGTTAAACTTTTTCTGGGGAAAAATAAATGTTAGTATACTCCTCAGGGGGAGGATGCACTGGGATCCAGACCAGGACTAAGCTATTCAGAGGGCCATGTCAGGTTGCAAGCTGCAGTTTCCCTCTAGTACCCAAGGCAATCACTGGTAATGATCAGCCACACTCTCCAGCTCAACCCCAAATCTGTCTAACATAGGGATCTGGGAAGCAGAATTGCCTCCTGCGATGGGAACTACTTCTTGTTCTAGGGCAGATGGAAGTTAGTGAGCCCTGGCTGGCTTTTTAACAGCAGTGGTGAAGTCATAGCACCATGCAGCCATGGTAGACAAGGAGAATGAACGTCTCACAGACAGTCTTAGTTGGGTTCTAGAGAGGGCCAAGAGTAGTGCCAGGAAGGAACCCAGAACTCAGAAATGTTCTGAGGCACATCACAGAAGGCCAGTTTCTACCAAAGCCTCAGAACTTACCTGGATTGTCCCCACAGGTGGAATTCCCAGATTGGTTTGCCTTAGCTGGCTTCCAGAAGTGGAGAATGAAACAACTCATCTCATGACTCAACCAGCTTCTGCCTGGGCAGCTGTGGGCTCACCTGGCTTGAAGGGAGCTTGGGGGAGAATGGGCTTAATCCCTTCTGTCACCCTTTATACTTTCCTAAAGCTAGACCCAGCCTAAGGCTACAAGGAAACAGAACCCATTAGTACCGACTCTGAGAAACACCTTTCACTTTATCAGATTCTTTTTTTCCTTTGGGTGAGCAGTTACAGAAGACAGGAAACCTCATTTCCTTCCTCTCTGCTAAACTCCTTTGTTTTAAGCCTTTGTTTTCCTCAGCCACTGCAAAACTGATCTCTGACTGCACAATATAGGCAACCCAAAGACAGTAACAAGGCTGACGAATCCCATGAAGGCCGATGGCTGATAGATCAGATGTTCATATAAGGACTCAGCAGTGCTAATCTCTGACTTGTCACCACAACTTCCTTCAGACTTACTAATATCAGACAGCGTAAGTCATCTTTAAGTTATCCCAGCTTCCAGTTGTTCAGGAGGTTTTGTTCTTGTTATAAAATGAGATAAATAGGAAGGCCTCAGGATATGTTTCTTGACCTTTGTTATCTTTTCTCAGGTTTGTTTGTTTTTTCTTAGGCTCTTATCAGAAGAAGCAAGAAGCCAGCTGTGATGGTTACATGCTTGTAACCTAGCACTCAGGAGGCTAAAGCAGGAGAATCTCAAGTTTGAGGCCATCCTGAGCTAAGTAGTAAGACTATCTGAAAAACAACATCAACCAGAGAGAGAAAGAGAGTGAGAGAGAAGAAGGAGAAGGAGAAGGAGAAGGAGAAGGAGAAGGAGGAAGAAGAAGAAGAAGAAGAAGAAGAAGAAGAAGAAGAAGAAGAAGAAGAAGAAGAAGAAGAAGAAGAAGAAGAAAGGAAGGGAGGGAGGGAGGAAAAAAGATAAAGGAAAGAACAGAAAGGGAGAGAAAGAAAGAGAGGAAAGAAGGAAGGAAAAGGAGGGAGGGAGGGAGGGAGGGAGGAAGGAAAGAAGGAGAAAGAAAGAAAGAAGTAGGAGGAAAGAAAGAAAGGGAAGGGGAAAAAAGAAATAAAAGGAAGACAAAAATAGGCATACAAGATGGCTTCTGCATAGTGAATGGTCCTAAAGGACTAGGATTTAATTGAAACCTATAGGTCTCTAAAACCAGAAGTTTATTGGAAGAGTTAAAGAAAGCACAATGTGTGTGTGTGTGTGTGTGTGTGTGTGTGTGTTGTGTGATATGTATGTGTGTGGTGTATGATAGCAGGACAGGAGAGTGAGAGAACAAAACAGCCTTGTGTGGGAAGGTGGAGGAAGGACTTGCAATACCTATGAGTTGCATGTCTGGCAGGTGTGGTGCTTGGGAGTAACACAGGTATGAGTTACCCATCACCCTGGCATTTCCTTGGGTCCAACCTGTATTAGCATCCAGCCTCCCACATCTCTGTATTGTAACTTAGTAAAAGACTAAGTTCTCCTGAGTAAGTACAGAGTGAGTTTTTTTTCCCCAGTTTTTTTAAACATCAAATAGTTGCACAAGGGGGTTACAACTTAACATGTCCATTTATATGTCCAGTGTTCTTGATCAGATTTAGCCCTCCCATCATTCTCCTTCATCTGCAAAGTCTTTTGAGATGTGGCATCTTTGGACCCAAAAGATACATTCTCTGTCATTTCAGACAGAGTGAGAGTTTGGTAGTTGACTTAAGAGGTAATAAACATTCAAGCTATAGGCCAAAGTTCCCAAAACCATAGGCCCCATTTCAAATGGGGTTTTAATAGCTCCTCAGAAGGGTCTTGATTCTACTCCCTCCCCATAGCCTCAGCTACTAGGCACTAATTAAGCACCTCTTGAATGGGCAGGAAGGATACACGGATGCAGACACAGTACGTCCACAGGGAAATGACGCCAGTACCTGGGGAGTATGTGCCACAGTGTAATGATTTAAAAATATTTCCCCCACAGGCTCATGTTTTGGGGTCTTGGTTGCCATCCATTAAACTTTGGGGAAGTAATTGAGTCTTGAGGACTCTGACTTAACCAGTGGATTGATCCACTGACAGATTCACAATATGATGGCATTACTGGGACATGGTGAAATGTAAGATATAGGAGGAAGTAGGACACGAGGAAGATGTCCTTAAGGGCTGAATCTTGTCCTGGAACCTTCCTGTATACCCTCTCTCTGCTTCATGTCCTCCATGAGGTAAGCAGACTCTGCCACAGACTCCTGCCACCATGATGTTCTGTCTCATCTTGGGTCCAGAATCTATGCAGCAAAGAACTATAGACAAACTATGAGCCATGATAAATAATTTGTCTCTAAGGTATTTTGATCAAGTTATGAAAAACTAACCAACACATATAGTAACTGAAGAGCAGGTAAAATATGCTAGAAGGAATCTGAGATTCAGAATAGGAAGAAAAATTTTTCTGGAGATATGAGCTATGAAGTAGTTCTACAAGCAAACCAAAAACCAGAAAATGTTTACTATAGAGAATTAGAAACTAGATTTAGAGGGAAGAGTTTTATCTCACTGATTATCCTACCACCACCTGGAAGTAACCCTGGGGTTTTATGGCAACCCAGGCACCATCTTTTTCTTCTCCTTACTCTCCCTTTTTTATCCCTCTGGTCTGATTTACTTTATACCTATTAATTGTCCTCATTAGATTTTATTCCATGACATAATTCTACTTCTAAAGCAAGTACAAAAGCTATTGCTGGACACCTATGCCAGGCAACGGTCCCTGACTCCTGGTTTCTTTCCATCACTCTCATTTGAATCAACCTTCAGTGGCACCCAACTCACTTTAGCCATTCAGGGCTTATAAGTTCAGGCTGCTATAACAAAATAGCATAGGACTGTGTGGCCTGTAAACAATGGAAACTTATTGTCCACAGTTCTAGATGGCTAGAAGTTCAAGATCAAGGTGGACTTGCGATCTGGTGAGACTGTCTTTTTTTTTTTTAACTAATCCATCAAAAGACTCCATTTTTATTTTAAGCCATCATTTTGGGTTTAGAATTAAAGATGAATTTGAGGGATACAATGAGCATTCACACCATGACAAAGGCAGCAATTGATCTTCATACCTTAGTTCCCTCTCCCACTGACAAAAACCACATCTTTAGAATGTGCTGTGCATGCTCTACTGGCAACTTTTCCATCGTTTTCTGTGCCCAACTCTTCTCTTCACATGACCTCAGGTTGTCTTGCTTCATTGGTCCCTGAATCATAGCAACAGCAGCTCCCTGCATTACCCGGCACCCCCTGGAGCTCCAAACCCCACAAAGCACAGTATTCATCACATCCATGAGCCATTTGACATGTACTCAACCACACCCCAAACATGTGTCCCCCACTGTGTTTTCCCTCTCCTGCTCCAACACCCACCCCCCATGTCTATGCTTCCACTGGCAAACATTTCTGCCTAGGTCTTCCATGAATATCATAAAGTTGTTTCTTCTGATAGCTTCATGACTACAATATTCAAGGAGCGAGGGATTCCAGGGAGTGATATTCTTTTCCTGAAAGCAGCAACTTTGGCTTATTTATTTATTTATATTAGTCATCGAAACCAAGGCCTTCCACATGCTACTAAGCATATGTCTTGCTTTGGAGACAGGGTCTTGCCAACTTTGCCTGGGCTGGCCTCAATAAAACTTGTAACTTTGCTGTTCCTTCCTCAATAGCTGTGATTACAGGCTATATCACCACACCCAGGTTCCTTTGGCATTTTTTTCCATCATTCATAAGTTCAGATCAGAGTCTGTTGATTTGGTAGAGGCCTCACCTGACACTCAGGTGTCCATCCTATTCATCTTTTCTGACTCTCTATAGGAGCTATTTTTGACAATTGACTTATATAGGTGAACATCTGAGAGCTGTTTCCTGGCTGAATCATCAAACATACTCAAAAATACTCTAATCCTGCTGGTAGAAACAGTTTAGCTTCAAATGAAAAATCCCACTTCATACCCTTCAGGACCCTGAGACTCAGTGCCAGTCTTCATAAAAATCATCCCCCATGTTCAACTGAATAAGCTCACAGACCTCTAAAGCAGACATAGTTCTACAATTAATTTGGTAATTAATCATGCATTTCCTGTGACAACTTCTGTTCTTTCTCCAAATTGGTATTACATATTTTATTGTACTAAAAATATACATATATAAAAGTCATTTTTATTCAGAGCATATTAAGCAAAGAAAGGAAAATAAAGGAAGCTAGTCTCCTTCCTTGTCAATCCTCAAGAGCACAGGAATAGCATGAATAATTTTTAAGTATCACCATTTTATGTTTACATCTTGGCTCATCACTGATAAAAGAAGCATAGTTTTCACTCCTTTTGTAAGAGTTTGGTATTCAGCAGGCACTCAAAGGCCCATTTGTTATTTGAAAGATGTTTAAGGTTATTATTTCATACCTTAATCAAGATACTAGAGGGGAAAAAGCCAAGAAAAAGGAATACAGGATAGAAAAAAATTTAATTTCCAGAATGAACATGACCATGATTTGAATATATTTCCCAAATATCATGTGTTGGAACTTTAACCCCCAAATCATATTTTATTTATTTATTTATTTATTTATTTATTTATTTATTATTTTTGCCAGTCCTGGGCCTTGGACTCAGGGCCTGAGCACTGTCCCTGGCTTCTTTTTGCTCAAGGCTAGCACTCTGCCACTTGGGCCACAGCGCCACTTCTGGCCATTTTCTGTATATGTGGTGCTGGGGAATCGAACCCAGGGCTTCATGTATACAAGGCAAGCAATCTTGCCACTAGGCCATATTCCCAGCCCCCCAAATCATATATTAATGATATGTGGAGGTGGGAGGCAAAACCGTCATGCACAGGGTAAATTCATTCATGTATTAATACACTGATGGGTTGTTAAGGGCTTTTCTATCTGGCTGTGTAATGCCCTCTACTATGTCAGGATGCAGCAAGAAGACCTTCTCCAGAAAGTTAGGGAATTCTGGTGCTATGCTTCTAGAATCATGCGCCCAAAGAAATCTCTGCTTTGTAAATTATCCAGTCTCTAGGATTCTGTTATAGGAACAAATTTTACTGTAGAGTTCTGGTGACAAAATGAAAGATTCCTAAAGTCATCTTCCATTTTAGTGGGATTGTTTCAAATATACATATTGAGAATCTAATTCTCACAGTTTAAGAAACACTAGGTATCTACTGTTTATCAAACTGATTTTCTAACAAGGCAGACAATATCCCTTCCTTGTGGAAATCCAGTTTGTTGTAGAGATGCAGAAACTCGACTAGATAATTTCAGACTTTATGCACCCTGAAAGAAAATAAACTATGTGACTGAGGAGGAAGAGCTTGGCTCCTTTGGATACAAAGGTCCGGGGGACTTCCTGAGGAGGTAATATTCGAGTTGAATCAAATGGATGACCAGACACCAACTACACAACCTCTGGAGAAGAGTGTCCTGAGGCTGTTCTGCAGGTTTTGTAGTAGTAAACCTCTTGGACTCCATTTATAAAAACAGTGGCACTCCTAGAGTCATGCAGTGTATTAGTTTAGTGTTCTAGGCATGTGTTAATTCACTTGTATAATTAACTTACTTTGTGAAAGTTAAATTTGCACAACTACCAACGTATACTTCCAACTGGACACGATGACAATCAAATTAGCCATGGAGCAATTCAGAGCAGTCAAGAAAATGAACCTCTACAAACTGCAGGCTGGAGTCAGTTGAGTAGTTTGTGACAATATGTTTTCCACTTCTGAAGGCATGGGAGACGAGCCTAGAAATTGTCATACTTTAAGTGGGAAAAGCTTGAGATTGTTTTTGGAACCAATCCCTTGTCTACTCTTATAGTCCTAATGCCAGGAAAAGGAAATATGAGTAATTGCTGTCCATGCCTGAAGTGGGTTTTCACAGTGAGAAATCTTCCTTCTCTGGGAATGATCATGTGTGGGATTTTGAAAATAGCTTTGATAATTACATACTATACTACTAAAGACAGGCCACTCAACTAACCATTTGACTCCATGACATACATAGATCCCATAATGACAGGTTAATGGATTCCATGCTTAATAAAAGCAGAAGGGACCATTAGACTTCTAGTAAAGTCAACAGTATCACTCTTGGCTGGCTACAGGGTCCTTGTTAAACTGGCCTCAGGAAGAAATGCATGTAGATCCCTTAAGATTGCAAACTGGTTTAATGGGTTTCACAGTGTTCAAAGGTAGCTTTTCCAGCAATTTACAGTTGAGGCAGTGACTGTCATATGGTAACCCTAGATTGCTCCCCAAATCCCTCAGCTGTCCTTACTTCATCTAAGAACTGCACTCACCACCAGTGTTTGAATCCATCAAAGTCAGATCCAAAGGGGAAGATCTAGTCCCTTCTCACCACATACTCTACTGTGTAGAGTCCCAAAGGAGCTCAAGATGGAAGGGAGATGGAAAGAATACAGGGCAGGATGGGGCAGTCCTGGGGAGGGAAAGTGAGGGACTGGCCATTGAATCATGCCCACATGGGAAGGAAAAATTCAGGCCAGGTTTATCAGGTGTGAATAGTCAAAGATTTCCAATTGTGGGAATCGAGACTGAGGTGAACATCCATGGGTATGTAGAATCTTTTGGAATAATCATTTTGAAACAAATGGAAAGACAGATCAGGGCTCAGGAACTAAAGACTGAGAGTTGAAGGACAAATAGGCTCCAGATAGCTACCCGAAGCACGCCTTTCAAACTTCACTGTGCATAGGAATCACTGGAATCTTAACTATGCATGCAGTTCTGATCCAGTGAGTCTCAGGTTGTGCATTTCCCACAAGTTCTTAGGTAATGATAATTGCTGCGGGGTCATGTACCACCACTGGTATACCAAGGGGCTAAAATACAGGACACAATCCCTCTCCCTTTTTCATTTTAGGCATCATAGAAAGCACCGCCATCCTCTGGAACCGGGGCAATCATAGCACTACTCCCTAACAGTACTTCTGAGAAGATGCATCACTCTGTGGGCTAGGAGCAGTGGAACCCTCACACTCATTCCAGGGAAAGGCCAAAGAACTATGCTGGCTAAGGCTTAAGACAGAAATAGCTTCAATCAGTGGGCATAAGGAAATTATCTAATAGAATAAAAAGGTGGATCATATTGGTGGATCGCAGGGGGAAACTCAGTCTCTGTCCCTTTTTAAGGTCTTAAAAGAAAGATCCTTCATCACCTCAACTAGAGAAGTACATTGATAATGTTCTACTATAGAAGGAACCTGGAGTATGTTGAATAAAAGCAGTGATTCAGGCCACCAGACTGACTTTCTAGAAAGATGTAAATGGAAGATTCCTAGGAATATGCTATAGCCCCTCATTGTTCAGTTTTAAAAAAAAACCTAGGTGTCTCTATGAAGATACTTTGTATATGTAATTAACATCTACAATCAATTGACTTTAAGTCAAGGAGTTATTCTTGATCATTTGTGTGGGCCTCTTCTAATCAGTTGAAAGGCAAGAGAAAACTCTTAGTTTCTCTGAGGAAGAAGAAATCCTGTCTACTGTAGCTTCAGTTCTATTGGAGTTTCCAGCCTGTGGCTTTCCTTATTCATTTCATTCTTACCAGATATTATAATCACACAGGCCAGTTCTTTGAAATTTGTCTTGTTAACATATAGAGCCAGTCTCATTATTCCCAGATTTTCTACTTGTGGATTTTCCTGGTTGAATTTTAACTCTGAAGTCAATACTTACAGCCCTTACATGGTAATTTGCCATGATCACTTTATGCTTGATGCAGTATAACCTTTTTATCACCCATTGCACACATTTCCAGCTGAAGTAGCACTTTGTATCTTCAGCTCACTGACTATAAATTGTCCTTTGTGTGGTCCATTTAGTGCCACGATCTTCACTTTTTTTAAGCCTTTCATTAGCTATGTTGCTGTTTAAAATGGCTCCTAAGCCCATGTTAAAGGACTGTTTGATGTTCCAACAAGTTGCACCAAGAGGACTATGCTATGTCTTATAGAAAACATATATGTTGGATAAACTTTATTCAGACATGAATTATAGTGTTGGCTGTGAGTTCAACATTAAGGAATAGACAATATATATTAAGTGAGGCATTCTTAAGTAGAAACATACATTATACACAGTTCTACCTTGATTTGTTAGTGAATATGTTGTGAGAAGAGATTCACAGGAACCTCACCCTGTATTTCTCCAGGAGCAATGGCTCACGATTAACTCACTATTAGCTAATGCAAATGTTTGTGATATTATACAATATAACTACCATGAGTAACAAGAACCAATTCTCTCTTCTCCACTCTCTTTCTTACTAATGCAAGTACAGTGCTGCCCTTTCCTCTAGGGTCAGCTGTGCATGGCACAAGTAATAAGTCTTCTGTCTTTTCTGTGTTCAAATCCATGACAATATTCTGCAGAACAAGGGGAAAGAGTCTGTGTACAAACGATGTGAATTGTCCCTTTTACAAGGAAGGGTTTTCTCTTACTAATTATTATTAGGAACACAAAATGTATGTAGACTCAGTCATCTGTATCTTACTGCATCTCCCTGATATGGTAAGAAGTAGGCTAAACTAGGTAAGAACTGGAATGCATTTCAGCATTTGTAATGTAATTTGAGTGATGAGTCCCAAATTACTTTTCCAATGTAACCCAATCAAGTATATTCCAATTTACGTATCCTTACCAAAAATAAACTTCTGTATGAATATATAATAAGATAACTAGACTGTCTAAAAGGCATTGGGCTCATTCCCCAAGGTAGAGCGATGCCAGCCTATCTCTGAATAAAATGAAGGCATCAATTTAATGATGCCACCACCCTCCCTCTTCCATCCCAGTGGTCAGTTTTAGTCTTCTTGGAGACTGTAGCTCTGACTGTAGTTTACCATGTCCATGGCTGTAAGCTCCATTTCTAGTGGTGAATTCGTCATCTTCCACATAATCCTGACTGTCCCAGGAGAGTCTGAGCAACAGAAAGTAATGTCTAAGTTCAAAGCCTACACTGTCTTGGGCTACTGGAGCGTAAGTCATCCATGGGGCAAAGCCCAGCACTGCAGGTGAGGCACACAGTCCCTATATGCCTGCTCAACATCTGAATGAGATCTGAAAAGGCTTCCAAATCATTTTACTTTAAGAACATGTTATGACTAAAAATAAGTACCAAGTGAAAGCACTGTTGATCCTGGAAAAAAAATGCTGTCTGGACAAAAAAGGAAAAAGCTTCTTTTATGCACAGCTCCTAGGAAATCAGAATACCACTCACAGAAAGCCATCCATAGAGTAATTCAAGCATCCAAAATGCTCAGCACGGACAGAGGAAAGGGAGATGCAATACAGTTTGAAATGTATTTGTATTCAAAAGCCTTTCCCTTTTAATGTTTAGCAATTTCTATGGCATGAATAGAATTCTAAGCTGTTAAATGATAGAATGGTAGCTGTCTTATCTTGTGACTACTAATGAATATAGGAAATAAAAATGATATCATAAATAAAATTAGGGCCAGTGGGATAAAAAGGTATACTCCATCACCAACAAATGCCAAAAATTGTATGAATGTATGTAAAACAAATTGATTAAGCCAAGTAATATCAACCCAGGAAAAGATGACTTAACAGGACTAGCTCTTATAAAGTTTGATTTTGAGGCCCACTCTGTTTTCTTTCTTCCTTCCTCCCTTCCTTTTTTTCTCTCTTTCTTCCTTCCTTCCCTCATTTCGTTCCTTCCTCCCTAACTCCCTCCGTTCCTCCCTCCCCCCCTCTCTCTTTCTCTCTCTCTTGCCTTGATCATGGGTCTTGAACTCAGGGCCTGAGCTTTTTTGCACTCTACCACTTTGAGTCACAGCACCATTTCAAGTTTTCTGGCGGTTAAATAGAAATGAGTTTCACAGACTTTTCTGCCGGGGCTGGCTATGAACCACAATCCTCAGATATCAGCCTCCTGAGTATCCAGTCTGTTTTCTATCAAGTGCCTTCTCCCTCATCCTTCCTGAACCCTCAACTGGTTGCCATCTTTGAAGAATTTAATTAAGTTAGAGGTAGGCTAACTATGGCTCATGGATGTGCCCAAAGCAGCCTACCTCTTGTTTTTGTAAATAAAGTTTTATAGAAACAAGCCATGCTCATTTGTCTCTTTACTACCTATCTATGTCTGCCTTTCACCCTACAAAGACAGAATTGATCTTGGAATCCCCTAAAGATTTTCCTATCATCAAATCTTTTACAGAAAGTTTCCTAGCCCCAGATCAATCCCTTCACACTAATGTATGACAATTTTAATATGTTACTACTCCAGAGATGCACTGAATTTTAATAGGAAGATAATTTCTTCATCAAAAGGAATTAGTGGCTAATAGGAGGATTTCAGTCATTAGCAACTGGATACTCAGGAGATATTATGGGCTAGGAGAATTTCTTAAGCTCATTTACTGCCTCCCCCAAGTTATGGGTCCATCTATAAAAGATTTCAATAAAAGTTGAGAGGTAATGGTGGTAGGGACAGACACTAGAAAGGTGGTTTGAGGGCTGTTGGGAATTGCTGAAAAAGAGGGAATACTGGAGCTGTGATTGTGATCTCTCTCTGTGAGTCTCTCTCTGTCTCTCTGCCTCTCTCTTCCTCCTACTTGAGGATGGAACCCAGGACCTTGCACATCAACTTGAGCCACATCTCTAGTCCCTTTGCTACCAGTTTGTTTTACAGATAGGATTACATGCCTTTACACAGGCTGGCCTTAGACTTCAGTCCTCCTAGCTCCATCTGCGGAGTAGCTGGGATTACAGCTGCCTACCACGTGTCCACCAACAGCAATATTTTGAGATTCACTTAAAGGAACCAGATTGCTGACTTTGGCAATACCCTTAACTTTTGCCTTTTTACTTTTCACAGATATTCAGACCTTACAAAGATAATAAATCTTTTTTAATGGCATGTGGAAGATTTTGTCTCTAAAGTTTCTGTGAAAGGTGGTATTTATTGCTACAAAGGACTCCTGCAATAAAAGCAAGTTCCTGGGCTTGCTTCACATCAACATTATTAAACCGACGGGGGCAAGACTGAGAAGAGGTGGTCACATACCATAAAGGAGAACATCTGGTTTCCCATCCTGAGGTGAACCAGAGGCTCAGTGCACTTGGGGAGCAATGCTTCTAACATTTGTGCTTGTTCTGGATATTATAGACCTCACAATTTTCTCCAAAATCTTCTTTCATTTAGTCCTCAGGATAAGCCCGTGATGTGAAAATTGTCATTTTCATTTCACAGTTAAGAAAACTGAGGACCTAAAAGGTTAAATGACTCACTTTAGATCAAACAGCAGTTGCAGATAGAGTCAAACTAAAAATTCAGGTCTTCTAAGCTACCTCTAGGTAGAGGCTTCATTTCTTTGGCCCACGCTGAGGGGATGCT
Organism: Perognathus longimembris pacificus; assembly: GCF_023159225.1. Taxonomy (NCBI): domain Eukaryota; kingdom Metazoa; phylum Chordata; class Mammalia; order Rodentia; family Heteromyidae; genus Perognathus; species Perognathus longimembris. Next base: position 19,852,535 of record NC_063168.1, on the reverse strand, counting down.
AAGCTTCACTGGGAACAATGAGGCCAACCTAGCCATTCATCCTTTGTTGCTAGTGGTGATGATCATGAGGCTTGAAGTCAGGGTCTGGGCGTTATCCCTGAGATATTTTGGCAAAGTCTAAAGCTCTTTCACTTTAAGTCACAGCTCTACTTCCAGGTTTTGGGTGGTTAATTGGAGAAAAGAATCTCATGGATTTTCCTGTCTGGGCTGGCTTTGAACCATGGTTCTCAGATCTCAGCTTCCTGAGTAGCTAGATTACAAGTGTGAACCACCATCACCCAGCTTCATTATTTTTTGAGACAGTCTTGGTAAATACCCCAAGCATGTTTCAGTCCTCCTGCCTCAGCCTTCTAACATGCTAGGATTATAGACACGACCCTCCCCACCCCCCAGCTTTTGCTCAATTTTGGAAGCCTAAGATTTTGTTCCTCTTCAGGTACAAGAGTGGTAAGTGGAGCCTGAAGAAGAATAGGCTGTGTTCAAGTGCATCCTTGAAGTATCCATGTTGAGTGTCAAGACGTGCTGCATGCCTCCTGGGCTCTCCTAGAAAGGTGGTCACACACCACTAACACCTGGTGGGTGTCTTTGTAAATTAGCAAAAGGCAGACCAATTCAACCCAGGTCCTGCTCCCCCAGTTGACCCGGTCTTGGGACACAGTACCACTCAGCAAGCCAAGCAAGCTAGATCCAGTCCAAACTCAAGTCCTACAACCCAGACAAGGCATCACTGTCCAGATGTGGCTGATACAAGAATCCCGTGGCTGCCTGGTCCAGAGATTTCACTTCACCAAGTGGGAATATTTCTCAAAAGAAAGAAAGGCTTATTAAGAACTGAATCCACATGGCACAATGGACACTGCACAGTTTACTAAGAAGGTATCAATCGTATTCTAAGCTCATCATGGCTTAATGATAATAGCCCTTGTGAGCTAGAGAATTGGGGCTGTTTGTGACCAGAGCATTCACACCCCCCCCCCACCCTTATTTCTCCCTCTTAGCTAAGCAACTCTCTGTATCCCATTCAAGCCGTCTCCTGCATTCATTCAGATGCTGCCAAGCTTAACAAGAGTATCCCTAAATCATAGGAGCAACCAGATAGCAGAGGGGTGGAATTACTCTTCATGAGCTGCTGGGCAGCCACCCTATTCTACATGTCTTTGTCCCACAGTGACAGGGGATTCTGCTGGAACAGAGATGCTGGTCCCTTCATACTCCTCTAAGTGTTCTGAGTAGTCCACATCCTCCCTTTAGGCCATTGGGCAAGGTCCAGCTGAGCTCATTAATCATTTACGAGTCACCTTTCCTGCTCAGAGATCAAAGGCAGCGGGAGCTCATAATCCCCTTTTGAGCTGTGTTGCATAGGATTTGAAGGAAGAAGGAATCCAAGAACAAAATAATGGCTTTAACTAACCCTGGGAGACCAGAATAAAAGGTTGTACTTGGTGTACAGATACTGGGAATAGAGGAGTAGAGTTCGCTGGGAACAGAGTTAATCCCAGCCACTCCTTTATGGGCCATAACCAAGCAGCATTGGAAACAAGATTGTAAGGCAGGAGGGTAGAACTGGACTCAGCCTAAAATGTTTAATTTATATTAAATGCACTTAATTTATAAGGTACATGGCCTTTCATTTATGCAATGTACCTCAAATCTCTCCAATCTTGTTGAGCAAGTAATCTTGCTTCAGTAACTTTCTATGGCCTTATCTACACCTTTCTTTTTAAAACTATTTTCTTTTTTTAAAAAATATTTTTATTGTAAAGGTGATATACAGAGAGCTTACAGCTACATAGGCAGGTAAAGAGTACATTTCTTCTTCTTTTTTTTTTTTTCCAGTCCTGGTGCTTGGGACTCAGGGCCTGAGCACTGTCCCTGGCTTCTTTTTGCTCAAGGCTAGCATTCTACCACATGAGCCACAGTGCCACTTCCGACTTTTTCTGTTTATGTGATGAGGAATGGAACCCAGGGCTTCATGCATGCTAGGCAAGCACTCTACCACTAAGCCATATTCCCAGCTCCCAAGACTGCATTTTGAACAATGTCACCCTTCCCTCGATCTCTCACAGTTTTTGCCTCTTGTCCCCACTCACAAGTTGTATGGTCCATTTTCAATATAGGGTCTAGTGACATACTTTTTTTTGCCTCAGCTTTCTGAGTGCTAGGATTACACTACACCAGGCTAATCATCAACTTTTGATAAATAATGAAGTGTCTAGAAAACTCACATTCCATGGTGTTTTCAGAAGACTATCCCACTCATGATTAGATTGTACATTTGTAGTATTTCCTCTGAATTATATATTTGTAGTATTTCTTGTCACCAGTTTAGCCAACATTATAAGTAAGATACAACCAAGGTATTTTTTGTGTTGTCATAAGAGTTTGTTGAAACAATTTAAAAGAGATATAGTTCTTTAAAAATATCATTTTACAAAAGCAGTCTTGCTGGGAACTGGTGGCTCACACCTGAAACCCTTGCTATTCAAGAGGCTGACATGTAAAGACTGAGGTTCAAAGCCAGCCAGAGTAAAAAAAAAAAGTCCAAGAGACTCTTATCTCTAATTAATCATCAAAGAGCCAGAACTGCAGATGTGGCACAAGTGGTAAAGCATCAGCCATGAGCAAATAAGGCCTGAGTTCAAACCCTGGAATGAGCACAATTAAATACACACAAAAAAATTCCAGTCTTTTGATGTCATGTATGAAAAGTAGAGTCTCCAGGGAGAAAATAAATCCTCTTCTCTTCCCCATGGTAAATGATAGCAGCTGCCATATTAAGTATGTGAACTATAGACAATCAAATGGTGATTAAATAATCCAGTGCCATGGTATGAATTAAAGACTATATTAGCAAGCAACTATTACTAAGAAACTACTGGTGACAAAATACATAGAATCTCAGTAAAGTTGATGATTTATAACCAACTAAAGATGGATTGGGATTTATTGAGGAAGGGCTATACATCACAAAACCCTCTGTAGGAAGAAACAGACAGATATGTGCCTCTGGAAAATAGTTCTGGCAGCAAAGGGGACATCTGAGAGTACTAAATATGGCAAGGAAGGTTTAATCTCCCCTTCCCTGGTACATTGCTCACACAGGGAAGGTATACAGAAAACAGGTTAAACTAAACCAAGTTGTTTATGCACTTGGTTTGGTGTGACAGGCATACTCTGTTATTAAAATGTTAGTAAATATTCTTAGCTAATCTGCCCTATTTTGAAGAATGGGTTTATCCCTTCCCCTTCTCCCCCCGCCAAAAAAAGCCCCACCAGTAATACAAAGTGCCCCAGTTGTTACTATCACCAAGGGAAAGGTTTTTAATTTCCCAGCATGAAATACTAAGAAGAAAAATTCATTTAGGGGACTTTTTGGTTTAGGGGAAAACACAGGATAAGATTAGGGAACCCTACCCCCCAGCACTGACCCTGAGGACTCACTTCTTGTAATCACAGGTCACAGACTCCTCTCCCATGTGAATACTCACAAGACAGCTGCTTGCACAGGGAGCCTGTGGGTTCTGAGAAAGCCTCATGGCTCTGCCCCCATGGTTGAGTGTTCCATACAGACAAGATACTACACAAAAGCTGCAAGTAACAATAGAGACCCTGCTTCTGCTTTCCATAACTGAGTTGTCTGAGTGAAATGATAACATGTCTTACAGCTTCTCTTCCCATCTCTAGCTTCCTGTTGATCTCTGTGTACTTGTATAACCCCATCACTGGGGCCTCAGTCTACTTCATCCCAGAAGATGAACCCCTCTCAAAGCATACCAGAATGAAAAGCCCCCATACTAAAAGGTAATGGAGACAATGGGAGATGATTATTCCCACTATAGTACAGCTCTCAGAACTCACAGTAAGAACACAGGAAAGCAGTTTTCAAAACCTCCCATTGTTTACGCTTGTCCTCCAATTTTTTTTTCAAGGGGTCTGGGCGCTATCCCTAAGCTTTTTTTGCTCAAGATTAGCACTGTACCACTTGAGCCACCACTCCACTTCTGGCTTTTTGCTGGTTAATTGGAGATAAGAATCCCACAGACTTTCCTTCTTAGGCTCAAACTACACTCCTCGGATCTCAGCCTTTTCAATAGCTAGGATTACAGCCACCAGTGCTTTTATAAATGAAAAAGTGAGGACAGAGGAACTATGACTAGGCTAGTGATCCTTTCATTCCCAACTTGTACTTGGAAAAAGGAAAACTTTGCACAGGGCTTCAATTTTTTTTTAGTAATCAGCATATGGTTTTACTTAAAAATATTTAATTTATGCACATATTCCTGGGAAAACACTACAATATACAGTGGGGAACAATAGCTCATGTATGAAATGGAGTATGAACTTACATGGTATTGCATTTCTAAGTTGTGATCCACACTCTAGAATAATGGAAACTCACATGCAAACCAAAGGTGGCACTCCTAAACAACTTGGATTTGAAATATATACATGTTAAGGGAATTATCATCCAGAAAGGCAATTAATAAATATTGTGTTATATCAAGACACAAGTATATTCTTAAACCCTCAGAGGTTTAAGTCAAGTCAATGACACTTCATTTGTGCTCGCTGTTCTTTGTGGCCACCTTCTCAGGTGGCCTCTTCATCCTCTCCAAGTCCAAGTTCTCTTTCTGTAACTTGCCTGGGTAATTTTTCAGGAAGCAGCTGTGAGAGCAACTAGCCATATGCATGTGTGAGTGTACACACTCATGTGCATGCATACACACATACACACACTTACGCATACACACCCAGCTCCTGGGACAAAATTTGATACAGAACCTGCAAAGAAAAGAAAATGCTTTTCTTTCTTTTTAAAAACCTGGATGCAGGAACCCTTTTTAGAGTCACATGACCAGTATAGGCTTTTGTTCCTTCTAGCTCCTGATTCTTTAATGTACACTGCAAACAGTACTCCTGCACGATCATCATCCTGTGGAGGCCACTCTGGCTTGATGCCATCTGCCCTTGCTGTAATAAGAAATGTGGATCCATTGCTATTACAAAGCCTGAAGCAGAGCCAAGAAGGAATCTCAGAGGGCCCTCTCCCCAGACATGTGTGAGCAGAATCGGAATGAGACACAAATGAGAGCACAAAGCCTCCAGCACTCTAGGGACAAAGTAGGGGCCATGTCCTTGGCCAAGAGAATGTTCTGGTTCTTGGGAAAGAAAATTAAATTAAAACATGCGATTCTCTACATGGGATGCTCTTTCAGACTTCTCTTCAAATGGAATGACCCCTTTCTGTTGCTCTCCTGGAAGTGGGAATTGGAATTTCTTAAAGCAAATGCATACATTCAGAGCTGAATCAAGATGGGTTTTCATGACTCTCCAAGTCTCCATGGTTCCCATCCTGTACATCAGCTAAGCAGAGGAAACAATGAGCAGATATCCTGCTCATTTATACTTAAATGTTCAGGACCTGATATATTTCCTAATCCACCGATATCTGTAGTCCAGAGAAAATTCCTCTCCAGAGGCCCATGGAACCCAAACAGCACTAACCTAAAGGACTGAATACACAAATCCAGTGGTAGAATTTTAGGTACCAGTGCTCTACCTCACCCTACCCAGGAAGCCATCTATTAATGCATGGGTGGATCTAAATATACCTGTCTGATGATGAGGTGACAGGGATAAAAGGGAATGTCATACCTAGCCAACCTTGAAGGGTAAGTCATGTTTCTACTATTTTTAATTCCTCTTTCCCTTCTTCCTACACGCACACTGGTTCCTGCAACTTCATCTGTCACATGCCACTGCCCCATGTCACCAAAACAGTTGCGAAGACTCAGCAAAGCATAGTTTACACATTTTGTTGCCCAAAGATAAATCTGGTGCCCAGTTACTGAATATGAAACTAGAGGTGAAAAGCAATGCGCTGAATATGGGAGGAATAGGCACATACTCGAGTGAAAATATGAGGCTGCATAAGAGCTTGAAAAAAATCTATAGGAATCACTAATGCATTTATGAGGAACAAGGGCACATAAGTTAATCATGCTTGGTTTTTACACTGCCTCTGTTATGATAGGAAGAAAAGAAAAAAAAAGTCCATTTGGTTAGGTCAGAGTCAGAGAATTTGACAGACATTTGCTGACCAACTACATGTTAATGTATGTTGTCCTAACAACAGGTGCATTGTCGCCTCTTATGGCCTTCTTCACCTTCAGCAAGACTGTCATGGGGATTCTTCTGCAGCCCAGGACCAAAGGCAGAAAGGAAGAGAGGTCTACCTGCAGGTGGGCAATCCAGACATACCTGGCCTGAAAAGAACCCAAAAACAATAAGCCAGGAGCCAATGGCTCAGGACTACAATCCTATCTGCATAGCAGGCTGAGCTCTGTGTATCATAGTTCAAAGGCAGCTGGGGCAGGAAAGTCCATGAGATCCTCATCTCCAATTAACCAGCAAAAAGCAGGGGGTAGAATTGTAGCTCAAATGGTAAAACACCAACCTTGAGGGGGGAAAAAAATCTCAGGGACAGTGCTCAGGCACTGAGTCTAAACCCCAGGACTAACACAAGAAAAACAAAACAAAAATAATAATAATAAAACCTACTTAGAGACCATCTGCTTTTTATTCTTACCACAGCAAGCAATTCCAAATAATGTCAATGGTAAACCACCCAAATCCATAAACAAATACATAAAATCTTTCACTGGTCTAAGTTCCAAACAATCACTGAAGTGGCAGTTGAGTTTGTAGCAGTATAAATGTAAGCTTCAATTTAGCAGATTTGTGATTGCTTTGCCTTGGGTAAACACTGCATGCTATATATGGAAGTTGACTTAGAGAATGAAGTCCCTGCATTTATTTTGAAAGCAAGTGCACATAACAGAACTTGCTTTTGGCACAAGTAATATCTTAGTCTCCCTGGTACGGAACTACATATTCCAGCTGGATCAAACTATACAATGACAGCACAGTGATTGTAGACAATCAGAATTTGAGTTACTTCAATTCTGTCATTCTTTTGAGACTGCTTGGGGTTTTCAGTTGCATCAAAAGTTTCTAGAATTTATTGTGAAGTGTGTGTTTATGCATAACTACCAAACATAGCCTTAAATTTAAGATATTTTTCCTATTTAGTTAACCTATTCCTTTATTTTCAAAATTAACTTAAAAATTAAACTTAATTACAAAAGTTTATTTAAAAATCAAAGGTGGACCAACACTTTACCAGTATTGATGATATATAAGTTTTTGCCTTTTTCTTCAAAAAATACATTAATGGAAAAAAATCCTATAACTTGGTTTTCCTTTGAGGGACTATAGTATTTATTTTATGTTTAGTAGCATGATAGGAAATGTAATAAAAGATATTCTAGATCATTATTTGTTTCACTTTATGATTATTACTAAAAATAATTTTGTCATATAGAAAAACTTGACTCAGTGTGTCAAATATTGACCCCTGTGACCAATTTTGTCCTATGGCTCCCTAACTCCCCCATACATGCTCATCCTCCGCCTGTCCCTGACACCATCATTGCAAATAGGACATGTTTGAGAGAGAGGGAGGGAGGTCTTAAACATTGAAAATAATTCACCCCCTCCCATCTTCTATTTCTCTTCCACTTTTCCTTATAGAGAAAGAAGAGAGTTAGAATATGGAATTAGAAGAGTTAAAACTCAGTCCTCCACTATAAGCAGAGGCCCAACCTTCCAGGACTTATACCTATCTAACCAGGAAAACTGAGCCGAGCCCAGGCCAGGAAGCAAGGAAGGAAAACTCAGAAAGCACACAGCTACTTTACCTCTCGGACTCCCATGAAGCCATGAGCTCTCAGTAGATTTCCTGCCTGGAGGAACATTTGAGAACACACTGTTCTAAAATGCAAATTTAATCAGCATGCCTCCCACCCCCTAACACCCAGGCTCTAGCTCCTGTCCCCCAAAGAGAAGGGAATTCACACTGCAATCCAGGCCTCATTCCCACCCTTCCCTCTGCATTCTCTGAGACTTCTAGCTATGGTCAGCCCAATGCTCTTAGACTCTAAACCATCTACTCAAAGCAAGACAGCAAATATTTCCCACCCAAATTTGGCAAAGGGTTATCATCACTCTCCACTTTTCTAAAGGATCTTATGTCATCTAACAATGATTCATTATGTCATTAAGTGTCACATTTTCTTCACATTGGTGATGGGAGAAAGTTGTGATATTTATTTTTCATCTCTTACTTAGCTGAATATAATGAATTCCACTGATGGCCTATTTCTGAAATCCCACCAATCAAAGGAAATTGTAAAGTTCACCATAGTAACAGCTCTGTGTCAGTGGCCCGTGTGAGAACCACACAGCATAGGAGGCACTGGCCAATCACCAGGCAGAGGAATGCTACAATCTCATAGCAACCAAGAGATCTGCATGGCAACATCAGTTGCTATATAAAAGAAAAATTAGAAACAATATTCTGCTAGGCAGAAATGAAGGTATTAACTGTTAAGTCATAGCTGAGTCATAGTTGTGAGGACCTATCCTAAAATACCCACCTAAACATAGCACAGATAAAATACCTGCCAGATCCAAGAGACCTGTGGTAGGAACATGCCACCAAGTGGGTCCTCCTGTGGAGTGAAAGAGACTGTCCACTCCTCCTGAGTAGGAAGGAACAAGGCCTTTGAATATGAGTAATGAGAAAGCATGTTTGCAGAGCAACTTGCACAGAAACCATCCTATTTGACCCTGTGAGGGAGGTAGGGCAACTATTACTGTGACTACATTCTCCATCTATTATTCCCCTCCACCTCTCCTGAAGCTTTCACATCTTGGTTAATGACAACACAATTCTGCAATTGTTCTGGATGAGAAACTTGGCTATTTCTTTCACATTCCTATGCAACCCATCAGCAAATACTATTCTTTGTACTTTCAAGATGTGTTTGGAATCCAACCACTGCTCATTACCTCTGAAGCAATTTCCCGGTGCAATTCCTCATCATTTCTAACCTGAAAACCACAGCCTTTGTTTTACACAGCTCCTCCTTTTCTGGTCCACCTCTCCACACCCCCCCCACACACACACACTTTATTCTCAATGCACTAGCCAGAGTGACCTCTGAAAGCACAAGTCTTTGGCTCATAATCCATGCTATCTCAATAAAAAGCCCACGTCTTCAACAGAGTTACAAGACTTCCCAACATAACTCCCTTCTAGTTACTTCTTAGACCTCATCTGCTGCTATTGTGTTTGCTCACTCTCCCTTCTCCTCTGGAACATTCTTCATTTTTGCTTAAATATCACTGTCTCAGTGAACCCTTTTAAAACTGGACTTTCTACCCCCTCAGCCCTTCTCTGCCCACTTTTTCTGCTGTCTCGAACAATACCTGGCACATAGTAAGTACTCACTAAATACCTCATGATGAATAAAAGAAACAGTGCTTTACAAAGCAATCAGGCTTAAGAAGGTCATCAATCTACTTAGCTCACAGCCTGGGCTAGAATGCAGATCAACTCAGGATTCTCTGAACTGTGCTTTGCCCACTAGCCCACAGTCTTTCCCTCTTCTAGCTCTATCACCTCTTCTAGAAAGTACTGTGGAAATACTGCTTCCCTGAGATGGCAAAAGGGACCACTGGGCTGATGGGGCTGCTGCCATTTTAGCTATGGAAGGATGGAGCGTGGGGGTGGGCTGACCTCTTGGGAAAGGACACCCTCCCAGGGAAGTCAGGAAGTGCAGCTGAAGTCATCTCACTGTGATCTCTCTGCCCCTTCTGGGTTGCTTTTTTTGAGTGGAGGAAGAAACATTTAGACTATTTGGCGTTCCTATCCTTTGTCTTCTTGTCTTGGCTCAAAAACAAAGTTTCAAATGGAATTTTTAATCTGCAAAATGTTTCCTCATGGTTCTTGCTAGTTCATTCTCAGGGAGTTTCAGAGTTATGTGTACACTTCATGACTAGTTGGAAAGAACTAGAACATTTCAGCCACCAAGGATGGCTTTGGGGTCTGCACAATAAGTAGACTAGTTGTTGTTGTTTTACCAGAAACTATCTAGTGTTACAAGTTAAAATGTACGAAAACTACCAGCGGCATGGCTGTATCCTTTACCCTGATTATAGCAGTGGAGGGTAAGGAGTAGGGAGTGAGGGCAAACCGCCCAGAGACAAAGCAGGAAGAGGACTAAAGCAATGGCTGGTATTCTCTCTCTCTGTGTTTCTCTCTCTGTTTCTCTCTCTGTCTCTCTCTGTCTCTCTGTCTCTCTGTCTCTCTCTCTGTCTCTCTCTCTGTCTCTCTCTGTCTCTCTCTCTGTCTCTGTCTCTCTCTCTCTCTCTCTCTCTCTCTCTCTCTCTCTCTCTCTCTCTCTCTCTCTCTTTCTCCACACACTCAGTGCCTGGGCATTGTCCTTGAGCTTTTTCCACTCAAGGCTACTTATAGGCAAAGTGCCACTTCTGGTTTTCTGGTGCTTACTTGGAGATAAGAGTCTGACAGATTTTCCTGCCTGGGCTGGCTTTAAACCATGATCCTCAGATCTCAGCCTCCTGAGTAGCTGGGATTGCAGGTGTGAGCCACCAGTATCCAGCTAGAAAACTCTTCTTCTATCAAGAAAGTAGACCGATGAATGACCAAAGTCAAAGATTAACAATGACAGCTGCCTGTTCTTGAGCATTTGCTATGTGGTGAGCATTCTGCCTAGTGCTTTCACATCGTTTTACATTTAAACCTCATTAAGCCTGGATGAGAGAAATTACCTCTCCACCTGACAGAATTTGTTCTAGGAACTTGTTTGACCTACCCAACGCTACACATCTAGAAAGGGAGTGAAAGGGACGGCCCATTTGCCTCCATTTATCCTTATTCTTTTACTGTTAAAGTATACCTCCTGTCTTCAACAGAACAATTTACAATTTACATGCTAGAAAGGAAGAGAGAAGAAGCATAAAAGGAAGTGCTATTAACCAACCAAAACAAAGTCCCCAGTGGAAGCACTGATCTATTCCAAGTATATATAGCCATAAATGAGAGCAAGGCCTGAAAGAAGTGGCCCCCCATTTCTGCTCCCTGTGTCAGAGAGTACACCATCATTTTCCCCTCTCCAGGCTACACAATTAGCTCCATGCGGACAGAAGAGGAAATGTAATGCACAAGGGTTCACATTACCCAAAGCTGTAGAACTCAGTATTGTTCTATAATCTCTTCCTTGCTTCTTCACAAATATGATGTTCATGATGGGACAGGTTTGTGTAAAAGGAACTATTCCTCAATCGTATGCCATTCCTTCTAGTATTTTCAATCAGAAGCAAGCCCAAATCTAAACAGGGGATAGGAGGAGAGATGAAATATTTTTATTAATTCCTAAATCATTTTAATGACAGAAGAAAAAATGTAGTCTAACTTGATGTATGAATGGGAAGCCAACATACCACAGAGTGTGGCCTTTTGTACAATCAGGGGCATTTTTTATTTAGAGTAAATGCTTTAGTTGTTTAGCCCACAAAGCAGAAGGTGGCTTTTTTTTTATTATGTTACCCAATATGAGAATCATCTTGCAGCTCACCTCTGTATCGCTTAAGTAGCAATAGTTTTTATCTAATAGTTTCGCATTTGGTGAAGTTTCCTTGTCTACACCATCACTAAGTTTCCTAATTAGTTTTAGAAGTATGAATTTCTCAGGAGAAAACTGAAGTGCAATCTATCCCATATTCAAAAAGGAGATGTCCCATTCTTTCTAAATTTTGAGACAAATATTCCACCTTTAAGAATGAATATCAATTTGTTCTCAACATAGAGTACTTAAGGGCTAATCCTATCATTCTAATGGTATCAAACTTCAAATTTTACTTCTAATGTTTCCCTTTTGGTCATAATGTTCTGCCTCATCTTAACAAAATTAGGGTCATGGACAGCATCATTTTTGTCTTGAAATCCACAAAGTATCTTGAGTCTATAAACAAAGTCATGTGTATAGATTTCAGGCTATCACTTCGGTATAAATGTATGTGCCTACCCTAGAGTGAGTAGAAATAGGCTTTCAACAAATAAAATGCCAATTTGAAATGCTGTAAAGAAAAACATATGTTAACCCCTCCCTTTCCTTTAAGTGTGTCCATAAATTATCTGGCAGAGCCATGAGTGTAAATTAGCATCCTTGTAATCCAATAGAAAAACTGGGTCTTCCATGGTATTGATACACATTTATCATTAGGGACTTGGGAAAAGCTTTTGACACAGCTGCACCTGCTATCTGACTATTGTAAGAAAGTAAACAGCTAAGTTATAAGCTGGAAATAAAAGGTTGGGGAAGGGACTGTAGTCATTTCCAGGCCAGCTCGGGCTTTGGCTATCAAGTTAGGGAGCAGAAGCATCACTTATTTGCCGGGGGACTCAGTGAACCTGAAAGAAAACAATGGAAAGGACAACTTTGGGGGAAAGGACTATTAAAAGGGCTTGGGAAGGGGCCAGGGACTCAGATTCCTGGGTTGTGCCTGGCACCCTGGCTGACGACAGCATGGTGATACAGGATCATTATGTCCAGCCCCAGAGCCAACTTTGGGACACTTCTTCCCAGTTCCCCCAAAAACAAGACTATGAGGAAATCGAAAATAATCTGTTCCTTCTGGATGCTACTGAAAGAATGGCTGGAGAGCAAGCTCACCCTCCATCAGAGCAGCAGGGCAAGTCTGCAGATAGCACAGCAGGAGTGGCTCCACTGAACTGCAAGAATTCCTTCAAGCAGGCCTCCAGGGAGTGCGACAAGACCAACTCACTGCCCTCGGAGCCAGGCAGGAGGGGGCCAGGCTCTGGAGACCATGCCCCACAAGAACACACAGAAACCATTCTAAACACACATGGACAACTCTGCTGCTCCAGATCTGGAGTTCGCCTCTGGAACACGAAGATCTAGCCCTTGTCATCTGTTCTCTTCACTGACTCCTTTCAGAGCCAGGGAAACATTCCCCACATCTCTTGCCTGGCATCCAAATACCATCAAAGAGTATGAGTTTTGCTGCTGCAGACTTTGGAGATAGACACTACACTGCTTCAGAGGGTGGGCAGGATTTAAGCAGCCAAAGCACTTAAGTAACAGAAGAACTTAACCTAACTAACTTGCCCAGTATTGCATGAGTGGGAGAAATGAGTGTTAAAAAAGAAAAGAAAAAAGGACAGTAGACCAGTTTCTTCAGAAATCCACTTTTTCCTTTTTAAATATTCCAACTTGTGGTTCAAGAATATATTTGATGTCATAATTAATTACTGTGATCCAGAACATTTACATAACTCCATAGATACTTCTGTCATCCTATGAGTTGCCCAGAACTCTACCTGAGGCCAGCCATGGGAAGAGACATGTGGCCATGATTTTGCTACTTGGGAATTCATTACATTTGCATTTATTATGAAATGATTATTTGGATGTTCTCTCCTAAGAGGGTGTGGCCTGAAAAAGCTAGGGTTACCAAACAATGAAAACAAAGTCATCATAGCTGGCCAAGTTTCATTATTATTGACATGGGACTAATTGACCAATTAGGCTCATCCAACAGATTTACTCAGGAAGCACATTTGATAGACAACTTCCTCTACCACTCTGAATCAATAGATATATCCTACTCATCCTCTACAGACCTTCACTCTCTTCTCTTCTTGGGAAAATTTCCAAATTCTCTTCCCATCTGGTTCTCCATCCCCATAAAGGAGGAATGACTGATCCAGTTGGTCAGAACACAACACTGATGGAACCACACTATTATGGATGGCAAGTTACAGGTCTCATAAAAAGGACAGGCTCCCAAAATTTGGAAACAACCCAGATGCCCCTCCACAGATGAATGGATCCAAAAAATATGGTACTTATACACAATGGAATACTACATAGCGATTAGGAATGGTGAAATATTGTTATTCGCAGGGAAATGGTCAGAACTCGAACAAATAATGTTGAGTGAGACAAGCCTAGAACACAGAAAACAAAGGGGCATGATCTCCCTGATATATGACTGTTAACAAAGGGAGATGGAGAGACAGTAGAGACCAAGTCTGTGAACACTGTATATGTGCTTGATACATTGTATATTGCATATGGGTCTACCTGACCTAGACAAGGGATGGAAAAACAGGTTGTAAGATATCACAAGAAATGTACACACTGCCCTACTATGTAACTGCACCCTCTTTGCACAACACCTTGTAAAAAAAATTTTATGTTCAATTAATAATAAAAAAAATTTAAAAAAAAAAAAAAAGGACAGGCTCCACTTTATCTAGACCAGATTCTTCTTACCATCCTTGTGCTACATATCTCTACCTAGTAGGAAAACTAGGAAGGGCTTCTCACAAGGAGAGGCCAGGGGCTGGGAACATGGCCTAGTGGCAAGAGTGCTTGACCTGTATACATGAAGCCTTGAGTTTGATTCCCCAGCACCACATATATAGAAAACGGCCAGAAGTGGCACTGTGGCTCAAGTGGCAGAGTGCTAGCCTTGAACAAAAAGAAGCCAGGGACAGTGGGACAGTGCTCAGGCTCAGAGTCCAAGGCCCAGGACTGGCGAGAGGGAAAAAAAAAAAAAAAAAAGGAGAGGCCAGTCTCCTCCCTGCCTAGTCAGCTATGACTAAGTGAATGAGAGAGTCAGGCTCATGGTGGAAACGGAATCACAGGCCCACAGGTACACAGGACTCTGAAGGTCATAGATCCAGGTCATACTCCCCAGGACAACTTGTCAGAGTCCCTAGGTTTTATAATGTCAGATGAAGTCAATTATGGGGCTATAACTAAGACACACCAACTCAGAGAACCTATAGGTCAGCTCTGTCATGTCTCAGTCTAGGGGACTGGGTCAGGATACCAGATAGCATTGTACCATACAACCAGTCAGGGAAGAGGCCAAACAGCACCTCTGCCATCTTCAACATGGGCCGCCATGGTGGTTTTTCCCAGAAGGGGAGAGATAGCAGTTCAAGCCCAGAGATTCCTCTTAAGCAAATGAGGTGGAAGCTCACTGTGTCTTTTCTCCCAAATCCATTTAATATGCTGAATTACAGATCCTCTTCTACTCCAAAGCAGCCTGAGGAATGAGAGCACTGATTTTGGCAGAGGGCCACCACTAGAGCTGTGGAGTGTTGTAAAGCATCTGCAGGATACAGCTTTACTCCAATGCAGACATTTTACAGGAACATGCTAAAGTGTGTGTGTGTGTGTGTGTGTGTGTGTGTGTGTGTATGTGTGTGTGTTTATAATCTGGGTGGCTGATTGGCATTAGTTACTCATAAAAATGTTTCAGCCCAAATCATCTGTTCCACATAAATTGGTGCAGAACATTCAATTATACATTTATAAAAATTATTTGAGCAGACTCAAAGATACATTACGAGATATGAATAGTTTCTTCTTATGGGCTCTATGGAGCCTATTTACGGTAGAAGAAGAATGACGTAACATTTGTAAGGTTTCTTTAAGTTATGGTTTCTTTTAAAATCATCTAATAGTAAATTCCTCTTGAAGTCCTAAACTGCAGTGTTTTATTCTTCCAGTGAGTGGCCATACATAAGTTGTTACAAATGAATTAACTGAAGTCCAGTAGATTCTACGGAGATCTCAAATAGTATAATCTTTTACATAGACTTAGTTAAAGCCCAACAAAATCAACACTGGAAAATGGGTATATCCATGGTGGGGGGCAAGGGAGTCCTGAGTAAAAAGCATTCTTAAGTAATTAAGTGACAAGAAACTGGAAAATTGTCTAAGATTTGCAAAAGATTTTTTTTTCAAGAAAAGTAGAGATACTGATTTTTCATAAGAGCAAATCCATCCTTTATTGGGGAAAAAACCCTGAATATGACATTGAGTTACACAGAAGATGGTAATACTTGGTCTGTTGCTGACAGAGGCTATAGAGTATACTGTAGTAAACTTAAGTTGTCTTAGCTGTAGGTTCTCAGCTAATAAACCAAGTGTTCTGTTTCACAATTTAGTTGAATTAAAGCTATGTATAGGCTGACTGTTGCTTTTGGTTGGCATTGAGGGTTATGATTAGAAGATGGGGATTTCCTTAAAGCAAGTGAAAGAATACTCTTGTTGTCATTGTCCTGGGAAAAGACAGCTCTTAAGGACAGGAAATAGGAAGTTGGGGGGGGAGTCTTAGATCTCCTGGGGCTGTGGGGGTGAGACCAGGTCTTCTTCTCCCACTCTTGGATTTTAATTTGTAAAGACAACTCAAGGGATTCCCAGCAATGGGAATGAGCTGACCTTTGCCACATGGGGGCAGATTGAGTGCTTCCGGTGCGATGAGGCTAGACTTCGGCCTGCAGCTGGAAGAGCAGCCTTCTCTAGCAGCAGTCACTAGCATCTCCACTGTGCTGTGAGCCCCCAGCACTAAACATTCAATCTAGTCTTGCCCTAAATTGCAGCCTAGCCCTGCTATACTATGGGAAACTAAGAAAAGGATATGCATCAAACTTGGAGTGCAGTGGTCAGGGTTGGGTTAGGGGTAAGTAACAGTCCTGGGAAGGCTAAATAATACAGAGCCAGTTAGCATGGTGGCTCAGCAACAGGGTTAAAGAAGAAGCTTTTAATCCTCTTCCTGAACACATAGGAGCCCTCACTCCAAGGGCCTCTAAGGAACACTTAAGAGTATGAGATGAGGATGAACTTCCTGTAGAGCCAGATGAAGATGCCAAAAATCATCATAAAGGGATACTAAATGTTATTCAGTTTTGTGGTCCCAGACCACAGAGGTCTGTATGTATAGGCTATACAAATTGTCCTATACTTGTTGAATTGTTTGCATTCACATTTATTCACATTGAGGCCCCCTCAATGTTAGGCCCCGAGGAAGCAAGGATGAGAAAAAGGCATGTGTGACCTATGACATCCTTGCTTTCATCACAAGATGCTTTGTAATGCTTCTGAAACCCCTAGTAGAAGTAGAGAGAATGATCTATAGTTTAATTTTAAGGTTATAATGTAACTTAAATATGCTTTCTCTACATGATGAAGAAATGAGACTCAGCCCTCGCAAATTGGAAGAGCTTACTAAATATAGTTCATTGGGAAGCACAGGGCCCACATCTGTACCATGGAATAACTTTCTGCAAAGAGAAAGGACCCTCTGAAGAGTTTTGGCTCCTCTGTACCCCAATCTCAGGGACAGCCCTAGAGATTTCCTGTTGGCTCACAGCCTAAATCTAAATACTGTCTTGACCACTCATTTCTGGAAAAAAATGGAACAAGAAAGTCTTCAGAAACAGATTTTGAATATTTCTTTTGGAAAGATCCCTAAATAGAGCTTCTAAATCTAAGTGCCACTGCTGACGTAGCCTGTTGTAAGAATATAATAGTGAATAGGCAAGGACCGGAAGGTTTGAAATTGTCAAACCTCAAAGAGGTACTACAAATGATCTTTCTTACAAAATATGGCTGTCATCAGAGTCTGTGGTCTTGATTCTGAAGGCATCTGTGACTAAATAATGCTGGTTATGAAAATCGATGTAACGTTATAAATAAAACGCCAAATAATAGAGTACAGCTAATTCCCCAGGTGTTGTTTCTATTCTCAAGTCAAGATCTACATGAACCAAGTGACAGCACACAGCTTTTCTGTGGGTGTAAATCTCTAGAGACATTGTTCACTACATTTGCTTATGTCCTTTTACTCTATCAGTTTCAATCACATTATTATTTCCTGCTTTGTTATTTCTGTTCTCCAATCCACATCAGTAGCCTGTTCTTATAAATAATTCAGTATCCTTCTGAGCATTTGTTTGTAATATTATCTTACATGATACTATGTAGGAAGAGAGAAATAAAAGGCAAGGCATTTTAAAAGCTAGTAATGCTTAAGTATAGGAAATAATGTCTTTTAAAAAGTTTCATGTTTGCAAAATGGTTCTGCCACAACCATTGCCTCTGAACTTGCACTGAACTTTCTCTCTCAGCAAGTCTGGTTTCAGAGACTCAAGCCTGCTGTAAAACTTGATCTAACTGAAACTTGATAAGAAGGTCCAGCTTAATTGTGTGTACCTACAGAAATGCTCACCATCACTACAATTCCAGGAGAGTTTAAATAGCTCCTAAGAAATCCAGTCATATCATTTATGCATACTAAAAGACACTTTCTTCCCCAAACATAATTTTGAGATAACATTGTTAAAATTTCCAGGGAAAGTTAGACTTCAAGCCAGGTGTTCACATTAGAGATGCATAGTTTTAACCTTGCTTGCTTCCTTCCCTTAATATATTCTATATATCCTTGGAGTTGTTGGAAAGTTCCCCACAAATGCAACAGGCATCTCTTCTTCCAGTTCCTAAGCAGAGTTAAGGAAGAAAACAGAATGCAGTTCAATTTAGAGGAGTTAGTTGTACTTACACCTCCTTTGACTGCCAATGACTAAGAGTATACCTGTTCTAAATTCTGAAGACCTTCAGGAATCCAGGTCAAGTGTTGACTCAGGGCCCTTCTCACATTCTGTTCCCTCTGCTTGCATTGCTCTCTCCTCCCTGATCTCCACCTCCAACGTTCAATGCGGTTTCAGTTCACACTTAGGGTCTCAGTTTCTCAGCACAGAGAAAATATAGAACATCTGAATGTATAGAAGATCTAATCTAAAAGTTATTCATGAAGCTTTTTTTGTTTAGTATTATATGATTACTAAATTTGTGAATGAGGGAGAAACTAAAAATTTAAGGCAAAACTTGGAAAAGTCCGTTGTGGCTAAAACAACAATGTGCTCCAGTCTATGAACAGTAGTCAGAAAAAAAAAGAGAGCACACAGAAGACCCAAAGTAACTGGACACCTCCACTGGATTCTCAAAGACGTACATGTCTCAAAAAGCTAAAAAAACAGTGCTGTGCATACTATTTTACAGATCATGGTTTCAGTCAGTACATCTTCTCCTCTGCTTTTGTCACTAAATAGCTCCTTGCAGCACCTTTCCCAGTGACCACCAGAATTTCACTGTGCGCATGTGCCTGTACTTATTTTTAAAATCTCCTAATGTTGGACACTGAGGTTGCTCTCCTCTTTTAGCTATTCCCAACTTGTAACAAAAATCTTTGCACACATCACTAATTATTTGCTTAAATATAGTGAAGAGATCAAACTATAGGGACAAATATTTCTTTTTTTTTTCTTTATGCCAGTACTGGGGCTTAAACTCAGGACCTTGCCCTCTTGCTCAGCTTTTTCACTTGACCATTTTTGTCATGCAATCATTTGAGCCATACCTCTACTTCTAGCTCTTTTGCTGGTTAATTGAAGCTAACAGTCCTTTAATATGTCTGCCTTGGCTGTTTTCAAACCATGATCCTCAAATCTCAACATCTTGAGTAGCTAAGATTACAAATGTGTCCAGATTGACAAATATTTCTAATTGAACTTAGGAATACATGCTCTTTTCCAGAGGCCTTAAGACACAGATTCAGAAAACACAAAGGCAACTTTTAAAAACTAACTTGAGGGGCTGGGGATATGGCCTAGTGGCGAGAGAGCTTGCCTCGTATGCATGAGGCCCTGGGTTCGATTCCCCAGCACCACATATACAGAAAACGGCCAGAAGTGGCGCTGTGGCTCAAGTGGCAGAGTGCTAGCCTTGAGCAAAAAAGAAGCCAGGGACAGTGCTCAGGCCCTGAGTCCAAGGCCCAGGACTGGCCAAAAAAAAAAAAAAAAAACTAACTTGAAAATACATTCATCTTACTTGCCTTGAGCCGCCTCACTGTTTCTTCATTTTGCTTTACTAAAACAGCAAAATGTTACCAATTCTAAACTGTAAGTTTGGAAGTGCCATCTGGGAATGACAGCATTCTGATCCTGCGAAAGTAAATATTCTTGAGTAAATATTTAAGTTATTTACCATAATATTTCCTCTAATTCTAGGGGGTTTGAAAGCCTATGTAATGAAATGATGTCTTATAAAACAGTCATGGACCTCTTTGCTATGTTTCCAGGCAAATCTGAAGTTTTCTATACTAATAAGAATTTTTTAAAGTCTTAGCTGAGTACTTTGATTTCTGACCTCCTTAAAGGCAAACCAGGCCCTTTGATGCTTCCCAGGAAAGGAGAAGAGCTTCTAAAATTAGCTAACACCAGACCTATGGTGACTTAATGATGAATAGAATCATTGGTTTCATAGACAGCAAGAACTTGCTGGAAGGTCAGCATGGCTACCATTCCTAGAGAGAAAGTTCCTCCAAAGTTAACGTTATAAATGAAAGTAAGTAAGGAGCCACAACATTTCAAAAGGAAATCTTGATGTGCAGGATGAATTTCAGTAGCCATCATTCTTATCTATGATTATCTCAGATGATCATAGGCAAAAAGTCGAGCATATGAGACTCATTGGACTCCTTGTTCTACGATTGACATTTATGAACTTCAGGCCTTCTGTCATGTTCATCATCACAGGAAAATCTTGTTCTAAAAGTGATCCTAATCTTAGAAAGCACTAATTGAGCCCCTGCTTATAAAACCCTCCCTTCTGACTTTCATCTTTCAAACCAACAAGTTGTCGGGTGAATTGATATAATGATGAAAATAAAGCCCATAAGGCTATAGTGACTCCCTCATGAGAGCACTCTAATAGTCAAGGGATCATGAAAGAAAAAGCCCAATAGACAAAACTTGTTTCAAAATTGTAACCCATTTTCATATTTCTGATAAAAATTTAGTTTCCAGAGATGATGCCAGAAGGAGTAGATTTAACAGTAATCTCTTTTCTTGTGTGCTAGTTCAAGTGTTTAAATGCTGTTCAAATGCTGTTATGTCTCCGAATAGTACTTATCTTTTTAACCTATTGCTTCAGGTTACTGGATGGAGTTTCAAACACCACCTAGCACCCGCCAAATGTTATAAGAAAGAGCACAAACTTGAAGAGAAGCCCAAAGACCCACCTTGTCTTTTTCCTCAAGGGCTGATATTCACCATTGATTCGTCTCAGTAGTTTGTCTTCTGGTGCACAGGGCTGCTCATTTTTCTCAGCACACATTATTAAGGCACTTTTCACCATATTACTTATTCTCTGAAGATCTCCTTTATATATCCCTAAGACAATGTAATATCTGAAACATTAACTATAATACTTAATGCAGTCCAAATAGTAGAAATTAAATTATCCCAGGCTAACTGCCAACTGCAGGCTTATTCTTTTAGTAGTCACCAAAAAAGGAACAGAAGCAAATGTGTACATAGGTTTAAAACAAAAAACCAACTCCAAAACTTTTCAAAGAAAAGTCCTAAGAAGTTGTCTGGCTACTAAAAATAAACACAAAACTAATTTATTAACAAAAAAAATTTAAATGAGGAACCAAAATAATTTTTAGATACAAAATATATAAGAAAATGAGCTCATAAGAATAAGGTACAGTATCATGTCTAGAGAGCTGGCTCCAGACAGGATGAACTTGATCCTGAACTTGTTCATGGCTGAATTTATCTCATGGGTCAGCACAGAGACTGAGAAAGATCAGACCTGGGAAACAGAGGAATGTTATATCTCAGGCTCAGGGATTAGTGAAGAGCCCCAAATACATCAAAGTTACTGTTAATCACTGTGGGATGACCCACTTTAGGTCAAGTGGCATGTTTGAAATAAAAATGAAGAAATACGCTCCTTCAAGCTAATAGATTAGATGTATATTGACTTTGGTACATTCCAACCAAGGGAGTGACACATTACTAGCTTTGTACGTAAATTCTAGTAGTGTTTACTAAAGACTAAGGAGAAACTATGCTGTGTTCTACTGCCAACAAACTAGTATGAGCAAGGATGCTCAAGAGCTTAAGAATGAGCCTTGGTACACAGAGAAGTTAAAAAAACAAACAAACATGTAGATGAGGGTAAAGGCACACTTAAAGGTTGTGTGGGGTTGCCCAGAAGTGCAAAGCAGGGAGAAAATGTATAGCATAATGTATCCACAGTTCAGTACCCCCATGTCTTCACATGCCTCAGGGTCCTATACATTGCAGGGACTTAATACTGCTAATTGACTTGAGTTAATATGCTTCAGAGTTCCAACAGTCAGTTGAGTGCCTAATTATCCAGTCCATGAAAACCCTCAGGAAAGCAGGTCATTCTTAATATGTGTCCATTTTATATTTGGCACATCAGGGACATAAACCAGTCAAGAACCTCTCCCAGGTGCCCCACAAGTTATAGACACAGCTAAACCAAGGCCCAGATGTACAAACAGCCACCGGCCACCGCTGATCGGGTCCACCATTGCGGAGGAGCCAGGGACTCCAAGGTCAACGGAATTTAAAGTCTAGACCCAAGGAATTTCGAGTTTGAGGAATTCACAAATAAGGAAACTTGAAATTAACTCATCACACTTGCCCAGGGTCTGGCTTCCTACTTTCGAAAATGAGCTTCCAAGTTCAAGAGACGCTAGGGAGGAAGAACTCTCCTAGGGACCAAGGAAGACTGAGAAGCAGCAAAATCTCATAGACAGGGCATGAGGTAGAAGACAACCAGTCTTGGCTTTAAACCCAGCTCTTATCACTCACCAGCTGGGACTGTAGCAACTAAATCCCTCCAAAACTCAATTTCCTCATCCATAAAATGAAAATGAGATTGTCTTAGAGAGTCTGCAAATGGAGGATGTTACTGAAGCCCCTGACAGGATGACTTGTCTCTAATTGGCACTCAGTGAAAAGCTAACAAATAAAATGTTGGTGAGGATGATTCCAGTGAGAACAGTAGAGCCATCAGAGAATTAGAGGTCATGTGAAGGTTTCCCCTGACTGGATTAAAAGAAATCTAAAATAATTAATAAGCACATGGACAAGGCATTTAATCTGAAGATCACAAGGATAATTTTTCCAGTATGAGAAAGAAGTTGTCCATCAGCTCATAAGCAGATGTCACCCTGGAGCAGAGCCCTTGACCCAGAGCAAACTGGCCTTTCATTGTTCCATCCCTCCTCCTCCTCCTCCTCCTCCTCCTCCTCCTCCTCCTCCTCCTCCTCCTCCTTCCTCTTATTTCTTCTTTCCTCTTCCTCTTCTTCCTCTTCTCCTCCTCCTCCTCCTCCTTCTCCTTCTTCTCTCTATCTCCATCGTCCATTCTCTCTCTGTATCTTCCCTCCTTTTATTGAGCTCAGCAAATACACGATGATAGTATGTGATAAGCCATTCTAAACTACATTTCTATAACTGATTGATGATATCATCTTAAATTAGCTCAAAGATAAGAAATAGTGAAATTTTTGTTGCCTGAAAGTTATTAATTTTACTGATTATGAATAATGCACTTGTGGGGAGGTCCCTACCTTCATTTGGATGTCCCATTCTCAAACATCTTCACATTGTGAACCTATTCTGCTCTGCCACATGTGCTGCTCTTCCTGCTTTCCATCTTCCCTGCTGATACCAAGATCCATCCTCTCAGGTAGAAAATTGAGCACAGTGCTAGAAGAGCACCGAGGAGACTCCAAGGATACTAGCAACCTGCTGCAGGGCAAGAAGACAGAGAGTAAGTCCAAGTAATAGAATGTGATTGTAGAGTCACCAAAAGGAGAGAGTGCAATGGGTGTATTAGTAGTTAGGATTAGATAAGATGTGCTGATCTAACAACAAAACCACTAAAATAACATACCTGTTGCATCCTTGCAACTGCAACAAAAAGTTACAATCAATTCTGTTTCCATTGTAAAGCTCACTGTTTTGGAGTTTCGCAAGTCCTGGCATAGGGATAAGAGAGAATGACTATGAAACTCAGTCCCTCCCTTAATTTCCTTGAACCAGAAATGTCCAATATTTCTGCTCACTTGTCTGTTGTCAAATTTGTAGTCATTGTCACAACCTAACTGTAAAAAAAAAAGCAAACAAAAAAACAAAACACAACTAGGCTATGTTTTTCTCCTTTGCTTGGGAAGATGAAATAAGGAAGTTAACCCATATCATTTTCTCCACCATAACATGTTTAGGAAGCCATAATAAAGACTGATGTACCTGGAAACCAGTGGGGACTACAAGGGGATAAAATGTGTTATGGAGAGAGTGTGGTTGGACACTACCAGAACATCTGGGAAGGTAGGTAAAACCAAAGTCACTGGGGTCTTGGACTTGAGTGTGATACTGAGGAGAACATGGCAGCACAAAGACAGAGAGATAAGGGCAGTGGAAGATTTAAGAGCTCAACTTCTCAACTTGAAAACTCCAAGTAAAAGGGGCCAATTCCTGTTCCCGGAGCCTGAGGCTTCCAGTAGTTTCAGAACCAGTGGAGTGGAGACTAAGATCTGGGACAGACCTAAAAGAGTGTGGTCATTACCTCCAGACACTGTGGGATCCTTCCTCTACAGGCTTTCCACACTTCCATCCTGGCTCTCCCTCTCAGCTGCATCCCCAGACTCATCTCTCTTTTGTTTGAAATCCAAACCTTCTCATTGATTTTGGTGAATATTTTTTTCTTGGCCTTCTGGCTTCTGTGGGGATCACCTTCCAGTACTATGTGCATAGCTGATTCCCACCTGGTTTAACTTTCAGCCATCGCCTGCCAAGCTTATCCAGTGAAAGGTAAAATAATAAAAATTAACACTAAGTGCTTGCTACATCCCAGGCATGGCTCAAGCATGTCTATAGATAATTTATTTCATTCTTAAATCAAATTCACAAAGTAGGTGGTATTATCTCCATATGCAGATAAAGAAATTGAGGCAGAGGGGCTGGGGATATGGCCTAGTGGCAAGAGTGTTCGCCTCGTATACATGAAGCCCTGGGTTCAATTCCCCAGCACCACATATACGGAAAATGGCCAGAAGTGGCGCTGTGGCTCAAGTGACAGAGTGCTAGCCTTGAGCAAAAAGAAGCCAGGGACAGTGCTCAGGCCCTGAGTCCAAGGCCCACAACTGGCCAAAAAAAAAAAAAAAGAAAAAAGAAAAAGAAAGAAAGAAAGAAAGAAAGAAAAGGTAAAGAAACTGAGGCAGAGAATAATGGGTCACCTTCCTAGTACAGGTAAGTGGTCAAGATGGACTCTGAATCTGAACACCTAGCTCTAAGCCACTATGCTATACTACTAAGGTCAGGAGCAGATCAAGATGTAGGAGCAGAGTAGAGGGAAATAGAGACATGGCTTCAATTTATTCAGGGTATCCTTTTATTTTTTAAGTGAGTAGCAGTTGTAATCATTGAGAAGGAAGACAATAGCAAAGAGGGAGGTGCCACAAGAGGATAAAAAGCCTACAATTATTCACACAGGGTTATTTGTTTCTTAGAAAGGGACAAATGGAGAGGATATGGCTGAATTTTTCTTGCTGGAATTTCAATGGCAGGTGTGTGGTAGGGAGATTTGAGACCTCTTGAATTGCAGCTTCGAGGCCCTACGCAGAAAAGTCCATTCGCCTTTACAAAGTCCCTCCCACATGAGCACAATGTGGCCGTCTGGACGCTGGACGTGTGCAGTCAGCACACAAAACAGGAACTGTTTTCCCTGGGCGCAGCTGGCGTGCGCTTTCTGCTGCTTGCAGCTGCCAGAGTCCAGTCTGTAGACAGGGCACGCCCCCCTGATGAATATTCATGATGCTTTGTGCTGGAGGCTGGGATTTCAAAACCTCTAAAGGAATTCAGCTAGGGACAATTTTATAAAGGGAGCTTCCCTACTCTTTGTACTGGATTAAGACTTTCCATGTCCACCATCCCAACACAGATGGAAGCAATCGCTGGTGTTTCACAAACTAGCTTTCTCCAGACCTGAAGTTCGAAAATAACGGAGACTGGGATGTTTGCTATGAATTAAGTGCTATCATCAGAGCTCTTGTCCAGTTAACCATTTGCATTAACAATGCTCCCCTCTCATACAAGTTTCCGAGTACATTCTTAACTGAGCTAATCTTTGTGGTATCTGTATCACTCTGTGTTGTAAGGCTAGCAACTTTTTAAAAAACTTTTTAAAATACACAGAATCTTGTATATAGTTGAGATGAGATAGTTAGGAGATGAACCTCATATAGTAATGCTTATATGTGTCTCTCTTTGATTTTTATTAATGGAGAGAATTTACAGACCATCTGAAAGAGTAAAATATTTCCTAATGCATTTCATCAATTTTTAATACAGGACGGGCATTTTGGGACATTGATCACTGTCTGTTGTTGCCATAAGTATTCCCTCTGCATTTCTCTTGGGGTATGGGTGTGGCCCAAGTGGTAGAGGGCTTGCTGGGAGTTCACTTAAAGAAATTACTGAACACTTTGGTGAGTGCATCTATCGAATTAATCCTTCCATCAAAACACAGGCTGTACTTCTTTCCTACAAACTAGAAATGGAAGAAATAATATTATTGAGAGTAAACCAAAGACCAGGAAAGACTATAGGGTGAATATAATGTGAAAGCCTTCACCTTCTCACCCACTTCCATCCCATAGAACCGAAGAGAATAGAACCATTGTAAGCAGCCTAGGAGATCTTATGAGTATAGCAAGGATTTAAAAAAAAGACATTTTAAAATGCCTCAGTAAGTAAGGATTGTATAAATTAAACCAATAAACTTGATCCACAGCAGAATTCTAGATTCGCTAGTTAAGCAAGCAGCTAGTACTCTTACAGCACTGTGCTCAGGGCTCAACCCACGAGGATGCATCTTGGCATCAATAAGGAAAATGAGAAAACAGAAGAGCTTTCCCATGAAGATATCCATGATATACAAGATGAGTTTGAGTTTAGGACATCTAGGTAGATGTTCAAGGGGCCTTTGGCTGCATGGGGGTGAGGCTCAGCGCCTGCACACATGCCCGTGTGTGTGTGTGTGTGTGTGTGTGTGTTTGTGTGTGTGTGTGTTCTACACGTCTTTATGTGTACTTGTATGGCAGCCAGTATATGCATTGCTTGGTCCTAACTACAAACAGGGATCATGAAGAAAATGGCACATTGGCCTCAGGAGCCCTTAAATAGCAAATTACAAATGGAGTTAATTATTATTAATAATGTTTCTTAAATGCCCACTTATTTCACTTTTTAAAAAGTTCAACCTTCTTCTCACTCTACTGCCCCTTAGAAAACTTTGAGCTCATTGGGCATGTTGGCACACACCTATAATCCTAGCACTTGGGAGGCTTCTGCAGGAGAACCATGAGTTCAGGGACACCCTGAGCTACATACTGAGACCTTGTTTCAAAAATAAATGAATACAAACTGGGCGTCTGGTGGCTCATGCTTGTAATCCTAGCTATTCAGGAGGCTGAGATCTGAGGATCATAGTTTGAAGGCAGGCTGGACAGGACAATCAATGAGACTCTTCTCTCCCGTTAACCATCAAAAAACCAGGTGTGGAGTTCTGGTTCAAGTGGTAGAGAGCTAGCCTTAAGCACAAAAGCTCAGAGACAGAGCCTATGCCTTGAGTTCAAACCCTAGAACCTGCACAAAAATAAGTACATACATACATACACGCATACACACACACATACATATATACATACATACATACAGGCATCAGTAGCTCACATCTATAGTCCTAGCTACTCAGGAGCCTGAGATCTGAAGATTGTGGTTCAAAGCTAGACAAGGCAGGCAAGTCTGTGAGACTGTTATATCCAATTAACTACCAAATAAAGTCAGAACTAGAGTGGTGGTTCAAGTGGTAGAGTGCCAGACTTGAATGAAAAAGCTAAGTTATAGTACCCAGGCCCTGAGTTTAAGCCCTAGTACTAGAACAAAAGTAAAAGAAAAGAAAATTTAAAAATTTAAATTAAACAAATAAAATGCAAATACATACACACATATATTCAAACTCATTTTGGAAGTTCTGGCTAATAGAAGCAAGCTAGAACAGAGAGCCCCAATGAGTTGGCAGGTGATTTTATGAGTAAGGTAGGATTTTATGAGTAAGTAAACATGAACAAAGACCTATTAGAACCAGGAGCCAGTGGCTCACAACTATAATTCTAGCTACTCAGGAGCTGAGATCTGAGGATTGCAATTCCAAGCAAGCCGGGGCAGAAAAGTCCGTGAAACTCTCCAATAACCTACTCAGAAAAGGCCAGAAGTGGCGCTGTGGCTCAAGTGGTAGAGCGCTAGCCTTGAGCACAAAGAGCTTCAGGGACGGTGCCCAGGCCCTAAGTTCAAGTCCCAAGACCAACCAAAAACAAAAATCTAT
This sequence comes from Perognathus longimembris pacificus, assembly GCF_023159225.1. Classification (NCBI taxonomy): domain Eukaryota; kingdom Metazoa; phylum Chordata; class Mammalia; order Rodentia; family Heteromyidae; genus Perognathus; species Perognathus longimembris. The sequence goes on along the minus strand of NC_063168.1, from coordinate 19,824,516 downwards.
CAGTAAGAGCCTAGATTATACTGTCCAAAGATATTTAGCAAGCTTAGAATTCAAGCTAATGGATGGCAGCAGTAGCTACTTCTAAAATAAATCATAGTTTAAGATACATGAGTGGCATTGCAGTACACTGACCTCCATAGAGACAGCGCAGGGGCAGGGAGAGCCCGAAAGGGCACTGAGCAACTCTGTGCTTCACAGAGGAAAAACTAAACATGAGCAAAGGAGATCCTAAGAAGCTGAGAGGCACAATGTCATCAGATGCATTCTTTATGCAAACTTGCAGGAAGGTGGCATAAGAAGAAGCATCCAGATGCTTCCATCCACTTCTCAGAGTTTTCTAAGAAATGCTCAAAGTGCTAAAGAGAAAGGGAAAGTTAAAGATATGGCTAAGGCGGACAAGGCTTGAGATATGAAAACCTGCATCCCTCCACAAGGGGAAACAAAAAAGAAGTTCAAGGATCCCAAGATGCCCAAGAGGCCTCCTTCAGCCTTCTTCTTGGTCTGTTCTGAGTATGACCCTAAAATCAGAGGGGAACACCCTGGCCTGTGTATTGGTGACGTTGAAAAAAACAAACCTGGACGAGATGTGGAGCAGCACTGCTGCAGATGGCAAGCAGCCTTATGGAAAGAAGGCTGCTAAGCTGAGGGAAAAGTATGAAAAGGACATTGCTGTTACTGAGCTAAAGGAAAACCCAATGCAGCCAAAGAAAGGAGGAGGGTGGCAGGGGGAGTTATGAAGACTGAAAAAGAACAAAGAAGGAAGAGGAGGAAGACAGGAAGATGAAGAAGAGGATGATGAACAAATTAGTTCTAGTGCAGTTTTTCTTGTCTATACAGAACTCACTTCTTTTAAAGAAAAAAAATTGAAAGGTAAGGCTATGTAAGATTTGTTTTTAAATAGTAGTATTTTTTTAATATGGTTAACACACTACCAAATGTGTCTTTAGATAGTCCTGTCCCAGTGACATTTCCAATAGCCACTAACCTTGCCTGGTACAGTATGGGACTTATACATTGGCATGGAAACTTAAAGCAGGTTCTTGTTGGTGCACAGCACAAATTAATTATATATGGGGATGGTAGTTTTTTCATTTTCAGTTGTCTGATGCAGCTTATACAAAATAATTATTGTTCTGTTAACTGAACACCACTCTGTAATTTTTTAAAAAGTTGCAGCTGTTTTGTTGACCTTTTGAATGCATCTTAAGTAAATACAATTTTTTACTAAAAAAAATTTTTTTAAGTTACATGAGTGGCAGCTTATGCTTTGGTTTTCCAGCTAACAAAAAAGAATAAATAGCCAACCTAACTTTCAAGGAAGAGACCAAAGATATGGAGTTCATTCAGTAAACATAGTCTTCAGTAAATAATACTTGAATTGGAGACTTCCATGCAAAAAGAAAATACCATAATCCATACCTCCATTCATATGCAATATTAACTAAAGCCAGTCACTGATGGCTCACACCTGTAATCCTAGTTACTCAGGAGGGCAAGATCTAAGGATTGCATTATGAAGCCAGCCAGGGCAGGAAAGTCTATGAGACACTTAACTCCAATTAACCACCAGAAAACTGGAAGTGGAACTGTGCCCCAATGTGGTAGAGCGCTAGCCTTGAGCAAAGAAGGTTAAGTATAGTATCCAGGCCCTAATTCAAGCCCCATGACCAAAAAAAATTAATTCAGAAAAAAACCATAGACTTAAATTTCCTAGCATGCATGAAGCCCTGGGTTCAATTCCTCAGCACCACATAAATAGTAAAAAGAAGTGGTTCTGTGAATCAAGTGGTGGAGTGCTAGCCTTGAGCAAAAAGAAGCTCAGGGACAGTGATCAGGTGCTGAGTTCAAGTCCTAAGACTGGCAAAAAATATATATAAGTATGTATATTTTTAAAATAAAAAGTACAAATGTAGACTATGTATGTACTAAGTGGGAAGTAGATAAGCAAAAAATCATTAGGTTATCCCCCTATCACTGTCCTTTGTCACCTGCCTTTAAGAGTGAAGAGGGTATCACCGACCTGCCCAAGCAGAATGGTATTTAACACAGAACCCTGGTCTCAGAGGAGCTCCTGTCAGGCGGGCATGAGAAAGTGTGAGGGAAGAGAGTGAGTAGAAGCTGCCTTCTGTAGCCCAGGTTATAAAAAGCCTGGGAGAGCCTGCTGCCTGTGGCTCATGCCTATAATCCCAATAGTCAGGAGGCTGACATCTGAGGATCATGGTTCAAGGCCAGCCTGTGCAGGAAAAACTGTGAGACTCTATCTCTAACTACCAAAAACAATGTCAGAAGTAAGTGAAGCTGTGGCTCAAAATGTAGAGCGCTAGCCTTGTGCACAAAAGCTCAGGGACAGTGCCCACACCCTGAGTTCAAGCCTCAGAACTATCACAAGGAAGGAAGGAGAGAGAGGGGGGGGGAGGGAAGGAGGGAGGGAGGGAGGGAGGGAGGGAAGAAAGGGAAAGGGAAAAGGATATGGAAAGGGAAAGGGAAAGGGAAAGGAAAAAGGAAAATGAAAGAGAAAGGGAAAAAACCCTGAGAGTCAACAATACAAATCTTAGCTGTCACTTTATACCCTGGCATAGACTAACTGGGCTCCCACGGGCAGGCCAGAATCTGAAAATTGCCAGCCTCTGACATCATAGCTAGGTGATCTGAGTGAAGGGGAGGAAGGTGTGCATTGTGCATTGCAAGTGTCTAGTAATTGTGACACAAGGTACAGACTCTTCCCTTATCAGCATGAAATGCCAATATACTAAGAATTGTAAAAGAAGTTAGGTAATACATTACAAAAAAAGATTTTCTACAACCAATCAATTTTCAAAGAAAGTGACAAAATAGGGGCTGGGGATATGGCCTAGTGGTAGAGTGCTTGCCTCGCATACTTGAAGCCCTGGGTTCGATTCCTCAGCACCACCTATATAGAAAAATCCAGAAATGGTGCTATGGCTCAAGAGGTACAATGCTATCCTTGAGCAAAAAGAAGCCAGGGACAGTGCTCAGGCCCTGAGTTCAAACCCCAGAACTGGCAAAAAGAAAAGTGACAAAATATTACTTCCTTCAAGACCCAAAAAAGTCTTTGAAACAATCCAGGTGCTGCTGGCTCACACCTGTAATCCAAGCTACTCCGAAGGCTGAGATCTGAGGATCACAGTTAGAAGCCAGCTAGGGCAGTAAAGTCAGTGAAACTCTTATCACCAATTAACTACCTGAAAACCAGGAGCAGAGTTTTGTTTCAATTGACAGAGCACTAGCCTTGAGCAGAAAACTTCAGGGACAGTACCCAAGCCCTGAATTCAAGCCCCACCAACACCACCAACAACAAAAGGTCTTAAAAACATAAAAGCAGCTAATTATGTCAAACTGCAGATGTATAAATTGCAACTTTGTTTTCCATTAGCTGTTCAAGCTTGGCCTGGGTTCCTAAGCTCTCTAAATCCTAGTTTTCTCTCTGTTACACAGGGATGACAAAAAATGTCAAGTGTGAATTCAACAAACAGAAAGAACATAGAATTGCCGAAGACCAAGGGAACTTACTAGCAGGGTTAGACACTTAGATACTACCCAACATCTCGTAGCTAAACTAGAGAAGGAACTGCCTTTCAATGTGAAGCACTGCCTTTTTTCATCTCTGTTTCCTTTCCTTCCCTTTTTTTTTTTTTTTGGAACCTCCTCTTATTATCCCAAGCTGACAACAAGTTGCACCATATTTTCCTTTATGATTTTCCATGGCTTCATGGTGACCCCACATTCTTTCAGCACTCCTACATTGTAAAAGCTGAACACCATCTGTCATTTAATCAGTACACAGCAGTCCCTCAAAAGCTTGGTAAATGCCTTCTCTATGAAGCATGCTTCCCTTTTCAGCATAATTCAATGGTATAATTTAACTTGCAAGATCCACTCAGAAGTCCTGACAGAAGCATTCTCCCCCTGGGTAGCCTGAGTATAAATATACCAAAATGTACCCTTCTAGAGCTAACAACATATCACCAAATGCTCTTCCACTCCCAAGTTTTAAACAGAAATCAAAGATAGGGAGTTGATTTCTATATCATTTCTTCAAATGATAGGTAGAAGCTAATATTCAAAAAAGATATCTATCATCTAGTCACACAAGCAAACACATCTGGAAACCTTTTCACTCCCAACTCTTTCACCAAAGTTTGTAGGAGTCTCTGGAGGACAGCCATGAAATGCAGCAGGTCTTACTAAGCACAGCTTACCAGGAAGGACAAGCGATTTGGAAATTAGGTCACATCTTCGGGCTTTCCGCCAGATCCATACACAGGAATAGTAACATCATTGCCAGAAGTATCTTTGAACACAAAGAACAATGACAGATAATGTTGTTTTGCTGGGAAATGCTGAACGGCTGGATATTTTGTGTGTAGGGTCTCTTGGAGTAAAAGCTTCCTGACAAAAATAAAGAGGCTGAAGGGAAATGCTTTCAAGGTCTGTTTTTCCAAAATAGAGTACTTCTATATTCGTTTGCCTGTTATAATATATTTCCTGTGCCTAACATGTCAGGCATGGGGTAGGGAATTAAATATACAGAAAAGAGGACTGGACCATTTGTTTTCTTTCTTTTCTTCTGTTATCCCCACCCTGACAGAGATACACGGAAGTAGGAACAAGCTCACTCTTCCTTTAGGATCTGTTCCAAAAGCATCTTTTTTTTGCCATTCCTGGGGCTTGGACTCAGGGCCTGAGCACTGTTCCTGTCTTCTTTTTGCTCAAGGCTAGCACTCTGCCACTTGAGCCACAGAGCCACTTCTGGCAGTTTTCTATATATGTGGTGCTGGGGAATCGAACCTAGGGTATATGAGGCAAGCACTTTTTCTTTTAAGTCTAATGAGATCTTCAATTTCAAAAACCACTTTGGATAGAAGAGATGATGGGACAGGTCCATACATTAGGTCAGGGCTTTTTGTTATCAAGTGGTCTTTGCATGGTCAGCAAACTGTTCTTGCCACCTCACCTTCATGAAGGACCCTACCAGGGAAAGAACAAGCTTGAAGTTCTGCAGCAGGTTAAGGAGCCAGTTGGAAATGCAGAATCACAGAGCATACCTCAAAATCTGAATTTATATCTTAATCAGGTCCCCAGAAGAGTCCTGCCAAAGTCCAAGTTTGAAAAGCTCTAGTTGATGCCAGCTAGAAAGCTGGATCCTATGAACACCACTGCCTGCTTTTCTCTGAAGATGTGCAGCCTAAGACTGCATTTCCAGTTGACATTGGTTTTCAAAAACAAAACAAGTTAAGGCACTTTTTCAGACTTTCAAAGCCCAAAACCTGACAGTAGAGCTCAGATTCATGGTAAGTGACAGAGCATCTGCTTTAGGAGACAAGAAGTGCACTGTTGGCACAGACAGGCACATGAAATTCACTTCTGTACGGCTTAGCAAGACTTTGAAACTACCAGGGCCTCTTGTTACTTTTCATAAAAACCACTACCAAAGCATCTTAAAATTTGAAACTACAACTGATTTCCTGGTTGTCTATACAAAAATAAATAAATAAAGCTCCTGGGGTGGGCACAAACTCCCCTTCCAGAAGAAATCAATAGAAAATGTTAATCTGTCAGTGATAAATCATTCCATGTATTGATTCCTATGGCTTGTAGGGCTCTTGGCAGCAACAGGGAAAAGCTAATCATTCTTAAATGTGTGTGTACCTACAGTATAGCCCACAGAAGCAGGGAGTTTGCCTATTAGTCAAGCATATGTTATAAACAAATTATAAACACAACTTCTTTAACATGATAGAATCCTCCGTTTCAATTCTTCTCGAGTGTTTATAAAGGCATACAATACCAGGGATAAAACATTTAACAGCCATCTGTTTTGCATGTAAAATTGGACCAAACAGTTCATGTGCAGCATGCTACTTTCATCTTCCTTTTAAAATACTGCCAGCAGCATGGTTCAGTGAAACTCCATCTTTAGTGAACACTCTAAAACACCTGCCATGACCCTACTCCACTGGTTGTGGCTCTCCTCACCAGAGTCCATTATGAAGTTGTTTTTAAGAGACTGACATTATAGATCAAGGTAGGAAGAAAATACTAGAAGCATCTGTATCATATGTTCTTGTTTAGATGGAGTTGTTGATTGGGCTGCCATTGCCAACATGCTTCTCTCCCACCAGGTTAAAATCCTATTCATTTTGGGGGCTGGGAATGTGGCTTAGTGGTAGAGTGTTTGCCTAGTGTTCATGAAATCCTGGGGTTGATTTCTCAGCACCACATACACAGAAAAAGCCGCAAGTAGCTCTGTGGCTCAAGTGGTACAGCTCTAGCCTTGAACAAAAGGAAGCTCAGGGACAATGCCCAGGCCCTGAGTCCAAGCCCCAGAACCAGCCACCCTCCCAAAAAAAATCCTATTCATTTTTTCATAGAGTTTCTCAAGAAACCTTTTAATAGCCCACACTCTAAACTTCTCTTTGCTTTTTCTGTGTTCTTTCATATCATCCTCTAGAATTCTTTCTTTCATATGATCTTTCTTTCATAAGATCTTCTAGAGTTCTCACCAGAACTCTGCCTTACAATATAGTTATTTGACATCCTTTATCTCTATTGCTATACCCCTGTTTCTTTTAAGCCCCGTGACATGTTTGTGCAGTCTCTGTCAGTGGTCATTGATTTGAACACATGAGGGTTTTATTGAGTTCTCGTTGTCCATTATCTCATATCCCAGTTTGACCAGAGCAAGCAATATGGAAAGGCAAATACTAGGGGAAAAGCAGTAGGACTCCACTAACATCTCAATTCTCTTTGCCAACCAGTGGGCCAATATTTAACTAGAACTGCAAAGTCAGAAAAGAGGAAATTATGAAACAAGGAGTAGGAAGTTACAATCAGTTTTGAAGACCAAATACAGAGGGCAAGTTAAAGGCAAAAATATGCAGCAAGAGGAGTTCTGGTCATCATTTTTGCTGCGTCAGCTTCTTTGTCCTGTGTTCTGGCCCTTTGTGTTCATCTAGTGGAGCTCTTATCACTCTGTACTATATATCGGTCAGGAAATTAAGTTGGGGTTTAGGTAGAATTGAGGTTCAAGGATATTTTGTTTCCCAGTAATGATTGGAGGTCTACGTCTTTTGAGAAAAGAGCTGAGGGATGGAAACAGTTGTAATCATCAGGGAAGAAAAGGAGCTAGATATCCTTGCATTTGGACTCAGAAAACCTTCTCTCCAATTCTACATGGAAGACAGCTGGGGACGGTGAAATGTAGGTGGTAGGTGGGCAGTCTAATATACGTACTGAGCAACTAATAAATGTCTGGCACTGTTCTAGGCCTGATGAGTAGAAAACTGAAGAAAATGGACAAGGCTCCCACTTGTATGGATCTTCCTGCTACTGTGTGATGGCCTGGAGACTTTGTCTGCAGCAGAGCATTTGTGTTCTTTTAAAAACTACCAACATTTTTCTGCTTTCCCCTTTTGTCACTGTTTTCTGTGTTGTTTTTTTTTAATTTCTGTGCCTTTTTCCTTGTATGCAAATTTATCTGTTTTGGAGAGGGTAAGGGAAAGCACAAAACTGGTGAGACAAAGGGGAAACTAATGCAGCAGTGATACTCACTAGACACTATGCTGAAAACGAACTGTACAACTTGGTGGGGGGAGAGGGTCGTGAAGAAAAAAAGCTGGGAGAAAATGACACTGTTCCAAAAAAGAAATATGCTCGTTACCTGACGTACATCACTGCAACCCCTCTGTACATCATCTTTACAATAAAACAAAAATAAAAATTTAAGCTGTCAAAATCAAAAAATGAAAGAGGGAGGCAAATGGCTGAGCTCAAGAAGGACACGTGGTCTCAGTCTTTCTGTGGCCCCCTTGAACCCTGTCTTTGAACTGCATGTGCTCACAGGGTTAAACTAGATTCTTCCTGTTAGGAAAACAATAGGAATTCTTTACTCTGAGCTGAGAACACTGGCTGCCAGTCAGGCTACCTATTACAGAGAACTCAACTTTAACAACATGCTTTCTAGACGTTTAGAGAAACAATGGTAGGGGCTTGGAATGTGGCCTAGTGGTAGAGTGCTTGCCTAGCATGCATGAAGTCCTGGGTTCAGTTCTTCAGCACCACATAAACAGAAAAGGCCGGAAGTGGCATTGTGGCTCAAGTGGCAGAGGGCTAACTTTGAGCAAAAAGAAGCTAGGGACAGAACTCAGGCCCTGAGTCCAAGCCCCAGGACTGGCAATAAAATAAAATAAAACAAAAAGAGAAACAATGTGTAAAGCTTTAAACTAAGTATACAATCAGTATTAATTTTTCCACCATTCATTTAAAAATGTTTTTGAAGTAAAACAACAAAAAAATAAAATTAAGAACTTCCAGAGTCCTGATCTGGTTGGGAATTGAAAGCAGCAGTTCTGAACAGAGCCCAGTACTCATGGTCTCTCTTGTGGGAGTCCACGTGAAAGGCCTGCTACTGGCTGGGCTGGAATACAGTGGCAGAGCTGCTAGCCTAGCATGCACAAGGCCTTGGGATCAATCTCTAGCATCGCAAAGAAAAAACATAAGGCTCGGCAAAAGGCTAAGTCCTTTCATATGTAAAGGACAACATCTGTAGGCTGTATTTGTACTTACAGACTGTTAAAGCCCTAGACAAACACAACTTATATCATAACTTGTTTTCTTTTGTCTTAAATTCTGAAAGATGGATGGGCAAAAAGGAGAGGGAAAAGAAAAAGACTTAATAATTGTAAATATCAAGATGAATATGGTGTATGTGTGTGTGTGTGTGTGTGTGTGTGTGTGTGTTGGCAAATGGCAGGAAGTAATTCCAGCCAAGCCTAGTATGACAGTGTGATATATCTCCATCAATATCGGATGTTTAAAGAAAATGAGGGCAATGAGGCTATTGGAGGAATTTCAAAGATAATTTAAGAAATGGCAACATGGCTGCACTAAAATTCCTGTTTGTGAGTGCAGTTAATGAAACACATTGGATGTCTGGGCTGCAGCATGTGTGCTGAAATCTTTTGGATATGTTACAGTCACACTTCATGCGTCAAGTACTGGGTTGTATGTATAGATCACGAGGCTTGCAGGAAGGAATTCCAGAAAGAGCTCATTATTAGGGCAAGTTTTCATCCATGCAGTTGTTAAGAGGATCTTTAGTATAATCCTGGCACTGAAAGAAAGGAGGAAAAAAGAGAAGCTAGAGTTTAAAAACTCATCAGCAGCTTACCTTCCAAAATGGGTAAGATGAAAAGAGTGTCTCCTTCAAAGATCTAAAAGGAATAATGAGAATATTTCTGCTTACAAATAACAGAAATAAACAGCTCCTTTAAGTAGCAAAGGGAACTTAAAGGGAAACAGCAAAGTAATATTCATCAACTCACCCTCAAATGGTTCTTCTACATGTTTACGGTTGATTGGGGTTTATAGTACATTTGTTAAATATTTTGGCTATCAGCTCTGAACACTGGAGATGCTCATAAACTCTAAGGGAAAGATGCAGCTACATCCCCCAAATGGATGAGAATCATACATGACATACAGTACCTTTGTCAACAAACAACAGAAACTTGATTCAAATTAGTTTATGAACAGGGGTTGGCAAGACAGACTGTAGGTTGACCACCTGTTTTATTAGGGCCTGTTGACCTAGTCATATCTAGCAGAAGAAAGAGTAATTTCTCCCCTGGATGTGCTGTATAAATCTTAAGACTGGGTCAGTTAGGGAAATGTGCCCATCACTGGAGTGATACAGTTGCCAGAGGATTGCCATACACATACTTTCTTAGACCAATTTGTAATTCCCTGGCAGGGATGGGCCTCCAAACAGCATCAGTGTTGAGAAATGGAGGATGGATATTCAATAGGCATGAAAGAATTTCCAGATAACTGGACCCTGGAGGACTGTGGGAAACCCAGGGCTTTCTCTCTTGTCAATCTCTAAATCTCTGCTTCAGAGCTTTTGTTCATTACCAGCTTGTGTCTTCCATTTCTCAGCACACAGTGGGAAATATACCTGCCATTAGCTCAGATACTGGAGTCTTCCAGCTCACAAAGACTGTTTCTTCCCCTCTCCCCTGCCCCCTCATCTTATTTTCAAGTGCCTGGAGAAAAAAAAAATCAACCACCCTAATCAAGGTCAAACTCATTCTTCTCTTATTTGCCATCCTGGGACTCAATTCTGGGCTTGGGTGCTGTTGCTGAGCTTCTTTTTGCTCAAGGCTAGCACACTACCACTTAAGCCACAGCACTACTTCTGGCTTTTTCTGTGATTAATTGGAGACAAGAGTCTTTTGAACTTTTGTTCCCGTGCTGGCTTTGAATGGTGATCCTCAGATCTCAGTCTCCTAGGTAGCTAGTATTACAAGTGTGAGCCACTGTGCTTGGCTCATTCTTAACCAAACGTGGGGTCAGGTTCTACAGTTTGGCAATTCTCACTATAGCCATATCAATATTAAGAACATAGATTAATTCTGAAAATGGATGTTGGGCTAATAAGTCAATATGAGTCTGCTAAACAGTATGTTTATTAATTTTCTATTACATGTGATTTGCACATTTGGGGTTTCTCTTATTTTAGGAAATAGAATGGTCATTTAAACAAAATAGTGTGATAATGTGTCTTCTTTTCCCCTCTTTTCTTCATCTTTGTCTTTTGCACTAGTGCAATTGCACTTGGGGCCTCATGCTTGCTACATGAGTGCCCTACCACTTGAGCTACACCCCAAGTTCTTTTGTTTGCAGATAGAGTCTCATACTAACTTTGCCCTGATTGGCCTTAAACCATGATCCTCCTACCTCTGCCTCCTGCATAGCTGAGATTATAGGCATACATACCAGGTCAAAAATGTGTTGTTGTTGTTGTTGTTTAAATAGAAAGCTACAAAGGTAGGAAACTGGTATGCCCTTTCTGCTCTCATCTGCAGTATTGTCATCATCATGGTCTTTAATGCAGGTAGCAGAGGAAGGAGGGGTAAAGACGGGTGAGGGTGAATATGACTATCATTTAAGGACAATTCCAATAGTTGTCATATTTAGGTTGAGTGGGCCAATAATCCAAGTTCTAAAAATCTCCAAAGTTGGGAACTTTTTGAGCATTGACATGGTACCACAAGTGGAAAATTTCCCATCTTGAAACTTTGTTTAAGACCCAAAATATTTTTTAACATACTATATTACCTTTAAGCTATGGGTATGGGTATTTAAACTTGGTTCCCATGCAACTATTCAAAAATAATGTCCAAATCCTAGCTATTTCTTGAACCAAGCATTTTTTTGATAAGGGAAACTCAACCTGCAATTGTTGCTCTTAGTCCATGCCAAAGAAAACTGGGGAGTAGCCTCTTTTCCTTTTTCCTGGACCTCAACATCCAAACTTGAAAAGTCATGTTTCCATAACTAGGGAAGAAGAGGAGCACACATCTACAGGGACCAATAACAGTTTCTATGTGCTGATCATTTTTAAGCTAGATAAGGTTACAAACATTTTTCCTTCTTTAACACTTAATAAATAATAATTGCATGTATTTATGGAGGACAATGGAGTGTTTTGGTGCATATATACATTATAGAAAGATTCAAACAAACTAATTTGTTTATTGTGATAGGTAAGATATGGAAGGTTCCCCAAAGCTGCTTTATATTTTGAAGGGACAGTCCTCAAAGCAGCAATGTTCAGAGGATAGGGCTTTAGGGAAGTGATTACATCCAAGCCAATTGGGCTCAGGTGATTCAGTCCAAATGAGGGTCCATGGATGGGCTCATAATTTGATGGGCTATTGGGAGGTGACTGAAATTTAGGAGATGAGTTCTTGGTTGAATGGAGTGGGTCCTTTGGGGCATGTCCCCAGGGACTATATGTTATCTCAGCCCTTTCCTTTCTTTTTCTGCTTCCTGGTTTCCATAAAGCAAGCAGTTTTGCTCCACCACACACTCTAGGCTATAATATTCTAGATCATAGATTCACAAACAATAGATCTATGGCCTGAAACATAAGCCAAAATAAATATTTCCTCATTTAAGTTGATTTTTCTAGCTATTTTGTCATAGTAACAAAAAACTAACTGACACAACTTATCTACTACCTCACTAACTTATCCTATCATTTTTTGTGTTAAAAATCTTAAATTTGTTGTGTGTATGCTGGTACTGGGGCTTTACTTCGGGGCCTAGGTTCTTATCCTTAGCTTTTTCACTCAAGGCAGGAGCTTTATTTACCTCTTGAGTCACAACTCCACTTCCAGCTTTTCACTGATTAATTGGAGGTAAGAGCCTTGTGGACTTTCCTGCCTGGTCTGGCTTCAAACTTCAGTCTTCACATCATAGTTTCCTGAGGAGCTAAGATTACAGGCCTGAGCCACGGGTGCCTAGTTTATCTACTAGCAATTTTGAAATATAAAATATGATGCATTGGTGGCAAAAAATTATGATTCATTGCCTAATAACCACAATTAAAAGATTTTCTTTCTTTTTTTTTTTTTTTTTGGCCAGTCCTGGGCCTTGGACTCAGGGCCTGAGCACTGTCCCTGGCTTCTTCTCGCTCAAGGCTAGCACTCTGCCACGTGAGCCACAACGCCGCTTCTGGCCGTTTTTTCTGTATATGTGGTGCTGGGGAATCGAACCTAGGGCCTCGTGTATCCGAGGCAAGCACTCTTGCCACTAGGCTATATCCCCAGCCCAAAGATTTTCTTTTTAACCCAGAAAGAAAAAGGCAGACATCGTTAAGGATCATGAAGCACAGGTTAGTAAAACAACTCATATCGCATACTCCAGTACTTGGAATTTAAATACACTAAAGTAGTGGAGAAATGCACTAAATGCAGGCATTGTTTACTTACATCCTTTATAGGCTTTGAGTTAGAGGCAATGCTATGTCCTAGCGAGAAGTGATACTCCAGACTGCAACAAGTTCAAGTCATTTTAGACAAAATTCGGTACAATTCTGTGGATATTGTGTTATAAAAGGAGACAGATTAACATTCCTTAAATTCAGACTCAGTCTCACAAACATGAAATTCTGCAAGCTATTATTTAAGCAATCTCCTCCTTCACATACTAAGCTATCAAAATGGAAATGCCCAGAATGCCCAGGTGTATTTGCTCAACAAAAAAGACCCCATGAGGGGCTGGGAATATGGCCTAGTGGCAAGAGTGCTTGCCTCTTATACATGATGCCCTAGGTTCGATTCCTCAGCACCACATATATAGAAAACGACCAGAAGTGGCGCTGTGGCTCAAGTGGCAGAGTGCTAGCCTTGAGCAAAAAGAAGCTAGGGACAGTGCTCAGACCCTGAATCCAAGCCCCAGGACTGGCAAAAAAAAAAGGCTCCATAAAAGCCCTTTCAAATTATGACTGGTGGGTTTCTCCCATAGCATGTTTTTGTTTTTTGGTTTTTTTTTTTTGGCCAGTCCTGGGGCTTGAACTCAGGGCCTGAGCACTGTCCCTGGCTTCTTTTTGCTCAAGGCTAGCACTCTGCCACTTGAGCCACAGCGCCACTTCTGGCCGTTTTCTGTATATGTGGTGCTGGGAATCGAACCCAGGGCCTCATGTATATGAGGCAGGCAGTCTTGCCACTAGGCCATATCCCCAGTCCCCCATAGCATGTTTTGGTGGGAAGATTTCTATCATCTTCTCCATGCTACCATTTTATGGCGACTGCCACGAGCCTGACTCAGACAATTTAGAGTTAGGGGGAAAAAAATTATAAAGTTCAGGTCTCATGCCTGTGAATAAGTAGGGAGTAGAGAAGGATTTTTATTTTATTTTATTTTAGTATCTGAAAAGTTCCAGCAAAACTAAGCCTCGCTGCTGAGGGTGTGCCAGTCTCATGGGCCAACACCCTTCCTGGAGTCAGGGAGTATAAGAGCAAATGCGTCAAGTATTATTTGGAGACAAGAATAGAACATTATTCTGAGCAATAAAGTGTTCTTCAGATTCTACCAAAGTACACAGATTCTGTAACATGGTAATTATTCTAAGAAAGAGTGTTTAATTTAGAAATTACCTAACCTTTTTTGGATTCTAATTTTGATGACATTTGTAATCTAAATGAACAACAAACCTCTGTCTCTCAGCCTTTTATATCTACCTCTAAATTTGATTTGCAGTTTTATTTTAGGAATAGCATCCAATTTGTTAACATTCCATTCGTGTCACAAAGATTGAAGGCCATTCTAGGCACAAGCAATCTGTAGACAAAGAATGGAGAAGTAAAAGGAATTAGTACTACTGCTTTCAAGCAAGGTAAAAGAGTAACTATGTCACCATTTGATTTTATCCTTCTCCCTCTGTGCTACTACTCTTAGAGGTCTGAGCACAAGAGGAAATTACAGAATGGCTGATATTTCCTGAGTGTTGGGACTTTGGTCTGTCCCCGTGAACCAACAGAGTCATCCACTCAGCCAGCATTAGTTGTACTTAATTAAGTTTTAGATCCTCAGCAACATTCTTATTAGTTCATTCCCTTGGTAATAATTTTTCAAGCTGTACTGAAAGAAACACAAAGGTCTGAATTCTCAAAGGCTTTATGTTCCAGTGATGGTGATATTATTTTTAGTAATCAGTATGCATATAGGAAATTAGGAAATGTGTATAAATGATCATAACAGTCAGAAGGAATTATAGATAACTTTTAAAACACTGTCCTATTCCTAGAGTTTTTAATTTTAGAAGTGAAACAATAATTTAAAAACCTGGTAAAGGGCTGGGGATATGGCCTAGTGGCAAGAGAGCCTGCCTCGTATACATGAGGCCCTGGGTTCGATTCCCCAGCACCACATATACAGAAAACGGCCAGAAGTGGCGCTGTGGCTCAAGTGGCAGAGTGCTAGCCTTGAGTAAAAGGAAGCCAGGGACAGTGCTCAGGCCCTGAGTCCAAGGCCCAGGACTGGCCAAAAAAAACAAAAAACAAAAAACAAAACCTGGTAAAAATTGAGTGAGAAGCTTTTTTTTTTCAAGTAGAGTTTCTTTAAGTAATAGAATCTCCACTAGAAATAGCAAACAGGTTTTTTTTTTGTAAAAATGTTAGTCAATCATTTTAATAATATAGATCCTGTCTCTCATATGCATAACACAGTTATGACAGCAAATCCACTTAAAACTTTCAAGAAGGAGAGAAAATGGTCCAACATGGGTTAAAATACTAGAGAATATAATAACTTAGACTATTTCAGGCCTGTCTCACAACATGTGACCGTTATAGTAGTCATCAGACCTAGAGATCTAGATTTATGATGATCAATGGTCTTGCACACAAACCAACTTGATGTCAGAAACCAACCTGCTTTCAGCTGAGAAAACAGACCAAATGAGCTCAAGATCCAGAACAGTGCTATGAATACTAATGTTACTAGCCAGAGTACTTATACTCTTATCCTTCGAAGGCAGTATAGAATGAATATTGAGAAGCTATTTTGAACATGAAAGTTGAAATCCATCCAAAGCAGAAATACTTAAATAATTTAAAAGGATGTTACAAAAGAAGGGATGAAAATCTGAGACATTTAGGAAGTTCTTCAGAAGCAACTAATGACCAAGTAGTTGTGGGTCCATTTAGTCTGTGGATATACAAAGTCATATACTCCCTTCGGTCATCAGGAAGTTAGAGATTAAAATCCTTTTGAAAGTTTCTGAATCAACACAGACATGAATTTTATATTCCCCTTTGGTACTGATAATTGACTCAGGACTTTGTGCTTTGCTAAGCAGCACTCTACATCTTGAGCCACTCTGCTACTTGAGCCACTCAGTCTAACACAGACAACGATTTTACAGGCTTCTCAATTCTATCATTCTCATCTTTGAAGTCTAGACTTTCAGTCATTCAAATATATCTATTGCTTTCTTGCCATGTGGCAGACAGGGATATAGTGCTTAGAATACATCCATGAATAAAACAATGATAATGCAGTTACAGACTGGGTGGAAGACAAAAATAAACTATAAGCATAAGTAAGTGATTTCGATATCCCATGTTATAAGATGGGATACATGTCATGGGAAAGGACAGTATGAGACCAGGATGAGGCATGAGGAGTGTTGGGTGTGAAGAGGGAAGGCAAGACGAGTTGTAAGTAGGTGACAGAGTAGGTGGCTTTTCACTGAGAAGGTGAGAACTGAGTGAAGGACAGAACTATGTATTCTTAGGAGACAGGAAATTTTCAATTGCGAGATAGGCATGTCTAGTATGTTTGAGGAACAGTAAGGGCACTACTGTGGCTGGATTGGAACGAGTGAGGAAGACTAGCAGAGACTCACATTTATCCTGAGTGGAATGGAGCACCATTGTGAAGCTTTGAGCAAAGGAGAGATAGGATTGATTTATATTTTTGAAGCATCATGTTAACTGAATTCTTAAGAGTAGCCACAGTCAGAGCAGAGAGGTTTGATAAAAAGCTGTTGTGATAATCTAAAAGAGAGGTGCAAGTGGCAGCAATAGAGGTGGTGAAAAGTAGATGGATTTAGGTTGTAATTTAAAGGAAGAACCAACAAGATTTGGAAACAAAAGAAAAGGTGAAAGGAGAGGAAAAGGACTCTAAAGTTTATGGATGGAGTCATCTTTAACTGAAGTTATAGGTAGGTTTCAAAAAGAAAAATAAGAGTCGAGGATTGGACTGAAGTTTGACATATCCAGCAGGCATGTGGTAAAGGTCGGAAGGTCAGGAGATAAGTCTGAGTTAAAGAAAATGCATTTGGTAGCTTCTACATGCTATTCAAGACCATGACTGAGTGAAGTCACCAAGACAGTAAGGAAAAGAAGACACTTGAGGACCAAGCCCCATGACCTTTCATGATTTTGGTGAGGGGCAAGAGACCAGCAAAAGAATCTGAGAAGAAATGCCTCGTGAAGAGGAGGTAGATGAAGAAATGGCATTTCCGAAGCCCAGGGAAGAGACTATTTCAGAAGATAAAGACTCATCACCTTGCTGAGTCAGACACTATAGGAACAGCTGTGTCAGTGGACCTAAGGATATGGCCTGACCACTGGACTCAGAAAAGTATAAGTCTTTGGTGGCTTGTAAAAGGTCGGTCGTGAGCATTCCTAGAGCATTCCTTGAAAAAAAAATGTTTGGAGAAAAGTTAAGGGGTGATCAGAAGAGAGAATTTAAAGGAAATGAATGCAATCCTTTAGAAAATGTTGCTTAAAGAAAAAGGAGGAAGATGAAGAGGATGAGGAAGATGAAGAGGCTGAGGATGAAGATGAAGAAGATGATGATGAATAAGTTGGTTCTAGTGCCTTTTTTTTTCATGTCTATGAAGCATTTAACCCTCCTGTACACAACTCACTCTTTTTTAAAAAATTTGAAATGTGAGGCTGTGTAAGATTTGTCTTTAAATGGTAAAGTATCTTTTTTATGTAGTTAACACACTACTGAATGTTTCTTTAGATAGCCAATAACCTTGCCTGGTACAGTATGGGAGTTTATAAGTTGGCACTGACATTTAAAGCACGCTCTTGTTGGTGCACAGCACAAATTAGTTATATGTAGGGGTGGTAGTTTTTCATCTTCAGTTGTCTGATGCAGCTTATACAAAATAATTGTTGCTCTATTAACTGAACACCACTCTGTAATTGGAAAAAAAAGTTGCAGCTGTTTTGCTAACATTTTGAAAGCTTGTAAGTAAATACAATTTTATTAGAAAAAATCTTTAAAAAGAAAATGTTACTTTACAAGATGCAAAACAATTGAACTGTAGCTACTCCCATTTATCTTAAATGTTTGCTTTGTGTATTAATGTGAAAAATTAGTAACTGCCAAATGAATGCCTTATTTTTTCAAGTAGGCAAACATGTCTAATGTCTAATAAGTATCTAGTAAATACTATGTAATTACTAGAAAATTGATTTGCAATGGGATTACTATGATTCCTCTTTTCTGGACAAGGTCATTTCAGAGATTAGAAATTCATCTCCATTATAAAAGATCATTCATATACAAAATAGGCCTTCTTAAACCTATAAATGTTTGGGGCTTGGAACTCCCATCCTTCTCAAAATGTCATCATTTATCTCAGAAGCAATGCCAGGGTGAAGCATGAGCCCAGAGCTTGGCCACTTACCCAGCACAAAGCGTTGCTTACACCCAAGTCTCTTTTCCACTAGCACAATGGAACAGGAACTGCACCCTGGACAAGAGCAAAGGGCTGGGCAAAGACAGAAATGGAGGAGAAATAGGTCTTTGCTAATAGGTCTAACTTTAGTGACTAATTTTGAGTGCAATTCTCTCTCTCTTTTTTTCTCCCATGTTTTCAAACCCAAAGGTTTGGATTTGTTTCTTCCTTTTGGAGGAGTAGGAGCAGCAGAAGTTTTTCTGTTTGCTCTTTTTCACATTCAAACAACATATAAGCTATATCATGATAGCCAAGGCACTGCTAATATTTGGATTTTTTTTGTTTTCAATCTGAGTCAATAGTTTTGACAACATCCTCCCACCCAAAGGAATATGTCTTATCATTTCTCATGTACGCAGGTCATTCCTCACTTAGTTTCATTTCATAAGAATAGATGTTGAAATCATATTTAATATACTGCAGAGAAGAAACTATTGCTAAGATATTTTAAAATGGCTAACTACTAATTTTTAGGATTATAATTATCTATAAGATAATTTCCATCTTTATGAAGAAAACTCATTTCTACACTAGCAACTATTCAATTCCATTACAGCAGAATGATGAAGAGCACTAGGTCTGGGAGCAGCAGGGACTGCAATGGAGGATATAAGGCCTCACACTCTCACACAGTACCAGCTCCTGTGGAGACAACCAGGCCTCTGTGTAACAGTGGGAGCAAAGTATGGGGTGCCACATGTGCAGGCCCTGGTGACCTGCCAATTGGAGACATTCCAGAAAGAACCCAATACACCTGCCACAACAAAGCCAACCATAGGATGGATACAGGAAACATGAACTGCATTTCATAATCAAAAAGTTAAAAGGAAATAAGAATCTTTACCAATGGGTGCCAGAGGTAGGAGCAGGACTCTATTTAAAAGAATGAAGTGTTCTATCTTTTCAATCAAATTAAGAAATCAAGAATTATATCACGTTTGAATAATATGTCAACTTGCTACTCAACATTTGGCTCCAGTATGTACTTTACTCTAAAGAAATAGAAAGAAAAGAAAGTCATGACATATTTAGGGTCAAGAGTCACTTCGGCTTTTTCTGTAGCCCACATTTCAGGGCTTGAAAACTCATTTTCTTTTTTTTTTTTTTTTTTTTTGGCCAGTCCTGGGCCTTGGACGCAGGGCCTGAGCACTGTCCCTGGCTTCTTCCCGCTCAAGGCTAGCACTCTGCCACTTGAGCCACAGCACCGCTTCTGGCCGTTTTCTGTATATGTGGTGCTGGGGAATCGAACCTAGGGCCTCGTGTATCCGAGGCAGGCACTCTTGCCACTAGGCTATATCCCCAGCCCTGAAAACTCATTTTCACAATACAGATCTCCCTTGTCAAATCAAGCCACGGGGCCTTCTGTGGAACCAATTGTTTTAGGTACCCAGGAAGCAGCAGGCTGGCAGGTTTCCCTAATTTGCTAGTGGCCTGGACTTTGAAGAGGTATAATTCTGTGTGTTGCCAACCTCTCACATACCAGGAATGCCACTGTATGTCAGGAATGCCACCTTATAACAGTAAGTCAAACACACCTTTTTCTGGTGGCCATGAAACAAAAGCAATGAGATCATTTCTAATTTGGAGAGGAAAAAAAAAACTTGGAGGATATTTTGAGTTGATTCTAATATTGAAGAGCTTGGACAGGGGGTTCAGGATTAGAACTTTGGGGTGCTTCCTCAAAAGTGCCCATTCTGTCAACAAGACACAGCCTGGTGTTTTTCTTGTGCTTTTCTTGAAATTGTTACACATCACAATTTTCAGCCTGGATTCTATGAGATATATGAGAGGCCCATGTCCAACAATATGGGTATGGGAAGTAGATCTACACACACATACACCCTGGCACCTGACACAAGGCTCCTGATTCTTCCCCCTACACTTCTACCTGCCTGCAGGAAAATGATAGAAAGGGCATTAACCCTCTACCCTTGAAAGAAAAGGCCATTGTGGTCATGTGTACTCATGTCTGAGCATGAGCATCAAAGGTAAATACTTGGCAGCTTGGTAGGAAAAGTTGTAAAGTGCGACATTTGGGGAAGATGGGCGGGGGGGGGGGGGGCAAGAGTTCTTGAACAGAACAGGATGAAAGCCTAATCCTGGTTTTGCTTACTTAGCCTCCTGAAGCTGCAGAGCTCCACTAAGAGGTGCCCTGGCAACAGTGAATATAACAAAGTCATGTCCCTCCGGGACAATGCAGGAACAGCTTCTCTTTACCAAATGCTGTTTTGTGTTAAACCTGGGCCTCTGGGCTGCACCTTGCCCTTCCCAGGTACATGCATCATGCTGATTGGCTCTTGTTCTCTTTCCTCTGCTTGATTACTTGGAATGATAACATAGTCTGTATGTGTGTGCCTGGTGCATGAAAACTGTGCTCTATTTTCCTAATGATTAAAAACTAAGATTTAGTAGCTTGGGATTGGAAGAGTGCTTACCTAGCATATGCAAAGTCCTGGATTCAATCCCTAACATTAAAATGAAAACAAAATGAAATGAAGTAAGCTAAAATGGCTTATTCTCTGCCCACACTCCCTACTCCCAATAAAACCACAACTAGAAATGAGACCAATGAATATTTACATCCTAGTTCCTGCACTTATCAGCAAGGTGGCTTTGAGGCAATTATTAAACCTCCATGGTGTTGGTTTCCTCATAGGGAAGAAAAGAAAGGCAAGGGCAACATAGTTCTGCCTACTTTCGTGTATAAGGATCAAGCAAGTTAATCATTTGGTAATTAATGCCCACCATTTGGTGACTATCACAGTCCACTGAAGAGGACGTGGCTAAGATTCTCCCCAACAGACTCACTACCGCAGTGATGTGCGCGGTGGTCATGGTGGGCCTGGCATCCAGTGTAGCAGTGTCCTCCCAGGAACTCCCAGAACCTCAGTCTTGATGCCTCCCAGGAGTCCTGGAGTGCCTCACATGCCAAGTACCCCTATGGTGGAACTGAAAACATTTGCAAAACTTTGCAAAGAACAACTGTGGCTAGTAATCTATTTCCCAAGAAACACACACACACACACACACACACACACACACACACACACGTGATTTGGGGAAATCAAGAATCAAGATGGTATATCAACTCCAGAACACTATTTTCCCAGGATCTAAGCCATCATGGACCAGTCCCCAAGAAATTAGAACCTTGATAAACAACACTAGGATAGGAAGTAGCAAGATGACAGCAGTGGTTAGATGAAGGGTTCTCTGAAGAACTAATGAATGGATTTAATTGAAGCATCTTATTTACTTTGCTTAAGACCTCCCAGGTCAGCATCATCTGCAAGTGATGCATCAAAAAGTCATGGTAGAACTGAGCGCCAGTGGCTCACGCCTGTCATCCTAGTTACTCCAGCGGCTGAGATCTGAGGATCATGGTACAAAGCCAGCCCAGGCAGTAAAGTCCATGAGATTTTCATCTCCAATAAACAACTCAGAAAAAGCCAAAAGTGGCGCTGTGACTTAAGTGATAGTGCACTAGCCTTAAGCAGAAAGCAGAAGAAGCTTAGAAACAACATCCAGGCCTTACTTCAAGCCCCAGGACTAAACAAAAAATTCATGGCAGGTGAAGAGTGCTTAGGACCATCATCAATACTACTTCTAAAAACATTCTTGGCTCTGGTTTAGAGTTCTGCTTCTTCTCACAGTCCCTCCCACCGCAAAGTCCCATGAAACAAATCCCAAAATGGATAGAAAGTTATAGATATATAAGTATGAGTATAGGCTTTTGGGATTCCCACAGATTTGGAGGTGTGCTTAGTATCAGCTGGGAAATAAGGCTGTTAGCTAACCTTCCAGAGCCTTGGTTTGCTCATCTGTTAGGTAGGTCTTAATAAGGCCTACTTGTCCAGGTTGTTACTAGGATCAAATGAGAAGCCCAGAACACCATATATGCCACACAGAAAACACTCAGAAATTATTTCTTTAGTAGTTTCTTTTAGTACAGGAATTTCTACCCATCCCAAACCAGGAGAGATATTCAACCTAAACAATCATTTCTGTGCTTCATCATAACTACAATCTAAATATTTGGTGTAATCGATGACCTGGCTTGATTTGAAAATGCAGTACCACTGTAGCCACGACAAAAAGGGGGGAGGCATTGCTATATGCAAGACATCCTACTTCCTTTTTTCCTAAAAGCTGTTTACCTCCTTTTCTTGCAAACCCTTCAGTTCCCAGAGACTCCTGGGAAACAGGAAGTAGCAATGTATTACTGAGAAAATCCCCAGATGAAAATCAACAGTCAATCTCTCTAGACAAGAGTTAGGTCAAAAAGGGAAATTCCTTCATCAGCCCTCAAAAATAGTCTCTCAACAAAGCTTAGAGAAAAGGTTAATTTGGGAAATCCCCTCTGAGGCAGCAGAGGAGATGGAAAGCTGCTTCTAAAGAGAAATCTGAATGAGTACGCCAATTATTGGCTCCTGGGAAGGCGCTCTGGGTAAAGCCACAGTGCTGCTCCTGCCTGCCTGCCTCTTTTCGTCCAGACCTCAAGGGTCACCCAGAGATGATTCGGTTGCCAGCACCATTTGATACCCACTCTGCCCAGGCTCCCCACTTAGGAAATCAAGGCCTCATCTCCTGGCCTCCTGAGCTGCCCCTAAACTAGCTGCACTTTCCCCTAGAACTTCCTCTGATCGCTCCACTGCAACCCCCGCAACCTGAACCCTTCTATAGAACAGCAAGCCACACTTATCACACTGTGCATTTCCCTCACAGTCATGCTGTAGCAAGCCCATCAGGTTTTACTGGGTTCTAATCTGAATACGACCTTAGGGTCACATTTCTTAGCTGCTGCTAAGCTCCAAGAATCAGGGAGGAATCCTTCCCATGGGGCAGAAAGAAAGAATCCCATAAACCTTGTCCTAGGAAGGGCTTAGAATGGAAGATCTGCTGGTGAGCTGAAGCAGAGACAGTGCATAAATGCTTTTGGAAAGGGGCCCAGGGAGCAGAGCTGGCTCTGTGGATCCCTGCTCCACAGATGCAAGGCAGATGTAGCGTGCTGCTGCAGCCAGTGTGCTTGAAGCTCTGCTCCCAGGAGACTTCTGTCAGTGCTTGTTTTGTCTTTTATGTGTGAATTAAAATGCCCATTTCAGGAAGATGGCAAAAATGAGATTTTAATAGGAAAGAAAGAAAAATAGATTCCATAACTGCTTAAATTTCTTTTACTATATACTTAACCCTAAATAGGGATCAAAAGTTGGAAAAGAGAAGCATTTTAATGGGGAGAAAGTACTCTGGCTCTAAAATTCTATAAGAACGTGGGCTCTACTAGAGTGTATGTCCTTTTTCATGTAGTCAGACCTACCACTGTATGATTTACAATGACAGATTCCACTTTCAAATATTTTTAGACTCCTAGAAAACACCCTGGTAAGATCACTTCTCTGTATCCAAACAAACATGGGTTTTATTCACTTCCATTCCTATGCTTTGTTAAACCTCTCTCCAAAAATTATAAAGATTGCTTGGCACCTACTTTTCCCTATGCTTTGGGAAAAGTCCAGAAGACTTTTGTTTAAGTTTGCATGTTTCCTAGCAATGAGAGTAGTCCTTAAATTCATTTTGCATACACAAATAATAATTATGATAACTTAAACTACTACTACAAAATCTATACCTGATAGATTGTTAACACACCCTCAAGGGATATTATTTACACCTCTCACATGGCAGCCTAGGAGACATTTAATTCTCAGTTCCTAACAAGACCAAAGAATACTTCTGATTACAGGGG
This sequence comes from Perognathus longimembris pacificus, assembly GCF_023159225.1. Classification (NCBI taxonomy): domain Eukaryota; kingdom Metazoa; phylum Chordata; class Mammalia; order Rodentia; family Heteromyidae; genus Perognathus; species Perognathus longimembris. The sequence continues at coordinate 19,800,703 of NC_063168.1, read as the reverse complement.
GAAGAAAATGTTTCATATGCTCTCAGCAATGCTGTAGTTGTAAATGTGATATCAATTCAATGATGAGCACTTCCATACACAAAAAGAAAAAGGGAAAAAATAAAGAAATCTAGCCTTTATGCAGCCACAGATGAAACAGATTCCACCATGGTTTTAAAGTAATACATAAGTAATGAAGAAGAAAAAGAAGGAGGAGGGAGGGGACCGGGAGGAGGAGAAAGGGGGGAGGGGAAAGGAAGAGGAGGGGAGAAGGAGGAGCATGAAGCAACTTTGATAGAACTAAGCTGTTTGCCTTTGCCCTGGAAAGTTTATAGTGTTTTAAACAATTGTAAACATGTCAGTATGCGTGGATACCGTTTCCATAGTAGCATAGCAACAGTTAGGAGTTTCTCCAAACATACCCAAAAGGAAACTAAAAATAGCTTGTCTTCAATATCAAAATACATACATATACATAGTCAGGCAACAGTAGACAATATGATGTGTAATAACAAGTTCTAGAGACACCAAACTTTTACAAAAGCATGTCACAGTTAGCTTTTAAAACCAGAACCTTTAAAAATGGGTTAAAAACCAAGGAGCCCAAGCAGAAAAGATGGAGGTCATTTTGAATTCTATGTTCAGAGGCTTTGACATCAATATTCTTGAGCATTGCTTCTGATGGTCTACCTTATGCTGCTCTTGCTCCAAAGGACTACTGGGTCCTGTTTACCTTTTACACTTGCCAAAATTGGAGGTAAGCATATGATACATACTATGGTCTCTATTTACTGTAACATTCTCTCATCTTAAATTTTCTATATTCCATTGCATATTCCATTAGAGATTGGACAGTAGTTGCTTTTTAAAAAATAATGTAAAAACCAAATGTCACCCTTTCCTGATGAACTTACTTACATTGACACTGAGTGACAGAAATAGTGATTCCACAATGAAGACTGAATGTCAGTGCATGTGTTTGGACCTTCCCTGCTTGTACTTTTTATTTATATCCAAGAATTACAAGTATTTTAAAAACATCATCTACTGAGAAGATATTGCTGGGGTATACATAATTTATCATGCAAACTGAGACACTTATGAGAGTGAAAGGGGGTGCTATTTATAATTACATTAGGAAAACAGATGTAAAACAAGGCTGTCCCAAGAAAGCTGATTACATACAAGAATGTATCTTAAGAGCAAGGATGTTGTTTTTATTAGCTTTGTTCAGCATTCACTGCAGTGCTTCACATCTAGGAAGAACAATAAATGCTTGATAGATGAATGGATGTTATCATTGGATTATGTTTTTATTAAAATTTTGGAAGTATTTAGTACCTAGTAAAACTAAGTTGAAAGTACTACATTTTTAGATTCACTGTCTACTTACTAGGTTTAAAATCTCATGTAGCACACACTACAGGGCGAATCTTCATTCTTCAGCATCTGATCTCTACCCTAAAAGTGAAGAAGGCACAAATGGAAAGGTAAAATAGATCCATACATCATAAAAATATAATTCTATCATCTGTGATGATTTATGAAAGCACTAAAGAGGGCTTAGAGTATGAATGCAGATAAGAAGCAGTTTCGTAATGTCTACGATGGCTATTATCCTGGTTTCACTCTTCTTTGCCAGGAATGTTGGCCAATAGGGAGAAATGCAGAATGAGTATGGGATGAGCATGCTACATGGAATAATGTGGTCTGTCTCTCACGAGGAATGGAGAAGAGCCCTAGTTCATGGTTAACTCTCATGAATAAAGATAGACAATTTTCACTTTCTGCCTGAATCTGCTTGGAGTACAGGGAATGCCTTACCCAAGTCATTTTTCTATATGGCATGCCTCCAGTTCTTGGTATATACATTACTTTAAACCATGGCTATGGGAAGTGATCATTATGTTCTAGTGAAGCACTTATTGATCCTCTTATGAAAAGTGCTATAAATCTCCCTCCTCATCCGTGCAGAGGCCTCAGAGTTTGAGTGGGAAGTGATGTTGTCTGTCCTCATGATCTCAGACTCTGCAGTCATATTATTTGTTTGGGTTTGCAGCCAGATCTCTCCAGGATGTCGCCTAATCTCTCTGAGTCCCTTTTTTTTGTTTGGGGGGGGGAGTTTGGTTCAGTTGTTGTTTTTTTTTGTTTTTGTTTTTGTTTTGCTTCTTTCAAAGAAAGAAAAATAATAATGGTACCTCTTCTTAGGGTTGTTGATGAGGACTAAGTAATAGTCATGTAAAATAACTAGAAGATGAATGTGGCCTATTATTATTGTCCATGTCCATATTTCTTTGGTCTTTTGGAAAGAGTAATACAATAGAAAAATGATGATTACAGGCATAAATTATGTTTTCATGTTTCTAATACAAAATCAACATAAACATGTGTACTTAACACCAAAAGGAATCTACGGGGCCTTAGGCCCCCTATAGACTACATCCTGCCCTCATCTCCCTCCTCAGCTATTCATTACTCCAACACCAAAGGGACTTTGCATTTTTTTATCATCCTTATTCTAGGTTCCATCAAATGCAGGCCAGTTCCTGTGTTGGGGAAAGCTGAATGGCTATTCCAAAAGAACGACAGCTTTTCTTTAATATCTAATCGAAAGGCTAGGGAAATTCTAGAGGATTGAATTTCTTTATAGAATTATGTAAAACGTTATATTTAATGAATTTTTGTTATCTAAGAGTGGGTGTGGAGAAGAGGCACTTTTATAAATATCAAATCATGTTGTTATCTACAAAGAGTGTGCCAGTTGGTTAAAAAGAGCCAAATTCTGTTCCGTTTGATAATTACTGAATTTGACATTCACAGAGGTTCTTTTATAATTCTGGGAATAAGAAATCCACAAACTCATTAAATTATAAAGCGTTTCAACCCTATTATCCTAATACAATTATCCCCATGGATTACATTGCCATAGGAAGTCTTCAAGACAGCTTCTGGTGCTTAGAAAGACTCAAATCAGATTTAAATCACATAAAAGCCACTATATAGGACTAGGGAAGTGACTCAGGTAGTAGAGTGCCTGCTTAGCAAGTTCAAGACCCTGAGTTTAAACCCCAGTACACACACACACACACACACACACACACACACACACAAACACACGCCTGCGCACGCATCACTTCAGTGTGGTTTTCAAAAGTGATATTGAGGGGCTGGGGATATAGCCTAGTGGCAAGAATGCCTGCCTCGGATACACAAGGCCCTAGGTTCGATTCCCCAGCACCACATATACAGAAAACGGCCAGAAGCGGCGCTGTGGCTCAAGTGGCAGAGTGCTAGCCTTGAGCGGGAAGAAGCCAGGGACAGTGCTCAGGCCCTGAGTCCAAGGCCCAGGACTGGCCAAAAAAAAAAAAAAAAAAAAAAGTGATATTGAAAATCAATCCACCTGATCAAGACCTATGGTTGAGGATTGCAAGCAAGGCTATTGTTACTTATGTTCATCACAGAGTTTTCTGTACTATAAATCTACCCTAGCATTTAAATACTGAAGAGGAAAGAAAATTTAGGACTCAAATTTGCTGAAGAATATTTGAGGGGCAAGAGACTGGGCTGTATCATCTGTTTCTAGTAATCATAGTAACAATTTATTTATCTAGCAATATTATCGTAAATTCCTTAGGCATGTCAATACTTTCTCACTAAATGAGCTATTAATGAAACCTTTATTATTCTTCGCATTTAATAAACTGAAAGGGTACAAATAGCCCCCAGATTTTCTTAGTGCCCTTACTTCTTCACTCCCAACCCTTCTGAAATATCCACGTGCTTGTGAATGGCACAAGAAGGATGATGCAAATCCATAGATGTGAAAGTTAGAAATCGAGCAGCAAGTCTTTTGGTAACCAAGTGTTGTCAGAGAACAAGAAATTCAAAATATCACCATTTACAATATGTCCTTAATTATAAAGGAAAAACAATGCTTCTACAGTGGTGAGACCTGGCAGAGATCTCCTTAGCCTGTTGATCAAACTTAACATTGCTAACATGGACAAATTGACATTCTATGACTCCATCCCATGCCTGAGGCAGATATTATTAATAGTTCAATGAAACTAGAGTACAACTTCAGAATCTTTCTCAAGACTGGTGACGTCATCTTGGAGAGGAGTTTGAGAAGCTAGCTGTGGTGCTGATGCTGCCTCAGTTTAGCCTGCAAGTACTGGTGCCATGCCTACTTCTGCAGTCAGGTGGACCCCTTGACATCTCCCAGGTGACTCTGAGGTCCTTAGCGAAGGAAAGATCACAGGTCCTGGGGCCTTGTAGATTAGACAGTGAAAACGACTGTATGGACTACTAAGAAAATAAACTGTGTATACATGTGTGAGTATAAGCATGGGGGTAGAGAGAGAGAGGTGAGGAATAGAAAGGAAGGAGGACAAGGAAAGGGAAGGGGGAGGGGAAGGGAAGGGGAAAGTATTGCTGTCAGCATTTATAGCTGCAAATAAGATACAAGTTTTTGCTAGTGCAAAACCCAATGGATTATTTAGGGTCGTTGAAATGGTTCTAGATCATCTAGCTGATTAAGGTCAAAATCTCATATCCCACAGAAAGAAAACTTACTGTGGGAAGAGTGAACTCTGCATAGTCTACTTTAGTTTTAAAATTGTCTTCCAAAATTAAAGATTACTTATTTGAATACACTAAATGGTGGCAAGTGTGTACCTTTAAGGCACCAGTGACTCACGCCTATAATCCTAGCTACTCAGGAGGCTGAGCTCTGAGGATCATGGTTCAAAGCCAGTCTAGGCAGTAAAGTCCTTGAGATTCGTATCTCCAATTAAATCACAGAAAGAAAAAAAAAGAGCTCAAGGACAGCCCCCAGGCCCAGAGTTCAAGCCTCACGACCAGCAAAAAAAAAAAAAAGAATGAATGTGTTTAAATGTCAACTTGCCCATTTAACAAACTCATTCTTCATGTTGTTCCTCCAGCCCAGTCTCTTTTCTGTCTTCTTCATACTACTGATCCCAGCTCATAAGTATTTTATTAATTTATAAGCATAGTATTATAGGATGGCTTAGGTCAGACATTCTTATTACAGTATCAACCGCAGTGGAGTAGAAATTGTTCCTGTCTATTCCTCTCTGAATTTGCAGCTTCTAACAGATCCTGGCTTACAGGGCCACTCGAATATTTACTAAGTAAACCAATAGGTAAATCAGCAATTATTTGATTTTTAACAAAATATCCCATGTCATTTGGAGTGAAGTTACAGAGAGAAGAAAAACAAGAAACTAATCTCCTATGCAATGCTAAAATCTGAGGTAAATCACTAGCCCTAAGGAGTTGGTAGGCCCTAACCTTGGTTCTGGAGATGACTCTAAGCTACAGCTCCCCAGTGCTTTGAGCAGTGGTAGGATCAATCTATGACTCCTAATTGTGTTTGTGGAAGATAATAGCCATTTGAATTTGTGTCGTTACTTTCTTCTTAGCACACCCCCAAATATCTTACATAACAACATGAGGAAGAATGTGTAAGCACCCTTTCTCTAAGCCCTACTTGAGAAAACTCCTTGGTTGTCAGCTGATCCTCACTAACAAGCCACTCATTAGTGCTGAGAGGGACCACGGCTAAAAGTCATATCAGATGAACCCTTGCCACATGGGCTAATGACGTCCTTAGAAACCTGAGAGTCCTTACCGAAAGAACAAAGATCAATATTTAGTTTCTTGTGTCCCTACAGGGCATTTCATCATTTTTATGATCTCTTGTTCTGTCACTGCTCTCAATTCTAATTCTGGTTCACTCTTCTGGGAAGGCTTGGTCTAGGAATAATAGCAATACAGATATAAAACTACTTTAAACAAAATATAAAGTTGGATTCACTGTGCTTTGTTAGCACCAAGATTTAGCATGTTAAAGCTTCTGTGGCTGTTTTGTTCAATTAATTACTGTTAATTTTTATCTTTTGACCATGCTGGTGCTTTAACTCAAGGCCTCACCCTTGCTACACAGGCACTCTACCACCGGAGCCACATTGCCAGTCTAGTTACTAAACCTTAACACACACACACACACACACACACACACACACACACACACAGAATAACAACCAAATAGATTTTATTACCTGTCTATCAGGTGAAAAGAAATAGGAAAAATATTGCCAGGTTATCTTCTTGCCTGTTTAATTTGCTGAAGACTTTAAGATTAAAGATTGCACCAACTGACTTTTGGCTTTATCTATTGATATATACTTTATTTAGATCCTGTTACCAAGGTTACAACCATACACCAACCTCCTAATTAACATGCACTTACCTTTATAATAAAACACAGACTAGTTTTGGAATCATGTAAACTTAAAGTGTTCAATGAGTGTTTTGAATTTGGAGCTGATGATATAGATCGGGGTATTGCAAGTAACACCCTAAGGACACAGCGTGCCTTGAGCCAGGCTGCTGGCACCACCCACTTTATTTATTTTTTATTTTATTGTTATTGTAAAGCTGATGTACAGAGGGGTTACAGTTAAATAAGTCAGGTAATGAGTACATTTCTTTTTGAACTGTGTCACTTCTTCCCTTGTTTTCTCCTAGTGTTTCCTGCCCAATCCCCCTCCCCAACAAGTTGTATAGTTCATTTTCAACATAGTGTCTAGTGAGTGTCACTGTTGAATTTGTTTGTCCTTTGTCCCACCATTTCTGTGCTCCCCCTTACCCTCCTCAAAACAGATAAACTTACATAGAAGACAAAGGGTAAAGAAATCAAAAACAGTGATAAAGGAGGAGAAAAAAAAGAAGCAAATGACATGAAACCTCTTGTTTCCATCTTTTTGGAGTTCACTTCAATAAATATTATTTTATATGATCATATACTCATAGCTATTAAATCTTTGTGATCTCCTCTTAAGAATATAGTAATGTATCCAATGCCTAACGTATGAAACTGTAACCTCTCTGTACATCAGTTTGATAATAAAAATTTGAAGAAAAAAAAAAGAATATCCTCCTTTGGTCTCACTGTGGGAATGTCTAGAATCCTATACAATTTCTCATGTCCAAGTGTCAGGCATTTATCGTAAGACTTCCAATGGAGTCCTAAAACTGCAAACTCCATATACAGGCACGGCGATACCTCAAAAATTGATCTGATAAACAATGGAAACTTCTACTAAGTGACTTTCAGGAGGGTAGCACATAGGGCATGGACATGCTAGGAAAGGCAGAGTGGAATATCTCAAGATGTCCTCATTGAGGGCAGAACAGCAGGCAATTTTCCATTCAGTATTTTCATCTTGTGGTTCTACCATCTGCATCCAGCTAGTAGATGTGGGAGAGAAAATGAAGCCCCACCTACTTCTTAGAACCCTGGCCCGTTTGTGCATGTGACTGCTGACTACCTGGCAGGGAGGAGTTGGGGAGGAAGGAGATGGTAAGCTCTTGGAAGCCACCTCCCAGCAACAACTCTACTGCAGAAAAAAAAAAAAAAGGAGAACTTTTCTGATGATTCATTAGCTGTTACTCCTGTACAAATCACTATCTTGGACATGCTTAGGCTTTATTTCTACACCCACTTATACTGAAATAGAATGGCCAAACCACTATTCAGGATGTTGTGAACTAGGGATTTTTGTTGTTGGTTTACTATGTGTCATTTTAATATAGATCCTATAACTCAACTAGCAAGACACCAGCTACTTAGAAAATTTCTACATTTATCATGTTCCAATGACTGAGTATGTAATTTTATTTCTTGGTAGTTCAGGAGGAAAACATTAGTAATGAATTTCACAGGTTGCCTATTAATTTTCCATTTTCAACTTAGGGTTACATAACCACTAACACAGTTATGTTTGTCTCCAAATCCCTGAATTTGCACATACAACCCTTTGGTTGCTTAACTACCCAAGTGGAAAGAACAACAATTGGTCATCTACAAACAGATTTGTGAGTCGGAAGAGGGCCCTTCACCAAAACTAGGCATGCAAATATTTAAGACTAAATTTGAAAATAGGCAGTAATCTCAAGTAGCTAGTTAGAAGCAGTTGCTCGCAGTTACCTGATAATCTCTCATCACCAAATCCCCCAACCAACTTCGATCCATTCTCTGGCACGAACCCCTCACTTGTCTCTTTAAATGTTCTGATGGTGGCTGAAATTTATAGCCTTAATGCTGACTCCCAGAGAACCTTGTTTTGTCCTTCCAGTACCAGTTACATTCTGTCTTAGTAGTTTGGGTACTACTAAGAATCTCTCCTTCTTGATAATAACTTCCCTGAAATTATATATCTAATTTATGTGTTTATATAAATATATGTATATATTCCCACAACATCTGCCTGTCATATAATCAATGTCTAGCATTTCTTTATTTTTATTTGAATTAGGTCGTTACAGATGAAACTGGGCACCATATGAGGCCACTGTCAGTCCTTCTACATGTCAAGCTGCAGGATACCCATATTGCATTTGCTAGGTCAGGCACATCTAGGCTGCTCATTCCCTTCCCATACACCCTCCACTTCTGTTTTCCTTTTCAGCAAAGCTGCTGAGGTCATTCAATCTTGTTTCTACTGCTTCCCGTGCTAGAAGGGGAACTTGAGAAGGAAACCAAAGCCTTGGCCTGCCCTTGCCCTTAGCTTCCTTGTTTCCTTTCTTGGTTTCCCATATTGCTCATGAAGTACACAAAGATGCTCCTAAGTGTCTGGGCTTCCTCTGTGGCCTTCTCTTCCTAGCCCCACTCACACACAGAGGTCAAAAAGATCATCCTGCTCTTCAATATTTTGTAGCCAAAACCCAGACGGGCCTTTCAGGTGTGATATCTGTGAAAGTCCCAACTTTACAACAAAAAAGAAAGAGGAAGGAACCCAGGGAAGTAACATGGTGTGTTGGAAAGAACCATCTACTCAGGAACTAGAAAAGCTCAGGTTTGAGCTCTGGGTCTTCCTTCTCGTCCAACTGACTTCACAAGCTAAATAAGTATCTGGCAACTTATCATCTGGGCTAGATTTAAAATCTTCTCCAGTGAATTAAGTGATCTTTCTTCTACTCAACCCATTAGCAAAAGCTTAAGTGAACACTCTATGCTCATAAAACAGATTTCTACTTTTGAACAAATGTGACAAGTAAAACAAAACTTTCCTAGACAACCACCTGCCCTGTTCTTTCCAAACCTTTACCCTGGGCAGGACAAGAAGCTTCCTTTCTTCTACTTTAGCTTTCAATGAAGGAAATATCAACCTCAAATGAAGAAAACTTCCATTTCTGAGCTTTAGTTGGGGTCAAGTGTTCTGTTAGCTGCCAAGATGTTCTAACAGGCTCCTCACAGTAGGAGTTAAGGAATTATCTGGTAAAAGAAAAGAACTGAAAATGCTCTGCATACTAAAATGAAAAACGATTTCCCTTCTGGGAACAGTACTATGGTACAGATATGTTTGTTTTATTTAAGGAGGAAATAAGGGTTTCTTGTCCTTTGTTTAGAAAATTTTGTCTCTAAGAACTGCTGCTTTTTCTCTGTTTGCACATGTGTGGGGTGGGCATCATGAATAAGTGTTGCAGACGTGGGAGGTGGAGGAAAGATGTTCACCTACCCAAAGCCTGTAAGGTTCAAAATTTCTGCACAACTTGGTGAAGAAGAAACTTTGAACTGGACATTTCCCAGAGAACTGGAGCTTGCTAGAGACTTGTCTCACTAAAATTCCATAGAGTTTTTCCTGACTAGATTATTTAGACTCTGGGAAATGCTGTTGTTGTATCATTAGACTCTAAGGTCAGACAGAAGGAATAGGGTTGAACCTAAGGCCATCTGGTAAGGAAGAAGTAAAGCAAAGTTAAGATCTCCCAGGTAAACCAGATGATTATAGGTTACCCCTGTAATCCTAACTACTCATGAAACTGGGGATCTTGGTTTAAAACCATCCCAGGCAGCAAAACCCACTAGACTTCATCTCCAAAATAACTAGCAAAGAATAGGGCTGGTGGCATGGCCCAAGTGATAGAGGGTCAGCCTAGCAAGTCATCAAGTAAGCACAAGGCTCTGAGTTCAAATTCCAGTATTGCTGGGGAACAATAATCTTCCAGGTGGCTTGGCTTTTCCTCTTTCTTTTTCCAACCCTGAAGGGAAAATAATGGAAAGGGTTTCTGATAAAAGAGAAGGAACAAGTCAGGTGAGATTGAGAGTATCTACAGTCCCAGAACTTGACAAGTGGAGGAGGAAGAATTTCAAGTTTGAGACCAGCTTGGACTATACAGTGAGCTCCATTCAAGTGAGCCTGAACTCCGGTGGGAGAGCCTGTCTCAAAAAAAAAAAAGGTGGGGGGGGGGGGGAGGAAGCCAGCAAGAAGAGTAGCACTAAGCCATTAAAGAATGGTTTCTCTCAATGAGAACAGGGAAGTCTTGGGAACACTGACAAAAGCTTAGAACAGACAGGTGTCTACAGAGGGACCCCAGGAATAGTTTAAATTTCCATCATGGTTTTACTTTGCCCTACTAGGCCATGCAGTTTTCATTTGGGATAATGTCATCCTCATAGGGGTAAAAATGGCTTCTTGGCTGATGAAGAAAAGCCTAGGTATTAATGAGGCACAAACTTCCAAAAGACCAGAGTAAATAAATAAAAACACAGAAAAACTGTGGCACTTAAACTCCCTATGCAGGGGAGGGGCTGGAGGTGGGACACAATTTGGAGAAAAATGTCTACAGGATCTCTTTATGGGAGATGATGATAAGAAAGTATAGTAAACGATCAGGTGTAACTTCCATTTCATATGGTTTGTCCCTGTGTAATTCCCTCCTCACTGCTATCTTTTCATGCTGTAATTCTACTTAAAGATCTAAAGATCTAAGGATCACAGTTTGAGGCCAACCTGGGCACACAAATCTGAGACTCTTGTCTCTAATTATCCAGCCAAAAGCCAGAACTGGAGGCATGGCTCAAGTGGTAGTGCCAGTCAAGCAAGCAAAGCCAAGCAAGAGTTCAAGCCTTTCTTGGCACACAACACACAAGTTTTGTATTAGAGTAGATATGGGGAAGTTAGGTCTCTCCATCAGCTCCCAGCTGGAGCCACCATGAGACTATCAGGAGGCCTGGGATCTAGGCCTACTTCACTGAAAGGCAGAGAGCTATGAGAGGAATCACTGGCTGTCAGGAAGGCAAATGAGAAACTGACCAGAGGGCTAGTTTCCTTTGTGTTAAACTGTGGTCAGGTCCACAATGGGCAGTATCAGTATCCCCTGGGCGCTTGTTAGAAATGCAGGCTATCAGGTCCCATCCCAGATCTGCTGAATCAGAAACTGCAAGTGAGAGCCAGCCATTTGGTTTATGATAGCCCCTCAAACCTGCAGCCACTGGACATGATGGTAGGTGACCCAAGTGAATCAGGAGGCAATTTTCAGGAGAAAGAAAAGAAATGGAAAATGGAAGTTTAGTAAACAAAAACATTCCATTCTCTAGTGTGCAATCACCTTTACTTTTTTTCTTTAAGATCTTACTAATATAAACATGGTTCGTTTTCAACCAAGAAAGACCACAACTCCCTAGTCAGCTATGCTGAGCACTAAAGGGTAAGGGAAGCTTGCAATTAACTGGCTAATTAAAGCCTCGTCAGTCATCAAGGCAGGCAAGTCAATCAATCTCAAACTTGTTTGACTGGTTTGCTATCTCCACTGATCACCTAAGCCAAATAATCAGCAGTCACTTTATTTTGTTCTGCGTTGTCATGGTAGAAATATTCACAAATTATTCCTAATTGATGCCTGAAAGATTAACTTGAAACTCAAGTCCCTACACAGGAAAAACTAAGTGGTCTATATTGGATCCCACTATTGCTGTAGGGTAAGATCCAAGTTCCAATGTTCTGACCTTCAAATGATCAAGTGCAATTTTTTTAACTCTTTCCTTCCCTATGAACTACATTATTTTGATTTTTAGCTTTTTTCCCCATTTATAAAGTATTCATGCAATTTGTCCCGGAAACATGTTATTCTTTGTGTAAAAATAAAACAGATTGGATGCAAATTATGTGGTAATAACCCCCTTCAGTGTTTACCTTCTATGGCCACTACCAGTGTGTGAACTTGCTAATTCATAGACAACTCTGGTAAGGAGGTGGCTAAATTTAATCCAGAAAGCTGTTGAGTTCTTCCCACCCCTGAATTTCAAACACACACACACACACACACACACACACACACACACACACACACACACACACACGTACACCAACATTATTGCCTTCCTTCTCTAACTAGGCCAGTTAGTGTGACGTATTTGCAATAATGTCTACCTATTTTCTCAGCAGATTGTGTTGGTCTTAATGATATATGGAATTTCAGGTCTGAATGGAGACCATATAGCTTTTTGGAAGTTCATATCACTTCTCCATATGGGAGCCTTTTGAATCAGACCCTTGTGTAGATTTGTACAGAGATCTACCTTAAGCCAACTTCCTCTCCTAATCTCCTGCCCATGTGTAGGCTGGTTTGGTATGTGAAGACCAGACATTACTGCAAAGGAAAGGAACTGCTCTTGCAAAATGGACAATCTAGTCTTTCTTTATCCAACCCATTGTTTTGTGAAGTTCTTTCTCCTTCTTGAACAGGTGGGGATGTAAGACACTAAGAATCTAATTTTATTATCAGGTGAATATATATGTAAGAAAACTAGCCAGGCACCAGTGGCTCATGCCTGTAATCCTAGCTACTCAGGAGGCTGAGATCTGAGGACTTCAGTTCAAAGTCAACCCAGGCAGAAAAGTCCCCTTGAGACTCTTATCTCCAATTAATTGCTCAAAAACTGATAGTGAAACTGTGGCTCAAAGCACTAACTAGCCTTGAGCAAAAGTGTGCAGGGACAGTACCCAGGCCCTGAGTTCAAGCTCCACAACCAACAAAAAGAAAAAGTAAATTAGTTAAATTCTCTTTGTTACTTGTAATATTGAATTAGCCAAAAAATTCACACTTAGGGGCAGATGTGTACATTTTATTCCAGATATGCAGTAGGACTCAGCAGCATCTCTGTGTTCCAAAACAGTTCTCTTTTGGTTTAAGCTCTAGAGGAACCAATGGAGCTACATCAGGAATTCGAGCCTGAGCTGCAGATAACAAGAGCTCAAGTTTATTGAGCACTTACCATTTCCCAGGCACTAACCTTAATGTTCTACACATATTCACTAGGACTTCATAACAACCTGACAGCATAGGTACTCTCTTTATCATGTCACAAAGGAGGAAAGGCAGGTCCAGGATAATTAATAACTTGCATAAGGTCTCCTAGCTGGTGAGTGGTCAGTTCAACCACAGCTCTAAACACATCTTGGAAAAGTCTCCCCTCTCTCAGAGCTTATCTACCAAGCCCCCACTCACCCTCCTCCTCATGTACTTTCACACTGTGGGGATTGTTAAACTGAAGCCCTGGCTGTCTTCAGTCTCCTTTGTTTCCTGAGGCCTGGATGGCCTGGCCTCTGGCTAGAGTCACAGGGCAGGCTCAACATCTGACAATGCATTGGTTACACTGCCTTCCAAAGGGGACTAATTTCATGCTGAGCTTAGTGATGCATGCAAGAGTATCTTCTCTGCCTACAAGCAGTTGTCCAAATGGTGTAAGTGACTGGTTAAACACAGGAAATTGAGGCACTCTAACAAAGCAGAAGCAACTTACTTCATTAGCTGCTTCCATTTAAAATGCGACAAAGGATAAGCCTTATTTCGACTCCTGGTTCAGCCTGATAGCTCATTTGTCATACTGTGCCTTCTCTTGGGAATTTTCTCTCCCAGAGGGTCTCCTGGGGAGCTGTGCTCACTCTGTATCCAAACCAAAGCAGACTGGCAGAGTGCTGCCAGAACACATTTCTGTTAGGAGCAGGTGGTACTCCTCCTTCCTCCTTCCCCTAAATCTGAGACAATTAGAAGTTCAGATGAATGGACCCTGACTCATCTGTCCAGCCTTGAGAATCCTGCACAATTAGTTATTCGTTCACAAAGCCTGCAGATTGACAAAGAGCCTGTCCACGAATAGCAAATCCACTGCCCTTCTTCCCACTCCAGCAAACACTTGTGTCAAGAGCAACAGGAGGTAGCAATTGTTCTGTTTAACATTTGTCCCCTTGATACCATATTGGGTCTGCTCTAGCTGTGCCAGAATCCAAATCTATGTAACAGTCCTACAACAGACTTATATTTGTCACATCCACCTTGCATAATAATAATCAAGGTTATCATCCAAAACTTAAGCTCAATCATAAAGATCCTTGTATGACCCAACTGTGGCAAAAATAATTTCCCCTCCCTCCACAATCAGCATGGACATATAGTTCCTGCCCTTAGGCTTCTGAAGCAAAAGACAAAGACTCCTGTCCTCATGAGACTCTATAATGCCTTATTCTGGTGTCCAAGAATCTCAGAACATTCAGTGGGAATTATTTTAATTTAAGAAATACCCATGACAGCTGGTTTGGGGGCAACTTTTCTAAACATGCTGCAACAAAATTGGCAATGTTAACTAAAATCACACCCTGTTCCTCAGACACGTGACTCAAATTTTTCTTTACTACAGTAAATCTGTATCCGGAACATGGAAGCTTGTAAGATTAGCAATGCCAGCCCAACCTTAAAGACAGCTTTCCAGGATGGATTACATTTTCTAAAAGAACAATATTTATATTCAAGAGGAACAGTAACAACAAACTTCAGTTGTCAACCTGAATATTTGAATAGTGTTCTTCCTTCTTTCCTTCCTTCCTTCCTATGTCCCCCTCCCCACCCCCAGCCCTCTCTCCCCATCTCTGTTTTTGGCACAAGTTTTTGCTATGTAGCTCAGCATGGTCTCAAACTTGAGAGCCTCCAGAGCACTGGGGTTATACCATCATGCTCAGTAAAGTAAAATTTTATTTTATATTTTATTTTTCAGCTGCTTAGGATCAAACCCAGGGTCTTGCACATGCTGGGAAAGCATTATATCTTAATGATGTGTTCTAACAAAAGCTAATAAAACAAATCAATTCCAAAAATACCAAAATAGATTCCAAAAAAAGCACCAAAATAAGAAGAGAAAAAAAAAGAATCCACAAGTTAACACATTAGGTATCCTATGCTTGATACTTCACATTATTCAACATATACCTATTCCATATTTACTATGTCCTAGGCAATGTCCTAAATGCTTAGCCAAAGCTAACCTTTACATTTACAATCTTCTTCGGGAAATTTTCAAACTTTTTTCTCTTTTCGTGTGTGTGTGTGTGTGTGTGTGTGTGTGTGTGTGTGTGTGTACAAGTACTAGGGCTTAAATTAAAGGCTTTGTGCTCTCACTCAACTCAACTTTTTTGCTTATGGCTAGTACTCTACAACTTGAGCCATACCTATAGTTTCTGATTTTTGCTGGTTAATTAGAGATCAAATTAGAGATCAGATCAGTCTCTCAGATTTTTTATTTTTGCCTGTGCTAGCCACCAATTGTGATTCTCAGATACTCAGCCTCCTGAGAAGCTACAAATACAGGTATAAACTACAGGAGGCCAACATACACTTTTTTTTTTTTTTTTTGAGGCAAGGACTGGTCCACATAGGCCTTCAGTGTAATACAAGCCTTGATATATAACCCAGGCTGGCCTTAAACTTGTGTGTGATCCTCCTCTCTCTGCCTTCTGTATACTGGTATTGATGATGTGTACCACCAAGGTCAGATTAAATTTTACACAGCTCTGATGGTATTATTTTTGTAGGGGACTTATAGGAGTTATACCTTTGGGAATACTTTCCTGCTACATCACTAAAATTAGTGTTACAAAATGTTTCTGTATAGCTTTTATCCCCTGAACATACTGATTTCCTATCTGGTCACTAGTCTTTTTTTTTGGCCAGCCCTGGGCCTTGGACTCAGGGCCTGAGCGCTGTCCCTGGCTTCTTCTTGCTCAAGGCTAGCACTCTGCCACTTGAGCCACTTCTGGCCATTTTCTGTATATGTGGTGCTGGGGATTCGAACCCAGGGCCTCATGTATACGAGGCAAGCACTCTTGCCACTAGGCCATATCCCCAGCCCCTGGTCACTAGTCTTATGTGGTTTAAAATTAGAATGAGTGTGTCTTTAAATGTTTGTCCTACTCTTAACTTGCCTACTTTGAGCATCTTATTATTCAGCTGTGTATTTCCCAGGTTCTGTTACATATGATTACAGTCACAATATGAGATTCGAAGAAAAGATGTTTGCCTTAAAGTTTTAAGAGTTTGCTTTTCTGGCAGCTGGGAATATGGCCTAGTGGCAAGAGTGCTTGTCTTGCATACATGAAGCCCTGGGTTCAATTCCTCAGCACCACATATATAAAAAACAGAAGTGGCACTATGGCTCAAGTGGTAGAGTGCTAGCCTCAAGCAAAAAGAAGCCAGGGACAGTGCTCAGGCCCTGAGTTCAAGGCCCAGGACTGGCCAAAAAAAAAAAAAAAGTTTGCTTTTCTGTCCGAAGTTTCACAGAAATTCAAATAAAGCAAAGCAGCCCAGGAGTGACAAAGACATTTCCTGTGAAGTCAGACAGTACCAGGATCAAATCTTCAAATCCTACCTGCTTCTTACTAGCTGTGTGGTCTTGAGTGGATTAATTAAAGTAACACAGTGAGAATTAATTTTTAAAAATCCTGTGATTTGAATATTTTTCATCCTTATCAAAATTCATGTTGAAGCTTGGTCCCCAATGGAACAGTGGTGAGGGTTGGTGGGGCCTCTGCAAAGCATTTGCAGACATGAGGGATTTGCCCTTTTGAATGGATTTTCCCCCTCAGAAATACTGAGGGTTCAACTCTCTTGTCCTCTCTTCCACACATAGCTACTGGACATTCTGCTTTTTTTTCCTCACCGTGCATGAGGTCATCCTTAGAAGCAGAGGGATACTGGTATGATGCATTTGGACTTTGTAACTATGACCCATAGTACTTCCAGGAAGGACTGAGAACAAATTGAACTCAGTACAAGCAATAAAGTTCAGAGGATCTGGGAGACCTTGAATTGTAGAGCCACATCTTTTCACTTCCATCCCTCATGGAGGTCTTATTACACGTGCCTAGGGTGAGACCAAAGGCCTTCAGTGCTAGCTTGACCAAAGAGTTCTCAGTGGCTCCATGAAGCACCATTTCCAGAATGTTCTTTAGGTATGCTACATAACGACTTCTGTTATTAAATGCAACATAATTCTGATATAGATATGTGTGTCACTTGATTCAAATACTCTCAGAATGATCAGGAGAAGAAGATAGGAGAGAAGAGAGTAGAGTTCGGGCACCCGGCAGAGTACTATCCCTTAGCTTTTTCACTCAAATTGGCTCTCTACCACTTGAGTCACACTTCTACTTTTGGCTTTTTCCTGGTTACTTGGAGAGAAGTCTCTCATGGTTTTTCCTGACTTGGCTGGCTTCAAACCATGATTCTTAGATCTCAGTTTCTAGAGTATCTAGGATTACAGGTATGAGCCACCAGCACTCAGCTTCTCTACTCCTTTGAAGAGGACAAAATGTATCCCTTAGTAATTCTGTCTGGCTATTTTGTGAGATTCAGGATGTTTTGAAGAGGAAATGCCACCCTGACTCCAAACTCAAGTTAAAGCTACAGCTAGTAAAATCAGAGAGTGTCACAGGCCACTTTAATTCTGAGCTGTCATATTTTAGTGGCTTCTCATTTGAGAGTACCTAATTACCTTCAAATTATCTTGTATCATTTCACAGTTAAATCTGATTATGAGCTAGAACTTCCAGGGAGATTGTAGTTGCACATGCAAACTATATTTGAATTCTTATTTATTTTCTTTGGATGATTTGTTTCCTAAACCCTCAGATCAGCTATTTCCCAGATAACTATCCTAGGGTACTAGGAAAATTTAAATGGAAAAGAATAGTGCTGTTTCACATTAAGAGACATAATTCACCTACA
Source organism: Perognathus longimembris pacificus (assembly GCF_023159225.1). Lineage (NCBI taxonomy): Eukaryota > Metazoa > Chordata > Mammalia > Rodentia > Heteromyidae > Perognathus > Perognathus longimembris. Next base: position 19,782,859 of record NC_063168.1, on the reverse strand, counting down.
TAGAAACCCAGCTAGTATTCTGTAGGGATGTGTCTTTCCAAGAACATCTGAAAATAGTTCTTTAAGAAAATGTAATTCATCTGACCTCTGACTGCTTAATTCTACCCCAATGTATGTGTGTTCATGTACATGTGGGTATGTGTGCTTTCTATACCTATTTTAATAGCAGAGAAAGAGGTTCTTAAGGGGCCTCTGTCTTGGATACTCTGAGTGAAAATGACTTGGAAACTCCCTGGATATATTGTGATCAACAGTTCTATTTTCAGTTTTGACAGCTTTAATGCTTCTAAACCAGCAAGCTCCCAACATTCTTCTTTCTAAAGAGGAGCAGTGATTTTGTTTACATGTGTAGTCAGTGTGATAACTATCTAAATTTGTTTCTACCAGATCTTTGATCTCTGTAGCATAAACTGATCAAATGCATCCCTTTCATAGAGTCAAATGCCTTGCAGATCCAGGTCAGGGGTCATTTCCTTGGAAGAAATCAGAAGACTTAAGGAGGTCGTAACGCCTGGTTTTCTTCACATACAGCAGCCATAGGGGATAATCTCACAACCTTCAGTCTCCCAATTCCCACTAGCTGCGTGATTACTTCCTTGATGTCCTTATAGTCCATATGCCTTTATTAAAGGTCTATTAAAGTAGGGCCTCGAGCATAGTTTCTCACCATCATTACACTAGTAAGTGGGGAAAACAGTCACTAACAAGGACATATGGATATAACAAACAAATATAATGCTTACATACATACTGACAGACAGATATACAGACATACATAGCTATGTGTATGTGTGGCTATTTAATCTTAACCATAAGACAAATTAAAAATTCAGTCCCTCAAGCCTAGAGCATTACAGTGAATATGCCATAGACAGACATGGGAAAAATATAATGTACCCTGAAAGTCATTATTAGTGTATGAGGAATGGGATTTGTATTAATTATTTAATTACATCAATCCATGATTTCATGATTTCATACAGTCTGAACTTTTAATTACACATTAAGCTAGCACAGTGTTTCAAAGGAATAAAATTCAGTTCAGTGAGATCTTTTTGTTTCAACAGCTAAGCTTTATTGATTTATTTGTAGTATTTTTTAAGTTGTAGTGTTCTTTTTTTATGTTTTATTTTTTGCCTGTCCTGGGGCTTGGACTCAGGGCGTGTGCATTGTCCCTGGCTTCTTTTTGCTCAAGGCTAGCACTCTACCACTTGAGTCACAGCGCCACTTTGGGCTTTTGGTTTATGTGATCCTGAGGAATCGAACCCAGGGCTTCATGCATACTAAGCAAACACTCTATCACCAAGCCATATTCCCAGTCCTGTAGTATTTTTTTTTTTGGAAACAAGATCTTCCTATGTAGTTGAAACTGGCCTCAAACTTGGAGTACTCTTGCCTTAGCCTAAATGCTAGGATTACAGGTGTATCCTATTTTTTAAATCAAGAATTTCAGTTCCAATTATTGTATTCTACAAATGACACATTTATTTTTGAGAGCAGTAACTAGTAAGTTTCCAGAGATTAGAAAAATAAAATTATAGCAATTAAATAAATGTGGTAACTTGATTTAAATTCCAAACAAGCAAAAGCTTTTTTGTTTTGTTGTTGTTTGGGGTTTTTGCAGTGTTGCAGGGCAAACCCAGGGTCTTTTACATGCTAAGCATGTGATCTACCACTGAGCTATACCCAGAGCCCTAGCAAAAGCCTCTTTAGTAATGTCTATGTTAGAAAAGGATAAGAGAATCGTGAAGATGATAGAAGAGTATGGCAGGTGTTCAGATTCAGGTACACAAATTCAGGATAAAGTGAGCAAACCAGGAAAAATTTACAAATGCAAATACCTACCAGGCTTCTTTTAGAGAAAGTGAGATCAAAGTACCATGGCTCCTGTTGGCAAACTAGACTTCATAGTCCCATCTATCTCCATATCTCAACAGAAAAAGGAAGATTCTACCCTGCAAAATTATGATTGGCTTTACAACCCATATTTTAAATCAGATATCACACATTTTTTCCAGTCTTTATCATAAAATGCTAAACCCATCTTCTGAATAAGTCATGTCATTACACTTTCTTGGTTACAGTAAGTTAATTAAAGCAATGAATAAAAATATTATTTTATTTCTTTCAGACAAAGTCTTACTGATCTCAGACTTCCTATCCTCCCACCTCAGTCTTCCAAATGAGAAGATTACAGATATGTACCACTACAGCAGGCTCAAGCATTGTTGACAAGTAACATTTTAATCGAAGTATTGTTGACAAGTAACCCTTTTTAAAAATGCCAAAACTAGCTGGGTGCTATTGCCTCATGCTAGTAATCTTAACTACTCAGGAGGCTGAGAACTGAGAAGCCAGATCTTGTGGTTTGAAACCTGTCCCAGGAAGTAAAGTCTATGAGACTCTTATCTCCAATTAACCACCAAAAAGTCAGAAATGGAGCTGAGGTTCAAGTGGTAGAGTGCTAGCCTTGAGCAAAAAAGCTCAAGGACAGTGACCAGGCCCTGAGTTTAAGCCCTAGGACTAGCACCCCCACCCCCCAAAAAAAGCCAAAACAACTTGTCAACCTAGCAAAAGCATTATCATTACTCATATTCTAATGCCTTCAGGCTTTCATACCATACCACATATGCTCCAGACTCCAGAAGATTAGATTGTTAATTCCTTTTTAAATTTTATTTTATTTTATTGTAAAGGTGATTGATGTACAGGAGGGGTTACAGTTACATAAGTAAGGTAATGAATACATTTCTTGTTGGGCAATGTTACCTCCTCCCTCATTTTCTCCCACTTTCCCTCCCCACTACTACCCTCCCCACCAAGTTGTAAAGTCCATTTCCAACAGTGTCTTGTGAGTATCGCTGGTGGATTGTTCACCCTTTGTCCTTTGTCTCATCATTTTGATGTGCCCCTTCCCTTCCCCAAATCAGATAAACATATATACAAGACACTAAAATAAAAAACAGTGACAACAGGGGATAAGCCAAAGGAAAAATAAATGAAAGAAAAAAGAACTTCACACAGTACATTATAAAAAAAACTCTGTTTTCCACATCTTGGAGTTCATTTTGATTAGTATCATTTTAGATGGTCATATGTACATTGCTATTAAGTTGTGATCCCATACGAGGACTATCCTAGACATATGCTAATTGTTACAAATGAGGGAAACCATGGAGTCTATGTTTCTTTGGGTCTGGATGTTTTCCAACTCTCTCCATTTCCAGTGGGGTGATGTCTGTCACTCTTTCTGATGGAAGCATAGAATTCCATTGTGTGTGTATATATGCCATATTTTCTTGATCCATTCATCTACTGAGGAGCATCTGGCTTGGTTCCATATCTTAGCTATGATAAATAATGCTACAATGAACACAGTTGTGCCAATAGTTTTGTCCTGGTAGTATGGCCTTGTATGTGATCATTTGGGTAGAATTGAAGAGCCAGAAATAATCCCACAGACCTATAGCCTCCTAATCTTTGATAAGGAAGCCAAAATCATCACGTGGAAGAAAGGCAGCCTCTTCAACAAACAGTGCTGGCAGAATTGGCTATACATGTGTAGAAAACTGAAGTTAGATCTTTATTTATCACCGTGCACACTGGAATCAACTCCAAATGGATCAGACCTCAAGGCAAGATCAGATAATCTGAAAATATTACAGGAAGGGATAGGGCATACACTAGGGCTCCTTGGTACAGGTTGAAACTTCCTGAATAAAGTTTCTGAAACACAATAAATCAAAGAAAGCTTGGAAAAAATGGGATCACATTAAATTGTGGGGCTTTTGCATGGCAAAGGATATAGCTTGCAAGCTAAATAGAAAGCCCACGGATTGGGAGATCTTCGCTAGTCATATGACAGACAAAGACCTCATATCAAAAATATACCTAGAGCTCAACAAATTAAATCCCCTAAACAACAAATCCTCAAAGAAACAATTGTCTCATTAATAAGTGGGCTAAACAATTAAAAAGAGACTTCTCTGGAGAGAAATTAAGAATAGCCAATGGACACATGAAGAAATGTTCAACATCTCTGGCCATAAAAGAAATGCAAATCAAAACTACGTTGAGATTCTACCTCATCTCAGTTAGAATGGCCATTATCAAGAAATCTAATAATAACAGATACTGGTGAGGATGTGGCCAAAAGGGAACACTACTATATTGTTGATGGGAATGGAATGTAAACCGGTTCAACTACTCTGGAAAACAGTATGGAGGTTCCTCAAAAGACTAAACATAGAGCTCCCCTATGACCCAGCAACCTTACTCCTGGGCATTTATTAATCCTTTTTAAATACAAATTACAGGGATTATACCAGTACCTGCTTAATTGCTCTCAGATTTACTCTTCCAGTAACCAGTCAGCTTTTTTTGTTTCATGATTTTTTTACTTATCAAATGAATGTCAAAATTGACATTGTATGGTTTACCTGCTTGGCTTTTTGAAGGTCTTGCTTCTTAGAGGATAATCTTAGAGGCAAGTTTATCCATAAAGAACTTTGAGGAATGAGATGAGAAGAATAAGAGTCAGATGAGTTAAGAACTGAAAGTTCTAAGCAGCTTTATCAAGGTGGATAATCCATGGATTACAACCATGGATTTTCTACATGGACATCCAGGACCAGCCAAGCCCTTGGCAGCCTGACACACTAATGACCACTGCTTTGTGAGGGTGGGAACTTCTTCTGTCTTCTAGATTGATGTATTTGCAATGATGTAAAGCTGAGAAAGAGATAGTAAATAAAAAAGGATAAATTGTGATAAGCCCAATTGGAAATATTATACATGTAAGCATTTTTTAAATAAGTGTTTCAAAGACTGTACATGTTGGGCTCTCGTGGCTCATGCCTTAATCCTAGCTATACAGGAAGCTGAGACTCAAGGATCATGGTTTGAACCTGGCCCAGGCAGGAAGGCCTTTTAAGACTCTTTTTTTATTGTTATTATAAAGACAATATACAGAGGGGTTACAGTTACATAAGTCAGGTAATGAGTACATTTCTTTCTGTCACCCATTCCCTTGCTCTCTTTCCATTTTTCCCTCTCACAAAAGTTGTATAGTTCATTTGTTCAACCTTAAGAGACTTATCTCCCATTAACCAGAAGAATACCAGAAATGCAGCCAAAGCTCAAGTTGTAGAGCACCAACCTTGAGCAAACAAGCTAAGTGACAGTGCCCAGGTCTTGGGTTCAAGACTAGTACTGGCACATGCGTGCATATGTGCGTGCACACACACATAGAGACACACACACACAACCATACAATTCCAACTGGTTACCATCTTTAAAGTAGCTAGTTGGAACTTCTGCTTCAGAGGACAGCTTGAACTTAGGGTAGTGACAAGGTAGCCATTGGCTAGAATAACCTCAAGAGCATTTTGTTTCAGTAAATGTCATAAGGAATCCATTAAAAAGTGGTTAGGGAGTCCTTTGGAGCACAATTTTTTCATGTTTTGGATTGTAAAATTTATTTCATTTTCAGCTAACTTGCTTGGGTTTTCTTCATCTCCCTTTCCAACTACCTCAGCGTTCTCTTGGCTTGATGAAGGCTACATTCTTGAATGTCCCATATGAAGTTCTTTCTAACTACTGGTACTATCCCAAACCACGGAGAACATTTATAATTTGCTCAAACTTTGGGTGAAACAATAGCCATCAAAAAGGGACTATGCAGTAAATCTTCTGTTGGCTCTGAAGGCACTACATCTCTGCAGATGATTTTCCTACAGGTGGTATTCCCACTCCTAATGGAAACAGTATTTAAATTGATTGGGTTTACATTACTCTAGTGCAAGCTGGTACTGTTTAAGCCCTATGTAATTTGGGCAAGTAAATAATGTCTCCACTAAGTTTCCTTATCTTTTAATGTGAATGGTGATGCTACCTAGTCAATAGGTTGTTAAAAAGCATGTACTGATACATAAAAGAATCAGTGTATGTCAACTAGAAAAGAATATATAACATCTAGTCTGTTACACTTTCCCCAATCATTTACTCCTCATTCTGAACACTGGGGATTCCACAGTCACACCACTGAGAAACTTGCTGATATTGCTAGGATAGATGAGTATAGATGAGGGGAAAAATGGATTGAAACAGAAATGACAATTGATATTTATTAGGTGTTGACCCTGTGGCAGTGTGGTAAGTGCCTGTCTTGTATGTATGAAATTTCATTTACTTCTCATATCATTGATGAACTCCCACGAACTCCATTTTGAAAATGATTCATGTGGTAATTTCTTTTTGAATCTTTCAATCTAGTTGAGCCAGACCTAAGTTCTCCAGAACCCTTTCCCTTGTATGATTCTGGGTCTGATTTGACCCACTGCTTTCAATTTGGAAGGCAGAAGTAAAGCTGCAGCCACTCTGATTAGAAACTCTGGTTAGAAACACTAATAGAGTTGCCAATAGATTCTAACCGATGGTTCCATACCATTCCATGCCCTGCCATTTTGGAGGACCCTTTGGCCCCAATGATCGAACACAGATGATACTTGACCTTAAACTTTCTGAAGCCAGAGCTCCTTTGAGATCCTCCACCAGCTTTCCACTTATAGCCCCATTTCACCAGCTGGACATGCCATTTTCTCAGACAGAATGATAGGTGGACTTCCTGATCTTCCCTTACCCACTTCAGACCTTCCTCTCCCCAGTGCCTCCCACAGTGGCTGCTCCATTTCCCCAATTAAACTTTAATTGGTACACAGTAGTGGCATCTAATAAGATTAAGTGTCTTAAGGTCACCTGGTTAGTAAAACCACACAGCAAGACTGAAATTTTAATCTGCTCTTGATAACGTTATGCAGAGAGGAGAGAGAAAGAGAGAGAAAAAGAGCAAGGGGGAGGGAGGAACAGAGAAAAAATCTAACTTGGAAGATAACGAATAGAGATAGAGGAAGGGCAAATGGAAAGAAAGGAGGAAAAGGTGGAGGGAGGGAACCATAAAAAAAAAAAAAAGTTGAACATTGGAGAGGGAACAAAGGTAAAAAGGAATAGAAGCTAAAGTTTGACAATCCTTCCCTTCCCCTCTCACTTTTTTTGCATACAGGAGGAATTCCAAGCCTGGTTGATATATGGCAGATGACTGAAGAGTTCTAATGCTCAGTCACTGAGAAGCAAATCTACTTTTAGTTTTATTCTTCCATTAGAAATTGAGCTGAAATTTTTATGTAAGTAAATTTGTTGTTGCTTTCGAAAGAGGACCTAATAATTTCTCTAATTACTCACTCTTTAGTCATTGTTAATTTGTTTTTACAGCCTTACATAAGTCAGTGATAAAATGCTCATAAAGCAGCCACCTTTACTATAGATTTTATCTATGAGTTCAGAAATCAAATACTTTATGCAACAAAACAATGACTAATAAAGTAATTACAGTACATCATGTTCAACTGGGGTGATTATCAATTTAAATATATGATATTCCACACATGGGATGTGGCAATATTTGAACATAATTCCAAAATAGAGGTGTGAAATAATCATTGTCCATGTGACAACTGGTTTACTCTTGATATTTACTATGTATTATATTACAGCTGCCAAGAAGTCATGGAAATTAAAAACAAGGTAAATTCTGTTGAGTTTTATTTTCTACTTTGAGACATCAGGATAAAGAAAGTGCTTTTCAAATGTCGTAATGTGCATGGAGGCCGGAGGACATTCTGCCTGTCAGGACAAATCATCTCACATCCAATGTCATCCCATATGACTGCCATGTACAGTTCCTGGCTTGCTCTCAAGCACTGGTCAGCAAACTTTTAGTAAGAGTGTGCCAGGAGAACAGGTTTTACCAGAAGACAGTAATAGAAGAAAGATGTGGTCTTCTTGCCTCAGATCATCCCCTCTCCTAAGACCCTTTCTCCTTGAAGCTTCAGGATGCTGCAGGCCTTGACTAAGTATCAGGTGATAAAGGGCTAAGGAGACACAAACTTGCTTTCATAATTGGTCATCCTTCACCTATCCCAAGATGGGGCTAGGAAGAGCAGGCTCAGCTCAATATATTGTTTTAAATGCAGTTATTTTGAAAAGCTACTTCTTTTCTAGATTTATTTTACCATGTTACAGGTTCAGAATGGTACCAGAAGGCAAAAATTGGATTTATTATGGTTATAAATATAATTTCAAATTATACTATAAATATGATCTTAATTTTATCATAGTACTTATTGTATCGCTATTAAATATTATATTATCTATTGTATAATTGTCATATAGTAACGCTTAATAATAATTAATAATTGGAACAATGATGTTCATTCCCTGAGACTTCTAAGGCTGGGTGTAGAAAATCACCCCCAAGTCCAGCCTTTCAATGTAAATGACTTTTGTCTTATTCCTCTTTGCGTATCTACACACTTCTTTCCCTATCTGTTTCCAGAGTATAGTCTTCTGTATATTTTCCTGTCTGAAGCCTCAGACATAACTTGGGTTACTATCTCCAGAGACCATGTCTTCCCCTACTCATTCTTCTGGGCAGATGTTTTTGATTAGTGAGGGCTAGGAGTTCTCCAGGATCATGAACTGTTTAGGTTCTTGTCTTCTAGACCAAAAAGAATGACAGCTTATGAAGTGTCACATAAATTCTAGAACCTCTAGGGACAGACAGGAGACATGACAGCCACTGTTGCTTCTATAGTACTGACTCCATACCATCAGCTGCCAATGAAGAGGAATTGAAGTTTGGATGGTGGTACAATACTGCTTACCAGAGCAATAGTACTGGTTATTTTAGCTACCTTAGATTGTTGCCTAAGAAAGAGCCTGGTTGAACCAAATTTCCAACCTTCTCATTACCAGCTGATATCTTGGTTCTTGTAAGAAACTGGGTATAAAAAGTATATCTTTAAGACAAGAGGTAGAACTGCCAGATAGTGTTGTACATACCTGTAATCCAAGTGCTTTGGGATGCAGAGATTGGGAGCATTTTGATTGGAGGCCATCTCAGACAAAAAGTCAATGGGACCCCAAGCTTAACAAACGAGATCTTCTATATACCCGTTAAAAGGTATATAGGAGACATGGTCCCACAGTCTGACGGCCAACCCTAAGCAAAAATATAAAACCTAATTTGAAAAATAAGTAAAGCAGTAAAGGACTAGGGACATAGCTCAAATGGTAGAGCAATTGTCTAGCAAGAAAAAGAAAGAGACAGAGACACAGAGCAAAAAAAAAAAAAAAAAAAAAAAAGGAAGAAGAAAAGCAGGAAGGTTTCAGTGACAAATGACCACTACCTACACTTTTTCACATGGATCATCATCAAGCCCCCTCCCTTGCCTCCTTATCAGGTGCCTGGCAGTTTTGTACTTTCCCCACAATGTGATCTTTCCTTTGCTCTGGTAGAGTCAATATTTTAGACACAAAACTAGTACAACCACTTTGGAGAACAGTATGGAGGTTCCTCAAAAAGCTCAACATAGACCTACCCTATGACCCAGCCATACCACTCCTAGGAATCTATCCTAAACAACAGGCCTCAGGATATCAAAAAGACATCTGCACCTCCATGTTTATCGCTGCACAATTCACAATAGCCAAAATATGGAAACAACCCAGATGCCCCTCCACAGATGAATGGATCCAAAAAATATGGTACGTATACACAATGGAATACTACATAGTGATTAGAAATGGGGAAATATTGGTATTCACAGGGAAATGGTGAGAACTTGAACAAATAATGTTGAGCGAGACAAGCCTAGAACACAGAAAACAAAGGGGCATGATCTCCTTGATATGACTGTTAAGGTGGGGGGAGGGGGAGACAGTAGAGACCAGGTCTACGAAACAAAAAACTTCTTGTCAAATGGTATTTCCCACAGGTTTGGGTCAGCGACCCTACATTATGTAACTAAAACCAAACAACTACTCAACATATAAAGGTCAAAAATAGACCTCTCAGAAGATCACAATAGCTTAAAAGCTATGTATATATGCTCATATAAGACAAAGAAAAGCAAACTCTATTGTTGACATTACATTTAAAGTCCTAGGTGAATTACCTTTGGCATAGGCCACGTAGTTACTGTATATGTTTTTGATACAATGTGTATTGTATGTATGTCTACCTGATCTAGGGAAGGGAAAGAAAAACAGGGTGTAAGATATCACAAGAAATGTACACACTGCCCTATTATGTAACTGTACCCCTTTTGCACAACACCTTGTCAAAAAAAATTTTAATTAATAAATAAATTGTAATAAAAGTAAAAAAAAATATTTTAGACACAGACCACAGCAATGGACTTTATCTTCAGCAGAAAATGAATGTATTAGCAGATCTGCAGTAGCTCCTAAAATGAAGGAAAAATCCAAGGAACTGGGTTCAAGAAATTAGCCAGAACCAAGAGAGACCAAGAGATTGGAACAGCCAAGCACGTATCAGTTTATACCAAGTCCTGTCATGTCATTGATACCTTCTTTACCTCACAAGAAGGAAAAGTGATGTCTGGGAAGCCTTGGATCCTAATGTAATTGGATCTCAACTGTGGTTTTTTTAATGTCTTTTCTTTGGTGCTGGGGATCAAACAAAGGACATTGCACATGCCAGGAAAGTGCTTTGCCACAGCTCTAATCTGTACTCATCCTGGTTTACAGAGTTTACTATGCTGTAGTTAGAGTGATAACACTAATAACTTTGTTCCTGTTAATAACTATTTTCCGGGCTGGGGATATAGCCTAGTGGCAAGAGTGCCTGCCTCGGATACACGAGGCCCTAGGTTCGATTCCCCAGCACCACATATACAGAAAACGGCCAGAAGTGGCGCTGTGGCTCAAGTGGCAGAGTGCTAGCCTTGAGCGGGAAGAAGCCAGGGACAGTGCTCAGGCCCTGAGTCCAAGGCCCAGGACTGGCCAAAAAAAAAAAAATAAAATAAAAAAAAAAATAACTATTTTCCTACTTAATATGACCAGGTTAAATTCTGTCCCTAATATATACTTTAGTTATAATAATTTGGTCAAGTATTTTATACAATTATACTAGGACTGACAAACCATTTTTGATTGTGTTCTTGGTGTGAATTACAATAACCTATTTTATAAAAGACTTAATATGTGTAGGCATAGGTAATTTACTATAGTCCTATAAATATTATCACACATTTCTACAAACAGGGAAGCTGAAACTCAATGTGGTTATGTAATTTGCCAACAAAACTAGTATAGCCAAAATTTAAAAATTTTTCCTGATTCCTCAGCCTATATGTTCCCCACTCTGCCACGCCACCTACTAATGTTGCCTCAGTAAGAAAACTGAGAGTTCTGTAGAGAAAGAAATCCATATGCAAAAGCACAAAACAAAAATAAGGAAAGCTAAAATGATTCCTTCCCATTTTGATTGAGATTCTAGATACTTGCTTGTTCCTGTGTGATGGTTTACTTTCTATTTAAGAGAAGATAACAGATGCCGTATGAGAGAAGAAAAGCAAGGTGTATCCTGATGCCAAAGTCAAAATGAACTCCACAAGATGGAAAAGGTAAAGAAGGGAATTCTCTTTATGAGAAAATTAATCTTAAGTCATGTCTACTTTCACAAAGCTTTACAAATTAGGGGAGCTATTGGAAATCTACCTTTTAAGAATTGTTTCTTTAATGAACAAGTTTGCAAGTTTTAAAAGAATTGTTCACTACTGATCTTCTTTCCTCTCTTACATGCCTTCTTCCTCTCTCTAATGACTGTAGTGCATCAATTCTACCATGCCTTTTTTTTTATTTCTTACCCCTAGTGCTTGACCAAACAATAGGGACTGAAAATACAATAATCTAGATAAATTATTAAGGAACCATAACAAGATATCATTAATCAAGTCAACAGTAGTGTCAGCCTGACATGGTGGTACATGCTTGTAATTCCAGTTGCTTAGAAGATGGAGGCAAGAGTATCATGAATTTGAGGCAAGCCTGGGCAAAGTTAGTGAAAGACAATATCTCAAAAACCAACAAAATCAAAAGAGCTGGGGTATAGTTCAAACTTAAGTGATAAAGCACTTGCTTAGAATGGGTAAAGCCCTGGGTTTAATCTCCAGAACCAAAAAGAACAAAAATAACAGCTTAAAGTTGGTGGAAGTTACAAGGCTGAAGCCTTTTCCAAAGAGTTTTTCTAGACCTTGGCCACCCTCTTAATAGGAGGAGAATCCCTCCCTTCAAGTCTACAGGGCGTTATAAGAAAGTAGATTATATTCAGCTCATATCCATTAAGGACATGATAGGTGGCTAGAAGCTTTCTTTCACATACAACATCTTAGTTTAAAAACTCCAACTGCTCAATGGCTATTAATTTCTTCACTTTTCAGAAATAGATACTTAGGATCAAAGAGGTTAAATTCTTTGCCTTAGGTTACCTAGTTAATAAGGGACAGGAATAGAAGTTGTTTTTGTATACTTGGTTCAGTATAACAACATGCTTGAGGCTAGATACTTTATGAAAATAGGTTTGCTTAGCTCCCAGCTTTGAAGATGAAAATCCAAGATTGAGCAACCTCTTCTGTATACCTTTTGGTGAGTGTTCCTTTGGGTGACACTGGCTCACAATCACCACATGGCAGAGAAGTAGGAAAGGAATTGGCCAATTGCAAAATGGCAAGCATATGAGGTGAACTAACTGTACAACAACCCTCTCTAGAAAGAACTAAAGCAATCCCTCCGAGACAGTGTCCTCAAATTCTTTCCCTAGGCCTCACCTCTTAAAACTGGCCAATTCCCAACGCCACCATGTTAGGGACTAAGCTCCAGTAGCCGAAGTCAACCCTGATCTCAATTAAAACTCAGTCCTCGTCCTACTTCCTCATGGCTCCTTCTCCACAATGTACCAACCCATGCACCACATGCTAGTAGAATTTATGGCACACCTTTGTTAGCTTATAACGTCCCTAAAATAAAGATACATTTTATAAATGACAGCTCAAATTACATGAACTATAGAAATCGTTTCTCAAAAAATATTAAATTTACCATCCCTATCCTACATCATCACTTCATACTAGGAACTCATGTTGGAGACTTCCATTCTGTTCGTAGTGATGAAAGGAAGTTGAAATCATATACTGTGATAAGTTAGAAAGACAACATCTCTGTTTTTTCTGTTCTTTTGTTTGGTTTGTGTATGTGTGTATGCTGGTTCTGGGGTTTGAACTCAGGGCATAGATACTGTTCCTGAGCTTCTTTTGCTCAGAGCTAGTGTTCTACCATTTGAGCCATAGCTCTACTTCTGCCTTTATTTGTCGTTTATTGGAGATCAGAGTCTCACAGATGTTCCTGCCCCAGCTGGCTTTGAACATCTATCCTTAGATCTCAGCCTACTCATTACCTAGGATTACAGACATGAGCCACCAAGGCCCCGCTACATCTCTTCTTTAAAAAAAAAAAAAAATCTGCTTTTTTTTTGACAGACAACTGGAAGTAATAGTAATCTGTAACTGAGTTTATTGTAGTTTGATTGGCTTCTTTCCTCTTAATCCCAAACCAAAATCACTTGAGATACAATGTAGGTTTTGATGCACTATTAAATGGAGAGTAATTAGGGATTTGAAGCCCTTTGAGAAAACTGTGGGATACTTTTGGGATACTCTCAGGGAAACGGTAAAAGAAGAAAGGAATGTATTATGGGTGGAGTTAAATGTGAAAATAAGTACTGGGAATTGGTATTTCAGACTTATAATCCTAGCTACTTAGGAAGCTGAGACTTGGAGGATCATGGTTTGAAGCCATTTCAGGCAGAAAAGTCTGCAAGACTCTATCTCCAACTAGCCAGCAAAATGCTAGACTGAGGGGGTAGCTCAAGTGGTAGGTAGAGCACCAGCTGTGAACAAGAACACCTAGCAAGAGCACAGGCCCTGAGTTGAAGCCCTACTTCTAGCATGTACGCGTGTGCACATGCATGTACGTGCACACACACACATCAAATACAATACAGTATATTAAAGTGGAAATAAGCATTTTAAAAGAACAAGTTATACATTAAATATAGACCATACATTATAAAGATTATTGTAAAGAGAATAAGGCCAGTAGGATGATGATGCTAACAGCAAGTGTTTGCTCATATTTCCTGATTATGAGTGTGTTTATCAAGGGCACAAGGTGAAGTGAAGTAGTCTAGAATATGTATTTTAATGTCAAAGCAATTTTAAGTTATTATTTCACTGCCCTAAAATAATAATTACCTCTGTGTGTAATATTATCCAAAGGCATTCTCAGAGTATCAAGTTCATGGTCTACAAGTATCTATCAGGCCAGAAATCTGCTTTTAACTTTGGGTCACTGGGCTCAGTTTTCTTTTCTCATTTAGGAAGACTGTTTGTTGCCAAGTACTAGTGGCTTATGCCTGTAATCCTAGCTTCTCAAGAGGCTGAGATCTGATGATTGTTGTTCAGATTGTTGGACAAAAAACTTCATGAGACTCTTAGCTCCAATTAGCCAGCAAAATATCAGAAGTGGAGGTGTGGTTCAAGTAGTAGAGAACCAGCCTTGCGCAAAAAAGCCAAGTGAGCATGAACGCCTAAGTTTAAGCCCCTTTACTTGCTCAAAAAGGAAAAATATTGTACCTACTCAGAAGCCACTGACCAATTTTTAAGTCAAGACCAAGACATGCATGTTACCCGTTCTGTATTCAGTGGGGCATAGCAACATAACAATACCCACTCTCTTACTAGCCTGGAGAGTCTCTATCTTGGTTCACTAAAGAAAACAGCCCAGTGTTTACCCATATGGGCAGCCCCTATCTCACTGGATTCCAATCTACAGGAGACAGAGGCCTATCTTGTTCTTTGGCGTGAATGGCCATGTTTTTTATTTCAGTGACCCAGCCCTATAGTTGTGGTGAATAGAACTGAGGAGTTGGTATCTTGACCCAAGGGAAGCCTGTGAAGTAGATTGATTCAAGAGCACTTCCTAATAGGACTAATTGGTTTCTATTTCTTTAAAAGGTGAAAAAATACAGTAATGCAAAGAAAAGTACCAGGCAGAACTCAGAACAGAAGTAGAAAGACATAAAATAGCAGACTCAGAGAGAAAAGGTAAGTCACGTTATTGACAGAGCAGTAGAGATTGACCACACACACACACACACACACACACACACACACACACACACACACACAAATAAACCCCCTGTTCTACCTCCTGATACAAGGAGGTAGGGTTCCTGGATTTTTTTTTCTAATTATTCTCAGCTTTCCTGAGCCCCCGGATGTCCATCAGGAAAGGCTAAAATTTAAAGTTATGATAACTAACAGAATCTAACAAAACAAAATTTATTTAATTTGAACAAAATTCATTATTATTATTTTGCAGTCTCTGTTCTGGGTCTGTGAGATGTCTAGGGTTATGTCATTCAATATTTTGGGTTTGCCTTAGCTGATAACTGATCACTGGCTCTTAGATACTTCTTCCTGCTGTGACTCAATACTTCTACTCCTAGCCAGTTTATCAAAGGTTATCACATGATCCACCCACCTGTAAAGAACAGAGCAATGTGATTTTCCAAGTCCTGAGAAGGAGAAAACTAGAAAGTCAGGTAAATCAGGTACCTCAATTTGGGATACCTTGCTTCTGTCTCTTTAACCTTCCATTGCCCTATATTAATCATTTTATCCCCTCCTCCACATCTCTGAAACCCATCATATCATGTTGTGCTGCATTTGTGTCACATACTCACCCTTGATTCACTCTCAGACACACCCAGTCACACCTCTTGCCAGTGGCAATATGATGCCTCACAAATAAATACCAAAATTTGTAGCAAGCCAGAACTTGTGTAGCTGAGTCGCTGCTTGCTGCTTTCCGTTGCCATTTATTTCCCCTCTAAAATAAGAACAGTAACAGAGAATGATGAATTTTGGGCATGTGAGGAGGAAAAAAAAGATAATGGGAGCTAACACGATCACCCAGTAGACCAAACTTACTACAATTTATTTCTTTGAAAGTTATTGTAGGAGGTAGAATTCAATCTAAAAATAAAAAGCTAAAGTTTATTGAGTGTATACTACGTACCATCACCTCACTATACCACAATGCAGTATCCACAGGCTAGGAGATAATAGTTTGCCTTTGCTTAAACTGGTCATGAAGAAGTCATAGAATTTGCCCAAAGTCACACAATTACATAGCCTTCCAAACCCATACCTCCAAATTATGAGAATGTTTTTGAAGATGGCATCTCTGGTGCATTCAGTTTCACTAGTTGGGATAAAAAGCAATTACAGATTAAAAGGCAAGGCTGGAATTCCTTTCCTTAAGTTTCTGGCTGTATTTTGGCACAGATTCATGTGTAAACAGACAATGATGATATAGTAGCTTAAGAGCTGCCATAGGGCCAGGCACAGTGGCTCTTACCTCTAATCCTAGCTGCTAAGGAGGCTGATATCTGAGGATCATGGTTCAAAGCCAGCTGGGGCAGGAATGTCTGTGAGACTCTTATCTCCAATTAACCACAAGAAAACCTTAAGTGTCACTGTGGCTCAAGTGGTAGAGCACTAGACTTGAACTGAAGAGCACAGGGACAGTGCCCAGGCCCACAGTTTAAGCCCCATGGCCAACCGAAAAAAAAAAAAAAAAGCTGCCATAGGAATAAGCAAGTGGTATTATTAAGATCTCTAGCCCAGTGTTGCTATTCTGTTTCTTGGGAAACAGATTCAGAGGGAAATTTGTATGCAGGAGTCTTGCTTTTGGGATCAGCCACTATAGAGAAAAACCCAAGAAGCTGAATAGGCAGAAAGAGAAGTTGGGTTGTGACAGTTGCTACAAAGCCTCAGCCCAGCCACTGGAGAAACATAAAGCTAGGATGGCCTGCAGAGCTGTCCCAGCTGGAGCAAAGGGACCAAGCCTTCATACTTGTGCACCAACTAGTCATCAAATATCTGCTGATTCTGAAAAGAAAAGCAATATCTTAAGCAAGCATGGCCTTAAGCCCTCTTCAGCAAAGAACAATCCTAGAAAGAAATGCAACTGAAGTCTGTCATTTACCAATACTCTCAGCAATTAAAGAATTAGTGCTCTGTCCTAAAGAGATTGAGGAATCCAAGCATTACACCACAGTATCCATTACACCCTCCTCCAAGGAAGATTTCCTGGAGAACTGGAACAGGGTGTCCAGGAGAATGGGATGTGGCCTGTGGAATGTGTATTCAGGGAAGTTGATCATGTCTGTGGAAATGAATACTACATAAGAGAAAGAGCAATAACTGAGGTTGATGTGAGCAGAGGCCAGATCAAGCAGAATATGACATTCTATGCTGAGGATTGTACTTCTTTTTTTAAAGCAATGGAAGACATTCGAAAATTGTGTTCGGAGAGTGACATGACCATGTTTTCTTTGTCAAAAGATCAGTCTGATAACAGATAAAAAAATATTTCAGATGAGGATGAAAACTGAAGAGTAACAAAGTTGTTTAAAGGGCTGTGACAGTGATACCAAAAAAGAGAATAATATTTTAATTGACAAATCGAAGTAGCAGTGAAAATAGAGAATAGAGAACATTCCAGGGCTATTAAGTGGGTGGAATGGAGAAAATTTAAGAAATCAATTAAATGTTTTGGACAAGGAAACTCAATGAATCAGGAATGTCTCCAGAGACAGTTTCCTCCATTTGTTGATAAAAAAAAATCTGGAAGAAAGACGGTTACATTTCATTTTGAACATCTTGCCTTTAGAACATTCATGAGATCTCCAGCTACAGATACTGGCTCTTTCCTGAGCTCAGCAGAGAAAATCTGGGTTGGAGATAAAGAATTAGTGTTAACACATAGGTGGAAGGTCACAGCCACAAGAATGGGCCTGATCAGAGGGGGACTATATACTATGAAGTATACTCAGGAGAACCAAAAGAAAAGCCGTTTTAAGGTGGGGAGGAGCTCACAAGGAGTCTTAGAAATGTAGGGGGAAAACGAAGAGAGAATGATATCTTGGAAGTGAAAAGTGTTAGGAAAATGGAAGAGAACAGAAAAGGAATAGACCAGACTCCATTGTCAACAGGCAGGGAATGTTTATTGCCAGCGAGGGCCACAGACCTTCCCAAGGGTTTGGAGGCTGTGTGAAGGATTTACTTTGGAGGCTGGGTTAATATGGGGCTTCATGGGGAAGCAGAAAATGTTAAAAGCTGGGCTATGGTCTCTTGGGGGGCAGTGACCTCCTCTAGGCCCAGAATGGAATGCTTCACCTCAAGTGAGTAGGCGTTCAGCTAAACCAAGGTCAGAATGGCCTGCCTATAGACAAGCATGTAAGTATGCACCTGTTGTTTTGCTTGACCTGGGGAAATAAGGCAGGAGTTAATCCTTCAAAAAGAGGTTGTATCAATCTGTACCAGGTACAGAGGCTGGAGGTGTAACACTTGCCTAACATGTGCAAGTCTCTGGGTTTAATTCCCAGGTCTCTACATACACACACACACACACACACACACACACACACACACACACACACACACACAATTGTACCAAGTAGAGTAAACTGTCACTGGAAGACCCATTTTTTCCAAGGATTGAAGAAGAGTCGCAGGTAACCTTGGCAAGGATGATGTAGAAGAAGACAGACTCAGAATAAAGAGCATCAAGGAAACTTGCATGAACTTTGAAGACACTATGCGATGTGAAGGAATCCAGTCATAAAAGGAAAAACACTGCACGATTCTACTTGTATGAGGTACCCAGGATGTCCAACTCACAGAGATAGAAAGTAAAATGGTAGTTTTCAAGTCATGGGGGAAAGGGAATAGAGTTGGTGTTTAATGGACACATTTGGAAAGGGAAGATGAAACAGTCCTGGAGATAAATGTTAGTGATGCTTGCACAAATATGTGAATGTACCTAGTGTCACAGAACCATACCCTTAAAAGTGGCTCAGATGTCAAGGTTTGTGTTATAGCTAATTTACTGTAATAAGAAGAGAGAAAGAAAACAAAAGCATGACATGAAAGATGAGAATGGAAGGACTGAATATAGTCTTCTTTCAAAAAGCTTGAAGGGGAA
Organism: Perognathus longimembris pacificus; assembly: GCF_023159225.1. NCBI lineage: Eukaryota > Metazoa > Chordata > Mammalia > Rodentia > Heteromyidae > Perognathus > Perognathus longimembris. The sequence goes on along the minus strand of NC_063168.1, from coordinate 19,763,887 downwards.
GAGAAGTGGCATGATTAGCAGAAAAGGGAAGGTAAAGGTGGGTGATGTAGGAAGGAAAATAGAGAGGGAGCTACCAACTTTATAGCTAAGAGACACAGTATTGTTAGTTAAGTGCAATAAAATGATGGTAAAACGCGAGCCTTGAGAACTGCTTTTAAATCTCATCCTAGTAAACAGTGAAAGGGAGTGGACCATGTAACAAGTATGAACTGTGACGTAAGGGATGGCCAAAAGTCTTGCTATGCCCAGTTGTTTCACTTTATTTGGGAAAACTTAGAAAACCATTAATGGTTTCTTTAAGTTTAAAAATTGACATCTAGTTCGCTGTGACTGTTTTAAGCAGCTGTAAGCGTGATCCACACAAGTCTCAGATTAAACTGCTCAATCACAAAATAGTCCATCATGTACGAGAAATAGATGTAATGACAATGTCTCAGCATGTAAATTTTTTCAATTAGATTTGAATGATATTTAATAAATGAGACATACTTATGAACTTTTGAATACCACTATTATATTTCAAGAGGCTATATCTAAAAGTTATACTCTTAAATATTTCTCTAATTAAATTTATTATGCTATATGTTCTTTAGTATACCTCAAAAAGTATATTCAGGTCATGGTTGCCTTGAGTCACCATGGAAATAAGAGTAATCTTTTTCTATAGGGTGGAGAAATGAGGGGAGGGTGCTCTTTTTAGAGCAGCATATGTAATTTATGTATTTTAGCTCTGTCTGGTCTTGGCACACTATGGTCATGCACAACAGAAGTAATGCTCAACCCACTGCGTTATTATTTTTTTCTGTCTAGACATAAAAGTTTATGAACTACAGATAGGAATTCTTGATACAGCTATTCATGAGCACACACACACACACACACACAGGTGCTTGAGGAAGGTCTGGTTATTAGCTATGATTGTGTGAATTTGCATCATTTCTTAGTTACATAAAGATACAAGATCAGGAAACAAGATACAAACAAGAATGTTCTCTCATTTCCAGCACTCTGGCATGACCCAACTTTGGAGTTTTCTATGGCAACCTTTAGACCCATTCTGCTCAAATATAGAGACAGTCATAAGGACTCTTCTATTTGGTATGCATTGCAGTAGCCTATCACTAAAGAAAAATAATCTTCAGGGTTACAGTAAAAGGCAAAAATGATTGCATTAATATACACATTTCTATGTAATTGTATACATTAATCTCAGAGAACAGGCAAATTTAAAACCTTGAATTGATATATGAGAACTATATCACAGGAGTCACAAAAGATATATAAATAAGTATGACATGTAAGTAATTATGTCTCAGAAGCCATCTATTTGTATCCAAAGTATATACATTAGGATATTAGAAACATAGCTTATTAAGATAAAATACTACATTATTTTCTGAGGTCTAAAACACACAAGCCTATTAAAAACTGTAAAGAGAAAAAATGAGAGGAAATTAAGTGGGCATTTCTGAGAAGATGTCAAGCAAGTGAAAACAAAGTTCCCTTTCAACATTTGTATGTCTCCTGTCTTTATACTATGATTGCCAAAATGCTTCCTTTCCTTTGACGGGGAAGAAGACAGGACATTATGTTCTTTTAATGAATCTACTGTCTGTCTCAAGGTGTGCAAATTTCTATTCTAGGCCAATTATTGGATTGTTTTGACAAGGCCTGTCCTATCAACTCAATATTGAATCATTCTAAAATTCATTCTAAAATAGAATTTATATATTTAAATATAATTAATATCTAAAATAATTCTAAAATATAATTAATGGGGAGAACAAAGGAAGAATTGACATTGACCAAGAATCATTGCACTCATCATTTAATTTATGGAATTGTAGCCCTTTTGTACAACCATGTAATAATTAATAATAAAATATCATTTAAAGAAGAAAATACAAATTATTTCCTCACATTGTAGAAACGCTATCTTTCTAATAGATAATGGACTTTTCTAACTCAAGTATTAGTCAGTATATGCGGGCTATATGAAGACTTAGGCTAGAAAATTTGCCAGAATATATTTGGCACAATAAAGCCTCTTAACTAGACCTCTTTTTGCTGTATGCCTAAGCCATATTTCATTATATTTCTGAAGCCAATTAGAGGATTTATTCAAAAACAAGTTACTCTTTATTATAAACTATTCTAAGATTCTAATGCATGGGGAAATTATCTTTAGAAATGTTCTGATAATGCTAAAATCATTTGAAATCAACGTATAAGAAATATTTTCCTAAAGATGTCAGGTTATGCCCCTCTACAGTGCCCAAACACTTCAAGACAAAAATCAAAATGAATAGTTTATAGTTTCAAATGGGCTATTAAAACTGGAACTATCTTGGAAAAACTAGAACAACCCATTGTAGCTATACATCCTTTATTTGTCATATAAAATACATTTGAAGGAGATGTTTTTCTTACTATCTTACTTTATTTGTACTCCTTTATGGAGGTTTTTTTTTAACATAATTGTCTCATTAATTAATCTTCCTTGTCTTTATTCTGGGAGCTGAACTTGGGATCTCACACTCAAACACTATACCACTTAAGCTATTCTCAGATCCTTTTCTTTGATTTTAAGTTTCTATTTTATTTTGAGACAGGATTTAAAAACAAATACTGGCCTCGAACTTGGGATCTTCCTACTGCAGCTTCCTCACCTCACCCAGCTTGATTTTCTCCTTTTCAGCAGTAGTAGTACTTGATCTGAGGACCTTATACTTGCACTCCACCGCTTGAGCCATGCCTCTAGTTCTGCCTCTTGCTGATTATATTTTGGAGATGGAGTTGCAAGGATCTCTTCAGTTCAGGCTGGCTTTGAATGATGATTCTCCAAGGATCAGCATACTCAGTAGTTAGGACTACAGGTGTGAGCCACTAGTGCTTAGTTTCAATATTCTTTAAAAACAACAACAACAACAAAAACTTCCATGGCAATTAGTAAAAGATCTTGACCAGAAGAACTAAGCCTCATGCCTTACTTTTGCCAATCACATATGGTACTTTTAAGGGCATGAATCATAGGTCCATTAGAATTAAGTAATTGAGCCTGGCACCAATGGCTCACACCTGCACTCCTAGCTACTCAAGAGGCTGAGATCTGAGGATCATGGTTTGAAGGCAGCCCAGGCAGCAAAGTCCATGAGAGTCTTACCTCTCACTCATTCACCAGAAAACCAAAAGTGGAGATGTGGCTCAAAGAGGTAGAATGCTAGCTTTGAGCAAAAAAAGCTTAGAGACTGGGCCTAGACCCTGAATTCAAGCCCCACAACCAACCAAAAAGAAACATGTGTATACATGTATATACACACATACATACACACATATGTATATTTTTTTCTCCACAAAGTCTTCCTGGAGCCCAAGTGAAATGTTAAAACTATTCAGCAACAAATGGCACTTTAAAATATTATCTGTTTATAATCACTAACAACTTGAAAGATACTATTTTTAAGTTACTAAAATTATTCATTAAAATTCAAACTTCTAAGAGAGTAGGGGATTTTGAAAGAGATGTCAGGTCCGCAAAAAGAAAACCATTATGTGGTTCAGGCAGAAAAGTTGATTGGGAGAGGGCAAACTGCTGGCCTGCATGAGATAGAGGCATGGGGTGAGAAAAGGGAAGGAAAAAGGAGAAAGAGGAGGAGGCTTGTGTTGAGCCGGATTATATAGGGAAAGGTGGACGGTGAGACCACAGTAGATGCGGAAGTGATCTCAGAGTCTGGGGAACCTCTCAGTGTCCAAGGGAGGCAAAACTGGGGCAGTTCGGGAAAATGACCTCAGCAGATGAGGAAGTGACCTCAGAGCCTGGATCCTTTGCTGACTCACAGTCAGGTGATTGACAGGTGACTACTGGTTTCAGGCAGGTGAAGAGGAAGCCACAAGGGGCTGTTCTTCCTGGCAGAACTAACAAAAACATGCAAGCCTATGAAAGTAATATCCAATGGGTAAAAACATATTTCATATAACTAGAAAGATTTTTCAAAATTCCCAGAAAGCATAAAGTTTTCTAATGAAGTACATTCACATAGATAAGCAATAGTTGACTACTTTTTAAAGCTAAAAATCAAATACATCACAGTAAGTTGCACTGGAGTAGTTTATCCTTTTGTCTTTTTATTGTTCAGAGGTCAGATCATGATTATCATCATGAGATCAGTCAGCCCTATAGCAGTAGAGATGGAAAAGGACAGGAAATACATGCCAAATACATTCTACTTTTAAGTGTTTCTTTTGTTAACATATTTCTGAATATTTGAATTTAAGTTCCAAAGCTTTTAAAAGAATACCTGAGATGGGCGCTGGTGGTTCATACTGGTCATCCTAACTACTCTGGAGGTTGAGATCTGAGAAGTGCAGTTTGAAGTGAACCTTGAGCAGGAAAATCTATAGGACTCTTATTTCCAATTAACCATCAAAAAGCCAGAAGTGAAGCTCTGGTTCTAGCTAGAGAGCTAGCCTTGAGCAAAAAGTTAAGGGACAATACACAGACCCTGAGTTCTAGAACATACACGCACAAGAATATCTGTAATCTTTTATTTTTCATAAAATTATAGTGTGGGGGAATATCCAATTCTTTTATCTTTCTCATACTTTGAATTTCTGAAAATTTTTGAATTTTTATAATCTTGAAAAATATTTTTAAAACACTGTATGATTCTATATTGGTAGTAAAGTGTAAGAACTATTTTTATTGGGCCTTGTGACACAAAATAGTTTTAGCCTTTTTTAGTGTATCTATTTGAGTTGGTTTCCAATACAGAAAACTTTATTTTAATATGGTATTATTAGAAAAGTGTTATTCTCTCTGGGAGAATTTTCTAGGTACTTTAAGCTCATTCCTCCAAATCCACAGGTTAGGTTTATTTTAACCCGATCTATTATTTTACTTCTTAATATGCTACATATATCTCTACTTTCTTAAACAGAGAGTGGTCAGCACAATGTAACTGTTTCTTGGTACTGGGGTGGGGCTTAACTACACATTCATTACTGTGTGGTTGTTTTCACTGAACAATCTCCGCATTCACCAAATCCTTCAAATTCTGGTATGCTGTGTTCAGGCCTCTTGCCTTATATATGGAGTGGAATGATTTTAAAGTTTCCTGTTTGTGGTTTCTAATGAGGAATGAGGCACAGGGGGAGAAAAGTCATCTTTAATTCCAGCTCTAGATGCTTAATTTGCTGATTGTGCAATTTAGAAAAAAACAAAACAAAACAAAACTATTGAACTTATTCATTTTTTAGCAGTTTGAGCTCTACAACTTGAACTATATCCACAGCCCCTTTTGCTTTTAGTTATTCTTTAGATAGGATCTCACTTCTCCTCTCATCCCCAGGGGCCAACCCTAGCCAGAAATCTGCCTATCAATGCTTCCCCACATAGCTGAGACCACAAATGTGAACCACCATGCCTGACATCTTAGTTGAGATGGGGTCATATTAACTTTTTTCTTTTGCCCAAACTGGCTGCTAGCCACAATTACCACCCATTGCTCTCCCAATTACCACCTCTCAAGTTACTTGGATAAACAAGCATGAGGCACTGTCCCTGGCCTTGTTCCACTTTTTAAAGCCTGTTTCTTCATCTGAAAATGGATGACACTGATTTACAAAATGGTTGTGAGCTCAATAATTGTCAAGGGTCTGGGTCTCTCTCTAGCCCTTAGTTTCTTTCCCCATGTGTGGCTGTCACCGACAGTACTTGTTCCTACTAGCTTTTGCTTCTCTTACTTTTTCCTCTAGCTTCTAACAGATTATGAAAGCAGGAACCTCCTCTGACCATCACCACTGTATCTACAGCATTCCCTTAAACTATGGGCTCCAGTAAAGCACTATCCAAATCCATACTCTGTCTCTCTCTCCCTCAGTCTCTCTGTGCCAATACCAGGACTTAAAATTAGGGCCTGGTCTTATACTCTGAACTCAGGCAACAACAAATGCTGGAGGGGGTGTGGGGGGAAAAAGGAACCCTTCTCCATTGTTGGTGGGAGTGCAAATTAGTACAACCACTTTGGAGAACAGTATGGAGGTTCCTCAAAAAGCTCAACATAGACCTACCCTATGACCCAGCCATACCACTCCTAGGCATCTATCCTGAACAACAGGTCTCAAGATATCAAAAAGACATCTGCACTTCCATGTTTATCGCTGCACAATTCACAATAGCCAAAATATGGAAACAACCCAGATGCCCCTCTACAGATGAATAGATCCAAAAAATATGGTACCTATACACAATGGAATACTACATAGCAATTAGAAATGGTGAAATATTGGTATTCACAGGGAAATGGTGAGAACTTGAACAAATAATGTTGAGCTAGACAAGCCTAGAACACAGAAAACAAAGGGGCATGATCTCCTTGATATATGACTGTTAAGGTGGGTGGGGAGGGGAAGACAGTAGAGACCAGGTCTACGAAACAAAAACTTCTTGTCAAATGGTATTTCCCACAGGTTTGGGTCAGCGACCCTACATTATGTAACTAAAACCAAACAACTACTCAACATATAAAGGTCAAAAATAGACCTCTCAGTAGATCACAATAGCTCAAAAGCTATGTATGTATGTTCATGTAAGACAAGGAAAAGCAAACTCTATTGCTGACATTACATTTAAAGTCCTAGGTGAATTTCCTTTGGCGTAGGCCACGTGGCTACTGTATATGTTTTTGGTACACTGTGTATTGTATATATGTCTACCTGATCTAGGGAATGGAAAGAAAAACAGGGTGTAAGATATCACAAGAAATGTACACACTGCCCTATTATGTAACTGTACCCCTTTTGCACAACACCTTGTCAAAATTTTTTTAATAAATTAAAAAAAAAAAAGAAATTAGGGCCTGGTGCCCTATCTCAGCTTATTTGCTCATGGCTAGCTTTCTGCTATTTGAGCCATACTTCCATTTCCTGCTTTTTGTAGGTTAACTAGAGAAAAGAGCATCTTGGATTTGTCTGCCCAGGCTGCCTTGAAATCAGGATCTTCAGATTCCAACCTCCTGAGTAGATAGCATTATAGATATGAGCCACCTGCACCCAACCTGACTACCACTTTCTATTGTGCAATTTTAGGCAAATTATTTCATCTCTGTCTGGCTCAGTATACTCAGATGAAAAGGAGGGGAATCATAACTATCTCAAATGTTTATGTCAGCTATTAAGGTAATTATTCCTCACTCAGAGTTAACACACAATGTTAGGTCCTACAAGGACTACAAAAACATTTGTATTACTTCTAGCATCTTCTGTGGCCAGAGGAAGAAAATAATCAAATTTATTTAAATGAATTTAAAATATATTTTTTCTACTAGTAAACTTTGTGAACTTTTGAATTCTTTCTCTTCCTCCTCCTCCTCCTCCTCATCTCCCTCCTCTTCCTTCTCCTCTTCTTCCTCCTCCTTTTCTTCCTTCTTTTCTAACTCTTCCCCCTCTTTTTTATTATAGGCAGTCACAAGTTTTACTTCTGAAGTAGAGGTCCTCTTTGATGGCTGGATAAATGACTGCAAGACAATTAACATTTTAACCAGATATTACAATATTATCTTTCCTTTTCTTCTTTCTTTCCTTAGGTTCTTTGACTCCATTTTCTGTTTCATATATAAAGATAGACATGAAGCTTTCTCCTAAGTCAACCAATTGCTTGTGTTATTATATACAAATATGTGCCTTTTATCCATGTGTAGCCAACCATGTTAACAGCCAAGGCTACCATTTACCATTGTATTAATAAAAATTCAATGTTTATATACATAAATCTTCACACCGAACTCATCTTGTAATTGAATAACATTGTCAAACAGTTGCATTATGTGTTCCGTTTCTTTGTCTTTAATGATCATCTGTTTGTCTTTAACTATTAGCCTGGTCTAATCCTCCAGTTGAATAGTCTGTTGGAATTTGAAAATGGAGAGTTAAGAAGTAAGGCTGCATAGTTATGGTTGAGGAGTAGTGGAAATAAAATATTTAGGATAGTAAAGTAGTCTCATAAATGGCATATATTTGTAACTCTAATCAAACAACTGAATACAGAAATCGAATAAACAAAGGTTTATCTGAACATCAAGTTGCAAAAGAGCTTAGTATCTTATTTCATATCATTGTCATTGTGTATCTGTAGAACAAGGCTCTTACTATGCTTTTATGCTTATTTATCAAGACATACTATGACTATGGATTCTAATATCAGCAGACTTCTAATGACTACTTTTCCTCTATGTTAGGAATCACATATAAAGCTGTAAATAGGTACAGGTACCACCCCTCTCTCATTCTCAAGAGAATTCTGGGCATTTGGCATTACTCAAGCAATCTGAGGGGCTGCTTGAACCACACACTTATTTATTAGCATTGGGTATCCAGGATTTAGGTGTGGCATGGAAGACACTGAAAAGTCAAAGCTTTCCCACAGAGTATATGAGAGCTTGGAGGAAGGAGGTGGGTTTCTGAGCAGAATCAGAACATCCCAGAAGGCATTTGGCATGTGTTCAGTGATTACAACATAGCAGACAATTGTCTAAGGGGGGAAGGTGAGAGGCAACAATGAATGCCAGCTAAAGACCATTCTCAAATCTCAGATCTCAGTCTAAATTAACACTCAGTCACTAATCCAGCTCTTTATTAGTGCTTGATGCTTTGTACAGGCTGTCTTCAGAGTAACTAATTTGATTTTTTTAAGTATTGCCAGATTGTCTATAACCCCTCACAGTCTAATCCTACAGTTGAATAACTTGTTGGAATTTGGAACTGTACACTAAAAGATAAAGGTGGATAACTAAGAGTGAAAGGTGAATAGTAACAAGTTGCTATGATAGCAAATAATCTTTAAAAATCATACATGAACAATGAAATTTAGAAATTGTATAAATAAAAGTTAAAGCCAAATCTATAATTATGGAAGTCTTTTCTTATTTCATATCAATCTTGCTACTTTGTATGAACAGTACAAAGTTTTTACTGAATCCTCTTTTATTCTTATCAGTAAATTTCCTGAGTGATAGCACTTTCTTAAATTTGTTTCCTGAGAGAGAAAAATCACATCTCATAATTCTTACCTGCAGAGCAAAAACAGTAAGTACAAGGAAGATATCCAATAAGAATCCCAGTATTGTCTGAGAGGGAAACTGGTCTCCAGATGGGGAGCCTGGAGTTGTGGTTAAGATTCCCAAGACAGGGCTGGGGTTACACACTCTGTGAACTTTCTTAATTTGGATATACAGGCTTAAGCTTGGATTTTTTTTTTCATTTTGTTTAGATAGAGTCTTACTATGGAACCTAGACTCCTTACGATCCTCCTGTCTCAGCCCCTAAAGGGATAGGATTATAGGTATAGGTGTGTATTACTATGCCTAGCTGAGATTGGGTATCTGATCTAGAGAACAATTTTAAGGGTGTGTGAAGCAAAAGTCTAGTGATACATTTTATCGTGTCATTATCCAAAACAATAGTAGGGCTTAATACATACATATAATAACTGGAAATAGAAATGCTAATTGCTCTGCTTTAATCACTACACATTGTATAATATACCAAATTAATGCACTATGCCTAAAATATGTACAAATATTAAGCATTTTAAAAATTGTATTTTTTAAAACTTAAAAATAGGGCTGGGGATATAGCCTAGTGGCAAGAGTGCCTGCCTCGGATACACGAGGCCCTAGGTTCGATTCCCCAGCACCACATATACAGAAAACGGCCAGAAGTGGCGCTGTGGCTCAAGTGGCAGAGTGCTAGCCTTGAGCGGGAAGAAGCCAGGGACAGTGTTCAGGCCCTGAGTCCAAGGCCCAGGACTGGCCAAAAAAAAAAAAAAAAAAAAAAAAAAAAAAAAACTTAAAAATAAGGACAACAATACGATACTAGGTGAAATGAACTCCATGTTATGGAAACGAGTGTTATATCACTGTTGAAATTATTTTCAACATGCCATGTGAAACAGTAGTTTTTTTTTTTGTTGTTGTTGTTATTGTTGTTGATGATCCTCTTGTATCCCCTTCCTATGGCTGTCCCTACACTATCACTATATCTCATCTGAGTACCCCAGATACTATATATACTTGTATTAGAAGTAGGGAAGGGAGGGCTGGGGATATAGCCTAGTGGCAAGAGTGCCTGCCTCGGATACACGAGGCCCTAGGTTCGATTCCCCAGCACCACATATACAGAAAACGGCCAGAAGCGGCGCTGTGGCTCAAGTGGCAGAGTGCTAGCCTTGAGCGGGAAGAAGCCAGGGACAGTGCTCAGGCCTTGAGTCCAAGGCACAGGACTGGCCAAAAAAAAAAAAAAAAAAAAAGAAGTAGGGAAGGGAAAGGGAATATCAAAAATGAGAGACAAAGGATAAAAAGACAAATGACTCCAAAAGCAATACTTACAAAACTATTTGTTGTAAACCAACTGAACAACTCATGGGGGGAGAGGGAAAGGGGAAGAGGGGAAAGGGAGAGTGGGGGAAATGAGGGAGGAGGTAACAAATTGTACAAGAAATGTACCCACTGCCTTAGGTATGAAACTGTAACTCCTCTGTACATCATTTTGACAATAAATAAACAATTATTCAGGAAAAAAAATTTAAAATAAGGGCAAGCAAACTATAGCCTATGGATCAAATCCATGTAGCTGATGGTTTTTGTTAATAAAGTTTTATAAGAATACAAACACCCAATAGTAGAGTAGTAAAGAGTATTAAAAGTAGAGACAGGTGATTGTTCTGCTGATAAATGAAGAATATGGCCCTTAACTATGTATCCCCTTTATTGTCACTGAAATTTTCCATAATACAAAGATGTGTGTGTGTGTGTGTGTGTGTGTGTGTGTGTGTTAGAAAGAAGGATATAAGAAATACATTAACCAATGGCATATATATTTGGATTTCAATTCAAAACAGTCTGTCTGGATATTTGAGGATATAAGAAAATAATCAGTTTTAATTTCAAATATGATAGTAGTATTGTACTTAATCTTTGAAAAAAGATATCTTCTTTTTAAGAGACCTGTGAATAGACAACCAAAATTACATGGCACCTAGAGTTTGGTTGGAAATAACCCAGTGGGTGTGTTAGAATGACCAGGAGTTAAAACTGTTTGAAGACTAGAGAATGGGATCATGAGATCTTAAGATTATACTCTCATTCTGTTTGTGTTGAAATTTTCTACAATAAAAAGGCCTTTGAATCAAGCCTTAAGAAGAAAAAAGTCTCCTACCAACTGAGAAAAGTCAAGCTAGCTAATTCTAGCAAATGAAACTGCCTCTATGTTAATATGCGATACTGATTTTATCTGAGTAGAGAAGGAGGCTGGGGGGCTGGTAACACTAGGAGGGGGCGTGTGGTGACTCAGGTCGGTGGGGAGCCTGGGAGCTTTGTACAGTGACACAGTGGGGTGGAGTTGTGAAGCAACTGATCTCTAAGAGGTAACTGCGGAGGCAGGAGGCACGGATGATTAAGGCAAGATTTGAAACTGCATGGGGGATCCATCTGAGAAAATATTAAAGCAGTGGAAGCCTGGGAATCCATCCTCAGAGAAGCAGAGCTCTAATAGGAGAATTCAAATGGCAAAATCCAGGATTTCTCTATTAGGTCTATGAGGAGATCACAAACAAATTGAATTTAGGGAACAACTTGCAATTATTTTAATTGTGAAAGTGACAGAGACTAGAAGAAACTAACAAGGAAGTACCTATTTGGCTGTAGGGATGATATAGGGATAATTAAACTGAATGTCACAAATTATATTTTTACCAAATATGTATAGTTGCTACCCCACTCTCTCAGCCTGCCCCACACCTCCCTAGTATTCCCTGAAAATGTGTTAAATTTCCAAATTAGAACTTCATAAATAGTAAAATATTTTGGATAAAGAATAAAATAAGTACTTGTAGCAAAATATCTGAAATAGTTTTCAAAAATGAATGAAAAATATGTTCCTGTGGCTAAATGGTACAATGCTTGCCTAGCATTCATAAATATCTGCGTTAATCCCAGGTCCATTCATCATGTCAACTGAGCAGATAAACTGCAACCAAGTTTCTGACATAAGTATAGAGAAATGCTGTGTAAATATAATAACAAAAATAACAGTGAAATACATAACTGAAGTTGAGAAAGAGAGAGAAAAATGACCAATGTCCTTGACAAGGGAAAACTGTAAATTGAGGAAGACTCTAAGCCAGTGACCTGAGTATAGGTGTCAGGGCTGGAGGCTGAGGCTTCCGTGTTTACATGAGGGGTAGGAGTTGCTGTGAACCTACAAGTAAGGTGCTAGAACTAAGACTTCTGCTAATGCCTGCATTCAGTGAAAAGGAGTTCTAAACGTTCCATTAGACTGAACAAGTAGCAATTTACTATCTACCCTGAACTGCAGGTAGAGAAAAATCTTTTTTCCTGGGGGAAATCTAAATGCCAAATTCCATAATAGTTGAATTCAGGAGAGAGAGAGAGAGAGAGAGAGAGAGAGAGAGAGAGAGAGAGAGAGAGAGAGAGAGAGAGAGAGAGAGAGAGAGGAGTTATTTTTTAAGTAAAACATATAAAGAAAATGAGCAACAGAAAAATGGAGTGGACGTGGTGATACATACCTGTAATCCCAAGTACACAAGAATCATACATTAGAAGGATCTCAGTTCAAGGCCAGCCCTGAACAAAACCTGAGACCCTATTGAAAAAAATAACTGAAGCAAAAAAAAAAGGATTGGGATATGATGGAAGTATCAAAGCACCTGCCTAGTAAGTGTGAGACCCTGAGTTTACACCTAAGTACTACAAAATAAAAAAGGAAAGACTGTTTAGAGACAAGATTTCCAAATGGCCAGTATTTAAGCTTTCTTACTACAGATGCCCTGCTTCCTTAATTAAAAGAGAGATGTCAATGCAAACCATAATGTGATAGTACACACACATTTAAGTAGCTAAGGTGATAGCAACAGAAAATAATAAAGGTTGTTGAGCATGTAGACACACAAATATAAAGGCTGGTTTGGTTTTCCATCATCTCTCATTTGCATTATTGCATATTCTCTTAGCTAGCCACTCTAGTCAAATACAAGTATGATTCTGTATCACACTTCACTTTGTATCACACTTTCAATGGATCCTCCTTGCCAAACTCCTTGGCATGACATGACACAGCATACAATGACTTCAGTGCTCTGCTCTTAGAAACTTCCCCACACTTCAACTTTCAGTATTTATACCACACCCAATGGGCCCACCTATGCACCCTTCGGTGCCTTTTTTTTGACATCACAGGCTGTGAGCAAACATTCCTGTTCACTTAGCTAGCACCTACTTGCTTTTTAGGATTCAGCTCAATTGTCACCACCTTCCTGCATTCTCACACAAAACTGATTATTCTTTTCTCCTGACATTCTTTATCCCAAAATGTATTTCTAAGAAAGAGTCTATAAAACTTTATTGTACTTTATCTATTCACTTGATAATAAGTGAATAATTTCCCTATCTATAGCTAAAATTGTTGGATAGGGTCAATAACTACTTGATGAAAGAATAAAATCTGAGATGCAAAACTATATGCAATTAGTCCATAAGCAAATAAACCAATTTTAAGGATGGAAATATAATCTAAATCTTGTCAGCTTTCTATTTCTCTCCTCTCACAATATATTTTTGATGTTCCAAAATAACTGTTTGCATACATATGTGCTAGGCTATTCTTTGGTGTTCAAGCATATTCCTTTAAAACATTAAAATCTTACTAGCTTGTCTTTGACATTTCCCAAATATAACTAAAATGTCAGAGCCAGCATTTGGGGCCTACAAATCTTTTGAGTGAAAGCCCAGGCCTTCAAATTATGTGCCATTCACAGGTTTAAAATAAGAACATGGTCTATGCTGACTATGAGCTATTTGGAGACCAAGGAGATTAGAAGAGAATAACTGTATTTTCAGAAGAATGTGAAAGGTACAAACTAGGAGAGATTATCTACTGAGACTCTACTGAGAATCTTAATATTAAAATGAACACACACACACACACACACACACACACACTCATCTATCTCAAATCCAAGAATCTCAGCAAGAATTCAATATGTAACCTAGGTTCTTCTGGTCATAAAAAAAGAAATCTGCCTGGAATTTTTAGTTAAACAACCAACTTTCAGTAGACAGAAACTAAAAGGATATAATCTTTTGCCAATATAAACTATGAACATTGTGGACTAAACTAGAACAGATATGTTCATTTGTAGCAGAGGAAACATTTGCCATGGAAGAAGAAAAGTGTTTGTAATAGTTTCTCCAAGTTATTATTATTTTTTTTTTTGCCAGTCCTGGGCCTTGGACTCAGGGCCTGAGCACTGTCCCTGGCTTCTTCCCGCTCAAGGCTTGCACTCTGCCACTTGAGCCACAGCGCCGCTTCTGGCCATTTTCTGTATATGTGGTGCTGGGGAATCGAACCTAGGGCCTCGTGTATCCGAGGCAGGCACTCTTGCCGCTAGGCTATATCCCCAGTCCTCTCCAAGTTATTTTTTAAAAAGTAGATTGGTATGTCCAATTCCCTCTGCATTTACCAGCAAGTTATATTTATTGAATGTTGTTCTAGAGAAAAGCACTGCACCTTCAGTGTTCATCAAAGGTCCATGTGTAAAGGCTTGCTTCCGAAGCAAGCAGAAAGTGGTGGGACGTTTAAGAGGTGAGTCCTAATTTAGGTGATTGAGAGTTAGCCTTTGAAGAGGGCAGTGGGATTCCAGACTTTCCTGTCTTGTTTCTTTGTTCCTGGCCAGGAAGTAAGTGGTTCTGCCTTCCATCTCCATATGTTCTGCTTCATGATGTGCTGCCTCTTCATAGATCCAGAGACAATGAGGATAATTGATCATGGACTGAAACCATTGAAAGCCAATAATAAAGAGAAATACTAACAGCAGCCAGAGGAACAAGATGTATTGTGTAGACAGGAGCAAAATAAGAATTCAGTAGACTTCCAATAAAAAATATCCAAGGCTGAATACAAGAAAAAGTATATTTTTATGGCTGAAAGAAAAAATACTGTCATGTAGAAGCCTATATTTAGACAAAATATTTTTAAAAACTGAAGACTAAAGAAAACAAAAGCTTAGACAATATCTCCAATAGAAATGAACTACAGGAATGTTAAATCAACTTTTCTGCATAATAAAAAAATACCGCTTAAAGGAAATTGAAATTATGCTAAAGGAAAAGACTACCATAAATGATACACATATGAGTAAATATAAAAATACCTTTCTCCCTCATTAAAAAGTTTTTGAAATATAATTTACTTTAAAGAAAAAAATTAACAGTGTACTGTAGGATCACAATGTATGTGAAAGAAAAAATGTTTGACAAATTGCTTAAAGGATGGAAGGAAGAAATGGAATTATATTGTATAAAAAGGTCTTACAGTATACATGAAGTGTTTTGCTACTGTGTGAAAATAAATTGTGATAAATTTAAATTCATATTCTAAACCTTAGAACATCTTTCAAAAATAAAGCAAACAAGGTCTGGGACCATGGCTCAAGTAGGAGAACACCTAAGAAGTATCAGGCTCTGAGTTCAAATGCCAGTACTTCTAGACAACATTAACCACAAAAATAACAGACATAGCTATTAAGGCTGCAGTGAAAATAAAATGACATTCTAAAACAAACAATACCTTGAATGGAAAAACATAAATATATTTAAGAAATTGTGTCCATACCTCCTCATCACAGTTTTGAGGACGCTGCCTCCTTTTTCCTCCAGGAGTAGGGAGATGTCATCATCTGGAGATAATTAGCTCCATTCCATTTTTAGTTTATGTGTAGACATGTGACATGGAATCTATTCACCTTTTTTTTTTGTAGAGTAACCTTTTTTTTTAAAAAAAAAAAAAAAGGTATGTTTCATTTATATTTTTTATCTCTATTTCTAAGGCCCAATAAAGTGCCTGGTACATAGCAAACACTCAATACATGTTTTGTTTTGTTTTTTTTGGCCAGTCCTGGGCCTTGGACTCAGGGCCTGAGCACTGTCCCTGGCTTCTTCCCACTCAAGGCTAGCACTCTGCCACTTGAGCCACAGCGCTGCTTCTGGCTGTTTTCTGTATATGTGGTGCTGGGGAATCGAACCTAGGGCCTCGTGTATCCGAGGCAGGCACTCTTGCCACTAGGCTATATCCCCAGCCCCAATACATGTTTTTTTAAGTAAGCAAATGATTATGTGGTCTGTAGGCATCAGAATTACTGATCCTGAGACTCTTTGGAAACCCTGACTCTCCCTTCTCTAAATGTGTTTCTGATTCCTGGGCATTAACCCTTTTCTTCCAGAGGATTGGCTTCTAGATAAACTGAGAGGGGAAATCAAAGACTTTAGGGACAGGTTATCTCCAACCCTCTGAAGAGTCAATAATGAGTCCTGGCTTTCTCTACCCTTTTCATTACTACCTATGCATACCTGAATGCCCAGAATGGGTGTAGACTTAGCTGACCAGCCCAACAACATATTCTCATACCTTGGTTCAGGTTTTACATTGCCAAATGAAAGTTGACCAATGCATATACTCATTGAGAGACTTTAAACTTTCTAGTCATCTTTTGAACTTTATGAAATTTGTGTCTCTTAAAAATGGTAGGTCTTAAGATGAACAAATCTGGGTCATTTTATACTGATCAAGTAAAATACAGTGATGTAAATCTTGAATGTTACCTTTGCTGGTGTTAGTTGGATGTGAGTAACTGAGCAAAGAAATGATGAGATTCTGTTAATGGTGATGTTCCTAACAGTTCTATAAACTAAATTACTGGAAGCAACAGGATTTCAATGTCTTGAATAAAGAAATCTTAATTAAGAAAGGATTCACTTAAGTCCAAAGAGGATTTGTGATTTAGAACTTAGGGAAGAAAATTAAGCAACAAGAAAGGATGAACTATCTGGAAGAAGTCAAATTTCCCTGAGCAGTTGTGAGAGGTGAAGCTAGTTGTTGGGAGTGGAGCAAAGTAGGAAGGACTGGCAATGGGCCGGATCCTCAACAGCTCTGAGATACAAGAACAGCCTTGTTTAGTCAACAGCAGTACTAACACACTCGCTAGGAGAGCCGGTGACCATAGCAACGGCGCCCCCACCACCACCCATGACATCCCTCCGATCATGCGCAGTGCAGAAAGAACGACCAGATCCTCAACAACAATGTATCCCTTCTCTTCCCACTCCATCGAAAGAACTACAATTCCCAAGAGGCCACGCGGTACGGCGTCGCCGCCTCCCGCTGTCATCCGGCCCAGGTCCCCATCCTCAAGCCCCGCCCTCCTGCTAGTCTCCTCCCCTCCCTCCGAGTGTGTGTCAGTGACCCAGAGGCGGTGTGAGGCGGGGAGACCGTCGGGGGGGGCGCTGCCGCCTCCGCCAACAGCAGCAACAGCTACAGCAGCAGCAACAGCGGCTACAGCAGCAGCAGTACCAGCCTCGCCGCGCGGCCGGATCTGCCGGGAGCCTCCGGGAGCGCACCACAAAGCCGGCCCCTCGCCTTTTCCTCACCAGCGGCTCTTCGGCGCCCGACTCCGCGGCCAACTTCGCCTGGCGGGGCCGGGGCAGCTGGCGGGGAAGGAAGGCGGTGACGGCGGAACGAACGCCGTGGCTGCCCGCTCGCGTGGCCCGCGCACTCACACTCAGCCCCCCGCGCGCCGGATCTCGAGGGTGGCCGCGCTGGCATTCCGGCCACCGGGAATCGTCCGGTGAGTGTGCGGGGCGCCGCGAACTGCGGGGAGGGGTCGCGGCGGGGCCGTGGGGGGGGGGCGGCGGGAGCGCAACTTCCTCGGCGGCTTTCTCCGCGGCCGACCGTTCCGTTCGCTCGGGTTCTTCGGTCTTCCCGCCCCCGCCTCGGCGACGTGGAGCCGGGGAGGCGGCGGGAGCGGAGTTTGCGGCGCCTGCATCCCGCGCCTTCGCCGGAGGAAGCGCCTTTGTCAGCGGCGGCGCGGCGCGGCGCGCCCGCCCTCCCCCGCCGCGGCGGAGCGGCGTCCGGCCCGGAGCCCCGCGCGCCTGGCTGCGGGCGGGGAGCGGGCGCGGGTGGCGGGGAGGCCCAGCCAAGTGAAAGGGAAACAAAGGGGGCCGGGAGTGGGCTTCCCTTTTGTCTGTGCGGATCTGGGAACTTCTTTCTGCATCCTTACATAACGCAGACTTCCAAGTTAGTCATTCTTTTTATTGCTAGGATTATTGTCATCATCCCTGCGCGTCTCTCTTTATTTCCTTTCATCTTTGGATCTCAGAGCATAAAACAACAAAAAAACACTAATTAATTTCACCTCCGGGGCCCTTGCCGAACGAGTGCATACATACATACCCGTTTCTGTAAGTCGGTAAACTGAGGTCCAGAAAGCTGTGTAATTGATGGATATATGCTTGATCTACCGCGCCTGGTCTGAGGCTCCCGAAGGCGTTGGTGAGTAACAACTCGCTCTCCGATGCTCCGTGGAAAAGTTAAAAGATGCTCATTTTACTCACAGGTGAACCAAAGTCTGTAAGAAGTCTGGATAATTGTTAGGTAGTTCAAACAATAGTTCTTTTTCACATAGTGTTGGAATTTGACTCTTAAAAACCTCAAAGGACTTCCTAAAAAAATGTTCTGAGTGGAGAAGATACAGAAAATCATCAACTCAGCTTGTCTTTTTTTTTTTTTAAGTTAATACGTGCTAGTCTTTTAGGAAACAAGAGAGCAGTGGTGGGGTTTAGGGGTAGTAGAGTTTTGGATCCTTTTAAAATGTAATACGTTTTAGTTACTATGCACAACAGAACGTGCATTGGTTTAAGCATTAACCCTTTTCATCCCGTGATTATCACAGTCTACCCAGAAAATATTATTAAACCCTACATAAGAGTCGTTTCTTGAACAAGAACTGAAACTTAAATATAGTAAAAGGTTACCTATTTGTTTTGATTCAAAAACTGTTTACTTTTTTCTTAATCTTCAGAATGTTACTTTGTTTTCATAGCAAGAGATCTTTTGTTTCAGATACAGCATTGTCTTCTATATTGAATATGCAGAAGAGAAATGAGTTTGTTATTTAGCTTACATAGGAGTGTGGATTTGAATCTTGGGGTGGTTCTGTTTCTGCAGTTCTATTTCAGTATATACTACGTTTTCTTCACAGAAAAATATTTTCCCAGAATAATCAGATTTATGTCTCTCAAAACGTCATGATTGTGTAAATACAGCACATGAATCATTTATTTTTTATTCAGAACTTCTAGAGTAAAATCCTGTAAAGGGCAATTTTATTTATTTTGGTACTTTTTATTCTGGGGTACCAAACTGGAAGGTACCAAGAAATTAAATCATGCCTCATCTCGGATAGATTTTTCTTGAGATGAGACTGAGAAGAGCTATAGCAAAAGTGAATACTTTTATTTACAAAATTCCCTTGAATTTAATTTTGTATTGTATAGCTGCCCCCAGATTTTACTTTCTGGTGGTTGCATCACAAAATGAAAGTGAGACATGTAATTGCTTTGTTACTTTTTTCCTCCATCTTATAACCTATGCCTTTTTGTAATTTAAGAAACCCTGGGTTTAACACAAACAATTGGAAAATAGAATGTTAAGTGTGTGGAAGGTTGTGTGTTGTAACGTGGTTGTGATTCCTCATCTTGTAAATTTAAAGGGAACTATCGCCTAGATTTTTATGAGCTTGGTTAGTAATGTTGTATTTATTGATTTGAAAAAAGTAAGCTGGAAATCTCTTGGAGTGGCAAATTTTAGGATTTTGTGCTCTGAAAATTGACATTTAAATCTTACATTTGGGTTATGTTGAACTTTCTTAGTTCTTACCAACTACATGTATCTTGAGGAAACTACTCAATGCCTTTACTCAAACCCTGGAGTCTAAAGGCAAAAGTTATTGTTGACTGTTGAAGCCTGGCTTTGTAGGTTTCCCAGTTTCTTTGGGATGCCTCAAAACAAATGATGAGGCCTAGGGGGCAAGGAAGGAGGGCAGAAAACTGAGGTGAGTACTAAAAAGTGTCCAGGGGGAAACCTAAGAATGTTTCCATTTGACTTTAAAGTTCCTGCTTCTCTGGGGTTGTCAAAGTGTCAATTGTAAGAGTTCTGTCATTTCAGAATATGCTTTATTGTGGTTTTCCAGTACCTCAGATGATACAAGGACTATAATAATACTACTTTGTGAATAACTCATGTTTTCAGATAGAACTTTTATCTGAGAAAGACTTTAGTTAAAGACTTAGAATTGAAAATCATCTTCCTATGTGCACATCCATTTTACTTTTGAATGTTAATATAGACCTATTGAATCCGTTTATAGAAATTAGCATAAATATATTTCAATTGTATATATTAAAATATCCTAATGACCAGTTTATGACAGCACTGAGGTGGTTTTAGGAATTCCTTTGGGAAAATCATATTCCAATTAGTGCTTAACTGAATAAAATAAAAGATATAAGAACCAGTAGAAAGAAGCAAGAAAGTCAACAGTGAAAGAAAATTGATGAAGATACTAATATTAATGATTCCTGGCAGCATTTATAAATAGGTAACAAAATTCTAGCAGTGAATTCCACTTAGCACTTTCTGTTTGCAGAATTTTTTTAGCCACCTTTCCCAGATTTTCTCTAAATATATTACACATGACAAGTAAATAGAAGTCATTCTTTCAAGTGATTTGTGTGTCTGGAGTTTTAGTTTTTACATTTGTGGTAGTGGGCAGTTTATTGGTTAAAGTTTGACTTATTCTAGGGAAAGATTTTCCCCAGATTAATGTTGGGAAACTCCAAACAAGAAATATTGGTCACTCAAAGATATAGATAGGATGTTCTATTAGCCTTTTTTTTTTTTTTTTGGTCTTGTTACTTGGAACTCTGGGCCTGGGCACTGTCCCTGAGCTCTGGGCTAACGCTCTACCACTTGAGCCACAACACCACTTCCCGTTTTCTGGTGGTTAATTGGAGATAACAGACTGTCCTGCCTGGGCTGGCTTTGAGCCGGGATCCTCAGATGTCAGCCTCCTGAGTAGCTAGGATTACAGGCATGAGCCATCGGCGCCCGGCTGCATTAGCTTTTTTTTTTTTAAATGTTATCTTAAGTAGATCACTTTATTTTTGCCTTCAGAGATTAAAAATAATTGCTAGACACATTATACTTCATATGTCCTAAATAATTTTTGCTATTTCTGAATGAGTTTATAATAAAGAGAAAACACAGTTGCTTATGTGAATGTCAGGGAAATTCCTTTTTTTTTTTTTAAATGGGAATAAGAATCAAAACATATGCATTTGATTGGAACTTTTTTTTTTTTTTTAAAGGTAAGCTCTTGCTCTGTAGCCCAGGCCTTCTATGAACTCCATGTCCTTACACCCCTGCCTCTCTAATGCTAGGATTACAGACAGGTATGCACTCCTCATCCCACTCCCCAACAGCATTTCTCTAATTTCAGAAAAAAAGCTTTGATTACTTATTCCTATTAAAAAAGGAAAAGAAATACCAAACAAACACTCTGATATTCACTCAAATCTTGTATTTCCTCTTTATTACAAATTTATTCTGCCATAACAAAAAATCCATCAAGTAAAGACAAGTAACTTGTAAATGATCCTAAGACTTTTTCTTTTTTTCAGAATATTGAACATCAAGTGTTTTAGCTTAGTGGGGTTTTTTTTGTTTTGTTTTGCCACTGAAAGCAGTTTCAGAGAAATAGGGTTCTACATAGTACACTTATATCACCCCATAATGCTTTTATTTCTCAAAATACCATTTACAGAAAATAGAATGTATTGCTGATGCTTACAAATAGGAAAATCCTGGCATTTGTTATCATGCCAATTACTCTTGACCATTTATGTAGTTAAAAAATTAATTCAGTTCACATGTAGTTTACTTCCTTTTCAGAGCATTTGTTGCTGATTTTTATTTTGTAATGAACCTCTTGGGATATTGCTAATTCTAAAAATATGCAGAATCCCCAGTTTCCCACCATCTTTTGCATTCTCTTTTTCTAGATGTCCTTTTTTTGGTCATCATGGGACTTGAATTCAGGTCCTGGGCACTTTGCTCAAGGCTAGTCCTCTACCACTTTGAGTCACAGCTCCACTTCCAGATCTTTGATGGTCAATTGGAGATAAGAATCTCATGGACTTTCCTGCCTGGGTTGGCTTTGAACCGAGATGCTCAGATTTCAACCTCTTGAGCCACCAGCCCCCAACTATTTTTTTTTTTTTGTTTTGTTTTCTATTGCAGTTTTCTTTCCCCCTAAACTAAGTTTCAGCTAAAATTCACCATACAAGGTTCATTCGACTCTGCTTGGCAGAAGTGTATACTTTTGTTCGTTTGTTTTTGTTTTTGTTGCCAGAGCTGGGGCTTGAACTCAGGGCCTGAGCACTGTCCCTGGCTTCTTTTTGCTCAAGGCTAGCACTCTGCCACTTGAGCCATAGCACTACTTCCAGCTTTTTCTATATATATGCGGTGCTGAGGAATCAAACCCAGGGCTTCATGTATACGAAACAAGCACTTTACCACTAGGCCATATTCCCAGCCCAAAAGTGTATACTTTTGAAGGAGGCTTAAGTAGGAATAGCAGGTAGATAACTAACTTCCTTGATTGCTTTATGGTTACTGAGAACTGTGTTTAGACAACTAGAACTTCTGTTTTTTTCACTTAGTAGGAAAGAGTGCTAGAACCAATATTTTTTGCTACTAGACTTGGGGCATAAATGCCAGATATTCATTGAGTATTTATTGGATACTTTTTAAGTGTTAGACCCTGGTTTAGATACTGACACTAAGGCTAATCTCTGTGCCTTCCTGCTGTTTACGAATCTAATCCTAAGACCTGGACAATAAAATAAGTACACTAGGGTTGTAGTTTATGGTAGAGAGCTTGTCTAGCGTATGTGAGGCCCAGCGTTTGATCCTAAGCACTGCAAATGCTTCAAGAAGAAATGACCTAGTTTCTTCAAAAAGTAACGCCAACAGATAAACGGTGAAGGAAAACTATAAGATTTAAGAGGCACTTAAGAGGCATATCCTCCAAATGTAATACCTGGAAGTTAGTTCCTACTTTGAGCAAGCTAACTATAAAAAGACATTTATGAAATTATTTTTAAGTTTGGACATGGATTATTTAATGAAAATGATTTCTCAAATTTTTAGGTGAGAAAATGAATTGCATATATATGTATGTTTTTGAGAAGTCCTTCCTCGAGATATATAGTACAGTGAATTATGAATTAAAATATGATGTGTAAATTTTTGGCTTAAAATACTTTTGAAGGGAGAAAACAGATTAAATGTGATTGGCCTTATGTTGAAAATTGTTGATGTCATTCAAATAGACACATGAGGCTTCTTAGATTTCTTCTACTTCTGTGTTAGAAATTTTCCATTAATAAATGTATATACACAACAGAAATGAAGGAATAAGAGAGGAATCTGTGAGATATGAGAATGAGGGGGGAGGAAGATGCAGTTGTAAAGGGTAGTCAAAGAAGACTTCTTGATAAGATGATGCATATTTGAGTAAAGAGCTGAAGAAGAGGAGAACGAGTCTGGCAGGTAATCTTGGGACAAGAAATTTCAGATAGAGGGACCAGCCAATACAGTGGCCCTTAGGTGAAAGCATATTAAACCACAAGAAATTACTATAAGACTTAGCAGTGCCTAGATCAGAGTAGCAGAAGATCGAAAGTCTGAGTGATAAAGTTTTGGTGGATGGGAAGAAGTGTGCGTTGTGTTAAGGATGGCTAAAAGTAAATAGTAAAGATGGTAAAAGTAAACAGGTATCTAACATAAGTCTCCTTTACTCCCTGAAAGCCTTACACTTACTCAATAAGACTGATTGATTACTCAGAATATTTTTTAGAACGTGAAAATAGCTCCCAATATTTGTACTTGCTCCCAGTACCCTTGTTTTTAAGGAAAAGGAGGTTATTAGCCCACAAGATACTTAATCTTATTTTTCAGATATGACTCAAGATTTTGACAGAAAATAGCAAATAAATTGAGGCTATTTCTAAATAACAGATGTACTCTGAAAAAGCAATTACTGTTTCTAAAAATCAGATCCTCCCATACACTGAGGTGTTTTTAATAGTGTTCTGGACATTTGTAGCATCATTTGGGACTTAGAAAGCTAAACTTTAAAACATACATGTGCATACAAGACCATGTGTATGCTTAAGTAACAGTGACTGCATGAGTTTTATTTGTTAAATATTCATTTTAAAATTAAAACCATGCAACTTAATGAATACTGTGTGGCATAGAGTTGGGGAACTGAAAGTATAACATGTTTTGTGTGAAGAGATGAATCTGGCTTTCAAATCTTGTTTTCATGCTTAATTTCTCAGATAAGTAATTGGTTCAAAATTTTAATCTTGGGGCTGGGGATATAGCCTAGTGGCAAGAGTGCCTGCCTCGGATACACGAGGCCCTAGGTTCGATTCCCCAGCACCACATATACAGAAAACGGCCAGAAGCGGCGCTGTGGCTCAAGTGGCAGAGTGCTAGCCTTGAGCGGGAAGAAGCCAGGGACAGTGCTCAGGCCCTGAGTCCAAGGCCCAGGACTGGCCAAAAAAAAAAAAAAAGGAAAAAAAAATTTTAATCTTGTATTAAATAGAAGTATAGAAAAATTAGACCTCATTCAAATGTTTAAATGCTCAGAAAGTTCTCATGTGCACTTTTAGAAAATGTGTTCGTAGGAGCAATGTGCATGTAGACATTAAGTTTTGAATAATTATTATGCCAGTTCAGTTGTAGGGTTAATATTTCAAACCTAAAAAAACTAATTTCCATGGTTTTTACTCTACTGGTAATAATGAGGAAAGATAGTTCTCCTTTTTCTACTTAATTATGTCTAATGATTGGGAAGAATGATTTTTTTTAATTTGTATAATTTTAACCAATGATATTTAGAATTTGATGGCATTAAGTAGAATTTGAGAACTTTTACTATACATTTAACTACAGGATTACAGGCTCTTGCCTGCCCAGGAGGCTGAGATGCAAGGATTGTAGTTCAAAGCCAGTCTAGGCAGGAAATTCTGTGAGATTCTGTCTCCAGTTAACAACCAAAAACACTGAATTGCTGTGGTTCAAGTCCCACAATGGCCAAAAAAAAAAAAAAGTGTCAGTATATAACTGTTTAATACTTTAACAAAGCTCCCTATTTTAAACTTTTTTCAGTAAGTTGTTAGAAATCTAGCTCTTCAGTATTTGTTTCATATATATGTATAGATAGCCAGACCTATTCACATACTGTGCATACTATACACGTTGAATTGCTAGACTGGATTATTTAATGTATTTTAAACATTAGCCTATTAACATGGAACACATAGCCCATGTTCCTATTAACTCTGAAAGTATTTTTAAAACTATGTTTGAGTCATCTATAAAATTAAAAGTGGCAGTAGTTTTTAATAAGACTTTGAAGTTCTGTGATAACTATATTCAAATGTGGCTTCTTTTAGAAATAGCCTTCAGTCTATTGATTTGGTGGTCAGATTATAAATGTTTTATTACCATTTTTGTAGTATAAAACATTTGTAATGAAAGAGAAGGGAGTAGAGATCAAGAGAGAATTTTTAAAAACCTTAATTCTCACACAGCAGTAAACATGGACATGAACAATTATGTTTATTTGGATCTATTTAAGTCTAATAAGTTAAGATTTAAATGTATAAATTCAGTAGAGAATAGAAATGATACAACTAACAGTGAAAGAAAAGTTAGTGCTTTGCAAAAGGGACATCTTACATGTTGACTTAAAAAGCATGACCATGGTAAAACCTGCACTTAATTTTGGAAATAATAATGATCAGCAATAATTAAGATTTATTTGAAAATTGAGTCTGTTACTCAAATTTTATAAATGTTTGCAGCAGTAGGTTCCAGGTTGTTATTCTGAACTTAGGCCTTGCAAGGTGTTTCTAATTCTGTCAATGTTTTTCTCGTTTCTGTCTCTTTATTACTGTACCTATTGCTGTACCTTATGTATATATGTATGTATGTACACACATAAAACATTACATATAACTTATATAGAGACATGTAAAACACATATAATTTATATATAAAACTTGTCTTTTATGTGTATGGGGAGGTGTTGAACATGGTATATTCTATTAAACACTTAAGAGATAACTATCTGACCTACAAGAAAAATTTGGTAGCAAAATTAACAACCTAGTTGAATTTCAAAGGTTATCTTCAGTTCTCATTGTCTTTCCAAAAATTTAAAATGAGAATTTTATCAGAAAAGAGGAAAAGATAAGTAATGTGGTGGTTTCCAACTTCTTTCCAAAAGAATGAAATACAAAGTGATTCTCCCTGATTTTTTTCTAGTTGTTGATTGTAGAGCTCTACATACCAGTTCATCTACTATTTAGAAGGCACAATTAAGTTCATTTTTATTTTTAACCATCAGTGAAAATATTGGAAGTTCTTGGTTGGTTCTTCAAGACCTAAATGTTGTAGTATTCCTGGTTCTTGACATATAACTGCACAGTCTTTCATGTTCCTCTGGGTTTCTGCCAGATTTAATGAACTGCCTGTACTGACTTCTTGGATTTTACACTATGGTTAACTTAATGGATTTTTCTTTGAATTGCTTCTCACCACCATCCTGTAAATTTAGCATCCAAGGACCAAAACATCCAAATTACAGATCTTTAAGTTTACCATGTATGAGAAAATGTGTAAAAAGATAAGACTTTCATAAGGTAGTGGCTCCTTCTAAATAGAAATGACAGCCGTATTTATAGGCATAAATCATGTATTTGAAAGCACTTCTTTTCTCGCTTTTTTTTTTCTTTTATGCTATACTAGGGTTTAAATGGAAGGGACCGTGCTTATAAGGTAGGTTTTCTACTGATTAGAGCCTTGCCTCCTAGCCTTATTTGTTTTCTTTCTCTGTCTCTGTCTCTGTCTCTCTCTCTCTTTTTGCATATTTGGTGCTGAGTTGGAGATAAGAATCTCCTTGACTTTTCTTTCCTGGGTAGTTTTGAACTATGAGCCTTAGATCTCAGCCTCAGCCAGGATGACAGGTATGAGCCACGACAGGTGCCCGGCTTCCTTAGGTTTTAGTGTCTTGTTTTTACTCAGTCTGGTATGGACCACATCCTACTTATACTTCCCTTATCTTCCCTTATAGCTGTGATGACAGCACAGACCACATTGTTCAACTTCTATTGACTAAGGTGGAATCTCTAAAACATTTTTTTCCAGGCTGGTCTCCAATTGTAATTCTCCCAGTCTTAGCTAGGATTACAGATGTGACCCACCATGCCCTGCTTCAAAAAGCTTTTTAAATGTACATTGCTTTTCTGTAATTTGCACTTAAAATAGTTCAGTCTCTGAAGTGGTCCTATCAGTTCACCAAAGGAGCTATGACAGTTTTTGATGTGGGCTCTTAAAGAATTGTGATTTTAGTTGATAGCAAATAATTTTCTAGTTTATCATTGACCATAACAAAAAAAATCACATTTTGCCAAAGCCTTCTCTTGGTTATTTATGTCTTTTAGAAAAGCATGCTGATTTGTTTGTATGTAGTTCACCTCTTAAAGATCAATCCTTTAAGGCTTTAGCCAGAAATACATCCTAAGCTATCATTTAAATGGCTTCCAGAAAGGATTCGCTATGTTTCATAAATGAGTAGGCTGTTAATGATTCAGTAGGCCCCCTCATTTTCCTCCTACCCTTAAGTTGAAAGCTCCTTCATAACATCTAGGTACTTTGAGTCATCATGGCTCCACTCTAAAGAAGAATTGTCATAAGGAAAAATTTACCAGAAGTAAAATTGTCAGGAAACGATCTGAGTCAGACCATTCATTGATCACAGGCATAGAACATTACAGATTGTGGGCTTCACTTAAATCTTTGAATGTACATAGATGCCCTTATTATAGGATTTTAAGTCCTATAATAACCTACTAAAGCTTTCTAAGGTGTTTGTTCTGAGTTAAGTTTTAATTGGTTTGACTTTTATTATGTTACATAAGATGAATATTTTTAATGAAAGCATGTATTGGAGATGAAAGGCAATTATGTACAGGATAAAAGTCACTCTACCTGAAGTTAGAGAACCTAGACTTAGGGTCCATTTATTTCATGTATTTCGCTTACCCTCTCTGAACCTTAGTTTCCTTATCTTCACAAGATCAGCTACTCCCTAGCACATATGGCCTTTTGGAACAACCTATGACATACAGCTAATGACTGATCCCAAATCAGCCTCAGACGTCTTGATTTTGTTTTGTTTGTGCTAGGGATTAGACTCAGAGCCTTATGAATGTTAGGCAGGCATCCTATCACTGAGCTACATTCCCAGTACTATTCTTTTGGATTTTTGTGAGAGAGCCTTACTATGTAGCCTAGGGCCTCCCTTAAAATCCCTCTTACTCAGCCTCCTGAGTATTGAGGTTGTAGGCATGTCCCACTATACCCAGCCAGACTCCTTTTTGAAACTACATAGTTGGCATTCTAGATTATCTCTGTTATCTCAATCATATAAAGTCTCTGCTAGCTCAGAGATTCCATGACTTTCAATAATTTGCCTACATAAAGTCTCTGTCTTCTTAGTCTCTGTGGTCTCTTTACATTGAAGGTTCACAGTTGAAACTTACTGTGTAAATTTAAGAATTCCTTGTTGAGGGATAGCATTTTTGTTTCTTGTGTAGTGATGTTGAAAAGAAAAATTGAAGAAAATTCACAATGACACCTAAAATTCCAAATACAATGGAAACAAATCAAAACGATTAGTGGTAATATGGTTTAAATTAATTTCAAGTCCTGAATGTTCTTTGGCACAAATGTCAGGGTAGTGAAGTTCAAAGTGATGTGTTTATCTGGAAGGTACACCATGGAGCAAAAAGAACAAACACAGATCCAGCAATAAGCCTGAATTCTAGCTCTACAAACTGGTTTTTTAACTTAGTGTCTTTATCTATTTAGTGATATCACACCAGTAACTTCTCAAGCGTTAACGTATCATATGAGGATCATATTTAAATGCATGTTCTCATTCAGTAGGTCTGGGTAGGACTTGAGGCTGGCTCTTCACTTTTATGTATTTGTCTTTTTTTTTTTTTTTTTTTTTTTTAAAGTTAAGGTCTTCTTGTGTTTCCCAGACTGGCCTTGAACTATGTAGTTCTGACTGACCTCAAACACATCAGGACCCTTCTTCCTCAGCTTTGAGAGTGCTAGGATTATGGTATGCTCCAACATGGCTACTGACCTTTTTTTTTTTTTTTTTAAACAAATCATTTATATATGCTACTACTGAGGACCATGTACTACACTTATAAAAGTAATAGGTAATTTCCAAGGCTCCTTCTACTCATATCCTACCTGTTAAGTCCACTTCTTTCTCTCAAGTTTTTGCATATCACTTAAAAGTTTTATTGAGCTATAACAATGCTTTGAATTTAATGTTAATAGGGTATAGTGATTGCCAACTACAGGTTCTTAACCAAGACTTCTCAGTCCTAGATGTCAGAAGTTATCACCTAATAACATTGTTAGGAATTAAAGAATCAATGTATAAAGCTCTGGAAAAATGCTTGGCACTTAGGATAAGGTATATACATACATATGTTATTATTATTATCTCAGGTTTACAACAGAAGAAATTGAACCTCGGTGATGTTGGTCTACGCTTCACAGCTACTAAATGTTGATGTCAACAGTCAGAAATTGTCGTATCAAGAACTCCCTTAACCACTTTATTTTACTTCTCAAGTAGTAATTCATTTTGTCCTTGTGCATATAGACTCCTTACTAATGGTCTCATTGTAATCAGAAGTGTAATTCATTAGAGCACTCACACTTGATGCTTACATGTAAAACATCTAAATTGTGCCTGTAAAATACTCATTTCAGTATGACTTAAGAAGCACAGAGGGCTGGGGATATGGCCTAGTGGCAAAAGCGCTTGCCTCGTATACTTGAAGCCCTGGGTTCAATTCCCGAGCACCACATATACAGAAAATGGCCAGAAGTGGCGCTGTGACTCAAGTGGCAGAGTGCTAGCAAAAAGAAGCCAGGGACAGTGCTCAGGCCCTGAGTCCAAGGCCCAGGACTGGCAAAAAAAAAAAAAAAAGAAGAAGCACAGAATAAACATCTAAATTCCATATGCATTCTTCACTTTTCTCCCTTTTCTTTTAGCAGTTAAATCACAATCCCTAGAAAGTGAAAGTACTAGTTTTATGTTGTCTTGCCATTAATTTAGTTGTTGTAAATGTCTTTGCATGACTTGAGTGCTCGATAGCATGCCATACCTGTGTGGTGTGCTTAAATTATTACCTCTTGAAATTGGGTAATGATTTGCATGTTTTTATTACATCTAAGGTATTTTAATTTCTAAATGAATTTCTTGTGGATTTTACTTTTTATCAGCTGCTTTTTTAATAGGAAAACTGATTTAGTATTTTGGTGCTTTTATATTCTGTATAGTTGATTTTTTTTAAATAAGCTTTAGTGTCTGACACTCATTAGGCCTCTACTAAAATAAAAAAACAAGTCTGTTTACTATTTTAAAGTTCTGTAGATAATTTGTTCTCCCCTTACCTTATCTACCCATTACTTGTTATTTTCTCTTGTCAGTTTTTTATTCCCTTGTAACAAAAATACTCATTTTTATTAAGACAATATGAGGCAGAAGATGTATTATCTGGAGCCTTTGAACTTAGGGCAGGGGAATCTAGGGGCAGAGGTCCTTGAAATTAAGACTTTGAATCTGAATATGTGAGGAGAGTATTTTGCTTTGTTTTGGAACTGCATTCTGTATATTTATACTTTGGGAAACAAACATACTTGAAATAGTTTTTATATCAATAAAACTGTTGTAAAGGAAAACTCAACTCAAAACAGGATTAAAGGGGGAAAAGGAAATGTATTGGTGTGTGTAAATTAGTCCAGGATAGGTGTGGCTTCAAGAATAGCTCCACCCAGGGTTCAAATAATGTTATCAAGACTCAGTTTCATGTACATTTCTTAGTACTGCTTCCTGAGTGGTGACTTTATAACCTAGCTGTACCAGGAAAAAATAATTACCTCCATCTTCTCATGAGGAGTTGAAAAGAGTGACCATCTTTTTCCTAGAAGTTCCAGCAAAAATTTCATTGCATCTCAGGAATTCTGGCCTACTCTCCTGCGGCCAGAGGGTTGTGAAGCTCTCCATCAGATAGGCATGAACTAGAAGTAAAATAGGTTTTTTTCTCCAGAAAGGAAATTATATCATTTCATCAGAAGGGAGCTTAGTATAGAAAGTTTTTCTTTGTTATTTAGTGCTAATTTGGATGCCATGTATAAAATAGGAGTTTTTAGGACTTGTACCTCTTGGTGCTTTGAGAATTTATTCAAATTTGAAGGTGCCTTAACAGTTATCTCATTACTAATTCTCCTGTTATCTGTAGTAATTAACTTTGTTCATAGCTATGTCTTTAGTGTCTTAAGAAGATTCAGCTTTTGGATCAAGAAATTATAAAACACATGAAAACAATGTGTTCACTCAGATTAGGGCCTTGAGAAGATCTAGAGTAGGAATGAGTGTTTATGAAAGACTAACAAGCAATACATGCTGAATTCTATAATGAATTTTCATATGAAAATGAAAACTTGATTCTTAATGAAAACAATAAGACACTCAAGTATGGTTATTTTCCCTTTTAGCACAAAATAATATAATGACGTGGAAATAATACATTATAATCTATAATATAATCATTTACATAGTTCTCATTTCTTACATTGTTTTAATATGTATAAGAATTAGAACATTAGGCTTTAA
Organism: Perognathus longimembris pacificus; assembly: GCF_023159225.1. Classification (NCBI taxonomy): domain Eukaryota; kingdom Metazoa; phylum Chordata; class Mammalia; order Rodentia; family Heteromyidae; genus Perognathus; species Perognathus longimembris. The sequence continues at coordinate 19,732,137 of NC_063168.1, read as the reverse complement.
CATTGTGCAGTCTTTGTTCTTGCCACTGTAGAAATATTTATACTTTATTCACTAAATTAAAGATTCCAAAAGCCAGAAGTGGTGATGCATGCTTTTATCTCAACTACTACTTGGGAAGCAAAAATTGGAAAGATTGTGGTTTGAGGCCAGCCCTGGCAAGTTAGTAGGACCCCACCAACAGGAACCTTACCCAGCAACCAATGTGTGGTGCTTGTTATGCAGAAGATATAGGTAGGAGGATTCATAGTCCAAGACCAGCCCATGGCAAAAACAGGAGACCCTGTTCAAAACATAACTAAAACAAAAAAGGCTAGAGACATAGTACAAGTGGTAGAATGTGTGCCTAGCATAAGTGCAAGGCCTGAGTTCACACACACACACACACACACACACATATACACACAGTCTGGGAGAATCCCTTTGTTAACCAACAAAATGCTGTACAGGAGGTGAGACTTGAGTGGTAGACCACAGGTCCAGAGTTAGACCCTGGTACTGTCACAAAACAAAATAATTGGTGAGCATTTATTATATTCATTTCCATTTTTGTTAAAATGTCAATATATGATGCAGAAAGGGAACAGCTGTGTTGCTTTTATATTTGGAGAATAGTTGGGAAGAATCTGAATTATGATAGATCCAAAATACATTCAATTATTTGTTGTTTTAAAGTTGTACTAGGCTTTGAATTTAAGGCTTCAAATTCACTTGGCTTGCTTGCCCAGCTGGTGCTTTACCACTTGGGTCATGCCTTTGATAGCTATTTTGGAGCCACTGTCTTAGAAACTTTTCTAACCAGGCTGTCTCCAAATTGGGATCCTCCAGATCTCAGCCTCCTGAGTAGCTGGAAACATAATAGGCATGAGCTACCAGCATTTGGTGTACATTTAAAGTTTAAAAATCAAAATTAGTGGAATGTATTGCAGCATATCAAATGAGGAGCTTTCTATTTCATCTACTACACTACTACTTTTAGTATATAATAGGATTGAGTCATTTCTAGCAAAAGTTACATTGTATCTCTTTAGAGATAATCAGCAATTTGCATGGAAACAGTACACATACAGTATTTCCTTAAAGTATGATAGTTTATTTTTTATCATTTTAGAAATTCCTGTGACTATAGACCAGCAATACTAGCAACTGTATGTCTACATTCTGCATCTTCTAGAATTGGCAGAGTATTTATCTGCTTGATGCTTATGAAGGTCTTGTGTCCCATACAATTATAGGATGATTCATATTTGAAATAGGCTTTGAGATACAGTATGACTGTGGTTTTAGAAAAACTTTAACAAATACTAACTGAACATTTTTATACTTGCAAAAAAGGGAACAGTATGTTTACTGAACAGTTAAGAGTTTAAGTCTCCAAATAAAGTCATTAGAAGTTAGTAAGAAAAGCAATTAGACAAAACCTATTTGAATTATTGTTTCAATTGTGGTTTATTGAGTTATATGAACAAAGAGCTCCATGAGCAAATAAGATCTCTAAATTTTGGTATTTGGAATCTGCTGTTTTCATTGAATGCTAGGATATATTAAAGTGACTCCATTTATGATCTTCTACAAAAGATTGTCCTGACTATAAGTCTTAAGTGATTTTTCACAATTTATTGCTGTCTAAAAATTTCCCTTGACTTCACATTTTGTTCTGAATGTCTTGATTTCTTTCCTTTGCTTCACCCACACAATATTGAAGGCAAGGGATGCAAGAGTTGCAAAGTAACACAGTGAATTTGAGAGCCCTGACTTTTTTCCAAAACAAAATAACCTTTATTATAATATTGCCTTTTATTGATAACAAAAAAAAGTGTTGGCAAGTGTTCCATAATTGATATTGCTGGAATGAATAGGAGCTTTGCTATTTGTCCTTGTAGATACTTGGCTCAGTAAACATGGTAATGGTAATATACCAAATACTCTGAAGAAAGGTTATATTTTAAAAAAAAGCCAAATTTCCAAACTTACCAATCCATGTATCAAGCCACTTTATATCCATCCATGTGTTTTTTCTTCAAAAAAAAAGGGTAGTATATTATGATCTTGTTTATATTTCTCGTTATGGCAAACAATCATGTAAACATACATAAAACCTAATGTTAATGTGAAAATATTGAGGGAAGATACTTGATGAGAATTGTAAGCTATATGAAATTCAAAGATATGAATAGAAATTTTAAGTGTACTATCATATACTCAGCAGGAAAACTTAAGTAAAGACAAGAAAGCATAGGACAAATAATTGGAAAACAATGGAAGCAAAGTAAGATTTTTTTAAGCCTCATTTTGCATGTCACATTAGTTCAACTCACTCTGGTTGAGATTCTAAAAGAAAAATGGAGATGGAGGGGAAAAAGAAATGAGAAATGTTAGTGATAACTTTTATATCATTTAAAATAAGGAATCTCAGAAAAATTCTAGAGGAAAAACTTTTTCCCTAATTTTATTAGCTGCTTTTTAGGACAGGAACACTTTACAGCATTTCACTGCTGTAGCCATTCAATAAATGATCTAACCTGAATTTTAGAAATCTCAGGTTAAGGTGGAATCATTTTCCTGGGCTTTAAATGTATCTCTTTTTCAGTCTTGATATCCATCTGTGTATCCCAGTTTTGATTGAAATAGGTTCTCAAATTTGAATGTGAAGAAAAATAGTTGATATTTTTTACCTACCAAATTTGGCCTGAGCTGAAATCACTTGAAAGGAAACTTGATTGTAAAATTTTCCAATATCTAGGTTAAAATATTGAATGAATCATGTAAACAAGATTCATGTAATACATACATGTATTAGAAAATAGATGCATTGGAGAAATGGTTTGAAAAGAAAGGAATGGGTAGATACTCCTATTCAGTGGTCAGTCCTAACAGTGTAGTTAGAGGGCAGTAAAATTCTAGCTTTCATGTGTCAACTGAGGTAAACCTAGATTTTCCAATTTCAAGAATAGTAATAACCCTTAACTATTTTAAGTTTTAATTTTATATATCACATTATTTTACCTGAAACTTTTTGCCATACATATTCTAGTTTTGGTTTCTTGATTATTTATTCATATTGTGTAGAACGTTAGAGTACATGTTAAATTCAGAGCTCTTGCTAAAATTCAGAGCTCTTGAGCATATTATTTAGCCTCATTTCCTCATGTGTTACAGGACAATTGTAAGGATAAATTTAACCTATATCTGCTGTGTGTGTGTGTGTGTGTATGTGTTTTCTTATTTTGTAACCTCACTTAAACTTTAAGGCTTTTATTAGGTGACAAGTTATCTCTATCATGATTCTTCAGGACCCACTCCATCAGGCACAAATTTACCTTGCTAGATGTATATCATGTGGTTTTAAAATAATTTTTCCATGCTTGCTCTGATAGTCACTAAGCTTTATCCAATTGGTCTTTATTGGTTTCTTAACCAAACCCTCACTATTTGGAACCTACTAACTTCTTCTCTAAGTACACAGTTTAGAACCCCCACCCCTAGCCATTTACTTAATTTATTTTATTTTTGATCCAGTCCTAAGGCTTGAATTCGTGGCCTGGGCACTGCCCTTTTTTGTTGCTGTTGTTGTTGCTCAAGGCTAGAGCTCTACAACTTGAGCCAAAGCTCCACTTCTAGCTTTTTGGCTGGCTAGTTTTAGTGACTTTCCTGCCAGGACTGGTTTTGAACGGAGATCCTCAGATCTCAGCTTCCTATATAGCTAGGATTACAGAAATGAGCCCCTAGCCCCTGGCTTATGTTTTTGTTTCTTCCACCTAAAATTCATGTCTCCATTTATCAAAGTCTGACAGATCTAGCTGATATACCTCTCCCACTATGAAGCTTCCCTGGTTCCTCTTTCACCTAGAAATTTATGTAAAATCACATAGTACTTATTAACATTAAGTAACATTCATATTGTACATATTAGGATTGGGCTTATTTGCACTTTTTTCATAATCGTAAAGTCAACAAGTATTCGTGTAGGGAGGCATACTTTTTGCATTATTTTGAATATTCCAGCATCTTCTGAATGTTCAGTAATACTTGTGGGGTTAATAATTACATTATTGGTGAGTCTCAATGCCAAAATTTAAAAGTAGGGAGAATACATCAGTTTGGGAACTGTTCCAACATATAATTTAATTGACCTATAGCCCATGCTATAGGAGAAATCACTAATAAGCATTTACTTGAAAGTACTAACCTGGAATATTAGAAGGAGAGTTTTATACTGAGGATGGAGGGATGTCAACCTCCACCATTGGGATTTCTAGTAACCTAGAAATAGTTTTTAGAGGGGTTTGACTTTAGCTATTTCGAAAAAAAAAAAAAAGACTTCAGTAGATAGACAAGCTAGGTAAATAGTAAACAAGTAATCAGGTGTTTGTATTAAACACCAGGCTTTAGATAAAACACCATTTAGTAATACCATTTTGGTATTCCCAGTTTGGTAATACCATTGTTCTAGTAGGAAATAAGTCACATTATATTTGCTGTGGGTTTATACTGAACTATTTTTTCACTGTTCAAGCTAATTTGATCTTGTTGCTATGGTATAATACAAAAATCTGTTTAGTGTTTGTGCCATGCAAGGATTCTGAATGATAAGAGAGTCTTTTGTTATTCATAATATGAAGCCCTTTCATATCATACTTAAAATTTTGCCTTTGAGGTGACTTAGAATAGGGTTCCTAGATAGCCTCAGGTCACCAAAAGGACCAAGTAACTGTTAGGTTAGAACCTTCAGCTTCACCCACTGGCCTCCAGGAAAATGCAGGGGACTGGAAGTTGAGTTTATGGATTGGTGAACACATCTAGGCACTGGGAAGGTAGCATGCCTGTAGAAGGCATGGAAGCTCCACTATCCACATCCAATTTCCAGATACCTTTTTCTGTATACCTTTTCCATTTAGTTGTTCCTAAATTATATTCTTTTGTTATTGTTTTCAGACATGATCTTGCTTCGTTGTTCAGGCTGGTCTGAAACTCCTCAAGTTATTTATTTACCTCAGCTTACCAGGTAGCTTGCAATTGTGTTCTTGAAATTGTGTTGCTTGGAATAGCTTGGAATTGTGTTCTTTGCAATAAAGAACTAGGAGACTTAAGGGAAATACGTTTTTGTGGTACCTGGATTTCAACTCAGAGCCTGGAACTTGCTAAGCAGATACTGTACCACTTAAGCCACACCTCTGGCCCTTTTTAATTTTAGTTATTTTTCATATTGGGTCTTGTGTTTTAACCAAGGGCTAGCCTTAAACTATGATCCTCTTACCTGTGCTCCTGAATAGCTGAGACTACAGGTGCATACCACCACACCTTGCTTTTTGGTTGAACTTGAGGCTGCTGGTGGGGGGTTGGGGGGCCTTACTAACTTTTTGCCCAGGGTGGCCTTGAGCAATCCTGCTGATCTCAGCCTTCTGAGTAGCTAGGGTTATAGATATTCACCACTACTCCTGTTCCATTTTTTGAGTACTGTACTAATAAGACTATGGAACCCAGGAAGGGGGTAACCTGGAACTTCTAATTGGTGTCTGAAATAGGCAGAGTTGTGGGACTGGGACCTTTACTTTGTAGGACTGACACTACTCTGTGAGTAGATAGTATCAGAATTGAACTAAATTTGTTGGATGCCCAGTTATGGCCAGAGAATTGGAGGATTGGTTGATATCAGAGAAAACACTCCTTAGTTGCTTTCATTGAAGATTACTTAAGATATCTGCAAAAATACCTTAAAAACTAAAACTTGTATCTGCCATGAAATATAGACTGAAACAATAAAATGTTTAAAATTCACAAACCAAATTGAATTTGTAAAAGAACTTGATTTTGACAGGTCCACCTCTACCTTTCTTGAAGAATATTCATATGATTAGCTTCCCTTAGCTTTTCTGACCCAAGAAGTAGGAGTTACAATACCTAGAATTTTAAAAATTTATGTAAGTTCTAAAGTTGCATAGGGTCAGTATTTGAATTCCAGACAAATGTCAACATCCAATGATCTTTGGGACAATAACAGGTATCATAATAGGCTAGTGCTTTATTTGTTGGTTTGCTTGCCTGTTTAACAGCTTTATTTGAGGTACAATTTACATGCCATCCAGTTTACCCAAATTAAACACTTCACCTTGGGGGTTTTAGTATATCACAGAATTATGCAGCCATCACAGTCAATTTTAGAATACTTAATATTTCATCACCTAAAAAATAAAACCTATACCATTTAGCCATACTTTCCCTAATCCCCTAGTCCATTCCCAGTCCCTCACTTTCACACACATACAGGCAACCACACCAATCTACTTTCTAACTCTAGATTTCATCTAAATGGAATCATACAAAAAGTATAATGGAGGGACTAAAAATGTGGCTTAGTGGTAGAGTGCTTGCCTATCATGCATGAAGCCCTGGGTTCGATTCCTCAGCACCACATAAACAGAAAAAGCAGGAAATGGTACTGTGGCTCAAGCGGTAGAGTGCTAGCCTTGAGCAGAAAGAAACCAGGACAGTGCTCGGGCCTAGTCTTAAGCCCCAGAACTGGCCAAAAAAAAGTATAGCAGTGGTTGACTTTCATTTAGTAAAAGTTTCCAGTTTACAAGATTTCATTGTGTTGTAACATGTATCAGTACTTTATTCCTTTTTATTCCAATTAATATTTCATTGTATTGGTGTTTCTCCCATTTGGTTTATCCTTCATCAGTTAATGGATGTTTGGGTTGTTTCTACTTTTTGGATGTTATGAATAATGTTGCTATGAAAATGGATACAGTTTTGTGTGGACATCGATTTTAGTTTTTGTGAATTTATGCCTGGGCATTGTTATATGACAACTTCATATTTAATCTTGAGGAGCTGACAGACTTTTTTCCAAGATGACTGTACCATTTTATTTTCCTATTAGCTGCAATGAAAAATTTCAACTTTTCTATGTCCTTTCATTACCCGCCCCCCCTTTTTTAAATTATAGCTATCCTAGTAAAACAAAGTGACATCTGATTGTGGTTATGTTTGCACTTCTTTGATAGCTAGTTATACTGAATAACTTTTCTTGTACTTATTGATTACATATAGGCTTCAGAAAACTAATTTTTTTTATTTTTTTTGCTTGGCTTATTGTTTATATATTCCAGATGAAAGTTCTTTATTAGGTAATGTAATGTGAAAATTCATTAGACAATTCTATGGGATTCTTTAGACAAATTTGATGTCAATGCTTTTGATACTTGACTTACTTGTTTCAGGAGATCTTGGGAGCAAAGCCTACCAAGTGGGAGTGTGAACAGCCAAGTTAGGGAAGCATGTTCATCTGGTATACAAAAATAAATGTCTTCATGGCATACCTGTCACCAAATTTCTAATTTTTAATTTTCTCCTTATAATACTAAATTATAATAAATAACAATAATGTAATAGGCAAACTTTCCACAATTCCATATAATAATACTAGGTGTGAATCACACTAGCTGACAGTTTTGCTCTTTAGTGTTTGGGATATTGCCTCCAAAAGTAATGAAACAAGCTCTGACTTAGAAGTTGAAAGATGTGTTCACTAGCTTAACCACTTAGCCCCATCAACTTCATCAAATAATTCCTCTCTGGATATAGATTTTTCTCAGCTATAAAATTAGAGAATTAAAAGGAAAAAGTGAACAATATATTCTTTAAGGTTCTTTTTCAGCCTTAAAATGTGATTATATGTGCAATAACAGTGATTTTTCTTATTCTTTCCCTTAACAAGAAAAAATTAAATCTTGTTGGGAAAGCTCATTTTCACAGAATACTGGAGTTAGATGGATTTGACAAACAAAAACTTACTATAGGATAGTAAATGCTATCTAAGAGAATTGCATCATGGGTTAGAGGAACATGACCCTTAGGTCACCAATAAGATGGGACTAAAGGAGGAAACAATTTACACACTTGCTGTGGGTGTGGCTAAAGGTAAAGGCACTGTAAGGAATGAGTCCTTGACTGCATCCTTGGAAGTATTGAGAGATCATTAGAGAAGAAGCAAGTTGTCAGAGGTCAGTTGTGTCCAAAGGTGAAAACAAAACTGGACTACAAAAATAAGAAAATAGGACTATAAGGAACACCTAAAAGGACCTAGAAATTGAGAGGTAAGTATACTTTATTTTGACTAATTTGGGAAGGGGAGTGTTTTGTTTTTTTTTTTGTTCTCTTTTAGGAGACTGAAAGCTTACTATTGTTTTCTTAGCACAATAGAAATAATTGCCACTGATGTATCAGAGTAAGATAAGGAAGCTTAAGAAACCTATAAGTCCATAAGCCAAGCTGATATGTAAGAGAGTTGGGTCAGTTTTGATTCACAACCATTTTCCAAAGCTTTGATAACTTTGATTCCCACAAGCCAAGAAAGCTACTTTAAAGTTACTGTTTTATTTTTTTATTTGATTGACTTCCATAATGACATTAGTCAGACATCATTGTAAATGAAAGCATATGTCAGAAAAGAAAGAAAATTAGAAATTTAGAAACGTAGAGAATTGGTTCTAACTCTTTTTTTTTTCTCAGTGAGTATGGATGGGTCTTTGTCCTGTTATAAAAATAGCTTATCATAATCACTTAGGGAATATGAAGATTTGGGTTTTAATGTCTTCCTAGAACTCTTGAAGAAAAAATATATTTACTGAGATTATTTGATAAAAATTATTTGAATTATTTGATAAAGATTATTTGAAAAAAGGGTGAACAAGAAATATACTTCCAAAGTTGAGATAGTTGGTCCAAAGAGTGGCAGGTCCTCAGGATTTGTTATGGAATCAAGTTTAAGACATAGACAGCCACAACAACATTCTATTTGGTATGAGTATTGAACCTGTCATGTCCGGCTTCTTGAGCAATTCATCAGCCTAGAATTACATAACAAAGGCCAAGGTCACCAAATAGCAAGACCTTAGAATATACTATGATAATCTTCGTAGGTAAGTTTTTTTTAGTGGATATGTTCCTACACTGGAAATAAGCAGGATGTCTGAGCAGATTATTCACACTGTAATCAAAGGGCTTGCTTTCAGCAAAAAGAACAAAAGAAATTTTACACAGATTTACTGAAGAACTGCTTCAGGACATGTGACACTGTTTTGGAATGCAAAGAACAATAGAAATAAACTTGCCAGCTATAAGAGAAGGGGGTTCATTTTAAGCTAAAACATCAATGACAAAATACTGTTATTATCATGATCACTTAAAAAATGATAGCTTGAGTGAATCAGAGCTGTTGTCCTATGGGCATTGTAAGAAGGCTTTACAGATAAACTTAGGGCCACGAAAAATACTCCTCTTGACTCTTAAAAAAAGATAATTTATATATTGATGAGATTTGATTTCACCAAGGATATGTATTGACTTCTGAGTCAGGCATTATTAGCAATAGTAGTATAATTAAGTATATTATAATTGAGAAAGTCTCAAATTGTCTAGTTAAAATCATAGACATCGATTTTAGGGTTCTGGTAGGGTATTTATTTTTACAATAGAATTGAACCACAGGCTACTAAAGAATTTTATAAGAGAATATTGAGTACCTTGACAAAAGCTGAACTTGAATTTAAGAAGTGTAGTATATAGATGATTTGCATGCATAACTTACTTCTATTAATTTTAGCATTCTTAAAAAAAAAAATCTTAGACATAGTGGCGCACTTGTGATCATATGCCCGAACAGAAAGGTTAGAGTTAAAAGCCAACCTAGGCTACATAAAAAGACCCTGTTTCCAAAAAAAAAAAAATCTCAAATGTAATTAAGTACCTTGTGTTTATAGAAGAATAGACGAGTTCAGTATACAACCATTCCTCATAAAGAATTATATTTTCCAAAAAGGACATGGGAAAATGATCTGTAAGTGGGGTAATGTGAGAATAGCAAATGCCACTAAGTAGCACACTTCCAGTGGCTATTTGATGAGGCTTGTCCAATCCCAGTGTACTTCTATGTACTAATTTTTTACTTTTTGCCAACCCTGGGGCTTGAACTCAAGGCTGGAGCACTATTCCTGGCTTCCTTTTTACTCAATGCTTGCACTCTGCCACTTGAGCCACAACGCCACCCACTTCTGGCTTTTTCTGTTTATGTGTTGCTGAGGAATCGAACCCAGGGCTTTATGCATGCAAGGCAAGCACTCTACTGCCAAGCCACATTCCCAGCCCTACTAACTTAATGTTTTGTTACTGCTGTGCTAGACAATCAAACTCAGGATCTCATAATGCTGGGCAAGCACTCTACCTGAGATATATCCCTAGTTTAAATAAATAATTAAAGATAAAGGTAGAAGTATAATTAATTGAAAATGTGATTGAATCTTCATCCGTTTTTATGCCTAGGATATTGCAATATTTTGTGACCTGACCCCCTCCCCCAATCAAGACTTCTTTAATAGTACTAAAAGGTACTCTTTCTTTACATAAAAAAATTGTTGATTTTTTAATGGAGTGCTTTGTAATAGGTATTGTACTAAATCTGTTAAAATAGCCTATAGAACTGTGATGAAACGAGTTGAATTAATTATATTTCTGACATTTATAGAGCACTTTAAGAAATAGAATACTTTTGTTTTGAAGTACTTCATATCATAACTTGATATTGAGCCCATGTCAAAAATTGTTAGGTGCTTCCTCTTCCGTTTTTCCCTTTTGGGTCACAGACTTCATCAGGGAGGAGATGAGGGAGAAGTGAATTCTCATTCAGCTATTGGATTCTAGAATTACAGAGTATTTATCTATTTTGCGTAGTACAGGTACACCTACACACATCATGAAGTACTTAAGTAAAAGAACACTAAGCAGACAGTTAGCTCTTCAGTGTGTGATGCCAGGTGGAACTGACAGATACTTTAATACTATCTGGATTTTATTCTCTGGTGAGAAGGTTGTTTTGCTTTTGACAGTGGACATGGAATAAAAAGGTAAGTGCTCTATGGCTTAAATGTTATTGTTGCTTCCTGTTAAATGTAAGCTTGCAAAAGGAAGGAATTGAAGCATAATTGTGCAAAGTATTTATATTGAATTTTTTCACTTTCATATTTAGAATTGTGTTTATGTGTTAAAATGTCCTTTCATCCTAGGGAAAGGACTGAATCAATGTCAGACTCCACAGTTAAGAGTTCCTAGGGAGGGTTTGCACTATTACTCTCATCTCCCATCAGTCATAAAGGAACCTCAAGAGATGTAAATATAGGGGTGTATTGCCTGTTGATTAGAGGTCAGCAGAAAATAGAAAGTTGTTCATTTTAGTATTTTTTGCAGTCTTAAGATATAGAACTTAGTTTTAAAATATTTTAGCCCTACTGTCATCTGCTGTTTTCTTTTCAGTTATTAAATTTGACTATTGTCTATTCTCTGGAGAAAATTGTTTGGTAGCCAGAATAATGGTATTATCATTGTACTAGTTGTATCCTTGGTTAGCTGGTGACAACTTATTCAGTCTTGCTTTATCAGTCCTAAATCTTCTCCCAGTATACTCTCAAGAGAAAGATCTGACATTATATGATAATTGTAATTTAATATTTAAGCAGGTAATAAGGTGGGGTAAAATTATTTTTAAAAACCGTTTTTCTTTATGAGGATTTCAAGTAATGTTTTGATCTGATGTAGTGGGAAGAGATTTAATAATATTAAGTATGATTATTGGCTAAGGGGACTGCCTACTAAAAACAGAACACAAATAGTCATTATTTTTAGCAGTATTTTTTCTGAAGCATTATTTTTCTTTTCACCAAAGAACAAATATAATGAAATGTTTTTGCCCCTATAGAAAATGTGTGAAAAGTTTTGTATGATTTAAAGTAGTGATATGTGTGACCTTTTTAAAATTCAGTTTTTTAATCTGTGGGGGGGGAAAGTATTTTCTTGTATATTTACAAGATGGGTGGTAAATTAAGGATCAGAAAAGTTGAAAATTAGGAAGAAAATTGATAATAATTTACCATATTGGGGTATTTGTAATGTGATAAAGTAAAAAAAGAAAAAAGTAATAGAAATATCATAGCTATGTGTTTATCATTTTCTAATAAAAAGGGTTAAGTAGGAATACCCTGCTGAGTGACTTAAATGTTCACTGTACTAAAAAAAAAAAAAAAAAAGATGTTCTTAGCCTCCCACACACAGTATCTCTAAATTACTGTTATAAAAATTTATAAGGAACACATTATGATTTGGTCAAAGAAAGATTACTGCTTTGCAGAACTTTTCATGAGCCAAAAAGACAGAACTAGTAAGATGAAACCTCAATTCTTCAGTGAGAATAATAATACCATTTTTTAAAAGTTATTTCTCTATTGATAGTGCATACAAATACATACACACATACTGGGATTTGAACTCTGGGACTTATCTTTGCTAGGAAAGCACTCCACCACTTGAGCTGCACACCTAAGCCCTTTTTTGCACTGATGATTTTTTATTTCTACTGTAGCTGGAATAACAAGTGTATACCACCACCCTCAGCTATAGCTTGAGAAAGGGGCTGTTGAGAGTTTTTCTGCCTGGTTGGGCCTCAAACCTGATCCTCTCAATCCCGGCCTCCAGAATGACGTTAAGATTTCAGGCATGACCCGCTCTTGTCTGAAAGCTGACTTTTGGAAGAAACAATATTAGAGAATTGTGTAATTTTGAATTTTCTTTTCTCATTCCTTCTTAAGCAGCTTATTACAGAAATTTTGAAACAAAATGCTTAACGTTAACTTCTCTGTAAAAGCTAGGAAAACATGTTGTAACTCATTTAATTCAGATGTACTATTTTCCTCTAGTCAAAATCAAATGTTTATGCATCACTTAACCATGAAACTAACATCTTTGATTGTTTTATGACCTATTATATAGTAAGAGTAGTAGATAGCTAGAACTTTCTACATGGTATCAAAATTATCTTGGAAGATTAGATTATAAGCATTCATTTTGGATGCTGACAAATAGGGATACATTTCTGAGAAAATGAAGTGATGGGTCAGCATTAGTTTAATGCCTAATTAAATATAGTAGGTATTTTACATTGCACTATGTTCTTGGAGATATCCAACTCTCATAGTTCAAATATATTTTGAATAGTCCTTAAAACTATAACTTTCAGTCATCAATACTTTTACTGAGGCATAAGTTTGAGTCCTGTTCTATAAGCTGGATTTCTAAGTCCAGTGTGTACAAGTGAGTGAATCAAGTACATGACCCAACAGTCAAATCTCATTACCGCTTTGTTGTTCTGTTTAGTCCTCCTGACAGTTCTGAGGTGCGGGAAGTTTGTCGTCATTTTGCAGTATATGAAAATCATATGTTACTTTGTAAATTTGAGAATTCAACAAGGATCCTGGATATAGACCCTCATTCATATCCGTCAAAGACCCAAGTTCTCCCGGTGGCCTTAGATAGTCTTGGCGTCTTGGCTTTACAAGTGTCTTTTCTAGTTTGAAGGAACTACTATGTCCCATAGCCATGGGACTTTTAGTGCAGTTAATCTTTGTCAATTTGTGCTTGTCATTGTTTGCTTGTATTTAGATTGAGGTTATGAAGTTTTGGATGGAGTATTTCAGTACATCACATCAAAGATAAATGATACCATAAAAAAGATAAATGATATCAAAATGTCTTATTACAAGCAGTGTTAAACTTGATCATTTGTCTTCTGTGTAATTAGTAGCTATTTAGGGGGAAATATTTGAGACTATTGTTGGCTTAAAAAAATAATAAAATGCGTGTAAACTTGTTCAGTTTCTTAGTTAAAGTAAAGATGACAGAATATCCAACTATTCTGTTTCTGGGAGTGATTTAACTGCCCCCAAATAATTAGAGGCTCTCTGGCTAGGCACTAATGGCTCATGCCTGTAATCCTAGCTACTCCGGAAGCTGAGATTTAAGTATTGCAGTTCAAAGCCAGCCCATGCAAGAAAGTCTGTGACACTCTAATCTCCAGTTAACCACCCAAAAGCCAGAAGTGTAGCTGTACCTCAAGGAGTAGAGCACTAGCCTTGAGTGAAAAAGCTAAGGGAGCCAGGTGTGCTGGCTCATGCCTGTGTAAAGAGAATTAGAGTTCAAAGCCAGCCTGGGTAGGAAAGTCTGTGAGACTCTTACCTCCAATAAACTACCAAAAAAACAGAAATGGCACTGTGGTTTAAGTGGTAGAGCACTAGCCCTGAGTGAAAAAGCTCAGGGACAGCACCCAGGTCCAGAGTACAAACATGCAAGCTCCAGGACTGGAATCAGGAAAAAAAAAATGCTCTTGTTAGGACAGTAGCATCAGTTTGGTTTGTTTTTTAATTTAGTTTCCCAGTATCGTTTTCCCCCACAGTCAGTGTACATTGAAACCTGTTTCCGCAATTCTAGAATGGTAGAGTTAGAGTAACATGAGAGTTAAAATGTTTGTAAGGTTGTTCTGAGACTTAAATTAGTCACATAAAATGCTTAGGACAGTATTTGGCACAGAACTAGTCCCATTGTTAGCCATTGTGAAAGGGACTACCAGTGTTGGATGCTGACTTTGGAAAATGATACAATTTCCCATGAACATACTTTTTTGTCTTGTGCTTTTGTTCCAAATAACTGATGAATCCCACCATTTTTTCTTTTTTCTGCAGAATTTTGTTACTTTAATGGTTAATACAAGAGCTAACTTCTAGACTTGCTTTCTGAGAAGTGTATTATCGCTTCAGGAGCTTAGATAATCTTAAATTGCTGAATATAGGTCTGGGAAGAGCAGTAAACATGTTTGAGTTCTAAGTTGTACTTTTACAATATACTTTTCAGTTTGGCCTGTTTGTGATCATTTGGGTAAATGCCCAAACATGGGGTTTATGGGTCAAAGGGGAGCTCTATGTTTAGCATTTTGAGGAACCTCCACACTGCTTTCCAAAGTGGTTGAACAAGTTTACACTCCCACCAACAGTACAGTAGGGTTCCTTTTTGGCCACCTCCGCACCTGCATCTATTGTTACTAGTTGTCTTGATAAGGGCCTTTCTTACTGGGGTGAGGTAGAATCTCAATGTTGTTTTGATTTGCATTTCTTTTATGGCTAGGGATGTGGAACACTCATGTGTTTCTTGGCCATTCTCATTTCCTCTTTAGGGAAGTCTCAAGTCTTTAGCCCATTTATTAATGGGGCTGTTTCTTTGAGGATTTGTTTTGGGGAAACTTAATTTTTTGAGTTCTACATATACTTTAGATATGAGGCCCTTGTCTGTTGTATGGCTAGTGAAGATCTTCTCCCAGTCTGGGCTATTTATCTTGCTCTATGTTTTCCCTCATTGATAATAATTAGTATATGTCAGGATAGTCCTAGCAGAGGATCACAATAGGTCAGCGACTATGTACGTGTGATCATATAAGATGATGCTAAGTGAAATGAACTCCAAAATGTAAGTGGTTTTTCACTGTTGTTGTTATTTTTAATGTACTATGTGAAATTATTCCTTTTTTCTTGTGTTCTCTTCCCTATGGTTTAGCCCTATTTGTCACTGTATTTGCTTTTGGTACCCTGTGTATTGTATATACATTTATCTGAATTAGGGAAGTGAAGGGGAACATCAAAATGGTGAGACAAAGGATAAAAGGTGACAATATGTTGTAAACTGTACAATGGGGGTGGGGGTAGGGGCTGGAGAAGAGGGAAGGTGAGAGAAAAATGAGGGAAGAGGTAACAAATTTGACAAGAAATGTACTCACTACCTTATGTATGTAGTTGTAATCCCTCTACGTCACCTTGACAATAAAATTAAATTTAAATATATATGTGTGTATATATACTTTTCAGGTGTGTAGACACTATAATGGATTGGTTGGTGTGGGGGGAGTATAGTGGTAAGGTCATATTAAGCAAATCTCTCCTCAACCAATCAGTAATAGTGCCCTGAAGTCTTTTTTGGCTTGTCACATTCTAGGAACACATGAAGCATTTTGTCTCTAAGCTGTCTAGATTCATTTCTAATACATCTTTGTCTTCCTGATGGTGCCAGGAATTTGTTTTAAGTATAATACTCTGCTTTTTCCTTTACATCTCCTTCTTCCATCCCTATATTTTAAGTAAGTATGTAATGTCCACTTCATGTACTGAGTTCACCACCAGGAAATGGGTTGACAGATTCAGTGAACTCTGAGGAAGTAACAAAGGGTTCAGATGATCTCACAAAGTACTCACATTGCACAGTTGTTAGTCTACACTGAAGTGTCGCTCGCTTAGGGTTTGTTTTATACATGTATGCTTTTTGGTCTCTTGAGTAAATTATCTCCCAATAGATCTTGTATTATATTAGAATTATCCTGTTCAACCCTGTGTGGGTGCAAATTGACACCTACAGGTATCTTTATTTTTATCTTAGTTCTTTTTTCTAAAATTTGTACTGGTAGTAGACAGTAAGTAAAAAAAAAAGTTGTGTGTACTGTAAATAGTTAAAGGAACATGTTATGTTGAGGGATTTAGATTGATTTCCCATTTTTTGTCTTTAGGTGAAGCTGATAGTTTCATATAATATGGGAAAACATAATACGAAAATAGTACTTCACTTTCCTTCACAGAACAAATGGTTAGTTGTATCAGTTAAATTCGTAAAACCATTCCTATTAAATAGGGAAGCCACATGCTTAATTTTCAGTAATCAAGTCTCAGAGACTCAAAGTAATATTATATCTTGTTTATCCTAGCAAGATTTTTCTCAGCATTTTTTCCAGTCTTAGAATTAATGATAGAATTAATGATAGCAATAGATCACATTGGAATAGAGCTGTATAGGGTCAGATCACCTAACTGAAGACCAAGTGAGGCCAGTAATTGAAGGACTAGGATTTTTTCCAAATTTTTTCCTAAATTGAAATTTCAGTGTCATTAATAAAATATTCCAAGATCAGACTTCCTAAGGGGTTTAGGCAGCGTAAGAATATATGATTGGGGGGCTGGGAATATGGCCTAGTGGCAAGAGTGCTTTCCTGGTATGCATGAAGCCCTGGGTTCGATTCCCCAGCACCACATATATAGAAAATGGCCAGAAGTGGCGCTGTGGCTCAAGTGGCAGAGTGCTAGTCTTGATCAAAAGGAAGCCAGGGACAGTGCTCAGGCGCTGAGTCCAAGCCCCAGGACTGGCAAAAAAAAAATATATGATTGGAAATTCTTGGCTAATTTGGCCAACAGCTCTAAAACATGTAGAATTCAGGGTATTTGCTAGTACTGAATTTTCATTTTAAGCTAAAAATTGTTCCTTTTTGCTATAACAGTAATAGAACTAAACCTATATAATACAGTGCTGTACATCTCTTATAAATTCTTCTGTCAGGACCAGATGGTCACTTACATTTTTTCCAGCTCCAAAATTTGCTTGATTTCTACTTTATTTAGTTTTTTAATTTTTAGAGATGAGGAAACAGATTGCTTTGTTCAAAGAGAGCTAGAACTAGAACAAAGCTAATATTTGCAGTCCGTGTGATAAACTAATGTCAGTTAAATATGGGCATTGGGATAACAGTTCTACATTATAATCATAACCATGGAAATACTATTTAATACTATTTGCATCCTTATTTAAATGAATGAGATTATTTTTTAAAGCAAAACTTTTTGCACCTATCCATAGAAAACCATCACTTAATAGAAGTAACTCTAGGAATCCAAATCTAAACTAAAAAATGTTACTAAACTTTAATTGCAAATTAGTTATTTAATGTTATTGAATTCTTAATTCTTGCTATTTTTGGTCAGAAATGTGTCAACACAATATTTTTAGTAAGTGGAGCATCTGTTTCTTTTTCTAAATAGTGAATTTGACTAGTATACTTCCAGTGTGTTTTGCTTTTTGTTTGTTTATTTTGAGACAGTCTTGTTATGTTACCCTGGCTGGGGTAGAACTCCCTTTGTAGCCTAAGCTGGCCTCAAACTTGTGACCCTCCTGTATCAACCTCCAAGTGTTGGGATTATAGGAATGTCCCATCATGCCTGGATAGTATACTTTATTATTATTTAACATAAAACAGCTTTGTACAACTTTAATGTCTGATAATTCTGGTGATATTGGTTTCTTTTACCTTTTAAACAACTTAATGATTTAAAATCTCAGCAGTAGCAAATTTATCTGGGAGCAGGAAAACTTCTATAAGATTATATGAATGGATGGTATGAAGATGTAACATAGGACCTTGAGCATACATACTATACAAATGTTCTGCTGCTGAGGTACACCCCTATCCCAAAACCAGGATATTAATACATTGGTTAAGGTAACAGATTGACAGCCAAACAAACCTGAATGCACCAAATCTTGTATGATCTTGGAAGCTGGTACTTGGATGGGAGAGAATTCCATCACCACAGAGGCTCATCCTATTACTCTTTTGTAGCCATAACCACTTCCTGGCTACTAATTTTAAGAAAGTTATATAAAAGGAATCATTCATGTAACCTTTGGAGTTAGCCTTTTTAACTCAGCTTGGTTCTCTTGAGATTCATGTTATTGCATTTATTGATAATTTGTTCCTTTTAACAGCTATAGTAGCATTTTATGGTGTGGATGTACTAGTTTAATCATTTGCTTAGTAAAAATGTCTGGCATTCCTTTGGGGACTGTTAGAAATAAAGCTGCTGTAATCACTGTGTTCAGGTATATTTGTCTGGACATACACCTTCATTTATTTGGGATACATGCTCAGGAACGCAATATGATTGCCTTTAAATGTTCCTTTGCCCAGCACTGGTGGCTCATGCCTGTAATTCTAGCTACTCAGGAGGCTGAGATCTAAGGATCACAATTGGAAGCCAGCCAGGGCAAGAATGTCCATGAGACTCTTACCTAGCTACTCAAGAGGCTGAGATCTAAGGATCACAATTGGAAGCCAGCCAGGGCAAGAATGTCCATGAGAGTCTTACCTCCACTAAACTACAAAAAAGCCAGAAGTGGATCTATTGCTCAAGTGGTAGAGCACTAGCCTTGAACACAAAAGCTCAGGGACAGTGCCCATGCTCAGAGTTCAAGCCTTGCGGGGGATGGGGGGTGCGGTGCAGAAGTGGGGCTGTGGCTCAAAGTGATAAGAATGCTAACCTTGAGTAAAAAAGCTCAGGAAAAACACTCAGGCCCTGAATTCAAGCCCCAAGGACTTACACACACAAAATCCTTTGTGTATATATATAAATGTATTAGGATTAGGCAGTATCATACTTGCACTTTGATCAAGAATTTTCTCTAGCCATTCTGTACTTTGTAGAAATAATAGGGAAAAGTACATCTACTCTGTCTGAATCTGATTTACAATTTGATTCAGTTGGGTCAAATATATAAGCATTGGTGGGGGAAATGTCACATAATTTGTATATCATGTGATGATTTGCATAATACTGTGCTCAAAAGGACTGGAAAAAGGTACATTTAAACTGAAATTCATTGTTCACATTACTAATGTAAACTTTTCCCCTACAGGAAATAATGCAAAAGGTGTCCCAAGTCTCTTGACCAGTGAACAAAGATTTGAGAAAGACAGCCAAGCCCATGTTTTCTCCTGATCAAGAAAATCATCCTTCCAAAGCACCAGTAAAATACGGAGAACTCATTGTGTTAGGGTAAGATTTCTATATCTGATGGGGCACTGAGAAATAGGAAGTTTTGTGGTGTTTTTTTTTAGGATTTATGTCTTACCTACTCCCTCCCCCCAATCTAGTTATAGGTTATGTTACCATTTGTGCTATTTTTATGAAGGCTTAATTACAGCATAAAGTTAATGCATAAAGGGCAAAGCTTTCTTTATCCCATCTTTTAGAAAGCTTTCCTCTACCATTCAGCCAACTTTACCAAAAGCCCCCTATCCCTTTTTCTCCTTTGGGTCATTTTATGTCACTGTCTGTGTATATGTTAACATGTTTTGCCTCTCTTAAGTAGTTGTTGATTTGTGCTTAAGGTCTAACTATGCTTTATATCTAGACAAAAGAAGGTTACATGTAAGTGTATAAAAACAGAATGACAGGGAAGTCCAGGACTTAGCTTGCACAGTATTCTCAGTCATTTAACTCCCAGGAAAAGAGTCTGAAGAATAGATGGCTCTGATATCATAAACTTGGGATAGGCATGGTGGTGTACAACTGTCAACCAAGCTACTTAGGAGGCAGAGACTGGGAAGATCACAGTTGGATGCCAGTTCTGGGAGAAAGTTAACGAGATTTGCCTCAACAAATAAACTGGGTGCGATGGCCACATGATCTGGCCTATAGTTGCAGCTAGGCAGGAGATGAGAGCAGAATGAGACAAGTAGGAGTATGGAAGTTAGAAGCTGGTCCCAAAGACCCTAACTAAGAATAGCTAAAGCAAAAGAAAGGCTTAGGAGTATGGTTCAAGTGCAAGGTTCTGAATTCAAACTCTAGTACCACCAAAAAAAATCAGTATATAGTAGCTATAGTATTATACCTTCAGGTCACATAGATTTTAATAGTATTAATGACGAACAGCTCTTTGAACTACCAGAAAAAGACTATTGAGTTAATTCTTTAGCAAAAATTTGAGCTAAGCACTGGTGACTCACTCCTATAATCTTAGCTACTTAAGAGTCTGAGACTTGGAAAATTTTTCAGTTTGAAGCCAGCCCAGGCAGAAAAGCCTACAAGAGTCTCTCTCCAAATAACCTTTAGTAAAAAGCCAGGCTGGAAATGTACTCCCAAGGAATTCAAGAATTATTGAAGAATGGGATTTTAAACTTAGTAGTTAGTTTTAAACTGTCTCTTTTAGCCTAAAAGTTTCCCAGTTAATCATTAATTATAATTAACTATATTTCTAGTATTTAATGACCTAAAATGCAAATAAATCCAAGAGTAAAGCCAGATACTGTTATCTATTTCATGCTCTTGCTTAGAAAAGAGGATTGAACTTAGAAACATAACCTGGGAACTAAAGAGCACAGATCCAGAAAAAGAATGAGTCAGAGAAATTAAGGAGACTGTAACATAGCAAGGGTCTGTAAGGAGTCCACTGCAAGACTGATGGCAACACATAGTCTAGAATAGCAAAATTAAAGCATTAGCGAAGGGCTCTACTTTGCCCTTGGAGAAAGACCAGCAAGATTAATAAGAGCTTTCTCCTAGTACAATGTTTGGTTTTATATAGGGTCAGTTTCAGTTCTATATATGGCAGTCATCAAATAAATTCTTTTCGTCTTTAAAACACGGTTCATTCATGTAAGCTACTATTTGCAGGCCATTTTTCAATTCCTTTTTCCTACATCCTCACATCCATGTCTAATCCCTGCTTCATTCCTGCCCAGATGGAGCAGCTGCATAAGAGAATCAAAGACTTTGTCAGGAACAGGGTGTAGTGAGTAATGATTATTAAATTACTCTTTGTGCCTCAATGAAAAAGTAAAGAATGAAAAAAGAAAACAAAACACTTTGAATTCATTTTCTATCTTTGCCAGTGTCATGTATGTGACATTCAGAAAATAATTCCTCTGAAAATAATTCCTTTTTCCTAACCTGTAAAAATGTGGACAGTGATGCCAGTCTGGCAGTTTTTAAAAGGCAAGATTAAGTGACATGCTGTATTAGAATGCAACTCAGTAGTGCTTGGTATGTATTACTTGTCTGGGTTTGTTTTTAACTTTCCCTAGGTTGTTTCATTCCTTGCTTTTGGGGTGTCTCTGTGTGTGTGTGTGTGTGTGTGTGTGTGTGTGTGTGTGTGTGTGTGTGTGTGTGTGTGTGTGTGTGGTCATGGGGAAATTATCATAAAACATACTTTTGTCCAACCGAAGTATAGTATGTTTTAACCACTTGAAACACCTCGGTTGGAGAGGATCTGCCAACTTGTCAATATCTAAGGTATCTATGGTACCTAGGACTAAACAGTTCTAAAGATTTCTTATTTCAGAAGCTATTAAGTGGTTTACAGTGAAAGAAAATTCTTGTATTGGGGGGAGCAGTCTTGGGGCTTGAAATCAGGGTCTAGGCACTGTCTCAGGTTTTTTTGTTCAAGGCTAGCGCTCTACCACTTGAGCCACAGTTCCACTTTCAGTTGCTGCTTCTTTTTTTGAATTTGGTAGTTAATTGGAGATAAGAGTCTCACAGACTTTCCTCTCCCTGCTGGAGTAAACATGATCCTAGATCTCAACTTCTTACAGGTGTGAGCCACTAGCACCTGGCTAGAGATCATACTTTTAAACAACACATCCACTACATTTAGAGGTTGTATTAACAGCCACAGAAATATTCACCCTTAAAAAAAGTCAGATAGGCCTTAGTCAGTTCTTCAATAAAAGGAGAAACACAAAAGGTACTTCTCCATTATAATAAGAAAGAATCTTAATTTTGTTTCACACTCAATTTGTCTAGAGGGTATCAGTTGCTAATAATTAACATGTGCTAATAGATACTTGAGACTTGATTCTATAAAGTTAAAGTTTATTTTATACTCATGTGATTCTTAAAAGAAATCAGCTAAACTTTTTTTTTTTCTTCTCAGGTATAATGGGTCTCTCCCAAATGGCGATAGAGGAAGGAGGAAAAGTAGGTTTGCTTTGTTTAAAAGACCCAAGGCAAATGGGGTGAAGCCCAGCACTGTGCATATTGCGTGTACTCCTCAGGCCGCAAAGGTAAAAAACAAATTTTTTTTTTAATTTAAGCTAAATAAGTCACAGAAATTGAAAGATTTTTATGTGTTTATATTTACTAGCATTTTCCTCGCATTTCTATTTGAGAAATTTTTTTGTTTGGGTTGCAGAAGAAACTTTGGAAACAGTATTTTTCAGACTGTAGTGTAGCAGGGGAACTGGATTTAAAAAATGACATTAGAATCAGTAGGTGGAAATTAGAAGGAACCATTCCCACTCGCTGTTAAGAAAGGTCGAGATAGGGCCAGGGCTTGCTTAGTTACAGCCATTCACCTACTTTACCACAAGGGCCTCTCCTTGACATGGTGGATTATAACATGTAACATTTCGTTATTAGAAGCAGTTCAGAGGAAGTAATTTCTTAACTAAAGGTTAAGAAGTTTCTGTGGATGTGCATTTTTATTTATTTTGTGTTTTATAACTTTGATAGTTTTTACCACTCACTACACTTAGTATGAAGCAGAGCTCATATTGGATCAAAACAATGGGAACAAATAGCTGTATCCACAGTGTAGCGCCCAAACACACATACATACCATTGGCTTATAATGCTTCTAGCCTCTTTGTTTTTCTTTGCTAAAATTTCCAGAAATTTGTCCATCATTTCAGGATACTTGTGCTTTTTCCTAGAGTGATAGACAAGTAGAGGGAATTTCAGATCTTTACCTTTCCTCTCCATTTTTTTACTTTCAGTTTTATATCTTCAACTAAATATGATACTATGTTGAAGAGATTTTTTCTTTTTACGTTCTTTGACTTCTGGAACTACCTCTATCTTTAGCTGAATAGCCCTGTGCATTAATATTGTAGTACCTAGGGTGGTATGTTCGTTAAATAAATGAGATGGTAAAGCTGGCATATGCTGCCCTGTTTTAAATAATAGCCTAGTCCTCAAAATTAATTGGATTTTCAGTCTTCTTTCATATATAGTTTGGGTTGTGCTGCCTCTGTTATTAATACGGAACCAGTGAGTATCAAAAGACACTTTCTTTGTAAGGTGTTTTTTTTTTTTTTTATCTCCTTTGCAATAAGGGGATATGCTTAGCAGGTAGTAGAAGTAAATAAATAGCTTATTCATCTGAATTCAAGGAGCTTCTTAAAAGTATTTCCCCACAAGAGTGCCCTTGGCATTTTGGGTATTTCAGTCCTTCATTGTGCCAGGCTCTTCCCCATAGTATAATACATTTAATAGTTTCCTCCCACCCACAAAATGCCAAATCATTGAGAGAGAGAAAAAAATACATCACTTTACTTTCAGATGCTCTAAAACACTGAATACTACCTCTGGTTATGAACTACTATCAGGGAGACTATGTAACCCTACTTGTAAAACATTTTTTTTCTTAACTATATATTTAGTTAGTAGGGCCAGTCCTGGGGCTTTGAACTCAGGGTCTGGGGCATTGTCCCTGAAGCTTTTTTACTCTAGCACTCCTCCTACCTGAGCTATAGCTTCACTTCCAGTTTTAGGTGTTTTTGTTTTGTTTTGTGTTTTTGGTAGCTAATTGGAGACCAAAGTCACATGGACTTTCCTACCTGGGCTGGCTTGGAATGGTGATCCTTAGATCTCAGCTTCTTACAGGTGTGAGCCACCAGCACCCAGTTCTAAAATTTCCATTTTATACCCATCTTCCCATTTTTTATACTTTCAGTCCTTCATGGTATCATTATCTCTCCTCTCTTCATCTTTACTAGACAACAAAAACCTTAGGAATCAGAGATGAACAAAAGTCTTTTTTTAAATTTTTGAATGAATATATTAGTGAGATCATGGAAAAATTGCTTGTTCTGCCAGTCACTGGTTAAGGGATTAAACCCTGCCTTATAATCCACTGAGACTCAAATTTATCTTTATATAGTTCTTATTCCCAATCTAAGAGTAAGCTTAATAACTAAGAAGTAAAGATTACAGTCTCAAAGCCCATAAGAAAAAAAGAGTATTTTTAAATTACTTTGTCATCTACCACCAATTAGCTAAAAGTTAAAACTAGACAAAAACTTTCTTAATGCCAAACTTCAAATTAGAAAACTTCTTCAGCTTCTTTGCTGTGTGTAATCACTCTGTCTTGGTGTCTATTTTCCTCTTACACAACCTGTTTCCACTTCCTTTGTACAGTGACTAGGTTTTTCCCCTCAGATATTATCTTCAACTCATTTACCTAGAAAATGCTTGAAAACAAAACTGAAAAATTCTTTTTAGAAATGTTTTTCACTTGGAATAGGTCAAAAGTGCAAATATATAATAAGCATTATATCCATTTCTATGAGTTCCATCTGTAGCCTAGCATATGGCAGGTATTTGTCATCTATATCACATAATGGTTAGAGAAACAACTATATCTTGAGTATTGTTTTAACTTGATAATATTTAGGTAACTTTTAAAATAAGATTTCAATTCTTTAAAAATAAGATTTTTATATTTCCTCCTTATCAGAGAGGGTACTGAGTATTGTTTTCATTTTCTCCATGGCATTTGGGTTTGATGACTTTATAATTAAAAATACTTGTAGGAAAACAAGCTTTTGTGGAGTTTTGGTATTTCTTTTTACATTATGTTCTTACTCTATAACTGCCTCAAAGTATTCTGTATACTCAGCCCTGAGGAAAGACCAGCCTCAACCCTAATGTTCAGGGTGTAAATACATTAATGTGTTGTATATGTGACAAATATTTTTAGGTTCTTTTGTGAAAAGATTTTCTGAAAAACATTGACTGCATACTTATTTTTGCATTCACCTTTTTACTCATAGGCAATAAGCAACAAGGACCAGCATAGTATATCATACACTTTGTCTCGAGCCCAGACAGTTGTGGTTGAATATACTCATGACAGCAACACGGATATGTTCCAGGTATTATAATAGGAATTTTTTTTCTTAAAAAATAAAGTTTATCTGTTTTCAATACTATTCCAACATCATCCTCATACTTACTGCAATTTATCATGTTTTCTTAATCTTTCAAATTTACAAGGGGAAAATTTGAAAGTTTTTCTAGTAAAGGTAGTATTTTTATTCTTTTTATGTTTTACTAAATAGACTTAGCTATGTATTTTTCTTTCAAAATGCATTTTTATCATGGGAAATTTCAAAAAACACCAAAGGAAGAGAATCTAGGATAGTACAATGTACTCTTCAATCAATTATAAGTTGGCTTTAACAATTATCAATCATGGCCGATCTTGTTCTGTTTGTTCTGTGTGTATTGTCAGCTGCTCAACTGTTCCTGACCATGATAGTCCTCATACCATTTGTATTTCACTGTGAATCTCTGAAAGATAGCTCATCTTTAAAAACAGAACAAAATAAAGCACTATAAAACCATTTCAATTAAAAAAATTGTCAGTGACTTTTGCTATGTTCAGATTAGAAATTACTGTATTATAATCTTGTTAAACTGTATTGTTTTCTAAACGTTTTATATATATATATATAAAAGTTACTGTGGCATGTTAAGATAGGGACTCTGGAATCAGAATTCCTAGAAAACATTCCTAGTAGCTACATGCCCCCGTGTCCTGTAAGTGCAGGTAACAGAATCTCCCACGGGACAGTTAGGAAGCTTAAATGAGTTTGTGTGTGTAAAAGTGCTCAGAATTGTGCCAGCTACCTATTAAAAACTCTCAGGAAGGGCTGGGGATATGGCCTAGTGGCAAGAGCGCTTGCCTTGTATACTTGAAGCCCTGGGTTCGATTCCCCAGTACCACATATACAGAAAATGGCCAGAAGTGGCGCTGTGACTCAAGTGGCAGAGTGCTAGCCTTGAGCAAAGAGAAGCCAGGGACAGTGCTCAGGCCCTGAGTCCAAGGCCCAGGACTGGCAAAAAAAAAAAAAAAAAAACTCTCAGGAAATATTAGGTGCTAATATTCAGAAAAAGAAATGAGAACTATTCTGTGTACATTTACAACTTCTTTTTTGGGGGGTGTGGGCATGGAGAACATTACCTCTCACTTTCTTCTATGGGCTACAAAAACTAAAAGCAAATTCTAGAAACTTGTTTTTCAGCACATAATTTGGTCAAAGCTGGTACAAGAAAAGTTTCTCATTTTTTATACTAAGCTAATGCTGATGTTTTTTATAAGATGATAGATTATAAAAGAATTAGGCCCAAAGATTTAAGTAAAATTGATGGTTCTTCTTCTTTAATATTAGGTCACTTAAAGAAACATAAACTAGAATATATGCCTAATAATGTTGCTCTTACAATTACTGTTCTAGCTGATTTACCATTTTCCTCTAGTTTTAATATCAAATAAAGTTGAAAGGCCTTTTTAATTAATAGCAGAATATTTCTTTGGATTTGTTTTTCTCAGCCCTTTAAATGAGAGGTAGAATTATTTTGAACAGTGTCTCCACAGCTAATATAATGAATGTGTGTTTATCTTCTTGCTTTTACCAAATCTAATTAATAATAAAGATGAAGGTTGCATCTCACCAAAAACCTAACTCAAAGAATTCTTGAATGATTTCCTACATTTTACTTTACTAACAAGCAACTAAAATAAATGTATTTAGCTTTTTTTTAAAAAAAAAAAAGCCATCTTTAAACGTCTTTTTAAAAAAATATATTTTTAGTTTCAAAGGCCTGTGGACTTTTTTTTTCCAGACATCATTATTTTTAAAAAGCCAAGTGCTGGTGGCTCCCGCCTGTAATCCTAGCTGCTCAAGAGTCTGAGATCTGAGGATCATGGTTCAAAGCAAGTCTGGGCAGGAAAGACTATGGGACTCCTATGTCCAATTAAACATCAAAGATCCAGAAGGGGAGCTGTAGCTCAAAGTGGTAGAGCACCAGCATTGAGCAAAAACGACCAAGGATGCACCCAGGCCCTGAATTCAAACCCCAGGACCAGCACCAAAAAATTAAAATAAAATAAAAATAAAGAAAAGGGATATCTAATCTTTTATATTCACTAGCCAACCAGTTTTCCCCTAAAATTATTCAGATTAAGTAAAAAGACATTATGGTTGATAATAGGGCCAAAACATTAGAGTTTTATACAAAGATGTATTGATACAAGAAACTTGAGGCTCAGATTTTTTTTATTTTATTTTTTTATTTTTTTCTGGTACAGAGGCTTGAACTCTGGGCCTCATGCTTACTCAGCTTTGCTTGCTTATCTGGCTCTCTACTGCTTGAGACACAGTTCTAGCCCAGTGTTTTACTTTTTAATTTTATTTTGGAGATGACTGACTTTTTTTTGTCCAAGATGGCTTTCTTTGAACCTCAGTCCTCTAATCTTAGCCTCTTGAGTAGGATTACAGATGTGAGCAAACCTCTGGTGCCTGAGTGCAAGCAGTTACTTTTTAAGAGTTATCTTTGGGCAAACATGGTGAATACAAGCCCCTAATCATACCACTTGGGGAGGCTAAGGTGGGAGGAACATGAATTTGAAGTCATTGATTCCCTATTTAGGAAAAAGAAAAGTCATCATCTTTGTAGTCTATATTTTTTCTCAGTACCTACATTCTTCGATGTTAAGATAGTACTTTGTAACAAATACATTAACAGATTGTGATAGTTATGTTTACTTTAAACCTCTGTGACTTTTGTCATCTCCTCCACTGTTTCCCTTTTTCAACTTCCAAAGTGAAAGAAACTTTATTATTGGCTAGTACACCTGAAGGTGTTAATTCTCTGATAACCCATCCAGACCTCTTACTTGAAACCTTTCTTTCAAAAATATGAGCTTAGAAGAAAAAAAGTTCTAAGTATTATAAAGGAAAAAAAAACTACATAAATGTCATCAGATAGCGAAGTATGATTTATGTTAAGAGTTTCTCTAGGGGCTGGGAATATGGCCTAATGGCAAGAGTGCTTGCCTCATGTACATGAAGCCCTGGGTTCGATTTCCCCAGCACCACATATATAGAAAATGGCCAGAAGTGGCGCTGTGGCTCAAGTGGCAGAGTGCTAGCCTTGAGCAAAAAGAAGCCAGAGACAGTGCTCAGGCCCTGAGTCTAAGCCCAGGACTGGCCAAAAAAAAAAAAGAGTTTCTCTAATTGCTACTATTGGCTTTAAATATGCAGATCTTTTCACATCACTCTCAACCAACCCCATGAAAATGACTCCTTAAGAGCCTGTAGAAACATTTTAGTTTATGTCTCTTAATGGTTACAAATGGTCTCAGGAAGACATCTAGGTGTATAAAATAAATGCTACAAAATCCACATATTAAAATTCTTTTTCTATGCTTCCTCAAGAATTCTTAGGCCAACAACCTTCTGAAACTGTTTTTTGAAGTTGATTGTTTAATTTCTCAACTCATACCAGAATTAGAGGCTTGTTACTAGACCCAAAGCAACAAATGGTAGCTGATAGCTTAACAGTAAAGAAATAGAGAAATATGTGCAGTGCACATAAGACTTCAATGCAACCCCTTAAGTTAGGACTTGTGTTTGTGTATACCTTTCACTGCAATTAAAGACATCATTGTATTTCATTCAGCTTTATATAAATGGCATTTCAGAGTATAACATTTACTCGCCATCAGTACTTTCTGTGGAACAATCCAGGTAGAATAACTGGTAGTTATATTTACACCTGAAAGAGTTAGTTTACAGCCATCTAGAAATCTCAACTATCCTGAATTCTTTATTCTCTAAGAGTTTCGTTAATTATGTCAGAATTTCCCAGTTAATTCTATTCACAAAGTGAATAGTACATTAGAAACTCTGATAGATTAGTTTTCAAGGGTATAGATGCCCCTAAAGTTAAGTGTGGTACATTTGAGCTTTAGAAATTTCAGAGGCTTAATTTTCTTATCTCATTATGCCTTTCTTGATTGGATTTTAGGACTGTGTTCTTTGAATAGGTTTATATATATTTCTTTTTCCTTTAGATTGGTCGGTCGACTGAAAGCCCTATTGATTTTGTAGTAACTGACACAGTTCCTGGAAGTCAAAGTAATTCTGACACACAGTCAGTTCAAAGCACTATATCAAGATTTGCCTGTAGAATCATATGTGAACGGAATCCCCCCTATACAGCACGGATTTATGCTGCAGGATTTGATTCATCAAAAAATATCTTTCTTGGGGTAAAAAACTTTTTTCCTAAACAGTATATTCTTTCATCAATTTTTGTTTCCAAATTACACATAAATGGCAGTACATTACTCTCTTGATAGGAGAAGGCTGCCAAGTGGAAAACATCTGATGGGCAGATGGATGGCTTGACCACTAATGGCGTTCTTGTGATGCATCCACGCAATGGGTTCACCGAAGACTCCAAGCCTGGAATATGGAGAGAAATATCAGTGTGTGGAAATGTATTTAGCCTGCGTGAAACCCGATCAGCTCAGCAGAGAGGGAAAATGGTAACTACTGAAGTGTAGCTTTTTTATTTAACTACCATGAACACATGAGATAAATTGGACTAAGTGAATTATCATTATGTGTATGTGTGTGATACATATGTTTTGGGGATGGGGTGGGTAAGGAGGTCTAGGGCTTGAACTCAGAGCCTGGGCACTGTCCCTGAACTTGTTTGCCCAAGGCCAGTGCTTTACCACTGGAGCCACAGCTCCATTTACAGTGCTTTCTCTGGTTAATTGGAGATAGGTCTCATGGACTTCTCTGCCTCCACTGGCTTTGAACTGCATTTCTCAGCCTCCTGAGTAGGTAGGATTACATGCATGAACCACTGGCACCCAGCATATCATTATGTATATTTTTAAAACAAAATAAACCTCTGGGGCTGGAAATATGGCCTAGTGGCAAGAGTGTTTGCCTCATATACAT
Organism: Perognathus longimembris pacificus; assembly: GCF_023159225.1. Taxonomy (NCBI): domain Eukaryota; kingdom Metazoa; phylum Chordata; class Mammalia; order Rodentia; family Heteromyidae; genus Perognathus; species Perognathus longimembris. The sequence continues at coordinate 19,701,854 of NC_063168.1, read as the reverse complement.
GAAGCACTGGGTTCGATTCCTAAGCACCACGTGTACAGAAAATGGCCAGAAGTGGCACTGTGGCTCAAGTCGCAGGGTGCTATCCAGGGACAGTACTCAGGCCCTGAGTCCAAGCCCCAGGACTGGCCAAAAAAAAAAAAAAAAAAAAACTCTTAAATAAATCACTGACAAAGGCAACTAAGCCTGAGCTTGATTATCAGATACTAAGAAATACTGTACAGAAGACAGCTTTTGTTTCTGTTTTTTTTGAAACTAGATCTAGCTTTGTAGCCCAAACTGGCTTCAGACTTAGGATCTTCCTGTCTGTCTCTCACATCTGTACTTTTTGCCTAGGCTGGCCACAAACAATAATCATCCTAATCTTTACCTCCTTAGTAGCTAGGATTACAAACATGAGCCACTACTCTGATCTCTTAATGTTTCAGTTAGGAAAATCTAATAAACATTTTTCTATCACGAACAATAATCATCCTAATCTTTACCTCCTTAGTAGCTAGGATTACAAACATGAGCCACTACTCTGATCTCTTAATGTTTCAGTTAGGAAAATCTAATAAACATTTTTCTATCACATTATGTTAATATATTATATTTTAAAGCTTAAGCTTTTTTTAACCACATTTTTTCCTTTCTGTTTCTATCTTTGTTTTTGTTCAATTTAAAATTAAAAATTTAGAAAATAGGATTATAATTGGATTAGCTCTATATTTAAGTCACCAGTTGCCTTTAGGCTAAAAGAGACGTGTAATTCATCTTTGATTTTCAAACATATTTTCTTGATGACTATTGGAGTTTATTGACTTCTGAGTAATCCTAGGAAACCTGATTTAAGGAGAAGTTACTCAAGAAACCCCTAAAACCCATGTAAAATCCAAAACATAGTGGTGAATGTGTGTTTTGATTCTCCTCTCTTCCAGGTGGAAATTGAAACCAATCAGTTACAAGATGGCTCACTAATCGACCTCTGTGGCGCAACATTGCTGTGGCGTACTGCAGAAGGCCTTTCTCATACCCCTACTGTGAAGCATTTAGAAGCTTTAAGACAGGAAATCAATGCAGCAAGACCTCAGTGCCCTGTAGGGTTCAACACACTAGCCTTTCCTAGTATGAAGAGGAAAGATGTTGTAGATGAAAAACAACCATGGGTCTATCTAAACTGCGGCCATGTACATGGCTATCATAACTGGGGAAACAAAGAAGAACGTGATGGAAAAGATCGTGAATGTCCTATGTGTAGGTCTGTTGGTCCCTATGTCCCTCTGTGGCTTGGATGTGAAGCTGGATTTTATGTGGACGCCGGCCCTCCAACCCATGCGTTTAGCCCCTGTGGGCATGTGTGTTCAGAAAAGACAACGGCCTATTGGTCCCAGATCCCGCTTCCTCATGGTACGCACACTTTTCACGCAGCCTGTCCCTTTTGTGCACATCAGTTGGCTGGTGAACAAGGCTACATCAGACTTATTTTCCAAGGACCTCTAGACTAACAGACAGTTGTCCTCCAGGACTACATTATAAATTTATAAGCTAAGTGAGTTGGGTTTTTCAACCTGTTGTCCACATCAGTTTCTCTGCTCTGGTCATTTGCATTAAAATGAAGAATTTTTTTAAACATTTATAATAAATAGTAGCAATTTCTGAGCAAAAATCTGGGAAACTCGAGCAAAGGAATTTTTGAAAGTATCAGACTTCTGAATTCTGAGTTTTGAAAATATATTTTGAGGAAAAAAAGACATAGCCTAATTCAATGCCTTCATTTTAGTGTTTTTGAATCACCCATCCTCAGTGCTGAGAAATTGTTTTGTATAACTGAGGGTACCGTTGGTTCAAACTATGTTAGTTTACAGTTTGTTGCAAACATTGTAAAATACAGCAACATGTATATTAACTTTTTTCTATTTATCTTTATGATAGAAAATATATTAGAATGTTCTTGATAGAGTAGCGTGGTAATGATGGTGTCACACTCTGAGTGTGAATTGTAGTGTAGTGAGCACACAGCTCAAGGATTTACAAAAGCTAAGAAGGACAAGAGAGCCTCTCCTCACCCCATTAAATATGGAATTTGGTGAATTAGAATACTTTGTAAAACCAAATTCATATTAATTATCATTGTCTAAGAGGTGTTTGTTTTTAACCATAATGAAGTTAATCAGGAAGATTTTTTTCCTTAATGTTTCTCTCAAGTGTAGTACTATAACAAAAACTTAATGCTAAAAAACATTTTATATACTCCTTTGAATATGCAATCTAATCTAGATTATCTATTTTTCTCCCATGACGACTAATCCGTTTTTAGTATTCGCAACATTTGGCAAGTTTATTTTTTGGATATGAACTATAGTTCTCATCTGTTCACTGTTTCTAGAAAAAAAGATAATTTCTGTGGTAAAAAGCATCAATTAACAAGAAAAGATAATGACTTTATTTGTTTTTAGAAACAGAAATGCTTAGTTAATTCTACATTGAGCTTTCTCCAGGCATTAGAAAATGTACAGCTATGAAGGGTTGGACAATAGTGCCACCCCTCCCCCCACTAAAGCAGACCAGCCTTAACTGTAGGCTTGGATCCTAAGGAGAGTTGCTGTGGTATGACTCAAGTGAGTGCTTGGTTGTCAGATGAGCATCAGTGACAGCAGAGGGAAGGAACAAACTTGCAAGGTCTGTTTTATTCTAGAACCCCAGGACATCCTTTGCTTTTGGAAGCAAGAAAACGTTTCTGTTCCCCTCCAACCATTTTTTAAATGCTCCACAAGAAGAGACAGTTGCACTACATCAAACCCTTTTTGACACTTGTAGAAATCCATACACTTTTAGATTAGACAAATCATTTTTACTTTTAGTCTCTTGTTTTCCTTTAGTTTGAAAAATTGTATCATACTGAATTGACTATAGCAAATTTTTATGGTAGCGTAACTTTATCCTATTGTCATTTTTTTTCTTTCTTTAAAAAAAAACTTGTTGCTTAGGAGCCATGAACTATTTTATTTTAGTGTCAAAATTCCTTCTTTTAAAAAATGATCATTTGGGTTCACTCAGGAAATGCATGTCAGGAAACTTGTATTATAAGTTTATTAGTTGTGATGTATCAGTAACTGCTGTTACCCCTTTTCAAAGAAATATAATTGATTTTGACTTTTTTTTAGATTGTCACATGATTTGTGACTAATGCAAGGAAATCAAGTCCTGTGTTGTGTTTGTTCTAGTCATTTCTATTCAGGCTATATATTGTAGCTTAATTTTTATTTGCAATTAATTTATTCAAACTGAGTAAATACTTTTCAAAATAGATATTTGATTTTGCCTCCGTGAGTTCCTTTTTGCATAACTGAGCATGGGAAACCAGAAGTGAAAACTACAAGTCTACCCTGCACTTTAAAATATCCACTTAAGTTACACAAAAAGTTTGTATTGTATTTAATGTCACACTTTCAGCTCTTTCGGAAATCATCTCATTAATAAAAGAAGTTGTTAGGAGCTAAATAACAGGACCTTTTTTAGAGAGTTGGTTTTTTACAAGTTGCATACAAGGCTGTTTAAGTAGTAGCTCTAAGAGCACTGTCAAGAAAGGTAATTTTATAGCTTAACTTATCAAAGCCATCTTCATATATACAAGTTCCTTAATTTGTATAGGGACCTCTATTTCCCCTCTACAATATTAGTCATAAAGCATAACATAACATTGAGACATAGGAATCTTTTACCAAGTTACCCTCTTGAAGTTGCAATTGCTTACTTCACTCAAAAAAAAAATCCTCTGGTATATGTAAAGCAGGGTAGGAATAACTCATCATAATGCAGATGTATAATCAAACCTAGCATTTGAGTATTCCACCTTATTCCTTAAGATATCTCAAGAACCTTGAGTGATGGAGGATCTGTCTGACAAAAACTGAGAACATCAATGAAAATCTGTCCTCCATTATTCCCTTCTAAGCAATTCTAACATTGTCTCGTCAATCCAATTGGTCATATTTGGCGACATAGAATCCATTCCTTTCTCTTTATGCTGTAAGCATTAACTTTGCAGTAAATCAGATCATAACACTTTTTTAGTACAATCTTAAACCTGTACTTTCAGAATTACTTGTATAAATGCCTCACCCTCAACGTCTACCTACTTATTCTTGTAGCTTGTATTTAAATTCCTGGTGTACACCAATCCTTATTCTAAACATTGGGTAATGTAGCAGTACAGAAACATTCTTCCCTTCATGGGATTTGTATTCTAATAGGGAAGAAACAAGTGAGCAAGACAAAGGAAAGTGATAGAGTGCAAGGCCTTGGGTTCAGTTCCTTGCACCAAAAGTAAAGCAAAAAGACTGCTTAGTCACTCTCAGTAACTGGAAGGGTAGAGCTGCCACTTCTTGAAGTAGACATTATGGGACGAACAGAGAAGGGTGTGCTGGTGAATCATAACTTGGATATTATACCAAGATTCCTATATCAGACAAGATTTTTGCCAAAAGCAGAATGATCTTGCTTTTTTGTTATTGTTGTTTGGGTTTTTTTGGCAATCTCTATATGTAGCCCAGGTTGTCCTTAAGCTTGTGATCCATCTGCTTCTATCTCCCAAGTGCTAGGATTAACAAGTGGGTGCCACCATGCCTGCCTTTTACTTTGTTTTTACTATAACCATCTGATCAGTGTTCTTTACATACCTCATGGGAGCTTAGAAACAAATCAAGAAAAAAGATCCCTCTGAATTAAAAAATGGTAACCTTCATTACATCAAAATATATAGAAGGGCCGGGACTATGGCCTAGTGGCAAGAGTGCTCGCCTTGAAATACATAGAAATAGACAGTTTTCAGGTTTCTCTCTGAGGAGTTCTGTTTTCAACTGCAGTTCACTAACTTTAGCCAAGGTATTCTCATAGTATTTCTTCCTCTGCCCAAGTACACCTTTTAACTTGTCTCCTTTTTTTAATTAATAATCCTCAGTTTTCTTGAATTGTTAATCATTTGCTGCTTCAAATCCTTTTTGATAGCGATAGCTCTGCTAGGTCAAGGTATAACTTTCCTTGACATTTTTAAAATCTTATACTGCTCATGGAAACAGTTCTTGTGCTTGTTTTATAAAACTAGGTTTTGAATAATTTGGTTTTTCTGCAGGAAGTATGCCTCTCTTTGATAATTATTGACAGAAAATAAGATCAAAAGAGTTTTTCTAGTAATGTCGCAAAATATCACATATGGACACATCAGACTTTCTAAGGCACAAGGTAGGTGCTCAGGTGATCAGAGAGAAAACTGAGAAGTCAGACTTTAAGCTACCAAAACCCTGAGTTTTCTAAAGAATGAAGTCAACGTAGCTAGTTGTTTTATTAGAAAATGTGCTTTCCCCTGGCTAAAAAAGGAACAAGAGTTGGGGGGGGCGGGGCGGGAGAAAGACCTATACAGTAGTCCTGACTATAGTTGTTCATCAGGGCAACAAGAGAAAACCCATGGATGGTACCAGAAAAGAACAAAAAGTACTACAGAGAAGAGGAATACCAATTGTAGCCAAAAAATATGACATCCAACCTTTCTAACTGTTGAGAAGTGATTACTGATAAAGGCTCACAAGAAAACCAGTACTGAAAGGGAAAATAAATATTACATGTCTTATTGTATAACTTGATTTTAGAAAAAAAAATTGTTTTAAATAAAGGGATCTTCAGTAGAGGTTAGATGAGCCCACCAAGTCACAAACAAGTGAGTTTACTGATTAATACCTGATTTTCAAACCTCAGTCCCCATTTCTATCCTCATACCCTTGCTTATTATAAATGAGTCACTAAGATTGTTAGTGTTTTGACTATTGAAGCTAAGATAATACACCGCATTTAATAGGTTTTAATTCAATATTGCAAATGTCTGCAGAGATAACTTGTTGCATGTAAACAAAGATTTCTAAGTATAGGGGATGGTCTTAAGTCAAATGTTGACTTAAGTTGGCTAGTTTGGAAGGAAAACAGTAATAGAGAATTGTAAGCTCTACATGGTGTGGTGGTGTGCATCTGTAGTTCCAGTTACTTAAGTCAGGACGTTCACTTGAGCCCAGAAGCTCAAGGGAAGTCTGGGTAGCATGAGACCAGCCTACCTCATCCAAAACAAAAAGAAAACCCAGTAGTTTCATTTGTAGTCCTTTTGTACTTAAATAAATCAGCAAGCATAAGTGCTTTCTCTGTGATAAGAGTCTCTTAACTTTCCTAATTTTGTGAACTTTGGACAGTTGTTTTGCATAATGCACCTCTGTGGAAATACTCTTCAGTTTGATTTATCAGATCCCTTTCAGAAAACTAAGTCAGTTGAAATGGAAATGTAATTAATGATTTAAAGTATCAATACATGGTCACGGGTTTTTTTTTAATATATAATCAGTTCACAATATAATTGTATAATAGTAATTTGAACACCAAGTGCCCATAAAGTTGTCTGAATCACAAGTGGCAAATCCGTACTTGAAGGGGCAGGAATTGAATTGGACCAGGTGTGAAGGGACAGAATAAGAGTTCATGCAGGGTGTCAGGGGTCTACAGCTAGGAGCTTCCTAAGCAAGGATGAGTTCAGCTGGCAGCTGTGGAGAGGCAATGGGAGGAATTTCCCATGGTGGGTGTGGTTAAACGTGTTAGGAACCCTGAAGTAATTACTTCTTCCCAAGATGAGTTTGCACGGAGGGTGGAGAGGGAAGAACAGGTAGTTTCTTAAGAGATTCAAACAATTCCCTATCCCCACCCCACACTCAGACCAGAGCCAGACAGTTGCTTCTAATTGGGAGGAGGGGATAAATATAACTTCTCAAAATGAGCAGTGTGAAGAGGAAAAAAAAGTTCACGTGAGTGTGCAACTCTTAAGTTTTAGGAGTAGCCTTTCTGTAATCATTATGCAATGAATGTTGATGATGTGTTTTATCACTGATTTTATTCAGAATTCAACCATAGCAGCACTCCCAAAATTGAGCATGCTGTGCAAAGTTGGTGTCTTAACTGCAGAACTAACCTGTTCTGTGTTGAGATGGAAGTAGAAGACCCCGTTGGGGTGTGGCCTTTTGCAGAGAAGCATTAAGATGGTTTTAGAGCTACAGTGTTTGTTCTAGGACTTTCCTAGGTTTGAGAGTGTACAATGGACAGTTTGTTTGAAGGAGCTTTTATGGTTTCATTATTGCTACTAACTTCAAATACAGCCATATTTATTTACCAAAGTATTTTCGTTCCTCTTTAAATACAAAAGGGCTATTGAAATGTCTGGGTGGGATTCCTCAGCTAGAAGGAATTCTTCAAACAAGGCACAAGTCCAAGCCTTAATACAGCCTCAGATACCAGTCTTTAGATGTTTCTTCTATCAGAGTAGGTAACAATGGGCAGTTATTCTTTAAAACACACACACACACACACACACACACACACACACACACACGCCTAGAGACTAAGGGAGAGAGGGAGTTAGAAAATGCCTAGATAGCCGCCCTTCAGTGAAGATGCAATCTACCAATTAAGCTAGCATTTCCTATAATCTTGCAAAACACTTATATACTTTGCCTTATCTATGAACATAAATCTCAGTACTGGCCATCCTACAGGGGAAAAAATAATAATCTAACCCTTTGATATTAATTAATGCACATGGATATGGGCTCCAGGAATGAATGCTCCTGATACCTCATCCTTAGTTCTCTGGACCTGATCTTTGTGTGGCATTCAACCCATGCTAGTGGTTGCAGACTAGTAAACTCTCAGTCTATTCATTTGGGGAGCTCTGTAGGCTCTTTGAAATACAAGCCAGTGTAGGCTAAATTTCCACTGTCTTCATTCTAAGGGCTTTTTAAGTTATTCAGTGACTTGTGGAAAGGATAATGGAAATACTTCACAGCTGAACCACTTTTGAGACAGTTTTGGGGAGAAGGCAAAGCAGAGAAGCAGTGAATCTAATACATTCCAAGGACCTGTCCTTATTACTTGTTGGCACTTGTTACATGTTAACCTATGGCTCCAGTTTGAGTCACTTTGATCTGCAAAAATGCTTAGCTATAAATCAGATTTTTAAAAATCCAACCTTTTTATGCATGCCTTCATTGGGATGGAATAAGTCTACTTAGCAATAAAATGTGTTACAAAATAGGACAGTCCTGAGCAAAAGAATTTATGTGGCATGCAAATATGTGCATTTTTTAATTAGAAAATAGCATACCTGTAGCCATAGGAGCTCGATGCATGTTTCCACTCATATGTGGAACCTATAATTAATTTATACAGATAAGTAAACACTTGGTGGTCGTATCCAAGTGTACATAGTGTATTAACCAAAATATGGTAGGTTCAGGGGAGAACCCAAAAGATCTAATTCCTTAGAAGACTAACACACACAGTCCAACACAATAAACATTAGGAAATGGGTATTAAAAGAGGAATGACCCAGGTGTCAGTAGCTCATGCCTGTAATCCTAGCTACTCAGGAGGCTGAAATGGAAGGATCTGGTTTGAAGCCAACCCTGGCTCTGGGCTACTGTGATTCCAGTGGTAGAGCACTGGCCTTGAGAAAAAAAAAAATGGCCAGAGACAGCACCTGGGTTCTGAGTTCAAGCCCAGGGGCAAAAAACAACAACAACAACAACAACAAAAAGGCAGTTGGACAGAAGGGGTAGATGAAAGAAGAGAAGAAGAGAATGCAATCATAAAACTCAATGTATATCCTACAAAATTAGGAAAATTGAGGGAAGGAGTGGGTTTAGGAAGGTTGGGGAGGATGATAAAAGGGGTGACATTGAACATAATGCATTATACTCATAAACTGCTCTGTTGAATGGCAACTCCTTTGTGTGACTACTTAAAGAGAATTTTTGTAAGTACCTAAAGAAGTCCCAAGCTCACACCTCTTAGAGTAAAAGCAGTTCCAAAATCTATTTTGTTAGTTTGTTTCTTTAAAGTTTCTCCTTATTGTCAAAGTGAAGTACAGAGGGATTACAGTTTCGTACACATGGCAGTGAGTACATTTCTTATCAAACTTATTACCTCCTCCTTCATTTGTCTCCCATCTTCCCCACTCCCCTGTCCTCCCACCCCACCCCCTTGAGTTGTATAGTTGGTTTACAGCATATTGTCTTGTAAGTATTGCTGTTTCATTGGTTCGCCTTTTACCCTTTTTCTCTCCATTTTGATGTTCCCCCTTTCCTTCCCTAGTTCCAATTAAATGTATGTACAATACCTAGGGTACCAAAATCAGTAACAGTGACATCAGGGGTAAAACCCTGGGGAATAAAGACAAAAGAAAAAGGCATAATTTCACATGGTACATTGACAATACTAACAACAAAAATAAACCACTTATTTCCATAACTTGGAGTTCATTTCACTTAGCATCATCTTATGTATTTATATGTACATAGCTATTGAGCTATTGTGATCTTCTGCTAGGACTATCCTAGCAGAAGTACTAATGATTACAAATGTACTAATGATTATAAATAAGGGAAACCATACAGTCTATGTTTCTTTGGGCCTGACTTAGTTCGCTTAATATGATTTTTTTCAAGTCTTTCCATTTCCTTCAAATGGGGCAATGTTGTCCTCTGAAGAGGAAATGAGAATGGTCAAAAAGCACAAGAAGAAGTGCTCCACTGGCCATAAAAGAATGCAAATCAAAACAACTTTGAGATTCCACCTCACCCCAGTAAGAATGGCCATTATCAAGAAAACTAATAACAGATGCAGACTGGGATGTGGCCAAAAGGGAACCCTACCACACTGTTGGTGGGAATGTAAACTTGCTCAACCACTCTGGAAAGCAGCGTGGATGTTCCTCAAAAGACCAGAACTCCCCTATTACCCAGCAACCCCACTTTTGGGCATTTGCCCAAAGGATTACAAGCAAGATCACACTAAAGCTACCAGCACAACTATATTCATTGTAGCACAATTGACCATCACTAAAATATGGAACCAACCCAGATGCCCCTCAGTAGATGAATGGATCAAGAAAATGTGGTACATATACACAATGGAACAAAGTTTCTCTCTGTAGAAAGGTGATTGAAGGCTTTACTTAGAGAACCTCTAGGTATAATTGAAGGGAATTTAGGCCTTGTCAATAACCGTCCTTCTGCCTGGAAAGAGCAAATTGACTTCTAATGTCCTCTTTCATGTGCTTCAGCTCATGTGGTTCATTTCCAGCTAACACAGCACTTCCAAAATGCCAGCATTTGTGTTTTGTTTCCTGGTGTTGTCTCTAAGCAAGCTAAACCTACCTTAGTGCCAATAAGATAATACTGCCATTTGTCTGGGATTCCAGAGCATTCATTTTCTTTCAAGTGGAGTTGAAAGTAGTATAATTTGTTTTGTAAACCTAAATTTTCACCCGGTGTAGTGGTACACTGCTGTAATCCCAGCACTTAGGAGGCAAAGGAGGGGATCACAAGTCGCAGGCTGCCTAGCAAGCTGCTGTCTCATCAAAGGCTGGAGAGGCACCTCGAGTAATAAGAGTGCCTGCCCTAACAAGGGCAAAACCCTAAGTTCAAACCCCAGTACTATCAAAGTTAATAAAAAATTTTGATTATCTTTCTCAACCAGTTATTTTCACATGAAAAAAATTTACTCTGTGGGGCTGGGAATATGGCCTAGTGGCGAGAGTGCTTGCCTCCTATACATGAAGCCCTGGGTTCGATTCCTCAGCACCATGTATATAGAAAATGGCCAGAAGTGGCGCTGTGGCTCAAGTGGCAGAGTGCTAGCCTTGAGCTGGAAGAAGCCAGGGACAGTGTTCAGGCCCTGAGTCCAAGGCCCAGGACTGGCCAAAAAAAAAAGAAAAAGGCAGAAGTGATGGTGTGGCTCAAGTGGTAGAGTGCTAGCCTTGAGCAAAAAGAAGCCAGGGACAGTGCTCAGGCCCTGAGTTCATGGCCCAGAACTGCACCCCTCCGCCCCCCTCAAAAAAATTTACTCTGTGACCAATGATCTAAATGTAGCAAGGACTACTAATATTTAAACAATGGAGAGGAGGCATGGGGCAATGGGACACAATGGGCACTTCTAACCGCCGCTCTCCCCCCCCCCCTTTTTTTTTTGTCATACTGAGGTTTAAACCTAGGACCTTGTACTTGCTAGACAAACATCCACACTCTTAGCACTTTTTGTTTTATTTTTCAGGTGGGGTCTCAGGCTTCTGTTCTAGCCAACTTAGGACCATAATTATTCCTACTTACACCCCCATTATTACAGAGATTATAGGCATGAATCACTATACCTGACTTGTTATAAAGGGGTCCCACTTTTTGCCCCTGCCCTCAACAATCTTCTGAGTAGCTGAGACTACAGGTGTGAGCCACCACACTCATTAATCCCACTTTTGAAGGAAGGTGTGTATGAGAGAATAAAACACAGGAGACAAAAGATTTGGCCTTTTTAAAGCCTGAGGGGATTATGGAAAGTAAGGAGATGTGTATCATATAATTCAGTCTGCAATTTAATATTCATTGAACATTTGAACAGAATAGAAACGGACCCTTCATCCTTCATATGTTGAAGAGCAATTTTTAATTTTTAGCAACCTTGAGATAAGAGGACAGAGGAAAAGATCTTCATTTCTGAATAGAGTTGTAAGAATCTTTATTGGCATTTATGACAAAACTTTCTCTGTCCTTGAGGCTCTGGGGAAAATCTGAAAAAAGACCTGTTAGCAACTTAAACTGCAAAGCAGGAGGTGATATTCTCTATATGAACATCACAGTTTATTTGTTAAAATTGGTGATTACAAAAAAAAAAACCAACATTAAGATGCCTAGAGAAGAAATTCTCTTTGCATTCATTCCCACAGTGAGAGTGGTTGTTACACTGAATCTCTCTTAATTGCCTGACTAGTCAGACACATTCATCCCCTAAGAAAGGAAAGTGAATATTGAATGCCAAATACCTACTTTAGATCCATTTACTCAATAAAAATGTATTGAGCTAAGTGAGAGGCACTGGAGATATGGAGATATGAAGATGATTATAATTGCCACAGCATCTGCTCTTACCGTGCTGAAGATCTAGGAAAGGTAAATAAGCCGGGACAGTCTGAACATCAGGTGAGGAGTGCTAGGGAGGAAACTCCCTTGGGTACATAGGAGGGACTAGAGGTCAGGAGAGAGGAGTGGGAAGAAACCAGGCCCTGAAGGAAGAGGAGAGTAGCCAAGGGAGAAGGGACTTGGCAAGCGGACAGAGGAAAGAGGATTCCTACCCCCTTATGCAAAACAGAGGTGCATCTATTAAGGACATAGTGAAAGGAACACAGAGAAGAAGCCAAAGGGGGGGAAGGGAGGCAGGAGCCTCCAGAGACAACACTCTTGTTAGCCATTAGCCGAGTAGAGGCTGAGTTCTAAGGGCCTGGCATGATCTGAGCTCTCACTGGCTGCAGGGAGCAATGGTGTGCGGGATGGCAGGCAGAAAGATGGAAGCTGTGGAAGGGCTCGAGAGCATGGGGAGCTGGGAATAGGGACTGAGGGATGGATCTGAAACATATAGCAGATCTTCATGGCTGATTGTGTAGGAGAGGAGCCATGGCTTTGGTTGGGGCAACCGGTGGGTGGTTTATACAAAAAGCGAGGAGCATCTATGAGGCTGTTCTCTTGTCAGTTGGATGCACAAGTCTGGAATGTCTACTGAAGAAAAAAGTCTGCCTTAGAAATGTGGATGGGAAGATAACCAGCCAAATATACCACAAGCGACATCAGCTAGGAAGCTGGTACCAAGGGTGGCAGGGGACCCAGGGTCCTTGGTAAAGTCTGAACTGCAACCAACCCCTTGCCACTGCTGAAGTTTTAGCTCCTTGAAGCAATAAATCCCTTTAATGGTTTAACCAGTTTGTCTTGAGTTTTCTATTACCTGGAAATGAAAACAATAAAAGTGGGACTGTTGAGTCAAAGGAGTGGTAGGAACCAAGGAGGATGTGAATGAGAGTCAGGGATCCAGCAGATGAATGAAGAGGTTTGTGTCTTAGGTGAGGGAAACCGGGAGAAGAGGTATGCTGAGTTGGCCTGATGGAAGATTTTATAAACGTTAGTCTCTGTTCTCTTAGGCTGGCTGCTGGGGACTGGGGATAATCAGAACAGTCCTAGCTTTGTGCTCAGATAACTCAATGAGGTTTATATTACTCCAAAGTGTAAAGGAAGAAACTTGAAACCTATCCAAGGACCTAAAGCTACTAGCTGTCAGACACAGGCCCTATTGAATTTGACTCCAGGGCCTGTGCCCTCTCTACTGCCTCTCCATTGCTCACCCAAAGGGTATGTTTGGTGTACTGAGCACAGGTGGGTTGTGAACTAGCTGAGGAGGCAAGACAGGCAGCTGACAGAACAGCATCAACACCACAGAAGGGAACAAGCAAACATACCCGAGAAGTGACTCCAATTCTGGTGAGTAAAAACATGTCATGTTCATTGTCAAGCGTGGGATGTCAGATTCTATCCATGTGCATTATTGTCATCCCCCACTAACCTTTTCCCATTTTAATTAATTTCTTCAAGAGTTAATACATGCATAAGGAACAATGCAACGTCTGTAGAAGGTGTACAGCGAAGAATGTACCTTTCTCCCTCCTCTATCTCCCAGTGACCCTTCCCACAGGCCTCATTTTTGCCAGAAACAAGAAGATGGTCTTCTTGACTCCTTCCTCCTCTCTCTCCACTGTAGGCCGAGGCACATCAAGTTGAGTTCTCTTCGTGTGGCAATCATACAGATCTCCCTAATATAGCAGTGCTGGAATTGATCCATTAAAAATCAAATAGAGAGGTAGGGGGGTATGAGGGACAAGGTAACAAACAGTACAAGAAATGTATCCAATGCCTAACATATGAAACTGTAACCTCTCTGTACATCAGTTTGATAATAAAAATTTGAAAAAAAAATCAAATAGAGGGCTGGGAATATGGCCTGTGGCAAGAGTGCTTGCCTCCTACACATGAAGCTCTCTGTTTGATTCCCCAGCACCACAAATATGGAAAACGGCCAGAAGGGGCGCTGTGGCTCAGGTGGCAGAGTGCTAACCTTGAGCGGGAAGAAGCCAGGGAAGGTGCTCAGGCCCTGAGTCCAAGGCCCAGGACTGGCCAAAAACAAAAAAATCAAATAGAAAACTTGAGCATGATCTCACACCTGTAGTCCCAGCAATCAGTGGGGGTGGGGGGCAGATGTAGGAGGATGGAGCATTCATGACTAGCCTGGATTATGAAGGGACATTCTACCTTAGGGGAAAAGAATGGAAAAAAAGATGTAATATAACAATATACCATAGATGATATATAAACATATATATGATATATGTATACAATATGATTATGTATATTAATATAGTATACATTATAATGTAGTAATGTGTGGATTATATCATATAGTTTATATAATGTATGCTATATTAATATAACAATATATAATATGTATAATATATAAAAATGATATAATAGAATATAAATGTATATTATATGGCATATATATGTAGTATATTGTGTATAGATTATATATGGTGTGTGTGTGTGTATGAATGGGCCTGGAGGGACTTGTTCATCCTATCAGACTCTACTGCTCTGCAAAATCTCTTCAGACCACACAGGACTGGTGTTTCTGCAATTCCACTTTTCTATGGTAGCTTTAGTTTCTCATGGCAAGAGTTGCCCGCAGCTCCTGTTCCCCTCTGAGGGACCCCTGTGCTCAGGCTGTGAATCTCTCATCTTCCTGCCTGTTGCCCAAACTTCCATCTTCCCTGCAGCCACTGGAATGGTGCTGCCCTGAGCCCTGCATCAGCTCTTCTGCCTGCAGCTTGGTCAGGCGCTGTCCTCCACCTCTGCCCTGCTGTGGAGACAAATACTTTTCTCTCAATAAAGTCTGGCATTTGCTCATCAAAATAACATGACTTCAAACTACTATCTTCCTTTGGATTTTTTTTTTGTCAGTCTTGGGGCTTGAACTCAGCACCTGAGCACTGTCCCTGGCTTCTTTTTGCACTCTACCACTTGAGCCACAGTGCCACTTCTGGCTTTTTCTATATATGAGGTGCTGAGGAATCAAACCCAGGGCTTCATGTATACGAGGCAAGCACTCTACCACGAGGCCCTAGTTCTAGTCCCTCCTTTGGATTTTTAAAAATCCTATTTTGAAACTAAACAAAGTGATGACTTGATCATTCTTGTCTGGGTTTTTCTCTAGGTGCTGTTGACTACAGAGTTGGAGGAGCCATGGGGACAGGGGTTCCTGAAAAGACAAATACATTGATTTGATAGGTCACAAATATTATCTCCATGACACATCTGTGTAATGTTTGAGGGATTGAAGGAAAGCCAGCATCAGTGTGGAAGACTGCTGAGTTCCCAGGTGCCGGTGTGAGTCCTTCCACCAGGGGGGGAAACCTTCCAGTCCTGGCACATGAGCGGAATAGAGCTCAGATACCTGGTCCACCACTCCCCTCCCAACTCATCACATACTGACTTGAGCCGTGCTGGATTCCTCTCTTTTTCCTCACATTCACGTGTCTCTGCCAGTCAAGATTACAGGCATGCACAACCAAGCCCGGTCCTCAACAGTAACCTTTTTGGAAACCCTAAGCCAAGCCCCTAGCATCTATCTTTTGGACTTCAGCTATATTCTCCTCCCTGGATTCCCTACTTCTTTGTTTGACCTTCTGCAATCCATTCTCTACAAAGTAGCTACAGTTATCTTTTTAAAATATAGATCTTAGGAGAAAAACACAAAGGTGCAATGCCTACATGCTTCTTTATATTTATATAAAATTATATATATAAATAAATGATCTCCAAGATATGGAAACAAGAGATCTCTCTTTGTTTATATGTACACATATAGGTATGTATACATATATACATATACATACAAATAGATCACTTGTTTCTTTTTTTATATTTTACTTTTTATGATTCTTCTTTTTTTTTTTTTTGGCCAGTCCTGGGCCTTGGACTCAGGGCCTGAGCACTGTCCCTGGCTTCTTCCCGCTCAAGGCTAGCACTCTGCCTCTTGAGCCACAGCACCGCTTCTGGCCGTTTTCTGTATATGTGGTGCTGGGGAATCGAACCTAGGGCCTCGTGTATCCGAGGCAGGCACTCTTGCCATTAGGCTATATCCCCAGCCCCTCTTCTTTTCTTTATGGTATATTCACACATACATCTTCAGGGAGGAGGGTATAGAACTCGAGGGAAAAGGATGAAAAAGTGCAGCAGTAGAGCTCACTGGACACTGAGTTATACAACTCATGGGTGGAGATGGAAGAGAGGGACTTGGAGAGTGTGAAGGAAGAGATGACACTGTATGAAAAGAAATGTACTCACTACCTGAGTCATGTAATTGCAATCCCTTTGTATATCACCATTATAATAACAATAAATTAATTTAAAAAATAAAAATGAATGAAAGGTTATTGTTTACTCATGCCTGTAATCCTTGCTACTCAAGAGGCTGAGATCTGAGGATCTGCCAGCCCCAGCAAGAAAGTCCAGGAGACTTTTATCTCCAACTAACCACCAAAAACCTGGACGTGGGGGCTGGGGATATAGCCTAGTGGCGAGAGTGCCTGCCTCGGATACACGAGGCCCTAGGTTCGATTCCCCAGCACCACATATACAGAAAACGGCCAGAAGCGGCGCTGTGGCTCAAGTGGCAGAGTGCTAGCCTTGAGCGGGAAGAAGCCAGGGACAGTGCTCAGGCCCTGAGTCCAAGGCCCAGGACTGGCCAAAAAAAAAAAAAAAAAAAAAAACCTGGACGTGGAACTGTGACTCAGATGGTAGAGTGCTAGCCTTCTACATAAAAGCTCAGGGATGGTGCCTAGGCCCTGTATACACTCTCTAAATCCAGCACACACACAAAAAAAAGGTTACTGTCTACAAAATACAGGAGAACTCTGACCTAGAAAAGATTTTGAGATTTTGCTAGCAAGATATTGCTTTCTTCTTAAGAAGTTAGTTGTACTTATACTACCGTGATGCTGGGAAGGAACAATGTAAAGTTTTAGAGGTAAAAAGTTTAAGTCTGTAAATAGGAGACAAGCTCAAAGAGTTATATCAGGTATAGCATTCAATTTAACTCAATGCATTTAATTATGTGTAAAAGTTTGAAAAGTAATGTTTAAAATTAATATTAAATCTGTAACTGAAAAACACTTAGATTAATCCAACCAAACTTCCACTGACATCATCAGGGATTAGATATTTCAGATGCATTCCTATCAAGATCATAAAAAGAATCAAATAAGGGCTGGGGATATAGCCTAGTGGCAAGAGTGCCTGCCTCGGATACACGAGGCCCTAGGTTCGATTCCCCAGCACCACATACACAGAAAAAGCCAGAAGTTCCACTGTGGCTCAAGTGGCAGAGTGCTAGCCTTGAGCAAAGGAAGCCAGGGACAGTGCTCAGGCCCTGAGTCCAAGGCCCAGGACTGGCCAAAAAAAAAAAAAAAAAAAGAATCAAATAAAATATAGACCAGATCCTATCACCTCCCAGTTTTTCTGCTTCAGAGCCTCAGACAGCTGCCCCTCTCATTCTGGCTCTTGCTCCGTCTGCTTCTTCATCTCATCTACTTGCAAGCCTGCTTCTCTGCTCCAGCTACACTGCTCATCTTTCTGTTCTCAAACATACCAGAGTCATTTCTACCACAGGTAGAGCTCAGGTTGCAACACCATTGCAACACCAGGTGTGAAGTCCTTAACTCGGATGTCACCGCAAACCCCAGGCACCATCCATCATATTGTCCAATTTTCTCTTCTTCGTAGTCCTGGGTAACTGAATTTTTTTGTTTGCATATATGTTTAATAGCTATCTCCTCCTCACTTGGAATGCAATTGCTTTGAACAGGGACTTGGTTTGTCTTCTTCAGCACTGTATTCCTTGCCTAGTACAGAGTAAACACTCAATAAATACTGGTGGGTTAAATTCAACTCATTTCAGCTAGGCGCCAGTGGCTCACACCTGCAATTCTAGCTACTCAGGAGGCTGAGATCTGAGGACTGCAGTTCAAAGCCAGCCTGGCAGTCCATGAGAAAAAGTCCTTGAGACTCTTATCTCTAATAAACTACCAAAAGCCAGAAGTGGAGCTGTGGTTCAAGTGGTAGAGTGCTACCCTTGAGCCAAAAAGCTCAGGGACAGTATCTAGGCCCTGAGTTCAAGCCTCAGGACCAGCACCATTTTTTTTTAAATCAATAAATAGGCATGGGTATGAGGGAATGCCCGTGTGTTTGTGTGTGCATGTATGCTTTGCTAGCAATTGAAGCCAGGTCTTGAGCATGCTACACAACGCTCTACCCTTGAGCTATGTTCCTAATGGGACAATCTTCTTAAACTCCACAAGCACAAGTAGATACCATTTTATTTGTATGTTAAGGCATTTTTAGGCCAGTGTGACTTTTGAGTGAAAAATTTGGTGGTAAGACAGAAATAACATCTATTACTATGTTACAAAAAAGCAGTTGTTGTTTTTAAATAATCATGTCAGATCAAAGCACACTTTGTTAGCTTATTTGCTAGGTACACAATGTGAATGATTTGCATGTGTGTTGGTGTGAGTTTAACCTGCTACAGATTGCCTACTATTTTAGGGTCCCTTGATTACTGAAAGTTGTTTACTTCGTTTCTTTCATTCTAAGTATAGAAAAGGCTGAGCTGATCACAGGCATGAGTAATGGAAGATGCAGTTAGTGAGTCTTCAGGCACATTATAAAACAATCAATGACAATTTTTAGGTATTGCTTGCACTTTTTTTTTTTTTGTCGGTCATGGGGCTTGACTCTGGGCCTAGGTGCTGTCCCTGAGCTTTCTCGCTCAAGGCTAGCACTACCACTTGAGCTACAGCCCCACTTCCAGTTTTCTGGTAGTTAATTGGAGATAAGAATCTCATGGATTTCCTGCCTGGGCTGGCTTCAAACCACAATCCTCAGATCTCAGCCTCCTGAGTAGCTAGGATTACAGGCATGAGCCACCAGCACCGGCTTGCTTTTGAGACTGAAAACTCAGCTATCCTTGCTATGTGCTTTAAAATTCTGACTGGCTGGTAGATACATTGAGAAATCCTGAGCACAAACACTGAAGCAAGGACCGCGCGCGCGCGCGTGTGTGTGTGTGTGTGTGTGTGTGTGTGTGTGTGTTGAGAAAGGTCTGGTATAACCCAGACTGGCTGGCCTTGAATTTGCAATTCTCCTGCCTCAGATTCCTGAGTGCTGGCTAGCATAACAAACATACATTACCATTCCTGATTTGAAGCAAAGACTGCTTGGGGTGCCATGTTTCTGAACAGATGCAGGAAAACAAATCCCCGCTTGTCTCAATCAAGGTAGATGAAGTCAAGCATCCTTCACCAGTCCTGGTGTTGCCATATCCACCGTGTCTACCATCACTGCTTTGGCTTTTAAGTTCTCTTTTAAAATCATACATTCCTGACAAGAGATCCATGTTCCTATGTACGGGAGAAATCACCAGTTCAAGAGCCCTGGAAGAGCAAGCAGTACACTGGGGAGGCTGAGTGCTGAGTTTTCTGAACATAGCATGGCTCCTGCAGTACCGCCCAGGATACACAGTTTGGGAAGTATAGGAAAGAAATGCAGAGACCTGTAGGATTGTTCAAAAACCAGGGAAACTGCAAGACAGGGCAGTAATTGTAGAGCTACTCTACATAATGGCCATATGAGGCAAATGGTTTTATAAGCCAATTTGTGTGTGTGTGTGTGTGTGTGTGTGTGTGTGTGTGTGTGTGTCTGTCTGTCTGTCTGTCTGTCTGTCTATCTGTCTGCCTCTCCTGGGGCTTGAACTCAGGGCCTGGGCACTGTCCCTAAGATTTTTGCTCAAAGCTAGAACTCTACAACCTGAGCCACAGCTTCACTTCCAGCATTTTTTTATAATTAGAGATGAGTCTCAGAAACGTTCCTGCCCAGGCTGGTTTCAATCCCTGATGCTTAGATCCCAGCCTCTGAATAACTACGATTACCAGCGCTCAGCAATGAGTCAACTTGACATGTGAGTTACTAACTCTGTGAAAATGGAGGTTTAAAGTTTCAAGTGTTGTTATGAAATATGAATTTTGATTGATTTTTTCCCCAGTTAGGGTCTCAAAACCAAACAGATGGCAACCTTAATTTAGACTACATTGAGAAAACGTTTATTTTCTTGTTCTTCCTTTTTTTTCTCCTTTTTCTCTTTGGCACTTCTACATGCTAAGTATGTGCTCTGTCACTAATTGGCACCCCAGCATAGGGCTTAATTTCAAGGGGACTCTTTACAAGGGAGTGACTGGCAATAATAGAAGCCCTAGGGCTGGGCTAGGTCCTTAGGGCTCAGGAGCAGCAGAGGGGCTGACAGCCTATGACCTGAAGAATGCCTATCAGAACAGTTCCTGATCAAGGACGGACTGATCATTTGGAGTGAACCATCAAGGGCACAGCCAGTCATAGGCCCCCTCACTAGGAAAAATTCGAAAGAGAGTCACAGGGAAAGAGAGCAAGTGTACATAACCACATTCACTCTGGATGGCAAAGAAGGTGGAACTGAGATGAGAAAGGCTACTACTGCTTTGACAAAAAGACTGAGGAAGAGCCATCCACACCACACGTAGCAAAGTTTCAGAGAAAAGCTGTCCAGAGTGGATAGGATGTAACCTTACAGTCAGATTTGGAGGGTTGTTATGTTTTTATTTCCCCCAGTGGTGAAAATCCATCCCTGGATCTTGGGCATGCTTGGCAGGCATTCTACTACAGAGCTACAATTCACTCCTGGATTTGGAGTTTTGATTCATATCTTCCACTAGACATTCGAATTCCTGCATTGAGACAGGGAGACTGAAAATTGACAGTCTGTTATCTTAAAGTGGCTGAAAAATGTAAGGTCTTGGCAGAATTTCCTTACTGTAGCAGAGAATGACCACACACACACACACACACACACACACACACACACACACACACACTTTTTATGTATGTAAAGAGACCACAGAGACAAAAAGAGTTACATATTTAGAAGTAGAAGTGTGGCTCAAGTGCTAGAATGCCAGCCTTTGAGAAGAAAAAGCCAAGTGAAAGTGCAAGGCCCTGAGTTCAAGCCCCAGCACTGGCCCCAAAATAATAATAGTAGGGGCTGAGAATATGGCCTACTGGTAGAGTGCTTGCCTCGCATGCAAGAAGCCCTGGGTTCAATTTTCCAGCACCACATATACAGAAAACGGCCAGAAGTGGCACAATGGCCCAAGTAGTAGAGTGCTAGCCTGAGCAAAAAGAAGCCAGGGACAGTGCTCAGGCCCTAAGTCCAAGGCCCAGGACTGGCAAAAAAATAAAATAAAATAAATAATAGTATAAGTTACATATTGATTCACTCAGAAAAATGTACTCTTCTGATGTACTAATTACTTAATATTTTCCAATGTTTTCACTGTCAAAAGAAATGGATCTCAGGCTAGGAATATGGCCTAGTGGTAAAGTACTCACCTCATATACATGAAGCCCTGGGTTCAATTCCTCAGCACTACATATATAGAAAAAGCTGGAAGTGGTGCTGTGACTCAAGTGGTAGAGTGATAGCCTTGAGCAAAAAGAAGCCAGGGACAGTGCTCAGGTCCTGAGTTCAAGACCAAGGACTGGCAAAAAAAAAAAAAAAAAGAAACAGATCTCAGAGAACTTGCTTGACATACCTTGCACAGGCAAGCCATGTCACACCTAAATCCAAACCAGAAGTGTGAATTCCATCAGCCTATAGCTTATATCACCTGTAGGCTTACACAAGAAGTTAGCACTGTGGCAGATATCAAAGGAATTTAAAGACATTAATGAGCTATCTTTGTGTTGTCCATTCAACAGTGGCCCTGCAGATATTATTCTTAGGTGGTACAGAATCTGGTGGGTGGGGACATCTTACTGGCCAGTCTTTCTTGTTACAATGACTTATGCCTCCTCAACAAGGTTTAGACCTTAGCTATGTGATTCAGAAATTCAATTTCTTCTGTTCCCAAGAATAATCAGGATATAAATCAAGAACTTATGTCCTTGCTTGCCTCACAACAGATTTACTAGTAAATCAAAACATCTACTGAACTACACTAAAAAAAAATGTTACAGTCAGAGACAGGGCTGGTTATCCCCTGGTCATCACGTGCTCTAGTTGAATGTTTGAAGAGAGAATATAGACAAATCAGACATGTTTTAATTTTCAAGGAAATAACTGAGCTGGTGGTATAGCTCAGTGGTACAGAGTTTGCCTAACATGCTCAAGGACTTGGGCTCAACCCTCAGCACCACAAAGAAAAAGGAAGAGAAAAAGGAGGTGGAGGAGAAGAACGTGTAAATTCCATTGGTAGTGAACTAAAACTGTAAGCATCACATATAAATGACAACATACAATATTTGCTTGACTGATTGAACGTGTGTGGAAAAAACTTAGATTATTCCTCCAAAAGGAATATCCTGTCTTCTTTACATATCCCTGGGTTTATTTACTTGTTTTTAAAAATTTTGTTTTGTTTTGTATTTTTTTTTGGTGTGGGGGGGGGGTGTCAGTCCTGGGACTTGAACTCATTGTGCTGTTCCTGAACTTTTTGCTCAAAGATAGTGCTTTACCACTGGAGACACAGCTCCATTTCCAACTTTTTTGGTAGTTAATTAGAGATAAAAGTCTCAAGAGCTTTACTGCCTGGGCTGAATTTGAGCCATGATCTTCAGATCTCAGCTTCTGAGTTGCTAGGATTACAGATGTGAGCCACAGACACCTGGCTTGTTTTTTTTATTTATTTTTTTTATGTTTTGTCCATCCTGGGGCTTGAACTCTGGGATTGGGTGCTGTTCTTCAGCTCAAAGCTAGCACTCTATTGCCTTAAGACTGGTTTTCTGGTAGTTAATTGGAGATAAGAATCTCATAGACTTTCCTGCCTGGGCTGGCTTTGAACTATGATCCTCAAATCTCAGCCTACTGAGTAGCTAGGATTTCAGGCATGAGCCACCCAGTGCCCAACTTGTTTTTATTTCTAAGGAGTTTTGTTGTCTCTGTTTTGGCAGTATTGGAGATTTGAACTCAGGGCTTCACACTTGCTAAGTAAGTAAACCACCACTTGAGCCACACACCCAGGCCGTCCTGGGTGTTCTGATATGTTGCATACCACAATGTGGCAAAATCTTGGAATCATAAAACTTTTATTAGCCAGTATTGAACCTGAACCCTCAATTTAAAAGAATTTCTTTTGATACTTGTTCCAGATATCAATTTATTTCCTCTCAGGTTCTAATCCACCCTCTCCCACTGTTCTGCTCTGTGATGCCGGAGGTGTAAACACTTTTATTTTGCAGTCTGCATGATGATAAGCCAGTAAAGAGTGCTGAATGGCCATTGTAGGGGGAAATTGCTTTCTTTTTTTTTTTCTTTTTAGTGGAGTAGTATTGGACATTGAATTCAGAGCCTATGTATGCTAGGCAAGAGGTCTACATTGGAGTGCAAAAGAGTTGCCCTTTTATTTGTACTTCTTTTTTGAGAAAGAGTGATCTCCAGGTGCTCCAGATGATCTCAAACTCAATATCATCCTGACTTTGCCTCTAAGTAGCAGGAATTACAGACTTATGCCACCACACCTGGCTATGGAAGTACTTCTCTGAGGTGCTGCTTTTCTTGCTTCTGGGGTCATGGTAGCCAGAGGGGTGCTAGAATCCTGATGTATTCAACTGCCCAAGTCATCTCATTGACACCCCAGAAGGTGTTTTCTTGCTTTCTGGTCTCTACTTGTAAAACCCCAGTAGATTTTACTATCTCAGAGTGACAGTCACAGCTTCTCCAGTGAAATCAGAATCTTAGCCTTATAGAAGAGGGTGTGTGTGTGTGTGTGTGTGTGTGTGTGTGTGTGTGTGTGTGTGTGTGTGGTCTTCCAGATTTCTCCTTCCTTAGATACACAGCCTTAGTCCTAGAGCAAGCATTCTGAGTGGGGCTGGAGACAGGTTGTTGGTAGGAAGCAGGTGTGACATAATCTCTGATTATTTCTCCAAAAGTCACCATACACAAGTAGATATGCAGAAAAAATAATGTCTAAAAAGTCTCTTTATGGGCTGGGGATATGGCCTCGTGGCAAGAGAGCTTGCCTCATATACATGAAGCCCTGGGTTCGATTCCCCAGCACCACATATATAGAAAATGTCCAGAAGTGGTGCTGTGGCTCAAGTGGCAGAGTAGCCTTGAACAAAAGGAAACCAGGGACAGTGCTCAGGCCCTGAGTCCAAGGCCCAGGACTGGCAAAAAAAAAAAAAAAAGTCTCTTTAGGAGACAAAAAGGAAAAGAAAGTGTTGTGGAACACTGGCCTACAATTAGTAACCATATCTCCCACTCATCTTCTTTAGAGTTCTCTTCCCATTACTGGGTAATCCCATTTCTAACTGACATATTCCATATTAAATGTCACCTATTCAAAGCCAAGTGCAGTATCATGCACCTGTTGTCTCAGCTACTCGAGATGCTGAGGTAGGGGACCACCACTGGAGCCCAAGAATCCAAGCCCCAGCCATGGTGAAAGACACTTTCAAAATTAACGAAACCTTGTCCTATTCAGATGGACTTATAGGTTTTTGTTTTCTTGGAATTGAGGATGGAACCCAAGGTTTCAGGCATGCTAGGCAAGCACTTGACCCGTTGTCTTGTGTCCTGACTGGACCTTAACTGATACCATGCACTCAAAAAATATAATCACTAAAATTATGCCAAAATCTGGGCACTGAGTTTTTGAAATTTCAGGCTATTTCATGGTCCTATGGAAATTAGCCTCCAGCTGCCCACATCTTATATACAGTGGCGCTTTATGTTCATAATGCAGATGTTGGGCCTTGGGCAAATGCAGAATGGCCAAAGACAAGTTGTCAGTTGTAAACTGAGTAAATAAAAAGATTCATTAAAAACCAGTGTTAAAACAATACAGGATTTCTAGACAGCCTTTGACTGGTACAATGCAGTATCTACAGATACTAAACACACGTTCTATTTATAAGTTTTATTAAGTGTTCATAAGTGCCAAGCTCTAATGATCATGATCATTCTAATAATAACAATCAACATCTATTGAGTACTTGTTATGCCTGTACTGTTCTAAGTGTGGTCACTCTGGCAACAGGGCTGAGAATGGAAAGACAAAAGCCAAAGAGCTCAGCGAAGAGGCCAGGGAGAAGGCTATCCAGAAGCACAGACATGAGAGGGTGCTCGCTTAGACTAGGTGATAGTAGAAAGAGCATGGCATAGACATACTAAT
Source organism: Perognathus longimembris pacificus (assembly GCF_023159225.1). Lineage (NCBI taxonomy): Eukaryota > Metazoa > Chordata > Mammalia > Rodentia > Heteromyidae > Perognathus > Perognathus longimembris. The sequence continues at coordinate 19,676,665 of NC_063168.1, read as the reverse complement.
ACCATGGCAGAGGGCTCTACCACACTATCTTCCCACAGGGTTCATTCAATTCTCTACCAGAAAAATAGAGCACCAGATGGAAACAGACTTTTTAACTCATCTGTTAAGTTCCTACCGTGTGGCCATTACTATGTAACACAATATAAAATGCACCCAGAAATCACAATCACAAGTTGTTAGTATTTTTACAGCTCTTGTAAAATTAGAAAATAATAGTGTTAGTAGAGAAACTAGGAAAAAATAGTTTGGAGACTTTTTGGGTGAGGAAGAATCTAGTAAACCAAATGCAGAAAACACAGCCATAAGATTAAAAAAAAGATTTTATGTGTGTGTGCTGGTCCTGGGGCTTGAACTCAGGGCCTAAGCACTTTCCCTGAACTTTTGTGCTTAAACTAGTGTTCTAGCACCTTTAGCCACAGCTTCTCATTTCCAGGTGTTTTCTTTGATGTTGTACTTAATTGGAGACAAGAATCTCACTGAGTTAGTTTTCTGCTCAGGCTGGCTTTGAACAACTATCCACAGATCTCAGGCTCCCAAATAGCAAGGATTATGCTGTGAGCCACCAGCACTGGCCATAAGATAAAATTGGACAGATCTGACTACCTCAGATTTATGTTCAGTGTCACAATAGACAAACTTTGACAGAGGAAAGACTGAAAGGAATGGTTATACGATATCACAAATCAATAAGGAATTAAAACCTAATATATATAAGGAACTCCAGGTAAGTCAGATCAGAAATCCTGACCAAAAAATGAAAAGAAAAAAAAAAAGGAATGAATAACCAACTAGTTCTCAGAAGTAGGACACATATGCCTAAGATGAAAAGAAGTTCAATGTTAATGATAAACAGAGAAATGCAAATTTAAGCATTTGAGATATCATTACCTTATATTCAAATAAGTTTGCAAAAATTAGAAAAGTTGTGTAGTATTGGTGGTCTTAGAAAAGATATAAGAAGGGGCTAGGGATATGGCCTAGTGGCAAGAGAGCTTGCCTCTCATACATGAAGCCCTAGGTTCGATTCCCCAGCACCACGTATATGGAAAACGGCCAGAAGGGGCGCTGTGGCTCAGGTGGCAGAGTGCTAGCCTTGAGCGGGAAGAAGCCAGGGACAGTGCTCAATCCCTGAGTCCAAGGCCCAGGAAAGATATAAGAAACAAGAACACTCATGTGCAACTGGTGAGACTAGATATAGCTATTGCTATTCTAGAAAGTTCTTCACAGCATGTCTCTATATATGTGCACACAATCTGTCACTCAGGTATCTGTCTCCATAAAGGATCATGGGGAGATGTTCATAAAGTTGTCTGTCACAGACAGGGTTGTTTGTAGTACAAAAGAGTTGGGGGCCATCACTAGGGAAACAGACATTACTTTTTGCTGTTGTTGGTCATGGGGCTTGAACTCAGGAACTGGGTACTGTTCCTGAGCTCTTCTGCTCAAAGCTAATAATGTTCTGCCACTTCAGCCACAACACCACTTCCGATTTTCTGGTAGTTGATTGGAGATGAGTCTCATGGCTTTTCCTGCCCGAGCTGGCTTTGAGCCTCAATCCTCAGATCTCAGCCTCCTGAGTAGCCAGGATTACAGGTGTGAATCACCAGTGCCAAGCCAAGAAACATTTAAAAGCACCAGACATGTAATATGGAACCTTATCTAGCAGAAGACATGAGCTAGACACACATAAGGAAACATGGACGGTACTTCAAAACAGAACTGCATCGAACACTGTGGAATTTAAACATACTCATTCAAAGAACAATATTATATATGTTTAAATCTCAGAGATACACATATAACCAAGCACATATTTAAGTGCATTAGAGTATCTACCAATGCTAGCAATGAAAGAAGAAAATAATAAGGTAAAATAAGACAGGAAGAGGCCCTGTCTGGAGTATGTACCATGAACTGAGCTGAGAAATTAACTCAAGTCTTTGTACTTAAAGTCCTGGTGGGCAGGGATGCCCACACCCATCTTTCTCTCTAAAACCTTCCTCATGCCACAAATGAGACAGAATGGCTATTTTTGAGCAGCAACTTTAGGCTCGTTCATCTAGCTTGTCCATGTGAACAAAAGACAGAGTAGAGCATAGTCCTGTAAGCTGGATTCTATAAGCTCAAGTCTAAAGCAGCTTTATTTACAAAACAGAAATGCATTGTAGGAGGAGGAGGGGGGGACAGGGGAGGAGGGGGAGGGGGGAGGGAGAGGGGGAGGGGGAGGAGGAGGAGGACGAGGAGGAGGAGGACGAGGAGGACGAGGAGGAGGAGGAGAACGAGGAGGAGGAGGAGGAGGAAGAGGAGGAAGAAGAAGAGGAGGAAGAAGAGGAGGAAGAAGAGGAGGAAGAAGAGGAAGAGGAAGAAGAAGAAGAAGAAGAAGAAGAAGAAGAAGAAGAAGAAGAAGAAGAAGAAGAAGAAGAAGAAGAAGAAGAAGAAGAAGAAGAAGAAGAAGAAGCGGGAAGGAGAAGGAAGAGGAGGAAAACTGTTACAGAGTATGTCAGTGACTCTAGCTTGGTTATTTCCACCAAGCAGAAAGACAAAATATTTGGAATACCATTATGTAACTCTGAGTACAAGAGACACACAGGTAACTCCAAGTCATCTGTGACTCTGAACAAAATCTGAATTTTGTTCCTAGAGATGGATTATTTGGCATCACCAGGTAATATAAAGTGCCCATGTGTGGTGTAATAATAAAAAAAAAGTTTTGTACTGAGGCTTGAACCCAGTGCTTTGTGTTCTACAAAAAAATTTAAGAGGCTGTGTACTGGTGACTCATGCCTGTCACCCTAGCTACTCAGGAGGCTGAGATCTGACTTCACAGTTTGAAGCCAGCCCAGGTAGGAAAGTCTGTGAGACTCTTATCTAATTAACTATCAAAAGGCCAGGCATGATAACCTTGAGGTGTGTGTGGGGGGGGGGTGCTCCTCAGGGATAGTGCCCAGGCTCTGAGTTCAAGCCCCAGGACTGATTTTTACACACACACACACACACACACACACACACACACACACACACACACATTTTTTTTTAAGTGAATTGGCTTCAGGATTTTGTTTCAAATTGCTCTCGACCAAACAGGAAACAAAGGAGTCTGGTTTGCTTCCAAGACTTCCTTTCTAAGGCTGCCAGGTCTGTCCTCTTGCTGGGAGTGAGAGCCAACAAGACTGGCTATTTCTCTGCTTCTGAGAAGGCCTTTCTGCCTAGGTCTCCCAGCTGCAGACGCCACCTGTGCCATGAGTCTGTTGCCCATTCGCAGTTCATTCTTCATCTCAGACTGACTGCCTGGGCAGAAGACTGCTGGGAACTTACATCTCTTTTGTTTTCTCAACTTCAAACTAGAGCTGCCTCACTTCAATGACTCTCTAAGAAGGAACTGGTTTTTAAATAGGAGGGGAATGGAGGCGGGGAGAGTAGATTCTTCTTTGGTTTCATATTATCACTCAAGTTTTCTGCTGAGTTGCCTTTCAAATTTAAAATCCCTTTGCCCACTAACATAAATGATTATTTAACTACTCACTCAAGGAAAAACATTTTCTTGGCTACTGTTTCATCTGGCTATCATTTCATGACGGATTCACCAATAGATTTAGTTAAAAGCTTATCAAAAGATCCTTTAGCAACAGACCAAATTTAATGAAAGAAAACTTTAAAATATATGTAAGCCTCATAGCCTAAGGTATACTAGTAAACAATCACAAAAATCTTAGAATTGTGTAGGACAGAATCTTAGCAATTCCTAACCAGTGTTCTACCCTTTGCTGTTTCCATCCTCTCAGTAACTGCTGTCTACCTAATCAGGGGCTGTATTCGAAAGACTCTCCTTCAAGACTCTCCTTCCTCCAAAACAAGTTTATTAGTTTTTAGAAACCATATGGTGTTAATTGATGATAAAAGTACTACTGTGAGGCACAGATGTTCCTTGTTTTTCATCTACCAGTCTGTACTCACTTTGAAGTTTATGACCTGCTTACAGATTTGGGAGTACAAAGGACCCAAGCCTTTCAATTCATAGAGAAACACTGAGTTGCTGGCCATTGCTAGTGGTCCTTTGCAATTAAATTCCACACTCGCATGAAGAACAGTAGCCTTATAATTATAATTAAACCTTACAATTAAATTCTATGCTTTCCCCCAACTATTGAAGTATTTAGCACTCATCGGAATGTATTTACAGTGGCTGTGAATAGTAAAAAATATTTACTATATAATCAAGCACCAAGTTACAAAAGCCCTTTCACAATTTTTATGATATGTCTGGCTTTGGATTTTTAAACTTTACTATACTTACTTTACTACGTATTCATACAGAATAATGACAAAACACAGATTAATGGGAAAATGATTTTTTGTCATCTTAACTTCCTAGAGAAAAACATTTTTGCATATATACTTTTAGTCTCTATTTTTGTCTTAAGAATAGTTTGCTTTGAAATTTTAACCCAGATAGATTTGCTTTTCCAAAGATGACTTCTAAGAAATCAACTTCCCTTGCCCTGACAACAGATTCTGCTCTAGGGGGGAGGAAGTGGCTTCCATCCTAACAGGGGATTATTGTTACGGCAGAATTGGCATAAAGCCTTCTTCTGCCCAAAAGACAATTGTGTGTCCAGAGTGTAAGAGTGGAGCGGCCTTGGGGCAAACGGCTCCAAAGCAAATTTTAATCAGATACAGTGAGCTAGGCATTTTCCTTACCTCTCCAATTATTATCTCCCAGAAAGATGTAGGTTTGAACCCCAACTCCACCTTACAACCAGGTAACCCTGGTACTAAAGCTCTCTCTGCCACAGTAGCCTCAACTGTAAAATGGGGCAATTACAACCTTCCCATTTCCCTGCAAACTCCCCTACTCTGTTCCCCCCCCCCCCCATCCCTTGGGACGTTGCTAAGACCAGTGAGTTTAAAGCCCTTCTCATAGTAGAAAGGTTCCAACAAATGTGGACCACATTCTTGTGGCTGTGGGTTAGCATGAGGATTATGAGACACTTGATCTGAAATCCCGTGCCACACTTGGGAATTACTAGAACAATAATCAGTATTACAGGGTGGGTTTGGTCTAAGCCACTTACCTTTTTACTTGTCAATCCCCTGGTTTTTAACTCTAGTCCAGTGCTCTTCAGTAGAATTTTCTCATCAATCATCTGTGCTCTCTGATATGGACATGGACAGCTATAATGACAAGTACAATGAAAGAACTGAATTTTCAGTTTCAACTTAATTCTTATTTTACTACCCAGAGACAGTTTTTGGATTTCTGTCTGCTCCTCTCCTTGTCTAATCACTCCTACTTTCTTTAAGCCTAAAGTGGATCTGACTGCAGGGGCTTTCTGAAATGTCTCCTCCTTCACACCATTTCAAATAGCATAGTTTTCTATGTAGCATTTTCTTGATAAGTGATAAGGACAACCCAATCACTAAGAAAGCGCCACACTTTTAGTGTGAAGCTTCTCCAAGTCTGATTTTCCACTAAGAATTTTGCAAATTTGTACAACACTTTATTTTTTTAAATTGGCAGATAACTTTAAAAGGCTACTTTAGACATGAAAATGGATACTTCTGCTACCAAACACCATTGCTCACCATACCCAGCAGGGTAAATCGTATCTGTTCCAGTCTGTCTTTGGGGCAATCCCATAGACTCTTACTCGAGTCCCATTCTGACCTTCTAACAGAGACCTTTGTCCATCACTCCCAATTGCCTGAACGTTACCAGACTCCCTAAGCTCCACTGAGCTCCTTAAAATCAGCAGCTCTGGGTCTGGCCTTGAAGCTTAAGACCACGCCCCTCCCTTCAGGATTCAGGTCTCTGTTCCTCTTCATTCTATGATAAACCGACATCTATTTCAGGTCCTATATAAGTCACCTGACACTTATTTCAGGGAAATGATAAAACAATACAATACAAAAACAAGTCATAAATTTGAATCCCGTTTTGCATTAGCTTTTTCTTCTCTCCCAGGGAAAGGCTGCCACCTGCTGTTAACATTGAGCTTTTTCCAAGATCACTGAACAACCACTTCTTCCATACAAAATTAATGTATGCAAAACCCCACCTGCCTTCACTCCTGTGGGCCATTAGGGGAAACAAGAGGGCAAACCAGGATGCACTGAGAAGAGGAAGCTCTTTTGAATGGTCCCCAGTGGAATTGACTCCACAACTAAATATAACAGCATCCTCTCACCAGCACTCAGCAGGTTTTTCAAAGTAGTTCATAGGAGACTTCAGGAAATCTGTTGACAGGCTTTCTACTTCCCAAGTCTTTCAGTTCTGTGTTTCTGCATTTTCCACCATTTGGGAAGTACAAAGCTTTAGAGAAAACAAAAGTCAATCATCTTCAGGGAAGTATGTTTGAACCCTGATCCTGACTTCCTTCTAGCAAGGACTTCACTTTGTTCCTTGGAGACTGAACCTGTACATACAACTTTTCAGAGTACATTTTGCTCACTATCACCTTACTGAACAGGGTACTCCTCATTCCAGCCTGTTTCCCCTGAACTATATCTTTGTATCTGTTACAGGGTCCATGTCCCCCCAAGAGTCCACCAATCAGAGACAGTCTCAAGCAAAAAGATGGGTTTATTGGAGAAGCAAAAAGCAAACTGTCAGGCCAGGGATGCAGCACAGACTCGGGAGTTGAAACTACGCCCCTGAAAAGCGGGCAGACTGGCCAGGGACACAGTACAGACTCAGAAGCTGCCATCATGGCCCCGAACAGTCATCAAATTGGGGTTTATAAAGGTAAAAGTGTAGCACAGGGCTGGGGATATAGCCTAGTGGCAAGAGTGCCTGCCTCGGATACACGAGGCCCTAGGTTCGATTCCCCAGCACCACATATACAGAAAACGGCCAGAAGCGGCGCTGTGGCTCAAGTGTCAGAGTGCTAGCCTTGAGCGGGAAGAAGCCAGGGACAGTGCTCAGGCCCTGAGTCCAAGGCCCAGGACTGGCAAAAAAAAAAAAAAAAAAAAAAAGTGTAGCACAGATGTAGGGGCTTGACAAAGGAGATAGAGCAAGCAACATTAACAAGCAAGTGTGGCACAGGTGTAGGAGGCTGATGCAGGCGCTACAGCAAGCAACAAAAAAGTTAAGCAAGCCATTTACACAAGCAGAATTTTGGGGTCAAGTTGACCTAATCTACTGCCCCCAACATTTCCTACCATGTTTCCCTAATCAAGATGGAATCAGCTGTACTCCCTACAACAGTATCTGGAAACTCACCAAACTTAAAAGAATTAAACTTATGGAAACTGAGCCCCAATGACTTATGCTTTATAACCCTAGCTACTTGAAAGACTGAGAAAGGGGGAATTAAAATTTTATGCCAGGCCAGCCTAGTCATGAAAGGTTAGAAGATTCCTTCTCAATCTATAACATGCACATGCCTGCCACCCTAGCTATGGTGGAAATTGTAAAATTGGTGGATCACTGTTTAGGTATGTGTCCAGGAAGAAAAACTTATTTCAAAAAAATACACAGGGCAAAGTGGGCACCAGTAGCTCACTCCTATAATCCTAGGTATTTAGGAGGTTGAGCTCTAAGGATTGATGTTCTAAGCTAGCACAGGCAGGGCAATCCATGCCACTCTTAGTAAATTACAAAAAAAAAACCAAACAAAAAAACTAGCAATGGAGCAATGGCTCAAGGACAAGACAACACTCAGGCCCTGAGTTCAAGCCTCGGGACCAGAACAAAAAGAAAAAATAAGCAAGGCAAAAAGGGCAGGAGATAGGCTCACCCTGGCAAGTATGAGACCCTGAGTTAATCACACACACACACACACACACACACACACACACACACACACACACTGATTTCAACGTTGAATAAACTCAATATAAGTTCATATTTACAACTAAATAACCAATTTCACAAAAATGTGTGATGAAAGAATAGGGACAAATAATAAGTTCTAAACAAAACTAGGCAAAGGAAGAGTACCTTGCTACCAGGGGTGGTTGCAATTTGGCAACCTCTGGAGAAAATCTTTAGGAGCTCTAAATTGTCACCTTGATGTCTTCTACTTGTGTTAGCAGAGAAAAGAAAAAGTAAAATGACAGAAAAAGACAAAAAATGTTTTATTGGTATAAAAAGCTTTAAAAGGTTGTATTTTAATAGCCAGTGGAATAAATGAACCATTAAAGGATCTGTTCCTGCAACACTGCTCTGTGTGTGTGTGCATGTGTGCGTGTGTGTATGTTTTCAAATAAGGATTTTTGTTTATTTGATGCTTTGAGATATGAGATAGTCTTGCTATGTAGCCCAGGTTGGCCTTGAATTCAAAACTCAAAAAACCTCCTGCCTCTCTCTGCAGAGGGCTAGGATGTTAGGCATGAGCCACCACCTCCAAGGTTCAAATAAGATTTGTTATAAGGTCAAGTGTGTATTTGAGGGGGAGAAAACAAGAAGCCACAGAACTTGGCTGCTCAATGCATGGTTTCCAATCCAACCATGTCAGCTTCACTTGAAAGCTTATTAGCAATGAGAATCATTTGAAGTTTCAACCCAAATGTGGAAACTGAATCCACATTTTAACCAGAATTTTAGGTGATTCTTATGCATATTGAGTTGGAGAGACAGTGGAAAGTTGCCATTGCCGAGAAACTACTGTGAATTTTAAAACCATGAATCTAAAGATACCAAACAGCCTTGTGTAATTTTAATTTGTCTGGTTCTATCAAAAACATTCTTAGTAGTATAGCCTAGTTTTTTAAGGAGTCAAATGTATTATGAAGAGTTTTATTTCATTTATTTATTTATTTATTTATTTATTGCCAGTCCTGGGCCTTGAACTCAGGGCCTGAGCACTGTCCCTGGCTTCTCTTTGCTCAAGGCTAGCACTCTGCTACTTGAGCCACAGCACCACTTCTGGCCATTTTCTATATGTGTGGTGATGAGGAATAGAACCTAGGGCTTCATGTATACAAGGCAAGCACTCTTGCCACTAGGCCATATTCCCAGCCCCTTATGAAGAGTTTTAAATATCAACTTATTTAGTGGTTTACAATAGCTCAGATGCTCTCTTTTCCAAGTATGGATTTTATTTAAGCTATCTTAGGAGATAATGGACCATCTAATTTGTAAACCCCTCCTGAGATGATTTTAAACAATACTAATTTTTTTCCCATTAAATTGACTTGCTCTTCTATGAGCATTTCTGGAAAACAATTGTAAGGATTTAGAATATTTTTTTGTCAAAGTGGTGCTTGACATAGCAACGCCATTTTAAAGGTAGCCAAAATCTTACAAGAAGATATTTTAGTTAAGCCACATCCTGTTAAAAGAATTGTTATTTTGCCTGGCTTGGGTTCTTCATGCCTGTAATCCTAACTACTCAGGAGGCTGAGATCTGAGGACTATGGTTCAAAGCCAGCATGGTCCTTGATATTCTTATCTCTAATTAATTACTGTTGTAGGGAGTACAGCTGACGGCCATCATGATTAGGGTAACATGGCGGGAAATGTTGGGGGGAGTAGATTAGGTCAATCTGACCCCAAAACTCTGCTGGTGTAAATAAATGGCTTGCTTAACTTGTTTCTTGCTCTACCCCCTGTGTCAACCTCTTACATCTGTGAACTTGTTGCATGCCCTACCCCTTGCTACGCTACATCTGTGCTACGCTTTACCTTTATAAACCCCAAGTTGAGGACTGCTGGGGGTCACAGTGGCAGCTCCTGAGTCTGTGCTGCATCCCTGGCCTGTCAATTCACTTTTTGCTTCCCATCTTTTGGCTTGAGACTCTGAGTGGTGGACTCTTGGAGGGTTGGGGAATCCCCTCCCTGTGGGAACCCCATAACAATTACCACCACCTCTTCCCCCCAAGCCCCAAAACATTGGAAGTGGAACTGTGACTCAAGTGGTAGAATGCTAGCTTTGGGGTGGGGAGGAAGCCCACTCCAGGCCCTGAGTTCAATTTCCCCCCCCACACACACCAGTACCAAGAAAACAGAGGAGAGAGGAAAGAAAGGGAAGGGAGGGGAGGAAAGGAGAAAGTAAGGAAGGGGAAGGGAGGGGAGGGGGAGAGAAACAGGAGTGGAGAGAGAGAGAGGGAGGGGAGAGCGAATTGTTTTTCTGGGGGCTACAGGTGTGGCTCAAATGGTGGAGCATCGGCTGAGTAAGAATTGTTTTCCTGAGTTCCTGCTTTAGACAAGTGTCCTGGTTTTAGTTGATTGCTTAGGTGAACATTTACCCCCTTTCAAACTAGCCAATCATATAAGATTGTGAACTTAGTTCTGCCAAATCAGAACAAAGGGCAGTACTGTGTTAGAGACAAAATATGGGCTGACTAGCCTCTTAGTCTTCCTGCTTACTTGGCAAGTGCTTTCTGGTCAGTAGAATGCCCTTCTACAGAAGTAAATGTTGTCTTGCTGAGTTCTTTTAGACTTGGTGTCCTTCCTATGCAGCGCCTCAATATCCCAAGACATTTCCAATAATTTGGGAACTCATCCAGAATGGAGAATCCCACCTAAGAGAGCATCCTGCCTGTTGTGAACTAAATCTATGCTCCCTTGTAGCTGACACCAGACCTGAAATCTAGTCAACTCAAGGAAAGGGCCTGAGCCGGCACCTGGATAACCATGTAGCCTCATGCATGGACCAAGTTAAGAAAAATAGAGCTGTAAGTGTGCTTACAGCTTGATGGCTGGGAAGTTTCAGGGCCAAATGTGTATCGAACCAGAGAAGAATCCTGATCCATGGTTTATGCTGCTAGGAAAGAACTGGAGACAGAGGAAGCAATCCAATGGGGATGGTAGAATACAAAAGGGGTGCATAAGAAACTTTCGATGGGTGCAGTGGGGGGCGCTGAGAGTACAGGAAAACGTACCCAAACTGGAGAAAAAGAATTCTAGGCCTAGGGAAGCCAAGAAAAGTAGAGTTAAGAATCTTTTACACATTCCTCCAATAGTCTGATAGGGAGAATGGCTCAGGTTTGAGTACTTTTTTTTTTTTTTTTTTGCTAGTCCTGGGACTTGGACTCAGGGCCTGTATACTGTCCCTGGCTTCTTTTTGCTCAAGGCTACTATACCACCACTTCTGGCTTTTTCTATATATGTGGTGCTGAGGAATTGAACCCAGAGCTTCATGTATGCAAGGCAAGAACTCATATTCCCAGCCCAGGTCTGAGTACTCTAAACAGCCAATTTTCCTATTGAAGCTCGCTTTTTATGTGTGCTGTACATGTCCAAATCTTATTGTGCGTGTGTGTGTTTGTGTAAATGGTGCGTTAGGTCTTGAAATTAAAATGTATGGATCTTAACAAGTGTGTTTCATCATTATGGGATAGGAAAAGTTTTAAGATTGCTTCTCTTCCTGGATACATAGTATTTTATATTGATCTAAATGCGAAGGTTTTATAAAAGTTATTTCAAAACTCATATTTTAAAAGGCTAGATGAGTGAGTAGGAAAGATAGGGGAAGATATGAGTATATGATTTTTGTAGTTATCAATCTTGTCAAGATGGTTCCCAACAGACCATGGGGTGGGGGAGGAAGGAACAAGAGAAAGAATGACATAATATCTCAGATAACTTTTGAAACCCAGACAAATTCTTAATAGGTGGTCATTTGCCAAGTCCCATCAAGCATGACTGCCTGAGCCTGATAGAACACCAGAGCAAGGGCAGACCGGACCTACAAGAAAAACAACCCTTTAAAACAGGTAATACACTTTTGTGGATGATTCTTACCAGGGTAATTGAGAGAAAACAATGGGTATTTGGTAATAGATGGGAACCACCTAGCTGGTTAAGTCAAGCCTACTATAAAGTGGAGGGATGGTGATTCCTCAGCCTGCACTGGAGTGGATCTCTTAGCTGAAACCTGCCAACTGAGAAGCAAGGTTTGATCAGCAAAAGGAAAGATATCATCTCTGTGGAGCTTTTTAAGTTCTGGAAAATTGCCTGAATGATGAGGTCTCTCCTCTGCTTTGCTTTCTTTCAGGTTGCGAGGCCTTTTGGCTCAAACCCACCTTGAGTTTCCAGTTCATCCTCACAACCTGAAGACATGTCCTCATGAAAGCCCGGAAAGGAAGATAAACTCCCTCCCATCTGGGAAGGGCATCAAATTCTAGTAGCCAAACAAGAGATTTATCACACCTGAGTTAAAGTCCCTCTGGTTTCCTATCAGAAGTAACAATGGACTGTAGTCACACACCCTAACCTTCAAGCCTTCTGGAGGGATGGATGGCCATGGTTAAACATCACCCAGTCTCATAACACCCAGATGATAGTTGGCCTTGGTCCAAGGCTGGGACAGATTCCCCGGGTGAAAGGGAATTGAAGACTCAACTTGGGAGCCAAGGCCCTGGTAGACTCAAACCTTATGATAAGGCCTTCTACCCGAAGGGGTTTTCCTCTGAAAAAACAAAACAACAACACACATTTTTTTTTGTTAGTCCTTGGGCTTGAACTCAGGGCCTGAGCACTGTCCCTAGCTTCTTTTTGCTCAAGGCTAGCATTCTACCACTTGAGCCACAGCACCACTTCTGGCTGTTTTCTATATATGTGGTGCCGAGGAATCGAACCCAGGGCTTCATGTATACAAGGCGAGCACTTTACCACTAGGCCATATTCCCCACCAACAACACACTCTTTTTTTTAAAAATTTAATTTCAGGTAGAAATATATACAATATACAATGTATCAAGAACATATACAGTAGCCACGTGGCCGCGCCCAAGAAAATTCGCCTAGGGCTTTAAATGCAATGTCGATATTAGACAATATGTCGACAGTAGTCTTATATGAACGTACATACATAGATTTTGAGCTATTGTATTCCACTGAGAGGTCAATTTTTGACCTTTATGTGTTGAGTAATTGTTTGGTTTTAGTTACATACTAACAACACACTCTTAACTGAGGAAAAATGTGAAGGCAAAAGGCAGATACTAGGATTCTCAAATCTTTGTTCATAAATAGGCAATTGGTTGAAATTGTTATGAGATATATGTCTATCTCCTGTGACATGGTATGCTTGGAAGCAGAAGGAACTAATATATTGGTTTCTACCAGGTATTTATGCTTCATATTTGTATTCTGTCTTTCACCAGGGCCATAAACCCTGTTCCAGTAGGTATCATCTGTGTAAGCAAGAAAAATAAGGCTGAGTGGAATGAATAGCCTATTATCAACAGAGCTCAAGGCAAGGCCCCTTATCTCAACCAATAAAAGCTGTGTGTCCTAGTATATTAATAGGATCACAGATCAGGGTTCTCTATGATACATACATATATATGAGACACTCGAAAAAAGTAGAAGTCCTACAATGGCAATGGGGATAAACCAAAACCTACTTTCAGATTAAATTTATATTGTTATAAATGGATTTTAAATACTAAAGTTAGTAATAGTTTACATTGATAGATAAAATAATTTAGGACATTTTACACTAAAAAAACTTTGCTGAAACAATAATCAGTATATTTTCAGTTATATATATGTATATATACATATAGACACTCATATACATCTCATAAACTCATCTTTCGTGACTTTTCTTGGGGGTAGTACTGGGAAGTACTGGGATAGTACTGGGAATTCACACAGAGCCTTCCACAGGGTAGGTGCAATCACTCTACCACCAAACCACATCCCCAGGCCTTGCTTTTTCAGACAAGGCATTGCTATGTGGATTATACACTGGCCCTGGACTTAAGATCTTCCTGCCTCTGTCAGGATAAGGGGCATGTGCTACCATACTGGACTTTTATCCTAAGGGGTATAATAAGTTGGACAACTACAGTGTTTGTAATATGGTAGTTAAGTATTTTCTTCCTATTTGCTTCTTCTGAGGTCAATGGTAGGCTTTTCTATCAGTTTTTTAAATTTTCTGTCATCTTGATTTTAAAAGTGAACAGTAGGGCTGGGAATATGGCCTAGTGGCAAGAGTGCTTGCCTCACATACATGAAGCCCTGGGTTTGATTCCCCAGCACCACATATATAGAAAACGGCCAGAAGTGGCACTGTGGCTCAAGTGGTAGAGTGCTAGCCTTGAGCAAAAAGAAGCCAGGGACAGTGCCCAGGCCCTGAGTCCAAGGCCCAGGACTGGCCAAAAAAAAAAAAAAAAAAGTGAACACTAATATATCTATGTATATTTATAATTTAGTATTTTTTTCAAATATTGAAATGACTCAGTGATAGTAATTAAGCTGATAAGTTTGAAATTTTTTTTTGTGCTAGACCTGGAGCTTGAACTTAGGGCCTGGATGCTGTCCTTGAGCTTTTTTTGCACTCTATCATTTGAGTCACAGCTCCACTTCTGGGGTTTTGGTCCTAATTGGAGATAGTCTCACAGACTTTCCTGCCCTAACTGACTAGCTAGCCTCTGAACTAACACACCTGGGTCAAATTTATCTTTAAATTTTCTCCCACAATTGACACATTTTTGGGTTTTTGTTTTGCAAATCTGCTCCTCAACAGTTACTTTTGTTTAGTTTCCAGATAAACAAATTGTTCTGAGGTGTGGCCCAAGCACTGGGTCCCTAAAAGAACTCAATGTTTATTTTCTTCTGAAGGTGTGTTATCTACAGATGATTAATGAGGAAGCAAACCAGTTGGTACAGTTCTTGGGTCCTCTAAACACCAAGGACTTATTATCAATTAATCCTTGAGGAAAAAATGAATTGACAATAAGCTTATGGGATAAAATGTGACATATACACACATACCCATTACTTCAACGACATATTTGTTCAACATCACTTTTTATCAGTTTTGAAATACACATTGTGCAAAAGACCAGTAAAATGTATTCAATTTGTCTGAGTGAAATTGTATGTGTGGCCATTTTTCCATTCCTGGCACTCCAAACCCCAGACTGTAGTGACTGTTACGGGGTAAGAAATGTTACAGGGTTCTAGGGAGGTGATTTCCCTTTCCCCCAAGAGTCCACCACTCAGAGACAGTCTCAAGCAAAAAGATGGATTTATTGGGGAGGCAAAAGCAACTGACTGGCTAGGGAAGCAGCACAGACTCAGGAGCTGAAACTATGCTAGTGAAAAGCAAGTTGACTGGCCAGGTACACAGTACAGACTCAGGAGCTAACACAGTGACCCTGAGCAATCCTCAACTTGGGGTTTATAAAGGTAAAAGTGTAGCACAGATGTAGGGGCTTGACGCAGGGGTAGAGCAAGCAACAAACAAGTTAAGCAAGCCATTTATTTACACAAGCAGAATTTTGGGGTCAGGTTGACCTAATCTGCCCCCCCCTCCTATCATGTTTCTCTAATCAAGATGGCATCAGCTCTGATCCCTACAACAGTGACCACTATTCTCAGAGGGAATTCTTGTTTTATGTTAGAATTATTTCATACTGGGACTTTTCTCCCCCTCCTTCTTACAAAATTGTTGAGAACTGAATTCAGAAAAATATAATGTAAGAATTTCCTCTTGACTATCTTTGTCATTTCTTTTCTTTTTTATACTAACCCTCAACTTTACCTTTGTGGTGAGTGACCTGTTTCATCAAGTTATGCTTCCTGTTTTCAAAGTGACTTCTTAGAAATGAAACTTGCAGCTACCTTTTTTAAAAAAACCTCTGTGTTACATTTTCACTTTTGATTTAAAACTTGCTGTCTTGGCTGGGTATATGGCTTAGTGGCAAGAGTGCTTGCCTCCTATACGCGAAGCCCTGGGTTTGATTCCCCAGCACTACATATATAGTAAAACGGCCAGAAGTGGCGCTGTGGCTCAAGTGGCAGAGTGCTGACCTTGAGCAAAAAGAAGCCAGGGACAGTGCTCAGGCCCTGAGTCCAAGCCCCAGGACTGGCAAAACAAAAACTTGCTGTCTTGTAAGTGCTTGAAACTTTTTTTTTTTTTTAAGGCAAAGTAGTAAGGAATGGAGTAAGATCTTCCTAAAATAACTTAGTAACTTAATACTAATGACTTTTTTTTTTGTTGTTGTTGTTCTTTTTTTTTTTTTTTTGAGAGAGGGTTTTGCTCCCAGGTGTACTTAAAATGGAGTACTTAAAAAAAAAAACACACAAAAAAACTAAGCCATTCCCTACTTGTGTGGTCTTTAAGATTCCTAAACCTGGGAATGGAGACGTGTTGGCACACTCCTAGGAATCGGAATAGGAGTTATTAATAATAAGCGCACATACTTGAGTTTTCCAACCTTCAAACCCCGGTACCACATGGCGATGGGCGCTGCGGGCTGTGTGCCAGGCATCTGTGCAGAACGGCCTGGAATCAGGGAGGACACGAGAAAGGCCTCACAATTTGCAAAGTTCTCGGTGTGTGTGAGTGTGAGTGTGTGTGTGACCTTTAGCCTGTGAGGGCACTAATTTGGGAAACAGTGTATTTACTCTTGGGCGAGGGTGGAAGTTTGCTTCAGTAGTTGTGGAGGGTGATTTCGGGGTGGGAAGGGTCCAGGGGGACCCCGGGCCCAGCTGAGGGACGGTGTCCAGCCGGGGACAGGCGGAAGGCGGCACCCAGGTGTTCCTGAGAACCCCTCCGGGTCGGGGCGGTCGCGGGGCGAGGACTCCAGTTTCTGCCTGGGCGACTCTTCCAGGAGGCGCAGGGGCGCTGCGCGGGGCAATCCCCGCCCCGGGGGAGCGCGGGCTGCGCCGCGGCGGGAGCTCCGGAGCTCCGGCCTGCGCCCAGGCCCCTCTTCCGGCGTCGGCGGCGTCCGCGGCTCTCCCCGGCCCGGGCCGCGGCCCTCCCGCCCCGGCGGAGCCGCGCGGTGGATTGTGGGCTGGGGTCTGCAGCCGCCTCGCGGCAGCCTCTGGCGTGGTCTCCCCGGACCCAGCCCGGCCGGGCCGGCGGGGTGAGGAGAAGCCGGGGAGCCAGGGATCCCCAAGGGCTAGAGGCAGCGAGCGGTCGCAGCTAAGCAGCAGCAGCGGCGGCAGCGGCTCCCCTGGAGGCCGGGGATGTGGGAGAGGCGGTGGCAGCAGCGGCGGAGGCGGCGCTGCGGACCCGGGGGAAACTGCTGGCTGACAGGACACCCGGGAGAGACGTGAGGGAGCCGCCGCTGCCGCCTCTCACTTCCGAGCGGAGCCGGGCTCGAGAGGGCGGCCCTCGGTTCCCGGGGTCGACCAGCCAGCCAGCCGGCGCGGGACGGAGGCGGGAGGCCGGGCTCGGGCCTGGCCGGGCTCCGGGCGGCGGCGGCCGCGGAGCAGCAGCAGCAGCAGCCTCGGTGCGGCCGGGAGAGCTGGAGGCGGCGGCGATGCACTAGGCCTCGCTCGGGGGCGGCTGCCCAGGACCCGCAGGTAGGTGTCGGGCCGGCCCACCGCGGGTCCGGCCCACCTTCGCTCCGATCTGCGGGCGGGGGACCCAGACCCCCACCCCGCTCCTCCTCGGGCCCGAGTCTCTGAATTTTGGTCACTTGGGGCCGGCGTCGAAGCTGCCCTTCTCCCAGCCACCTCCACGTCGTCCCGGCCGCTCGTCCTCCAGGTTCCCGGCTGCCGGCCGTGCTCCCCAAGCCGGGTCTGCGGTCGCAAATGTCGCACCGGCCCCCCCTCCCCGCCCTTCCGGATCCTGGTCCTGGAACTTCCATCACCCCCGTCTGACGTTGACCACCGCCCCCCCCCCCCCCCCAAACACACAGACACACAGACACACACACACACAGAAAAAACTTTGCCTCTCTTTCCACCTACCGGCTCCGTAAGTCCCGTTGGGAGCTTACCGGAATCATCATGATCACCATCATAATACATTTTATTCGACTAGAGAAAATTAAAGAATAACTCGGTGTCTTGCGGTTTGGCGTTTTCAGTTTGCACGTTTGAGAACGAATTTCCTTTTAGCTGTGCTTTCTTCTGTCTCTGCATGGATAATAGAGGCAGGTCACCCACCCCGGCCTTCCTGTCGTTGTTTGGGAACTTTTTTTTTTTTTTTTTTTGCTTGTTCGGGATGGTATTTTTAGAATTTTGGCCGACCAGAGTTGAAAAAAAAATTAAAAAAATTCCTTTTACTCTTTTTTTTTTTTTTGGTCTTGATAAAAGCTCCTCTTTCAAAGAATTAGTTTGGAGTGTTTTTGTTTCTAATTGGCCTTGTTTCTGATTTGCTAAACCTAAGGTAGTCTTAACAGTGTTTATTGAGCAAATGATGTGAAACATTTGTGGTATGGTAACTTAAGGCGAAGATTTTGATGGAAATGACTTTTTAGAAATAGGAGACACTTCTCTTTGGAAAGGTACTTTGAGAGCCTACGTGATTTGTAAGCAGTAAAGGTATAACAGATGGGATGATAGGATTTGACTCAATTTGTTTTAGCGTGAGTCCTATTTCCTAGAAATTAATATTGATTAATAGTGATCATCATTGCTTATAATAGGTTGGTAGAAATGACTAACATGTGGTTTCAGAGATGTAATGTTTGCAGTTTTATTGTGATTTGGGTGTGCTTACATTCTATAGTGGCTTTAGAATCATTACACTGGTCTTTTACGGTAAAACTGAAGACTGCTCAAGTTGTTGATATTCATAGATTTTGTTCTTGTAGAAGTAATGTTACTGCAGTGTTTGGCTTTTTGAAGTGTTTCCATTGGTTTCAAAATTAGGACTGGTAAAATTATCCAAAGTGTGCATATGTTTGTTTTCTTTAGCATTTAAAGTTTATTTCAGAATAAGATACGCTTTTCTGTCAGAATTAATCAACTCTTATATAACCCATGAAACGGCAGACTGCAGAATTTGTTCTTGATCACTCCTTTTCTTACAAATAAAAATTGATTGAAATTCGTTTTTATGGTGTTTTTTTTTTTTTTTTTTCTTGGCCAGTCCTGGGCCTTGGACTCAGGGCCTGAGCACTGTCCCTGGCTTCCTTTTTGCTCAAGGCTAGCACTCTGCCACTTGAGCCACAGCGCCACTTCTGGCCGTTTTCTGTATATGTGGTGCTGGGGAATCGAACCCAGGGCCTCATGTATACGAGGCAAGCTCTCTTACCACTAGGCCATATCCTCAGCCCTTTATGTTGTGTTTTTTTTTTTTTAAACTTTATTGAGTTACAATTCTTTGGTTTAATCTTTTTTTATTTTTATATTTTTTACCATGCTGCAAATGGAACCAAAGGCCTCAAGCATTCATTGCTAGATCTTCAGACTGGCATTTACTAAGTTGTGTGATCATCATGGAAATCTGATTTTAGAACATTTTCATCACTCCCTCTCCCAGAAAGCTCCCTTGTGCTCTCTAGTACTTGCTCACATTTCTCCCCACCACTCTCATCTCTAGTCAACCACTTTTCTTTCTCAACTTTTACCTCATGTGGGCCTTTTATATAAATGACATGGATTCATCACACTATGAAGTTACTCATTTTTTTTTGCCAGTCCTGGGCCTTGGACTCAGGGCCTGAGCACTGTCCCTGGCTTCTTCCCGCTCAAGGCTAGCACTCTGCCACTTGAGCCACAGCGCCGCTTCTGGCCGTTTTTCTGTATATGTGGTGCTGGGGAATCGAACCTAGGGCCTCGTGTATCCGAGGCAGGCACTCTTGCCACTAGGCCATATCCCCAGCCCCGAAGTTACTCATTTTTATGCCAGTACTCTGGCATGAATTCAGAGCCTTGCACTCTTGTTTGGCTTTTATTTTTTCCTGGTTAATTAGAGTCTCTCAGACTTTTCTGCCTGGGCTGCTTCAAACTGTAATTCTCAGATCTCTGCCTCCTGAGCAGCTTAAAAGTTATTTTTTAAAATTGATTTGTGTGTTTGAAAGTTGGTCAGGCAATAAGCAACTGATTACTGATATTAAAAGAGACCTTGTAAATAACTGATACACTGTTTAGTTGTGTCAACATAAAGTTGTTTTTGTTTGTTTGTTTTTTTGGTTGGTTGGTTGTGAGGCTTGAGTTCAGGCCTGGGTACTGTTCAGGCCTGAGCATTTTTGTTCAAGGCTAGCACTTTTAGCTACAGCTCCACTTCTGGTTTTTGAGTCGTTAGTTGGAGGTAAGAGTCTCATGGAGCCTTTTTTGCTGGTTTTGAACTGTGATCTCAGATCTCAGCCTCCTGAGGAGGATTACAGGTGTGAGCCACTAGTGCCTGGCAGCATAGTTTTAAGAAGAAAAAAGTTGGCATGAATTGCTTCAATGATCTCAAGAGGAACTTTGATCAGCTAGGGGTAAGTAAGAGTTCCAAGTATTTTTGCCTTTGCATACTAGAATGTCAGATTGGAAAAGACCTTTCTTTAAAGGTCTTATTGCCTCACAAATAGTTAGCAGGAGTCATATGAGGAAATCTGAAGGATGGAAACTTGAATCTCCAAATTACTTGGCTCAAAAGCCACAATGTGAACATCTTTGGGTGGAGAATGTTGATCCTGAGGGCCTCATAAGACTTTGGCAATCACTTAGTACATGACAAAACACCTGTACACTTATTATTTGTAGTTGTCTGTTTGTATTGATAATTTCATATGGCCTGTCATAAATATCCAACTGGCCTTTGACAGAAAAAATGTTCTGGATAGATGTCAGAATTGCTTAGACTCTCTTACGTGTGTGGGTATTTGACACTATCAGAGTTGGGAAAGAATTGGGTAGTCATCCAATTTGGGGGATAAATGTCTGACTATGGTGTTTGTGCAGATGAAATCGTCAGAATATCTTGTAAAATGCTCTAAAGATTGTAAATTCGTTCCTTAGATGTTTTCTTGTACAATTAATATATTTTTAAAAAGATAAACTTTAAAATTAAAAAAATTATAATTAAGGTCAGGCGCTGGTGGCTCACACCTGTAATCCTAGTTACTCAGGAGGCTGAGATCTGAGGATCATGGTTCAAAGCCAACCTGGGAAGGAATGTCTGAGACTCCCATCTCCAGTTAACCACCAGAAAACCGGAAGTGGCACTATGGATCAAAGTGGTAGAATAATAGCCTTGAGCAAAAGAGCTCAGGGACAATGCCTAGGCTTTGAGTTCAAGCCTCTTGACTGCCAAAAAAAAAAAAAAAATCAATAGGTCTATTTGGAGGCTTCCTTTTAAAAAATATTAGATCTAAAACCATAATTCTCCAAGGGTGATTTTTGCTTTCCAAGGGACCTTTGACAGTGACTGGAGACTTTTTTTGATTGTCACAACTGAAGATGTATAAAGGAAGGTAGAAGGGATGAGCAATGCTCTTGATATCAGGCAAGTAAAAAATGTTGCTAAATATTGTACAATACATAGGAAACACTCCAACCACACAAGGAAGAAATGTCTAACTCAGATGTCAATATTACTGTTCTGTATAAGTTTGATGGATTCTATTAAGGGCCTGACCTAGTGCTATCCCTGTCTTGTCCTGGGACTTGAACTCAGGGTCCCCTCTTACTCTGCTTTCTAGTTTACAACTGATGTTCTACCACTTGAACCATGCCACCAGTTGAGCCTTTTGCTAGTTAAGTAAAGATAGTCTGATGAACTTTTGTATCAGGGCTTGCTTTGAACCTCAGTCCCCTTAAATCTTAGTCTCGTGAGTAGGTAAAATGAGCCATTGGCACTCAGCTGAGTTACTGTTCTTGACTCACTGGGTAGGAAGATACTCTCCTGTGGGCATTTTGGAGTAGAGATATACTTTAAATCATCTAGGAACTCTTCAGGGGAAGGCAGCTGAGGAAAAAGAACTCTGACCTATTGTAGATTTCTGTAATCTGTTTTAATTGCCTTCAAGTCTGAAGAAAAATGCCCTTTTTTCCCTTAAAATTGTGCAGCCTTATGTTAGTACTAATTTCAGTTAATATTATGTTTTGCATTCTTGGTTATTATTGTGTAAGTCTTTGCAGTTAGAAACAAACATATGATAGTATTTTCTTTAGCCATAAATTTTTTGTGGTGGTTTTTCCTGGCTGCTTCAACAGTTAGTTAGTTAATATATAATGTGTATGTATGCACATATGTATACTCTGTATGCCCAACACAATTCAAACATTATACGCAAATTTCATCTTTGCCCCCCCCCCCCCACTTTGTTTCTTAACTTTGTCTTCTTTTTTTAGTACTGGAGTTTGGATTTAGGGACTCATGCTTGCTAGGCAAAACCCACTCCTGGGGCTTGAACTCGGCCTGAGCCTTGTACCTGGCTTCCTTTTGCTCAAGGCTAGCACTCTGCCACTTGAGCCATAGCACCACTTCTGGCTTTTTCTGTTTATGTGGTGCCAAGGAATTGAACTCAGGGCTTCATGTGTACTAGGCAAGCATTCTAATGCTTTGCATTCCCAGCCCTTCTTACTGTTTTTAATATGTTTGGTGATGAAAGATGATCAGCAATTAAGATCAATTTTACTACTTATAATCTTAGATAAATTATTTAGTCTTTCTGAATCTATTTTCTCCATAAAATAATTACAAGGTTATTGTATTACAAGGTTATTGTAAGGTTAAATGAGTTTTTGTGTATTAAGTTACTGTATCAACTGTAACATATTATAAAAGCATTAGTTGCTTGTTTCAAAAGAATCAAATGAGAAAAGGATATGAAAGTTGCCAAGACAGTAGTATAGAGATATCAAGGTGGAGAACAATGACTGATCATAGCCACTAGCAAGAAGAAAAATACTAACTCTGTCTCTGGCTCTTTCACACGCACAAACTAGAACAAGCTTGTAAAGCACCCTAATCTGAAGATCCTTGATATAAGGCAATCTGACTTCTTTCAGTACCATCTGAAGTTATTATTGCAGCACAGTGTAACTGATTATTATAATGATTAAATTATTAGAAAAGGTTAGTTTTCAAAATACATTTTTTAAAGAAAACATGAAAATATGTAATTTATTTCAGAGTTGTTATTGGTAGGTGATTTACACAAAAAGTTTTAGACTTCATGAGTAAGCTACAGTTATCTGGATGATTCCCTTGGTGAGAATAATTTATTTTGTTCTTCATTTAATATGCATGACTTTCTTTGAAGGGGCTCTCTACCAGTGATAATTACTCTTCCACTGGGAAAATTTAAATGAAGAAAGGGGTGTGTGTGTGTGTGTGTGTGTGTGTGTGTGTGTGTGTGTTTGGCAATCAAACCTAGAGCTTTTCTTCTGCTAGGCAGTTGGTATACCACTGAGCTGCATCCTTAGCCCAAGAAATAAGAGTTTTAAGCCTGTTACGTTTAAAACTCTCAGGTCTTTCTATTTCTTTTTTTTTTTTGCCAGTCCTGGGGCTTGGTTGGACTCAGGGCCTGAGCACTGTCCCTGGCTTCTTTTTGCTCAAGGCTAGCACTCTGCCACTTGAGCCACAGCGCCACTTCTGGCCATTTTCTGTATATGTGGTGCTGGGGAATTGAACCCAGGGCCTCATGTATATGAAGCAAGCACTCTTGCCACTAGGCCATATCCCCAGCCCTCTATTTCTTTTTTTTCCCCAACATCTTTTTATGTAAAAAAGTTGTGGGATAACATTTAGAGTTCAGTTGAATAAAATACATAAACTAAATGGGAGAAAAATGTAATTTCAGTTTACTAACTGACCATCTTTCCTTAAAAACATATAGAAAAAAAGATAAAGGTAAACAGAATTCCAGTTATTCTGATTTTTCAGGAGATTGTTGGAGGGTAGAGTAGTTGGAAACATGAGAGGAAGTAGTGGTATTATATTCTTTTTAAATTTTTAAAGAAATTTTAAAGTTATTATAGAGGTAATGTACAGAGTGGTTACGGTTTCATGTCAAGTAATGATTACATTTCTATTTGGACAATGTCATTCCTTTTCTCCCAGGGTATTATTAGTACACTGGACTTAAAAATTGAATTTTAGAAAGTGGAGGGATATTTTCTTAACAAAAACTGGGGATTTGAAGAATCTTATATTCAAAAATTTGGATTTTTGACTAAGAGGAAGTTGAAGGAGTAGGCATTTGTATATGAATGATACACCATATGTCTTTCTTCTATAGTAGAATAAAATAGAATTTTGAAAATTATAATATGTCAAGAAAGATCCCCTGATTTTTTTTTTTTTTTTTTTTGCCAATACAAGAGCTTGAACTCTCCATTGGCCCTCTTTCATGTTAGCCATGCCTTTTGTTTAGCTGTTGCTGATTAATTTGAGAATGGAGTCTTGTGGATTTTTCTGCCTTGCTGGCTTTGAACTCAGATCCTCTGACTTCAGCTTTCCGAGTAGCTAAGATTACGTATGGATCCACCAGCACCCCGCTCACACTGGCCATTAATTTTAAGCCTTTGCACAATTTTGTTAAATTGATGGGAAGATTGGGATCCGGTTGTGAAGTTTTTAGACTTGATGAGAGTTAATCAGATATAAAAACAGGTTTGAAGTTGAATGAGACCTTTGTGATAGTCTCACTAATTAGTGGTGGTATACTCATGATAGTTGTATTCTTCAAATAAAGTTCATAACTATAACATTGGCAATTGAGAATGAGAAACAAGGAAAGGATTTGTGATGTGTTTGGAGGTAGGATTCATAGAAACTTCTTCCTATAGAAATTGAAGAATGTGGAAATGAGGGACTCAAATTGGCTCTAGAGTTACTAGTTTGGGAACTACATAGATGGTATTTCCATTAATTAAGGCTTAGAGAAGGAATACAATTTTGGCAAGTGGAGGAGGTAGGTGAAGATAGTGAAGAGTTAAAGTAAACCCCATTTTCAGGCAGCCCCTGTTTTGTTGTCTGTTTAAATTTTGAGTAACCCAAGCCACCAATTATCCTGGCTAGCAGGACAAGCTTATTAGGGTCCAGCCGGTCAGGAAACTCCCTGCTTAACTCTAACCACCTGGAAATGCTTAACTCTAACCTCCCCGGAATACCTCGAGCCCTAAGCCAATCAGATTTGTACCCATATCCTAATCTTGCTTGAACACCTGATTGCTGTAACTTGGTTTTTTGCCTTTATAAGCTCTGTGAAATCTCAGCTCCGGGCCTTCCTCCTAACCTCCACTGTGTTGGTGGGTAGGACAAGGCCCGACCTGTAGCTCGCCTGAATAAAGCCTTGCTTTTGCATTTCGGAACATCTGGCTCTTGGTGGTCTTCTTGGTGGTCTTCTCGCGACTTGGGCATAACAATAGGAGGTAGTAAATTTTATGTTTTGAGGATATTGAATTTTAGGTAACTGAAATATGTAGGTAAAGATGCTCTGTAGGCAGTTATAAATTGGAGGAAGATAGTACAAGAAAGATTTGGAATCTCTATTAATTTCTTTGGTGCTAGCTGTAGGGCAGAGCTTATCTTTTTTTGCTCAAAGCTGGCACTCTTTTTAACAGTTGAGCCATACCTCCATTTCTGGCTTTTTCATGGTTAGTTGGAGAAGTCTTTTGGGTTTGTCTACCTCAGCTTCAAATCTTGATCATCAGATCTAAGCCTCCTGGGTAACTAGGATTACAGGTGTGAACCACTGGTGCCGTCTCATTATCAGAGTGTTTTTTTTTTTTTTTTCCCTCTTTTTTTTTCTTTGCCAGTCCTGGGCCTTGGACTCAGGGCCTGAGCACTGTCCCTGGCTTCCTTTTGCTCAAGGCTAGCACTCTGCCACTTGAGCCACAGCGCCACTTCTGGCCGTTTTCTATATATGTGGTGCTGGGGAATCGAACCCAGGGCCTCATGTATACGAGGCAAGCTCTCTTGCCACTAGGCCATATCCCCAGCCCCAGAGTGTTTTTTATTGTTTATTTTATTTGGTGCTGGTCCTGGGACTTGAACTCAGAGACTGGGCACTATCCCTGAGCTTTTTTTGCTCACGGCTAGTGCTCTACTACTTGAGCTGCATTTCTAATTATGGCTTTTTGGTTGTTTATTGGTTTTGTTTTTTGCCAGTCCTGGGGCTTGAACTCAGGGCCTGAGCACTGTTCCTGGCTTCTTTTTGCTCAAGGCTAGCACTCTGCCACTTGAGCCACGGTGCCACTTCCTGCTTTTTCTATATATGTGGTGCTGAGGAATGGAACCCAGGGCTTCATGTATACCAGGCAACTACTAGGTCATATTCCCAGCCCTTGGTTGTTAATTGGAAGTAAGAGTCTCACAGACTTTCCTGCCATGGCTGGTTTTGAATCTTGGTCCTCAGATTTCAGCCTCTTGAGTAGCTAAGATTATAGGCATGAGCCATTGGTACCTGGCATTGTCTGACTTTTTTAGTGTTGTCTCTTTACCTAGATCATTCCAAGTTTCTTCTCATCTTTAATGTGTTCTCTGTGCTATAGTTAGTGTTCTTTCTAATGGGTACATTTGATTATTTCATTTTTTTCTGTTTGTTTTCTGACTTTAACTCCATGATAAAATCTATATTCTTATTCCTTTAACCAATTTATAAGTTCCTTATGGTTCTGTTTTCTTCTGTCCTTTTTAGTCTTTATGACTTTCCACAACTTTCCTTTCTCCAAGTGTGTGTGTGTGTGTGTGTGTGTGTGTGTGTGTATTTGTATTTGTACGTATTTGTGATTCCTGACAACAGGCTCTCTTCCTCCAAGCTTTTGCATATATTGACCCCATTCCTAGAATTTCTCCATATCATTCCCATTCTCCGTTTTGGTCTGTCACATTTCTTTCTTTTATTTAGATTTTTTTTTTTTTTTTTGGCCAGTCCTGGGCTGTGAACTCAGGGCCTGAGCACTGTCCCTGGCTTCTTTTTTGCTCAAGGCTAGCACTCTGCCATTTGAGCCACAGCGCCACTTCTGGCCATTTTCAGTATACGTGGTGCTGGGGAATCGAACTCAGGGCCTCATGTACACAAGGCAAGCACTCTTGCCACTAAGCCATATTCCCAGCCCCTTTATTTAGATTTTTTAAGCCCAAAGACAAATTGAAATAATAGTAGAGTGTATACTTACACACACACACACACACACACACACACACACACACACAGATTTCTCTTTTGCCATGCCATCAGTAATTTCCTCCTGCCAATTACCAGGACATTCCTCTATACAACTAAAATACACTATGACATCTAAGAATAACAACATTTTCTTAATAACATTACTTGACATATAGTCTATACTTAATGTTCCTAGTTATATCAAAAATCTTTACCTTGGGCCCCTCAAATTCAGTCAGGGTTCATGTAGTACGTATTTCCGGTATGTCTGAATGCATTTTTAGTAATCTGGACTAGTCCCAATACTCTTTTAAGGTTTCGCCTTTGGAAAATACAGGGGTCATTTGTCCTGGAGTATGCTCCACATTCTGAATTTGTCTTTCTTCATAATTGAGTTCTAGTTAAACATTTCTGGCAATGCCAAGACATAAGTGATGCATATCCTGACTATTGCATTATAGTATCTATGGTGTCATGCTGTCCCCTGGTTAGTAATACACACCTGGTTACTTGATACATGTGAAGACTGGCCAAGTCTCTGTACAGTTTACTTAATATATGATTGATAACTTCATGGCCATGTAGATATCCTTTTCCCCAATAACCTTTTATTAGAGGATGGACTTGTACTGGGAATTGAACTCGGGGCCACTTGAGCCAGGCTCACAGCCAGCTTTTGTTGGTTATTTTAGAGATGGAATCTCTTGGATTTTCTGCTCTTCTGGCTTTTAACTGCTATCTTCCATGTCTCAGACTCTTGAATAGTAAGGATTACAGTGATGAGCCACTAGTGCCTGGTCCTAACAATCTTTTGTTTTCTTTTGGAGGTACTGGGGTTTAAACAGGGCTAGATACTTACTAGGAAGACACTCTACTGCTGAGCCATGTCTCTAGACCCCTAACAACCATTTAATGGTTTTGGTGTTGGTTAATGATCACTTTATGAATTATAATTACCTTGGAGGACTACTGGAGGTGATTTTCTAAACTGTTTTTACCTTCTGTATTTATTGCCTTTGTTAACTTTTGAGGGTAGTGAGGTCAGGTTAGATAAAGATTGAATATAGGCTATTGGATTTAGACATGAGGTCATTCCCAAATTTTCCTGAGCCAGGTGAGTGGTAAAAATGGAAACTCCTGGAAAAGAGTACACAGTTACATTCTATCTCATTCTAATTGTTCTCTATGATAATTATGTACATTTAGTTATGAAAGAAAAAGTCATATCTGAGGAGTGTTTTTAAGTTATTTTTGACAATTGGATCAAAGGAGGTAAAATAGAGAAGAGACAAGGAGAATTATCCAGTTGTTAAGAATACTATGTAAGGATGAGAAAGAAGTATTTCAAGATCAAAGGATTGCTATACAACATTCGGCTCTGAAATTGGAGCTCATAAATTTTCTCGTTTTCTCTGGCAGTGTCTTACAGCCAGGAATAAAGACTGATTGTATTGAAAATGGATGGAGGTGACAACTGAAGATGTTCCATCTTCAGAGACTGCTGAAGTAGTTGACCATGAGATTCAGGTTAAGTTAGAGTAGTTAAATAGAACTGGGGTGAGACCTAAACAGTATGGTGAGAGGTAATCCAAACAGTAATTAATTAAAATGCTAATTTACTATTGGTTTGGTTTGAATCTTAGTTGTTTTTTTTTTTGTTTGTTTGTTTTGTTTTTGGCCAGTCCTGGGCTTGAACTCAGGGCCTGGGCACTGTCCATGAGCTGCTTTTTGCTCAAGGCTAGCTAGCATTCTACCATTTGAGCCACAGAGCCACTTCTGGCTTTTTCTGTTTATGTGGTGCTGAGGAATAGAACCCAGGGCTTCATGCATGCTAGACAAGCACTCTACTGCTAAGCTATATTCCCCGCTTGAGCCTTAGATTTATTTACCTTTTTCCTTTAATGTCTAGTATCATTGATCTTGAATAATTTACTTACATAATGCAGATCCTTCCCTTCCTTCTTTCTTTCCTTTGCCCCTCTTCTCTTTCTCTCCTCTCTCTCATTTCATTTTCTACTAAATTTAAATCCAAAAGTGTATTTTAAAGTTACCCTTGGGCTGGGAATATGGCTTAGTGGTAGAATACTTGCCTAGCATGCACAAAGCCCTGGATTCCTCAGTACCACATAAACAGAAAAAGCTGCAAGTGGTGCTGTGGCTCAAGTGGTAGAGTTTTAGCCTTGAGCGAAAGAGGCTCACAGACAGAGGCCAGCCCCTGAGTTCAAGCCCCAGGACCAGCAAAAAATAAAAAAATGAAATCAATAGTTATAAAGTTACCCTTTTCAGCTCCATTGTAAAAATATTTCCACTTCATATATTTGTGAATTACAGATAAATATATTAGAATCACTTCTTTGGAATAAATTATTTCATTCATTTGGAATTCAGAACACTTTTCCTGTTGAAAGTACTAAGATATTGGCCCACAGTAGCCCATTTATCATCCCACTTTGTGGCTGAATGTGAATCTTTTTGCTAAGAAAAGTGTAATATATGATCATTTTCCTTAAGGAATACTTTTCTAGCTTTAGTCTTATAAGATTCTTTTCACAGATGCTATTAATGCCATTTGATAGAAAATGGACACAGCCAGGTGTGGTGGCACATACCTGTAATTCCGGGACCTGGGAGAACAAGGCAGGAGTATCTCACATTTTCAGTCAGCATGGGTTACATAGACTCTGTCTCAAAAAAACTAAAAACAAGCCTGGCGCCAGTGGCTTATGCCTGTGGAATCCTGCTACTCAGGAGGCTGAGATCTCAGGATCATGGTTTGAAGCCGGTACAGGCAGGAAAAGTACAGTTAATTAGCAAAAAGCCAGAAGTGGAGCTGTGGCTCAAGTGGTAGTGCTAGCCTTGAGCCAAAAACCTCAGGGACAGCTTCTAGGTCCTGAGTTCAGGCCCAATAGATTGCTTTGAAGACAAAATAATCTGGAAACAGATGATCATAGGCTCTCTAGTATTTAGTTAAATATGAGTGATGATTAATTTATATTACTGTATATTGTTTCTTTCTTTCTGTTCTTTTTTATTAATGATATATTTCGCTATACTATTGAACTAGTGGGTTGAAGCAACCTGGTTTTGCCTGATTCAGCTGATCTTCTTCCTCATTGTTACAAAAAGGGCACTATAAGCCCAGGGATAGGATATGAGGCAACTAATTCTTTAGATCCCTTTTTCAGTTATTGCCTAAGTTCTGTCTCTGTCTCAAGATGAAGCATGAGCTAAGGGGCCTTACACTCCCTGTGTTTCAAAAACTTTCTCTGCTTTCCCTTAGCTTCAACATCAGTTTTCAATACTACACCACAGGCATGAAAATGAGAACCACTGTTCTATGTTTTGGTAACTTTTCAAATAGTAAATTAAATCTACCCATATTGGCTTGCTACTTCTTGTCTCTGCTTTTCTTCCTTACCCCTCAGTGTCTATCCCAGTAGTTTGACATAGCAAAGAAAAGGGCATTCAAAGAGAAAAGCCAGGATCTTAAAGTTTAAATTGATTGAAACATTTTGTATGATGCAGTCTGAATGCTTACAGACCCTTTTACTTTTTTCTTGGTACTGTCCCTGAGCTTTTTCACTCAAAGGTGGCACCATACCACTTGAGCCACAGTTCTCTTTTTTTTTTTCTGGTTAATTGGAGATAAGAGTCTCATGGAGTGGCTTAGAACCACAATCTTTAGATTGCTGTCTTTAAGTAGCTAGTACTATTTATTTTAAAAATAAGATAGTTAAAATAATGATAGTAGTTAAAATTATTTATTGTCTACATAGGCCAAATATTGTGCCATGAACTTGCATTACTTATCTTACACCATTCCTATGAAGTAAATACTATTGTCATTCTATTTTACAAATGAGGACACTGAGACATTAAGGTAAGAAAGTTGTCAGAGGTCATAGAACCTGTAAATGACTGAGATGTAACTCACTGTATTGCCAGTATTCCTTAGCAGTATATTATATTTAGAGACTAATAGAGATCTAAAATAAAATTTTAGAAAATTAGGTAATGTTATACAAATAAAATATATTTTGGATTTAGGTTTTTGTATTTTGAATGTATGTAAACCTATAAGATACTTTTTAGTGGCTTGTGTATCCTTACCCACCTTTACACAGTTTTTATGTCAAAAGTTTATACTATATGTTCTGTTTATAATGCCATGGTTGAATCTTTTGAAACACTGGCTGTTTTTTTTTCCCCTTGGGGCATGGTCTTGTTTTTCAGAAAACCCCAGGCTAGCTTCAAACTTTTGATCCTCCAGTCTTAACCTTAGGACTGCTGGAATTAAAGATGTGTATCACAATACTTGGCTTTGAATATTGTTTTTCCTTTTCTCACCTTCTCTTCCAACCTAGTCTCTGTAATCTGGCTTCCACTCCCACTACTGAAGTTGACACTGTTTTCTGATATGATTGTTGACTTCCTAATTGTGAAATATGAAGAAGTTTTCTTTCCTCATTACTTTATTTGTATATTGTATACTAATATTTCTCTCGTCTTTTTTTTACACCTTTTATCAATTTTTTTTTTTTTAGGTACTTAGGATTGAACTCAACTCTTTGCACATGTTAATCATGTTCTCTACCATGGAACTACACCACTAACCCACAAACTTTTATTCATTTTTTTCTTCGGAGTAGTTTTTCTTTTGTTTCATTTTTGTTTTGTTTGTGGTGGTCCTGGGGCTTGAACTCAGGGCCTGGGTTCTATCCTTGCCGACTTTCTTTTGCTTAGAGCTTGTGCTCTACCACTTGAGAAACAGCTCTACTTCTGGCTTTTTTGTTAGTTTATTGGAGATAAGAGTTTTAATATGCTTTCTTGCCCAGGCTGGCTTCAAATCGTGATCTTCAGATCTCAGCCTCCAGAATAGCTAGGATTACAGGTGTGAGAGAATGATGCCCAGTTCTTCAGACTGTTGATTAATCTTAAGTTCTGTACTTGGCTCTTTTCTCTTATTAGTGGTCTCCAAGAGTGACTTATGCAACACCGCAGTCTTGTGGATAAAATATAAAGGTCTTTGTAAGTAAGGTACTACCTAGTTTCAGAAATATTCCTTATTTAAAGGGATTAGCCTTGACTAATATTTGGATTAGTACCAACACCTCCAGTCAGTCCTTATGTCCATGTTAGATGATGATATTTTGTCTCAGTCTATTAAGTGGCAGGGTTATGCCCAGCTCAGTAATTTATTTTCGTATATGAACATTTGGAAATAAAAAGGCACAGGCAAACAAAATAAATATGTCTTATAATTTTGTTATTTGAACATGTATACCATTTTTAAATTAGTACAACAAGTTTCATTGTGATATTTCCATGTATGAATGAATATAAAGTACTTTGAGCAAATGTATCCTTTTTATTAGTCTTCTTCCCTGCCCCCTTTATAAAAAGCTTTTTATTTTGTTGGTACTTAGTTTTGAAGTCAGGGCCTTGCCTTTGCTAGGCAGGTGTTCAGTTGACCCATATTTCTAGCCCTAATGTGATTGGTTATTTATTTTCACTTGTACTGACATTTGAACTCAGGGACTTAAGCATTCTTGGCTTGCTTTCTCAGCTTGTTTGTTCAGCTGGCATCTTCCACTTGTGCCATGCCTCCCATTCAGCTTTTTATATACTAGTTATTTTGGAGATTGAGTCTCATGGACTTTTTGCCTAACGTAGCTTCAACCTCAGTTTTTTGGATCTAAGCCTCCTAAGTAGCAAAGATAACAGGCATGAGCCACAACTAGCAAACTTGACACCTGGACTGCAATCTGCCTATTTTAGGCTTCCTGCCATACTACTTCACCCAGTTATTGGTGTGTGCCTGGGTTGTCTTTGAACTGCAACCAAATGCTCTGGATCTCGGCTTCCTAAATAGCCAGTATGACAGGTATGAGCCACTGGTGCCTGGCACAAACAATGCTTTCATCATTCTATACACAAGTACGCATATATAATATATGTGTATACACATATATATGTGAAGTACTTTTGTCATATTCATCCTCCCCCTTCACTCTCTCCTGTTGCCCCACCTACTCCCTTTGAGTCTCATCCCTGAAAAATCTGCCTTTACACTCAAGTTTTTTTAGGTCTGAATTTGTATATGAGAGAACATGCAAGATGTATTTTTCTTAGTCTGGCTTATTTTGCTTAATATAATGATCAAAGTTTATTTTCCTACAAATGAAATAATTTTATTCTTTATAGCAGAGTAATAGTCTATTGTGTATATATACATATTTTCCATTGGTTGATCAGAAATCAGGTTGACTCCAATGTTTGGCATTTGTGAATAGGGCAGCTGTAAACATGGGTTTGTAGGTGTCTCATTATATGCTGATTTATTGAATCCCTTCAGTTACAGGCCAGGAGTGTTACAGAAGGATCATATGATAGTTCTGTATTTTTAAATAGGAATTGCCATACTGATTTCCATAGTGAGTGTGCTAATTTACATCACCAGCAATGTATATTACAATATTCCTGCCCTTGGTCTTCCATCTTCACCGCATTTGTTGTTGTTCTATGATGAAAAAACTATCAGTGTAGTTTCAACTTTCATTTGGCTAAAGATGTTGAGCATTTCTTCACATATTCATTGGCCATTTGTACTTCTTTTGAGATATACCTATCAAACTTGTCAATTTATTAATTGGATTGTTCTTTTGGTGATTCTTTTGGAGTTGCTTATATAGTAGTCTTTTATCCAGTGAGTAATGACAAAGATTCTCTCCCTTTCTGCAGGTTGTCCTTTGATTTTGATCATTGTTACTTTCTAATTTGATGCAAACCTATTTGTCAGTTATTATTTTCTGAGCAATTAAGAGTCCTATTTAGGGAGGCAGTTAAGTATGCCTACATACACAAGGGTTTTTCCATTGCTATTGTCAAAGTTTTAGTTCTTACATATAGATCCTTGGTTCATTTTGAATTAATTTTTCTCTAGGGTTAAGAGAGAGGGGTCTACTTTATCTTCTGCACGTGGGTTCAGTTTTCTAAAATACCATTTGTTTCACGGGCTGTATTACTACATATATTATATATTTGCTATCTTTCTTGAAAAATCAAGTGGCTGTAGCTGTGTAGTCTTTGGATTTTTCTCTTCTGGTCTTTTGGTACGTATGTCGGTTTTTATACCAGTGCCAGGCCGTTTTTGTTATTATAGCTCTGTAGAATAATTTGAATCAGGTATTTTCATAGCGCCATCATTGTTCTTTTTGCTCAAGATTATTTTAGCTATTCAGGGTTTCTTGTACTTGTTGTACTTCCACATTCTAAGATTGGTTTTTTTTCTATTTCTGTGAAAAATGGTACTGGGATTTTTTTTTAGGGATTCTGTTCAGTCTTTTCACAACATTCGTTTTTACCAATCTATGAACATGAGAGAGCTTTTCATTTTCTAATGTTTTCTTCAGTATCTTTCTGTAGTTGCTCTTATTACTGATTTCTAGTTTTATTCTATCATGGACTGTAAAATCTCACCTCTTGGTGAGTGAAAGCAGAACATGAATCCTGCTTGTGAACTTCAAAAACTTGGGCACTTAACCACTTTGCATCCTTACTGTATTCCTGTTTGCTCTATGGGGTGTTTTCATCTTTAGTATAGTGGGTACTGAACTGGTATTTATATCTTACATAACATAAAAGACTTAAGAATATTTCACTTGGAGATTTTTTCCTAACAATTACAAATTTTGTAGCAAGGTATATATTATGAACAGCTTACAATTAACAACAAATTCTTAATTTACATCTGTACACTTAGAGGGGTTTTGAAAAAACGCTTGTGGTTTTGAAAGAATATGTGACATGCATTATATATATATATATTCTCTATATATATAGAGAGAATTTTGGTTTGTATGAACTTTCTTAATTATTGTTTCTTGTTTTTAGTTGAGTGGTGATTTTATGCAATGGCTTCAAGCCACAGTTCTTCACCAGTGCCTCAAGGAAGCAGTGATGTCTTCTTTAAAAAAGAGGTAGATTCAGCAAAACATATTCGACATGTGCAGTCACTGCCAGATGTGTGTCCCAAGGAGCCCACAGGTAATAATTTTTTTACTTTGTATTGAGGCTTGAATTCAGGGCCTGGGTGCTGTCCTTAAGCTTTTTCACTCAAAGTTGGCACTCTACTACTTGAGTCACAGCTCCACTTTCATTTTTTTTTTTTTTGCTAGTTAATTGGACATAGTTTCATGGACTTTTCTGCCAGGACTGGCTTCAGATAGTTACCTTCAGATTTCAGCCTCACCCTTAAAGATAATGATTAATTATTTAGTGTTAAATACAGAAAAGCTGTGATGGGCCTTATGGAGAAAACACATGTGTAGAAAGTACTTGTGTGTAATAAGAGCTTTGGGCATGAGGTAGAGCTGTTAGCATAGGTTCAGTGTTATGAGTCATTGATACATAGTGAGACAGTGTCTTTAAACAAAAAATATACATCAAACACGTTTATGTATTTTTCTTATTGATTGATAAATCTTGTGACTTCAGGCTCACAAGAAACTTGAATTCTACTAGGAGCAGTAATTCAGTACTTGTTAATCAGGTATTTACAGTAACTTCATAGAACAAATGGTGATGATAGTATGCCACAGCAACATTATGTCTGGAAGACAAAGGGATGTGAGTCAGGAATGCCCTTTATACATTTTTAATCCCTTTGATAATTGACATTATAAGATAACTAATCAGTTGATTTCTGTTAATATATCATGGAAGTGACAGTTTGGTTGATTTATATAAAATCGAATCTGAATTTCTTATTTTTCTAGAATATGCTTGTCTACATAGAACACATTTTACAGAGTTCTCTTGTTTACTTTTTACAGGTGATTCAAATAGTTTATGTGTTGCCCCATCTCTAGTTACAGATCAACATAGATGGA
Source organism: Perognathus longimembris pacificus (assembly GCF_023159225.1). Lineage (NCBI taxonomy): Eukaryota > Metazoa > Chordata > Mammalia > Rodentia > Heteromyidae > Perognathus > Perognathus longimembris. The sequence continues at coordinate 19,641,089 of NC_063168.1, read as the reverse complement.
CTATATATCATTCCAAAGTAAATCTCCCAGCAGCATTAAATGATCCTAGATTAGCAAAAAGAGAATCTGACTTCTTCACAAAAACATGGGGATTGGACTTTGTGGACACCGAAGTCATACCTTCATTCTACCTCCCTCAGATCAGCAAGGAACATTTTACAGCATATCAACAGGAAATCTCTCAGGTAAAAATGAAGTTTGAAGTTAGTTATAGTGGGGCCAGAAATTATAGAAACATTTTAAGTTTGATTTATTAGATATTTTTGATCAGTCGGTTTTCCCCCTTTTTCTTGTTAAAGCTTTAGCATTTATTTGATTTTCTGCTAAGAGGTGGGAATAATATATGAAAGCAGAACAAGTATATTTCTCTGTTAAACAAATGATTGATGAGTGACTACACCAAACGCCGTAGGAGGTATTAATTTTCTGTCTATGGTGGTCACTATGATGTAACACCTAGATTTCCCTCTAGATTCCCCCATGCTCCCAGCATTGCTGTGAATAAGACAGCCGTCGGCCCTCAGTCATTTTTAGGTATTGCCTCAGCAAAGATTTTATTTCCTATGTTAATCAGTAATTTTTGATAAGCATATCATATTTCCTTTATATATACAAGCTCTACTTTCTTTGGCTATGATTTTCTTTAGATATATTTAAATACATTTCTGTTACTGAATTTCAGAATTACACATTGTTTATTAGTGCTGAGATTTGATAACCAAGGAAGAAGTGGTTCCATTTTGTTTATAAAGCAGATGATTCACAAGATTTAAGAAATTAGCAGTATAGAATTGTTTCTGTGTCTCTGATTTTCACAGCCTGTATAGAATATCCTAACTAGCAGATAATCGCCTTAATAGATCTGGACATAATTGTAATTCAGTATGTTGTATTAAACTGGGTCTAAAAGTAAGAATAGAGAGTTTGAGATGGTATAGTACTCATTTTTATATTGTTAGTATCTGTTATCAGTGTAGTTCTAACTACTATTTCAATCTTTTAAGAAAAAATCAAATGATACAAAATAATTATCTTTTAGTATAGAAGGGCTATCTGTATGCATATACATGTCTCTTTGTGTTGCCCAAGCTAGCCTCATACTAATGAGCTCAAGTGGTCTTCATGTCTCAGTGTTCTGATTAGGTTTTTGCTACTATGTACAGATTTGTTGGATGAGTTAGGATGTTCTTTTTGCCCAGACAAACCTCAAACTGATTCTCCCCATCTCTGCCTCTGAGTAGCTGGTAGGCATGTGTGAGCCTCCGGACCTGGATGCTTTTCTGTAAATTACTTTTCCTCTTTCTTCTACATATGGGTATTTTATTATACTTGTATAAAATGAGGTAAGTATAGGTATATAAGAGTTCAAAGATTTCATATTGGTCTTTTTTTCAGAGTGAGCCTAGATCCTTGCATATACTAGGCAAATGCTCTAACTCTGAGCTGTCACACTTTATAGTAGTATTTTTGGTTTATAAAGCACACTTGTTATTTTGATACTCTGTTGTGAAACATTCTACATAGCTTTGATCAAATTATCTTTTTATTAGAGAGAGAAGATTCATGAAAGATGCAAGAATATTTGTCCTCCTAAAGATACCTTTGACAGGACTCTTTTACATACTCACGGTATGTTTATGGGATATTTGTAGGTAATAAAGCATAGCATAAATATTTATGAACACAGTGATATTTTGGTGATATTGGGGATGGAAGCCAGGGCCTATACATACTTGGCAAGTACTTTACACTGTGCTACATCCTAATCCTTATGATTTTTATAGCCTAATACTATAATTGTTTCTAAAAGCTTTTAGGGGAAAAATCATGGATTTAATAGCAGTATAATCCTTCACTCTGACATGTACTTAATATCTTGGTGCTGGGTACTTTGTTGCTTAAAAGTAGATGAATAAGCTGGGCACCTGTGGTTCACACATGCAATCCAGCGACCCAGGAAGTTGAGATCTGTGAATTGAGATTTGAAGCTAGTCTGGTCAAGAAAGTTTTATTTTGGTGGGTCATGGGGCTTGAATTCAGGGCCTGAGCACTTTCCCTGAGCTTTTTTGCCCAAGGCTACTCTACCACTTTGAGCCACAGCATCACTTCTGCTTTTCTGGTGGTTATTTGGAGATAAGATCCTCAGATGTCAGCCTCTTGAATGGCTAGAATTCTAGGGATGAGGCTGAGACACTGGTAAGTGGCTCTTGAGACTTTTTTTTTTGGCCAGGTCTGGGGCTTGAACTCGGAGCCTGGGCACTGTCCCTGAGCTTCTTCTGCTCAAGGCCAGTACTCTATCACTTGAGCCACAGCGCCACTTCTGGCTTTTTCTGTTTATGTGCTACTGAGGAATTGAACCCAGGGCTTCATGCATGCTAGACAAGCACTCTACTGCCAAGCTGCATTCCCAGGCCCTCTTGAGACTCTTACCTCCAATAATACTAAATCCCTTTTCCCCCAAAAAAACCCTGGAAGTGAAGCTGTGGCTCAAGTGGTAGAACAACTAGCCTTGAGCATAAGAAGCCCCAGGCTGACACTTTAAAAAAAAAAAAAAAAGATGAATAAGAAACCATCTGAGTCCTCAAGGTGTTGATTGTCTTTTCTGTAAGGTTAAAAAGTTAACCCTTAATAGCAACACCCTATGTTAAGGCTTTGTAAGGTTGAAAACAGTATTCCTAGCTCACTTGAGAAAGTTTCCCAGAGCTAATGATGATTACATATATTTTAAAGTAGTGTGAAATATTTATGTATTACATATTTCTTGGGAATAACTAGAATAATAACTAATAATAGTAAAAGTAATGTATACAAAGCCATTGATCTACGTGAAAGAGTTGCAAGAACCTATTGTGTTGGCTGTACTGGAAATAAGAGATGCAACTGAAGCAGTAGGCAGGGATCAGGTCATGAAGTGTCTTGTATGCCATGCTTAGGAATTTATTGAAAAGCAGAATAAAGCTATACAGAATAATTTTAACCAGACATGATCAGATTTATAATTACATATTTTACTGTGAAAACAGTGTGGATCATGAATTTTGAGACAGTGATTAAGAAGACAGAGGCTGCTGCAATGCTGAATGAGAAATGATAGGATGCCAATAACAGTTACAGTGGAAATGGAAAGGAAATTAGAACTAAATATTTCACAGATCTGGCATAGGTTTTTTGTTTGTTTGTTTGTTTTTGTTTTGCCAGTCTTGGGGCTTGGACTCAGGGCCTGAGCATTGACCCTGGCTTCTTTTGCTCAAGGCTAGCACTCTACCACTTGAGCCACAGCGCCACTTCCGGCCTTTTCTGTTTATGTGGTGCTGAGGAATTGAACCCAGGGCTTCATATATACCAGATGAACACATTACCACTAGGCCATCTTCCCAGCCCCTGGCATAGGTTTTGATAGCTGGCAATGGAGAAAATGATTGAGGGATGAATCCCATGTTTCTTGCTTATGCAGCTGTCTAGGTAGGAGGTGCAATTCTGCTAGAGAAGCAAAATAGGAAGGGAAATGGAGGCTAGTTTTGTTGTAAATTTAGTGAATGACATTTCCAACTGGCAACCTAGAGCTCTGGAAGGAGAAGTGAAAGTAGCCTGAAATGTAGTTATGGTGGACATTATTAGAGATAATATGTTAGATAGTAGTGTAGTAATTGAATCCAAGGGTACAAGATTACCAAGGGAAGATATGAATAATAAAGAGGAAAGGATTGCTGATAGGACACTGTGAAAGCTGCCACACTCTCTCTCTCTCTCTCTCTCTCTCTCTCTCTCTCTCTCTCTGATATGAGTCCTGGGGTTTGAACTGGGGCCTGGGTATTTTCCCTGAGAGTCTTTTTCTCAATGTTAGCACTCTACCACTTGAGCCATAGCTCCACTTCTGGCTTTTTCTGAGTACTTTATTAGAGATGAGAATCTCAAGGACTTTGCTGGAACTGGCTTTCAACCATGATTCTCAGATCTTAGCCTTCTGAGTAGCTAAGATTACAGGCATAAACTACCAGTGCCCAGCTAAATTGTCACCTTTATAAGGAGCAGAAAGAAGATAAAGATGTTAGAGCCCGGCACTGGTGTCTCATGCCTGTAATCCTAGCTACTCAGGAGTCTGAGATTCAAGGATCGTGGTTTGAAGCCAGCCAGGGCAGGAAAGTCTGTGAGACTCTTTATCTCCAATTAACTACTCAAAAAAAAAAAAAAAAAAAAAAGCCAGAGTGGTGTTGTGGCTCAAGAGATAGAGTGCTTAGATTGACAAAAGAAGCTCAGAGACATCACCCAGGCCCAGAGTTAAAGCCCCAGGACTGCCAAAAAAAAAAAAAGAGAAAAAACTAGGAGAGAAAGTGACATTGTGGTTCAAAGGCATAGAGCACTAGTCTTGAGCAAATGGTCTCAGGAACAGTGCCAGGCCTCAAGTTCAAGCTCCATGACTGATAAAATAAAATTTAAATGTGGTCAGGAAAATAGGAAGTTTAACCTTTCAAAGAATGATTAATCTATAATATCAGACAAATTAAGGGGTAGATTAGTTTGCATACTGACAAGTCTAGAATTTGGCAGTTAGGAGATCTTAGAACATTTAGGCTGGAGCAGAGGTTATAAAAACCTCAGTACTACATACAAAGGAATAAGAGAAAGAAATGTAGACTACCAACAGAGATGTGACTTGAAGATTTGAGATCAAGGATGACTAGAGAGAACAGAGTATAAGAATATATTTTTGGCAAGAGAGGTGTTCATATAATTTTGGAGTGCTTCCTTACATTTTTGTACCTGAGATAGCTTCTTGTTTTTCAACCCAGTCCTGGCCTTAGCTTTTATCTTACACTTTTTGTACTTTATTTGATATGGCTTAGCGGTAGAGTGCTTGCCTAGCATGCACAAAGCTCTGGGTTCGATTCCTCAGCACCACATAAACAGAAAAAGTGCTGTGGGTCAAGTGGTAGAGTGCTAGCCTTGAGCAAAAAGAAGCCAGGGACAGTGCTCAGGCCCTGGGCTGGGAATATGGCCTAGTGGTAAAGGTGCTCGCTTCGTATACATGAAGCCCTGGGTTCAAGTCTTCAGCACCAGATATATAGAAAAAGCCGGAAGTGGCATTGTGGCTCAAGTGGTAGAGTGCTAGCCTTGAGCAAAAAGAATCCAGGGACAGTGCTCAGGCCCTGACTTCAAGCCCCAGGCCTGGCCAAAAAAAAAAAAAAAGAGAACAATTTGTTATAGCTAAAATATGTAATCAACCCAGATGCCCCTCAATAGACGAATGGATTAGGGAAATGTGGGACATATACACAATGGAATTTTATGCCTCTATCAGAAAGAATGACATTGCCCCATTTGTAAGGAAATGGAAGGACTTGGAAAAAATTATACTAAGTGAAGTGAGCCAGACCCAAAGAAACGTGGACTCTATGGTCTCCCTCCTAGGGAATAATTAGCACAGGTTTAGGCTAGTCACAGCAGAGGATCACAAGAGCCTAATAGCTATGCCCCTATGAATGCATAAGATAATGCTAAGTGAAATGAATTCCATATTATGGAAACGAGTGTTATATCACTGTTGTAATTACTTTCAACATGACATGTGAAACCATAGCTTCTATTGTTGATGATCCTCTTGTATCCCCTTCCTGTGGTTGTATCTGCACTATTACTGTATCTTATCTGAGTACATTGGAAACTATATATACTGGTATTAGAGCTAGGAAAGTGGAAGGGAATACCAAAATCGAAAGACACAGGATAAAAAGACAAATGACTACAAAAGCAATACTTGCAAAACTGTTTGGTGTAAAACAACTGAACAACTCATGGGGGGAGAGGGAAAGGGGGAGGGGTAGGGGGAATGAGAGAGGAGGTAACAAACAGTACAAGAAATGTATCCAGTGCCTAACGTATGAAACTGTAACCTCTCTGTACATCACTTTGACAATAAATAAGAAAAAAATAAAAAAAAGGTATTTTCAAATATCAAAAAAAGAGAGAGACCTGAGCATATTTATATACAGAGATAAAATAGTAAGTAGAAAGGTTTGTAATGTGAAGATTTGATATGATTGGTGAAACAGGCTCACTGAAGAGGGAGAAGTAGATGGAGGAGTATAAGTATAAAAAAGTTGATTATGAGCCAGGTGCTGATGGAGGCTGAGAACTGAGGATCACAGTTCAGAGCTAGCCTGGGCAGAAAAGTCCCTGAGACTCTTTATCTCCAGTTAACCGCCCCCAAACCAGAAGTGGAGCTGGAGCTCAAGTGGTAGAGTGCTAGCTTTGAGCACAAAAGATCAGAGACAGCACCCAAACCTTGAATTCAAGCCCCATAATGGACAAAAAACCCAACCAACTAAACAACAAAGTTGGTTTTGGAAAGGAAAGGAGTTTTCATTTGAGATTAGATTGGAAATGAAGGTAAAGAAGACTTATTTTTAAAGTAAGTTTGTAGATAACACAAACTAAGATGTCAGAAAAGAAAATTCATCACACACACACACACACACACACACACACACACACACACAGAGGGAGAGAGAGAGAGAGAGAGAGAGAGACACCTTTGGTCATAAATTCCAACAGACCTGGTTACCAGTGGTTCATGCCCATATTCCTAGCCACTGAGATTGGATTGGAAATGAAGGTAAAGAAGGTTTATTTTGTAAGTAAGATTATAGATAATACAAACTAAGACGTCAGAAAAGAAAATTCATGATAGGCACACACACACACACACACACACACACGCACACGCACACAGCTCTTTGATCATAAGAAATTCCAATGGAGCTGGTTACCAGTGGTTCATGCCTGTATTCCTAGCTACTCAGATGGCTGAGATCTAAGGCAATTGGTAGAGTGCTAGTCTTGATTGTAAAAGCTAAGGGACAACATGCAAGCCTGATTTCAAGCCCCAGTACCAACACACACGCATACAAATGAAAGGAAAAAGAGGAAGAAAAGAAGAAAAGCTTTGAATAGAGTATGGTGGGTATTTCTAATAATAAAAAGTTTCTATTCTAGAATTTAATTCACTTTTTAATACTACATAGAATCCTAAATTTAATTGAAAAACTTAATAAAAGAGCATCAAAAGACTTGAAATGTGTTTAGAAATTTCATTGCTACTAAGTAATTGAATTGATTACTGTTGTTTGAAGCTTCTTCCTTATTCAGTGCTTTCCCGTTTCTTAGGCAGATAGCATCAAGTAGGAATATTTGATGAAGGAAAAACCTAGAGTTGTTATTTGATTGTAGTCTAGTATAATATTGCATTTGTCAAAGTATGTGCATTGTGGTAAAATTAAAATAAATTTAAAAGATCATATTTTCCCTTTTCCTTTTTATCATAGATAAATCCAGGACAGATCTGGAGCAAGTACCTAAGGTAAAACAGTTGAAAAATAAGAATATTGCTTTTTAATATTTGATCTTTTATTTTGCATTTGGCTATTTTTTTGACAGGCTACTTTGCCACTTCGGGGGCTTTGGTCTTTCTTTTTTATGTGAAAAATAAATTTCAACTGGCAAATATGTATGTAAAATATTCTTCCTTTCTTGCACCATCAATCTCTGAACCTGGAAATATATTTTAAGTATATTCTAAAAAAGAATTTGTTGATCTTATCCTTTCAAATTATCAATAGTTTCTTGGCATGAAAAAATTCATAGAGCTTTGTAATAGCTGCATTCTTTTTTGGGAAGAGAATCCATTTTCTTCCATATTCTCAAAATGGTCTGTGACAGTTGCTCTTTAGGATGAGAAGGAGACTTAGTGGAGAGGGATTCTTTTAAGTTCTTTGCCCACAAAATAAAATTTAAGGCTCTTCATGATTTGCTTCCATCAGTGTCATGCCTCTCACTTCTCTCTACTGATATTTACATACTTTTTACTTCATCCAAACAGCTTTTTCCTAGTTCCATGCTTTACTTGCACTGTTATCTCGCCCTGGAATTTTTTATTTCTTCCTTTGCAATTGTTCTCAACAGAACGTACTTGGTTCATTTGCCAAATTCCCATAACATTTTATCTAGGGCCCCCCTCGTTTGTTGTTCTTTTTCTTGCAAGATATATTTATCCACTTATCCTTTTATATTAGGATTCCCCTTTCCCTAACAAGGATACCAGAGTTGGACAGAGCTCTGATTCAGTGTTATATTTTGCTTATAACTTTCTCATTTCCTCTTGTATCCTAAACTATATATCTCTAGATTACTGAAGAGCTAGTACAGTGCAAATAGTTGTTTTACTATACTACTTGGGAATAATGACAAAGAAATGCAATTTTTTTTTTGGCCAAATAAGTTCTTTAAAAAATTTTTTAGAGCTGGGAATGTGGCTTAGTGGTAGAGTGCTTGCTTAGCATCAGCACCACATAATCAGAAAAGGCTGGAAGTAGCACTGTAGCTCAAATGGTAGAGTGCTAGCCTTGAGCAAAAAGAAGCTAGGGACAGTGCTCAGGCCCTGAGTCACAGCCTCAGGACTAGGGGAAAGAAACAAACCAAAACCAAAACTTTTTTTATGAGTACATAGCGTTTGACAATGTCATTCCTTCCTTCATTTTCCACCCTCCTGTTTCCACCCATGAGTTACATAGTTTATTTTTTACACAGTGTACATTGAGTACAATGACTGCCTTTGCTTACTCTTCCTCTCTCCATTCTAGTGTTCCTTCCCAAAAAACATGTTTCCATTTCCTGGTATTTGTTTTGAGAAATAGAATTTTAGGGGGCTGGGAATATGGCCTAGTGGTAAAGTGCTCTCCTCATATACAAGAAGCCCTGGGTTCGATTCCTCAGCACCACATATATAGAAAAAAGCCGGAAGTGGTGCTGTGGCTCAAGAGGTAGAGTGCTATCCTTGAGCAAAAAGAAGCCAGGGATAGTGCTCAGGCCCTGAGTCCATGCCCCAGGACTGGCAACAAAAACAAAATAAACTAAAAATAAATAGAATTTTAGTTGTTCAGAGAAGTTACACCTTTGGATTCTTCCCCTTAGTATATCTCCTTTAGTCAGATGAATAATTGAAATCCTCAGTTGGTTCAATCTGCAGATGTGGAACCTGAGGATACAGAGGGTTGACTGTATACGTATTTTATAACATTCCATGGAATGAAAACTCCATATTAATACAATTAACATTAAAGCAGGAGCTAGAAAATGTACTTCTTCCCCTGGCTATATTTTTCCTGTCATATTCATACTAGTTTTTTGGCTATAGATGAAACGAATTAGTAAATAAAATATAGCAATTAATTGGTTAAGCCATGTTTTAGGCCTTACGCTAAGTGCTAGGGATACAGTGATTAATAACCTACAACTATAACCCTGAAGGAACATCTGGTCTGGAAAGAGAGTTATGCATATTTAAATAGTTTCTGAAGTAAATATAGTTATCTAAGTATGCATGGTATACTTGTATTCAAAGGTGTGAGTGATTAATCTTTGTATCTTATAGAAAGAACTATTTACTCCTTTGGTCAGGTCATCTTCTCTTGTAACATAGAAAGACACTGTAGGACAAAAGGTGTGTAAATACTTAACTATAAGAATGTATGGGGCTGGGAATATGGCCTAGTGGCAAGAGTGCTTGACTCATATACATGAAGCCCTGGGTTCGATTCCCCAGCACCACATATATAGGAAACGGCCAAAAGTGGCTCTGTGGCTCAAGTGGCAGAGTGTTAGCCTTGAGCAAAGAGAAGCCAGGGACAGTGCTCAGGCCCTGAGTCCAAGGCCCAGGACTGGCAAAAAAAAAATAAGTATGGAAGTGGCCATGCTTGTACTTGAAACTACTAGGAGATAGAGGTAGGAATGAGGTCCAGAGGTTTTATCTGAAAAATAACTAAAAGCATAAAGGGATGGGTTTATGGCTGAAGAAGTAGAATACTTACCTAGCAACGGTGAAGTCCTGAGTTAAAACCCCTGTACTTCCCTTCTCCCAAAAAGATGTGGAAGATAATTGAGTGATGGTAGAACATAATATGTCATTAGTGAAAGGGAATGATGAGAAACAAATGCATAAGTGGATCCAAAAGAATGAATTCTGGATGTCATTCAATATTATTTGGATGTGAGTCATGGTAATTCACAGAAAGTTTTAAGCAGAGAAGTTAATTCAGTTAGATTTGATGTTTTAGAATGGTATCTCTGACAGCAGTGACAGATAACTCCCTATGTTAGGAGGGACATCAGTAAATAGCTGTTTACTAGTCAGAGAACACAAAGAGCTGAACTGATGAATGCTGTGGAGATATAGAAAGAGAATTCAAGAAATATTTAGAAAATGTAATATAGGTCTTACTGATGAGTTTAATGTGGTATGTACGGGAGAAGAGCATCTCTTCATAAAACTAAATTAATTTTAGTTTTAAATGTTACTTTGCTGTTCTGAAAACTAAATCTGAAGGGATTTTGAGCAGGAGAAAATAGAAATGTAAGAGAAATTGATTTTTGACATTGAAAAAATTCAGTGGGAAACTGGAAATTTTATGACAAATATGATACCTCCTTTTGTTATTTGCCTAGCAAGGACTAAATTAGCAAATTTGACTAGAATAAGGGAATGACCATCTCCTCTGGTAAATGCCAAACATTTTTTTATATCTTGTGTATTTTGAACATGACTCACTAGGTTTACTTTTTTTGTTGTTGTTGTAAATTTCTGATCTAGAGTTTTGTGTAAGTCATTACTATTTGCTTTTGCTGTTCACACTCAAGATCCAAGTTAATTTTCATTTTATGGTTTTGTGATGTTGGAGGGGTATTGGATACAGAGAAAACATTGTAATCTAATTGGGGAAATATATATTCTTTTAATAGATTTTTATGAAACCAGATTTTGCCTTGGATGATTCCCTGACTTTTAATTCAGTTTTACCATGGTCTCATTTTAATACTGCTGGTGGAAAAGGAAATCGTGATGCAGCTTCCTCAAAGTTACTTCAAGAAAAGGTAATTGTTCCTTGACTTTTTTCCTATAGAATACTGAAAGTATCATTTTGGTAGAGTGATATTTAATGTGGGTTCAGATAAGCTCTACTTTAAATTTCTCTCTTTTTTAGTCTTAGGGTTTTAGTTTAGAACCTCATGCATACTAGGCAAATTCTCTGTCACTTGGCTACATCCCCAGTTCCTTAAGTTCATTTTTGTTGTTAGTAATAATTAGAAACATTCTGATCTTTTTTTTTTTTAAGCTACTAGGATGTTAAATTTAGGGCCTTGTTGCTTGCAAAGCAAGTGCTTTACCACTTGAGCCACAACCTCTAGCCTTTTCCCTTTTAAGTTATGCTTCAGATAGAGTCTTGCACTTTTTGCCTATAAATGTGATCCTCCTACCTATGTCTCCTGTATGGCTGAAATTACAGGCAAGTACTGCAACATTTGGCTTCTTTGTTGAGATGGGAATCTCACTTTTTTGACTGAGTTGGCTTTTAACTAGGATCCTTCCATAGTATGTGGGATTACAGATATGACCCATTGTACTTTGTCCAGCATTTTAATCATAACTGGTAAACCAGTAGTATTTTGGTTCAATGGAATAAAAGTTGCCCTTGTTATAAAAAGGAAAAACATTCGGAGTGCTCCTTTGTGTGTGTGTGTGTGTGTGCCAGTCCTGGGCTTGGACTCTGGGCTCTGTCTCTGACCTTTTGTGCTCAAGGCTAGTGTTCTACCACTTGAGCCACAGCTCCACTTCTGGCTTCTTTGGTGGAGGTAAGAGTCTTACAGACTTTCTTGCTGGGCTTACCTTGAACCATAGTCCTCAGATTTCAGCCTCCTGAGTAGCTAGGTTTATAGGCATGAGCCACCAGCATTGATTCTGTGTGCTTCTTATCTAAAATTGATTGAAAGGATGTATTAGATAGTACAATGAATGCTTTGTATTTGTCCCTCTATATCAGCTAATTTTATAACCATGATAATCACAGAAAACAGCTTTTCCTGGGATACTCTTTTCCCTCGGTTTTATAGTAAGAATGAATATTGAAGCAAAATTTTTTTTTACAGTATTCCTACTATATTTTTTGTTTTACAGGCCTTCATGATATTAGTCAGAAGTACTTTAGCATTTCCAGTGTTCTGTATTTTAAGTCATCATGTTGAAAGCAATTTAAAATTTAGGACTTTGAATATAACTTATTGTGATTTTTTTTTAACTTTGATAATAGGAGAAACTTTTAGTCTCTGTTTTTTCTCAAAACTTGGTTTACTTCCTAAGACTATGGTTTTTAAATGAGAAAACCCCTTTTTGTTTTAGTGGTATTGGTTGGCAGTCTGAACTCTTGTCTCGGAAAGACTTCAATAAATTAGGTCCAGTTCTCCTCAGTAACTGAAGAACAGACAAACTTAGAGAGGACAGGAGAAGAGATGTGGGGAAAGAATCATGAGTATTTGTTTTCTCACAATTCAAAATGACAATGAGTTCGCTTTTCCTTTTTTTTTTTTAACTTAAGTAAGGACAACTTCATCACTTTGATGAAAATGATAGGTCTATAGACAAGGCTTGCTCCCAGATTGTAGTTTTACATTTTTATGTACTGTAGGAAAACACCTCAGAAAAAGAAAAGCAACAAAAGCCAGTAAAAATCTCACCAATCTATGCAGATACTTTTATAAATAACTTGAAGATTATTTCTTTGATGTTATTTTAATAGGAAATATTATGAATATTGATGAATCACAAAAGCTTTGAAATTCAAAGGAATATTTTATCCCCTGTGTTTCAAGTGACAAAGTAGTGGATTTCCTTTTTATTTGTAAGTCACAGTCATGTTTTATTTGCATTCTGATTCCTTTTCTATTTTTTGTTAGAATGGGAATGCAAGAATTCTAAGACAGCACTTTCAAGCTCCTATTACAATGGATAGCAGCTAGTTTATCTTGCTAGTTTTAAAGAGAAGGGGATTCTACATCCAGAATTAGGGAAATTAACATCCTATTTTGTACTGTTCAAAGTGTTGGTCTGTCATGTGATAAGGTGTTTGCATTGTAATGTAAAATATTGAACTTGGTCTTTGTGACCAGTCTGCAATGCACATCAGGACAGTTTCTTCCCTCCCTCCCTCCCTCCCTCCCTCCCTCCCTCCCTCCCTCCCTCCCTCCCTCCCTCCCTCCCTCCCTCCCTCCCTCCCTCCCTCCCTCCCTCCCTCCTTCCCTCCCTCCCTCTCTCCCTCCCTCTCTCCCTCCCTCCTTCTTTCTTTTCTTTTCCCTCTCTCTCTCCCTCCCTCCCTCCCTCCCTCCCTCCCTCCCCCTCCCTCCCTCCCTCCCTCCCTCCCCCCCTCCCTCCCTCCCTCCCTCCCTCCCCCTCCCTCTCCCCCTCTCCCCCTCTCCCCCTCTCCCCCTCTCCCCCTCTCCCCTTCTCCCCTTCTCCCTTTCTCCCTCCTGAGCACTGTCCCTGGCTTCTTTTTGTTTGTTTGTTTTTTTTTTTTTTTTTTTTGGCCAGTCCTGGGGCTTGGACTCAGGGCCTGAGCACTGTCCCTGGCTTCTTCTTGCTCAAGGCTAGCACTCTGCCACTTGAGCCACAGCGCCACTTCTGGCCATTTTCTGTATATGTGGTGCTGGGGAATCAAACCCAGGGCCTCATGTATACGAGGCAGGCACTCTTGCCACTAGGCCATATCCCCAGCCCTCCCTGGCTTCTTTTTGCTCAAGGCTAGCACTCTACTACTTGAGCCACAGTGTCACTCCTGGATTTTTCTATATATATGTGGTGCTGAGGAATCATGCATGCTAGGCAGGCACTCTACCACCAGGCCACATTCCCAGCCCCACATCAGGACAGTTTCAAAAGATAAACTGCCTGGCTGGGGATGTAACTCAGTGATAGAGCAAGCCTAGCTTGCATGAGGTGCTGAGTTCCATACTTACCTCTGTGGGAGGGCAGGACATAAGAGGTACTTAGTGATATTATTTATTTACATTTTGACAAAGTTCCTTACTTTATCTTGGATCTGTTAAAATTGTCCAGAGATTAACAGCAGCGTATAGATTCCATTCTATCCCAAAGGAGCAATCCATTTTCCAATTACTGTTCCGAGGATTGACTCTACTTGAGTTTACAATCCACCCTAATATGGTGCTCCATAATGCTTTTTTTAGGAAAATAAATAACAGCTATACTGAAGATGAAAATAACAAGAAAATAAAGGGACATAGCATTTCCTGGCTGTAATCTTTTAAACATTGTAATAGATTATTGAAAAAATGCAACTGGAGGTATGAGTGACTCTTGTAGTTTAAGGAACACTGTAAGATATTTAGAGGTAGTATCTGAAGTCTGAGCTATTAAAGTTGAAAAACAAAATCACTAGGGACATTGAAAGATAATGTAGTCTAAAAAGTCACATAGAGTTGGAAAAGAAGAAATGACAAATTAAGTTTTGTAAGTCCAGATTTGAAACTTAGCATACTTAATACATATTGTAAGAATCTTGATTATAATAAAATACACATGAATTGTTGAAGGTATTTGTTAATCTCTTAAGAGCACAGTACATTTAAAATAAAAATTTATGAATAGCCTTGAAAGAAACATCTAAATGAATTCCAGTATTTTCTACAATTTGTGACTAAAACATCAATCTGTCTTGTATTTTGAAACAGCAAGTAAAAAGAGCTTTGGTTTTTGAGACTGACAGATGTGTATTAACATTTCAGTTTCTTTTTTTTTTTGCCACTTGCTGACAATATAACTTTATTAGTTATTTAATGTATATGGATTTTCTCATTTGTAAAATGGGAATATTATATTTAACATGCTAGTGCTGTTGAAATGAAGAAAAAAATAGATGTATGTAAAATACTCTTAGCACATAGAAGGAAGAGGTCAGCAAGTGGAGACTATAATCTACTTAAGTGAATGATAAATGTTTGATGTTGGTTCAGGCTGTAGAGGTCATTCTTTTTCAGAATTAAGACCTTTAAAACTAGAATTATAAACTGATAGTTGTAGATTTAGGAGGTAGTTGATGTTTGTACAATAGTCATGACAGGAACTGAGGAAGAAGGTAAATCATCTTTTATTAATTTGGGGGTAGCCTCTTTCATCTCCTTTCCATTTAGTAGAGCCTAATTTTGAAGATCCCATAATGAAACAATTCACATAGAATTTAAAATACATGTGGAAATCTTTTGTCATTTCTGGAAAGTATTTGCATAGTCAAGAAAGATAGACGTAAAATCCTCCATGATTTTCTTTTCCATTTTTTTAAAGCTGAGCCATTACCTGGATATTGTGGAAGTAAACATTGCTCATCAGATCTCTCTGCGTTCAGAAGCATTTTTTCATGCAATGACCTCTCAACATGAATTGCAGGACTACCTCAAGAAAACCTCCCAGGCTGTAAAAATGCTTCGTGATAAAATTGCACAGATTGATAAAGTAATGTGTGAAGGATCACTACATGTTTTAAGACTGGCGCTTGCCAGAAATAATTGTGTTAAAGTGTACAATAAACTGAAGTTAATGGCCACTGTACACCAAACTCAGCCTACAGTGCAGGTGTTATTATCTACTTCCGAATTTGTTGGAGCATTGGACTTAATAGCAACAACGCAAGAGGTTCTACAGCAGGAATTACAGGGCATTCATAGCTTCCGGTATGTCTGTTAAGTAAGCCATTAGAAATAATGTTAGCAAGGATAAATATTAATATGTAATGTTAAAAGTATACATATATTCAAAGTATTCTAGATTGATCTGCTTAATAATGTTATTCTGACATTTTAGTATTAGCAAGACAAACACTATAAGGAATGTTTATGAGACTTACAGAAACATAAAATTTCTAGGAGATAAGTATAATAACTTAGCAAATTGTAGTTTGGAAAGTTGAAATAGCTTTGGGTGAATATGGAGAAATAAATGCTAGTATATTTTAAATTAATTTTAAAAGCTTTAAAATTTTTACTTTTTGCTTTGGTAGTGTTGGGATTCAAATTCAGAGTCTTACAGGTGGCCATGTTAGTGCTTTACCACTTGACCTTTGCCTTCAGTTCTATTTTTTTTTTTTTTTTTTTTTTGGCCAGTCCTGGGGCTTGGACTCGGCCTGAGCACTGTCCCTGGCTTCTTTTTGCTCAAGGCTAGCACTCTGCCACTTGAGCCACAGCGCCACTTCTGGCCATTTTTTTATATGTGGTGCTGGGGAATTGAACCCAGGGCCTCTTGCCACTAGGCCATATCCCCAGCCCCTCAGTTCTATTTTTTATTTACCTATTTTTGAAATAATGTCTTGCTTCTTGTCTGAGGTTTGATCTACCTACTGTGGACTTGATATTGTTGTCATGATTATAGGCATGTGCTAGTGTCTCACTTCTGTCTGTGGAGAAAATCCTGTGGACTTTTCTGCCTGAGCTAGTCTGGGTACCTCTTTGAGAATTTGTTAAAAGCTATCATTGGAACTTCTTTACATAAATATATTTGTATGTAAACTTTCACAATTAAAATTTGGGGTAAATCATGGACATTTAAAGCCTACTTTGGGCTGGATTCTGCATAGGGTAAACAAAACAAACATGTGTTTCTGTATGTGATTTAAAAAAAAGACTTTAAAATGCTGTACACATCTACATTTTTTCTCATTTTTATGTTACTTTCTTTAGAACCTACATGGGTGAAGATTCTTTATTTTTCATGTAAAACATTTCAGTAAAGCTGCCTATCAAATGTCAGTTCCAGGATATAACTATTCAAGTTTGGTATCAGAACTTGAGTTTCTAATATCAGATAAACATCTCCATATGCAAGCATTTTTCAAAATTAAAAGTACTCTATAAAATATTTCTCTATTCAAGGAAGAATACTGATTTATTCTTGAAGACTAGTTTTTTGTAACTGTTTTGTTCTCATTTTAAATGTGTTAAGTCCTGTCTGGTGATTTACTTCTTGGCTTTGTCTTTCCTTTGCTATAAGGTTGTTAAGTACCAACATTACTTTCTTGAATAGCTTCACAAATATTTTTAAGGCCTTTTAACTTTGTTTGGAACATAACTCATTTTAGGTCTTTTATTTTGTCTAATGCATCAAGAAGTAGGTGTATTATAGGTTTCTTGTCTTCTGTAAGCATTAGTGGCAGAAAATGTTTCTGTTCTACCACCAGGAATTTCACCTAATTGGTTTTCCTTTCTACCCAAATTTTAGCCATTTTCCTAGGTCATATCTTAGAAAAGCATTGGATCATACTTAAAATTTGGGCAGATCTGGGGCTGGGGATATGGCCTAGTGACGAGAGAGCTTGCCTTGTATACATGAGGCCCTGGGTTCGATTCCCCAGCACCACATATACAGAAAACGGCCAGAAGTGGCACTGTGGCTCAAGTGGCAGAGTGCTAGCCTTGACCAAAAAGGAAGCCAGGGACATTGCTCAGGCCCTGAGTCCAAGGCCCAGGACTGGCAAAAAAAAAAAAAAAAAAAAAATTTGGGCAGATCAACCAAAGGACTCCATTGTTTAAGTTATTAAAGTTGTCTACCTATTAATTTGTTTTTACTGTTTTTGTATGGTTTGCTGGTACTAGGGCTTTAACTCAGAGCCTTGTGCTCTTGCTAGGATTATTCACTCAAGGCTGTTGTTCTACTACTTGAGCTAAACCTCTAGGAGACGGAATCTTGTGGACTTTGCTACTTGGGCTGTCTTTGAACAATGATTCTCAAATCTCAGCTTCTTGATCAGCTAGAATTACAGGTGCTGTTGTGGTGCCGACTTTTGCAAAACTTTTAGGCAGGAACTAAACTATTTTAAAATTAAAAAAACCAAGCTATGCAAATGTACCAGAAAGCTACCATCTCAACAGTTTATTTTGGGGACATAAATATTTTAAACTATTTCTGATGAGATTAAATTCTGCTATAAGCAGTGAAATGACTGAAATAATATATATTATTTATGCTCCATACTAATTTAACTGAAAGAATTGCTAAGGTTAATGATCTTCAAATGCTACCAGATAAAATACAGAAGTTCCAGTATGGACGGGACTAATACTCTTCAATGTTGGTTATTTGCAAGTTTTGATACAGGAAAGCTTCAGTTACTTTACAGTTTAGGACTGTGTTATTTTTTGCTTTTTTATTGTAAAGGTTTATTTAGAAACTCTTTTAAGTTTTCATATTTTTGTTAATTTTTCATGCTTCTTTAAAGTTAGAGCTGTCACCAAGCAATTGAAGACATTTATCAAATACATTAGAACTCTGAACCAGATACCATGCTAAGTATATTGCATGTATTATTTACCGCCACAAAAACTATGAGATAGGTAGTATCCCTATTTTCACAGATAATGAAAACTGAGGCTTAGAAACTCTTAGATAACTTGTTTCAAGTCATACAGCAAGTTACAAAACAGTAGATTCATTCTCCATCTTATCAGACCTGAAAAGCTATACTTCTTAATGTAGTAGGTGACCATCTTAGAGGACCTCAAATACATTACTCTGAACATTAGTGCTAATTTGATAATACTGTAGATGTTAAAATTGTGAAAAGTTATGTATGTCAATTTGCTGAGCTAGGAACTAATCATAATTATTTTTGACAAAAATTAATGGCTAGGGGCTGGGGATATGGCCTAGTGGCAAGAGTGCCTGCCTCATATACATGAGGCCCTGGGTTCGATTTCCCAGCACCACATATATAGAAAATGGCCAGAAGTGGCGCTGTGGCTCAAGTGGCAGAGTGCTAGCCTTGAGCAAAAAGAAGTCAGGGACAGTGCTCAGGCCCTGAGTCCAAGCCCCAGGACTGGCCAAAAAAATAAAAAAATAAAAGTTAATGGCTAAATGTTGGTGACTCACACCTATAGTTCTAGCTACTCAGGAGATTAAGATCCGAGGATTGAAGTTCAAGGCCAGCCCAGGCAACAAAGTCCATGAGACTCTTATCTCCAAGTAAGCACAAAAAGAAAAAAGAAAAGCTGGAAGTGACACTGTGACTCAGAGTGCTAAAGCAAAAGCCTTGAGCAGAAAAGCTCAGGGACAGTGCCCAGCCCTGAGTTCAAGCCCAAGGACTGGCACTACTTCCCCTGCTCTCCCAAATAAATACAGAAACTAGTTTGTTTTCTATTGTATCCTATAGCCATTTTTAAAATTAATTATCTTATTATATTTTGTTTCAAAGGTAAAGTCCTGGTAACTAAATCCTTTTACCTCTGCCTCCCAAATAGTTGGGATTATAGTCTGTGTTACCATGCTTCGCTCTTTTTTTTTAAAGAGAAGGTGGAAGCTGGGCCCTGGTGGCTTGTGCCTGTAATCCTAGCTACTGCTACCCAGGTGGCTGAGATATGTGGATTGTGGTGGGAAGCCAACCTGGGCAGGAAAGTCTGAGACTCTTACCTCCAATAACTACTCAGAAAAAACCAAAGTGACCCTGTGGCTAAGGTATAGAGCCTTAGTCTTGAGCAAAAGATGTTCAGGGACAGTACCCAGCCGCCCTGTGTTTAACCCCCAGGACTGGCAAAAACAATAAAAGGTTGAAAATATTAAGTGTTTATTATATTTTCTAGCTTCTTGTGGTTTTAGACCAAATACCATCTTGAGATTCTATTTCAGGGACTATTATTGATTGTATCAAAAATATTCAACATACTATCTGATTCTATAATCTTATATAATTTAGATTTCAAATATTTCAGTAAGAAGATTTTTACATTATGTGCTTTGAGAAGAAGCCAAGATATCAGTAATTTGGCTGTTTGAAAAGTTATAGTGTTGAGTTTATTGATCTCCCATTCTAGGATAAATACTATCGCATTGTGCTTACTTTTTTCCGCCTTTCTGTGATTACCCTGGATATTGTACCATGCTCTATGGCATGCCTTCTAATACAGATATCTCTTTTCCCTAAGAGGCCCCAAATGAGTTTTTGAATGGCAAAAAAGTTGGATATTTTATGGTTTTGGCATTCCAAAGAGCTTTAATGCATTGACAAATGTACAGTAGATGTGTGATATTAAAATGTCATAAATTTTTATGTGTAAAAAAGAATAAAGGTTGAGAAACATCTATTGCAATATACAGGCACTTCTTAATTCTTCTAAAAGTACTTTCTGTTTCTTTAAGCATGTATTACCTTTTATTCAACTAGTTCGTAGTGGCCAACATTTGTGATGTTTCCATTTCTTTGTTACTGTCAGTAATAGTATAGTGAATGTATGTTCTTTTTGTATCTTTGTCAGTGTTTTTGAGATAGATTTCAAGCAGTGGAATTCCTAGATCAAAGGGTAATTACCTGTGCCATTTTACTAGCTTCTGCCATATTACCATGATAGTATTTTAGTTTGTACTATTGAGTATGTTCTGAATTAGTATATTGTGCTATTTTGGTTTTTATGAGAAATTCATTAATCTTCTAATGGCTTCTAAGAAATATTTTGATATTATATTTGTAAGCTTACCTGTTATTTCAGTAGTCAGATTTGTTTCAAAATTGATCATCTTACCCCATAAGTTGTGTACAAATGGTTTTAACTGTTTCTTTAAAATTGTACCATATTCCAGATTTTTTTTCTGTAAAAGACAGATGTGGACATTAAGGGCTTTTTCAAATCAATGTATTTATTTTATATGGTTATTTTAAATTTATATTTAATATATACCAAGTTTGTTTAAAGTTATCCCAGAGCAAAATGGTGTGTGTGTATATATCATATATGCACCAGGAAGGGGGCAATTCATACTGGTCTTAAATTTACAGTCTCCTAGGGATTATAAGTATTTACTACCACAACCACCTAGAGCTTTTTAAAAAATTAAATCAGTTTTTGTGGTTCTAGGACTAGAATCTCGGGCCTTGTGTATATTAGGTAAGTGCTGTACCAATGAGTTATAGCCCCAACCCAAGATGAGGTTCCCCCCCCCCCCCAGTCCTCGGGCTTGAACTCACGGCCTGAGCACTGTCCCTGGCTTCTTTTTGCTCAAGGCTAGTAGTACTCTACCACTTGAGCCACAGTGCCACTTCTGGCTTTTTCTGTTTATGTGGTGCTCAGGAATTAAAGCCAGGGCTTCATGCACGCTAGGCAAGCACTGTACCGCTAAGCCACATTCCCAGCACCCCCCCCCCCCCCCAAGATGAGTTTTTTTTTTTGGCCAGTCCTGGGCCTTGGACTCAGGGCCTGAGCACTGTCCCTGGCTTCTTCCCGCTCAAGGCTAGCACTCTGCCACTTGAGCCACAGCGCCGCTTCTGGCCGTTTTCTGTATATGTGGTGCTGGGGAATCGAACCTAGGGCCTCGTGTATCCGAGGCTGGCACTCTTGCCACTAGGCTATATCCCCAGCCCCCCCAGATGAGTTTTTTAAAATTAAAATAAACTGATACATCGAACATAAAAGCTATAGTACTTTAAAATCATTTTCTTTAGGCATGAACAGATTTTTCTTTCTTGCATTCTTACATTTGGAAATGCTTTAGACCAACAATGTTATCTAGGCTTATTGTTTTAATGAGGATATTAGAATATATAGTGAACATCCTTTTGTAAATGACAGTACTTCTTTATTTTTACCTGTATGTTCAAATGACTTAAGCTTACATCTTAGAGCTGAAATACAGTAACTTAAAGTGATCATGACAGAGGTTAAGTTGAATCAGTGTGTTACTTGTGGTCCTTCACATGATTTATGCTCACTTGGAACAGGGTCTGGTACAGATTAGACATTTGATAGACACTTAGATTTTTTGAATAAATGAACCTGGTTAGGGATCTACCACTATTAGTCAGTAAAAATTAATGAAGGAGGGGCTGGGAATATGGCCTAGTGGCAAGAGTGCTTGCCTCGTATACATGAAGCCCTAGGTTCGATTCCTCAGCACCACGTATATAGAAAAGGCCAGAAGTGGCGCTGTGGCTCAAGTTGGCAAAAAGAAGCCAGGAACGGTGCTCAAGCCCTGAGTTCAAGTCCCAAGACTGGCAAAAAAAAGATGAAGGACTTAGAATATCTGAATATTTTGTCTGTGACATAAAATTACCCAGGTTTTCCACAGCATATTTTACTGTTTAGAGTTTAAAGATCTTTAAAAAAACAACAATAGAATTCTGGAGATGATGTAAAATTATTGCAGCTGTCTTGGCTGATGGATCTCCAGTTTACTAAAACATCACATTATTGAATAGAGTCAGCTAGAAAAGTTTTGCCTACTAGTTGCTTTGAAAGTAAATTTGTGTTTTAAGATGAATATATGTAACTTATTTTTCCTTTTGTAGGCATTTGGGATTACAACTTTGTGAATTAGAGAAATTGATAGATAAAATGATGATTGCAGAATTTTCTACTTATTCTCACAATGACTTAAATAGGCCACTGGAAGACGACTGTCAAGTTTTAGAAGAGGTATGCACTTTCAACTGTGATATGATTGTGTAATGTTACTTCCTGACATCTTTAGTTTAGAACATACTCTTCTCAGGTTATGGTGAACAAAATTAGCTTAACTATCAGATCTTATGAGACCTCTGAAGCCCTTCAATAGCCATGGGACCTTAACAAGCACCATAAATGTTGAGTATCCTATGAAATTAAAGAATAAAATAATTTTATAACTTAAGAATTAAAATTGAAATGAGGCCTTTATAGCTTACAAAGCAAGTTCAAAATAGAGATATAGGATGAATAAATGAGCTTATACTTTATGTGTGCACATATGTATTAGAATTTGTTACACAAAGTGATCATTATATGATAAATTTTTAGTTACTCAAATTCATTGAATACCACTATCATGAACATGTTTTATGTCTGTATATACATGTATGTGTATGTATATATGTATTATATATCATAAACCTGTTATATATAAAACATATACACAAAATATATATACACACAGATATAAAACATGTTCATGATAGAAATTCGCTTTATCTGGTAACTTCTCAGTGCTCATCACTTTCAGGAACTAGTAAATACATTCAAAGTCCGTGACTCATAATCAGGTGGTTATAAAGAGGTATGTGAGCAGTTGACTTCCCACTGAGAGTCCAGGTTGTCATTCCTGTCTTTTGGACTATGAATTGAAAACAAACATTGGGACTATTTATTAATGATCAGTGGTAACTAGGGCAAGATTGCCAATGTCTTATGTCCCCTAACCAGCTTTGTTGCAGTGTGATCCAAAATCTGATAAGATTGCTTGGAGAAAGATTCTTTTAGATTTCTGGAAAGACCAGGTATAAGATAGAGATTTGAGAATCAGACAGCCCTTGGTATTGAATATTTCTGCCTCTAAATGAGATTATTACAGATTTAAAATGTGCAATTACATAGTTTTCTTTTATTTTAATAGGAAAGACTAGTATCTCTTGTATTTGGACTTTTAAAACAAAGAAAACTTAATTTTTTAGAAACCTATGGTGAAGAAATGATTATTGCCGCAAAGAATATAATTAAACAGGTAATTGTACCTTTTTATTTTATGTGTGTTCTAGAATCTTAAGAAGTTTTGTTTTTATGTCACCTAAAATACATGTAATATGCAATATAATAATACTTCATTGATTTATTTAAAAATTGAAAATATGGAAAGATAGAAAAACATATACCTACTGGCCAACATGATCAATGTAAGAATATTTCTGTATGTAGATTGTTACTGATTTTTCTTATTATTGCTGTCATAATACACATACGATTTTGACCATAAATTTTAGTCAGAATCATTGTAAGCATTTTTTTTTCTTTTATTGTTCTGGTCCTGGGGCTTGACCTTGTCCTGGGCACTGAGCTGCTTCTGCTCAAAGTTAGTGCTCTGCTGCTTGAGCTAAAACTTTATTTCTGGCTTTTTCTGAGTAGTTTATTGGAGATAAGTCTCAGGAACTTTCCTGTCTGGGCTGGCATTGAACCATGATCTGCAGATCTCAGCCTCCTAAGTAGCTAGGATTGCATTGTGAGCCACCAGGCTGAGCTTATTTTCTTATTATAGAGGCCTTCAGTAACAGCTTGTTACATAAAATTTTATCAACAGTATGTTTGTTGCCTAAATCTTTTCAGCCTTTCCACTCTGGTGAATATTTAGGTTGTTTTCAATTAGACTTTATAAATAACACAGTGAAAGACATCTAGTTATTTTGTTTGTTCTTCATTGGTCATATTAACAGTATTTTCTTAGATTAATTTCCAAAGTGGAATTAACTGGTCAGAGAGTGAAATAATTTTTTAAGTTGTTTAATACATAGAACTGAATTGCTGTCTAAAAAGACTTTCCAAGTTTTATGCTCACCAACACTAGATAAATGTTCGTTTCTTTTTAACACTTAATGATAAGAAACTAGGATTTTAAATGGAAATAGATGTATTGTTTAGTTTTTCATGATTTTCATTGAAGTTCAGTTTTTCTATATGTAAAAGATAGTACAATTTTAAATGTGTTTATTAGGCTTAATTCATCATCATCCTTTTTTTTTTTCTTTTCATATTTTCTCTTGGTGCCCATATTGGGGTTTGAGTTCAGAGCCTCATGCTCTTAGCTTTTTCACTGAAGGTTGTGAGCCTTACTACACTTCCAGTTTTTTTCTCCCTTGTTAATTGAATGAAATAATCTCTTGGGTTTGTATGTCTGGGCTGGCTTTGAATTGGCATCCTCAGATCCCAGCTTTCTGAGTAGCTAGGATTACAGGTGTGAGCTACTGACATTCAGCTTTACCATTTTTATATTGAACATACATATAAGTTTTTAATGTTTATGTAAAAGTAAGCAAAAAAATTACCATCACCTTCTCCTATGTATCTGTCTCAAACACATTAAAACACTTTTTTTTAATTGGCATAAACACTTTGGAAAATTGTTGGCAACAGTTGGTAAATATACGTACATGTTACTATTCTTCATTTCAATTCCTAAGTATTCACCCAACAGAAATACTTAGATATATTCATCAAAATACAGTAGAATGTTCCTGGCAGCATTGTTATAATGAACTGGAATCATTCTAAATCCCATCATGAGTGGAAAGCATAAGTAGAACTAAATTATATTTGTATAGTGGACTATTACATAGGATGAGAATGAATGTGTTATTCAAAACTGCACACATAGATATTACAGAGCTAATGTAAAGCTAAAGAAGCCAGGCATACAAGTAAAGTTATATGCTTCCACTTCTGTAAAATTCAGATACAGGCAAAATTAATCTGTAGTTTAGAAACCAAGATAATAAAATCTTTTGCAATGAAGTAGTAACTGGGAAGGAAGAAGAGACAACATTTAATTTCATGAGCTGAATGAATTTGGGTTGAGCTGATGCATTCCATTTGTTAAAAATATTGCATTATAAACATAATGTTATAATTTTCTCTATGTATTTTTCTATAAAGTTTTAATTCTGACATTTTCCTGAAGTTTAAATACAAATCTTGTTTTAACTTTATAATTGTTGTATAGTACAAGGAAATGTGAATCTCCAATATGTGTGTATTGGAAAGACATTTTAATAGGGGCCATACTTAGTTTCTCTTAAATAATATAGTTCTACTTTCTCTAGTGCATGATTTTGAACAGCTTTTAATAAAATGACATTTTAATTGTTAGGTTTAAATGTATTATAAAATAGTTAATAGGGTAAGATAATGGTTTAGTATGTCAAACACTGAGTTAATATATAAGTCTGGAAAAATTATTGTACTGAGTGCTTTCTACCATACAAATGAAACATGGAATACTTAGGATTCTAAAAGCTATTAATTGAATTCTTTTGTTTTTCTTAAATTTTGCAGTGTGTGATTAATAAAGTTTCACAAATAGAAGATATAGACACAGATGTTGTTGTAAAGTAAGTATAAAGATATAGATTTGTTGGTTTTTGTCAGGAAAAGGATGACTCAAATTAGAATGATTTAAATAAGGAATTGTTTACTGAGTTTGGGGTAGCATGTAAAAAAAATCACATCTAACAATGAGATACTTGTAAGAGGTAAGGGAAAAGAGCAGTTAACAGAATTCAGGAGAAAGAGAGTAGAAATGAAAAACAGCTATGTCCTTGAGTAGGAGAAAAGTCATCAGCCTGAGGTTAGGTAATCCTTAGGAAGGGAACCGGAGGAATAAGTACAACAGGATAGCTCGTCCTATCTGCAGGAGTCCCGTTCCAAGACCACCATATAAAACTGAATCTTACATATGCAATGTTTTTGTTTTGTTTTACTATATATCTTGTAGCATTGCCACATAGTGACAAAATTATTCTGCCCTTAAATGTTTCTGGTGCCTCCTTTTGTATCACAACTCTTAGACTCTGGGGCCATTATTATATATAATGGAAGTTACTTGGACTAAAACATCAAGATACTGAGACAGTTGATCTGATAACAGATAGGTACTAAGCGACTAATGATCAGGTTACATATACAACAGGTCAAATTTATTTCCTGGGTGGGAAGAAGCAGGCATCGTACTATTCAGAATAGCACACAGTTTGAAAAACTCTTAAATTGTTTGTTTCTGGGCTTTTGAAATTTAATATCTTGGACCATATTGAGTGTAGGTTACTCTACAGAATATAAAATTGGATGAGGGAAGGTGATTGTATTTTCTTCTTCCAGTCTTTACGAATGTAGACTGCTCATTGGTCAAGCCCTGAAGGTTGGCCTCCCAAGACAAAGAGGATGGGTGGGAGAGAGAGAGAAGGAAGATAGGAAGCAGGGGTTGTTGAAGATTATTAATTATAGTGGGATAGGAGATAATTTAATTTATTTAGCTATAATTAAAAATGAGCTCAAATTTATTTTTGAATTGCCCGTATTTCACTTTTGAAATTCCTAATCTATTATTTTGAGTAGTATTAAGTGCTTTGTGACTCTCATGTAGATATCTAAACTTGCCTAAGATATGAATGATGATGTGGAAATTGAAATTTCTCTAGGACAAACTCACAGAATAGGAGATTGTGGAATTTTAATTTCTGTATTATTGCCTAGTGCTGGGTGGTGGCAGCTCACGCCTGTAATCCTAGCTGTTCAGGAGGTTGAGATCAGAGGATCTGTCCAAAGTCAACTGGGGCAGGAAAGTCTATGATACTCTTCATCTCCAATTAACCACCAGAAAACTGGAAGTGATGCTGTGCCACAAAGTGGTAGAATGCTAGCCTTGAGCGAGAAAGCTAAGGGATAATGTCCAGGCCTTGAGTTCAAATCTCACAATCAAAACAAACAAACAGTATACATGTATACATAGATGCACATATAGTTGCTTGGTGAAAACTTGATTTCAGAATTAAGTTGAAGCACTGTAGTAAAGGTGTTGCTGTTGGGAGTTGGAGAACATGTCATTAGCACTCTGTTAGGGCCAGTGGACATGAGTTTTAGTGACTCTTCTTGTCAATTTAATTAGAGAATTTACTATCTAATACAGAGTAATTTTTAATAGAGTAAACCCTTGGATGCCACAGTATTTATTAAAAATTTAAAGTGATAAGTCATTTTAGTACTGTAAAGTATATGGGGTTCTATTTTTAATCAGTCTGCTTCATCTTTGGAGTTGCTTATTAGTGTTGACTATCAATAATAATGGTTTATACAAAACATTAAAAATTACAATGCATTGCTCTAAGTACTTTTTATCAACCTATTCAATATTTACAACAACCACATGAGATAGATTCTATTGCTTTCCCCATGTTAAGATGAGAAAATTGGAGTGTGGAAGAGCTGTCACGACAGAGTTGTTCAGCTAGTAATCCTAATAAACATTTAGAATTTTTCTCTCACTTGTGGCAAAGTATATACTTTTTACTTTCTAGTTAGAAAAGTAGGTTATTAACTTTGTTGAGGGAGATGCTATGTTCTTATTTTTAATTACAGAAGATGTCCTTACTCTTAACCAAAACTGATAAATGTTTTTCTGTCAACATAGCACATTCACATGGGATCAAATGTATGCTTGTGTATGCTTAGACTTAAAGATATTTAAATAAGTAGGAGTTGATTAGTAATTGACCAGCTCAAAGATTCTATTAGAGTTGGATAAAATGTTATTATTATAAAACTTTAATATTTTTCTAAAAATTATAATAAAATATGTTTAAATGTTATAAAAATTTCTATTTTATTTACATTGTATAGATTTTTCTCATATAAATTTAATCATATTTAATAGTGTTTCTTCCAGTTTAAAGATACTTTGGATTGGTCCAGAGATGATCATTATTTTTGTTTAAATTATTGTTTTTTAGGCTTGCAGATCAGATGAGAATGTTGAATTTCCCTCAGTGGTTTGACTTATTAAAGGATATTTTCTCTAAGTTTACAATTTTCCTGCAGAGAGTTAAGGTAAGACTATCTTATCATTTTGTCCAAGAGGAAGGTGCCGAGGACGATAGGAACAATCTTGGAGTGTTAGTACAAAAAGAACCAGAATGTCTAGAATAGTGACTAAATAGCCGAGAGGCGGTATGAAATAAGAGCTGGGAAAGGCCTCAGCATGCTAAGGAATGTGAATTGTTATTCTTTGAGGCAGCCATATCAACTATTAGGATTCTTTAGGTAAGTTATGAATGTATAATATAGCCGATTTAAGAGGTGAGAGAAGTTATGTAATACAGTTTTGGGAGATTTTCACTTTAAAAAAAATCAGTGAAATCGCTTTAGTGATTTTTATTTTTTATTTTTTTATGTTTTGGCCAGTCCTGGGCCTTGGACTCAGGGCCTGAGCACTGTCCCTGGCTTCTTTTTGCTCAAGGCTAGCACTCTGCCACCTGAGCCACAGTGCCCCCTTCTGGCCGTTTTCCATATATGTGGTGCTGGGGAATCGAACTGAGAGCTTCATGTGTAGGAGGCAAGTGCTCTTGCCACTAGGCCATATTCTCAGCCCGCTTTAGTGATTTTTAACAGATCACTTTTACCATGAAATGAAATATTAGTAGAAATTCTGCCATATATATAACCTTGTCTCCTTTATTATCATTGATCTTTAGAATTATGTGCACAGAATTCACTTTAAAGAACTTCAAGTGCAAGCAGTTTTAAATCCTTTAAAAATGTATCCCTTTTTTTCCTTTTTCTTTTTTTGGTAGGCCACATTGAATATAATTCACAGTGTTGTTCTCTCAGTTCTTGACAAAAACCAAAGGGCTAGAGAGCTGGAGGAGATTTCCCAGCAGAAGAATGCTGCAAAAGACAATTCATTGGACACAGAGGTGGCTTATTTAACCCATGAAGGCATGTTTATAAGTGATGCATTCAGTGAGGGTGAATTAGCACCTTCAGTAGTTGACACTACCTCTCAAAGAAATGCGTCTCCAAATAGTGAGCCCTGCAGCAGTGATTCAGTATCTGAACCTGAATGTACTACTGATTCTTCATCCAGCAAAGAACAGACATCGTCATCTACTCCAGGAGGTGTGGATATTATGTGAGTATGGCAGCTGTTACAGAAAGAGAAGACAATGAATCATCTTATGCAGTTTACTCAGAACCCATCTAAACTTTTGTCTTGGAACTCTAACAAAAGTATATTAATTTTATGAAACATATATCCTTTTGAAAATGTGTGAGAAGTATACAGGCAAGCATTGAAGCTAGTGGAGAAATTATAGAATTTTAAGGATGAAAAAGATTATTTACCAAATTGTCTAATTAATTAAATACTTCATTTAATAGCTGGTGCTCAGACCACTTAGATGATTTAGTTACTAGGACAGAAGTAATTTTGCTTTGGTCATTTTTGTTTGGTTTTGCTTTTTGGTATTGGAGTATGAGCAAAGGACCTGCACTTTCCAGGAGGCCCACCCTGCCTTCATGACCACACCCCTTGTTGCTATAGTTGTATATTTTTTGTAAAGGTGATGTGCAGAGGGTATAGTTATTTTTTGAGTAGGGTCTCACATTTATACACAGGCAAGTCTGAATCTGAATCTTTATCTTTGTGTTTGTGCTTCTCTTGTAGCTGAGATAATGGCTTATTTTTTTTCAAAAAAAAAGTTTTAGAAGTTCAAGAGGAAGGTGCTGAGTGTGTCAAGGCTTAGAGTCCTATATAATTTATCATGTCCTAGTGTATTTCAAGCCTAGCTTCTGCCTATGAGAGAAAACACGCACTGCTTGTCTCTCCGAGCTTGACTTACCACACTTACCGTGATTTATTCTAGGGCCATCCATTTCTTTGCAAATGACAGAATATTATTCTAAATCCCATTGTGTATAGGAACCACATTTATTTGATCCACTCATTTATTGTAGGACATTTGGGCTGTTTCCATAACTTGGCTACTGTGAATAGTGCAGCAGTGAACATGGCTGTGCATGTGCAGGTGTCTTTATTGTATCCTGATCCTGATGTTCTGGGTAGATGCCCAGGAGTGGTATCTATGTTTAGTTTTTTGAGGAATCTCCAGGCTGCTGTTTAGAGTGATTGTACTCGTTTACATTCCCACCAACAGTGCACATCTATGGCAACACTTATGGTTGCAATTCACAATGTTGGCCAAGCTAATAGTTGAGATGAGATCTCAGAGTTGTTTTGATTGCATTTCTTTTTTTTTTTTTGTTTTGGCCAGTCCTGGGCCTTGGACTCAGGGCCTGAGCACTGTCCCTGGCTTCTTCCAGCTCAAGGCTAGCACTCTGCCACTTGAGCCACAGTGCCACTTCTGGCCGTTTTCTGTATATGTGGTGCTGGGGAATCGAACCCAGGGCCTCATGTATACGAGGCAAGCTCTCTTGCCACTAGGCCATATCCCCAGCCCCTTGATTGCATTTCTTTATGGGATGGAATGATGAACATTTTTCATCCTGTGTTTCTTTGCCATTCTTATCTCTTTGAGAAGTCTCTTCTTAGCTCCTTTGCCCACTTAGTGATTGGATTATTAGGTTTGGTGGGGTTTAGTTTCTTGAGCAAGAAGTCTTTGCATATTTTGGATATTAGGTCTTTGGATGACACCTTTTTTTTTTTAATTGGTTGAGAGGAGAACTGTGAACTTTATGCCCAAGCTGTCTTTGAATCATGATTCTCCTGATTTCTGCATCCCAAATAGCTAGAATTTCATGTAAAATCATTGTGTTCGGCTGTTTTATATTTTTTGTATTAGGGGAACTTGGTTTTCAAAAGATGTGGATTTCCGAATGGATCACAGTTTAAAAATATTATTGTCTTAAAAATCACTTTGTTTTAAAATTACTTCACATTTTTCAGAAAATTGGCCATAATACTGCAAAACATTTCTAGAATCCTTTATGTAGATTCTCCAATTGTTTCCAGTTTTCTGTTTTGCCTGTGTCTCCCTCCTTGTTTCTCTTTCCCTCCCTCTTCTCTTTCTTAGTCTCTCACCTTAAAACATTTCTGAATCATTTGGCAGTAGTGTTAGAGACCTGTTGCCAAATGACCCAAACTCTATCCCATGTTTATTTCCTTTTATTTTTGTCGAGTCCTGGGGCTTGGACTCAGGGCCTAAGCACTGTCTCTGGCTTCTTTTTGCTCAAGGCTAGCACTCTACCTTTTGAGCTACAGCGCCACTTCCAGCCTTTTCAGTTTATGTGGTGCTGAGGAATTGAACCCAGGGCTTCATGCATACTAGGCAAGCACTCTACTGCTAAGCCACGTTCCCAGCTCTATCATGCTGTCTCTGAGCTCTTTTGCTTAAGGCTAGTACTCTATTACCTTAGCCATAGCTTCTCCTCTAGTTTTTGGTAGTTAATTGAAAATGAAAGTCTCACGCACTTTGCTGCCCAGGTTGCCTTCAAACTGTGGTCCTCAGCTAGGATTACAAATTTGAGCCACCAGCACCCAGCTATTATTTGGGTTCATTTATTTTTGCTCCCCCCCCCAATAAAATGAAAGTTTGAGGCAAATAAATTTAAAAATCTTTTTAAAAGCAAAGTGACAACAAATTAAATTTACTAACGAATACTTTCCAGCTCTTTGGATAAAGTCATCTTTTTAAAAGCTTTACTTTTGTTTATTTGCTATCTTCTGTTTATTTCTCTTAAATTAATAGCATATTGCCAAGAGTTTAAATTTTAGCAGCCCTTTAGAAAATAAAACTATTTCAGTAGAAAGTTTGAACCTTGAAATTTAAGCAGATATTTTTATGGGAGCTGGTATTGAATACTACCAGACTGTTTTTATTGAAGTAAGTGATGGAGCAGAGGAAACACAGTCAATTATAGATGGACTAATTTTGGATTCTAGTCCTGCCCTCTTAACTTGTGACCATGGGTAGGGTACTTAAAAAAAGTTTTTAAGATTTAGTGTCCTCATTTGTAAATAGCCATTACCTATCCAGGCTGAATACTTTAAGAACATCATTGCTTCTATTAGTTTTAAAATATCAGTTAATAAGTTAGTGATATTATAAAGATCACAGGTAATACCTTTAGAGTGGTGACTTGCTTCAAATTTATGTTGTACAGATATATCAGAGCCTTTTGCATATTTTGAAACATCTTAGTTCAGCTGAAAGGGAGGAAAAATGACATTAAGGCACTTAGCTTATAGTAACACAGCTGGTAGCATGGAATCACTAGTCTTTTATATGCCCCTGGGGCAAATGTTTTAAACACAGCCTTCAAAATCGAAAACAGTATATTCTGTTTGGTTACAACTTCCTTGAAGGAATGAACCTAGTGTGTTCATGTCCAGTCCCAGCATATACTATCAGTAAGCTATTAAGTGATGTATGTAATGATGTATTACATGTGGTATAATATGAAGTCATTCATATTTATAAGTAAAAAGAGGACTTCTTTGTCATAAACTGACATTCCTTCTTGCTTCCTCTTCCTACTGTGTCATGCAGATGCCTTGCCATAGCTATCACTTTGTGCTGAACCTCTCAAAATTATTTTTTGCTAATATCTGCCAATTTTTCAATGAATATGATTATGTATTAAATATATTACAACAGACTTGGGTGCTGGTGGTTCACACCTGTAATTTGAGTTGCATAGAAGGTAAGATCTTAGAGGATCCCCGTTTTACAGTAGCCAAGGGAACAAAGTTCCTGAGACTTTATCTGAAAGGAAGAAGGTAGACATGGTTGCAGACACCTGTCATCTTAGCCAGGATGGAAAGTATAAAATAGGTTATAGTCCAGGCATAGATCTGGGCAAGAAAAAGAGATCTTAACCAGTACAAAAAAAGAGATGAAGATGTGGCCCCAGCGGTAAGCTATCTACCTGGCAAGTATTACTCAGAAGCAACTGCAAACACACACACACACACACACACGCACACACGCACACGATAACGAGAGAAAAAATTATAAAATTTTAGTAAAATATATATTTGAGTTATGTTTAATTGATGTTCCATCATTATAAAGTATTTGCTACATCACAGTTTTTCCTCAAATCTGTATGTTTTCATTGATACATCACCTGTGAAAAGTACTGTGTTTTCAGTTATCCCTTACTAAATCCTTTTATCATTTTTAGGACCAGTGAAGACATGAAATTAACTGACTTAGAGCTAGGAAAGCTGGCAAATAATATCCAAGAGTTATTGTACAGTGCCTCAGATACATGTCATGATCGAGCTGTCAAATTTCTTATGTCAAGAGCAAAGGTATTTTCATAAAGCTTTAGCTATTTTACTTTTATACATAGTGTAATTATTTTAGAGGTCTGCAGTCTTTGCATGTATCTCTATGTTCCCCATAGTGTGTATTATACTTTGAACACAATACAATTAATAGCATTACTGGTGTGTCTGAGGGAGCTGTTGAAATAAAAGAAATAGGATACACTGGGCATTGTAGCATGTACCTTGTAATTCCAAGCACTTGGGGGGCAAAGAACAGGAGCATCAGGGTTTGAGAACAGCCTGGCAGAAAGTTTAGCAAGACCTCTTTCTCTACCAATAGCTGGCATGGGAGGTGAGTGCACCTGTCCGGTACTCAGAAAGCATAAATAGGACGAGTGTGGTATAGGCTGGCCTAGTCAAAAGGGAGAGACTGTCCCAAAGTAAAGCAGGAAAGGCTAGAGGTATAATTCAAGTGGTAGAGAGCCTGCTTAGCAAGCGTAAGGCTCTGAATTCAAACTATAGTACCACTGAAAACAAGAAAAGAAGTAGGACAAATCACATTATTTTCAGCTAAATGAGTAAAGGAATTATTTTAATATATATTCCTTAATAATTTGAATCTAATATTCTAATTTATATGTGTATACATACATGTTTATATATAGAAATAGCCAAATTAGTTATTGTATGATAATTCATTTGAGTTACTTTTTTTTTTGGCCAGTCCTGGGCCTTGGACTCAGGGCCCGAGCACCGTCCCTGGCTTCTTCCCGCTCAAGGCTAGCACTCTGCCACTTGAGCCACAGCGCCACTTCTGGCCGTTTTCTGTATATGTGGTGCTGGGGAATCGAACCTAGGGCCTCGTGTATCCGAGGCAGGCACTCTTGCCACTAGGCTATATCCCCAGCCCTTGAGTTACTTTTTTAGTTATGAAGGTATCAGAATCAAATTTAAGTAAATTCAGCTTTTCATGTCCAACTTTTAGGGGTTTGAGGTATTGGGAAATTTAATTTAAAATAATAGTTATTCTTAATATATATAATTAATATGAAGAGAATATAGTTAATGTTAACATTTATTCAGCTTATCCATATTTAGTGTTATACTCTGTGTCATAATTTTTGTCTTATTTTTAAAACTTAGGATGGTTTTCTTGAGAAGCTAAATTCCATGGAATTCATAACTCTCTCTAGATTAATGGAAACATTCATTGCAGACACTGAACAGGTCTGTGGAAGAAAAAGCACATCATTACTTGGAGCACTTCAGAGCCAAGCTAATAAATTTGTAAATAGGTTTCATGAAGAAAGAAAAACCAAACTCAGGTATCATGCCCATTCATTCTTTGGGTTTTGCTTCCTTTATGTAGCATAGTTTTATTTTTAAAAGAAAAATTAACTCACTAGTTGAATTCCTGTTTTTGTTTTTTTAATTAAGGCAGAATGTGAAACTAAAATGATATTTCTTAACCTCCAAATGGAGTTAGAATGTATACTTCTATTACCGTACTTATCAGGAAGAACATTAATGCTTTATCACTCAAGTAAATTCATTTCCTCACTCTTCTTGGTTAGTCTAGGAGATAAAACACGTTCTAAATTGTTACTGTCCATGAATGGCTTCAATTTCATAAGGTGTGAGCATTTAAAAAATACTATTATTCACCAAAGAAAACGTTATTAAGCTGAGTTAAGTTAATGCCTGTAACCCTAGCCTAATCCTGGAACAGGAGAATCCTGAGGTCGAGACTAGTCAGGGAGACTATTCCTCAAAACACCAAAAAAACCCAAAAACAACCCTACCCCCCAGAAAAAACAACAAAAAAAAAAAACCAGAAGAGAAGAAAGTATTTTTGAAATATTATGAAAGTGTACTTTCCTTTCCTCTTACTTTTAAATAGCCTTCTCTTAGACAATGAGCGCTGGAAGCAAGCTGATGTTCCTGCAGAATTTCAAGATCTTGTTGATGCTATATCAGATGGAAAGATTTCTTTACCCGAAAAAAAAACAGGAGGTATGTGTTTCTTTTACATGCTATCTTTCAGTATTATTTATTGTACATGAATGCTAAATTTTGAAATTATATTTTATTACTCTTAAATAGTTGTACAAAGGAGTTATACCATTCAATTACTCAGTTTGTAATTCATCTTTCTGTCACTCCTTCCATCATTGTCCCTATATCCCTCAACCCAGTCCCTCCTCAATTTCCTAGTTTGGATCTGCACTAAATATTATTACTGCATTCGCCCTTCCTCTCTTCAGTCATCTATCCTCGTCCTTTTGATTCCCCTTCTCTTCAAGTGCCACATTCTTGGTATTCATTTTATTAGACTGTTTTTCTAAGGAATTGTACTATTTGAATTCTCCATTGCATATACCATATTGGGTTATACATTCATATACACTCTCATGCAACCTTGTATATGTTTACTTGTGCATTTATAAATTAATTCTCATTTCTACATGAGAGAGAAAATAATGTATCCTTTGTCTCTCTGGGCCTCACTTAACACAATTGTTTTCAATTCCATCCTTGTCTTTGCAGATGATGTAATATTCTTCCTAATTATTAATAAAATTCCATTATGTATGCCACATTTTCCTGACTCAGCCATCCATCTACGGATATCTGGCTGTTTCCATCCCTGAGCTATGGTGAACAGTATATCAGTGAACATAGTTTTTCAAGTGGCTTTACTGTATCCTGATTTCTAATCTTTTGAATAAATGTCCAAGAGTGATATTGCAGGATCTTAGGATAATTCTGTTTTTAGCTTTTTGAGGGATCTCCAAACTGCTTTCCAGAGTGATTGAACATTTCTATCAATGTGTTAGGGTTCCTTCCCCCATATCGATCTGTTATTGTTTGTAGTCTTGTTGAAGGCCATTCTAACTGGGGTGAGATGGAATCTCAGTGTTTTTATTTCTATTTCCTTTGTGGTGGGAGGTGTTGAACATGTCTTCATTTGTCTCTGTCATTTTTACTTCTTCTGGGAAGTTTATTTAGCTCATTTTATTTGCCCATTTGTTAATTAAACTTAGTTCTTTGAGCTTTTTGTTTATTGCAGCTGTTAGGTTTGTTGTATAGCTGGAAAATATGTTCTCCCATTCTGTAGGCTGTCTTTTTAGCTTAATATTTCCTTTGCCATGCAGAAACTTCTGAGTTCTATGTAATCCCGCTTGTCAATTCTTTGATTTACTGAGCCCCAAAACTTTACTCAGAAAAATCCATAGTTCCAGTTCTTACATTGAGGCCCTTGATCCATTTTGAATTGATGTTGGTACAGGTGACAGCTAGGGAACCAATTTCAGTTTTCTACTTATGCATATCCAATCCTCCAATCACCATTTATGTTCTCTTTTTAATCATCTTATTTTTTGGTTCCTTTACCAAATAGTAGATGGCTGTAGGTCTTTGGGCTTACGTCTTGAGTTTTCAATTCTGTACCATTGGTCATTGGGTCTGTTTTTGTGCCAGGACCACACACTAAGATTACAAATTGTTTTCTTCATGTTAAATAAATGGTCACTATTTGAATTTTTTCTCTTGTATCATAGTTGCATTTTTTGCAAATGTATACAATTTAAAATTGTTTCTGTGGAAAAATGTTACACTTTCATTAGCTACAAAACTTTGAAGTAATGCAACTTCCTTCTCTCAAAAATATTTCAGAACTTCACAATGCTAAAATGTACTGCAAAAAAACTGCACTTATCCCCAAACCAGACTCAACTGAAAAGAATTATAGACCAATTTCTTTGAACACTGATGCAAAGCTCCTTAATAATTCAACTAATTTAAAAAATCATGCAAAACAACCAAGTAGGATTCATCCTAGAGACAAAAGTCTTGCTCAATAAATGAATAAATTACTGTAATACAACACATCAACAGAACCAAAGAGGGGAATCACATGATCATCTCAATATATGTAGAAAATGCCTTTGACAAAATCCAGTATCTTTTTATGGTAAAAGCTCTGGAGAAACTAGGAATACTTGGACTGTTCCTCAAAATAACAAAGGCTGTTTACAACAAACCTACAGTCAACATCATACTAAATGATGAAAAACTAAAACCGTCTCTTAAATGAGAAACAAGAAAAGGATTTCTACTTTCTCCACTCCTTTTCAATATAGTACTGAAATTCCTAGACAAAACAATAAAGCAAAAGAAAGACATAAGGGAGATCCAAATAGGGAATAAAGAAGTCAAACTATTCCTATTTGCAGATGACATGACCCTAACTCTAAAAGACTCTAGAGACTCTACTCCCAAGCTCCTAAAGCTTACAAATAACTTCAGCAAAGTAGCGAGGTATAAAATCACTCCACAAAAATAAGAAACCTACTCACTGCCTTATGTATGAAACTTTAACCCCTCTACACATCATTTTGGCAATCAATCAATCAATATTTTTAAAAATCAATAGCTTTTCTGTACTCCAACAATGGGAAGATCTAGAGTGAAATCAGGAAAGCAAATCTATTTGCAATAATCTAAAAAGAAAAAAAAAAGCCTAGGAAGCAACTTAACCAAGGAAGTGAAGGACCTCTACAATAAAAACTATAAAATTTTGAAGAAAGCAAGTCAAGAAGACATTAGGAAGTAGAAAGACCTGGATTGCCAGAACATGGTGAAAATGACAATACTGACTAAGGCAATCTACAAAGGAATACCAATCAAAACACCAATGTCATTCTCCAACAGAAAACAATTCAAAAATTTCAATGGAACCACAAAGCCCTCAAATCACAAAAGCAATCCTGGGCAAAAAACTCACAACAACAACAAAACAAACAAACAAAAACCAGCAATGAAAGTATACCAATTCTAGACCAAGAAACTCAACTACTACTGTTTAACATATCTAAGAGGATTCCAATTCAAGCAAACTATTTTCTTATGCACTGTGCTATATTGTTTTTCGGTAATGTACAGAATGTTAAATACTTGACCCAAGATCATGCATCTAGTGATTGGCAATTCTGGGACTCAAATCTAAACCTAATTTCAAACCCAATATGCTTTATTTACTATGTTACATTACTTTTCACAAAGTAGATATTTAATTTCTGAAGTGAAATTATTCCAGGCTCTAAATTAAAACGGTTATATTTAGTTTTTTCTCCATTATTTTGTTTGATCATGTTTACCCATTTCTTTCTTATTTATTTGCTTTATTCTCTAGCTACAGAAGAAAGGAAGCCAGCTGAAGTTCTCATTGTAGAGGGACAACAGTATGCTGTTGTTGGGTGAGTCACATTTTTTTTTAATTAGTTGAGTCCATTATAAAGTCTTCCCTCTTGAAGTGAATTGGAAATTTTGATTAGCCATTTTAAGTCTTATGAAGTATTTAAAGGAAATTTAATAGAGTCCCTTTTATTATGTAGTGGGGCTTTTTTTTATTACGAACTACACTGATTTTAACAAAGAGCATGATTTTTCTTATACTATAAGAAATGCAGATAGTCCCAAAGTGACATAGTGGCTGCATGATTTTGTTACCATCCTAAACTCTTATTGTGAGTGTGGTTTTTGTTTTTGTTTTTCCCCAGCAATATTAAGGTTTGAACTTAAGGCCTGTGCTTGCTAAGCATGTGCTCTACCACTTGGGCTGTCGTACCTCACGTATGTTTGTTTGTTTACACCTTTCTTAATATGAAGTATATAACTTAGTAATTTTAAGTTTTGGGCCCCAGAGCCCATAATATATATAATAGTTGGATATGTAGAATCATTTTGAAAATTAAACAAGTATTGCTGTAAGGCATTTAACGTAATTCTAGCACACAGTACTGGTGGTTATTTTTATTATTACCTTTTTAGTCATTGATCTTTTATTCTCCCAAGAATAAACATACCTTAAACAAGTTAATTGCAAACCATAATAATTCTAGTAACCCTAGCTACTCAAGAGGCTGGGATCTGAAGATGATTGTGGTTTGAAGCCAGCCACCTGGGCAGGAAAGTCAGTGAGACTATCTTTGCCAAGTAACCACCAGAAAAACAGAAGTGGGAGAGCACTAGTCTTGAGTCTTGAGTGAAAGATAAGTTCATGGACAGTGCCCAGGCCCAGAGTTCAAGCCCCACACCTGACAAAGAAAAAAAGTATCTTCATATTCTTTTCAAGACTTTTTTGAAGAAAAAATTCTTTAAGACAGGCTCTCGGGGCTGGGGATATAGCCTAGTGGCAAGAGTGCCTGCCTCGGATACACGAGGCCCTAGGTTCAATTCCCCAGCACCACATATACAGAAAACGGCCAGAAGCGGCGCTGTGGCTCAAGTGGCGGAGTGCTAGCCTTGAGTGGGAAGAAGCCAGGGACAGTGCTCAGGCCCTGAGTCCAAGGCCCAGGACTGGCCAAAAAAAAAAAAAAAGACAGGCTCTCATAGCCAGGCTGGCCTTGGAATTTATTACATAATCTAGGTATACTTCAATCTCATATCTTCCTGCCTTAACATCCTAAGTGCTATAATTGTAGATGTGCACACCCAGTTTTAATAGCACTGTATAGTTTAAGTACTTTCATGTGTATGATCTCATTTGATCCTTACCACCAGTTTATGAAATACACATTTAGGGATTATTGTTTCCTTTTGACAGTTAAGTGATTTGAAGCTTAGAAGGTTAAATGGTTAACACAAAGTAATCCAAATGGAGTCAGGATTGGAGTCCTTGGTCTCATTATCAATACATACATCAGCTTTAATTTCATTTTTATTTTTTGCTTCTTGTCATTGAAGTAGCCACCACTCCAGGAAGAAAGTAACTCCATGTGCCTCTTATCCTGGCACTAACCAACAATATTATAGAATTATTTTTATAATTGTTTTTATCAAGGTGATGTACAGAGGGGTTACAATTACATAAGTCAGGTAAAGAGTACAATTCTTTTTGGACATTTCACACCTTCTCTTTCTTCTCTCAGTTTTTCCCTCCCATCCCACAATGGGTGGCCATTGTATAGTTCATTTTCCATATAGTGCCCAGTGAGTACATTTGTTCACTCTTTGTTCTTCCATTTCTGTGCCTCCCGAGCTTATACTCCCAAAGACATAAACAAAACAACAACAACAAAAAACAGAACAAAAGGGAAAGAAAACGAAAATTGAAAAAGCATCTCATTTTCATTTCCTGGCATTCCTTTTGATGTCCTTTTATATGATCAGATGCACATAGGCATTGTGCCTTTGTGTTTCTCTCCAAAGAATATCCTCTTTTGGACTGAAGGTGTATAATTTTAGGTGTTGTGTTTAGGTCTATCTATTTTGAATTAAGTTTTTCATGTGGTTACCTAGCTCAATTAAATACCAAATGACATTTTGTAAGTGGAAAGAGATTTAGTTTTAGAAGTTCAAGAGGAAGGTGCTGAGTGTGTGAAGGCCTAGAGTCCTATATAATTTATCATGTTCTAGTGTATTTCAAGCCTAGCTTCCGCATGTGAGAGAAAATACGCACTGCTTGTCTCTCCAAGCTTGGCTTACCGCACTTAACATGATTTATTCTAGGGCCATCCATTTCTTTGCAAATGACAGAATATTCTTTCTAACAGCTGTGTATAATCCCATTGTGTATATGAACCACATTTATTGGACCCACTCATCTATTGTAGGACATGTGGGCTCTTTCCGTAACTTGGCTATTGTGAATAGTGCAGCAGTGAACATGGCTGTGCATGTGCCAGGTGTTTTTATGGTATCCTGATCCTGATGTTCTGGGTAGATGCCCAGGGGTGGTATCTATGTTTAGTTTTTTGAGGAACATCCAGGCTGCTGTTTAGAGTGATTGTACTTGTTTACATTCTCACCAACAGTGCACATCCCTACCGGCATTTGAAATCCCTACCATACATCCCTACCAACATTGAAATTCACAATGTTGGCCATTCTAACTGGGTTGAGATGAGATCGCAGAGTTG
Organism: Perognathus longimembris pacificus; assembly: GCF_023159225.1. Lineage (NCBI taxonomy): Eukaryota > Metazoa > Chordata > Mammalia > Rodentia > Heteromyidae > Perognathus > Perognathus longimembris. The sequence goes on along the minus strand of NC_063168.1, from coordinate 19,599,776 downwards.
TTTTGATTTGTATTTCTTAATGGGCAAGAATGATGAACATTTCATCATGTATTTCTTTACCATTCTTATCTTAGAAGTCTCTTCTTATTAGCTCCTTTGCCCACTTTGTGATTGGTTTATTAGCTTTGGTAGGAGTTCGGTTGAGCTCCTTGTGTATTTCGGATATTAGGCCTTTGTCTAATGTTGGTGAAAATCTCCTTGTCTTATTTCTTTATGTATCTTTTTTCTTGGTTAGATTCTGAGTTTTCCATAGGTAGAGAATCATGTCTTACCATTTTTATTTTCTAACCACATAATAAACACCTAAAAAGTGTGTGTACAATTGAATCTTTTTTCCTCAATCTGTATTCAGCTGTCAAAAGTATATACAGAACTACAGCTGCCTATCTTTTCTCTTCTATAGTTGTTCATTTGTTTCTGTTAGGGCAAAGCTCTTCTCAGCCTCCTTATAATCTTACCCCTGCAATATACTCATGATTTCCTTCCTTAACTGTTAACTATCCATTAATGGGTTCTGCTTCATGTGCTTAAATGGAAGTGGTTCTCTTTGGCCATTTGGTTTTCTGACTTCAGGCTAATTGAACAATATTCTGAACTCGTTGAATTAAGGGGAACTGTTCTATCATCCAAGGGAAGAATATAAAATCCATGCAGTGCGCTTATGTCAATTAGAGCGGGCTCTAGAAGTGTGTGTGTGGAGTAATACATGGCCTCTCCATGGCATAATATATGGCCTGCCAAGTAAGCTGTTACAAAGGCTAGGTACTATCTGCAGGATATCTCTGCTTCCTGATATCCTGCAGACATTTGTAAAGCATTTACATGGTTTTCTCAGTTCTGAGCACTTAAATAAACTCAGCTATCCTATAATAGTTTCTTCTCCTTTAAATAAATTTTTCTTAATCTTCCAGTAGTGTGTCTTTTCAACTTGTGATGTTATTGAGCTAATAACTTACCATCTTTGGAGAATCTTTTGTGATTTCCCAAGATTAGTACTTAGGAGATCGTACTTCTTAGAAACCAATATAGCTTCTCTTCTATCTCACTAGGAAAATCTGGACTAGATTTCCTTCATTAATTTTACAGATACATTTGAGGACCAATTACATAATTATGCAGAAGTATTGGCTAGTCTTTTTGTCAGTTTTTCTGAATTGGCAAAAAAATGGAATACTTACCTTAATGAAGAGACTTCCTTAGGAAGGCCATACTGAGCTCGCCATGTTTATAGCATAAAATTTGATGAGCCTTTCATTAATGTCACATAAGTGCTGACTCTGCAGTTGTACAATGTCAGGGGTAAGTACCTCCTTAAACATCCTAGGCACTGCACTTGCCTTAATTAGAGTGAGACCTGTTGCACTTAACATTTACCAAGAACAGCATATCCTCAGAGATACATTGAAATGGTAACTACTGACATTTATATGCCCTTTCAGTTTAAGTGTTCCTGCTTTGTTTGCCTTATAGATTATATTTCCTTTTTTTATAGAACTGTATTGCTGTTAATAAGAATTATCCTTGAATATTGCCAATGTGTGGATAACATCCCATCTGTTACTACTGACATGCTTACTCGTCTGTCAGATTTGTTAAAGGTGTGTATGACTTCACCCATTTATGGAAAAAATAGTTGGAGGATTCAACTCTAATACACTTTAAAGTTATCTTTAAGACATCAAGTTTGTGATGGTGTTTGTGGTTGCATCACAACGTGTTACTGGACAAAGAGCTGCTTCCTTTCCCCTCCATGTTTATAAGAGATTCCCCATTACACCCATAGAGTTGTTAATGACATTGGAGACAGGAGATGATTTGTTCGTTAGGTGCTGAACATGACTGAGGCCACTTAGGTCAAAAAACCTGGACTGTTTTCAAATGTGCATGGGAGGAATTCACTGAACTTTAGAAAATTCATCTCGCTAAGGTTAGAGATTTTCCTTACATCATTCTTTCAGAACCATCGATAGACAATGAGAATGTGGTGATAATTTTATCAGCCAACTCATATTAGCAGGTACTTTAAGTAACTAGTTTACAAGAAAGGCCTTAGTCTTTTCAAATCTCTGATCTGTTAATTGATATTGTTCTGAGTTTGACTTAGTCAAGAAAGTTTTTTATTCTTTTGAAAATAGGTTTTTTACAGTAAAAATGACAGAAACCTGAATTTTGTGAATACCAATTAAAGGTTACTTTCTAAGAATTGATTTTTAGAATTTCTTATTTTTTTTCCTACCTGATATAAATGTTAACATTGAGAGTACTCTTCCCTTTTTATTATTGTATAAAAAGATTCTAACCGTTTCCACTAGAAAACTAGGAGTAACAAGAAAGAGAAATTTATTATTAGGATAGTTATGACATTGTCATCATAGAAAAGATGATCTTTAATGAATTGTTGGGTTTTGTTTTTTCTTCTTCTTTTGTTAGTACTTCAACTCAAGAAGTTGCCAGTTAGTTCTTGGAGCTGGTGCACTGCAAGTTGTTGGACTAAAAACCATAACTACAAAAAATTTGGGTATGGATTCTTGCATTTGATGCACATGTGGAGGTATTAAAATGATGAACTATTTTGGGGTGAACAGTATTGGTATGTTGGAACATCCTCGTACTGATAATGCTTACAACTCAAGTCCATTGGGAAAGCAACAAGTTCATTACATTGTTTAGTATCAGAGTATTGTCTTGCAAGAAATGAAATATGTTGCCTTCTACCATGGTGCTTCATTTATGAACTTGAGCCTGTATAAAATTGACATCTTTTTACTTAATTTAATATGTAATTAAAATCAAAGAACAACTTTTTTTGTTTTTCCATTATATATCCACATCCTGAATCTTCAGCTCTTTCTTCGAGGTGTTTGCAGTTAATTGTGCACTACATTCCTGTGATCCGGGCTCATTTTGAAGCTCGCCTACCACCTAAGCAATATAACATGCTTAGGCATTTTGATCACATCACTAAGGTACTTTGTCACATATTTTCTATGGACATTCATACATTTAATATTGTTGAATTTTTTTGGATGTGTCTCAAAGACTTTAAAATTCTGCATTATTTCTCATTACAGGATTACCATGACCACATAGCTGAAATATCAGCCAAGCTAGTAGCGATAATGGATAGTTTATTTGACAAGCTGTTATCAAAGGTAATTGTGGAAGTCCTTAAGCTTTGCTTAAAGACATTATGACTTCATATTAGACAGATTCATATATATACATATATATGCTGTGATAAGAGAATCTAAATTTTCTATAAATATTTACTCATTGATAAAATTTTTAACAATTTTTTTTCAGGGAATTGTGGCCATCTGCTGTGACAAAGACCACCCATAGTGATCTTACCCGTAGTTGCCTAAAAAGTGCAATTCCTAGCGTTCAGGTTCCCCAAATAGTTGATCAACATTCTAGAAGGCTTGAAGTGAGAGGAGAGATGATTCCAAAGAAAATAGAAACTATACACAGAAATATTTTATGTTGACTGCATTCACAGATGTATACCTTCTTTAGAAACCAGCTTCAGTTTGAAAGCCCTCTGGTGGCAGAATTATAAGACAAAAATAGGGGAAAAATCAATATTTAAGACTGAGGTGTGCTACTTTGCCTTCTGGAATGATAATACAATTCGAGGTGCTCTTGTTATTTCCCTCCTTGATCCTTTTTTTTTTTTTGCCAGTCCTGAGGTTTGAACTCGGGGCCTACGTGCTATCCCTAAGCTTCTTTTGCTAAAGGATAGTGCTGTACCGCTTGAACCACAACTCTGCTTTTGGCTTTTTGTGTAGTTTATTGGAGATAAGAATCCCATGTCCTCTCCTATCTCACTGACTTTGGACATCAAGATTATAGCACCAGCTCCTGGCTAGATAATCATTTCTAGTTTGTCTCTTTGCTTTTCATTCCCAATAGGTCATTAAGTAAACTATTGTGCTTCCCTCCAAAAATTTAAGTATAATAGGAGGGTATCTTCAGAAAAATGTCACTTAATCAGTCACAAATCTTTTTGTCTTATCCCTCACTTTTTCCTTTTCCTGAGTTTTCCAATCTATGTCTTAAAGAGAAACTTGAATATTTAAAGGCTAAGTGTATACTTTTTGCCCAAGATCATATTTAGAACAACCTTACTAAGCAAGAGCTTTGGTGTACTTTTTTTTTCCTACTTGTATCCTTCAGATTCTGAAATAGCAGAAGAGCATACACTTGGGAATCATACAGGAACAAGAAGAACAGACACAGGAATCATACAGGAACAAGAAAAACAGACACTGGAATCATACAGAAAAACAAGAGCAGACACTGGAATCATACAGAAAAACAAGAGCAGACACAGGAATCATACAGGAGCAAGATAAAGTTGTGGCCATTCACACACATAGACATGTGCCCAATCCTGCAAAAATGACATAATACTGCATTTGTTTAATAGTTCTTAAGCTTTAGTCACAGGAGCCTATTACATTCTTAAAAATAATTGAGGACCAAAGAGCTTTTAATGCAGTTTGTAACCTACCCATAAACATGCTAAAAATTAAAACTAAGGGATTTAAAAAGACAAAAATGGACAAGCACACTTTCTGTTAGCGTTCAGAATGACAATACCATTGTCACATTTCATCCTGAAAATCATTCATGAGAAAATCAGAGTAAAAACTAATAAATATTCAGGCACTAGTGGTTCACACCAGTAATCCTAGGAGGGTGAGATTGAGGATCTTGGTTTGAAATCAGTCTGGGCCGGAAAGTCTATGAGACTCTTAACTCCAGTCAACCACCAAAAAAGCAGGAAGTAGAACTGTGTGTCATGTGATAAAACACTACTTACTACCCTTGAGCAAAAAAATCTCAGGGGGGCTGGGGATATAGCCTAGTGGCAAGAGTGCCTGCCTCGGATACAGGAGGCCCTAGGTTTGATTCCCCAGCACCACATATACAGAAAACGGCCAGAAGCGGCGCTGTGGCTCAAGTGGCGGAGTGCTAGCCTTGAGCGGGAAGAAGCCAGGGACAGTGCTCAGGCCCGGAGTCCAAGGCCCAGGACTGGCCAAAAAAAAAAAAAAAAAAAAAAATCTCAGGGACAGTATCCAGGTCCCAGGACCAATACAAGATATTCTAAAAAAAGATAAATAACATCTTAGTATTATTATGTAAATTGTTTTTACTTTCTGGCTTCTTTGAAAGGCTCTGTGGCTCCCACAAATCCCCAGGTCACAATTTGAGAACCAGTGCTATTGTTGATAACAGATAATAGTGTGTGTCACAGATACATGCAAACATACTTTACTACTTTAGTAGTTACTACTTCCTTGTGGAGGAAAATTACAACTTGTCTTTCTTCATGGGTGTTAAGTATAAGTTAAACTTAAAAAACAATTCTATTCTTCTAGTTTTCTTCTTAAAAATAAGGTATTCCTTTATAGAATAAAAAGTCATTAATGCATATCTGCCTTCAAGAAGTTCACTATCTAACAAGGCAGAGGGCTGTAGACTATCAAAATAAAATAAAGTAAATGCTAAGCAACGGAATTAGTAATGTTTCCAGATCAGTGACCAGTGTTGTTTTAGGGGAGAAGGTGTCTGCCTGGCCCTTGAGTCTTTAGTTTATGATGTCACAAAAATGAGTTTGAGGACAGATTATGAGAGAGACCTAGAAGGTTTTTTAGTATAGCAAAGCCAAAGGTAAGGTAGAAAGATAGTATACAACCCAGACATGGGTATAGGCACATTTGATACCAGGTACAAGGAAGGAGTGCTGTAACATTCCAGGCATTTATGATGAAAAAGTAGCTTAGGATCTTGGCTCAAATTTACCTTAGGATGACTCTTATCTGGTACATTTAATCACCATTTTTTAAAATTAATTGGGGCCAGAGATTTCAAGGTTCATCTGCTTATTAAATTTGAGTTGTTGATGTTTCAGCATCTCTTTAAGCAAAAGGTGGATATTGCCACACACTCCCTTTAAGACTGGTATCCATTCTTAAGATAAGCTTTCTCCTCCTCCTCCTCGTCCTCCTCCTCCTTTTCTTCCTCCTTCTCCTCCCCTTCTTTCTTCATTTTTTTTTCTTGCTTGTCCTGGAGCTTGAACTCAAGGCCTGGGCACTGTCCCAGAGCTGCTTTTTACTCAAGGCTAGTTAGTGCTCTACCAATTGAACCACAGCACGACTTCCAGCATTTTCTGAGTCGTTTTTTGAAGATAAGAGTCTCACAGAATTTTCTGCCTGAGTTGGCTTTGAACCATGTTCTTCAAATCTCAGCCTCCTGATTAGCTAGGGTTATAGGCATAAGCCACCAGCACCTGGCAAGATAAGTTTTTTTCTTTTAAACATGTTTTGTGCTGAGAGGAGTCACTTTTCCAAATGTCTTCTGTTCCCCATCCCTAGTATAAGGTTTTTCTTAAGATCTCTTTGCTTACTCCCCAGATCACACTAATTATTTTGGATAAGCACTCAATGTCAGAGAGAGAGAACTGTTCTTTTTTCTTAATAATAAACATTGCAGCTTATGAAGGCGTGTAAGGCTTACAGCAAACAAAATAGTTCTTACATGTTTTTGATCAAACTATTCATTAACATAATCTTTGCTTTGAATGCCTGGCTACTGTTTTGTATCCTTCATTTTCTTACTAATATCTAGATTAGTCAAAATATAAGGCAGGTATTTGTTAAGGTAATAAAATTATTAAAGACCTTACATAAATATTTCTCTACTGAGGCCATTTAGCGCCCACCTTCCCCTCCCCACAGTCCAGATAAATTCAGTTTCAAGTGGAATGCCTAGTAAATGTAGGTCTTAAATACAAAAAAGCAAGTCCAGGACAGGAGATTAAAAAAGCATGAGGCTGAATAAAAATGTTCAAAGAAAAGAGGATAATAAGCAAGATGTGATGAAGAAATCTTGCTTGCACTTAGGTAACTGGAGGCTGAAGACAAAGTCAAGAGGGAAAGAGCTAGGAAAATGTGTGCGTGAGATGCTTGAAAGGGAGGGCATGGAAGTGCTAAGCCACAGTGAGGGAATGGAGCTGGGAAAGTTTTACTGAATACAGAAGTTACAATGTCTTTACTGATTTTTTCTCAGAGAGAAATTATTTCAAAGGAGTTTGGGTGGTGGCAGGAACCAAAATTTAAGGGTCAGGGTTTCTTTTTTTTTTTTTTTTTTGGAGGGGGGGATAATTAGTCCTTTAGTACTGCCAAAACAATGACTAGGTGACATAAAACAATGTTATTTCATAGTTCCAGATACTAATAATTCCTAAATCAGGTGCCAGCCAGGGTATTCTGTCTCTGAAGGTTCTAGGGAAGAGCCAAGAGCTCTTCTGTCTTTGCCCTTTATAACTTCTAGTTGCTGTCACTCCTTGGCATTCCTTGGCTTGAAGCTATATCACACCAGTATTCGCCTGTCTTCATATGATTGTCTTCCCTGTGTCTCTGTTTCTGAATTTCCCTCTTCCTTTCATGAATTTAGTGTATGACCTCATAAAGTACCAGCTAGACATGAGTTTTTGGAGAGGCATTATTTAACCCAGTTTAGAGGAGTACTTAAGAATAGTTACCATTGCAATGATATTTCATACCTAGTAGGATGACTTAGAAAAGACAATAAAAAGTTTTGATGAGAAGATGGAGAAATTGGAGCTTTCATACTTTGCTAGTGATAATGTAAAACTAGAGAATAGTTTGATGTTTTTTCACAAAGTTAAAAGACTGACGTATGATACAATTACCCATTAGATACATTCCTAAGAGAGGTGAAAATATTTTTTCACCTAAATCTCTACACAAATGTTCAAAGCAACATTATCCATAATAGCAACCTACAAAAAAAACCAAAACCAAACCCAGATGCATATCAGTTGATCAATGAATGGACAAAATTGGTCCATACTATCTAGTCACAAAAAATATTACAACAATGAGTATAAACTGTGAGCTAAGACACAACATTCAACTTATTGTAATTCCATCTATATGAAATAACTTAAAATTTAAAAAGGTAGAATTAGAGGCCAGCACTCAGTTTTAATATTGGAAGCAGCCTTTGTTCTCAGCCACAATCTACTTCCGCAGAGTAAATTAAGTTATTGTTCTTCGGATTTGTGATTAGCACAGATCGCAGTTAATATAAGCTTAGCCCCTATGCCAGAGTTGGATACGTTTAGGGGCAGAAAATATGCTTTAGGAAATACTGAATTCAGTGTACAGTGCAGAGGACTAAACATAATTTTCATTATTTTTCCTTGTCAGTATGAGGTGAAAGCTCCTGTTCCTTCTGCCTGCTTCAGGAATATTTGTAAGCAAATGGCAAAAATGCATGAAGCTATATTTGATCTTCTTCCAGAAGAACAAACACAGGTATTCCCAAAATGACTTTTGTACATATGACATGTTATATCCATGAAAATTGGGATTTTTTTTAACATGTGTTCAGCATAATTAAGCTTAATTCAAATTCTAATATGATTGTTACCATTTCAAAATGCCTTTGTTGTGCAGTAATTGTAAAAGTAAAAGATAAGTTACTGTGATTATCTAAAATGAATATGGAAGAAATTGGTAGAGTTAATAAGATTAATACACATAATTAAGGCAATCTGTTTTTATCATATTTGCTAGGTCACTGTAATTATTTAGAAAGATTTTAAACTTTGGGATTTTTGCTATCCAGACAAGTTTTCATTGGTTTGTTTCTAAAATTGGTTGAGTGAATAGAAATGGTATTTGGGGGGCAGTAACTCTCTTAGTATCTCTTGCCGACCCTTACTCCTCTGGTCTCCTTTCTTATGCCACTTCACGCTTCCATTCGATTCTAGATATTAAAATTTTTCTTCATTTAATCATATTAACTTTATGATTAAATATCATCTAGCTCCCTGAGGTTTGCTTGCTGAGGCCTGAAGGAAATGGTAAAATAGAGAGGACCTCCAAAGATCTCTTTATCCTTCTTATTTCCTCCTAGCCTACCCATCCTTTTCATTGTACATGTAAGATCCCTCACCTTTGACATTATGACTTAGATTTGCCATGTGAGTTCTAATTTGAATGATAGCTAGCTCATGGAACTGGACATATAGGTACTCTGCTTTTATCTGTAGCATATAAAGAATACTCTCACCAAAGCTGTGAAAGTTATGGGCCTTTTTCATTATTGCTACTTGAATACCAGTAATTATTAAAACATGATACACAATTATACACACATACTTTTTTCCCATAGAAAATGTGAGCCAAATCATTTCCATAGATTAACTGCATACAATTTTAGGCTAGATAGTTCTCAAATAATTATTAGGCTATTGATTAAAATATGCTCGAAGGGACAGTTAAGATACTTTGAAATGATTTCACTAGTTCAAAGTATAAGAGCAACTTTTCCTTTATTACTATCTTTATTTTCCTCCATCAAATTCCTAGTTACTGTAAACTTTCCACTACTTTGTGTTCTTTTTATCATCATGGTTGATCCCACTTAACATATCCACAGGGATTCCTCCAGTGTATAAAGAGGCAGTCTTACTACCCAAAGCACTGCTGAGAGGGAGGAAAGCTTTTGTCAACTAAGGAAAAAAAATGAAATAGTGAAATAACATTTAAATGCTTTCAGAAGAACATTTTCTTTTAAATATGTCAGAGGAAGGAAGAGTTAAAACATACCTTGTTGATATAATACTGTAACTCATATAATTGTCTTTTATTTCAGGAGAGCATTAAGAAACTTAGTTTTCTTTCTTTTCCAGATGTTATTTTTAAGAATTAACGCAAGTTACAAACTCCACTTGAAAAAGCAATTATCTCACTTAAATGTGATAAATGATGGAGGACCTCAAAATGGGTATGATTTTTAACATATACTTTTTACCACATACATATTGAATTGTTCTTATTGGCTTTTATTCTTTATGTTCTTTTTTGCTGTAGTCATACTGGGAACAAAAATTCTAAAATCAATAACCTTTTGCTTTCTTTTCTCTTGTGGAAATTTCTATCTTTCCCTCTGAATTACTGTTTACATTAAAGTGCTTTGTGAGTGGCCAGTTCCTTGCCTGACGTATCTACTTACTTGAGGCAATGTGGGTCAGTACTATCTCCTTAGTTATCTAGTCAGCTTCCCATAGCCAAGCAGAACTCAGAGTTGTACTTAGTAGCTCTATGAATATATTAAAGTTACTTCTGTGCCTCATTTATAAAATGACAAGAAAATCTGTCATACTTATTTCATATGGTTATGAAAAATTGTGTAATAAACTATTGTTGTGTGCCATAATAAAGAAAAAAATAGAATCATAAAGCACGGGCCAACCCCTAGTTCCAACCACTACATATAATTGTATTTATATTATAATGTGTAAATTATATGTAAAGTTGGAAAATCACTTATGTTCTCTAAACCTTAATATTTGTATAGTTTTAAAAATAAGGCCAGGTATAGTGGCACATGCTTGTAATCCCAGTACTTGAGAATTTGGGGCAGGAGGATACATAGTGATACCATCTCCAAGAAGGGGGCTGATAAACTTCTCTCACAGTATTTTTATAAAGAGAAGTATAGATAAAAAAATATGGAGCTGTGAATATAGCTGTGGTAGAGTGCTTACTTAGCATGCGTAAGACCTTCAGTTCAGTCCCTTAGCAATAGCAAAAAATAGGAAAAATAGGGAGAAGACACAGAACACCTATAATTTATTCTTTAGTATGACTTCCTTGATGTGTTTTCTGTCTCATAGAATTTTTTTTTTTTTTGCCAGTTCTGGCTTGAATTCAGGGCCTGGGCACTGTCCCTGAGCTTTTGCTTAAGGCTAGCACTCTAGTACTTGAGCCACATTGCAACTTCCAGCTTTTTCTGTATATGTGGCACTGAGGAATTGAACCCAGGGCTTCATGCATGCTAGGCAAGCGCTCTACCACTAAGCCACATTCCCAACCCGTGTCTTGTAGATTTTTTTTGATTACTTATTTATTGTTATAGTGATGTACAGAGGGGTTACAGTTTCATATGTAAGGCAGGCAGTGGGTACATTTCTTGTACAATTTGTTATCTCCTTCCCCCTCCACCTCCCCCTATTTTAAGAATAACATTTTGTCACCTTAATTGTTAAAGGAATTTTAAGCTTACATTTCAAAATTATAGGAACAAATAAAAGATGTATTTCAAGGTGAGAAGTTGGTTCTGTCATTTAAAAAGAAGTTTACTAAATTACTTTGTAAAAGTGTTTGGAAGCTCAGCCTGTTTGCGAAACTAAATGTAGGAGTTTTAGGCAAGAGTATGATGCTCTCCCTTGGCTATTGCCTCATTCTTCATTTTTCTTTTAAAGAATTGTTTGCAAAATTTTCATGAGCCACAGAAAAGTTAAGAGTATAACAAGTGCTTGATTACTTGTCACCTGTATTTGGAAATTGTTAAACTGGTACTACATTCTCTTCATTCTTTCATTTCTCCACAAGCACAATCCTTTTGTCAACCATTAAAAAACAAACAAACAAACTGGGTACCCACGGCTTATGCCTATAAATCTCCCAACTCGGGAGTTATGAGACTCAAGGTTTGAAGCCAGTCAGCACACATAAGTGAGCTCTTCAATAAAAAGCTGAAAAAAACCTCTTCTTTCCAGCAAAAGGCTGGAAGTGGAGATGTGGCAGAGTGGAGGCATGGTAGAGCGCCAGCCAGAAATGAAACAGCCAAGCAAGAGCAGGACCAGATTTAAGCCTCAATACCAGCATGTGCGGGTGCGTGCACACACCCACACATGCGTGCACACACGCACACGACTTAACAACTACTTTGCACACATCTCTAAATAGTAAGTAAATAATTAAATAACTGTAAGACTTTGTAAGATAATCAGTGTTAATTTATTAGCCAGATATTTTCTGTTTTCACTCCTGGACACAGAATTCAGGGCTTTCCTAGTTTGGAGTAGGTGAGTGTTCTACAGTTAAACTCAGATATTTTTAAAAAGAACACCAGACTGTATTTCCCACTTGATGTTAAGAGATATAAGTGGTATATATTTTAGCTGCTTTTGTACCTTCTTTTGAAAAGAAATACCATAGTAAGAATTTAGAGTTTCTTGATGCTATGACCTAAAGAGGCAATGCTTAAAAAGCTAATATTTTTAAGCCCTCCCCCCAATTTTTATGGATAGGTTGGTCCATTGTTCTCAGGCCAGTAGTTTGATGCATCTAAAGGAAATTTTGTTTCTGAAATCACTATTAAAATGTGCTTTTTCTTCTTGTGCACTTTCAGTTCTGGGGCTTGAACTCGGGGCCTGGGCGATCCTGAATTTTGATCATGACTAGCTCTCTACCACTTAAGCCACAGCTCCACTTGTGGCTTTTTTTGTTGTTGGTTAGTTGGCAATGAGTCTCAAAGTCTTTTTCATCCAGGCTGGCTTCATGATCCTCAGATCTTAGTCTCCTGAGTAGCTGGATTTATAGGCATTTGAAACCAGCTCCCAGCAAATGATCCATTTTAGCATGAACAATCAGTGGTATAACTAGGGCATTTACAGTACCACACCTCTAATTCCAAAGTGTTTCCACTCCAAAGAAAATTCCCCCTCCCCATTGGGCACTTCCCCCTCCTCTTCCTCTTCTCCTGCTATGTACTTTTTGATGTAATTTTCTTTTTCCCTACGATATTTTTCAAATACAAACAGACACTTATAGAAAAGATAGAACATTTGTGTTCCTGTACCTAGAATTGGTCATTATCACCATTTGCTATGTTTACTTAAAATATCTGTCATTATTAAAATTAATATTATACTTGAGGCTGAATACATCTTGGTCCCCCATTTCTAGTCTTCATTCCTAGTGCTTAGGTAGCATTTCTACTAAGTTTGACCTATATACTTTCAGTTATCCTCATTTATTGTCTCTTATGAAAACTATGTAGATCTGTTTAGTAAATTAGCTGTACAGCAAGTATACTGAACAGATATTTTATTTTAAAGAAATTCAGCATTGTTGCTGATTTCTGTTGGTATGGAAATACAATCAGCCGTATAGAGGGCTGATTCCATGTCTACAGATTTAATCCATCAGAGATGGAAAGTAAGAAAAGAAAGATGTCGATACTGAAAATGTACTGATTCTGTAGTCATCACTCCTAAACAGTGTGCATTACAACTGGTTCTGTAAGTAGCATTTACAGTGTATAAGGTATAATAAATCATCTAGAAGATTTTAAATAAATATCAAGTATGCATAGGTTACAGATACACCATTTTATAAGAGACTTTAGCAACCATGAATTTTAGTATCCGAGGAAGGTTCTAGAACAAGGACACCAAAGGATGATTATAGTCCATTCTTTATTGCTATAGAGTCAACCATATTTAAATATTTTATTTCCCCAAGTGATTTCTGGGTCATTCTTTTGCATTGCAACCGTGCCATAACTTGTTACACATATCCAATTGTGCGTCTGTTTCTTTAGTGTATACCCACAAATGGATCAGAGCACATACACATTTCACTGTGAGAATTTGTTTCCCCCATTCTTACCAACGTTTGCTGTTAGATCATCTTATTTCGTTTTTCTAATGTTTATCATCCCTTCAGTGTCTGGTCATTCAGCTATGCTCATCTGTGACTTTCTAGATCTTTCCCATTTCTCCCCCTCCCCCTTTTTTTCATCATCTTGAGTTTGGGTTATGCCATATGCTCTCCTTTGTTTTATCAGCTATTAATCTGTTTCTGTCTGCTTGTATGTTCTGATATAGAAGATTCAACTTTGATATAAAATTCCTATAATTGTATTTGTGCTTATTAACATAGTTTCAAGGCATTTTTGGTTTTTGGCCTCAAATTCACAATCCTTCCTTTAGCATATGTGTTGAGACTGTAGGTGTGTGTACCACCACACTAGCAGTGTGCTTTTTTAAAAAAGTCTCTAACAAGCCTTTACTTTTCAAAATGTTTTTTGAACCATAGAATATACCTTCATTGGAAAAAAGTGAGACTAGGTGAACAAAGTAGTATCAATAAGTCAGCATTTATGACATTTTAAAAATAAGGCTTCATTTTCTTGTTTTAAGGAGTCAAAGGAAAGGCTAAACTGTTCCTGCTGAAATCGTTGAATGTCCAAAAGAAGTTTCTTTCAGGCTTAGGCAGTAGTTTGGAGATGCAGAAAATTAAGCAGAGGTATAGTCCTTTTTCGTTAGTACCAGAATCAAGAGTTTTGGTATTTTTTGTATTTGTGGTTTCTATTTTTTTTGGTAGTGCTAGCACTTGAATCCAAGCCCTCTCAAGTAGGCAAGTGCTCTGCCTCTAAACTACAGCCTAGCCCTTACTCTCTGCACGTCAAGTAGAACTTAAACTATACGACTCAGCTTTCACTTAACTCCATAGATGGTGTTCATGAAACTTTGGCCTTCCTTTTCCTTGAGTTTATTTACTACGTTAGTCACACACCTATACTCTATGCACAACCAATCAAAAATATTTTGTTCTCTGTACTTTAGTACATTCAATTTTAAGAGAAATCTGATTTTATTGGGTGGAATTTGTCATGGATCTGCCTGTAACATGCATTGGTATTCTATTCTTGAACATTTATTGCTGAAGTAGAACATTAAGCAGTTAAATGCATGATAGCAGGAATCCACAGAGAGAAATATTAGAGAGAAATATATCGGCATTAGTCCCTAGGAATTTTGAAATTTAAATAACATTCTAGGAACTAGAATAGGAATTTGACTGTGAGCATTACTCCTTTAATTATCCAAATAAAAAGTATGAGATTTAAAAATAACTTCTTCTCCAATGTTTAGGTTGGTCACAGCAGATGTAGCTTTTTACACTGGAAATCTTCAAGCCTTAAAAGGCCTTAAAGATTTGGACCTAAATATGGCTGAGATCTGGGAACAGAAGAGATGATGATATACTACAAAACTGGGCAGCTCATCTGACCATGGGATGTGTGTTTCTGAAGAAAATCTGGATTCCTGTGTTTCAAGAATGGAACCTGGAACCCAAGTGAACTGAGGTGTGGGAAAGGGAAAAGGAAAGTATCAGTGTTGGGAAACTGGATTCCGTGGGATCTACAAAGAATGCCATTTGTACATCCTTCAGTGAGGAGTAACTGATCAGGTGTCTATAACATTTTTCATTCTCTCTGGAAACAGACTCAGGTTTCTTTGGACCAAATCCAAAAGAACACATAGCTGTAACACAGCTGTAGTTGACTAGAATGCTCTGTATACTTTATATTAAAAAAATGCTTTGCATTTCTTCCAGTGCAATGAAATTCATATGGTGTCCCACCTTATTTAATGATGGTACAATTTAAAATATTAAAATCTTAGTCAACTTCTGTTGAAAGTTTTCTCTATAAAAAGCTGTTTGAAAAATTATTTTTTTACGGATCTTTCTATAAAAATAAACATCTTTTGATTGCTTGGATTTAGGAATTCAATTTTTGTTTTAGTGACCAATGTCAGGTTCCAGGCTTTCTGTGTTGAATATTTAATCTTTCTACTACCACTATATGTCAATCTGGGTAGAGCCTCAAACAGTTTAAATACATTAAGGCTGATTTTAAGTAATAATTAAAAATACAATATTTGCATTTATTTATGCAACTACTAATTTAAATACTTTTCAGAAGTGGTATACAAAGGATTACAATTTAATAGCTGTATTTTTATAAAAGTACATATGAAGGGTTTGGGATTTTTGGTTTGCTTTTTCTTGCCGAGGTAAGAATATGTTTTCATCTAATATACTTGCTTAAGAGTTCTCATTCATACATTTAGCTAACACATGAAATATGGCCCTCTAGATTCGTATTTATAAGTTATTTTCAATGTGTATATGAACAAAGACCAGGGAGAAATACAACTTTTGAAATATAGGCTGCTGTGTTGGGGCCAGAAATCTAAAGTGATAAGTTCTTTAAAGATCTTTATAATACCTGACCTTCAAAATTAGAATCAACAATATTCTACAAATGGAAGTGCCTGCGCCTCACCTTACACCAAGACTCCTGCCTAATCCTGTCAGAGTGCCTAATCTTGTGATTATATACAATGAAATAGTCTTACTTTGTGCTCTTTGGTTTCTCAAAAGGAAAGCTTGTTTTCTTTCCTTTATCATTACTGAGGTATGTCGTTGGTTCTTAAACTGTCTAATAAAGCTGTAAAAATTACCAAACTTTAAAAGACAACTTTTTTTAATGGTTTAGTATACAGTGAATTTTAAACAAGCAATCTACTCAAAGCACATGTGGAAGAACTAGGAAGTCCAGCTTCATTCTTAGAGAAAAGGCATTCAGTGAACTACCAAAAGGTCTGATTCAGAATGTTACTACAGCACACATTTCAGTGGTAACAAGCTTCAAGAAGTAGAGCCTTTAAAGAGCACTTCCAGTGAAGTTATACTCTTACCACAGTATATAGAGCACAAGGCTGGGAAAGAAATGCCCTACCTTTCTCTGCCCGCCTCAACCCTTCAGCCAGAAAAGAAACACCACTTGTTTTTAATCAATAGTCTGTGGAAAGTATGGTGGGCACCCCAGCTTTAGAACTCAGTGAAAAGTACTAATAAGTACCTTCAAATGCAACTGCTATGGAAATAATGTTGGGTTTGAAATTCTTAGAAATGCAAAAAAGAAAAAGCCTTGCTGAATACCAGTCAGCTACTGAGTACCTAAATACAGTAACAGTTAACCTATACATAACTGCCTCGCAAGAGTAAGCCATTTTATTTTGCCATTTCATAAAATTAGCATTAAAAAGTACAAGTATACACGTGTATTGCTTCACTGCTTTATTTTTTAAATCACTGGCAATTCAAAGTGAGCATCAGTGAGACTTCCACTAAAAGATATTTCAGTAGAGCTGATCAGTTTTAGGATTAAATAATATTGCACTTTAAGATGAACTATCAGCAAGTTTCTTGTCAAAGTATTGCTCCGTTTGTGTTTTCCTTAGACTAGAAGCATACTGCAGAAAACTACTTTAAAAACCAACCCTGCAGGATGCAATGAGGAGGTAAAGTACCTGCCTATTTAGAATCATAGAGGACATACATACATATCATTGTAAGAAACTAGCCCATAATAAAGTATAAAGTGTACACACAGAATTTTTTCATTTTAGTGGTCCAAAATACGAAGATTTCCAGACACAATCTTGTTCTCTAATACTGCTCCAGGTGGGATGTCAATTCTGTCACCATGATTTGCAATGATGATAACTGTTCCCTAAGTAACAGGGAAGACAAAAAATCAAAAGTGTACTTGCAACTGCAACTAAAATGCAATTATGATTTTGTGCAATTCCTTTAATAGATGCACATAAAGTATAAACAAAATTAAATATGAAAAGCAAATATATTAAGGCAAATATGGTAATATGTCCTGTCAGTCCTGGCAGTACCTTGTCTCCTTATCAGAGGTATAACAAGAATGAGAAGTAGACCTAGGGCCATTTGCAGGCCTGTCCTTTTTTGTAAGACCTCCAAGATCACCCAATCTTAAGTGTGCTTGGTTTAGTTTAAACATACAGGGTTCTGTCGATTTTTTTTTTTTTTAGAGACAGTTTAGTGGTAATTTTTCATGTTTTGATTAGGCTGATAAGCATTAAAATTGAATAAATCCCTCCCCCATCTTTGTATAAGCAAGTGAATACATTTCCCCGAGATCTTTGCTTAAGCAAATAACTTCAAGAAGAAATAAAAATGAATATAAATGAATATATTCCTACTTTCAAATAGCTAAATCTATTTTAAAAACTGTCACATTTCAATAGCATAGTAGTTTGAATATTAGTTTGCTTTTCAGTATGAATGCTATTTTCCACAAAAATTCCTAAATAATTGTTTACATTTAGGTTATACATCTTGATATTACTATTACATATTGTGGTAACTTATTTCATGTATGTATCCACTCATTTAAAAATGTATCTCAAACACCTGGCTCACACTGAGGACTATTCTTTATCATTTTAGGACTAGAAAGTGAAACATGTTTTATAAAAATGTGATTTACATCTTAACATTATACCTTTAGTGAAACATTTTTGCCAAATGTCACATCTCCTGAAACTGTGAGATGATCCAATTCAAGCATATCTGGTATGCTTTCAAATCTTCTTAGATAATCTTGAACCTTTAAGAAGAAACATAATTGTTTAAAAAATGCATCCATAGAAAAATATTAAGATAGTTTAGCTCGTGTAAAAAACATTTATGGCCAAGCTCAGGTTTTCTATGGGAAGAGCCTATTTATTAAGCACTCAGTATATTCAAAATCCATGCCAATGAGGAAAGGTGATTTGGACAATATCTTTACAATCAAGCAATTTGCAATGCAGTTGCAGATCAGATGTTTTGTTAAAACACACAGCTATCATGCTACAAACCAGGTCAGTGGTTCATATAGTTGGAAAAAGAGGGAGAAACCTCATCATGGTTTGAATCTGGTTAGACTAGTTTTAAAGGATGGGTAGTCAGAAGTACGGTATATTTCAGGAAAAGTATTATTACCCGGAATAAATTTACTACTTTGCCTTTTGCTTAGATTTATAAAGCACAAGAGTTGTCATTAATGACCTTGATTATTTTGTTGAGAAACTAGAAAAAATCAAACTTCAATTGGCTTTGACTTTTACTATACATTCCATTGGAGCTGGACTGTTTTCTACTCCAATTTACAGCCAACCTCTGTACTCCACTGTTTGCTAGATTTCTTCTTATGGCCTCTTCAAGTATATTGTTCCTGGGAATCTCTCTCTTGAATGTTTTTCCCCTCTCATAACTTTATCAGTTCCTATCAACATATACAAAGTTTCTCCCATATTTAAAACCAAAGAAAGCCCTTAAGTCTTAGATCACTTTCTACCTATGGCCTAATTTCAAGGCAGAACTCTTGACTAAGTTGTCTACTCTCCTATCTCTAACTCATCTTCTCCCATTCTCAACTTCAATCTAGTTGTATTCCCACACCTCCATGTGGATGAACCCAATGGTGAATTCTCATCTTTCTTGAATCAGCAGCAGCATTTGATGCATGATCCTTTTCTTTTTCTTTTTTAATTTTTTAATTCTTTTTTTTTTAGCTATGTAGCCCAAGCTGACCTTGAAGTCAAAATCCTCCTGCCTGCACCTCCCTAGTACTGGGATTACAGGGGTGATGCATGATCTTTTATCGCTCCCTCCCTCCTCCCCTCCCCCAGTACTGGGGCTTGAACTCAGGCCTCATGCTCTTGCTCAGCTTTTATTTCTCCTCACAGATGGCACCCTACCACTTGAGTCTAATTTTTTGCTGATTAACTGAAGTTTTGCACATTTTTCTGCCTGAGCTGGTGTCAAACCACAATCTTTAGACCTCACTGTCCTGAGTGGCTAAATTTGTAGGAATGAGCCACCAGTGCCTGAATTTTTTATTCTTGGAATAAGTGTTTCATCGAGATACACATTCATAGTTTTGCTCTTCAATTTGTCATCCGCAGTCCATACTAACCCATATCTGGCACTCCAATAGATTGGGAGGGCATAGTAGGATCTTGTAGGACAACCACTAATACTCATGTCACACCATTCTTGCAATATTTTATGTGATGAAGTTTTGGGGATTCTACCAATTATACTGGTTATGACTCCTGCCTGGGAGGTTTTGTACTGTAGGTATCTGCAACGCACACTCCCTCCACTCACACATGTACTGTCTTTCCTTGCTTTTCTCCAGAGATTTTTTTTTACTTCTTATGTTGTATGTTTGATGTATTTTGCTTAGATTATTATCTTCTCTCAGTTTCATAAAGACATGTTGCCAGGTGCTGGTGGCTCATATCTGTAATCCTAACTGCTCAGAAAATTGAGATTAGAGAATCGTGGTTTGAAGCCATCTGGAGCAGAAAAGCCTGGGAGACTTATTTGCAATTAGCCAGCAAAAAGCCAGAAGTGGAGGTGTGTCTAAAGTGGTAGAGCTCCTGCTAATTAAGCAGCCTGAGTAACAGGCTCTAAATTCAAACTCTAGTACTGGCATAGAAAAGAAAATAAGGTCTATCTTTATCTTCTATAGTTAATTCCTTTAAATGATACCAAAAGATGGAGAAATCCATCAGGTCAGTAGTGGGGACTAAATCCCTCATCCACAAGCACATGTTACAATTAACCTTTATAGCTACGTACCTTTGTAAAAGAACTGCCTAATTTAACCAAGGGCACTGTAGGAAATTCCCGCTTTTCACTCATCGTCAGAGATCCTGCATTAAGGCTGTAGAGGTTTGACATCACAAGCAAGAGATCTGAAGTGGTCTTGACGGGCAGAAAACGGCTCCTGGGGACATTAATACCTAAAGAATTCTCAAAACTTTTAATTGCAGCTCCAACTGCAGTTTCTAACTGAATGACATTTAGGCCTCCATCCAAAGTCTGTAGAAGAAAAAGGAACAGCAAAATCAGGCAAAACACAGGTTTTAGGTACCTACAACTCATAGCTTAATGTGTGCTAATTAATATTTGGTTAGTTGTTTCAGGGAACCATTGAAGGAAGTACACTAATAATGAGTAAGAGCTAAGTTCTTCATCATATGTGATCTTTTTTCAGCCTCTTTGGTTCAGTATTATTTTTACAATAAAGAACTGAAGGTTAGAAGAGTAACTATGAGGTAGGAGACCCTCTGCTTTTAGCTCAGGGCTGTCATCATTACCACAGCCTAGAGACAGACAAGGTGCACATTACGGGGATGAGTAGGGCAGGAACTAGAGAGTGACTGATGGGACAGATAGGCCAGAGTGGGTGGGCAGTATTATGATCTTCGGGAAACCAGCTGGATGCAACCTTGCCTTACCTTTGGATTCACAATGATTTCCATGTCAATGGCATTCTGTTCTTGCAGTCTTTTAACTGCTGCAAGAGAAATCCATAGGTTGTTTGTGTTAAATATTTTAAATTTTGATACTGACTTGAACTCATCAACATGTGCTTTTGGCACTTGAGCAATTTCCACCAGTCTCAGTTTGCCTTCATACTGAGTAAGTGTTCCACCCTAAAAAGGAAGAAGAGAGTGAATGCTTCTACAACTTTGTAAATCACAACCATACCACACTGCTTGTAAATTTCATACAATTTTTTTTTGCCAGTCCTGGGCCTTGGACTCAGGGCCTGAGCACTGTCCCCTGGCTTCTTTTTTTTTTTTTTTTTTGCTCAAGGCTAGCACTCTGCCACTTGAGCCACAGCGCCCCTTCTGGCCATTTTCTATATACGTGGTGCTATGGAACCGAACCTAGGACTTCATGTATGGGAGGCAAGCTCTCTTGCCACTAGGCCATATCCCCAGCCCCAATTTCATAGAATTTTACAGACAATTCCCCCTCACGCCCCACACACACACCCAGTCCCAGGGCTTGAACTCAGGGCCTGAGCACTGTCCCTGTCTTTTTGCTCAAGGCTAACACTCTACCTCTTGAGCCACAGCGCCACTTCTGGCTTTTTCTGTATATGTGGTACTGAGGAATCGAACCCAGGGCTTCATGTATGCTAGGCAAGCACTCTACCACTAGGCCACATTCCCAGCCCCAATAATATAGCCTTTTTTTTTTTTTTTTTGGTACTGGGATCGAACCCAGGACGTTGCACTTGCGAGGCAAGCACTTTGCCACTGAGCTACATCCCAGCCCAATATAGTCTTATAGTATACTAAGCATCACATTTGAAAGTACAAAGAAAATTCCTCCAGTGGTCATTTTATAATACACATCCACTGTCTTAGTCCATAATCAAAGCCCTAAAAGCACATCAGAGGCTTCAGTTTCCTAGGGTCTGCTATAGGAACAGCTAGGCCTCTTATTCCTAAATCACTGCTCATCACCAAACATCTAGTCCTGCCACCTCAGGCCCTGTCTTAACTGGTTCTAGGGTGAGAAGAAAGAGAGACAAATGCAATAGTGGCTAAGAAGTGGCCTCTGTTCTTGCAGTCACTAGGCCACGCCAGTATGGATAGAGAGGAACATTAATAAACACACTGCTCAATTCCCTTACTTGTTTGGGTAAGAAGTAACATTTTACATGTTATTTCATCAAAGGTCAAATGTCACCAATAAAGTCAGGTTATACAAATTTGTCCTTTGCACCACAATTACTTTCGCAAGTACTACAAAGCTATTAGAGAGACAAGACAAACCCACAGTCTTAGAAAATTCTGCTTTCATTAAAAGAACAATTAAAAAACCTAAGTACCAAACTTTGAAGAATATTAAAGGTCTGAACAATGAAAGTGTTTTCACATTTAAGTATATATGAAACTGGTCTCAATTAAAATTACTGAATTAGATTATCCAAAAACTAAAGATGATTTTAATTCTATTCACCCTGGATTTATGACTCACACTGTTAGAAATGAAGTTACTCCACAAAATACCATCTCACTGTCTTACAGTGGTAATAGGTATCTATTAAGATAAATGCTATCATGCTTAAAATGGTAACTATTGAATTAGAGGGAAAAAAGGCTTTAACTATATAATCTATAAAATGTAAGTACATAAATCTCCAAATTGCTTCCTCTCAGTATTTACCTTTACATCCGCACGTGTTTTATTTGTGACTTCCATGACAAATTCACAGCGTTTCCCATTAGGTGGGTTCATAAGGTGATTAAGAATGTAAAGATCCACCGTGGCACCCAGATTATCTATGTTAGACACGAAAATATACTCTTTGCCTTCTCCTATGAAGGTGTCAAGCAAACCAGAGTTGTAGAAACTGGCATAGATATCACCATGGCCTGGAGGGTACCAAGCTTCTGTATTTTCCCCTGAGTAGGACACATCCTTTGCTACAGGAAGTAGTGATTCTTTATTAATCCTCGGGTACCTTAAAAAAAAGAAAAGTTATTTTGTAATATCAACTAGAGCACTACAGATCTTCATGTAAAAACAACACATTGAAGTTAAATAAAATATCCTTTTTCAGTGTTTAGTACTGTGAACGGTAGTTTACTTATAAGTGAATTTATTTAAGAACATCTCTTATAACTGTTCCAATTCTGTGTTCTAGGTAACATTGGCTGCAAATAAAGTTTTCCATAATCATACTAATGGAAGATATTTTGTGACTTTCCAAAAGAAAGGGTATAGTGACTAATTTTTCTTGAATGTGATTGGTTGTGGATAATTCTTGGGAACCTATCTGGGGAAAGCTGCCTTTTCCTTTTTCTGCAGAAAAAGCAGCAGGTGAACGCCCTGATGGCTGCTTCCTCACCAGTGAGCACACAGGTGAGGACTGGCGGTGGGAGAGGAACGCAGGACACAGCACAGCAACAGGCTGAAGGTCAACTGGAAGTTGGAGGCAAAGTATGGTGGAGAAAAGGTGTTCCTGGGCAAAGAGTCTAAGAAAACACAACCAAACAAACTAATGGTACAGCTTTAGACATAGGCACAACTTGATGTAGGCTTGTTATTCATACTTAAAGCCATATTCCCCCTGCAGTCTGGTCTTCCATTCACTCTACCTTCTCCACTACATGATTTTCTCCAGCATTTATTAAATTACTCAGGCTGAAGAAAATCAGACACATCTAGTAACAACTGTTCGGCTTTTAAAGGCATCAAGCACTTGTAAGCATTAATCTTTGGCACATGTACATCCGGAAGCTACTCTGCTAAATGATGTTTCTAGAAGTAGCATCCACTATAGTGAATTTTGTCTTTATTCCTTGTACCTGCTTTGATTGAAAGTGTAGATTTTCACACGACAATGATTGTACTTCTGTAGTATTTTTTTTGTATCTTCATCCGTGTTAAAAGAATTCATCAAAACAAGAGGAACATCAGTATTATAGGTTTTGTTCAAATGCTAGGAAGGAAAAATAACAATCAGACCACCCAGATTTACATTTCCTTTGCCTAAAAATGTAAAGTTATCCCTTCCTTGTTAATTCTAAAATGCCTAAACCGAGAGTGCAGTGTGTGCTCCTGAGCAGCCCGGCTCTGCAGCCTCCTGTATCAGTGCTTGAGGCTCTACAGCTGGACAAGTGCTTCAAACCGTGAGGATGAAAATGCAGATGTTACAAAGCCCTGGGTCCTTGTGATCAGGACTGATGTTCAAAAACTACGTCCCACTTCAACTGAAATCTTTTTCAATCTCTCAGAAGAACTAATAGGCCAGGCAGAGTAGAGAAAAAAATAGACTCTTAGAAGTCAAACTGATCGGATTTATTAAATAGAAAACCTTGGCCCAATAAGTCAACTTCTTTATGTCCTGGTTTCCTCATCTGTAAAATGAGGATAACAGTACTTACTGGGTTGTTAAAAGGAACAAATGAATCAATTCTTGAAAGAGCTTAGAATGCTTGGTATTATAAGTGCTGGATAAACATTAGCTGCTGTTATGTCTGCATTGCCTGCCCCATACTAGACAATAAGGACACAGAAGTGGAAAAAACAGGACCATTGCCCTGACAAGTTTAATTCCTGCATTGTAAGAAAAAAATCAAGACCATTCTTAGCATCCATGGCCTCCAACCAGATATGAGACATCCTCTCCAGCTTCCAGAAAGTTCATGAAGCCAGGTCATCCCGTATCATGAAGCCTATCGCTAGAAAGAAAGGAACTAGAGGGAGGCAGATCAAAGGAGACCCAGAGATTTCAGCAATCACAAAGGCTATTTAAGATGAGGCTTTATGTCACCCATCTGACATGCCGTTAAGCCTTTTTCCCCACACTAATACAGGCACTAAATATAGCCAGCTCTTTGACTAGCTCAAATTCACATCTGCTACATTTAATAATATAACATTTATGATAACCTAAAAACTATGTTAGTTCACTAGTTTAGTAAAACTTGTAGTGTTACTCACTTCAATTTGCTGAACAGTTAGATCCAAAAAGGTGTTCTCATTCCTCACACCAATCAGACTTTTAGGGCCTTTGCAGCCCATGCTGGTTCCCAAACCACCATTGAGTTTCACCACCACCAGCTTATTCAAAACAGAAGAGATATTATCAGGCAATCCTCTTGCCTTTATTTTTTCATAGGGTTGAATCTAAAAGGAAAAAATAAAATTACATGAGTAATTCAAATAGCTTGATGATTAAAAGCAAACCAACCCCAGAATTATATCCACACTTCCTCAAAGAGTTTTGGTTTTGTGGACTGGGAATGTGGCTTAGTGGTAGAGTGCTTGTCTTGCATGCATGAAACCCTGGGTTCAATTCCTCAGTACACATAAACAGAAAAAGCCAGAAGTGGCACTGTGGCTCAAGAGGTAGAGTGCTAGCCTTGAGCAAAAGAAGCTCAGGTACAGTGCCCAGACCCTGAATTCAAGCCCCAGGATGGGGGGGGGGGGGAGTTTTGGTTTCTCGGGGTAAAATATAAACTTCAATGTTACAGGCTTTTCCGGTCCAAAACCAAATGCTTATAGGCAATTTCTCTTGCACACAGATTTGGCTCAGTGGTCTATTTACATTGCAGTGGACTTTAAGAAAAGGGAAAAGTTGAAGTCTTCAAACTTTTGTCTGGTTAGTGGGAACACCCAAATCTTCTTAGATTATCTCCAAACACTCAAAATTTCCAGTTTGGGGGCTGGGAATATGGCCTAGTAGCAAGAGTGATTGCCTCCTATACATGAAGTCCTGGGTTTGATTCCTCAGCACCACATATACAGAAAATGGCCAGAAGTGGCGCTGTGGCTCAAGTGGCAGAGTGCTAGCCTTGAGCAAAAAAGAAGCCAGGGACAGTGCTCAGGCCCTGAGTTCATGGCCTAGGACTGGCAAAAAAAAAAATAAAAAAATTCCAGTTTGAACCAATATAGTGAATGGGATACAGAAAATTCATCAAGTCTGAACAGTTCTGGTGCAGTATAAACTACTTTTAATTCTGAAGCCTAGATCATATATCCTGTCATGGAGGTGAAACCTAAATGACACTAGTTCTATGCTATTCTCCTCCAGTCTGTGACTGCCCTTTAGGAGAAAGTGGCAGAGGCTCTCTGTCACACTTCTAGGTGTACAAGGGAAAATTCCTTCCTAAAGAATGTAACTTTCCAAAAAAGAAAAAGGAATTCTCTGGCTGGGCACTTAATGGTGGGCTCACACCTGTAATCCTAAGATACTCAGGAGGCTGAAATCCGAGGATCAAAGTTCAAAGACATTCCAGGGAAGGGAAGTCCATAGGATGCCTGTCTCCAATTAACCACCAAAAAAGCCAGAAGTGAAGCTATGGTTCAAGTAACTAGCCTTGAATAAAAAAAGCCAAGGAGCCGGGTACAGGTGGCTCACACTGAAATTCTAGCTACTCAGGAGGCTGAGATCTGAGGATCAAGGTTCAAAGTTCAAAGCCAGCCCCAGCAAGAAAGTCTGAGACTTACCTACATTTAATCACATTGAAAAAGCTAGAAGCGGTGCTGTGGCTCAAGTGGTAGAGCAAAAGGAGCTCAGGGACAGTGCCCAGGCCCTGAGTTCTAGCCCCAGGACCAGCAAAAAAAAAAAAAAAAAAAAAAACCAAAACAGAGCTAAGGGACAGTGCCTAGGCTCTCACTACTAGCACACTACACACATACACAAACCTCTCATGTGTCACTATTGGAAAGTTAAATATCCTCATTATTCTAAGAAATTCCCTGGGAAGGAAGGAGAGACCAAGATTGGAAGCTGAAGACAATTGCAACACATCTTCCTCTCCAGTAGTCTAGCTGTTTCGGTGAGCAGAGAACTTTAACTTGTCCCTTATAGAAAATAACATTTACAATATAGAGACCCCAATTTTTTGTTGTCACAGATATTTCCACAAAATACTAGTCTGTAATTCATTTCTTCTACCCTCTAGTACACTATAGTAACTACCAAGTGTGGACTAACATACTTTCTTACTTGATGCAGATCCTACAGAACAATATTACCAATGTTTTCTGTTTGTTTGTTTTTTTCATTTTTTTGCCAGTCCTGGGCCTTGGACTCAGGGCCTGAGCACTGTCCCTGGCTTCTTTTTGTTCAAGGCTAGCACTCTGCCACTTGAGCCACAGCGCCACTTCTGGCCGTTTTCTATATATGTGGTACTGAGGAATCAAACCCAGGGCTTCATGTATACAAAGCAAGCACTCTTACCACTAGGCCATATTCCCAGCCCATTACCAATGTTTTCTACTCATTATCCCCAACCCCTCATTATCACCCATTCTAAATTATTTCCTAATGTATTAAGAGTGTCAGTCATCTTGGTATATGTAGTTAAGTAGGTCTCAACATCCATTCCCCACCATGAACCAAAAGAAGGGCTGGTGGCAGATGATTAGAAGATACAACAAGCCTTTGGGTACTTGAAGGAATGCTACCGAAATACTGGGATGCTGACTGCCGAGGGGGAGGCCCAAGTGCTGCCAGAGAAGCATTTTCCCAAGACAGACCACACTGGTCACTTCCTGAACAGCACATGGACTAGATGAGGCAGCAGCCTGGGTCCCTGACACACATCACACACACAGTGCCACCACCCAAAGTACCAACATTCCTTGAAGGATGTTTTGATTGGATGCAAATGCCATCAACATCAGTTTGTTCAGCATTTCAAAGAAACTGATAGAAGAGGAAGTCCCAAATTCAGTATATGATAGAGCTGATGTCATATAACAAGGGTAGTTTATATTATTTTTTAAGCCCAGTTGTTGAAAAACAACAGGTCAATAAAGGGAATGCCGCTGTAATACAATGGTTTTGGATAGTCTAAAACAAAGTTAGGAAAATCTCTTAGGCCCATTATATTTACTCAGAAGAGTCAGAAAATGGGACAGAGCCAATTATTTCTCAGTTACTTCATAAATACCAATTATTTCCACTTAGTAGTTAGTTTTCACTTCCCAGAATCTAATATTACAAAGGTCTCACAAGGGTACGAAAATCAATTTAAACAAAAAGTCATGATTCTGGAATGCATCTTAGGTAAAATTGTTAGTTCAGAAATAGCCTTAACTATGTAATAGTTTGAATAGTTGGGGTTTTTTAGTACAATATGTAGAATTTTTTTCATAGTGAGAGAAGCCTGTTTTCCAATTCAACCTTTAAGATTTTAATATGAAAGATCATACATATAAACATACATATATATAGTATAAATACACACATACATATAGTTGGAAGAATAACATTTATAAAAGTACACTTGTTTCAATTAGCATTCCTTTTCAATCTTTCATGGTAGATACTATCTGAAAATCAAGTCTCAGCTTCACACTGATTTTTAGCATTAGCTAGCCTTTAGCCAAAAGATATATTTGAGGTATTCCTGGTTTTAGTTAAAATTTTCCAAAAGAATCTGAAGAATCTCAGGTTAAATTGAAAATGTACCTCTGGACAGGTATGGTGGTTCATACCTGTAATCCCAACACTCAATAGGCTAAAGCAGAAGCTCTAAGAATTCTAAGACAGTCTGGGTTACCGAGCAAGACTCCCTCAAATGAAAATAAAGTAAATGAGTAAGATTCAATTCTTTTTTTTTTTTTTTTTTGCCCAGTCCTGGGGCTTGGATTCAGGGCCTGAGCACTGTCCTTGGCACTTCTGGCCGTTTTCTGTATATGTGGTGCTGGGGAATTGAACCCAGGGCCTCACATATAAGAGGCAAGCACTCTTGCCACTAGGCCATATCCCCAGCCCAAGATTCAATTCTAATAGTGTTCAAATATTTGGTGTGAAATAAATGTAATAAGCTCCCATGTAACATTAAAATTCTAAAACTGAGTGAATATAGACTCTTGGGCATGTGCCCTGGCAACTAACAGAAAAACTTGGCTCCCTTCTGCCTAATTACTCTGTGTGGAAATTCTGGAATTCTCCGCTAATGCTTTAAATGTAGAGGGCATGGAGTCACACCTCCCTGGCAAATGTCAAGGAAATACATTTCTGTATGTGCTACATTCAGTTATACCTGCTTATCTTGCTATACCTAACCCTTAGAGCAGTCAGATCCAGCTAAGGAATCTGAGAACTGTGGAAAGAAAAGGAAGAAGGTAAATAACGAGGCATGAAGTAGGGAGAGATGTTCAGAATGGTAAGGTTATGCTGCTCTGGAAATCTCCAGCGGATATTCAACTTGTGTTTATGACATATGCCTACTTCAACCTGTCTGTCTCTCCCCTGTGTGTATGTGTGTGCAAAGAAAACTCACAACCAGTAGATGACTCCAACAACTGTTTGATTCCAGGAAGCCAGGACATTTGTGTCTAAAGCTTATCAGAGGTCCCATTACATGGCTCAGCATAGTTTGTGTCACATAAATCACTCTGTGTATTAACAAAAGTCCTCTCTGTTGGTGACACTGCCACACCCTTCACCAGGAGCCTGACAGAGTAGCCCACAGAGCCAAAGAGGTCAGTTTAGAAAATTGCTTAGCAACAACAGCTTGTTACACTGGACATATCCAGTCTTAGAGACATTTTAGACGTGTCTGCCATGTTCCTTCTCTGCTCTCCCAGGAGAATACACAAAGAAGGTAACTCAGGCAGAAATGAATGGTGTTTGGAGAGGAGAGGGAATACCACACACTGCTGGACACAGCTTCAACGTGATGCTGGCTGAATCACTTTAGTCAGGCACTAAGTGCGATTTTTGTGCTTTCAATCCTAATTATCCTGTTTTTATTTTTCTCCAGACATGAACAAAACTTAGTGTTGTAGAAAGCCATCTACTGCAGCTGAGCAGATGGTAAGGCAACTTCCATAGGTGATGTGGGACAAACCTCACAAGGCTCCTGGCAAAATGTCCAGGCTACTCACGTTTTCTTACTGGCAGAAAAGAATTGGTCAAATACCTAACTTCCTCCAGGGAATGAGCAAAAGAAAGCAATTGGCAATCTGTTAAAGACCAGGATTGAAACACCATCCTGCCCTCTAGGATGTCAATCTAGTTTTTCTGCAGAAATAGGAAGGAGGTCTTTTAAAAGATTAAAACACACACACACACACACAGGACTGTCTGCCATGATCTGCATCTTGCCAAGTCTGTTCACAACTTAGTTTCAACTTAGAAGAAAAGCCAAATTCATCACACAGCCCTGGACACACTGTTCCCATTAGCAATAGTAAAACCCAGTTCTGGGTAGCATATTTGTGCTATTCCTGGAGACAGTGCCAAATACCCAAAGCAAGTGAACAGTACCTGCTCTGTTACGGTTCACAAGGGTGTGATTATTGCAATCTGAAAGAACTTTTTTTCAACGGTAAGTTTGCCTAAAAGAAAATGAGCTATGTAAACAGTCAAACAAATTAGGAATGACGCTCCATATGTACAGAGAGTGTTCTAAGAGCACTGACTTACTCACTAAACCCTGTGCAGAGTGTGTATGCACGCACCAAGTCCTGTGCTAGGCATGTTCACACACTGTCTCTTAATTTCACATGGCTGACTATAATGACCAGAATCTGGATCATCTGTAAATTCCTTTATATCAATTTCATCAAAGAAAGCTACCCAGACCATAGATTATTTTGTCATTAAAGAAAAGCTGGACAACTGTAATATGTGCAACATCATCATGTAGCTCAATAATCAGAGTTCATTCTGATAACATGTTAAGAATGACAGAACTCAAGACAGACATGCCCAAGTTCCTGATGACCACTAAGCTGAGATGCTAACACTGTATTGCCTCTCCCCTGATGTGTGTATGTATGTGTGTATGTATGTATGTATGTATGTATGTATGTATGCATGTATGTATGTATTTGTATTTGTTGTCAGGCCAGGCCACTGTCCCTGAGCTTCTTTTACTAAAAGCTAGCACTCTACCACTTGGGCCACAGGTCCATTTTTTGCTTTTTGGTGGTTAATTGAAGAATCAATGAACTTTCCTGCCCAAGCTGGTTTTGAACCATCATTCTCTGAAAATCAGGCTCTTGTGTAGCTAGGGTAACAGGAATGAGCCACTGGCACCCAGCTTAATTTTTTGTTTTAGATTTCCATGTCTATATAATTGAATATGATCCTAACTAGAAAACATGGTTTGCAAAGTCCTTGATGGTTTGGCCCTTATTATCTTGTCCTCTTTCCTTTCCCACGCCACTAACATATTCTTAGGAATACAGAACCCTGCATTCTCTAGCATGTCACATCATCTCTTGCTTGTAGACTTCTGTACTTTATCCATCTTACAACTACAATTACCTTGACTTCAACCCCTACATCTCAGTTCAGAACAGTTATTTGTGGCTTTAAGAGCCACTAGGTACTTACAAGCATCTGATATTTGTATTCTCTTTCAGAAACTTAAAAAAAAACCCAAAACCTTTTTACATTTGACCTAATTTACTACATTGAAAAATTTCATCATAGAATAAAAAATAATCTTTGTAAGAGAAAATTAATGTGCAAATAAATAAAAAATAAACTTGAACTCTCTCCAAACTAAATTTCAGTGAGGAAGTTTTGGTTTAGGCCTCAACAAGCTGACATGGTGATGTGGTCTGAGATGGTCACAGGCACGCCACCTTCCATTGCCACTCCTTTATTGTTATTTCTGTACTGAGTATTGAATCCAGGGCTTTTCCCACACTAGACAAGAGCTCTACCACTTAAGCCACACCTTTGTCCTTTTGTTTCGATATATTCTTCCTGAGATAAGAGACTCACCTACTTTGTTTGGGACTAGCCTTAAACTAGAGGTCCTCCTGCCTCTGCCTCCTAGGATTTTAGGCACCTACCACTATGCTCCATTTCCAATTTTTTAATAGTCCTGAATCCTAAAACTCTATCAAAAACTTTGACAGAAGTTGGGAGCTGGTGGCTCATGCTATAATCCTAGCTATTCAGGAGACTGGGATCTGATGGCCGTGCTTTGAAGCTCCAGCTCAGGCAGGAAAGTCCATGAGAGTCTTATCTTCAGTGAAATACTCAGAATAAGCTGAAAGTGACACTGTGGCTCAAGTGGTAGAGCACTCAGGCTCTGAGTTCAAGTCCCAGGACTGACACCAAAGAAAAAAAAGCTGTGACACCTGTTTGACCTCTATAAGGACACTAGAAATCCCCAAGACTGGGAGTGGGGTGCACTTCCTGTGTCTTCCAATCAACAAGGTCATCTTTGCAAATATCTCTATCACTCAAGTAGGACTTAACCCTTAACACAGATGCAAAAGAGACAAATCACAGTCATGTGGAACTTGCTCTTCCCACCCACAGGAAGAACAGACCAGCA
Source organism: Perognathus longimembris pacificus (assembly GCF_023159225.1). NCBI lineage: Eukaryota > Metazoa > Chordata > Mammalia > Rodentia > Heteromyidae > Perognathus > Perognathus longimembris. The sequence goes on along the minus strand of NC_063168.1, from coordinate 19,567,654 downwards.
ATGCAATGACACAGAGCACCAATGGTTCCATTCCCAATTTATCATTTTAAAAACATTTTCAGGCCAGGTTCACAAGTAATAATTCCTTTCTGAGGGAACCAGCATGCAATAATAGCTGAAAAGTAGTAGCTGGCTGCATAGAGAAATAGCTGAAATTGTAAGGACATGCTAAAGGGAAACTACATAGCTGCTATTTGTTCCATTTGTTCAACGAATCACATCAATTCTAACATGAATGGTATCATTTGACAAAAAGAATGCTCTCAAACTGTACAGTGTGGTTGCTGAGAGAGAACACTGGCTTTGATGCCAGATTGCTTCCACCATATAGGATACCAAATTATTTATTGCTCTAAGCCCTTTTCATTTACTTTGTTGCTTTGTTATGAAGATAAATGAAATAATGCCTACAAAATGTCTGGTCCAAGCACTTGAATGTTGGCTAGTATTATTCCTCTGCTACCACTTCACATTTTAACATTTTTAAACCAGGATATATCACACTCACAACCAATCAATGGTTCTTATAATTAACTGGCTATATACTTTTTCTTTGTTAGTATTATATAAAATGGGTAACTTATAATCAATGGCCAAGATTTGAGGAAACATGACACTGGATTTCTCTTTCTTCTCCAAGTCACAAGGCAACTAACTGGTCTCTGAAACATGGATTTCACTTCAGTCTTCTGTTAAATAGAGCTTGATAATATGAAGGCACGGGTTAACAAATTATGGTCTGTGAAACAATTAGCACTAGTTTTCACAACGTTTTATTGGAACACAGCTAAACTCATTAGTTTATACATAGACTATAGTTGTTTCATGCTATCTGGCTGAATTTGGTAATTGAAGCAGTGATAGTATAAATATACTAGGCTTTATAGGCCATATAATATGGCCTTTTTTATAGAAAAAGTTTGTCAGCCTCTAGTGTAAGACAGTCTTCTCAGAAAAACACAAGTTCTGATTATATTTCTGCCTTTTCAAGTAATTCTTCCTCTGAAATGGCTTCATGCAGCTGAGATTTCTCAGAACAGCCAGAGAAGACAGAACCTTCTTTGGACTACATGCTGGCTTCACATTTCTACTGGAATGACCACTTCCATATCACAGTCCCCTAAGGATATGTCAAGTAATTTTGAAAACAAAAGAATCTAATATGAAAAAGAAATCCACTTATGAGTTATCTAGTGAAGCCAAATTCACAGAGAATGCAGAGTATGACAGCTGTCTAAGGAGTTTGTGGAAGGGTTAGGAAGGAGTCCTTGTTTAGCAAGGTAAAATGTTCTTGGACTGCAATGGATATAATATGAGCATATGAAACACTACTGAAGTATATATACACTTAGTAATGGTTAAGATGGAAAAGTTTATATTTTGTGTATTTACCACAGTTAATGTTTTGGTCATTTTAAATCTTCTGTAAGTGTGCTCATGCAGGCACACATACCCATCAAGGATCCCAAGGACCACACAGCAAGACCATCCTTTAGAAGCCATTTGCAACCCTCAGGCCTATGAGTGAATGTGGTACAGCCTACGGTTTCAGGTACTATTCCCTCTTATCACAACCATTATTGCACCGTTTCTAAACTGCCTGTACAGTGCTACATATCTGTTATATGACTGGAAACTCTATGGGGCAGTAACTATCACATGACATTCGCTACTACATGTAGTCCACCAAATGTACAAATAAGTGAATGGAACTAAAGAACTGTTAATAAATGGAATCTATGCACTGAAAATTCTTGTTTTTTCTAATTTAAGATTTGGTGCAAAGCCAAGGATGGTGGCTTGTGCCTCTAATTGCAGTTACTGGAGATCCAGATCTGAAGGATCATGATTTGAAGTCAGCTAGAGCAAAAAGTTTGCAAGACTCCATCTCAACCTACAGCTGGTCAGTGGCAAGTGCCTGTTACCCTAGCTAGCTATGGTAGAAATCATAGAACGGGACTGCAGTCCACATAAACGTACAATTCTATAAATAACCAGAGCAAAAAGAACTGAAGGTATGGCTCAAGCAGTAAAGCACTTGCCTGGCAAACAGGAAGTCCTCAGTTCAAGTCCCAGTACAACAACAAAAGATTTATTGCAGCAATACAATAGAGGTCTAAAAAAAAATGTTCCTATCACTCAATCTGATTATGAAGTCACAGAACAAAGGGAACTTATCAAAGTGCTGTTCTTTTGACATGATACTGAATGCTCTTTTCTAAGGTGTGACCAAATCCTTACACAAATCATCCTTTTTTTTTTTTTTTTTTGCCAGTTCTGGCCCTTGGACTCAGGGCCTGAGCACTGTCCCTGGCTTCTGTTTGCTCAAGGCTAGCACTCTGCCACTTGAGCCACAGCGCCACTTCTGGCCATTTTCTGTATATGTGGTGCTGAGGAATCGAACCCAGGGCTTCATGTATACAAGGCAAGCACTCTTGCCACTAGGCCATATTCCCAGCCCTATATATATTTTTTTTTTAGCTTGAGACAAGATCTTGATATGTAGTCCAAGCTTGCTTGGAACTTGTAGTTCTCAGCCTCAGCCTCCCAAGTGTTGGGATAGTAGGTGTAAACCAGTTTGCCTGGCTTATTTTTTTTTATCCTATTTTTAAGTTCTAAGTTTAAACCCAAAGTAGTTTATGCACTCCAAATGACCAGCAAAATGCTAGAAGTAGAGGCATGGTTCAAGTGCTAGCCATGAGTGAAAAAGCAGACTAAGTAAAAAAAAGAATAAGAGGTCCTATGTTCAAGTAAAAAAATAACAAAAACACACACACACAAAACAAAAAACCCTAAAAATAAAATAATAACTTTTAAATCTGTATCTCAGTGCCTAGGATAAATGTCTAACACAAATAGCTATTTAATAAGCATTTGCTAACTATGTTTTTGGAATAACTTCAAAGAAATATTTTAGGCTCCAAGGGAGTAGTGCCTGTTCAAGGACAGAAAAATGATGGGAAAGCATTAATGGCAACTGGTGATTATTCTACAACTCCAATCTTATTAATACTGTGGTTGAGATTCTGAGCTCAGGTAGATCTGGGCCTAAAGGCTAAAGAAAATTTGAAGTCTCTTATTATGAAACAGGATAAATAGAAAATTCTTAAGAGTTGTTTGAGGCTAAGAAAATACATGTATGTAAGAAGGTAAAAATAATGCATGGCACATCTATGCTGCATAAATGTTTACTACTATTGTAATTATTACTATAGTTGTACAGCATATAAAGTATATATGACATTGTGTACAAGAGTGACAAAGAGCTTTTTTATTACTAAAAGATACATACAAAAAAAGAATTAGCCTGACAATCTACCTAATTTGTAACTGAATTTTACTTCTTAAGCAAGTTACTCTGAACTTCACTTTTCTCCTTTGTAAAATGAGCATAATTCTAAGGTTTATTTTCTAGGTCTATTGTAAATACTAAATAAGATCAAGGGAATAAGTTATATGTCACACACACACACACGTGTGTGACAAACAAGCACTCAAAGTTTGGGTGCATTTACCTATAAAAAGATAAAGCTTTGTATACACAGGTCTTTGCAATTTACTTTTTCATTTCTGTCAGTACTTTTAGTAATGATCTGCTCTTTTGACTCAGCAAGAGGTTTAAAAAATGGATATAGAGGACAGAAGTCAGATGGAATAGCTTGAAAAAATTTCTAATTTGCAGCTTTCTGTAAATGAAACAAGTTTAAAATTAAGTTAATTAAAAAATATGTACTGCAAATTATTTCTTATTCAGTGATCTATAGTGATTTGTTTCTTACTATCCTTAATTTTGCTTCTCAAAAATACCATACATACTCCCACTAAAAAGTGTAGCATTTTCCAAAATGCTAAAAAGCTGTACAATTGTATGTAATATTCCCAGCTATGTAGTTTAAACCTGATAAAACAGAGAAGGGACAACAATAAAAGAACTGGCAGAGGACTAGGAATGTGGCTTAGTGGTAGAGGGCTTGCTTTGCATGCATGAAGCCCTGGGTTCAATTCCTCAATACCACATAAACAGAAAAAGGCAGAAGTGGTGCTGTGGCTCAAGTGGTAGAGTGCTAGCCTTGAGCAAAAGAAACTCAGGTACAGTGCCCAGACCCTGAGTTGGAGCCCCAAGACTGGCAAAAAAAAATTGGCAGAAAAACCAAACCAAACAAACAAATACAGATAAAAATGACCCCACAAATTGAAGGTAAATATGAAGAGGAAGTTGCCAACTTCCTAGCCTTACTGTACTCTAGCAGTTTTTATAGGAATTCTAGGAAGTTCAAAGTTATCTGAGTATTTTTTTAACTGCAAAAGGCAAAAGCTAGGTGCTGGTAGTTTGTGATTGTAATCCTTGCTGCTCAGGAGGCTGAACTCTGAGGATAAAGTTTAAAGCCAGCTCTGGCAGGAAAGTCTATGAGATTCTATCTTCAATTAATCACCAAAAACCTGCAAGTAGAACTGTGGCTCAAGGGGTAGAGCAGTAGCCTTGAGCAAAAATCCTCAGCATCAGTACCTAGGCCCTGAGTCCAAGCCCCAGGACCAGCACGCGCGTGCACACACGCACGCATGCATGCGCACACACACACAGTTAAAGAAATGTATACTGATACTTAACAAAACAAAACTACAAAAAAACCCCACTACAAACAGATATATTCATCTTTACCCTTTTATTTATTTATTTATTTATTCATTCATTCATTCATTCATTCATTCATTCATTCATTTATTTTTTGGCCAGTCCCAAGGCTTGATTGAACTCAGGGCTTGGGCTCTGTCCCTGAGCCCCTCTGTCTTCAAGGCTAGTGCTCTACCACTTGAGCCACAGTGCCACTTCCTGCTTTTTCTGAGTAGTTTACTCGAGATCAGAGTCTCACAACTTTTCTGCCCAGGCCAGCTTTGAACTGTGATCCTCATATCTCAGCCTCCTCAGTAGCTAGGATTACAGGCGTGAGCCACCAGTGCCCAGCCATCTGTCTTCACCCTTTGGGGGAATATGGATTACAAAGGACAAAGATAGATGACCAAGGAAGCTGGAAAGAATACTAGACTAAATGAGAGGTCCAAATGACTACTTTTTGGGGTCATGATCCACTGGTTCTTTACTAAAATGACCTTGTATCTCTCCTATAAGTCAACCCTTCCCTCAGAATACTGATAATAAACTGAATGCTATAGAAAATAGAAGTGAAACCACTGACACTATCCTGTTTATGTTGCATACTAGCTTTAAACTGTGAGATATCAAACAACTGATTAAAACAGTGTAAAGTACATTGTGAGTTTAATTATATAACTCACTTTGTAGAAGCAGTCCTGGAGAAATTAAAGTGAGGAAGAAGAGCAGAATCTGTGAAAATAAAGTTCTGTGGAAGACTGAGGCATATGTTTGACAAGAGGCCAAATGTCATGAAACTGTCAAAGCTAGGCTGACCTCTTCCTTCAGAGAAGTCTAAGAATGAATGTCGTGTTATGACAATGTTTGTGCACAGGCCTTTGATGAAAACCAGCATAGGCATAAAGCACACGATCATATTTGTAAAATAATTAAAAAGCAAGATGGGCTGGAGGCAATGCTCAAGTGGCATAACAGTTGCCCTAGCAGGCACCAAAGCCCTGAGTTCCGATCCCAGTACCGCCAAAAATTTTTTTAAATAAATATCTCTACATTTATTTATTTACCTATTTGTCAGTCCTGGGGCTTGAACTCTGGGCCTGGGAGCTGTCCCGGAGCTTTTCAGCTCAAGGTTAGTGATCTACCACTTGAGCTACAGTGCCACTTCTGGTTTTTTGGTGGTTAACTGGAGATAAAAGTCTCATGGATTTTCCTACTGTGATCCTCAGATCTCAGCCTCCTGAGTAGCTAGGATTACAGGCTTGAGCCACTGGCACGAGGAAATATATCTACTTTTATAGAAACAAAAGACCATAATACAAAGTCACAGATGATTTTGTAGAATATATTTCCTATTTCTAGTCTTTGCTGTAGCAATTCTGCACTCATCAGTAATTAGAGCCTATTACATGGAAATTACCTCCTGAAAATGATTTGTCAGAACTTTGAAGTATAGTGGGAAGTAGTGAATTAATAAAATTCCAAGGTGTCTAATCTCTGCACCCCTCCTTTCTCTACCCTCCAATCTCGTCTTGGAGAGCTTCCATTTCATATCATGATCTTTTTAAAATACACAAAGACAGATTAACACACTTGCAAAGCAGACAGTGAACCTTAAAATATACTCAAAGTGACAAATTGTGATCTCCTCTAGCATAGCTTATATCTTCAAAAGGTTAAGTTTGTCTAGAAAAAAAATGCCAGGCTTGTAAGAATTAAGAAGTGTGAGAGCCACACCTTTAGGGTCCATCATTAGATAAGTGAGATCACCTCAATTAGGAATGCTTCCTGAGGAAATGTTACAAGTATTGAAAGTGCCTAAATTTATTATAACTTTAGGCCTGTTCCTAAACATTTGTTAAAAACTGGAGTGAATCTACAATTAGCTCCTTTTTGAAACAATAATACCTATCCAGAAGAATTACCTCATTACTTTTTTGGGAGAAAATATGATCAATTCTACTATTTAAAAGCAGAAAGATAAATCATCGTTTATTAAGGCTAAAGAAATCAAAGTCTCAAAAAGAGCCTCAAATCCACACTAACTGCTGGACACATTGGCTGATGCCTAGTATCCTAGTTACTGGGAGGCTGAAATCAGGACTGTCACAGTTCAAGGCCAGCCCGGAAAAAAATTTACAAGACCCCAGCTCAACTAATAAAAAGGTAAGTGCAATAACATGCACCTGTCATCCCCATTACACAGGAAGCATAAATGGGAGGACAGTGGTCCATGTTGGCCTGTGCATAAATTTGAGACCCTAGAGGAAAAATAATGGACAGAAAAGCTAGAAGACATGGAAAAGAGTCAGAGAGCCTGCCTCGCAAGCACAAGGCCCTGAATTCAAACTCCTCTCCCCTCAAAAACACATGCTGACTATAATGATCATACTTTGTAGGAAAGATAAATTTAACTTCAGTACTAAAAATGAAATTCTTCCAGGTGAATAATGAGAAGCAGTAACAATAAGTATGTAATTTATCCATCTCAAAAGCATTAGAGATAAAATATATTTTCCACATATGAGAGTTTCTCATTAAGAAAAAAAAAAAGTAAGAGGGACTTCATTAATTTAAGCCACCTTACATATGTGGGTTTAGATGGTCTATATGCCAGAAAATCTGGCAAACACAGGCAGTAGAGCAGACTTTTTTTGTAATAAAGTTAGTTCATGTCAGATTACAGACACATAAGAAATAAGCTATAAATGATTATTCCACCTCATCAAGTCTTTTTCTATCTGTGGTAAAAAAAAAAAAAAAAAAAAAAGTGCTACAGAGAACAGAGGTCAAAAGAACTGACCGGAGGGCTGGGGATATGGCCTAGTGGCAAGAGTGCCTGCCTCATATACATGAGGCCCTGGGTTCGATTCCCCAGCACCACATATACAGAAAATGGCCAGAAGTGGTGCTGTGGCTCAAGTGGCAGAGTGCTAGCCTTGAGCAAAAAGAAGCCAGGGACAGTGCTCAGGCCCTGAGTCCAAGCCCCAGGACTGGCCAAAAAAAAAAAAAAAAAGAACTGACTGGAAAAGGAAAAATGGTCAGTATGTTAATGAGCCCTATTTCTTAATTACTTCATTTAGGTGACCACTGAACAAACATCTTCTCTGCAATCTAATACAAAAGACAACACACAAATACTACAAATAATTAAGACTGCCTAAGTGCTACATAATGGTAAAAATTATTACTGACTCTATGAAATGCTTTATGGCTTAATATATTTCCACAAATATTCACTTAATAAATTCTGGTAACAACCTTGTGAAGTACTTATAGATAAAACATTTCATATTATTCTCATTTTATACAAAAGTGAAAAAGTAGCAGAGCAGGATTGAAACCTCCAGTATTTACTAGTAGCTCTACACTTCCTCTGTGACACTTCCTGCTAGGGGCCAAATAAGAGGTGCAGATATTTGGATGGCATCTCCAAGAAAAAGCAGAATTTTGATAGGTAAAGATTTGCATTCCAAGAAAAACAACATAACCAAGTTCAGACACAGTGGAATACAATGTATATGAAAGGAATTCTCAGTTGGTTCACTGAGGCACACAGTGCTACAGAGATAGGTTTAAAACATGGGGAAAAATCGTTTAAAATCTGACTTGGTGCCTAAGTGACCCTTTAGGCAATGAAAAATCAAATAGTTTGGGAGAGAGAAGTTTTGTCTGTTTTGGAGTAAGTACACATTAGAAAAGAATGACCTCACTTGCAGGGAAATTACATTGTAAGACAGTGCTAGAGGGGGATTAAACTTCCAAAAGTCTTCATCAGGACTCTAAAATGCCTAAAAGGGGAAGTATTGGAAAGTTATCTTCATAGTTTCAGTATAGGGGTTCAGAGATTTGCAGAGCAAATCTGATGTGATGGCTCTTAGAAGTCCTCTGCAATATTAAAAAAAAATTAATAGAGAAAGAAAGGAAGAAAGGAGAGAAGTAAGGAGGAGGATGGGGACAAAACAGAGAAGTAGTCCTCTACACTATACCACCTAAGGTTAAATAATCTTACATTTTGTTATATTTCCTATAAAACTTACCGAGTCTTCCGGAGGTCTCTGGATTTTCCCCCAATCGACAGAGGGTCCCTTTTCTTGCAAAAATCTATGAAATAACTTCCGAAATCCATCAAGATCTTTCTTAGTGTGCTATAAAAACAGATGTTGTTACAACTATTAGGATGTTTAATATTTACTGTAAAAGATACAAAATTACATTTAAAACACTTTACATAAAATTCTTAACACTATTAGAATATAGAGTAGAGCAGACTTTTCCACACCTTAAAATTAACCAGGTAAAAAAGCTAATGGGAACTACATTTAAAAGAATACAAGCCACCCACTGCCTTACGTATGAAACTGAAACCCCTCTGTACATCACTTTGACAATAAATAAGTGATTATTAAAAAAAAAAAAAGAATACAAGCCACCAAGAATCTTCCCTAACAAGCAAACTCTATTGTTGACATTATATTTAAAGTTCTAGGTGAAGGGCTGGGAATATGGCCTAGTGGCAAGAGTGCTTGCCTCATATACATGAACCTGGGTTCGATTCCCCAACACCACATATATAGAAAACGGCCAGAAGTGGCGCTGTGGCTCAAGTGGCAGAGTGCTAGCCTTGAACAAAAAGAAGCCAGGGACAGTGCTCAGGCCCTGAGTCCAAGCCCAAGACTGGCAAAAAAAAAAAAAAAGAAAAAAAATGTTAAAAAAAAAAAAAAAAGGGGTTGGGAATATGGCCTAGTGGCAAGAGTGCTTGCCTCCTATACATGAAGCTCTCGGTTCAATTCCCCAGCACCACATATATGGAAAACAGCCAGAAGGGGCGCTGTGGCTCAGGTGGCAGAGTGCTAGCCTTGAGCAGGAAGAAGCCAGGGACAGTGCTCAGGCCCTGAGTCCAAGGCCCAGGACTGGCCCCCACCCCCAAAAAAAAGTTCTAGGTGAATTTCCTTTGGCATACACCACGTGGTTACTGTATATGATTTTGGTACACTGGGTACTGTATATATGCCTACCAGATCTAAGGAAGGGAAAGAAAAACAAGGGTGTAAGATATCACAAGATATGTACTCACTGCCCTATTATGTAACTGTACCCCTTTTGCACAACACCTTGTCAACAAAATTTAATTAATAAAAAAAAATTACCTAGTCTAAAAAAAAAAAAAACAATCTTCCCTACCTTCATGGGAATTTCACCAGTTCTCTTAATCACTCACCAATATGTTTTCCTCTTCTAAGTGGAAATTTATCTTTGTCAAACAGAACAAAAAGGAAAAAAAAAAACCAAACCATAGCTAATCTGAAAAGCATTCAGAGAAATAGGGACAGAAATTAGAATTAGCTTTTGTAACTAGCCAGTTCTATTAGATTCATTTTTTAAATTAGGTTTATTATTATTTTGGAAAAGGCAATGTAAATATATGATTGATAGACTAATGTCTCACATTTCTCACTAAACACTAGTAACCATTTCTCTTTTGAATGACATCAAAACACAGAATAGAGTATAATTTTCTCCAGATTCTTTTTTTGACTTTTGAAATTCCTAGACTTTGGAGAAAAAACACCTAGTGATTTACTATGGGAAAATGTTGAAAAGCCTTAATTGTTCAACAATACTACTTTTTAAATGGATATTATCATGTATCCTATACTTCCTTGAGACTAGACAATCATCACTAGTAGCAACTTGGTATGTTGACTGATAAAGCAAAAACCACTGTAGAATCCTTACCTCAAACTCGTGTGAAGGGGCTGTGGTAAGTATTTTTTCTAATTCCTTCTTCACAGATAATTCCAGCTCTTGTCGAATGACTTCTTGGAACTGAGAAGCACCATCTTGAGACATTGCTTTGCTAAGATCTTAAAACAAAAACATAAACTCGTGACTTGAAATTTCAGCCATTTAAAAAGCTTGTAAGTTAAAATGGATCTCTTTCTGGTGTTCTGTCAAATTAAAAGGTCTGATCATATGGTTCTATGATTGTCCAGCAGGATCACCCAATTAGTACTTTTAATAATATGGATTCAAATTTAGTTGTTTACTAGATATTCTTTAAGAGTATATATGGTACACTAATTAAACACTTTGGGGTAAGTGAAGCAAGCAGGTGAAAACAAAAGAATTAAACTGCATTTAGGCATATAGTTCCATTTCTGCCATTTCCCCACCACTCATCAGAACTAGAGGAAAAAAATTGTTTTAATTTAAAAACAGCTAGGTGCTAGTGGCTCACATCTGCAATCTTAACTAGTCAGGAGGCTCAGATCTGGGGATCATGACTGAAAGCCTGTCTGGACAAAAAAGCCCATGAGACTCTCATCTCCAATTAACTACCAAAAAGCTGAAAATTCAGCTTTTTGGAAATTTGGAAATTCAGTGGTAGAGTGCTAGACTTGAGCAAAGATGGTCAGGCCCAAGTTCAAGCCCAAGGACCACCTGATTCCCCCTCCCCCCAAAAAAACAAAAACTGAAAGATATTAATATGGACATGTTTTGAACATACCCTTTATCGAACTGTTGCTTTTAATAAGACACCTGAATGGGTCTGAAATTTCTCCTCTCTAGGCCATGTTAGAAGGAGAATCATTTCAAATCCCCCTGAAAAGAACCCTTTGGGAGACACTGGAATTCAAGTGCCTCTACTTCCATGAGTCCAGACTGTATTTTGAAAGAAGGATGCAAGGCTACCTGCCTTCTCTGGTCCCCAATTTCAGCCTACCTTTCAGTAATTTTTTTTTAAATCAGAATAGACTATCAGGGCTTTTGATATATCTGTACACCTCTGTGAGAGATGGACTTCACTAAAGGTGACATCAATGCCTAGTAAATGAAAACAAACAAAAACTTAAAAATACAGAAAATAACAATATTCCCCCGGGGCCCAAATACTTTTAGGAAAAAAGGTACTAACACAGGTCATTATACATACTTTACTATCTTAAGAGTCATCTTTTCTCATAAAATCAGATTATTTGTCCTTCCCTTTTATCCTCAGTTAACTAATTTAATCTCATTTATAAAAAGCATTTAAGCATATTCAATTATCTCATATGCTATCTAGTTATTTCTTTAAATACTCTAGAAAGTCCACATATTTGTAAGACTAAAACTTTTGTCTACCTATGTACTACCATATACTATAAATTCATTATCTGTAAAGAAGAAAATACTTACATAGACAGAATTAAAGTGAACAAAATATTTTAAAGAAACTTTTGAGAACAGACATTAGTAAGCTACATAACTTCCAGGGCAATTTATTCAAGTTAGATAACCTCTCTTATTCCAAATATGTAAAATTTAAAAAACTATTACAAAATTGAGATGTGCAACATGACACTCTTTAAATCTCTTTTTACAGGCTGAGTGCTGGTGGCTCACACCCGTAATCCTAGCTACTCAGGAGGCTCATGGTTCCAAGCCAACCCACGCAGGAAAGTCCATGAAACTCTTATCTCCAATTAACCACAGAAAACCGGAAGTGATGCTGTGGCTCAATTGGCAGAACATCAGCCTTGAACTGAAGAGCTGAGGGACAGTGCCCAGACTCAGAGTTCAAACCCCACAACCACCACCACCACCAAAAAAAATCTGTTTACATCCATTTTTCCATTATACTAACCCTAAGGGGGCAAGGGAACAAGGAAAATTGGTGACAGTACATTAATTCAACCCCCAAATAGCCAATTTCTAGTGACCCAAGACTGTGGCTAATAAGTTCTCTGTGAGCAAACAATCACCATACATCATGTATATGCCATGAATAGTTTAATGCTATGTTATGAAAAGTAAGTAGCTTTGATAATAATCTGCAAAAATCTACGACAATGGATAAGCATATTTGCATAAGGTATGACAAGGAATTAAAAGCTCCTGAAACACGGTTTAAACTAGAATTAGTACTACATCATCTGTGCTTGTTTATCTCTTGGCAGACTTAGTTGTAATTCAAAATTTGTCACAGGTTAAATCTTCCTTCCAGATGCCTCATGTATTCCTAGGATTACTATTCCTCACTTGTGCTTTGTTTGTGACAGTGTTTCTTTCTGCAAACAAGGACTCCTTACATAGCTAGCCAAGGCTGGTCTTAAGCTGGCGATCCTTCTACTTCAACCTCCCTATATGCTTGGATTATAGACATATGCCACCATCCCTGGCTTCATCGATATTAAATTCAATTCTGATATTAATGTTTGGAACATAATTTGGAAGAAAAATCTATTAAATACACTGGAAGAAAAATCTCTGTATAAAGAATTGGTTCTGGATCATACCATTTTATAAAACAGATTCAGAAACAGTTTCAACAATCTCTTTTTTTTTCTTTTGTGGACACAAGATCTTACTATTGTAGCCTTAGGGTTATCTTGAAATTCTTATTTGGCCTCAAATTCATAATTCTATGCCTCTGTCTCCTAAGTGCTAAGATTATAGGTATTTCCTACCACACCCTTTTTAGAGTAGGGTTAGCTTTTTGTTGTTAAATTCAAAGAAAACTACACACATGCTGATTTGTTGCTAGAGTTAGATATGAAGGCCAACATTCCTAAAAAAGTGATGTAAACATTTACTTACACTCTGGGAAAATGCCAACAGGATATAAAACTAAATATAAGTGCAAAATTTTTAAATAACTAAAGTAGCTATTTGAGATTTGTCTAGACGTGAACAAGTATAAACAACTATAGAAGCCCTTTGTGCTAAACAAAAGCCTATCTACATGGTTTAGGTAAAAATCACACAGAACCTATTATGTCACCACCCTTGATAGGGATATCAAGCCAAGGTAGGACATGTGCCTGAAAGATCTCGTTATCTGTGATCTTTGCCAACTTCAGACAGATTCCAAAAATCCCAAATACAAGTTCAAACTTGAGTTGCAAAACATCCCTAACTTTCATTTGTTTGACAAGCACAAAATACACAGAAAGAACAATTTGTATTCTTTCTACCCTGTTTACAAATATAATCAGCTTATACCACAAAAGAGCATTGTTTAACAGGCCTGTTAACTCTTCTACCACATTCTGCTGCTGTTGTTTCACTCCCCCTCCTCTAGGCAAAATTCTGAGTTAGTGACTATAAGAAGGATGGGCTTTAAAGAAATAAAGAATAAAGGAAAGTGCTTATGCAAAAATAGCTACTTTAGGGGCTAGGAATATGGCTTAGTGGCAAGAGCGCTTGCCTCGTATACTTGAAGCCCTGGGTTTGATTCCTCAGCACCATATATATAGAAAAGGGCAGAAGTGGCACTGTGGCTCAAGTGGCAGGGTGCTAGCCTTAAGCAGAAAGAAGGCAGGAACAGTGCTCAGGCCCTGAGTCCAAGCCCCAGGACTGGCAAAAAAAAAAGTTATTTTAAACACTTGGGTCCAGTCTAGAAGGTCTGGGGGCTAGAACTCTATTGTTGTTGTTCTTGTTGTCCAGTGACCTCCTATCCATCCTGGATTTTAAAAGAAAAAGCCTAGAATTTTTGGTAGGAAAAAAAACATCGTTTTTTTTTTATTTTGACAGTCTCAGATTACACAGCTGGCAATGACAGTTGTTTTTGAAGAGAAGGTCAATTAAATTCCTGAATAATACAAGATTTCTAACCTCATAAAATGTCACTGTCACTCCCTACTTCCTAGAAAAGTATAAATGATCCTCCACAACTTTAGATAGAAAGTAGATAAGAGTCATATATTTTGTTACCATATATTATACCATCTATTATTATACCATATTATATTATACCATCTATTATATTATACCATATTATATTATACCATATATTAATACCATGTATTAATCAAAACATGTTTAGAAATGAAGGCACAATCTACCCTCATTTTATAGGTGCTGAAACTAGAAAACAGATGACTTATCCAAGGTCACAGAACAGGCAAGTCCTGGGGTCCAGAAGGAAGGATTCCCGCCCCTCCCCCCCCAAGCCCCATCAAGCTAGAGCAAATAGAAATATCTTGGGTTTTTCCCCCCTAATTTGGCTCTCTATAACTTTTTCCCCTAGTCTGGCTCTCTTTAACTTTTGGCATAAATCCCTAAACACAAACTCCTCCAAAAGCATTCATATTATAACGTCTCCCTACAGCCAATCAAAAGATATAACACAGACACGCCTCTGAGTTTACTAGAATTACTTTAGGTGATTTCATTACACTTAATTTTATACAGAACAGGCAGTAATTATTTTTACCATCCCCCACTTCACCACCACTACACACAATTTCCTAATTCTTCCTTGTTTACAGGAACTAAAGTTTCAACATCATAGACTTTACACTGGGGAAGGAAAAGAGAGCAAGAAAGAAGGTACACATGGAAAGAAAAAACAAGCCGAGATAAGAGACATTCAATCTGGTGATTTGTTTAGTTTCTTTATTTCAAGTATTTCATTCCATGCATTTCAGTAACTATGAAGTATACATAATACCCTTCACTAACACATTAAACCATGGGATAAACAAATGAACTTCACATTCTGAAGGGCTATGACGAGAACACGGAAAACACCAAGAGCAACAAAAGGTGGAAAAGCCAACTCCAAACCATCTCTCACTACTCATTCCTTATGATCAGTCTCACCCTTTCTAAGAAGCCCACATTGCGAGGTACCTAAAAGTCAGAAGATTAAAGCTCCCACTTAGTCTTAAACTAGGAAATTACTGGTGACTCAAATAAACGTTAAAATGCCCAGAATACATTGGCAACTGGAGACAATAAATAAAAATTGAAGAATAGATTTATGACCAATTATGAATAGATTTATGACCAATTCAAAGCTCACTACAGTCCTTCAAACTCAAGTATTTGTAATTATGCGTCCTAGAAAAGCTCTTCTTTGTGTTCCATTATCCAATATTATCTTACATCATCTCTTACCTCTCCATGTCTCAGTTTCCACCGCTGGCTCCACTGTCTTCTCTGGCTCCCTGGATTTCCTGAGATACTATCTCCAAGCCATTGTGCGCTTCAACTGTTTTCCTTCACTTCTATCTGTTGATTTTCATATCCTATCTATGAATGGGAATCCTTTTCCAGGAAAATGGTATTTGGAGATTTATGCCAAACACTTTATAAAGGCTAGGAGTTAACTTGTAAATATGTACCTCACTCATCCTGACCTTTTTTCCTATAGCTCCAGGATCATACTACCTACCACCTTTTGCAGCTGGAAACTCAACTAGTTATCTCAAATACTGTCTTCATCCAAAACAAAACTCATCATCCAAACTGAATTATTCTTCTTGCCCTCCATGGCACTAACATTTTCATAGTCACCAGGTAGAAACCACAGTAAGGCAGCTGTGGCACCAATTGGAGGTGAGGTTTAGTGATTGAGTCTTTGAATTCCTGGCAGCAATTTACCATGCCTCATTTTGCCTAGGCTATCTTGCCTCATTTGGGCTCTTCCATTCCTTTCTCCTCACAGGACATTCAACTCAACACCAAAACTTAATTAAATCACTACAACTCACTGTCTTCTATTTCTATCATTACTATCTTTATTTCCGTAGCATTTTCACTCCAGTTGTCATGAAAACAATAGATTTCTAGTGTGCCTGTGACTTTAATCTAAGGAAGCCATTTGAATGGGCTGATCCTCCTCATTACGCCACTTTTATCCATTTGAAGGAATTTTCATGGCTTGCTGAAATACAATTCTTCATCCAGATACCCAATGTAAGACTGAAGTATCTTCTTCAGTAGCCAAAGCTATTGAGAGAGATGTAGAATGCCTGAGACCTACAATTTCCTATTCCAGTGTGACTTGCAGAAGTTATTCTAAAACTTTAATTTGCATACAAATCACCTGGAGGACTTTTTAAAGATACGCTGACACGTAGGTTTGGGTTGGAGAGAATAAGTATTTCTGATGTGGAGAACACTGCCAGTACTTCAGTAGCTCTGACAAAGATTATACTCTTTCAAGGTTGGTAGCAGTCAAGTTTCTCCTCCTTCTTCCTGCCCCAAAACCCTTTGGTCACCTATTCCATACCCCAAAGCCATCTATCTGTCTGAGCCAGCATCAGGCCCAGATTGGTCTTAAAGTTTTCGTAGATATTGGTTTAAGCATGAAACATACATGATTCTAGCCAGTAACCTGAACGGTATAGGTTACCAAAGGAGTTTAAAGAAATGTGTTCCTCTTTGAAAAAAGAGACATGAGAAAAAAAGAGAGAAAAAAGTACATATAATGCTTAAATGCTTTTTGATAATGTAAATAAAATTGGTGCAGTACTGAACAATTAAAGCTGTTCACCAATTAAGATTTTTTTTTTTTTTTGGCTGGGCTGGTATACCCCACAACCTGGAGTAGTTCTTAAAAATCTCAAAGAAAATGTCACATCTGGGAAAGAGAACATTTAAAAAGATATATTAAATAATGTCAGTTTGGTTTTAAGTTGAATGGATGACAAGAAAATCATGCCAAGGGGCCTTTCACACTTGTTTGTTGGAATGAAGGGGGGAGGAGTATGACATAAAATCACTATCAGGGACAAAAAATAATCTAGTAGTCCTGCCCTATAACTTTAAGTATGTACACTTAGGTTCTTTTTTTAAAAGTTTAACCTTGGAAAGGCTTTAAGATCAGTGAATTCAATTTCTTAGCTTCAAGATGAAGAAACAGAGCCCCAGAGAGGCTGACTTGTCTAAGGACACAGTAGCAGTGCCAAACTGGAACCCAAGTCCTCTGGTGACCTTGCATATTCCTTCTTACTAGAGGAAGGTCTCCCCTTTCAGTTACAGTGCATTTATATAGTCTACCACCTCCAAATGCATGCCAGCAAATACAAGTGAGAACTATCAACTCAACTATGTCTATTATGTGAGGTTATTTTGTAGTATTAAAACTATGAACTAGAGAGCTGGGAATGTGGCTTAGCGGTACAGTGCTTGCCTTACATGCATGAAGCATGGGTTCAATTCCTCAGCACCACAAAAACAGAAAAGGCTGGAAGTGGCACTGTGACTCAAATGGTAGAGTGCTAGCCTTAAGCAAAAATAGCCAGGGGCAGTGCCCAGGCCCTGAGTCCAAGCCCCAGGACTGGCAAAAAGCAAAAAACAAAACTATGAATTAGAGCAGCTCTGTTCCAAGCCAGTCCAGGCAGGAAAGTCCATGAGACTCTTGTCTCCAATTAATCACAGAAAAAGCTGGTAGAGCACTAGCCCTGAGCAACTTTTGCTCAGTCCCAGTCCCAGAGTTCAAGACCTAGGACTGGCAAAACAAAAAGCTATAAATTAGAATTATTTCCTTTTGGCATATTATGCTTTTAACTTTCCCTAAAATATTGCTTGTTTTCTGGACAATTAAAAATTTGAACTTTTAGGCATACCATATTTTATTATCAATGCTATTCGTCTTACCATTTGCACAAATGATCCCAAAAGAAAACATGTATCTGTTACTCTATTTTTATGCACACAATTCTTAAGTTTTACAATTCTAAGTACGAGTATAATACAGTACGAGTATAATACAAATGAATTATTACATTTGTCTTTGCTAGTGCAGCAACTATAGGAAAATACCAACTCCATTCACTTTGAAGGTTGGTCATCATGGTGTTTTATAGAGCAAGTGGACCAATTCTTGAAAAGTGTGTTCCTTAATGGAGTATTTTTATCATTTGGTAACTAGCAAGTAAAAATTAGGTTAAGGATAATAGGTTTGGTTTTTACTTTCTGGTTTTTTATTTTTAAAAGGAAAAGGGAGGGCTGGGGATATAGCCTAGTGGCAAGAGTGCCTGCCTCGGATACACGAGGCCCTAGGTTCGATTCCCCAGCACCACATATACAGAAAACGGCCAGAAGCGGCGCTGTGGCTCAAGTGGCAGAGTGCTAGCCTTGAGCGGGAAGAAGCCAGGGACAGTGCTCAGGCCCTGAGTCCAAGGCCCAGGACTGGCCAAAAAAAAAAAAAAAAAAAGGAAAAGGGAAATCAGACACCCCCCCCCCAAAAAAGAAAGAATTAGTAAACTCTTGACTTACGTAAGAAAAGTTAAGAAAATACCTAGAAATGTTTGAGGAAAAGGAAACAGTTTGTTGTTTATGAAAGCTAGCTCAGATAACATAGCTAATTTCTCTGTGGTTCTCAAAAACAATCCTTACCTGTCAAAATGGTTAAGGGGTAAAAATCAATTTCTTTTGGCAATGACTGAGGTAAATAAAAAATGGAACTATTGGCAAAAGCAGAATTTGAGTCCTACATAATCATTTTACAACAAAATAAAAAAAGATGCCTGCATAACCAATCAAGAGGGGATGGAGATATGGCCTAGTGGCAAGAGTGCTTGGCTTGCATGCATGAAGCCCTGGGTTCAATTCCCCAGCACCACATATACAGAAAACGGCCAGAAGTGGCTCTGTGGTTCAAGTGGCAGAGTGCTAGCCTTGAGCAAGAAGAAGCCAGGGGCAGTGCTCAGGCTCTGAGTCCAAGCCTCAGGACTGGGGGAAAAAAAAAGAGTTGCATAACCAATCAAGAGAACCAGGGAAACAGTACTGAAATTGAGTATTATTTTAGTTCTTACACAAAAGTTGCTAAATCAAAGCACACACAATTAATTTTCTTTGGATAGCTTAACAAACCAACTTCCAAAGAGCAAGTTATTAATAGAAACATACATGTCTGGAAGAATTTTAGAGATCTAAGAAATAGCTTCAGAAAACAGTCCATTCTCTAAAGAAATTGAAGCAATAAAAAACAGTTAAACTAGGCTTCACTCATTTGAAATCTCAAACTCACACAGTACCTCCTCTATAGATTCATTTATGATATTGTTGAAATTTACTCCAACAGCATAAATGCAGTGGTGTAAATACTATTTCTTTCAATAGTTCAGATGCCAGGATAAATAATTTACAGGAATTTAGTACATCCATGTTCACAGATAATCAGGAATTAATTTAACTTTCAAATCTTTGTTCCTATTAATTTTTTTTTTTTTTTTGGCCAGTCCTGGGCCTTGGACTCCGGGCCTGAGCACTGTCCCTGGCTTCTTCCCGCTCAAGGCTAGCACTCCGCCACTTGAGCCACAGTGCCGCTTCTGGCCGTTTTCTGTATATGTGGTGCTGGGGAATCGAACCTAGGGCCTCGTGTATCTGAGGCAGGCACTCTTGCCACTAGGCTATATCCCCAGCCCTGTTCCTATTAATTTTTCAGTGATGACTATATCTGGCTTTCTGAGAACTCATAATACCTGCACTTCTGCAAAAAGTACCAAATACAAGTTAACAGAAAGTGGAAAACTACAATATGTTGTTCCCTTATCTAGAACACTTTTTATTATTTAGGCTAATATGCTTAACACAGACTGTCCATTATTTTAATTAAATGTGCTAGAATTCTTTGGGGAAATACCACAAACAGCTCTCCATCCCCAAGCACATACAGAATTGTTTCTATGAAGTGTTATTTGGTCTCTATGAAGTGCTATTGTAAGACAATACATACTGTCCAAATTTTTCAATGCATCTTCAAAATACTAAAGTGGCATATCCCAGGAAGTACATCAATTAATAGTTACTTATCTTTTTCTTCCTTTCACAAATAAAAGGCTGAGTTAATATGAAAATAACTACAGGGATGACTACCCCTAGTGAAAAACAGTCCCTAAAGATTTCATCAACTCAACTTTGAATGTGAATTTACTTTAACACTTAAACTATGACTGAATTTAAATCCCTCTCTACCAACATAATAATTCCTAAACATTGTCCTGACTCAAATCCATGCCACAATCCCCCTGGTTAAAAGTATCCTGGTCATCTAAACAATCAACAGGTTTTAGAATTTGAGAAGAACCAGGCCAAGCCTATCCTCAACAACCAGGCCCCTGAATACTTCTCATCCCTATGTTCATCAGAGACCCTTCCAGTTATAATTAGCTCAGTAATCTTTGCTGGCTTCTATGCCTTCTATCAGACAGGAATCACCAAGAATCACAAAAGGAATTCCAACAAATGGAAAACTTGGCAGGTAAGTGACACAGACATACTTAAAATAGGCTTCTCTGAAATATAAGAAAGTATCTCAATACAGAATTAGACATTTTTACATACCTTAGATTGACAGTGCCATATTAAAAGTTAAAAAAAAAAGTGGAGCTGTGGCTCAAGTGTTAAAGCACCAGCCTTGAGCAAAAGAGCTCAGGGACAGCACCCAGGCCCTGAGTTCAAGTCCAACGACAACAACAACAACAAAATCTCTGAGATTAAAAGTTAAAAAAATAGGGCTGGGGATATAGCCTAGTGGCAAGAGTGCCTGCCTCGGATACACGAGGCCCTAGGTTCGATTCCCCAGCACCACATATGCAGAAAACGGCCAGAAGCGGCGCTGTGGCTCAAGTGGCAGAGTGCTAGCCTTGAGCGGGAAGAAGCCAGGGACAGTGCTCAGGCCCTGAGTCCAAGGCCCAGGACTGGCCAAAAAAAAAAAAAAAAAAAAAAAGTTAAAAAAAATACAGCAATACTTCTAAAATTACAGTTTAAGGACACAATATGGCCTTAGCTAGCTAGACAATGTTAGTTTCTTATCCATTTCTAAGTTTCAAAACATTTACAGAAATAAGTTTCATTACTATTAAAAGCAAAATTCTAAATTATACCCAATGACAAATCTGGCAACAAACAAAACCCACATTTGCTGATGACCTCTGCATCCTCCAAGAATAATTGGAAGTCCTGTAACCATCGCTAAGGTAGAAAAAAAAGGAGTTCAAGAACTTTCACAGGCAAGCAAAAGGTACTTAAAGGCAGAATACACCAGTTAGAAATTATGCTGGAGATCATAAAGAAGACTCTTCTTAGAGTCTAAGGAACACAGACTTGGAGAGATGACAGGAAACAAAAACAAAAACAAAAAAACCCAACCCTGTTGGAGGCATGGCTTACATGAAAGAGGCTTGCCTTACAAGTTCAAGGCCCTACTTGACAATGTGTTTCTGGTAGCAATGCTATCTGAAGGGCCACTACCATATTTTTAGGCGATGGAAAAAATGTTTGTTAGCTTCAGCTGGACACCAGTGGCTCATGCCTGTAATCCTAGCTACTCAGGAAGCTGATTTCTTAGGATACTAGTTCAAAGCCAAATGGATAGGAAAGTCTGTGAGCCTCTATCTCCAATTAACAAACACACCCCCAAAAAGCTGACAGTAGATTATGACCCAAGTGGTAGAGTGCCAGTCTTGAGAGAAAAAGGTTAGGGACAGTGCCCATGCTCTGCAAAATATAAAAGCTATCTACCCATATTTAGGTACTTTGCCACCAAATTTATATAGGTAGAGAATTAAGTTTATAAAAGTTGTGAGTCCATCTGTAATAGTAGCTACTCTAGAGGCTGATCTTTGAGGATCTCATTTCAAAGTCAGGTGAGGCAGACAAACCTAAGAGACTTATCTCTGCAAAAAAGGTAGAAGATGTGATCAAGTGGTAGAGTAACAGCCTCAAGCAAATAACCAAGTAAGAACACTAGGCAAAGAGAGAGAAAGGGGAAGGGGGAGAGAAAGAGGGAGGAACAGGGACGGAGGGAGGGAGGGAGAGAGGGGGAGAGAGAGAGAGAGAGAGAGAGAGAGAGAGAGAGAGAGAGAGAGCAGCGTTCTTGATGGCTCTTAAAAGTTTAAATGAAACAAGATATGTAAAAGGAACTTAACATTTGTTAACTCTTTCCCCTACAAAGTAGGTAGCATGAGCTAAATGCTAGTGAGTGGAAATATCAGTAAGTTATCCAAGAAGAAAAAAAGGCAACGACTGTAATTGGCTTTAAAAAACAACAACAACAAAAATCCATCAAAACCAAATATTCCACCCAGGTGCTAGGGGCTCACAGTTTGCCTTAACTTACTTAGAAGGATGAGATGAGAATTACAGTACAAAGCCAGGTGAAGCAGACAAACCAGAGACTCTTATCTCCATTTAACCTAGCCAAAAGCCAGAAATGCCGTGTAACCCAGGTGGCTATCCAAAAAAATGTGTAAAAGTGTTAAGCCCACAGTTCACGCCCTTGTTAAAAAAAATTGCTATCCTTCAAAAAAATTCCAGTCCTTACACTTGAAAATTACAGCAGAGGTAAAACACAGAGGCCTAACATAGAGGCCTCGTATTTGTAACACGAAATTTAAACTAATAAGAAGACATTCATGTTAAAAATGTTTTCAGGCCAGGCGACAATGACTCACACCTGTAATACTAGCTACTCAGGATGCTGTGGTCTTGAGGATCACAGTTCAAAGCCAGTTTGGGCAGCAAAGTCTTTGAGACTTATCTCCAATTCATCACCAGAAAACTAGAAGTGGCTCAAAGTGGCAGAGTGCTAGGTTTGAGCAGAAAAAGCTCAGGGACAGGGCCTAGGCCCTTAGTTCAAGTCCATGTCCAAAAAAAATGTTTTCAGGACTGTTATCTTTCCATGCACAACTGACAGTTTAAATGCAAAACAAGTATTTAAAGTAGATGACAACTAAATGCAATGTGATTGAATCATGAGAATAACCTAAATAAGGTTTATAGGTCTGTTAATAGTAAAGGAATTATGTTAATATCTTAGTTTTGACAAATGTGCAACATTCATCATACAACCATTTTAAGTTGCTACTTTTTTTAGAAGCACACTGATGTCAGCTAGCATCAACAGCAAAAGTTTTTAATGGGGAACAAGATTTAAGCTATTCTAAAACATAGACTACCTGGAGTTTACTAAGTATTCCTATTTTGAGAAGTGACTCCTCTCCTCTCTCTAGCACATGCTTGCAAAATACTGGTTTTATGGTACTGAATATTGTTACTAAATCTGGCAAGTATCTAAATAAGAGTTTATCTGTCTTTACATTTATTCAATCAGAACTTAAGCATCTCTAACCACACATAAGGCATATATGAACTTGAAAGTCTAATGACAAGTTATATTTGTGAGCTTAGTGATAAAGACAATCCCATCTATATCTACAATGATGTAGTCGATCGGTCTCTCTTAATGTATTCTCCAAAACTTAGGAATTAATGAAGTGATGTACAACTCACTAGGCCATTTTTATTCCCGGGGTCAAATGATGGACATCACTAACAACTTTTTCAAAGAAAAGTTCATGTACATATTGAGAACATGAAGTGGTTGTGAACTTTGCTTTGTGTTCAGCAAGATGGCTGAAGCTTTCTCAGGCTGGGGTCTGCAAGGGAAGGGTGGTTGACTTGCATACCAGAAAGCAAATTCTATGCTACAAATTGGTGACAGAGGCTTTTAAGGTAGCACCAGTTTCAACATGTACCCCACAGACACACATTGGCACATACAAGCACTGTTACCGCTTAGCTTAGTTCCTAGGCATTCTCTCTCTTTTGGTAACGTGGAATTTAGAGGGCAATTTTCAAATTTCAAAGAAACTTTCATCTTTTCATATGTGTCAAAGAAGGAAAAAAAATAAACACAGCAATGCAGCAAAGTCATTTCGGCTGAAATGACCTCCAGCTACAGCGGGCTATTCCCGGTTTCGCAATAAATGAATCTGAGACTCAAACCACGTACACACAGCGAGAAGCTGAGAACAGTAAAGCTTCCTCAATAGTCCTGGCAAACATAACTGCTTCCCACCTCCCCTCCAGCCCAGCCTGCTGCGTCCCGTTTCTGTCCAAGCCCACAGAGTACCTGAACAACGACGGCGATAAGACAACAGGGGTTAATCAGTAGCCCCAAATCCTGTTTCAACCATCATTTACAGCCACTATCGGGAAGCCAGAGTACTACTAACCTGATTTCAGGGAGGCAGAACTAAACCCAGCCGGGCACAGGGGTATATATTACACGAATCTGAAATGCCAACCCAGCAAGAAGCTCAAAGCGGCGCGGGCGTCAACATAACGAAAAGACTCTCGCAAATGATATCTCACAAGAACATTTCCACTTCCAAGCAATCCACCCATCCACCTTCTCCGACTGCCAGTTGCCAAATTCTGCTGAAGCAACCCGAGAGATAAGAAGCATGTCTTACCTTGGACAAATCTCGACATTTTGGGGTTTTATTAAATCACTCTGGCTTATGATCTATTAATTTGCAGAAGTTCAAACTACCAGGGCAGGTCTGTCTTCTTTCCCCTTTCAAAACCGACTTGTTCTTTCTCCTGTGTTTTGCTACTTAAGGTGGTACTCATGCAAAGTGACTAAAACTGGCCTCCAAAAAGGGAGAAAGGGGAGAGAAAGAGAGAGAGAGAGAGAGACAGAGAGAGAGACAGAGACAGAGAGACAGAGACAGAGGAGCGAAAGAGACAGAGACAGAGGAGCGAAAGAAACTACTTCTCGAGAAAACCTCCCTCAATTCCAAAAGAAACTTGGTGCGATCGAGCCGCTCGGGACCTCCTGGCTACACCCCGCTCCTGACACGAACGATGGGCCAGCTGTGGAGACTGCCGGAAAAGGTGAAATCGCCCGAACTTAAATTTCATCAATGGAGAGGCGGACCTACAGCGGTTATTTCACCGCCCCTCGGTCTCCACGCCCTCTGGGGCTGGATTGCCGCCGGCGCCCCCGGCGGCCCCCTCTCCAGCGCGGCCGCCCGGCCTCCCGCAAGTTCCTGGGAAACCCCGCCAAGCACGGATCCCGTCCCGGCCGGGGTCAGGGAGGCGGGGGAGGCCGGCGCGGGGCGGGGCAGGGGGGAGGCATGGAACCATTCCCACCAGCCCAGAAATATCCCGGAGCTGGGAGGCACTGAATTCCGCACTCGCGCTGACCAGACACCCGGCCTCCCTGGGAGAGGCCGCGGTCCGCCGGCCCTCCCCCCACGCGGACACCCTGAGGCCACCGCAGGGGCGAACCCGCGCCTCCGCCGCCCCCGGGAGGCCCCGACCCTTTCCACGCACATCTTCGCGCCGCCTGCCCGGCGCTGTCCTCATCCCAAATGGGGTCTCCGGGGCCGCACAGTGCGTGGCGGGGGGGAAGAGGCAGTGCGCCTTTCCAGAGGGAAACATCCCCCCCCACAGGGGTCGCCCGAAACCCGACCCCGCCCCTCCGCCAGCCGCCGTGAAACCCACCTTCCTCTCTTCCCTTAGCAGCTGGGAAATTGGGGGCGTTTATGGCGCCCCAGGAAGAAGGCTCGGAGGCTGAGAGGCTGTCACCTCTGAGGCACCCTTCTCTCTCCCCCTCTTCCCTCACACGTGCACACCTGGGACCTCTCGCCTGCAGTCGCCGCCCAGCTACCGAGCCCCTGGGCCCACCTTCGGCTGGCACCTGACACCCCAAATCCCCACTTTCTCCCAAACATCTCCCCTCCCCCTCCATTCCGAGCAGTTCCCCCCCCTCAATGCGGAAATGCCTACGCCGCAGACCGACAAGCGCAGCCGCCAGTCAGGAGCCGCGATGAACGTAGGTCTCGGCCTATGAGCTGTGGGGAGGTGGCAGAGGGCGGGGCATGCGCCGCACGAGGATGCCCCGGCGGAGGCGGGCGCTGAAGCGGACGCGGGAATCCCAGGCGTGGGCGCCACACCTGCGGCGCTGTCTTCGCGGATTCACTGCCAGCCCTCCAACAGATACCTCAGCAGCCGGGACCGCCTAAGCAGCAGCCGGGACTTTTACACAGTCGGAAAAAAAAAAATGCCTCTGCTTTCCAGAGCCTGAAGAAACCTCCAGGGCCCATGAAGCCACTGCTCCCCACAGTGGCTTCCCCAGAGCTACAGGCCCACCTCAGTGGGCCCTACCCTGCCCGCCAGTCCTGGAAGATGTCAGCGGGGGGGACCTGTGGCCTGTTAACAAGAGAAGGGATTTGGGGCCTCAAAGAAAGGAAAACATGAAGGCTTCCTCACCAGAACCACTACCATCTGCCCTGCTTTGGGTTGAGTCTTACTGAGATTTGTACCATGATTGTTACAGTAAATTAGACTTTGCCAGAAAACCACACTGACATCCAGGTACAAAGAACAGAGAAAAGGTTTATTGCCAGCAAAGGGACTGGCAAGACCCCTTCTCATAAGAGGGAAGAAGTGCCAGCTTTTGTGTCTGGTGACTTTTATAACCTACTGGGGCTAGGAGATGGAAACCTTGGTGTGGACGTGGGGCTCCATCATGGCTGGTTAGGATTATTTATGGCTGCTGCCCAATTAGTAGATAAGGGGTCTTGCAGCTTGCCAGACTTTAAAGTCACTCTAAGGGGATCTTGTTGCCTTATATGATTGTAGCTCCCCCAAAGGAGTGCCATCTCATGGTAAAGCGGGGGTGGCGGAGGGAGGGTGTCTGATTATTCACTGCCCTTACTAAATGGGCCTATTGTTGTCTAGGAATGGAACATGCAAAGCTATGAGAGAGGAAGCTGCCTGGCCAACAGTTATAGATGTTTACTTTCTGATCCAGTTTCAAGGAACTCCAAAGATAAGACACAGTTTGGGGATTGCAAGGTACATCACACCTAGTTTGCCAGCCCCACCTACTTCTTAAGACAGTGTGCCTGTCAATGGGCTGTCTCATACTTAACATTTACACTTCACAACCCAAACAGCCCACACTAAAACTTGAATTGTGAGCACCCTATCTTAAGCATCTCCAGGTATTTACAGAAGAGTTAAGCTTTGACAACTTTATTCAACCAAGGTAAAGTGAAAAATACTTACGTGACTTTTTTTTTTTGGTCCCATGTATTTCTGTGGAAATGTTAGTAAAACAACACTGAAAAAGCCAATGATCAGTTGTCATGGTAGACAATGAGTCATTGATATCTTATGTGAAATCAAAAAAGATTTGCCTCACATCTCTCAGCTAAAAAACTAGTTTCCAGCTGGATGCTGGTGGTTCATGTATGGAATTCTAGATACTCAGGTGGCTGAGATCTTAGGGCCCTAGTTCAAAGCCAGCTCTGGTAGGATAGTCTAGGAGACTCTTATCTCCAATTGACCACCAAAAAGCCAGAGAGGGGCTGGGGATATAGCCTAGTGGCAAGAGTGCCTGCCTCGGATACACGAGGCCCTAGGTTCGATTCCCCAGCACCACATATATAGAAAACGGCCAGAAGTGGCGCTGTGGCTCAAGTGGCAGAGTGCTAGCCTTGAGCGGGAAGAAGCCAGGGACAGTGCTTAGGCCCTGATTCCAAGGCCCAGGACTGGCCAAAAAAAAAAAAAAAAAAAAAGCCAGAGAGCTTGGCACAAGTGGTAGAGTGCTAGCCTTGAGCAGAACAAGCTCAGAGAAACATACACAATTCCAAACAACAACAACTAAGAAACAATTTCCTCCAAATAAGACCAAAAAAAATCTAAAATCCAGATGTGTGAAGATTGGAGATCTTACTCAGAATTAGTTCATCCTTTGAACAGAGAAGTTGTTCCAGCACAGAATGGGCTGTATTTGTCAGCCAGAATTAGCACCAAAATAACACCATGGATTTGATGTTGCTTCACCAGAAAATTAAAAAGCTAAAGGGCAATTAAGAATCTTTAATTAGGGCGGCGGGGATAGCAGCGCGCTCAGTCTCCACCCAGACTCCGCCATGTTGAGTTTTGTGGGTCAGGTGGCCGCTGCGTCAGCCTCCGGGGCCTTTCGGGGACTCAGCCCCAGCAGCGGTCCATCCCACCAGAGACTATGCAGCACAAACTTCTCCATCGCCTAAGACCAGGACAGCTACAGGACAAATTGTGGCAGTCATTGGTGCAGTGGTGGACGTCCAGTTTGATGAGGGATTACCACCCTTGCCCTGGAAGTGCAAGGCAGGGATACCAGGCTAGTTTTGGAGGTGGCCCAGCATTTGGGGGAAAGCACAGTAAAAACCATTGCGATGGATGGTACAGAAGGCTTGGTTAGAGGCCAGAAAGTTCTGGATTCTGGTGCACCAATCAAAATTCCTGTTGGTCCTGAAACCTTGGGCATAATCATGAATGTCATTGGTGAGCCTATTGATGAGAGAGGTACTATCAAAACCAAACAGTTTGCTGCTATTCATGCTGAGGCTCCTGAGTTTGTGGAGATGAGTGTTGAGCAGGAAGTCCTGGTGACTGGTATCAAGGTTGTGGATCTGTTGGCTCCCTATGCCAAGGGTGGCAAATTTGGGCTCTTTGGTGGTGCTAGAGTTGGCAAGACAGTACTGATCATGGAATTAATCAACAATGTTGCCAAAGCCCATGGTGGTTATTCTGTGTTTGCTGGTATTGGTGAGAGAACCCGTGAGAGCAATGACTTATGCCATGAAATGATTGAATCTGGTGTTATCAACTTAAAAGAAGCTACCTCCAAGGTAGCATTGATGTATGGTCAGATGAATGAACCACCTGGTGCTCATGCCCGTGTAGCTCTGACTGGACTGACAGTGGCTAAATACTTCAGAGACCAAGAAGGTCAAGATATACTGCTTTTTATGGACAACATCTTTCGCTTCACCCAGGCTGGCTCAGAGATGTCTGCCTTATTGGGCAGAATCCCTTCAGCTGTAGGCTATCAGCCTGCCCTAGTCACTGACATGGGTACTATGCAGGAAAGAATTACCACCACCAAGAAAGGATCAGTCACTTCTGTACAGGCTATCTAATGTGCCTGCTGGTGACTTGACTGATCCTGCCCCTGCTACTACCTTTGCCCATTTGGATGCTACCACTGTACTGTCCCGTGCTATGGCTGAGCTGGGGATCTATCCAGTTGTGGATCCTTTCGACTCGACTTTCCGTATCATGGATCCCAACATTGTTGGCAGTGAGCATTATGATGTTGCTCATGGAGTGCAAAAGATCCTGCAGGACTACTAATCCCTCCAGAATATCAACACTATCCTGGGTATGGATAAAGTTTCTGAGGAAGATAAGTCGACTGTTTCTTGTGCAAGGAAAATACAGTGTTTCTTGTCTCAGCCATTCCAGGTTGCTGAGGTCTTCACAGGACACTTGGGAAAGCTGGTACCCTTGAAGGGGACAATCAATGGATTCCAGCAAATTTTGGCAGGCGAATATGACCATCTTCCAGAATAGGCCTTCTATATGGTGTGACCCATTGAAGAAGCTGTGGCAAAAGCTGATAAGCTGGTTGAAGAGCATGCATTGTGAGGGGTTCTCTTGACTAAGCACTCATTCTCATCCTGTCCCTCTCCTTGTCCTCCTGTTCTAAAATTTACAGTTTTCTGTGAAAGCCAGACAAGACCCTTGATTAAGACATGTTTAAAATATACACCCCTCAAAAAGAAAAGAATCTTTAATTATATTAGCTTTATTGAAAAGATGGTAATTTGTTTTCTACCTTCACAGAATATTAAGGGAAAGGAAGTGGGCTTCCATTGTGCCATAAGCATCTGGTAATTCCTAAGAATGACACGATATATGAGTGATTAAATACTGATACATAGTACCTGTACTGCCTCAAGAAATCTCTACAATGGTGACTATCTGTCTTCAGTGGCTAAATCTGTAAATACTCAGGTTGGTTTTAGAAAAGTAGTACTCTAGGAGTGGTACTCCCAAATATTTTCATACAGTGCCCTGCAGTTGTCTTAAATTGTGATTTAAATTCTGTATCCTCAAACACTTTGAAGAGAACTCTCTCATTCCCTCAGAGCCACTAGGAAAGCTCTCACTTGATAGCTTATGAAAGGATGGGGGGAGAGGGGAGATGACTTTCTTCAGGACCATGGAACCACAGTCTACTAGGAAAACAATTGCCTATTTCTCTTTTTACTTTTGGAAAAATTGCTCTCTGTCTCTCTATTTTTGATCCCTTTTTTATACTATACTATCTGTAACATCCCTTCAGGATATAGAAAGTTGGTGTCTATATCACTAGAAATCTGTAATGTGGATAGTTTTACAAATTAAGCATTTGCAGAAAGTTGGGGAGGTGAATCTCATGGGGGATGAATATGGGGTAGGGCTAAGGATGAGTGAGCAGGGATGAGTTATAATGAGATAGACTGCAAACAAAATAGAAGTATGGAAGCCAGATTTTCTCTAGTTCCATATGCTACCATCCAATGATGATACAAATTATGCCTGTAGATTTCTTCAATCCTTTCTACTTCCCCATTAATACATGGGAATATTCATGTGTAACTAGTTCTGTTTTCTGGGATGTATAACAATTTTGCCGTATCTTTTTCCTTTTGCCTAGATAGCAACAACAAAATTGTATCTGTTGTTCTATTTCTAAATATCAACATCTTATTTGGTACCTTCTACATTTATTTAGTGCTTAGAACAGTATCTGGTACATAACAAGTATTCCTTAGTATATGTGGAATAACCAATTTATATTATTGCATCTTTTTTAACTCAAAGTAGTGGTTCCTACTCAGTAGTCTCTGAAAAGCATAATTGAGATAAGAAATTTAATTGATATTCAGAGCTAAAGTGTGTGAGTGTGTGTGTGTGTGTGTGTGTGTGTGTGTGTGTGTGTGTGTGTACCAGTCCTGGGGCTTGAACTCAGGACCTACACACTGTCCTTGAGCAATTTTGCTCAAGGCTAGCACTTGAGCCATAGCTCCACTTCTGGAGATAATTGGAGGTAAGAGTCTTGCAAACTGTCCTGTCCTGGTTTTGGACCATAATCTTCAGATCTCAGCCTCCTAGGATTACAGGTGTGAGCCATTGGCGCCTAGCTAGAGGTAAAGAATTTTAAGTTTTAGTTATTTCAGCCTAGAAGATGAAACTGAGCCAAAGTATAAGAGTAATAGAAGCAAATATAATATTCTGGCGACTTTCTAATTACTTATCGTGAGCATCATCTAATAAGGTAGTTTAGAAATTGCAAACATAGGGGCTGGGGATATGGCCTAGTGGCAAGAGTGCTTGCCTCATATACATGAAGCCCTAGGTTCAATTCCTCAGTACCACATATATAGAAAAGGCCAGGAGTGGCGCTGTGGCTCAAGTGGCAGAGTGCTAACCTTGAGCAAAAGGAAGCCAGGGACAGTGCTCAGACCCTGAGTTCAAGGCCCAGGACTGGCAAAAAAAGAAATTGCAAACATATGAAATAAGAATAGAGATCAGCAATGTGTGTGGTCTTTTTATTTATTTTCATCCTTCATCATCCTCTATACCAAAGAAAATAAAACAGTACAGTGTAATGAAATATGTCATAGGCCAAAAAAATGTCTGTGTCAGGCCCAAAATGTTGAGCCAAGAGACTAGACAACAATTATCTCCACTGGATTGCTGCACAGATTCATATTGGCTCCCCACCGGTATTCATCTAGGCCACCCACAGCAAAGAAGAGTAAAGGAGCTACTGTCAGCAGTTGCTGGTTCCTGACTAGATTTAAAAATAAAATATTGCTCAAATCCAAAGGTAGCCAAGCAGTGCTAATTGAAAAATATATATATCAAATTATATCTATGAGATAGACTACTAATGAATGAGTAGTCTAAAAATGAATAAGGTCTCCAAGTACTTAAGGATGAGAAAGGCTTCATTCTTTTTCCCTACCAACACTGAATCAGGAAGTTTGTTGAAAGAAGTTGTGAATTTCGATTGTAACATATCCTATTTGTTCACAGTGTGATTTCTAAATTATATATGAAAGCTGCCTAATGTGTGTGTGTGTGTGTTTGCGTGCGCATGTGTATGCATGTGTGTGCTGGTCCTGGGGTTTGAACTCAGGGGCTGGGTACTGTCCCTGAGCTTTTGTGTTCAAGGCTAGTGCTTTACTACTTGAGCCACGGCTCTACTTCTGGCTTTTTTGTTTGTTTGAGGTGGTTAATTGGTGATAAGAATCTCACAGACTTTCCTGCCCATGCTGGCTTTGAACGATGATCCTCAGATCTCAGCCTCCTTTAGTAGCTAGGGTTATATACATGAACCACTAGTGCCTGGCTTGAAAGTTATATAACTGTTATAGCAGGACATTTGTAGTCATTTAAAATAACTGAAATGCTTTCAAAAGTAAAGTTAACAGCTGGGCACTGGTGGCTCACACCTATAATCCTAGCTACTCAGGAGGCTGAGATCTGCACATTGCAGTTCAAAACCAGCCTGACCAGGAGAATCCCTGAGATTCTTACCTCTAATTAACCACCAGTGTGATGTGGCTCAAGTGGTAGAGCGCTAGCCTTAAGCTGAAGTGCTCAGGGACAGCACGCAGGCCCAGAGTTCAAACACCACAACTAACAACAACAAAAACAAAGTAAAATTAACAGTAGAAGAGTGCTTGCCTGGCAAGTGCAAGGCACTGGGTTGGTCCTTAGCACAAACAAACAAGCAAATAAATACTTAACAGCTAGGTACTGGTGGCTCATGCCCATAATTCTTGCTACTCAGGGGGGCTGAGGTCTAAGAAATGAAATTCAAAGCCAGCCCAGGCAGGACAGTCCACAAGACTGTATTTTCAAACTATGATCACCTAACAACCTATTCTTATAAAAAACCTGAGGCCATATACAATGTTTTGTCATATTACTCCTAGCCTACTCAGTAAAGCAAACTACTTCTCTGCTTCTAAAATCAAAAGGGTCCGGAGATAGTTATGGCATATGATTGACACACAATTTCCTGGGTATCATCATGGCTCACCAAATATAAAAGAAAACAATTCACTAATAAATAGCATATTTCTTACTAAACTCTTAAGCCAAATACTGTTTTCTTTTATCATAGTGATATATGTATGAATGACAAGGTTATTACTTCTTACTGACTTTGAAATCCTCAAAGAGCTATTGAATAGAAAAGCATTCAATCATATTTTTCCTTTTTCCACTGTATTAAAAATTCCATATTATGCATTCTATCAGTAACTTTTGATAGTTTTCCAAACATTTCTGCCTCTGATTACACTTAATAAATTTCCTGTGAGTGCCACACAGGGGAAGTATAAAGAACTTCTGTTTCCTGATTTAGTTTCAGGGAAATTATTTTTAGCATTTCACACCTGCCATCTTAACTAAATACCGCAGAGAAGATATGCAGGACTACTCTTGGATGAGTCTTAAATAATGCTGTAATTATGTTATTAAGTGACTAATACAATTAGGAAATAAAAAGTTAACTGTCTCCACTGTCTAAAATGTAAGGGGAATGTCATATCTAGAAGACCATTGCAGAAATAGGAAATAATGTCCTGGTGTAACTTTAAAATTAAATTTTAATTTTTTTAAGTTTCAGTAAGGGTGAGCATCCTCTTGAAACCATCCAAACAGTAATATCAAAATTCCCATAATGAATAGCAAAACTCTCCTTACTTCTCTTTACTCCAGCCCTGCAATGTAGATGCACTTTTCTTCTGATAATTATATCCATATTTCTAATCTATAAGCTCTTTGAGGGAAAGAGCAAGTCTATCTTTATATCCCATAAACATTTCATAGTGCTTGGCACACATTAGGCACTGAAAAGAAATTTTCTGAATGAACTATCATGTGAGATATTTATATATGAACTTTAATAAACTGTAGAGTGCTATACAGTTGTATGATATGACAGCTTTCCTACTATTTCTATGGATAATGTGTTTGGGATGGCAGATAATCAACCTATAAGTTTGTTTTTATAACAGCCATATTGCTTGGAATTCTGTCCTGTAACTACAGCATTGAAGAAGACCATTCTAACCTACTGGAAAAATGACAGGTTACATGAAGTAAAAGTGAGTTTTTCTAGTTCATGCTAGTTAGGACAAACTGTCAGATATGTGTTGATCTCATCTTAGGCTATCTAGCTCTAATTAAACTGTTTAAAAAGTCAAACTGGCCTGTGAGGAACCCAGGTAAGACTGGTAGATTTGCTCACCTGAGATATATTCAGTACTGTGTGTTGTTACACTGTTGAAGATAACTAATATACAATATTTGAAGCCTCAAAGAAAAAGCAAACCACACTACTTGCATTTTGCCTAGTCCTACACTTGCATTTAATCTTTTCACACTGGGAATATATTTTCAGCTCACACACTTATCACCTCTAAACCCTATTCTTAAAACCCTTTGAGGAAGAGATTTCCTTTTAGCACTTTTTCTTATCAAGTTGTCCCTAAGCTTAAAGATCTACTTTTCACCTAGAATTTTTGAAAATCTCTACATGGAATAATGTACATTTTGATTTTAAAATGTGTTTATATGTAGTTTAAAATAGTTTGCTTTAAATATGTGCTACATGTACACAAGACTATTCTATGTAGTGTTGTCATTGTAAAAATGAAGATACAACTCAAATGCCACTAAGGGAGTAATGAAACAATAATAAATACATTTCTAATCAGTATAAAAGGATCCTACTAGGGGGCTGGGGATGTGGCTTAGTGGCATAATTCTTGCCTGGCATGTATGAAGCCCTAGGTTCAATTCCTCAGTATCACATGAACAGAAAAAGCCAGAAGTGGTGTTGTGGCTCAGGTGGAAGAGTGCTAGTCTTGAGCAAAAGAAGCTCAGGGACAGTGCTCAGGTCCAGAGTTCAAGCCCCAGGACTGGGGAAAACAAAAACACAAAAAAATGATGCTATCAGTCATTAAAATATCTAGTGGCAATATACATATTAGTATGGATGATACTCTTTGTATTATTAGAGAGGAAGAATCAAGCATATGTTCTATTAACACAAATACACAGCTACACAAAGACTGTATTATACACACAAAAAGAAAATATGCTTGTTTTCCATTGCCACTTAGAACCTGAATAACCTTGAACAATTTATCTACCTCAGCATGTACAAAAAGAAATTATCCCACAAACACTTGCTACTGGAGTCCTTTTACACAAACACTGCTCTATTAGGTAGAACATTAGCAAAATGGCTTAATCTCACAGCCTTTCAAGAAATTATTTGTTAATGAGAAATTCCTACTTACTTGCTATATCAAATGGTCTAAGAAAACATTATTTCTATGCTCCCCACTCTCTTCTCTGCCATCTGTTTTCCCTATCTAAGGTAATGCAGGGAAATCAATAATGAATCTCCTCTTCTTTTTCTCCTGGTATCTGTCTTTGAACTCTGCACCTTAAATTTGTTCAGCTTGCTTTCACTGTTAGTACTCTACCACTTGAACCACACCTTTAGCCCTTCTTTTTGTTAGCTATTTCACAGACTTTTCTGCTTTGACTGACTTCAAACTGTAATCCTGTGGATATCAGCTTCCTGAGTGGCTTAAATTACAGGCATAAGATGCCAATACTCAGCTTAACCTTTTTCTTATAAGGAGTAATTTTCAGTGTTCATATCTTATCTAGCTTGTGGGTAGGGAATACATGAAAAAGATGCTGTATTGTGGTCTACAGTGCTGAGAATTTTTTTAAAGCTATCTTTTCTCATTTTCTGTTCAGAGAAACTGGAAGTAAATAGCGAGAGGTATCAGAATAATGGTTAAGGGAAGTAAAGCTCCATTTGAGTCTGTCCTTAAATCTAGAAATGCTTAACATCTATTTGTACTTACCTTGGTTTATCACCAATTCTGGAGCAGTGTAAGTTCTTCTCAAATCTTATGATCTGAACATAGAGGTTACAGGAGGTGAAGAAGGGAAAAATTCATGAAATGAAAATAAATAGTAAAAGAAACAGAGTAAAAAAAGACAAACGACTACAAAAGCAATACTTGCAAAACTGGTGTAAATGAACTGAACAACTCATGGGGGGGAGGGAAGGGAAAGGGGGAGGGGGAGGGGGAATGAGGGAGGAGGTAACAAACAGTACAAGAAATGTATCCAATGCCTAATGTATGAAACTGTAACCTCTTTGTACATCAGTATGACAATAAAAATTTTTTTTAAAAAGAAAATATTAAGAAAAACAAATTTTCAGGTAAGTTGGGCCAATGAAAATGTAAACTAGACAATTGAAAATATTCTCTGTTTTACATTCTTATGACGTTTCAGAGCATTTCTTTTCCAAGAAGTATTTTGAATACTTGTATCAAAAAGTATTTTTAATGTACCATGTGCCAGGTACTATGTCAAGACAAGTTTATAATAGTGAATTGGAGTGATAACCATCATAACAGCGAACTTGAAACTTATTGCTCTAAATAGGGTTGAAACACTAAACAAGTAGATAAAAATAATTTTAGTAGTTCAGTAAGTAACTGAAGATTGAAAATCTGTGGAGACATAGAATGCCATGATCTGAAAAAAAATAGGGAGCATAATATGGTAAGGTGGTTACAGTAGTCTCTCTGAAGGGAAGAGAAGTTCAGGGGTAGAATTCAATCCTTAGCATCACACACACACACACACACACACACACACACACACACACACACACACACACACACACACACAAAACATGAGACAGAGATGGTGAGAGATTGAGTTGGGAGAGCACCTTTCTGAGAAGTAGCAACCTTGCTCCCTGTTTGGCACTATAATCTAGACTGCACAATATTCCTCTTGAGGGTAACTTTTTCTCATTCACATACAAAATCTGTATAAGTTAACATAGAAGACTTGAACATGTAAGGTAAAACCTAAAAGATAACAAGAAAGATTCAGTCATATTAAGACCTGAGGAGAAGGTATGCCAGATAGACTAGCAAGTACAGAGGCCTGAGATAGAAAGAACACTATGTATGAAATTGGAGTAAGGATATTTGTGGGTAGAGAATGGCATAAGTAAG
Organism: Perognathus longimembris pacificus; assembly: GCF_023159225.1. NCBI lineage: Eukaryota > Metazoa > Chordata > Mammalia > Rodentia > Heteromyidae > Perognathus > Perognathus longimembris. The sequence goes on along the minus strand of NC_063168.1, from coordinate 19,530,571 downwards.
AAATGAATTTGGATTGGTAGGAAGAAATCAAAGAGGGAGTTGTGTTGCTTTGGGATTTTATCCAAAATGTAATAGACAGAAAGCTAATCATTTAAAATAGGGAACTGACATGTTCTGGTTTACATTTCTTTAAAAAAAAACTCCACCAGATTTTAAAGGTAGAAATAACAGGAACTATTTGTTGATGGATTGGATAACAAGTAATTAGGAATCAATGAAAGGAAAGAATCAAAGAGGATAATAACAAGGCTTTTTATTGAGATTGTAGAGATTGAAGGAGATTCAGTTTAGAGAGATGCCCATTTCAGTTATTTTAAGTTTTAAATGCCTAGGAGACAAATATGAAAGCTATGTCAAGAGATATTTAAAGATGTTTGTTTGGAACTCAGAAAGGGAGTTTAGCCTATTGGTATAAATTGAGGAATCAATGGATGTTTTCTAAAGCATGAGGATGGACAAGATCATATACAGAGAAGACAATAAAAAGAGAATAAGGAAACCCTAGCATTTTCTAAATGCTGGTCACATAGAAAAAGGAGAGACAGCTAGGTGTAGTGGCTCAGACCTGTAATTCTAGCTCCTTGGGAAGTAGAATTTGGAGGATAATGGTTCAAGGATAGCCAGGCATAACAATTCAAGAGACCATCCCACTAAATGGTTGGGCATGGTGGTGCGTGCCTGTTATTCCAAGTACAGAGGAAGCAAAGGGGCTGGGTACAGTGGTATGTGCCTGCCATCCCCTATGACATAGAGAAGCTCAAGGAAGATTGAAGCCTAGGCCAGGTGGGCATAAATTGAGACTCTACCTAACAAATAACCGAGAAAAAAAAGGGCTGGAGGCAGGGCCCAAATGGCAGAACAGCTGCCTTGGCAGTGTGAGGCCCTACATTTCATCTCCAATACTCCCAAAGAGAAAAAGAAAAAGTAGAAATGTGAAGGAAAATGAGAAAGCCCATTATATAGGAAATAATGTAATATGTGATACTCAGCCCAGAGATAAGAGTTTCAGATATGGCTAATTATGAGAGCTCAACTAAACTGAAGACAAAAAAAGAGTCAGCTAAACAGAAGTTGTCAGTTACCTTTTCAAGGGCAGAAGGATGAAAGGAGATAGAAATAGAGACGGTTTAGTGTGTTATTTATTGATTTTGAAGACCACTAGTAGTAAAAGTTTTCTCCTGGTAAACTTCAGAATCTAGAATTCTATCTATAAAACACTCAAGAATGAGGACAAATTAGGAATTTTTAAAATTTGACTTTGACCCCGTATACACATTTGCAGGAATTAATTCATTGCTTAAAGGAGATCAAAGAGAGCACAAAGTAAAAATGGAATAGCCCGTAATGAGATTCTGTAAGTATTTTCTCTAAGAGTACAAATAAAGGACATTTCAGAAGCACAAATATTTAGGCCTTCAAAGTAATCAATAACAAAACAGGAAGTTATAGGGTTTCAGAAGAATACTGATAAGTGGTAGATTCAGTTTATTAAATTACATGCTTTGAAAAAAACAATATGATCATCAAGAACAAGGAAAGAAAAAACTCTGATAAACCAAGGTCTCTCTCTTTCTCTCTCTCTCTCTCTCTCTCTCTCTCACACACACACACACACACACACACACACACACACACACACACACACACACAGAGTAATCCTGGCTATCTGGATCATCACCCAAGAGGCCAGCCCTGGGCAAGAAACAGACTATTAGACTCTACGTAAAAAATAACTAGAGCTAAAGGTTGGGATGAGCCTCAGTAGTAGAGTATAGAGTGCCTTGCTAGCAAGTAGGGGCACTGAATTCAAATCCGAGTACCAGGAATAAAGGTGTTTAGTACAGGCAAAATTTTGTATGAGCATGGACCAAAAGTGATACAAAGTAAAACATGGCATTAGCATGAGTAATGAATAAACATAGAAGAGATTGTTTGACATTAACACCCAGGACATTCTCATTTGATATGTGTATTTAAAGGCATTATTTGTATTTCCCTTTCCACAAATCTTTTCATACTACTTGATTCTTCTGTGCTTAAGGTTTACAGAATTATGATACTGAACTAAATCTTCAATTTGAGTGTGTGTGTGTGTGTGTGTGTGTGTGTGTGTGTGTGCTGGTAACAGGGCTTGAACTCAGGGGCTCACTCATGCTCTTGCTCAGTTTTCTTGCTTATGGCTGGTACTGCATCCCCAGTGTGGCATTTTACTGGTTAACTGGGGGTGGACTTTCCTGCCTGGGCTGGCTTCAAACCTCCATCCTCCAGATCTCAGCCATTTGACTAACTAGGATTAGTGTGTGAGCCACTGCCACCTGACTCAAACATTCAAATTTTAAAACAAATTTAAAGATAAAATGAAGATTTATTATTCTAATAGCATATTATTCTAATAGCAAATATTATAAATATTGACTATAAAAGTAGTAGTATTACTAATGATAGTTCAGGAAATGGAGGGAAATAAAAATATGAAGATGTGTTCATCATATGAAATGGAAAAGTCAAGAGACAAAAAAGTATCAGTTTAACTATGGTCTTTAAAACAATAAAGAATCAAACTTAATAAAAATTGCAAAAAGGAAACTTGAGGGGAAATGTAGAACAATGTTATTAAGCTAAATTATTGTTCATTTTTAAATTGTGGGGTCAAAAAAGCAGTTGAGGGGCTGGGGATATAGCCTAGTGGCAAGAGTGCCTGCCTCGGATACACGAGGCCCTAGGTTCGATTCCCCAGCACCACATATACAGAAAACGGCCAGAAGCGGCGCTGTGGCTCAAGTGGCAGAGTGCTAGCCTTGGGCGGGAAGAAGCCAGGGATAGTGCTCATGCCCTGAGTCCAAGGCCCACGACTGGCCAAAAAAAAAAAAAAAAGCAGTTGAGCCAAAAAGTGGCATTGTATATATATTTTTCTAAATTATGGCAGTACCTATCTGAACACTAAATTTAGTTCTCTATATCTATCTTTAGAACAAAGTTTTTAAAGCTGTGGTAGTGAAATTAATTAATGGGATTTCAACCTACATTAGAAGGAGAAAAAAAGGGAAAAAGAGGTATCAGGTTGTATTCCATGTCTAAGGAAAGAAAAAATTGTAAGTCATTTTCCAGATTTACATTTATATGTAAAATTTATTTGCTATTTAAGTCTTGGTAAACAAAGTGGAAGAATGGTTGGGTTATAACATAGGTCAGGCTACATTTTTATCTTTTATTTTCTACTCATCTGTACTTGATTTTTTTTTTTTTTTTTTTGGCCAGTCCTGGGCCTTGGACTCAGGGCCTGAGCACTGTCCCTGGCTTCTTCCCGCTCAAGGCTAGCACTCTGCCACCTGAGCCACAGCGCCCCTTCTGGCCGTTTTCCATATATGTGGTGCTGGGGAATCGAACCAAGAGCTTCACGTGCAGGAGGCAAGCACTCTTGCCTCTAGGCCATATTCCCAGCCCTGTACTTGAATTTTTAAAGCTTGTGCATACATTAATATTAATTTAAAATAATTATTTGTTTTAAAAACATAAATTCAAAACTTCTATAATGCAAGTGTTATTTTCCTAATAAAAGTAAATATTGAGGAATTTTCTTGAGAAACAAAGTGGCAGGTAATTGTACCATTACTTAACAAAAAATGAAAAGTTAATTCTTTTTAAAGATTATTTAGGGAGGGTGCATGAGACAGAGGAAGGAATTTAAGGCATTAGGAGTCCAAGGATACACAAAATGCATAGAAGAAAAATCAAGTTTAATAAGAAAATTTAAAGATTTTCACAAAGAAAACCAATATAACCTTGAATTAATCCATCATTTGCCTTACTGAATCAATATAATAGCATTTCATCTGGCAGTCAACATAATTGGCCTATTTGCATAGATACAGAGAAAAAAAACTCACTTGTTCAAAAGAGCGAATAAAACAGAGGAGATGCTATTCACTCATTAAGAAATAAAGCAGAATCTCGACACTTAGAAAAAGGAGAAAGATGATGAACAAATATTTAACATAACGTCAACCTGAAGTTTGACCCAGCTAAACCATAATTTTATAAACCCAAATTTGAGACTCTTTCTAGGATGTACTTCTTAATTAAATAAATTGTACCAATGAAGAAGAGTTTGAGGGGCTGGGTGCTGGTGGCTTACACCTATAATCCTCGCTACTCAGGTGGCTGAGATCTGAGGATGGAGGTTCAAAGCCAGCCCAGGCAAGAAAGTCTGTTAGACTCTTATCTACAATTAACCACCAGAAAACTGGAAGTGGAGCTGTGGCTCAAAGTGGTAGAAGACTAGCCTTGAGCAAAACAGCTCAAGGATGGCCCCCAGGCCCTCAGCTCAAGTCTCTGGACTGACCGCCCCCCCCCTCCCCAAAAAAGGTGAAGGGTTGAGGTAAAAAAAAAACAAAAAACAAAAAACAAAAAACAAAACCCCCAAAAAAACAACAACCAAGGATGGGAGAAGTAAACAGAAATATGGACTGATAGAAAAAGAATAGTGAAAAAACTGATCCACACATACATGGTAAGTTGAGTTATGCCAGATGGTTATTACAGATCACTGAAAAAAGAGGTGTCAATATATTGCACTAGCCAGTAAATGGATTGCCTACAGTCTTATTCGTGATATCATAAATTTCTACATTATTTGAACTAGCAATTAGTTAAGTTTTTCTGTTACACAGGCCACACAGGTCCTAGTATCTTTCAGCCAAGAATGTGAGATTTAAATGGTCCGACTGAAAAGAAAGAACTACTCTTCTATTAACTTCAAACTTGAGGTATGTCTGAAGCTTTTGAGATGAACTACCATTATGATAGTTTTCAAGACAAGGCAAATATAGTAGAGAGAAGAGCAAAGGGTGAAGATAAACTAACTGAGTCTTGATGACAAGGTGTGAATTCTTTAAGACCCACATTCTGATGTCTATGGTCTTTTCAATTTTTTAAGCCAAAAAAGTTCTTTGTTTGCTTAAACCATTTTAAGTTGGATTATCTCTCTATAGTTGGACTATAGATATAGTTTCATTTATGCAACTGAAATGACCTTGTTAGAAATAGTAAACAGGGGCTGGGACTGTGGCTTAGTGGTAGAGTGCTTGCCTAGCATGCATGAAGCCCTGGGTTCGATTCCTTAGCACATACACAGAAAGAAACGGAAATGGCGCTGTGACTCAAGAGGTAGAGTGCTGGCCTTGAGCAAAAAGAAGCTCAGGGACAGTGCCCAGGCCCTGAGTTCAAGCCCCAGGACTGGCAAAAAAAAAAAAAAGAGATAGTAAACAATGCACGTTCATAGGGAGACTGTTAACAAATAAACCATGATATATTTCTTAATATTCTGTCATGTCAATAATAGACTGAATGTCAAAAATAGACTCAGTGTGCAATCAACAAGCTACCAGAAATCAGTTTACTGCTTTGACTGAAATATTTGAGTAATATTTATAAATTGTGGGGAATTTTAAGGAAAAAAGAGACTTCTACTATGTTTTGTACAATAAAAACAAAGCTGAAAACAGGCTGAAAAAAAAGATAACAATGTTAGGTCAGGAGCGTTCAATTTTATTAGCTAAATAACCAAGAGTTCAGAGGATTTTAGTAAATAAACTCTTGCCTCAGACTCTAGGTTTATGGGAGTGTTTTAGACAAATACGCAGTGTAAACTGTTTAAAATTCTGTTACTTATTCACTAGAGAGTCTTGCTAGATTATCTTATAAAAATTATACTTGAAAAGTCCGAAAGTCAGGAGACATAAAAGATTATACTTGTAGTTTTACAAGATTTTTTCCAAAACAAAAGAGATCTTAAAGTCAAATAAATACCAAATGAAATTGTGACAATAAATAAGCCCGCATAGCTCTCAAAATCAATTTTAACGCTGGAAGTTTTATCCAAATGATATTTTAGAGAGAACTAGAATATATAAATTAGGCAAATGATATATTTGTCAGCATATATAGGGATATTTGTTTTTAAATTTAACTGTATGACATTTATTACAGAATTAGATGAGAGGGCTGGGGATATAGCCTAGTGGCAAGAGTGCCTGCCTCGGATACACAAGGCCCTAGGTTCGATTCCCCAGCACCACATATACAGAAAACGGCCAGAAGCAGCGCTGTGGCTCAAGTGGCAGAGTGCTAGCCTTGAGCGGGAAGAAGCCAGGGATGGTGCTCGGGCCCTGAGTCCAAGGCCCAGGACTGGCCAAAAATAAAAAAATAAAAAAAATAATTAGATGAGAGTAGCTATTTTAATGAATACAAAAATATATAGGAGTTATAGATGACAGTTCCACTTTTATTATCATTATTAGTTATTTATCTATTTTTATTATGTAGGAGTAAGATAAATATTTGCAGATAATAATTTCAAGACAGTTTCCAAAAACTTGACTGAGAAGCCTGAGAAAGGAAATACTTTACTTCAAGACTGAACCACTAGGATGTCTATTAGTAGAATTCACTGTTATAAATACAAAGCTTAGAAAAGAGGGAACTAAACTTACAAGAATTACTTAAAATACCCTTAGTAGGACATAGTATTATTGCACCTATTTTTTTCATATAAGTGGTTGTTTTACCTTAACAGAGAATTTTCCAGATTAATGCAACTGAACTTTTAAAGGGCATCTGTTTGAGCATGCTGCATATGTATTGTGGATTTGTGCTCATTTGTGTAATTTTATATCAGTAAATATTTGCTGATATATCTTCATTTAAAAATGACAAACATAAAAATGTAAATGATGGAATCATAGTAACCCAGATCACTTTCTGACTTGTGATGAAATCTGCCCTTCCATGCCAACTCTGGAGTTAGTTGTGCCCATGTACCTTGCTTTGGCTATTGAAACAGAGCTACAGTAGCATGAATCACTCTGAGGGAGATATTTTAAAAGCAAGTGTTAGTGCATAGTTCTGTCTCCTTCCTTCTGCCACAGTAATCACAGAGGCAATTGCATCAACCTAGATTTCTGAGTAATGAACAACAGAACCCCCTATAAACAGTCAGGGAGAATGTGGAAAATTAGAAACTATGTATAAGTGGAAGAAGGTACTTACTAGAGAAAGGAGACTGGAGCACTCTGGCAGAGAGAACCAGGGACACATGAGAGAAAGATAAGAGGATTTTTGGTTTCCAGGGTTTCCCTAGTCCCATGGGTTATGATACTAAGCCTCCCATTCCCTTAGGCAGCTTGAGTAGGACTCTCAGTTCTACAACAAGAAGTCTAAATAAAGCATCATTTCCACACAGCACAATGTCCTCAAACTTAATCCTGAACAATTTCCTGACTCAAGAGAAAATGAGGATTTTAATATATATTGCCAAATATCACCCACTAGAATGGCAGAGAATAAATAACCCTTTCACAGTATTTTTATAATTTAATTTATTCTGTGCAGTATCCTTCTTTTCTTCCCTTCCTTCCTTCCTTCCTTCCTTCCTTCCTTCCTTCCTTCCTTCCTTCCTTCCTTCCTTCCTTCCTTCCTTCCTTCCTTCCTTTTCTTTCTTTTGCCCATCCTGGGGCTTGAACTCAGAGCCTGGGTGCTGTCCCTGAGCCTCTTTGTCCTCAAGGCTAGTACTCTACCATTTGAGCCACAGCACCACTTTTGGCTTTTTTCTGAGTAGTTTATTGGAGATAAGAGTCTCATGGACTTTCCTGCCTTTCCTAGAAGTAGATTTAGCCTCCAAGGATACTTAAGGAAGTTATAGCTTGCATATATGTTTGGAAAGAAATACTCAGAAGATAGGCATGGTAACACTCACCTGTAATCCCAGCACTGGGGTGAGGGGGGCAGTGGCAAGAGAACATCAAGTTCTAGGCTAGCTTGGGCTACATAGCAAGATCCTATCTCAAAAGAAAACACAGAGGAGGGAGGGAGGGAGAGAGAGGGGGGGGATCTTAAAAAAACTTCACAAGGTAGTTGCTGAAACTTTACAAATAAATATAGTCCTATGGATCCCCAGATATTGCTCATTTTTTAAAACTCTGTGGTTGGGTCTGTGTAGTTGATAGAACCTATTTAAGTGCCTTCGGGTAATCTGAAAGTATATAGCAGAAATAATATTTTCATGAATAGCTGAAATGCACATATTAAATAATAATGTTTTGTTGTGTTAAAATGCATTTGTCTGAAAGAAACATTTTTGTTTTTATTATATATATATATATATATAGAGAGAGAGAGAGAGAGAGAGAGGAAAGCAAAAACATGAAATAGTTAATGAGGCATTGCAAAATAAGCTCTTCCCCCCTCCCCCAAGGGAAGCAGTCAGTGGTCGGGATGAACTTTGTTTAGACACTCTTTGGAATCATGTGTCTAAAGAATGAGTGAGGTTTGTCACGATCTACTGCCAAAGGACATCACATGCTTAACGTGTGCTTACTGCCTGCTCTCAGAACCTAGTCTCCATGAGCTAGCCAGCTGTTAGCATGTGTGATACCCTCTGGTTGTATCTCAAAAGGGATTACAACTCCATTTTCCCAAAGAAGCTCTGAAAACTTCTTGCTGTTTTCTTTCTCTCAGATTGCCATTTTATAAAATCCTTTGATATTAAACCAGGGAATCATGATTGTTGAAATTGATAAATATGAGGATAAACATAACATTTTTTCTAAGTTTAAATGTCCCTTCCGTACTAAGCTGCTCCCCTTCTGAGAAATGTGCTCCTCTCCTGTACTATGGTGATATAATTACCTTTGCAAACATGTACCTCAAGAAAGCTGAAGTTATAACAATAACAGTGAACATGTTAAATGCTATGAATGCCCCAGGCACTTAAAAAAAATTTCCCTTAACTATCACAGGCATTTCTGGGAAGAAAAATGGCTTGAATGCACTTTTCTAATCTCTCCCTTCTCTCACCTCAGTTGCTTACTAGAGCAATTCAGGATCATCTGTGCTTCTGAGGATAGCCATGAGTTTTTCCCCAGGAGAATATAGCTATGGGGTACATGAGGCCTGTAGCTTAGGAAACTGGCTTACATCTGACAGGAGATACAGTCACTCTTTATACAAGGACATAATAAAAGAGGGCTTCTCTCTCTTGTAATGGGAAAGGCTGAGAGCAAAGAAGCTTGTCCTTTCTTTCAGCAAAGGAGACTCAATTTGTCAACTGATTTTGGACTAGAATAGTAGTTCTTGAAAAGTTTCAGGAACAGAAACAATGACATAGCTTGTTAAACAATGACATAGCTTGGAACTTGTTAAAAATGCAATTTTGAAGCCTTAACTGAAAACCTGTTAATCAGAAAGTTTGAAAGTAAGGTCCAGCAAATAGTATTTTAATAAATCTACGACATTGCAGAAAACAACCCACTGAGGATTGAAAAACACTGGGCTATGAGAGAAACAGATTAATATCCTCCACTTGTGCAGTTTATCAGTGTTAGAGAAACCAGTCCACCTGGCCTGCAAAGACACTGAGGAACTCACAGTCAACTAATCAATCAGAAAGGGTAGCCAAGCACTGGTGGCTCATACCTGTAATCCTAACTACTGCAAATTCTCAGGAGGTGAATGAAGGTAGGACTATTACAGTCTGAGACCAGCTTTTTGCCTGGGCAAAAAGAACAAGACATATGAAAAATAAAGCAATAGATGTGTGTGGCTTAAGAGGTAGATTACCTGCAGGAGACATGGAGTTCAAAACCTAGACTGCCAAAAATCATGATATAACATTATAGAGAATATGCAAAAGAACATGTGTCGATTATAGATGTATATATATGCTTATATAGAGAGTGTATATTTTAATATAGACAACATTCAAATAAATACTATTGCCCAGAGCAGCCATTAACATGCCTTCCTTTCATATGAACTTAACTATGATGACAATTGTTTCCTTGATTTTTCCATACTAAATTACCTTTATAATTATTCTTAAACAACATTGATATTTTGCTTCTCTGTTTTGAGCTTGCCACGTAGGAATATGTTTTTTTGGGCCCTGATTCATTTGCTCAACATCATGACATTGATGTTATATATACCATCCCATTGATGTTGTATAAACCATAGTTTGTTTCATTACTAGATAGTGTTCTAGTAAGCAAATAGTCAACATTTATTTATCATGGGATCATTTCTTTATTCACATTGTATGGTTCTTAATTCAGACGTTTGTTAAATGATTCCTCATTACATGAATTATCTTAATGGTCCTGAACTATTCTATCTCTAGGCTCTCCAAGAGAAATTTTTGTAAAGTCAACAACAATAAAAAGGAATGAGCTGCTGATAACCTCAACACATGGATGGATTTCACAAGTAAGTTGAGTAAAAGAAATATTCCAATAGTATAAAGTTCAAGAATAGGCAAATGATCTATAGGCATGGAAAGCAGAACATAGATTAAGTTCACAGGGGTAGAGGTGAGGATGGGTTGGAAAGGGTCATGAAGGCACTTCCTAAGCAATGAATATGTGCTAACACTTGAGTAGGATGCTAATCACATTGAGGAATAATTTGTCAAAACACCATCAAATAACAGTTCTTAATGATGCTATATTTTATTGAATATAAGTTAGATCTTTGCAAAAGTAAAATAACAAATAGCAATGAAACCAAAATTACACATTAAGGCTGGATGAGCAAACTACAGCTGTGGGCCAAATCTTGCTTGCTACCAATAAAATTTATTCATGCACAGGCTGCCCCATTTGTTTACACTGTATGAATGAAATGTAAACAACTAATAGTCCACATAAAAGCAGAACTGAGTAACTGTGACAGTCACTGTGTCTGCAAAGCTAAAAAGTATTTACTATCTTGGTTTTTTTTATAGATAAAATTTGGCGGCTTCTACAATAAAATGCTAGTCTGTAGTTTAACTCTATACAATTCTTGTTTCATTATTCATTATACTTCCTAGTATGAATCAGAAGTGTTGACTGTTTGAAAGATCTTTACCCTAGGACTTTAGGTCAGATTTTTCAGCTAAATCTTACCATTTTCAGTTGATGTTTTTCTTTCACTTGACATTTTTGACAATTATAATTGTTCATTGCTGCACTATCAAAAGTTGTTGAATTTTATCCAAAAATGTATCAACTTACAGGCCTCTTCTTTGAGATATGCATAGCACTTTAACAGTTGATTACAGAAAAATGAGAGAATTGGCAGCCAGTGGGCCAGGACCCACTGAGAGAAATTAACCAGTAGCTGAAATGATCCAGGTAGCTACTAGGCAAGGACATTTAAGGGCAAGAGAACCAGGCTATTTCTTTTTAAATGACAGTTAACATATGGTCACATTGTTTTGTTTCACATAAGGTCCTTTAGAAGAAAACAGAAGGAATAAGCCCGAGTCATTAGGTCACTCTGACTCATACTTTTCCAGGTGACCTATAGGAAGCTCCAATGATTATAATGTCATATATTGCTAAATTCTCCATCCTAGGGCTGTTCCCATATGCCATATTTCAACATGTCCTGTATGAAGAAGCAGGACTTCAAACTAAGCATGTTCAGGAAAGGGCTCACCTATATCTGTAATGGAAAGTCTTTCCAAAAAATATGCATGAATGTCCCCCAATAAAATTAGTGGTTGTCTTTAGGGAAACATTGCTTTGGGAGTTTTCCTCCACGCTCTCTTTACTTGAAGTTAGAAAGTCCAAACCATCAGCCAGGAAAGATTTTAGGATAAAACTCACAATCCTTAAAATAGTCCCCACTTCCCTGAATAATGTGGTCACCCCTTACCTTTCAGCCTTGCTTCTTCCTCTCCTACAGTTTCTTCTCACAGGAGGATGTTGTCAATAGGTAGTATTTTATTGCATAACTATGCCACAATTTTATGAATATTTCTATATCAGTTTCCAAAAGCTACCTTAATAAGTTATTCCAAATTGTTGGTTTATGACCCAGAAGGTTATTCTCTCATAGTTCTAGAGGCCAGATGTATGAAATCAAGGTATTAGCAGGATTGTGCTCCCTCTGAAGATTCTAAGGGATAACCTTTCTTTGCCTCTTCCAGCTCCTGTGGCTTTGGCAGCACAACTCCAGCCTCTGTCTTCCCATACTTCCTGCATCTGTTCTGCTTCTCTTATATGGATAATGACAGTGGCCACCCTAATCAAGAATGCTCTCATTTCAAGATCCTTAATTATATCTACAAAGATCTTATTTCCAAATAAGGTCAAATTCACAGGTTCTAGGGAGACACATCTTTTAGGAGCCACTGGTCAGCCAACTACAGAAACATGTTTATAGTCACTTAATGATAGATATTGGCGCTATTATAAATAAATCTTAACTATTCACATACAAGGCTTTTCATAGATCTATTTTTACAGTCTTTGAATTCCCCAGCTGTAATTTTCATAATATTAAATATGACTAATTTTATTTTAGTAATAACTAGACATAACAACATTTTTAGTTTTGGCAGGAATGTCTGTATTAGGTAATCAATGTACATGTACTGTTTTAAATAGTTTGTATAGGTGAAAAGATAATGATGCTAAGAGACAGGATTTGAAATTCTACCAGGTCTCTTCATTTTTGTTTCTCAAAGCAATATCTAAATATCTGGAGATACTGTTTAGTAGTAGAGAATTGGGTCCCCAGAACCACAATGGGTAGATAGATAGATAAGCTCCATTCTGTCATTTTCTTTTGTTTGTTTTTTTCAAATATTTATTGGTGCTTGTAGCCTTCTAATATGCTGTTTGATGTATTTGTCTCAAATGGGAATAACTAATACTGACCATTTCATTGGCTTGGAATTCAAGTGTAGTTCCTCAATAAAAAGCAAAGTCAGTGTGCACATTTCTTATCCAACTTGTTACCGTCTCCTCCATCTTCCCCCCACCTTCTGCTCTCCCTATTTCCCTCCCCTCCATGAGTTGTACAGTTGGTTTATACCATATAGTTTTGTAAGTATTGCTGTTGCATTGATTTGTCTTTTATCCATTGTCTCTCCATTTTGATATTCCCCTTCCCTTCCCTAGTTCCAATAAACATATATACAATATCCAGGGTACCAAAATTAGTTACAGTGACATCAAGGGTAAAACCATGGGAAACAAAGACAAAAGAAAAAGGCATAATTTCACATGGTATGTTGAAAATAACAAGAATGATTAGAAATGTACTTACTGCCTTATGTATGAAACTGTAACCCCTCTGTACATCACTTTGACAATAAAGAAATAAATAAAAATTTTAAAAAACCTAATAAGCTCTATGATTTTAAAACTCCGAGTATTCAAAACTAAGGAGTTCTTTATTGACACCCATACTGAGCAATTCTTACTGTTTGATCTTTTTGTTATTTGGCTCTTCTTTTTTCTAAGAATACTGTGCAGTTTATCTGGAAGAGCAGTTCAGTTTATTTTTTTACAAAAAACATGGAAATGCTGCAATAAACCTCCTTGTATAACACATATGTGCTAATAGCAAACCTCTTTTTAATAAAAAAGATACTTAAAAAAAAGCAAAGTCATTGGATTTCCATTTACTCCTCTAGTCCAATAAGTACAACGTCTAGGCCAGGGAGGGAAATATTTTTTCTGCAAGGGTGATTTGACCTGTGATATTAGCTAGTATTGACTTACTGAATTTCGAATTCAATCTGCAGTTGCTGTGGCAGAGCCAGTTCACATGATTCACAGGCCTTACATAGTTTCAGACAAGGCCTTCTGGCTATATTTAAGTGCGTGTGCCTAGCTGCCACTTCACAGCTCTGCAAGGAAAGCTCTGTAGAGGTCAAGGACTTTGTCATCTGTATATCTTCTAACTCCAGGCAGGTCTCAGGGCTTTCTTACCCCTACAAGTGTTTCCTGACTGAATAGTGCCTGTGAATTAAAAAATAATAAGAAGGAAGAGAATATCCTTCTTTGTAGTAAAGTAATTCCATTAATGTTGAACAGTTCCAGTTAATGAAATTTCTTAGAAATGGTTTTAATAAAAGATTTCTTTTTTAATCTACTAGAAAGCCTGCAGAATGATTACTTATGGCATTGGTAGTTTCTCACTGAAAATTCACTTCCTTTATTTAAAAATTCTAGAAATTGATTATTGAGTACATTATTCATTTAGGAAAGCGAGTTGAAACACTTCTCAGGCCCTTTGACACTTGCAAGCGTAAAAGGTAATGGAAGCGCAGATTTCTTCTTTTAAGACAGCTTTAAGAAATGGTCATGTGAATGATTTGTAGCAAGCGCAGAATTATGCAATTTGTTTTGTCATTACTGTGTTACTCTTTTGCAGGGTTATAAACCAAAAATATTTTTAACTCTTTTGAAAACCTCATTATTGGGATAGAGTAACTTTGAAAGATTTAGCTAAATGCACTTACATTTTGACTCATGCTAATATCCATTTTTACTCGATTTTTGTTCCTTTCATTTTCATTTTAACTTCAGTTGCCCTATCACTGAAATCAGAGTTGACAAATACTGTTTTGAAACTCACCTAATTTCTTCATTTTTGGTACAATTATCCACAGGAAGAGGTTTAACTGAAGAAAAACTCACACCATAGTCACAAATGAGATAGGGTAACTTATGTTATAAATACTTAAGGACATATAAAATTTAATCCTTAAAAGCATAATTAAAAATCAAAAAGGCTTCTTCAAGTTATTTTATATATACTGTTATTTACGTTAGTATTATTAGATTTTTTTAGCCTCCTTTATTACTCTGGGAATTTTTAGCTACAAGTAACAGAATAACAGACTAACTTCAGTGTAAAAATCACAGATCGTGTATACTAAGCACTTATCAACATATATCAAGTGATCCGTATTCTTAAACAAAGCTAAACTTCAGGTATACCTCTACCCTTCTATTACATTCCTTATTAAATTTACATTTTCTTTTCTTCCTTTGTTCAGAATCAGAAGTTCTTAGTTGTCTTGCTTATCAATGAACATTTAATCATCTATGCTTAGAAATACATTAGTATTTACTCTGTGGCTGGGAAGAGAATTAGAAATAGCTTCACATATGACACATGTCCGTTCATTCAAGAAAAATTTATTGAGTGCATACTGTGTATCAGACACTATTCTAAGGTTTTGTTGACCCTAAATAAAATTAGGTAAATGCATTCACTGATCATATAATTTCCCAACAGAGCAACCTATCTGTCAAAATAGATCTGCTTCCTGATTTAAATTGTTGTCCCTGGTACTACTTTCTTTAAAAAGAGAAATATACTTGCATAGAGTTGACACAACACAGATATATTTTGTTTTACTTTTATCTCCAGGCATTTTCTTGTTCCTATTCTTAGTGTAGACTCTTTTTATGAGAAATCTTTGTTGGTGCCAGGTCATAGATAAGCCTGAGGAAGGCAGGCATTTCACTGTAACTTGACAAATTCTCCTAGGACAGTCTAGCCTCTCGCCACCATTATTTTGCAAGGATAGAATCCAACCACCTTGCAGCTCGAAGGAAAAGGGCATGAGCATAGAGGTAGCTTATGAGCATCTGGCTTGTTTTCCACTACGTTTTTATGTTCCAGAGCTTGAGGAAAAGTGCTTTCCCTTAATGTGCTTGGAAAAATATGGTACAAGTTCTGCTCTGGATCTAAAGTGAGAATTAAGCCTGATGAAAGTTCCTAGTTACTCAAGATTATATTACCAAGAGGAGTATCATCCACGATAAACCTGTGTTTGAGTGAAAACTTCCCCTAAGAGTAACTATTTTAATTCAGTGTCATTTTTTCTCACTCTATAACATGTACTTTTCAGGTGATAGAAGAGATAAGAAGATAGAAAATTAGAGGAACTTGTGAAATTAAAGATTGAAGCTTGACATTTAATTGTCACTAATGTTTTATACATATATGTATATACGCATATATACAAAACACTAAAATTATATGTATCTGTTTTCAGTAATTTAATTTTCCAAATCATATCTGAAAACACCTTAGTGTGTATGTACACACTTAATTTCATAAACGGTGAGCAAGATTGAGAAGGGCTCAGGCCCAGGCTTGACTTCCTCAGTAATATTTCCTAATACTTTACTAACAAATGTTTTTTTCTCTGTTTGTAAAAGTAATGAACCATAAATTTAACATTTTAATAATAACTTCTGCATTAAAGAGCTGTTAAAAAGGTAGGAAAACAAAGATGTAGGAATTAGAGCAGATGGTAAGTGCTGCTCAATTTCATAACTTACTATACAAAGTTATTTAGGCACAGAGCCAAAGTTTTCAATATTTGGAATGTGTTCTATATTTATCTACAGTATGAGAAAATGATTATTTCTCTGGTTTGCAGTATACAAATACTGCAAAAAGAAAAACCATACCATTTAATCATGCATTTGTTGCTTGCAAATAAAATAGATATTATAAATTTATAAATTTAGGGCAAGCAATATGTCTGTGTAGGACTAGAGATGTAGATTAGTTATAGAGTACTTATCTAACATGTATAAGATCTTGTTGATTTAAAAATTATTATACGGGCTGGGGATATAGCCTAGTGGCAAGAGTGCCTGCCTCGGATACACGAGGCCCTAGGTTCGATTCCCCAGCACCACATATACAGAAAACGGCCAGAAGCTGCGCTGTGGCTCAAGTGGCAGAGTGCTAGCTTTGAGCGGGAAGAAGCCAGGGACAGTGCTCAGGCCCTGAGTCCAAGGCCCAGGACTGGCCAAAAAAAAAAAAAAAAAATTATTATACAATATTCACTACATCTCACTTAAGAATTTTGTTTCATTGTGCCTGGTATAGAATATGTATATCAGAAAAAATGTATATATTATTGCTAGCCTGTATGGCTGTTAAAAAATGGAAAATAACAAGAAGAATAGAGCAAGTGTGGAAGCTCATGTTTATCATCTAAGTATCTTAGGTGTTAAGTAGGAGGTTTGTAATCCAGGCCTGCCTGGGCCAGAAAAGCAAGGCCCTACATTACAAGTAACACAATACGTGTTGGGGTTATAGATCAAATAGTAGACCACTAGCCTCGCAAACATGAGCACAAAGCCATTACTTCAAACTCTGGTAGGACCTGAAATGAAAACAAAATAATGTGGAGATGTACTTTGTTTCTCCTATTTAAGAAAGAAAAAGTCCCAACTTGTAATCTCAGCACTGGAGGAGCTGAAGCAGGAGATCACAAGTTTGAGAAAGAAAGAAACAGAGACAGAGACACAGGGAGAAGAGCAGGCAAAGGAAGGAAGAAAAGGAGAAAGGGAGAGAAGAGAGTAGAGAAGGAGAGGAGGGGGGAGGAGAAAGGGAGGAAGAGAGGAAAGGAACAAAGGAAAGTTTTACAAAATTCTAAATTCTTTTTTTTTTTTTTTTACCACTTTTGTGTGTTGTGTGCCTGTCCTGGGGCTTGATCTGCATCACTGTGTACTGTTCCTGGTTTATTTGTTCAAGCTTTAGCACATTCTTAAGGGATTATTGAAAGTGATGTAGGGTATTACTGTAAGGATGGAATATTCTACCAAAACTGTTCCTACCTGAAACACTAATTTTTATAACTACTTGTTCAGGAAATGAATCCTTTTCATAGTAATAAAACAGAAAAGCCAAGCTTTTCACTTTGTAGTTAATCCTTTCATAGAATTTCTAGAGACTCAATGCCACACAAAAAATGGAAACTATTAGTTTTCTCGTGTTTAAAGTTCATAGTTCAGGGATCGGAAGATGGTGCCTCCACAGTAGGGAGGCACCCCGACTCACTCCAACTGAATAGCGAGCTGGGAACTCCAGCACCCAACACCCCATCAAGAACCCAGCAAAACCAGCAGCCAGAAGCAGTGGAAAAACGTAGGGGAAAAAAAAGGAGCAAAAAAGAAGAGCTGAAAACCTACATGGAGCCGGAGAATCTCTGGGGCACCCTCCCCCCACCAGCCGACCCTGGCCCAAACAGGGCCAGGCTGGGAAAGGGGACCCGGCGATTGGCAGACCGACTGCCGGGAGTGCAGAGTCCAGACAGCAGGACTCCACAGACACCAGGGAGAGTGCGGACCAAGACACACGGCGACGGCAGTGACGGGAAGTTCGGGTCCACACCGGGAACGGACGTAAGCGGTGGGGAACCCAGCGGTGCAGAACAGGAGAGCCAGGGATGCCACCACGACCTTTCGCCACACCCAAAGGACCAACGGTGGCGCGGGACACACACACAATCCAGGACCAGCGAGTCCCCCGCTACCCCCTCCCCCAACAGGAGACCAGCTATCAGAGACCCAAGCCCTACAAAGAAGCTAGATCTCCCTCCCTCCCCCTCCCCACCCCGAGGGAACAAAGAACCCCCAAATCAGGTGGGAAGCTCCCATCAGGCGCTGGGAAGTCACAGGAGTTTAGCAGGGGAAGGGTGGAGCAGCCCCAAGGCCGCCCAGGAGCCTGAACTGGCCGAACCGGCCCTGCCCCCCTCCCAACAGGGGCCGGGGGACGGCCTGCAGTGCAAGCCCCACCCAAGGCGCCTGGACCTCACGGACCTTTACAACTAAAATCACAGGCACTGGTGGGCAATACCAGCACAGCAGGGACACCTGGGCCTGATCACGTGCCCCCCTTGCAGCGGAGTCGCAGTCTGAGGGCGCTAACCCATGCCTGGACAGTTGATCCCACTGTGCCCCACACATACCACCCCCCACAGCGGACTTGCGGGAGGACGCAAGCACAACCCAACAACCCGGGGCTCGCTCTGGTAGGTGTACCCCGCTCAGGTGGACGGGGCCACAGCGGCAGCGCCCGCTCTGGTAGGCACGCCTACACAGGAGGGCAGAGCTCTCCATCGGCCCATGCCCACTCAGTTTAGTGCATTTTGCACAAGTGGGTGGGCCGCACCTCAACAACACCAGCCCTGGAGTGGTCCACACAGGAAGGCGAACTGCCTGAGAGGTGAGCTCCTCTGACCAAGATACAGAGTGGAAAAAAGAACCAAAGAAGAGATAAGCCTCCATGCCACGCTGAATCAGCGACCAGCAAATCCCCAACAGGGGCATGCTAGGGTCAGCACAGCACAGCAGCAGGACACTGTCCCACAGAGAAAGACACAGAACCTACCGGCCCCCACGTGCACTGAGGGTGACCACCTCAGCAGCAACCGAGAAGGTCACGCTCACCCATTGGGAAGCAAGGTTCAACAGCCAAACCCAAACCCAGAGCTAGGACACCAGGGCACAAGGCTCCCACTGACGGACCAGCAGGAACCAGCACAAAACCAAACCAGGGAAGCCACCCACAGATCTCCAGATGTGCAAATCACAAAGAAATATAACACAGTTCATCAAAGGGCAAGCCAACTCGCCAGCTCCAAAAAGCAGCACGACTGAAGAGGAGATGGAGAATAAAAAAGCAAATGAGGCCATGTTAACAGAAATGATGGAAAGCGTCAGAAATGAAATCAGAAAACAATTCCAGGAGTTTAGAGTGGAAGTCTTGAAGGACATCCAGAAAGCCAAGAAAGAAATGGAAGCAAAAATGGATACAATGCAAACCTCCGTTAAAGAAGACCTTAACATCCTGAGAAGTGAAATGCATGAAAAAATAGATTTAAAATACAACTCTTTAAAGGAAGAAATTTCCACCATCAGAGCTGATCTGACAACCATAAATAGCTCTCTGAAATCCATAAACTCTGCAATTGAATCAACAGCACAAAGAATTGACCATATGGAATCCCGAATCTCTCTCTTGGACGATGAAGCAGCCAACGACAACCAGAAAATGACCACACTCCAAGAAACGGTGAAGCTTCAGGGCAGACTAATCCAGGAACTAATGGACAAAGACAAGAGATATAATCTGTGCATAATTGGAATAGAAGAAGGAGCCGAGTACCAGAGCAGAGGGCTTCATCATATTTTCAATAAAGTTATTGCAGAAAACTTCCCCAATCTCACAAGGGACCCCATCCAGGTAACCGAAGCCTATAGGACACCTGGCAGGCCAGACCCCAGAAAAGCCACCCCAAGACACATAATATTCAAGACTTCAGATCTCAAGAATAAAGAGCAAATCCTGAATTCAGCCAAAGTGAAGAAAGAAACTTTCTACAATGGAAAGAAGATCCGAATAACAGCAGACCTCTCCACACAAACCTACCGAGCACGAAGTGAGTGGAAGAACACCATCCAAGTTCTACAGGTCAACAATATGCAACCTAGAATTAAATATCCAGCGAAATTGGAGTTCACATTTGAGGGGAAAACCAGATCTTTCCATAGCAAAGAGGATCTAAAGGAGTATGTGAATAAAAAACCAGCCCTACAGCGAATTCTAAGAGGGGAATCCCACCCAACAGAGATCGTACAGGACACACAGACAGAAACAGAAAGAAACTACAATAGCCAGAGCCTAACAGAAACAGCAGCTCACTAAAGACAAGAAAAAGAGAGAGAGAGAGAGAGAGAGAGAGAGAGAGAGAGAGAGGAAAAAACAGCCCAACAAGAAAATGGAAGGAGAAAAAACACTCTTATCCTTGATCTCTTTGAATATAAATGGTATAAACTCTCCGATAAAGAGGAGCAGACAGGCAGAATGGATCCGCAAACAAAAAGTTGGCATCTGTTGTCTACAAGAGACCCACCTTACAGCAAGGGACAAAAACAGACTCCGAATGAAAGGATGGAGCAAGATCTTCCAAGCAAACCCACCTACCAAAACGGCAGGTGTAGCCATTCTGATCTCAGACAAGCTGGACTTTTCATTAAAATCAACTCAAAAAGACAAAGAAGGACACTACATTTTAATACAAGGAAAAATCCAGAATCAAGACATCACGGTGATAAATGTATACTCACCGAACAAAAGAGGCCCTACATATGTCAAGCAAATTCTCACAGAATTACAGAACAAGATAGATGCAAACACAATCATAGTGGGAGACTTCAATACCCACTCTCTCCAAGAGACAGATCCAACACCCAGAGGATCAGCAAGGGAGCTGAGGACCTCAGTAACACCATATCCCAAATGGATCTGACAGATCTATACAGAATCTTCCACCCTACAGAGACCCAATACACCTTCTTCTCAGCAGCCCATGGATCATACTCCAAAATAGACCATATCATAGCCCACACAAAGAACCTCAGCAAATACAAAAGTATTGACGTCATCCCATGTATTATATCTGATCACAGTGGATTAAAGGTAACCCTCAATAACAACGGTTACCACAGAGGCTATACACATTCTTGGAGGCTAAACCCCACACTGTTATCCAACACTTGGGCCACAGACCAAATTAAAGATAAAATCAACGAATGACAAAGAATGACAAAGAATGACAAAGAAAACACATCACAAAGAAACCTATGGGACACAGCTAAGGCAGTACTGAGGGGCAAGATCATTGTCCTCAGCACTCACATTAAAAGAATGGAAGCAGAGCAGGTGAATAACCTCACAATGAAACGAAAACAACTGGAGAAACAAGAAATTACTGAATCTAAAATGACTAGGAGGTGAGAGATCACAAAGATTAAAGAAGAGATAAATCTGATTGAAAATTGAAAGACCATTCAACAAACAAATAAGACTAAAAGCTGGTTCTTTGAGAAAATAAATAAAATTGACAGACCCCTCCCAAGACTTACAAAAAAAAAAGAAGAGAAGAGACTCATATACGTAAAATCAGGGACTCCACCGGAAAAATTACAACAAATACACACGATATTCAAACAATCATAAGGAGCTATTTCCAGAACCTCTACTCAGTAAAAAACAATAATTTTACAGAAATGGATCAATTCTTAGAGAAGTATAAACTGCCCACACTGAACCAAGAAGAAATAAATCAACTAAATAAACCAATAACTTACAGTGAGATACAGGAGGTAATCAAGAACCTCCCAACAAAGAAAAGCCCAGGCCCAGATGGATTCACCAACGAATTCTACAAAACCTTTAGTGAGGAGCTAATACCAATACTCCTCAAACTCTTCCGCGAAATAGAAACAGAGGGAGAAATCCCAAACTCATTCTATGAAGCTAATATCATACTCATTCCCAAACCAAGCAAAGACCCAACGAAAAAAGAGAACTACAGACCAATATCACTAATGAACACAGACGCAAATCTCCTCAATAAAATATTAGCTAACAGGTTCCAGAAATTGATCAAGAAAATTATACATCATGACCAAGTAGGCTTCATCCCACAGTCACAAGGATGGTTCAACATCCGTAAATCAATCAACGTAATTCACCACCAAAACAGAACTAAAATCAAGAATCACATTGTTATCTCAGTCGATGCCTAAAAAGCCTTTGACAAAATACAACATCCATACTTATTAAAAGCTTTGGAGAGAACAGGAATAGATGGAACATTCCTCAAAACAATAAAAGCCATATACAACAGACCAACTGCTAACATCATATTAAATGGAGAGAAACTTAAATCATTCCCCCTAAACTCAGGAACAAGTCAAGGATGCCCACTCTCCCCACTTCTCTTCAACATAGTGCTGGAATCCCTAGCCATAACAATAAGGCAAGAGGAGGACATCAAAGGGATCCACATCGGCAAGGAAGAAATCAAGTTATCCCTATTCGCAGACGACATGATCTTATATCTGAAGGTCCCAAAAAACTCAGTCCCCAAACTCCTACACCTAATAAACCATTTTGGCAAAGTAGCAGGATACAAAATCAATCCAAAAAAGTCAGCAGCTTTTCTGTACACCAGCAATATACAAACAGAAAAGGAAATTATGGAAACAATTCCATTTACAGTAGCCAAAAAAAGAATAAAGTACCTAGGGATCAACTTAACCAAGGACGTGACGGACCTATTTAATGAAAACTATAAAAATCTAAAAAGGGAAATCAAAGAAGAAACAAGGAGATGGAAAGACCTCCCATGCTCATGGGTAGGCAGAATCAATATAGTGAAAATGGCCATCTAGCCCAAATTGTTATACAAATTCAATGCAATCCCTATCAAAATCCCAGTTACATTCTTCACTGAAATAGAGAAAGCAATCCATAAATTCATATGGAATAGCAAAAGACCTAGAATAGCCAAAGCAATTCTAGGCAAAAAAAAGCAGTGCAGGAGGTATCACAATACCAGACTTCAAGATCTACTACAAAGCCATCATAACAAAAACAGCATGGTATTGGTATAAAAACAGATCAGAAGACCAATGGATTAGAATTGAAGACCCAGAAATAAAACCGCACTCTTTCAGTCAGCTGATATTCGACAAAGGAGCTAAAGACATACAATGGAATAAACATAGCCTCTTCCAACTACTGGTGCTGGGAGAACTGGGCAGCCATATGCAGAAAACTCAAAGTAGACCCAAGCCTATCGCCATGCACCAAGATCAACTCAAAATGGATCAAGGACCTCAATATCAGACCTGAATCCTTGAAACTACTGAAGGACAGAGTAGGAAAGACGCTAGAACTTATAGGCACAGGAAGGAACTTCCTGAATAGAGTCCCAGGGGCACAACAAATAGGGGAGAGACTCGACAAATGGGACTACTACAAATTAAAAAGTTTCTGCACAGCTAAGGACATAGCCACCAAAATAGAAAGACAACCAACCATATGGGAAAGGATCTTTACCAGCACAGCAACAGACAAAGGCCTGATATTTGTCATCTACAGAGAACTCAAAAAACTAAGCCCCTCCAAGCCCAATAAACCAATTAGGAAATGGGCAAAGGAGCTAAAGAGAGATTTCACAAGAGAAGAAATAAAAATGGCAAAGAAACTTATGAGAAAATGTTCAACATCCCTGGTAGTAAAGGAAATGCAAATAAAAACAACCCTGATATACCACCTCACCCCAGTTAGAATGGCCTATACTCTGAACTCAGGCAACAACAAATGCTGGAGGGGGTGCAGGGAAAGAGGAACCCTTCTCCATTGTTGGTGGGAGTGCAAATTAGTACAACCACTTTGGAGAACAGTATGGAGGTTTCTCAAAAAGCTCAATATAGACCTACCCTATGACCCAGCCATACCACTCCTAGGCATCTATCCTAAACAGCAAACCCCAAGATATCAAAAAGACATTTGTACTTCCATGTTTATCGCGGCACAATTCACAATAGCCAAAATATGGAATCAACCCAGATGCCCCTCCACAGATGAATGGATCCAAAAAATATGGTACCTATACACAATGGAATACTACCTAGCGATTAGGAATGGTGAAATATTGTTATTCACAGGGAAATGGTCAGAACTCGAACAAATAATGTTGAGCGAGACAAGCCTAGAACATAGAAAAGAAAGGGGCATGCTCTCCCTCATATATGACTGTTAAGATGGGGTGATGGGGAGACAGTAGAGACCAGGTCTGTGAAACAAAAAACTTCTTGTCAAATGGTATTTCCCATAGGATTGGGGCAGTGACCCAACAGTATGTAACTAAAACCAAACAACTACTCAACATATAAAGGTCAAAAATTCACCTCTCAGTGGAATACAATAGCTCAAAATCTATGTATGTACATTCATATAAGACTACTGTCGACATATTGTCTAATATCGACATTATATTTAAAGCCCTAGGTGAATTTTCTTGGGCTTGGCCACGTGGCTACTGTATATGTTCTTGATACATTGTATATTGTATATATGTCTACCTGACCTAGAGAAGGGAAAGAAAAACAGGGCGTAAAATATCACAAGAAATGTACACACTGCCCTACTATGTAACTGTACCCTTTTTGCACAACACCTTGTCAAAAAATTTTGTGTTCAATTAATAAATAAATTAAATTTAAAAAAAAGTTCATAGTTCACACTGGGCACTGGTGGCTCATGTCTGTAATCCTAGCTACTCAGGAGGCTGAGATCTGAGGATTGTGGTTTAAAGCCAGCCCAGAAAATCCTGTGGGACTCTTAACTCCAATTAACTAACAGAAAGCCAGAAGTGGCACTGTGGCTCAAAGTGGTAGAGTGCTAGCCTTGAGCAAAAGAGCTCAAGGACCTCACTCAAGCCCTGAGTTCAAGCCCCAAACTGTTTGGAATCTCATAAGCTTAATGATAAATTATGATAATTAATGGTAAATATTTCTCATTTGAAAATAAATTCTGATGGACAGGCACAGCCTCTCTTTACCCCTTTGAAGTGTCTGAGTTGCTTCATAGACACCTTTCAAATTTTAGATCCTTGAAATGTCAAGATCTGTAGAAATCACATAAAGAAACTACCAAGTAAAATCCTTGAACTTTTTTATTTTAGTTTTTAGTTTTGAGACAGGGCATTGATATGTAGCCCAGGCTGGCTTGACTATAAAGAGAAAACCTTGACCTTTTTTGTTGTTATTTATATATTTACTTTGTTATCTAGAAATGGGGTTTCATTATTCTATTTATTTATTCATTTATTTATTTGAGGCATGTTTTAATATATAGCCCTGGTGATCCTCCAGGGTGAGGAACTAAATTCTCCTCTGGAGCATTCTTGCACGTGTATCTTCTAGGCCCGGTCAAGCCTTTATATAACATTGTAATTGTAAAGGCATGAGAGGCCAGAGCTAGAACAACTGACTGAAGCTGTTTGTCAATACTTACCTGTAGGAACTGCTAGATCGTAAATGTTTCATGTTTGAAGCTGCTAAGTTTGGGGGGTAATTTATTTTGTAGTAATCAGTAACTAAAATACTCTCCCAGGCTAGGATTATGGCCTAGTGGTAGAGTGCTTGCCTTGTATACATGAAGCCCTGGGTTCAATTTCTCAGCACCACATATATGGAAAAAGCCAGAAGTGGCACTGTGGCTCAAGTGGTAGAGTGCTAGCTAGCCTTGAGCAAAAAGAAGCCAGGCACGGTGCTCAGGCCCTGAGTTGAAGCCCCAGGACTGGCAAAAAGAAAAAAAAAGAAAAGAAAGAAAGAATGAAAGACATTTAAAATACTCTCCCTCCATAAAATATTTAACTGATTAAGAAGTAACAAATTGGGGCTGGGGATATAGCCTAGTGGCAAGAGTGCCTGCCTCAGATACATGAGGCCCTAGGTTCGATTCCCCAGCACTATATATACAGAAAACGGCCAGAAGCGGCGGTGTGGCTCGGTGCTCGGGCCCTGAGTCCAAGGCCCAGAACTGGCCAAAAAAAAAAAAAAAAAAAAGAAGTAACAAATTACCTATTAATTAAGAAGTAAGACTTTTACTTTTAATGTCAAACATTTGCCTTTTACGCTATTACTTTGAAAATATGCCAGATTATTAGTCTTCTTGGGGAACTCACATTTCATCCTGAACCATCCCCACAAATTCCTCCAGATTCATAATCCTTCCCACATACATCCAAAGTTATGATTGTTTTAGTTTATTTATTTGCTTATTTATCAATTAAATCAGAACAAATATAGTTCTTGTCACTGTGTTTGATGCTGTGGAAAGAATAAAGCGTGGACAAAATATGGTCCTTGCCCTTAAGAAACTTATGATCTTTTTTTTTGTTTTGTTTTGTGTGTGTACCAGTTCTGTGTTTTGAACTTGGGGCCTGAAAAATGTCCCTGAGCTTTTATGTTAGTGCTCTACCACTTCAGTTACATCTCTGCTTCCAGCCTTTTGTTGGTTAATTGGAGGTAAGAATCTCATGCACTTTCCTGCCTGGGCTTGCTTTGAACAGAAATATTCAGATCTCAGCCTCCTGAGTATTTAGGATTACAGGCATGAGCCACCAGTGCCCAGCTTTGGTTTGTTTTGTAATGTACTCAGTAGACTCAGGGTCTCATACTTGCTAGGCAAGTGCTCTTCTATGGGAGCTATGTAACAAGGCTTTTTTGCTTTTAACTTATTTTTCAGATAAGGCCTCACTTTCATGCCTGGCAACCTCAGATCATGATCCTCCTACCACAGCCTCCTAAGAGGCTAATCCTACAGGTATGAATCATCACACTTGGCTTGTTTTTGAGGTAGTCTTGTTAACTTTTGTCCAAGCTGGCCTTGAACTTCTATTTTCTATCTCTTCTTCCTCCTCAACTATCTTTTCTTCCTTCTTCTTTTTCCCTTCCCTCCTTCTTCATCCTTTTTCTTTTGACTGTCTCAATTTTTTTTAGTTTAGTTTTACTTTTCTAAACAGCAGTCTTTGCATGATAATTTATGGTGAAACAGCTAAGAAGTCAGTTCTACAACATGTATTTTAAAAAGTAAATACTTGGTTACTACGTGGGCCCTTTATCACTAAGTCAACTTTTCTACCATCATGAACTCTTCTTGTATGTGACACCACTAACAAGGTAAATAGGTCTTAGGAAAGACTATTTCTGTTACACAAAAGCATGAAATGCAACTGTACTGAACTTTGTACCTCATTGTGCAAAGTAATATTCTGTTTTTCACATAAAGAGAACACCAGCTTATCAAATAGCTCTGGAATAATTGCTAGACTTCAGGTTATGTGTTGTATTCAGTTGTAAATGCTATTTGTAAAAAACTAAAATGCTTCTTTGAGAGCAGTGGTTTTAAACCTTATAATTTCAGGAATCAATAAAATACATATTTTTAAACCAGAGACATGGCTACTTTTTTTACTTTTTAACCAAGAAAGAACATGAAAGCAGAATAAACAAAAGCTTTTCATGTATATTATTGTTATTACATAAAAGGGAGACTATTTTAATGACTTTTTGTCCTCCAAAATGGGAGAAAGACCAAATGCTTTATATTAAATGAATGTAAACCAGCGTACTACATTGGCTCATCTGCCACAATTTAGATCTGCAGTGTCCCCCACTGATGGTTCGGTCCTCAGCCTTGTGCTATTATGTAGTGATAGAATCTCTGCTATTTCAGAGGTGGAGGTTTTTAAGTCATTGGAGCAATTATCCTCAAGGGAGATAGTAGGCCTTGGTTCACATCTGGCTATGAAGGCAGTTGTTTCGCTCCTCCACACACTCCTACTATGATGTGCTACCATAAACTTAAAAACAATAGGACAATTAAATATCAACTGGAGCCACCAAACTGTGGGACAAAATAAATGTTTTATTTTTGTAAGTTGATTATCTCAAATACTTGCTACAGTAATAGAAAACGGACTACCCCAGAAACATTAACTAGCATACTCTGACTTATAATAGGAATTGACAAACTTAGTCCATAGTGACCAAATCTGGCCATCAGACTGTATTTCCATGGAGCTCAAGATAAGAATGGTTTTGTACATTTTGAAAGAGTTATAGATAAAGTAGAACTACAAATAAAAGATAATTTGTGGCATTTGAGTGCTGAAATATATAGGAAAACACTTGCAAATCTCTTGCCCATATCACTATAGAATTAGAACTCTTTAGAAAGGACTTTGATGCTGGCACAAACTATTATGGTTACTGTTGAGTGGTGGTCACTATTGTTAAGGAAAGACTGGGGTCGGAGCTACTTTGACATATTCCTGGAAGTCTGACTCAGACTTCAGGCAAATAACTGAATCTCAGTAAGCCTCAGTTATCTCATTTGTGACTCGATAATGGTTGAGATCACTTCCAAACCTAAGAATCCGTTTCAAGGATACTACCAGTTTTCTATCGCTTACTCTCTTTCGAATTTAGTTTCTTCTGTTGTGTTTAACAATAGGTATTTGTGAGCCCTCTTAAATTCCTCATCAGCTACATTTCTTTAACTCCTCTCTTCATTTTTACTAAAATGGCTTTTCTGAAATACAATTACATATTATTTACAGGACATGTTATTGGGGGGAATTCCAGAAACAGAACTGCTAGTTTTATTTGGCAGACTCCAAAGTGTGAAGCCTTATTAAATAGGGAAATAAGGCTCACTTTTAAATAATGAAATCATGGCTAGATCTTACGTCTAAGAACTGACAACCTACCAAAATTCAATATAAGTAGTGTTAAGATGGACATTTCAACTCAGAAATGTGATTTTTAAAAAATATAATGTTATTAGTATTAAGATACTGTACACAAAGGTTACCATTTCATAAGTCAGTTAATGAGTACATTTCTTTTTTTTTGGATAATGTCACCCCTTCCTTCACTTTCCCCTAATTTTTCCCTCCTGTCCCTGCCCACAAGTTACATAGTTTATTTTCCACATGGTGTATACTGCATACATGATGGTATTTGTTTACCTTTCTTCCCTCCTTCCTAAAATCCCAAAGTTAAAAGAAACACCACCACCATCAGCAACAACAATAATAACAAAAACCCATGTTTCTAATTTCTGAAATTCATTTCAATAAACAGTATTTTAAATGTTTCAGAGAAGTTACAACTTTGAGTTCCTCTCCTAAAGGTAACTTCCTTTAGCCTTGAAGGACTGACCCGCATCCTACTGTCTCAGGCCCCTACAGACACCAGGTGGAACCTCAGCATGGGAACCTGCCTTGATATGCAGGCTCCATCTCACCTAGCCCCAGCTGTAAACAGCCATTTGTGGGCCAAAGGAAAAGCCCCAACGTCCTAGACCTAGTGGTGCTTTCAATAACCTGCCTCCTTACTCAGACCCCATATAAGCCTGGTCCCAGATTCACCCTCTGGCACAACCTCCAAACCCATGGGAAGGTCTGTGTGCTTTGCTGTTCCTCAATAAACAGGCCTGTTGATGATCGAGTCTGGCCTTTTCCTTTCTCCTCCATTCTCCTAACAAGTCTGACTGTTTTGTTACAGGGTTAGAGGGAGGGGATTCCACGTCCCTACAAGAATTCACCACTCAGAGACAGTCTCAAGCAAAAAGATGGATTTATTGCAGAAGCAAAAAGCGGGCTGACCGGCCAGGTACATAGTGCACTCAGGAGCTGACACTGTGACCACGAGGCCACTCAAGCAGGGGTTTAAAAAGGAAAAAACCACATAGTCATGCCAGGCCACATGTAGGTGGCCAATGGAGTTACAACTTGCCTCGTAGTATCTGTTTGAACTAACCTATCATGTGGTCCAAATTGGCGTGCATCTCTGGGTTTGGTAAACAACTGTTTTCCAGGTCCCCTCACAAAGCAAACAGATGTGATTGTTAAGCTGTGGCTATTGTCCTTATTCTTGGGGGGTGTGGGGGGATTAGGCCACTCTTTCCTGGAAGGGCACAGGTTTACTATTGTTCCACAAAGCAGGTGGTCAAGCAGTTTACACAATCTTATCACAGCAAAGGGGACCTTCCCTGGATTCTGAGGTGGGGGGCGGGGGGAGTGCTGGCCTACATCTCCCAACCCTGAAGCTCAGGGGCGGGGGAGATCTTAGTGAAGATGGAGTCAGCTTCTGCTCTCTTTAACTAAATTGAGATGGAGTCAGTCTGACTCCCCTCAATAATTTGTGTGTGAATGCCTAGAGTTTTGTATAAGTCATTATGTCCAGTTATATTTTAGATCTAGTTTCTACATATGAGAGAAAACATGCACCAATTTGTCTTTCTGAGCTTGGCTTACCTCACTTAGCATGATTTGTTATAGGTCTATTCAAGAATTATAATATTTTAAAGGTATTAAATACAATATTGTCACCCCACTTTTTTTTTCAAAATTTTATTATCAAACTGATGTACAGAGAGGTTAGTTTCATACGTTAGGCATTGGATACATTACTTGTACTGTTTGTTACCTCATCCCTCATACCCCTCTCCCTCCTCCCCCTTTCCCTGTCCCCCCATGAGGTGTTCAGTTCACTTAGACCAAACAGTTTTGCAAGTATTGTTTTTGTAGTTTTTTTTTTTTACCCTGTCTCTCAATTTTGGTATTCCCTTTCAATTTCCTAGTTCTAATACCATTATACGTGGTTTCCAATATACTCAGATAAGATTACAGAGATAGTGTAGGTACAACCACAGGAAGTGTCACCCCACTTTTTCAGGAAATATATCAATATCTTTAAATCCATGAAGCAACATGATAAACATGATAAATGCAGTCTAATTATAAGCCAAAATAAAATATTTTTCTTGCTTATTTTTTTTTATTACACACCTGGATTAAACCCAAGCCTCAATCCATGTTAGGCAAGTACTTTATGACTCTAGCCCAGTCATCCATCCGTATTTCTGAGACAGAGTCACTACTATCTGAGCAGGCCTCTAATTTGGAATCCTCCTTTTTGTACTGTCTGAGTAGCATGGATAACAAGAACAAACCACTATGCATGGCTAAAGGGTACAGGTTTCTTTTGTTTCCTTGTTTTGTGTTACTGAGGATTGAACCCAGAGCTTTGGGCTTGCAAGGCAAGTACTCTGCTACTTGAGCCTCACATCTCAGTCCAAAATGGCATTAAAAAAAAATGCTAGTCCCACGGCTTGAGCTCTTCCAAATAATTAAACTTTTCAAATCCTCCTACTTTGCCATTTGTTCCCAATTCTCATTATAAAATCTGGCTAAAAGCAGCCAGCAGTAACCTTGAATGTTATGCTGTTTTAAAATTATCTTCAGAAAATTAATGAGTCCATTGCTTTCTAAAGTTTTAGGACATTCAAAGTTTTAGGACACAAAAAATTAATTTGAAAAGTTTAAAGTTAACTTGAAAAAATTAATTTGAAAAGCTTAAATACTCTTCCTGATCACCCATTTTGCTCAGGGATTCTGCTCTACCATTTGAACCATGTCTTCAGTTCAGCTTTTTTTGGCTGGTTAATTGGAGATAGAGTGTCTCAAACTTTTCTACCTGAGCTGGCTTTGGACTACAATCCTCAGCTAAATGAGCAGTTAGATGTCAGCTTCATGAGAAGTTAAGATTTCAAGGGTGAGCTACTAATACCCAGCTGGCATTTTCATATATTTAACATTTTTTTATAACCATGGGAAGAAAAAACAAAAGTTATAATCATCTAAAGTCAGGCATATATTTACTTATTAAGTCTGTTTTTTTAAAAACCTCAAAGGTTAAAGAATCATGCTATGACTTCCTGCCAACTGGAATAGGTTATATGATTAAGAAAAACTTAGAATTCAGGATAGATAGGCTTTAAATAAAAATTAAACACGAATTGTGTTTAATTTAACTATAATTTGGAAAGAGTTGCACAATTTTTTTTGGGGGGGGGAAGGATGAAATCAACTGAATTGGGAGAATTTTATTGCACATCCCAGTTTGCTCCAAGGTGAGTTGGCAGGGAAAGGAACCTGGCTGTTGGTCTCAGTAGTGGGAGTCTGCTGTATCTTAGGTGAAGTAAATGTGAATCTTGTTCCTAGTTATGATCAAGGAAGACTATTTGACTATAATCATATATACCATGAAAAAAAATCCTTCTTTTATGTTTTTCTCTCATATTTAGTCAAAACAATGAGAGAAGTAACTAATACATTAAATTGCTACCAGAGAAGTGGGATTGTTGTGATCAGATAGGCTAAGCAAGATTGTTCTTAAGCTTTTGAAACTGGTTTGTATTTTTTTTTTTTTTTTTTTTGGCCAGTCCTGGGCCTTGGACTCAGGGCCTGAGCACTGTCCCTGGCTTCTTCCCGCTCAAGGCTAGCACTCTGCCACTTGAGCCACAGCGCCGCTTCTGGCCGTTTTCTGTATATGTGGTGCTGGGGAATCGAACCGAGGGCCTCGTGTATCCGAGGCAGGCACTCTTGCCACTAGGCTATATCCCCAGCCCTGGTTTGTATTTTTGAGAGAAAGTTGGAAGTGTGGAGCAGCAGGCTAGAAAAGGGCGATTCTTTGGGGAGCTCAGAAGATGTGAGTGCCAGTTGGAAAATGGACAGTAAAGGTCAGGCTCATGAGGTTTCCCATGGAAGTCAATATTATATAGAGAATTTGATTGCAAGCTATTCATGTTACACTCTAGCAAAGAATTTATTTACCTTTTTTGTGTCCTAAAACTTTGAATGACTGTTTACAAAGCAATGGACTCATTCATTTTCCAAAGATAATTTTAAAACAGCGTAACTTTCAAGGTTACTGCTGGCTGCTTTTAGCCAGATTTTATAATGAGTATTGGGAGCAAATGGCAAGGCAGGAGGATTTGAAAATCATAAAGTGTGACTAGAAAAGGAGAGAGTTGAAAGTTATGGACATGGAGGATATGGTTGTAAAAGAGATTCATGCCAGTAAAAAGAAGTCAAGCCTTTTGCACTGGGATAATACGAAAGATGCTAGGCTGTGCCTGGTCCTGTAATGTAATAGTTTTAACTCAAACAAATTCTGATATAGGTAGCAGTTGAGCTACCCATTGTATAAGCAATGTGACAGGATCTCTAGGAGAAAACATTGTAATTAAACTTTCCAATTTGCAGATTACCATTTTAATGCCATCAAGGTAATAAAATGTTATATAAGAGGGGATTTCTGAGAACCCCACTTACCTAAGGGTTAACCATTACATTCATTCCAGCCTGAAATGAGTCAACAGATAGTTCTAAAACAATATCATTAGTATACCTACCCAGGCCAGTACAACCATGCCTAGAGATCAAATGCAATTCAGAACTACCTGCTATCACCTCAGACCCTGACTTAGACTGTTTTAACTACACATATCTTCTCACTTTTTCCTCCCAACTCTACCTATTTAGCCAAAAGTCTTTATCTGTACCCCAGAAGACAGAGGAAGATGATTGAAGATGGGCTCAAGTGCTCTCTTTCCATGCTATGTAATCTCTTTCTATTTCTGACCTACTAAACTTTTCTACTACTTTTACTGTATTCTCATCTTGCCTGAATTCTTCTCATGCCAGATGTAAAGTTGATTAGCTGAGCTAGATTTCTTGTACCAATTCCACTTTGAGTGTAAGTGCCAAAACAAGAATGACATTACACTTGTGTTTATGCAAGTAAACAACTACCATCTGTCAGCACACCATGAGGCACTGATAATATTATATTTGTGACAATTACATTAGCAAATATAATCATATCAGAAACATCAGACACAAACTCTCACCTGAATTCTATAAAAGGAGGGACTCCTAGCACCGGGGCCCCAGGGCACACACCATCCAGTCATCAGACCATCTGATGTAAGCATCAAGGTTCAACATACTATAAGCACATCTCGGTTCCTACGGTTTCAGCTCAGCAACATCCCTGCTTAATGTGACTTAGTCATTACTGTCCCTCAGGATCCAGTAATACTTAATATCTCTGTGCTTGAAATTAATCTGCCTGAAATCAGCTCCACATGGTATGTCTGAGTTGTTACTGTTACCTTATTTGACCATCTGCAGTGACTTTATATTTTATTTTCTCTCAACTTTAGCTTCTGCTCCCTCTCTACCCCTTTCCAGTTTTCCTGTAATATTAATATCATTGTGAGGAGTGATTTGAGAGTTAATACTAGTAATTAATATTGGATTAAAAAACTTGTGTTGTCACAGACCTAGACTATCAGGTGACTTTAGTAGTACTTGGTAAATTAGCATAAAGAAAAAATTGGAGTTGATATAACTTGTGTACTTGTTATTATTGCTGACATTGTGTAAAGATTCCATAGACAGATCCCTAGAGGTAGACCCTACGAGAGTTATATGTGCAGCTGTGAGGATGGAGCCTAAGTTGGAATAGAGACCTCAGGATATTTGAGTCTCTATAGATGATAGGACTGTGGCACATTTTCTGAGAACTGTAGACAAGAATAGAGCCAGCTTAGCAGCCATGAGGGCTACAAACAGCTAGGCCAAAGAGTAGGACTGCCTAAGCCCTTTGGAGCTCACATAAAGTTACCATGTTCAGATGTCAAATGTGGAGCTATAGATTTAATGTTTGCCCTGTCTTGATTTCTCCCATTCCTCCTTTCTCTGCTCATTCCTTCCTTATAGAAGGAGAATTCTTATTCTGTGCTATTCTTTCTTGGGAGTATTTAAGTTTCTTTTTGATGTTGGAGGCTTAGAGTTTACCTTGGATATCAGTGGAGATTCTAGGCTTGGAACAATGTTGGAACTGTTAAGACTTTGGGGAGTCTTGCGAATGAACTAAATGTTTTTACATATGAGATGGCCATGAGACTTTGGGGACCAAGGACAGAATGTTATACTTTGAATATGAATGTCTCCCACAGGTTCATATATTTGAAGGCTTGTTCTTCAGCAGGGGTGCTATTTTTGGGAGGTTCTAGAAACGTCAAGGGATATGGCCTAGCTAGAAGAAATTTACTGAGGGGACAGGGTTTGAAAGTTATAATTGACCACTAGTTCCCCCAGTTCACTTTTACTCTCTGTTTCCTCTCACCCTTATGTGAGCAGCTCTCTACCACACTCTCCTACTGATATGATGTTCTGCTCAAGTACGTGGGGACAACTGAACATGGATGGAACCTCCTAGACCTGTAATAATAAACCTTCCTTCCTTGTAAATTATTCTCTGAGGTATTTGGCCAAATCTAGGATAAGTGTAACTAGTATAGTGCTTGTCAAATTAACTTGAATAAATGCGTAGCATGGTACCATTGGATATGCTGTTTGCTAAACAACATGTTAAGAAAGAAAAAAAAATCTTCCTTATTCCTGGAAGCAATGTCATAAATATTAGGTTGCTAGGGTTTCATAGCACAATATCACTAACTAGATGGCTAAAACAATTTTAAAAAACAACATTGTGTCACTGTTCTAGAATCTCTAGTTGGAGGTACAGTTGCCATCCGGCTGGTGTCTGAAGACTCGGACGGAAGAATCAATTTCATGCTTTCTCCTGTGCTTCCTCTATGTTGCTTTATATTATTTTCTGATGTGTGACTGTATGCAAATTTCCTCCACTTAACCCAATTTAATTAATTAATTAATTTATTTATTTATTGCCAGTCCTGGGGCTTGGACTCAGGGCCTGAGCACTGTCCCTGGCTTCTTTTTGCTCAAGGCTAGCACTATGCCATTTGAGCCACAGAGCCACTTCTGGCCGCTTTCTGTATATGTGGTGCTGGGGAATTGAACCCAGGGCCTCATGTATAGGAGACAAGCACTCTTGCCACTAAGTCATATCCCCAGCCCAACCCAATTTTAATTTTATTGCCTATGCAAAAACCTATAGATGAATATTCTGGGACAGTTCAGTTTTATAATTTCAACATATGAATTTTGACCTATAACATTACATGTAGCATTTGCTAAAACACCAAATTAATATTTATGTAGTGTAACTGAATAAATGTATTTTTCACTTCTGAGACATGTGACTTTACAAATTTTGTTGATGGAAAAAGTTACATTCAACCTATAGCAGATGCCAAAACACTGAATTAATATTCATGTGGTATAACTGAATAAATACATTCATGCTGTAAAAAAAAAAAGTACACTCTAACATAATGTTTAAGTTAGTGTGCAAGCTTTAGCTTCAATGAACTGCCTCTAGGGAAGTTCATATTTAAAAATATTAGCTAGGTAGCCAGCCATATGTAGAAAACTCAAAGTAGAACCTAGCCTATCACCATGCACCAAGATCAACTCAAAATGGATCAAGGACCTCAATATCAGACCTGAATCCTTGAAACTACTGAAGGACAGAGTAGGAAAGATGCTAGAACTTATAGGCACAGAAAGGAAATTCCTGAATAGAGTCCCAGGGGCACAACAGATAAGGGAGAGACTTGACAAATGGGACTACTACAAAATAAAAAGTTTCTGCACAGCTAAAGATGTAGTCACCAAAATAGAAAGACAGCCAACCATATGGGAAAGGATCTTCACCAGCACAGCAACAGACAAAGGCCTAATATCTGTCATCTACACAGAACTCAAAAAACTAACCCCCTCCAAACCCAGTATGACTGTTAAGGTGGGGGGAGGGGGAGACAGTAGAGACCCACAGGTTTGGGTCAGTGACCTTACATTATGTAACTAAAAACCAAACAACTACTCAACATATAAAGGTCAAAAATAGACCTCTCAGTGGATCACAATAGCTCAAAAGCTATGTATGTATGATTATATAAGACAAGGATAAGCAAAATCTATTGTTGACTAACGTCAACAATTTAAAGTCTTAGGTGAATCTCCTTTGGTGTATGCCACGTGGCTAATGTATATGTTTTTGGGACACTGTGTATTGTATATATGTCTACCTGATCTAGGGAAGGGAAAGAAAAACAGGGTATAATATATCACAGGAAATTTACACACTGCCCTATTATGTAACTGTACCCCATTTGTACAACACCTTGTCAAAAAAATTTAATTAATAAATAAATTAAAAAAAAAAAAGAACTGGCTTTTTAGTTGGAAACTGTAGTGAGAACTACCGAATGCATTCTTTGCTAAAGCAAACGCCTCAGCCAAACAAGGGAACGTCACCATCATTCTGTGTACTTGTGGGAGCTCCCAGGAAAAGTGCTGTCATGTGCCCTCCCGTGCCTTTAAAGTGTCTGTTTAGCCAATTGTGAAAATATGTAGCCATCAGGTGATTCCAAATGAAATGAAAATAACTGGCCAGATGATGAAACTGAAGTTTTCACCCCAATCTAAGAGTCTGACACATCAATTCCAGCCACTCGCCCCGAAGGCCAAATAAAGAGACCCAAAGGGCATTTGTGAAGGAAAAAAAAAATTAGCCAGGTAGAAGTCAAAGGGTAAGTCAGACATATGTTTATGAGGATGTTTTCAACTACAAAAAAAAGATATCCTCAATTTTAATAAACTTTAATAGGATTTAGCCAGGTGCTGGTGGCTTACACCTGTAATCCTAGCTACTCCAAAGTCTGAGATCTGAGGATCCAAGTTTAAAGCCAGCCTGAGCAGCAAAGTCCATGATACTTGCTTTTTATTTTTTTGCTAGTCCTAGGGCTTGGACTCAGGGCCTGAGCACTGCCCCTGGCTTCTTTTTGCTCAAGGCTAGCACTCTACCACTTGAGCCACAGCACCACTTCTGGCTTTTTCTGTTTATGTGGTACCGAGGAATGGAACCCAGAGCTTCATGCATGCTACCAGTAGACCAAACACCTAGCCCTAAGCTGTTTTTTGGTTGTTTTTTTTAGCCAAAGGTTGAATCGAACCCAGGGCTTCATGCATGCTAGGCAAGCACTCTACCACTAAGCCACCTCAGCAGTGGTAGCTTTTGTCTGAATGTGTTTTTCATATCTTGGTATCACAGTTTTGTTAACCATGTAACTGAACTTGGAAATTTTTCTTTCTCCCTTTTTGAAAGAACTCATGCAAGACTTGTATTTTTCACATGTCATTATATTTTTCATATGTTATCTAGGTTTTTTTCTTTTTATTTTATGTTGGCATACAGAATTGGTTAACCTGTCTTATTGTCCAAGAACTATTTATGCAGCTGCATATGCTTCATGTTAGTTAATCCTACCTTGCTCCCTGTAGCAGGTATCTGCCTCTGTATACTCAGCAGAATCCTATTTCCTTCTTATTCTTTACTATCCACCCTCCCCAGGGACTGGTGTCACTCTCTAGATGTCAGTCATGTGTCTAGAGCTCTGTTGCCTGCTGAGAATGGTCTCTGCTGGCAGCTCTGCCTGTTTGGCTTTCTAAACTGCTCACCTCTCAGTTCTATATTTTCTCCCATTTGGAATATCCCATTCTGAGTATCAGGACCCATGAACTCACCTGTTCGGGTGAATCTATCTCCATCTTCTGTAGATATCATACAGTTCTGTTCATTTCCCCCAGCACCTTGAGCAAAGACTGCCTACCTCGTTCTTCCCATCGGACTCTGATGGATAGGGCACCTCAGACTCAGCTCCAGCATGAAGCAGTTAGCACAATTGTGTGTCTAGACTTCGTCTTTAGTTAAGAGCATTTCCTAGACTTTTATTACTTGATGGAAATGAAGCAACATAGAAATTTTGTGGCTAAATATCACTTTAGCCTGGAAATATTGTCAAGTGGGAACATGAATAGAATAACAATATCAGGTAATAAATGCACATGTTAATTCAAGTTAATATTTTAACTTGGAACTCTATATGGAGCATTTCATTCACTTTCAAACATTGATATCTTGGGACTTGGTAAAATCCTCACCGCATATGTTTTACATTATATGTTTTACAGTGTAGGAAGAATACTATTTTCTTCAAATGAGAAACAACTCAGATAAGTTTTCAAACACATGAAAATGCATTTTCATACTCTTTGGAGATAGGAAGTTTCCTTTTATTAATTTCAGTAGCTTCCAAGAGTGAAAATACTGTTTTCACAAGGAAAAATATTGTTTAACTACAAAATAGTACACAATAACAACCTATACATTCATTTTTTCCTGTCTGTACCATCTTGGCATCTCATAAGCTGAGTTCAAGATCTCTTCTTGGAAGTATGGTGCCCCCGTGCCTTTCAAACTCGTCAAGTTGGTGAGCTGAAAAGAACTCTCAGCACAAGATAGCCTTCCATGTAAAAGAGTGATTTTCCCAATGAACACCCAAAGTACCAGGTTCTGAGCTAGGCACTCTACAGAAACAGCTCCTGTGACTTGGGACTTGTATAATTTGGAGGATTCTTATTAAGCAAAAGAACAATTATAAGCCAAAACTGGATATGAAAATGAATAAAGAAATTATGATTAAATTTTTTCAAAACTGAGTAATGCCATTGAAATTACAAAACCCAGAAAGATGCCATAAGGGTTTTTTTTTTTTTAGTAACATTGTCTGATATAACTCTATATTTCTTTCTTTCTTTATTTCTTTTTTTTTTTTTTTTTTTTGCCAGTCCTGGGCCTTGGACTCTGGGCCTGAGCACTGTCCCTGGCTTCTTTTTGCTCAAGGCTAGCACTCTGCCACTTGAGCTGCAGCGCCACTTCTGGCCATTTTCTGTATATGTGGTGCTGGGGAATCGAACCGAGGGCTTCATGTATACGAGGCAAGCGCTCTTGCCACTAGGCCATATCCCCAGCCCCTATATTTCTTACATATTTTTGTTTACATAATCCTCCATCATCTTTTTATACAAGAATACTATACAAAAATTTTTAGAAATAAAATAGAGGATAATCCTCTACATGAATGTCAAAAAAAAATTTTTTTTCCAAGACTGGGATTTGAACTTGGTAAATGACTTTTTCACTGATTGGCTGGCACTTTACCACCTGAACCATGCCTCCAACCCCCTCAAAGCTCTAGTCCTGGAGCTTCAACTCATGGCCTGAGCACTGTCCCTGGCTTCTTTTTGCTCAAGGCTAGCACTCTACCACTTGAGCCACAATGCTACTCCTGGCTTTTCCTGTTTATGTGGTGCTGAGGAATCCAACCCAGGGCTTCATGCACGCTAGACAAGCACTCTACCACTAAGCCACATTCCCAGCCCCCCTCAAGGTGTTTTTTTAAGAGGAAAAATTTCTTTCAGCCTTGCCATTCATTATTAGTAACATGTAACTTTTTTTTTTTGTTGTTAGTCATGGGGCTTGAACACAAGGCTTGGACACTGCCCTTGAGCTCTTTTGCTCAAGGCTCGCACTCTACCACTTTGAGCCAGAGTGCCATTACCAGTTTTTGAGTTGTTAATTGTTGATAAGAGTCTTACAGGGAGTTTTCTGCCAGAGCTAGCTGGTCCCAAACAGCTATCCTCAGATCTCAGCTTCCTAAGCAGCTAGGATTACAGGCATGAGCCACCAGCGCCTGGCTGACTTCTAACTTAAGCTTGAGAAAATTTCTCTCAAGTTTCTTTCAAATATAATCAGAAAATTTGAAGAATTTAAAATCTTAATAATTTTCATTGTTTTAGTATATTGAGTCATGTATTATCTTTATTGATTATATTATGCCCTGTCAGCAAGAAATTAAAATCTTTTATCAGTATAACCATAAAACGTTGAGATACATTAAACATTGCATACTCAACTATGCTTTTATACAAGGTGAGCACTTTGCCACTAGGCCATATTCCTAGCCCTCAACTATGCTTCTATAATTTTGCTAAGGATTGTTTGCCACAAATAGAGATCATTATATTCATTCTGTTTTATCTGATTCTCATCAAAAAAGGTAGAAAAGTATATTGTACATTTATAATATACAAGAGACATTTGTCAAATTCACACCATGCGGAATAGAACTTCGGTTTTGTTTACTATTGAAGAGAAAGTTTCCACTCATAATACACTATACACATGTAATGTCTAGTCTAGCTTCTGGTTTCGTATATTTCAAATTTAGCCTTCTCCACTATCCATATTTCTGGCCACTATAAAACATGTTTAACTCATAAGATAAGCTCTGGTCATTTTGTTTTGGGGTCACAACTTACTCCAATGTTATGGATCAATTGAGAGCAATACTGAGAGCCATTCCAATGTTAAATAATTTAACTATAACCTATAGTACAGCTCATGCCTATAATCCTAGCTACTCAGGAGTTTGAGATCTGAGAATCATGGTTTGAAGTCATCCAGGGCAGACAAATCCATGAGACACTCATCTCCAGTTGACTAGCAAAAAACATGAAGTAGAGATGTGGTTCCAGTGGAAGAGAGCCATTTGTGAGCTAAAAGGCTGAGTAAGAGCATGAGACCCTGAGTTCACACCCCAGTATCAGTGTGTGTGGGTACACACACACACACACACATACACAAAACCCCCCTTACCACCACCACCATCACCACAACAATGTAATTATAGGCTGTGGGGCCTCTTTGGCTAGATGGCTGCCCACTGTGTCTTATATTAGCATCCTACTAAACCTTCATTTCTCCTCCAAAGCAAAGCAAACAAAACAAAACAACAACAGCAACAAAAAAAACCCTTAAGTATTCTCAAAATGACTACCTACCCCATGAACATTCCCAGAAAACCTAGATTTTAAATAGGTCCAAGTTAGCTGTCCCTGAGCTAAATCTACTTGTAGCTATTCCTACTCTTTGCCATAAGTTCTGTTGGGGAATGTTTTCCCTTTGATTATGACTACATTTGCAAAATTTTCCACATTTCACCATATGAACACATTTTAACAGTCCTTCTCTGTCCATACAATGGAAGGATATCAAAGCTTAAACTAAACAGAAAATGTATTTCTATCTCTAGAGGTAAAATGGAATCATCTCTGCCCT
The DNA here is from genome assembly GCF_023159225.1 of Perognathus longimembris pacificus. Classification (NCBI taxonomy): domain Eukaryota; kingdom Metazoa; phylum Chordata; class Mammalia; order Rodentia; family Heteromyidae; genus Perognathus; species Perognathus longimembris. The sequence continues at coordinate 19,488,812 of NC_063168.1, read as the reverse complement.
ATGCCTGTCTCTTCTTTTTTCCTGGGGTAGGGAATAAAGGAAGTAACAGAATGGCTTCCATTTTTCTGATTTATCCTCATTTTAACCATTATATGGGACAGTGCCAATATCTAGAATGGCAATATCTGGACTCCTGAACCAAGGTATAAATTGGCATTTTCTTTCCTTCCCACATCATACCCTTCTCTGCCTGCCTTACTCTCTTTGTTTTTGTCTTTGTCATTGTCTCTATGTTGGAATCTTGAGTAGTCAGAATTGTAAGCATACTTAGCAGATGTGTACAATATTGATATCTGCCAGTCTCAGAAGGCAATATTTGTGTGTGTGTTTGTAAGTGTGTGCTGGAACAGGGGGTTGAATTCAGGGCCATCGTGCTATCATTTAGGTTTTTCACTCAAAAGTTACACTCTACCATTTGAGCTTCACCTCCCCTTCTGGTTTTTTGTTGTTGTTGTTTGTTTGTTTGTTTTCTTTTTCCTGGTTAATTGTAGTTAAGAGTCTCTTGACCTTGTTTACATGCATGGCTACAAACAGTAATAATCCTCAGATCTCAGTCTCCTGAGTAACTAGGATTACAAGTATGAGCCTTGGCACCCAGAGGCAATATGGTTATATAGTCAAAGAAAAAAAATAATACTTGAAAATGCGAGAGAAGCTAGAGCAGATATAATTCCTGAACATCAAGTCTTAGTTTTTGAAAAACTGTTTCCATAAGTAGTGCAATAAAAATTTAAAAGGTAAGATTTTCTTTTTTTTTTTTAAATAAGTTGTATAACTAATCTGTGGAAGTTTATTTCTCTTGGTATAAATAATATATCCTTTAGCTAATATTCATGTTGATTATAATGAATAATGATGCAAGTGAATAAATGACAACCAGATCTATATTTACCATTTTTTTAAAAAGCGGAAGTCTTTAAAAGAATTCTGAGAGAAGTCCTAAAAATGCGCTCCAGGTTGTGGCTGCAAACAGTTTTCACAGGCCTCCCACTGCTGTTAAGTCTATAAGTATTGGACCATATGTTTCTTTCAAGTGTAAAAATGCAGAGTTAGAAATTCTACTAAGGAAAATTCTCCTGCTTACCATTAATGTCTGTTGATCAGATTTATTGTTTTATTATTATTTGAGTAATACCCTGTAATTCATACCCATCAATGACATATTCTTTATTTTCATTTATTTTAATAGCATATGACTTTACTGGAACATCATGGTCTAGAAAATTGTACTACTTGTTTGTGCATGTGTCTTGAAAAGCTGGGTGGTTGTTTGAGTTAGAAAAATGTTGCAACACATTACCGCAGATGTGCTAGATTAGCATGAGTTCTTATTAACTTTTAAAGAAAATGTCAGTAAGATATTTGCCACAGCTTCACTAGTGATACTTAATATTTTGTTCCATACCTTAGTAATTATTTATGTTAATTCTTCTTTTGCTTTAAAAAGTTAGGCTATAGAGCAGCGTCCGGCACCTTGGATCCACTTCCATTCCTCTCTATGGTCGTTCAACTCATTCACAACAGCCAAGATGGTGAAGCAAATCGACCGCAAGGAAGCCGTTCAGGAAGCCTTGGACGCTGCAGGAGATAAACTTGTAGTAGTTGACTTTTCAGCCACGTGGTGTGGACCTTGCAAAATGATCAAACCCTTCTTTCACGCCCTCTCTGAAAACTATCCCAATGTGATGTTCCTTGAAGTCGATGTGGATGACTGTCAGCATGTGGCTGCAGACTGCGAAGTCAAATGCATGCCAACCTTCCAGTTTTTTCAAAAGGGTGAGAAGGTGGGAGAATTTTCTGGAGCAAATAAGGAAAAGCTCGAAACCACCATTAATGAATTAGTGTAAACACATTTTCTGGAGAACATTACCAGTCAGCTGTTTGAAAACTTGTAATTTTTTTTTAATTTACAAAAGTATGAAGTATGGAGACTATATATCCAACTGCTGATTATAAATGACAATAAAATATTAATTCTACCCTTAAAAAAAAAAGTTAGGCTATAGTCAGTCCTCAAATTGGCCTCCAGCTTGAGAAAATTCTACTCTGATGTGTACTTATTATAAATATATCTCCAAGTAGCCTGTTCTGAAACAGCAAATGAAAGCAAGTCATACTTGTTTTTTCATCATTTCATTCATCATTTTGTTAGAACTAAAGAATGTTAAAGTTTGTTTATTCCTCTGTATAAAACAAAATAAATCTTGCCTAGTAAATGCACACTTCATTTTTGTTGAATACGTTTAACAATAGATATAGAAAAAATGCCTTAGGCTATTTTTTACTTCTGTTTGCTTAAACATACCTCATTATGGTATAGGAATGTGATTGACCTTGGACAAAATTAGGGGGTAATATTTCCCCTGGATGCCATGTCTTCTTTCCTGAAGGTGCCCTTACCCCCAGAGCCCATCCCAGGCATTCTATTCTAGAATTTTCTCTTCACTTCCCAGTATTAGTGGTTCTATAAAATAATTTGCACCATAATGTCTCTCCCTTGCTTAAGTTAAGTTACATTTGATCTGTTTCATGCGTGTTTCCCTTAGAGGCATTAGATATACTAGTTAATGCAATTTTAAAATATCAAAACAAGCTGGGTACCTGTGGCTCATGCTAGCTAGCTGCTCAGGAGGCTGAGATCTGAGGATCGTGGTTGAAAGCCAGCCTAGGCAGGAAAGTCTGTGAGACTCTTATCTCCAATTAATTACTAGAAAACTGGAAGATGCTGTGGCTCAAAGTGATAAAGCATTAGCCTTGAGCGAAAAAGAGCTCAGGGACAGTGCCCAGGCCCGGAGTTCAAGTCTCACGACAAAAAGGAAAGAAGGAAGAAAGAGAAATGAATCAAATAAAAAACAAATAAAAGCAGATATGCTTATAGTACAAAGCTAGAATAATTAGGGATCAGAGAAAGTAATGATCAGTCTACTAGAAAGGGTCTTAATTTTTCATTCACTTGATATATATTAACTGGGCATCTGTTGTGGGCCAGAAATACTCAAGATACTTGGAATATTCAAGTAACAAAACATATAATTCTGTGTGATGTAAGGCTCTCATTTAAAAACAAATTCATGTCTCTTGAGAATATGAATCATCTTTTTCATTTTGTAAGTCATAACATCATTGCATGCAGTTTGGACAGTTTTGGAGTCTATTTCCATTTATGGTGTTTTGTGTCATGTCTGCATTATTTGATGAGACACTGGGGTGTTCCCATTTAGTTAGTTGGTCAGTCAGTGGTAGATTTCTCATCATAATGAAAACAAAGTGAGAGGCTAACACTGAAGGTTACCATTTACATGGAGGTAAGGGTATGGACCAGAGCTTAATGATTCTATTCTCAACACATGTAGGACACTGTGTGTGTCATGAACAAATTATATCATGTCACATCATGAACAAATCCCAAACGCTCAAATTTCTTTAAGACTCCTGGAGCTGTAGGTTAAAGTGGTTACTAAAACTGCATGGAACTATTCCCCTAGAGACATTCCATAATGAGACTTTTTCCATTAATATAAATGTTTTACACTTCTTTCAATTGAAAATGACATAGAAGAAAGTGACATATGAGACATTTCAAATAAGAAATTCATCTGTGGAAAACAAAACCTATTTTTTTTAGCTAAATTCATATCAGTGTGGCTAATTGTATTTTGAAAATGGAAATTGTACTGCCAACTGTGTAAAATCTATTTTTCTTAGTTAAAATATTATTATTGTGACAATTTTGTCTTCTTTCTTGGTATCTTTTTTGCTACATAATTATTAAAAATGCTAGTGTTATATCAAGTTTCCCAAGCTATTGTTTATATTATCTTATTATTTAAGCTATTGTTTATTTATCTTATTATCCAAGTAATCCTATTATTTTATTTTCCTAGAGATTCTGAGTCAAAGGTATGGGCTGGTTGACCATTAGCTCAGTCTTTGTCTCTGGATGAGTTCTAGAGAAGTTGCCACTTCATTACTGGAACAGTACAGGGACACGATATTCTTTTGCTTTAAGGTAATAAGGAGACTGCTTATTTGAGAGGAAGTTTAACTTTCACATATGGTTATCACTGAATCTTTTTTTCTTCTGCAAATTGGTGATTGAAAAGGGACTGCAGCGTAGAATAGCTAGATCAAGGGGCACAGTTACAAAATTGGGGAACTTTTAGTTCATTCACAGGACCTAGAAAATACATCTTTTATGTTGCCTCTAATTGTTTGTTTTGACAAATTTGGGGACTAGCCCTACATTTTTACATATACTTTAAATTAGTTTTTAAATTTTCTGAACTTCAAAAGATTGTTCAAGGGTATCATAATTTAACATGCCCATCTGAAGCTAGTGTTTAAATTAAGTAACCTAGTTTAGGTCTTGGAAGGTTTAGATTCAGGGACAGAAAATTATTTTAAGAGATTTTAGTAGTTCTCTTGCTTCAGTAGAGATAAAAAGTGAACATCTCTGGAAGATGCCTCATTTTCAGTTAGATCATATCAAAACGTAGGATAGAATAAGAACAAAGGAATATGCTAGCAGTTCCTAAAATATGTGTAGGAATGTTATACTGAACATAGATATTAAAAAAGCAAACTACATAATGTAATATTTATGGATGATATAACATTTATGGATGGATTCTCAATGTATAAATACCAGTTCACTATTCATTCAAAATGTTGACCAAAAACAGACATTCTGCCCTTCTATGATGAATGAGCTTTGCTCTCCACATGACAGACAGAGAAAAGCAGAGTGTGAACTCAGGCCAAGTCGCCAGCCTACTTATGTACAAAAGCAGAGAGGGAGTGTGCAGGAAGAGGGGAGGTACTCCAGTATGACAAGAACCTGGGCATAAAGGGGGAGAAAAAAGATTTTTTTTCTGTCTCCTTTGTGCCCATGGAACACATTTTCACTAGCTTTGACTAGGAAAAGAAATAGTCTATTTAAATATTCTTATGGATGTGAGAAAACTACTCAATGTTATTGGAGATCAAATCTGATGGTAAAATATATTTTAAGAAATATTTTTAATGTAAGGAGATAGGTTTTAAAGCAGTAATTATCATTTGTTAACCCTCAGCCTTCATATGTTAAGCCCAAACTCTTTCTGTATGTTGTCTCATTTAATCTTTGTAACTTTCTGAGGGAATTTGTTATTGCTTGTGGTCTATATTGAGAAGTTGAGTTATTCTAATTGGTTAAGAAACCCTCCTAATGGCTTGTGGTCTATATTGAGAAGTTGAGCTATTTAGTGGTTAAGAAACCCTCCCAAATCCTCAGTCTCACGCTTAGGTTTGCCAGTTTTAAAGTCCATGGCTTAAACTTATGGTTCCTCATACAATATCAGTATGTGCTTTAAATTCATGTACTGCCGTATAGTTTTTAATTTATGACACAATCATCTTCAAACATCTCTGGTTGTTAAAATTTATGTTGTGTAATTAGACCTAAATTTTGAATTGTTTCTTTATTGTTTTTTCTTGTTACAGCAAAATTTTTGTCAGGATTTCCCTTTAGAAGCTGTGTGTGTGTGTGTGTGTGTGTGTGTGTGTGTGTGTGTGTGTGTGTGTGTGTGTGTGTTTCAGAGGGCTTCAACTCTGATTTTGAGCACAGTCCCTGAGCTTTTTTGCTAAAGGCTACAGCTCTACCAACTTAAGCCACATCTCTACTTCCAGCTTTTTGGTGGTTGACTAGAGATAAACATCTCACAGACTTTTCTGCCTGGGCTGGCTTCAAATCACAATCTTCAGATCTCAGTTTCCTGCATAGTTAGGATTGCAGATGTGAGCCACCAGTGCTCTGCTCTAATTGTGCTTTTAAAGGCAAGAACATCATGTGCTAGTAACCTAAGAAAATGTTATTTGTTTTTGGCCAAAGGTGGTTGTTGGCATACAAGATGTCTTCCTTTGAGTGCTCTTCTTACTGTTTCAGAGACTCTTTCTCAGAAGCTTTTTGCTGACCCTGGCTTCTTAGAGCATCCTGTGTGGTGGCTTATTCTGTGTTGATTCTTTCCTGTTTGACCTCATTAAAACTCTTTTGTTCATTTACTAAAACAATTTACTGAGCATATACTATGTCACAAGCAAGTGCTGATGCTTGATATACAATTAGTAACAGGAAAAAATAGTCACTGACCCCATAGAGCTAATGATGTAAAGGGGATTTGGGTACAGATCCAACAAATAAACATAAAGCAATACTGAAAGTATGAAATGGTACTTGATATTGGAAATTTCCATGTGGTCTGCCACTGGCAAGGCCATAGGGGTGGAACTGCCTCAGACTTTTGGAGTTCACATTACATAATGTGCCTTACATGCCAGACATGGAGCTACAGAGTTCAGTGTTTTCCCTACTGGGTTTCTGTCTTGAATTGGTCCTGTTCCTCCTATTTGTGACCCTTTTACTCCCTCTTGAAGTAGAAATGTATATTCTATGCCCTTATATCATGGAGGTGTTTAGCCTTGTCTTGAATCTTTATAAAGGGTCACATCTAAGAGACTGTTTTGTGTGTCAGTAAAGACTCTTGACAGACTTTTTTTTGTGTCTGTGTTCTGGGGCTTGAACTCAGGGTCTAGATGGTTCTGGGGCTTGAACTCAGGGTCTAGATGCTGTCCTTTGGCTTTTTTGATCAAGGTTAGTGCTCTACCACTTGAGCCACAGCTCCACTTCTGGCTTTTAGCTGGTTAATCTAAGAGCCTCACAAACTTTCCTGCTCATCTGGCTTTGAACTGTGATCCTCAGCTCTCCATCTCCTGAGTTGCTAGGATTATCGGTGTGAGCTACTGGCAACTGGCTGTCTTAGATTTTTTTGTGTGTCAGTTGTTGTGCTTGAATTCAAGGCCTAGGTGCTCTCCCTGAGCTCTTTTGCTCAAGGCTCTATCCCCTTTGAGCCATAGTACCACTTCTAGTCTTTGAGTGGTTAATTGGAGGTAAGAGTCTCATGAGGATTTTTCTGCCAGAACTGGCTTCAAGTCAGGATCCTCAGATCTCAGCCTTACGTACATGCATGGACCACCAATGACCCCTTGATTTAGATTTTTTTTTTTTTTTGGCCAGTCCTGGGCCTTGGACTCAGGGCCTGAGCACTGGTCCCTGGCTTCTTCCCGCTCAAGGCGAGCACTCTGCCACTTGAGCCACAGCGCCGCTTCTGGCCGTTTTCTGTATATGTGGTGCTGGGGAATCGAACCTAGGGCCTCGTGTATCCGAGGCAGGCACTCTTGCCACTAGGCTATATCCCCAGCCCCACCTTGATTTAGATTTTTGAGTAATGTTGGAGCTTAAGATTGTGGTGGTCCTATTTTAATCACACCTACCTTGTCTACAATTTTCAGTTCTCTTCTTTTCTGGGCAAATTATACTTTTGTTCCAAGCCTTCTGCTTTGCCTTTATTTCTAATTCTTACTGTGAACCTGGTTAAAAGCAGCCAGCTATAGGTATACCACAGCCTGAATACTATGCTGTGTGAAAATTACCTCTTGAATATTAATTAGACCATTCATTTCGAATTTAGCTGCATTGAAAATCTCAGGTTCTTAAAAATTCTTTACTAGAATGTAATATTAATATCCTTTAGTCCAATTCCCTATAGAGTCCTCACTCCCAGCTGAAACCTTGTGGACCTGACCTTCACTGCCCACACTCCTTCTAATCTTCAGAATTCCCACAAGAATTGCCCACTAAGTTCTGCGGGGCTTAAGCTTTCAGAAGCATGCTGTTCCAAATGCTTCCAAATTCTCCCAACAAACCAGTTCCCAAGGTTTAAGAACCACTTGGCCTCCTTCAGTCTCAAAACTTCTTTGGTGCTCTACCTCTTTGAAGCCAGTTTAGTTAGTTACTTTTCTCATCCATATGACCAAACATTTTCCATAGCAACTTCAGGGAGGGTGGATTTTGGCACATGATTTTAGAGGAGGTAGGGGCTTTTTATTTTCTTCTGCCAAAGACCATTTGGATACTTATAACAATCTCAAAGGCCATACAAAGTAGCAATACAGGCCAATGGCCACAGGCAACCAACAAGGAACTTACAGGAAGCATATGTCTCTGTTCCATCATGTACCAAATGATTACAGGGGCCTTATACAGCCTGAGAGCCAAGTGTTTCTACCTCTACTAGGTCATGGTCCTTGGTCATATGTGCTTGAAGAATATCCTGGTGGCTGGAGTATATGGTAGAATTTTTCAACACATGGCAGACCGGACGTAAAGTAAGAGGCATGAAATGGGTACCAAGTGTAACTTCCAAAGGAATGTACCCAGTGATCTATTTCCTCCAACTATACCCAACTGTTTCAAGTTTCTAGAATCTTCCAAAATAGCACCATCAGTTAGGGACCAAGTCTTCAACATGTGAATGTGAGGAGAGGGCAGGGGGCTCATATTCAAACCATAGAAGCTGCAATTTGAAGGATGAATTAACATAGATAGATAGAAAAAGATAGAAGATAGATAGACGATAGCTAGATAGATAGAAGAAGAAGGAAGTGTCTTCTGGGGTAACTACTCAACTTTATATTATCTAGTTCAAATCCTGAGGAAATGTGATTTCCCAGGTTATCTTTAGCAATACATGCTTGACTGTCCATGTGCATTTACATAAACGCACATTCTGTGCTGGGCTATTGATGACCTATGTATGCATTTCCTTGGACAGGTGCTCATCTTTAATTCAGACAGCTGCAGCTGTAGTAAGAGAATAAGGTCCTAGGATCCATGTAAGGATCTTCAGCAGAATTGAGGAAAGTGACAATCTCATTTACTGGAACCATAGCTATAATAATTCATATAAAGGATATATAACTACTTGTAAGAAGCCTCCCTAATAATCTTCTTTTCTGCATTATGCTTGCTTTTATTATTGCACTTACTCCACAGATGGTTTTGTTCCTAGTGTTGTCGTGCCTGTCCATTTCCCAAATAGATTTAAGGAGAGAGGATATGTTGTATTTACTTCTCTTTTCCTAGAACCTAGCACAATGACTGTATAATGCCTAGAATGAGCATACAATAAATAATAATGCAGAATGAATGAATGAGATAACAAACAATGACTACACTGTGTTTGAAATAAAGGATGGAATTCTTACTACCCCTGTTGTCCCTAAATGTTACGCATACCTTCTGTCTACTGTTCAGCTATTAGGCATGGGTGATGCCTGGGGTCTGATTGCACTGGTTGTGGCACTATCCCTAGTTCGATGAGACATCTCTATGGGTTAGAGAGAGAAGATAGACTTCTGTTTTTTTGTGTGTAAAGTGTCTTGTAGAGAGTCTGACATCCTATCCCTCCTATTTTGTTCCTAAGCTCCCCCGCATCTGTTCATTAAACATTTCTAGGCACACATATTTAGTTTATCCAATGTGTGCTGCAAGGGGAAGCATATGTACTAGAAAACATACGCCAGTTATGGGATGCCTAAATTCAGTCAATATCTATGCAGAATGTTAGGACCAGCTCAAGTACTGGCATTTAGACTGAAACTAGATAGAAATAATACAGGAAATAAATAGTGGGCTCTGTTGCACCCTTCAGGAGTACCACTTTGAAGTAGTAGTACAGAAGGGGAATGGCACTAATTAAAGCGAATGGCTCAAAGGGTAATTTTCTTCTGAAACCAATCTACAACAGACCTAGTTCTTCAACTTTCTAGTGTCTCAATCTGTGTAGAGATCTATTTATTTCTTTGTGGTAGGAGGAATACAAGGTAATTACTTGGCCTGTGTTTGGGATCTGTTGTTTGCTTTATTATGTTCTTTATTCATTTTCCAAGTCTAAAAGGGGTTTGTTACACTGGAGTTTTTAACTGTTTATTTTCTTTATTGTTTCCATTCTGCCTGAAGTTAGTTACCACAATAAATATTCTCCAAGCTATGCATATATTATATCCATCAGTGCTGGGGAACAAAGAAAGATGCATTGTCCTGAGAAGACAGCTGTTGCTAAACAAAGCAGCAGATGTCTTGAATCAGACCTCATGGGCTGATTGAAACACTGTGATCCTCCTCCGGAGATTACCTTCTGTTTGTTACACTTCAGCCTCTACTTCTGATAAGGACAAGTATGTCCTTGGGAGTTCTTAGAAAGAAAAACATATAATAGGAAAAATATCTGTTCAGCCTGGTTCACCAGCAGGGTACCCTTCTGGTGAAGAGCAAAATAATCCTTCTATCTGTTTCTTACAGATTATATTCGTGCTACAGGCCTCCATGACCCAGAAGAAAACTCTTTCCACTAGGTTTTTTTTTGTGATTGGAAGTTTGTTTCAAGGTAGAGTGATGGATATATATTCATTTATTAAGCAAAAATGCATTGAACTAGTCCTCCTCTGCGCCAGGTATGTACACAGGCCTGGAAAGACATTAGCTGCCAATCATTCTTGGCATCACAATGTGAGACTTATGCAAGTTAGAAACAAACAACTGTGCCTAGTTGAAAACATGAGTTCAATCCCTAGCCATAGCAATAAGGCAAGAGGAGGACATCAAAAGAATCCACAACAACAAGGAAGAAATCAAGCTATCCCTATTCACAGACAACATGATCTTATATCTGAAGGACCCAAAAAACTCAGTCCCCAAACTCCTACACCTAATAAACCATTTTGGCAAAGTAGCAGAAAAACAAAATCAATCCACAAAAGTCAGCAGCTTTTCTGTACACCATCAATGTACAAGCAGAAAAGGAAATTATGGAAACAATTCCATTTACAGTAGCAAAAAAAAAAATAAAGTACCTAGGGATCAACCTAACCAAGGACGTGGCGGACCTATTTAATGAGAACTATAAAAAAATCTAATAAGGGAAATCAAAGAAGACACAAGGAGATGGAAAGACCTCCCATGCTCATGAGTAGGCAGAATCAATACAGTGAAAATGGCCGTATTGCCCAAATTGTTATACAAATTCAATGCAATCCCTATCAAAATCCCAGTTACATTCTTCACTGAAATAGAGAAAGCAATCCATAAATTCATATGGAACAGCAAAAGACCTACAATAGCCAAAGCAACTCTAGGCAAAAAAAAAAAAGCAGTGCAGGAGGTATCACAATACCAGACTTCAAGCTCTACTATAGAGCCATCATAACAAAAACAACCTGGTATTGGTATAAAAACAGACCAGAAGACCAATGGCTTAGAATTGAAGATCCAGAAATAAAACCACATTCTTACAGTAAGCTGATATTTGACAAAGGAGCTAAAGACATACAATGGAATAAACATAGCCTCTTCCAACTACTGGTGCTGGGAGAACTGGGCAGCCATATGCAGAAAACTCAAAGTAGACCCAAGCCTATCACCATGCACCAAGATCAACTCAAAATGGATCAAGGACCTCAAGATCAGACCTGAATCCTTGAAACTACTGAAGGACAGAGTAGGAAAGACGCTAGAACTTATAGGCACAGGAAGGAACTTCCTGAATAGAGTCCCAGGGGCACAACAAATAGGGGAGAGACTCGACAAATGGGACTACTACAAATTAAAAAGTTTCTGCACAGCTAAGGACATAGCCACCAAAATAGAAAGACAACCAACCATATGGGAAAGGATCTTTACCAGCACAGCAACAGACAAAGGCCTAATATCTGTCATCTACAGATGACTAAGCCCCTCTAAGCCCAGTAAACCAATTAGGAAATGGGCAAAGGAGCTAAAGAGAGACTTCACGAGAGAAGAGATAAAAATGGCAAAGAAACACATGAGGTAATGTTCAACATCCCTGGTAGTAAAGGAAATGCAAATAAAAACAACCCTGATATACCACCTCACCCCAGTTAGAATGGCCTATACTCTGAACTCAGACAACAACAAATGCTGGAGAGGGTGTGGGGAAAGAGGAACCCTTCTCCATTGTTGGTGGGGGTGCAAATTAGTACAACCACTTTGGAGAACAGTATGGAGGTTTCTCAAAAAGCTCAATATAGACCTACCCTATGACCCAGCCATACCATTCCTAGGCATCTATCCTGAACAGCAGGTCCCAAGATATGAAAAAGACATTTGCACTTCCATGTTTATCGCTGCACAATTCACAATAGCCAAAATATGGAATCAACCCAGATGCCCATCCACAGATGAATGGATCCAAAAAAATATGGTACCTATACACAATGGAATACTACATAGCAATTAGCAATTAGGAATGGTGAAATATTGTTATTCACAGGGAAATGGTCAGAACTTGAACAAATAATGTTGAGCGAGACAAGCCTAGAACATAGAAAAGAAAGGGGCATGCTCTCCCTCATATATGACTGTTAAGATGGGGTGATGGGGAGACAGTAGAGACCAGGTCTGTGAAACCAAAAACTTCTTGTCAAATGGTATTTCCCACAGGATTGGGTCAGAGACCCAACAGTATGTAACTAAAACCAAACAACTACTCAACATATAAAAGTCAAAAATTGACCTCTCAGTGGAATACAATAGCTCAAAAGCTATGTATGTACGTTCATATAAGACTATTGTCGACATATTGTCTAATGTCAACATTACATTTAAAGCCCTAGGCGAATTTTCTTTGGCGTAGGCCACGTGGCTACTGTATATGTTCTTGATACATTGTGTATTGTATATATGTCTACCTGACTTAGGGAAAGGAAAGAAAAACAGGATGTAATATATCACATGAAATGTACACATTGCCCTACTATGTAACTGTACCCTTTTTGTACAACACCTTGTCAAAAAAAATTTTGTTCAATTAATAAATAAATTAAAAAAAAAAAAAGAAAACATGAGTTCAGGGGCACAGAGTTGCAAATAAGAATCAAGGACAGAGTTTCCTAGGTTGTTTGGAGTCTAGAAAACAGCTGTGAGAGTACTGTAGGGTAGATAGATAGGTGGAAGATTGTGAGCAAGAGGAAGAGAGAAACACAATAGCATAAAAAAAGATTTTTAGGGTGCATGTGTGCCATACCAGGCTATAAACTCAGGGATCTTGTATTTTCCCTTAGCTTTTTTGCTAACGGCTGGTTCTTTACCACTGGAATCACAACTCAAGTTTGGCATTTTGCTGGTTAATTAGAGATGCAAGTCGCTAGGACTTTTCTTTAAAACTTAATCCTTAGATCTCAGCCTCCTACCTAGATAATAGTTGTGAAACACTGGTACCTAGCTAAGAGAAGCATATTTAATTTTATACTTTATTTAAAAATGAAATTCAATTTTTTTTAGGATTTGGACTTAGAGTCTGGGTGCTATCTCTGGGCTTTTTTGCTCAAGGCTAGTGCTCTGCCACTTAAGCCACAGCTCCACTTCTGGCTTTTATTTATTCATTTGCATGTGTGTGTGTGTGGTGTGTGTGTGTGTGTGTGTGTGTGTGTGTGTGTGTGTGTGTTGGTTAGTTGGAGAGAGGACTCTCATGTACTTTCCTGCCTCGGCTTTCTTCAAACCTCAATCCTCAGATCTCAGACTCCTGAGAAGCTAGTAGTAAAGGCAAGAGCCACTAGTACCACTAAAAACTCAATTATTTTTAACAAACAGTACAAAGTAAAGCTGGAACAAAAATTTGAGACTATAGCAATAAATATACAGAGTTCTATAATCAGGTGGAGCTGAGAGTTAGAAAACACAGTTTTAGAAAGGAAGACAAGTTTTTAAAAAGCTAAGTCTTGCTACTCAGTTTGATGGTTGAACCTAATATTTTGAATTATGTTAAGTGAAATTAATCAGGCCAGGAGAGATAAAGGATCCACATTTTCTATGTTTATATGTGAAAACTTACAAACTCAGAAGTGAGTATGTTGGGTGTTATGCAAATGTATACGTATGGATTAACTGAAATATGGAAGATACAAGAGAGATCTCAAATAAGGTAATTCCTTAGAAAGTCAAAATCAAAGTTCAGCAAAATAAAATACCAGGACGTGGGTACTCAAAAAGGGTGGATGGGTGTTGGGGACTGTTTTGGTCTTGGTGGAAGAAGGGAGCCAAGAGCGAGACGCTGCCCTTCCCCCAGCCCTGGGACAATGGGAGGGAGCCCCTCCCACCTTTCAGCCTCAACTGGAAAAGAAGCCCCCAGCCCCTTGGGAGGCGAACATGTGCATGCCACCATGATAGTTGCCCAGCCCAGAAAGGAAGTTCCAGGATCACTTGAGTGGCAGCACAGTCAGCCAATCAGGCAGTCACCCCAAGTCCTTCCCCTTCCGCCTTTGTCATCATAATAAATATCTCTGGCCCACCCTCGGAGGGCTGAGATGCATCCCACCATCGCAGCGTGTCCCTGATGCCTTCTTTTCCGCCCCTGCTCCTGGTAACATGTGAGGGGACTGGGGGGAGGGGAGGCTTCAGCAACCTTTCCTCAACTTAGCACAAGTCCACGAGAGTACGCCTTGGCCTTCTGCCGGCGGAAGGCAAGGCCGAGTGCTCTTTCACAGATTTTAGGGTTCAAGCATTCTCCCTGGGAGATTGGGGAGAAAGGGATCGTTCAGATCCCGACATACTGGCGTCCAACGTGGGGCGGATCGCATGGCCGGGAATTTAGGGGTACAATATCCCCACAGATTGTGCTAAGTAGGTTTTTAGAGGAGGGTCCTGCCCATCCAGATGGGGCAGAAGCATGGAGAGAAGGCAGGCCTGGCATGGCTCGCGGGACGCGGCACCAGAGAGAGTTGCCCCGCCGTAGCGATTTGGCACCAGGCAGGGGAGGGAGCAGGGTGCGCCTTCCTCGGAAATGTGGCAGTGGAGCAGCAGGGCGGGAGCACGAGGACGGCGGCCTTGGGCTGGGGTCAGTTCTGCTCTGCACGCCCCGGGCCAGATGGCTCAGCCCCACAGTGGTGCTTGAGAAACAGTGGGCAGCTGAGCGCCTGAGAGTGGCAGTGGCGCAAGTGCCGGAGCGGTTTGGCACCCGCGCTGGCTGTGGGCAGCGCTGAGCGGGGCTTCGCGAGTCCCGGGAGGCAGCGCTGGCGGGAGTCAGGTGGCGGGCCGGGTGCGGAGAACAGTCTGGGCTCCGTGCAGCCCCAGGTTTGCGAGCTGCGTGCGCCGGGGCCCATGTGGCCCCCGGCAGCGGCATGCGCTGGGGCCCGCGTGGCCTCGGGCAGCGCCGGGCGTCTAGTGCAGAAGTATTTGGGAAGCCGAGCGTGGAGGGCCGAGCACGGCGCAACGGGAGCGCGGTTCCGCCACGTGGGAAGCGCGGCACGGCGGCGGCAGAGCTTTCAGGAGAGGGCTGCCTTTGGGCCGGGCTGAGGGTCTCGCAGCGGCTGGGCGGGGCCAGCGGCCTGCCTTCAGCCCCAGAGTGGTCTGTGGAAGGACCCCTGCTGCGTCTGCCTGTCATTTGCAGGCTTGCGGCTGCTGATGGAGTTAAAACAAAACAAAAAACAACAAAAAAAAGGCATTAATGTTAAGTTTTCTCTAGCTGGTCAATGGACATGGTGGGCAACGTTGAGCGGGGCTTCGCCCCTGGGAAGCAGCGCTGGGAAGAGTCGTGTTGCGGGCCGGGCGCGGAGTGCAGTTTAGGCTCCACGGGGCCATGGGCGGTGCCCCTGTTGGGGTGCATGGGCGGCAGCAGCGGCGGCAGCAGCCCGGGGCAGCTCGACCTGCTGCAGCCCGGTGACTGTGGTTTTGGGCGGAAACTGCTTTGTGCCTGGCTCCCTCCCCCCGCCTCTAAGGGAACAAAAGAGTTGATGGTCATTAAGCTCAGAGGTTAGGTTGAGTTCTGCCTGTAGTTGGTTTAATCCTGTTTTCTCTGACTCAACGCACATGGTGCGCAATGGAGTCCTCCATTTTGAAGGCGGAGTCCCACCCATTCCCCCAGGTGAGGGGCGTGCCAGACTCCCCTGGGCTGGGTGGGGACTCAGACTTAACAAGCCTCCAGCGATTGCCCTACCGATGGGAGGGGCTAGAGCCCCACTGTGCTTGCCTGCACGTTGCCTCTCCAAGTCAGACTTATGGCTGCAGGCAGGGTTAAAGCCATGGGAAAGCTTCAAATTGTGAACTAAAACAAAATATTAAAGGGAAAAACAAAGTTTTGATACGGCAATTGGACTTCCATGTTTACCAGTTCAAAGATACAAAACAACTGGAGTTTTTCTAAATGGATAAAAGGATTTGCTTGTCCGCTGTGATTTAAAAAATTGTCATGTTGGGAGTGTGTGATTAACAGAGGTTTCCTTTTTGTTTTTTATTCAACCACGTGGTTCTTTTATGGGCAAATTAATATCATTTGCCGCTGGAATTCCAGAAAACTTAAATGACCAATCAAAGCAATTTTAAGAGCGCTCAGGTATTTGTGTGTGTGCGTGTGTGTGTGTGTGTGGTTGTTGGTAAGATTCAAAATCAAGATAAATAGGTTTTCAGTCCAATGTTCGATGCCAACAAAGGTGTCTATAAAAAATTCCATAAGGTTCAAATATGCAACATGTGGTAAAAGCACAATGGTATAAAACCAGTGTGTTATTTTATATTTAGTGCGTTAAAAGTTAAGTGTGCATCTAGTCTTAACAACTCTTTGGCATAAATTAAGATTTTACCTTCTCATTTTTCTCTCCTGTGTTCTCATAAACTCTCAAGATCAAGAAATTGGGATTGCTTCATACAAATGTGACTATTAACCTCAACTTTCCTGACCCAGGATTAATATATTGCTTTATAGGATGCAGGTCGACGTATGTGTTAGCCGCATGGACGGTGGCAGCCCCTGGATACAGGAAGCTGCCGCCACAGTCTGTTCCCAAACTGCCTGGTTTCAATACTAACGATCTTCTCCCAAGATTAGAGTTGGGTTCATAAATAGTCCTCTCCTAACAGTTACTCCAGGTTAAATCACCATAGTTATGTTAGTGGCCACAGAGCTAGCCAGGTAAATTTTGTGATTAAGAAAGTCTTTTTACCCTGCTTAAACCAGAAGGGCATCAGTACCAGAGCCAGAAATGCTGGGAAATTTTAAACACCCTAACCAATCTATATAGAAATTTTGCAGGCAACCCAGAGCGAGATGTGACAGTCTATCCAGAGATGCCACTGCAGCCTTGCCTAGATTTCTCCATCGCATGGCATGGAACTTGCCAAATTGGGATGAGGGACACAGCCACTGCTGGGACTGAGGATTCCACACTGTGTTCTCTTTCACTTGCCAGTGGGATTAAATGGCGTGATTCAAGTTGATGGCATATGAATCTCATGTTCTCTAAGTGTTATAGCAAAACCTTAACAAGCAGTTTTTGGTCAGTTCTCAACAAGTTATAAATGGATTATCTCTGTTGTTTTTCCTTGTTGCTCAATTGGAGATAAAAAAAGGGCTTGTATGACTAAGACTCCCTGGATACAGTTCAAAGCCAGCCCGGGCAAAAGAAAAATCTCTCTAAAATCCCACCTCCCAGTTAAATGGCAATGAGCCAGATTGAGAGCTCAACCACAGAGAACCAGCAAAAGGCTGAAGCAGCACCGTGACTCAAGTGGTAGAACACTAGCCTTGAACAAAAGTGCTCAGGGACAGTGCTCAGGCCCCGAGTTCAAATACGGATGGGAAAATGCAAGTCCAGCAACAAACGTTGAAATTCCTAGGACTTAACCAGTCCAGGAGACGGGAAGGTGGAGTGGAGCGAGAGGAGAATGGTGTCATATTATCCTAAAGGGAGCTGCCTTGTTTTACTCTTTCAAAACGGATCAGAGCCGGGAAATCGAGAGAGATAATTCCTGTCCATTTTCTTCTTTTCTGCCAGTTGTATATGTGTGTGTGTGTGTGTGTGTGTGTGTGTGTATATATATATATATATATATATATATATATATATATTTATTTATTTATTTATTTATTTTTTGCCTCTGACTGGCTATGCCAAACCAGTTTTCTATCATTAAACACTTCTTTCAGTCATTTCTCCTTACCTGTTCACTTTACAATTGGGTTTATGCTCCAAAAGGAACTTTTCCTGGCTTATGCCCAGGGTGTGTTCTACGTCATTCATGCCAACCAGCTCTGAGAACTTGTCAATACTTTGCCTGACCTTTTCAAAAGTGTCTCTCGACAGAATAACATCTCTTGCTGAGATCACCAATTGGGAATTGCCATTCATAGCTGTCACCCTAACACAGACCTAAACCCTGCAGACACCAGCCTTGAAAACTTCTGGGTATGCCCAAGATACTGGAGGGGCTAGAAAAAACCATAGCACTCTCTGGCCCCAGTGACCATTCTCATGGTAATGATGGGAACTTTTGCCAGCCACACTGGACAGTGCCAGGCTGACCAGGGGCCCTTGATTATGACGTCGCCCCCTTGACAGCAGAAAGTAGCTACAGAAGAAGAGACCTCCACCCATACTCCCTGCCTGGTGGCCGCCGGTGTCATAATTTTAAAAAACAAAAAGGGGGGTATTCCCCAGGATTAATTAAGGATAGTTATGCTTATGTTAATTATCAAGAAAATTTAAATCATCCCAAATTAGTGTGGGATGGAGTACTGTATATGTGTTTTTTCCAGATTGGAAAATTAAACCCAGAGCACCCGCTCTGGAGAAATGTTTTCTTGTTCTCTCCAGGAAAAGGAGGACCATGTTGGACTTCTGCTCTTCCTTGGAAATATGGAAAGTAGGACTGCATACGGTAGGAGGCAACCAAGCTTCCTTTCCTTGTTTGCTTTCTAGATTTTTTCTTGAGCGTCTCATGGTTCAATGTTTTGCCGTGGCAATACTGCCTACAGCATCACACAAAGAAACTAAAGGAATTTTGCACCGTGCTTCTTCCTTTCCTCTCCCCCTGCTGCTAGACTTGGGGAGTCCTGTTGGAAAGAAAATAGGAGCTGAGGGTACTGACACTCAACCCCAGTGTTTTATGATAGAAATGTTTAAAAAAGTAAACGCAAAGGTTTAGCACCTTGGCTTCAATGTTTATATAAAAAAATGTTTTACTAATCACTTATGTTTGAGTTATCAGCTACTGTGAACTGCCAGGAATGCCAGAGTTTCAGCCTACTTCTACTTCACCACCAAAAGAGGGCTGATGTCTGCACCTTCCTGCACTTGGCAGAAACCAGCTGAGGATTCCGACTTCTGGACAAAGCCAGATGGATGGACCCTTACCTACCCCTCACCCCTTTTTTTGGAAGGGGCCCCACAGATCTTATGTCAGCATTTGCCCTATGCCCACACATGCCATGTATTTACAGCATCCCCTGCTCATTGAAAAAACAAAGAGGGGGAGATGTTGGGGACTGTTTTGGTCTTGGTGGAGGAAGGGCGCCAAGAGTGAGACGCTGCCCTTCCCCCAGCCCTGGGACAATGGGAGGGAGCCCCTCCCACCTTTCAGCCTCAACTGGAAAAGAAGCCCCCCCGCCCCTTGGGAGGTGAACATGTGCATGCCACCATGATAGTTGCCCAGCCCAGAAAGGAAGTTCCAGGATCACTTGAGTGGCAGCACAGTCAGCCAATCAGGCAGTCACCCCAAGTCCTTCCCCTTCTGCCTTTGTCATCATAATAAATATCTCTGGCCCACCCTAGGAGGGCTAAGATGCATCCCACCATCGCAGCGTGTCCCTGATGCCTTCTTTTCCGCCCCTGCTCCTGGTAACATGTGAGGGGACTGGGGGGAGGGGAGGCTTCAGCAACCTTTCCTCAACTCAGCGCAAGTCCACGAGATTACGCCTTGGCCTTCTGCCGGCGGAAGGCAAGTCGAGTGCTCTTTCATAGATTTTAGGGTTCAAGCATTCTCCCCAGGAGATCGGGGAGAAAGGGATCATTCAGATCCCGACAGATGGGGTCAAAGGGAAAGAACTAGACCAATGAAGAGAAGAAGGGGAGAATGCAACCAAGCATCCAATATGTATCCTAAAAAATTAAGAAAAGCAAGGAGCGGGTTATGTAGGGAAGGCATGGGTGAGAATGTCAAAAGGGTTGATATTTTTCCAGATATACTGTGTTCATAAACTGCTTTGTCACATGACAACTCCTTTCTACAATTACTTAAAGATAACAAAGAATTATTTAAAAAAAAAAAAAACCATGGAATCACAACACTGTAAGTTCAAGGAATAGTATTGTATGAATCACACTGCAGGATGCAGGGACCAGCAGTAGAGAAAAGGAAGGAGGCCATACCAGAGATAGGAACATTTTCCTGTCTCTGGAAGGATGGGCAGTCATTAAAGAAGAAGGGAGAATTGACCTCTAGGCAGGGGAAAAATTACACAGGACATGAATATCAATTGGCCCTTAGGTGATGTTGACACAGAAAAGAATTTGAGGACATTTTTAGCTATAGACCATGCTTAAATATTAGTAAAGCAAAGTGAAAGAAAGATAGAAAATAGTACACAACCCAGACATGGGTTTAGACATATCTGATAACAGGTCAAAAAGTTCTTTAATTATTAAGTGCTTTTATTGTAGAAAAGTAGGTTGGGGTTTGGCTCAAAATCATTTTAGGATATATGTTCCCTTTTGATCTTGCACCCAGTACATTTTGTCCTTCTTGCAATTATACTGTTTTATCAGTTGGGCTGGAGATTTTGAAGTTGGACTGCTCTCTAAATTTGAGTCATTAATGTCTGGGCATCCCTTCAAAGTGAGGAGATTCTGCCACATACTTCCTTCAAGACAGGTGTTCATACTTGAGATATGTATTTTTAACACGTTTTGTGCCAAGTGGTGTCATTTTTTTCCCAGTGTCCTTTTTTTTTTTTTTTTGGTAGGATAAGTGTTTTTCTTTAAGCTATCCCTGCTCAGTATCCAGAGCACATTATTTTGGATAAGAGGTAGGGTCAGAGGGAGAGAGCTATTCTTTTTTTCCTTTTTTTTTCTTCTTAGTAATACTGTAGCTTTTGAGGGAGGCTTAAAGCAAAGAAAATGGTGTCTATGTGTTTCTAATAGAGCTCCTCATTAATGCAGTGTTTGTCTCTGATTTCCTGTTTCCCATGCTTCATATTCCCTGATCTACTCTGCTTCATTTCCAGACCAGGCTGAATTTCCCTGCTATAGACTGCCACCATGGCCTTTATTAGAATTAATATTATGTAGTTCTATTTTAAATATGATCTCCACACAAGTTGAGAGGACCAGAATTCAATCTGTCTTGAATATAATTATATCCACTCTGTGTGTAACAAATACCAGCATTTAGTGCTTTTCACAATATTTGTTGAATGGCTGAGCCATCTCAACCTTAGCTAAGTAACTTGTTTCAGTTTTCAGTTTTTATTTACCACATCTCCACTCCTCTCACCCACACAGGTGAGAAATCTGTGCTAGAAATGGAATCTGAATGACACATGGGAAAGACCACACACCTATCTGTTTTAGACCAAAATCTTCCAACCCTTCTCCCCTCCCCCCCAAAGAAAACCCCACACACATTTGTTTCTTAGTGGCCCCTTGGTATTTTCTCTAAATAAACTTGAGCATAGCCCCATAGCACATTTCTTCTTTAGAGAGTCAAGGCTATAAAGATGCAATTCCTGGTGCCTACTAGTTTTAGTGTTTGTGGCTTTCACTTTCTACTCTGTTTATCTACTTTGATAGCATTTATAGCAGCTGGGTTTAATCTATTATCTAAAGATTATATATGTATATTTAAATTTACTTTATTGTTATTGTAGAGGTGATATACAGAGGGGTTACATTTACGTGTGTCAGGTAGTAAGTACATTTCCTTTTGCACAGTGTCATCTCTTCCCCCATTCTCTCCCATTCCCTCCCCCTCATCTCCACCCATACGTTGTAGTTCACTTTCATCAATGTCCAGTGCACTCTACTGCTGTACTTTTTCACCCTGTTTCCTTGGATTCTGTGCTCTCTCCCCACCTGCCCACAGATATGCAACGTGAATACATTGTATTTAAGGTAAAGAATACAGAATCATCAGAAAAAGAAAAAAAACAATTGAAAAAGTCCCTTGTTTCTGTATCTTTAGAGTTTCTAAAAATTCCTTCATTTCACCTAAGTTTTCCTGCTATAGTGAGTATAGGTTTTGAAAGTAGTATTTTATAATCATTTCAATTTCTTGGACATTTGTTGTAATGTTTCCTGTGGTATCTCTGATCTTATTGATTTGAATCTCCTCTCTCTTTCTTTTTCGTTAATCTTGCAAGTGGTCTATCAGTTTTATTAATTTTTTCAGAAAACCAGCCTTTGGTTTCATTGATTTTATGTATAGCTTTTTAGTTTCTATTACAGATTTCTGTCCTAGTCTTTGCTATCTCTCTTGGTCTAGTAGTTTTAGGTTTGATTCGTTCTTTTTTTCCCCTAGAAGTCTTAATTGCATAAGGTTATTTACTTGAGCTGTTTCTGCTTTCTTTATGTGTGCACTTACAGTTACAAACTTTTACTTCAACATTACTTTTGCTGTCTCGCAGAAGTTCTGTTGTGATGTGTTTTAATTTTCATTGAATTGTAAGAATTTCTTTCTTCCTTAATTTCTTGACTGACCCAGGTGTCTTTTAGCTTCCACGTGTTTGAGTGATTTCTGCATTATGTTTTGTTGTTGAGAGCTGTTTAATTCTACTGTGGTCAGATATGATGAAAGGGATTATGTCAATCCTCTTGTATTTGCTTAGGTTCTTTGTGTGTACTATGATATGACCTGTTTTGGAGAATGTTCCTTGGACTGCTGAGAAGGTCATTGTTGGGTAGAATGCTCTGTAGATGTCTGTTAAGTCCATTTGGGTTATGGTGTCATTTAGTTCAGAGGCTTCTTTGCTTATCTTTTGTTTGACTGACCTGTCCTTTGGTGAGAGTGGGGTATTAAAATCTCCCACTATTATTGTGTTTGAGTCTATCCTGTTCTGTAAGTCCAAAAGTATTTGTTTAGCATATTTAGGTGCTCCATTATTTGACCACTGTGATTTCCTCTTCACAGATCATTTCCTTTATTGCTATATAACGACCTTCCTTGTACTGATTTCAATGAAAAGTCCATTTTATCAGCTATCAACATGGCTATTCCTGCCTTCTTGCAGGGTGCATTTGCATGAAAGGCCTTTTTCCATCCTTTCCCTCGGAGTTTTTTTTTTTATCTTTGACTGTCAGATGGGTCTCTTGGAGATGACAAATGTATGATCTTTTTTTTTGACCCAATCTGCTGCTCTTTATTCTTTTGATTGGGGAATTGAGTCATTAATGTTTTGATTTTTCAGTGTTTTAAATCAATTCTTGTTTTCAACTTGAATGTTTTTAACCAATGTGTCTAGAAATGTTTCTTCTTGGATCCTGTCTTCTGGTGGTTCTGTATGCTTCTGTCAGGTGAGTGAAATTTTCTCTCTTAAGATTGGGGAAGTTCTCTGTTATTATAGGTTTGTGGTGTCTTTAGTATTGAATTCTTTAGTATTGAATTCTTCAATGGGTAGAAGCATTTTTGTGAAAGAAATTGTCAAAGAAGGGGTCGCATACCTTATTTCTAGATGTTTTGTTTCTAGTTTTCTAAATAGAGAACATGTATCCAAATTATATTTTCCATGCTGTGTATGTGTCCTGGATATCATTAGTGGGCAACAGTAATTTGTACTATTTTAAAAGTCAGTACTTTGCAATGTATTTGAAGCCAAGAGTAGGATGTTGTTTCAACCTACTGGAATTTCATAGTTTTTGGCTGCAAGATGCTACAGGCAGGAATAATTTCATGAAATGTGGGAAACAAATGTTAAACATTACATAGGTTTGAATATGCATAGTTGTAAATTTGCTCATTAAGATTTTATTGTTTTTATTTTGATTACTCATCTCCTGAACATTTTTCCTCCCTGATTCATTTCCCCAGTTGTAGGAGAAACTGCCAGATCTAAATCTAAATACTGCTCCTTTTTTCTATCTTGTAATGAAAGATGCACAGCTACATAGTTATAATACATGTCCTTGATTGTCATGCCACTCAGTGTGGTCATATAAGTTCATTTCAGTGGAATACGGAGTAGTCTTATATTTATGCTATAAAAACTTTCCAGCCTGATGCCAGTGGCTCACACTCGTAATCCCAGCTACTCAGAAGGTTGAGATCTAAAGTTAGACACCAGCTCAACCAGCTCAACCAGGAAAGTCCAGGAAACTCTGATCTCCATATACTGTTCAAAAAAGCCAGAAGTGATGCTGTGGCTCAAGTGGTAGAGTGCTAGCCTTGAGCAAAAGAAGCTCAGGCCCAGAGTTCAAGTTCAGGACAATCAAGCAGGGGGGTGGGGTGGGGTGAGGTGCAGGGGTGTGGGGAGGGGGGAACCAACTTCCCACCCACCCTCCTGTAGGATTATAAACCACCTCCAGGATGATTACTATTGGCTACTTCTGCAATCCCCTTCTACACTAGGTACTGCTGGTTTATGAAACTAATAGGATATTGCAGAAATGATGGAATATAATTTTCAAGTGAAGATAATAAACCACACTAACAGAATAAAGGAGAAAAATAACTCATAAAATCAGAGATGCAGAGAAAGCTTTTTCCAAAATGTCTTGCCCATTTCTTGAAACACTTCCACCAACTGGAGAGTTTGAGTATCTTCATAAAAGGCTGCTACAAAAACTACAGCTATTGTCACACTCAAGGATCATACACTGAATCCTTTTCCTCTAAGTTCAGGAATAAAGGGAAAAGGCCTATCTTTCAATTTCTACTTTACATTGTACTCCTAACCATTGCAATAAAGTAAGAAGAAGAGGAGGAAAAGCAAAGTAAAAGATTCACAGAGAAAGACAAACTACTTAGGAAAGAAAAAAAGACACAACCATAATTACCGTGAAAACCAAAAAGCAAGGAAGAAAGAGAGAGAGGGCAATATTTCTTTGTTGTCAAGGAAGAGAGGAGCTTCCTCTCCCACTCACCCTAATAGCGTTCTGTTTTGATTAAGTCTGAACAGGTTAGAACACAGGGGGTTGTCTGGTTCAAGGATCTGGCAGAACACTTAGTTACCCAGCAACTGTAAGGTTCTGACCTAGTACCCCAGCACAAAATGTAGACAGAAAATGCTGTTTGTTCCTTAACTGGGGTCCAGTGCCTTCTAATCTCTCATGTTCAGTCCAAGTTTCTTCTTCTCTGGTGGATGGTGGCTTTCACTTGACCCATGATGACTTCCATGTCACTTGGGCCCAGCCAGTTTCATAGGTCACAGTCTAATTTCCATGGTATTGACACTGTACTGCCTTCCAATTTGCTTCCCACTCAGCTCACAGTAAGTACTAATCTGGCAGTCATTCCCAGGGATTCGTCTGTGGGTTTCACCTCACAGGATTTCCACCACACTCTAGTTCACTCCAATTTCCATCTGTCTTCTTGCTCCCCTAGCAGTATAACACACCCAAGGCTAGAGGTGGAGCTGCTCAACAGTCACTCTCTGTGGCCCCATAGCTCTGGTTTTTTTATTTTCATCGTTCCTGGTTTGCTTTGATTTGTGCCAATTTCTACTCAACTGGTTCCTAGTGTCTAGAAGTCACAGGAATGCAGAGCCAGCATTTTCTCCATGTGCAGAATCAGTTCTGGTGTCGGATGTAAAAACTTCATTGAGAAGCTGTTTTCTGGCTGCTTTGATTCCAAGTTATAGAGAAGTTGGAGTGTGGCTTGCTTCTAGTCTGCTATCTTTGCTTGCCTGCTAATGCTTTTTTTCAACATTAAAAATAATTGTTGAATTAAGATAACAGGTTGTTCAATGTACATAGTCAGGATGGAAGGTCAAATAGAAATGATCATTCTGTTAGTTAAAAACTCCAATTTTGCAAAACTTTTTTTTAAACACAACCTTAAAGTTTGGAGCTTCCGTCACACCAATAAATTTTTAAGTGAACATGAATTTAACAAAATTTGCAGATACCAACCCAATTTCTCTTGTAGCAGCACTAGTTCATTTCTCTGTAGTGTCACTAGTTAGCAAATGCAAACACACATACATGCATGGACACACGTATGTAACACATACAATATACACATATATTCATACATTTGTGTATACACACACATACATATATGTTTCTCACTATGTAATGTAGGCAGGCCTTAAATTCCAATTTGAGCTCCTCCTGCTGCACCCTCCTGCATGCTGAGTTTATAAATGTGCATCACCGTGTCTGACACACACACACACACACACACACACACACACACACACATATATATATATATATATATATATATATATTTTTTTTTTTTTTTTTTGCCAGTCCTGGGCCTTGGATTCAGGGCCTGAGCACTCTCTCTGGCTTCTTTTTGCTCAAGGCTAGCACTCTGCCTCTTGAGCCACAGCGCCCCTTCTGGCCATTTTCTGTACATGTGGTGCTGGGGAATTGAACCCAGGGTGTCATGTATACGAGGCAATCACTCTTGCCACTAGGCCATATCCACAGCCCCATCACATGTATATTTTTTAAACATGAAATACTTAAGTTATTAACCTAATGAAAATCTGCAAAACTTTTAAGAAAAATAGAAATAAAAAACTCTGTAATTGTGTGTGTGTGTGTGTGTGTGTGTGTGTGTGTGTGTATCTCGGTTATCCCTAATTTGGTCCACAGAGTCAATACTAGCTTAAAATCTACAGCAGTATGTTTTTCAAAGTAGAACATGATGGTCATATTCTAAAATTTAATTGAAATGCAAAGACCTAAAAATAACTAAGACGTGTGTGTGTGTGTGTGTGTGTGTGTGTGCTATTTAGTGATTAAATCTAGAGTCTTGTGCATGCTAAGCAAGCAATTTACCACTTGAGCTACATTGCTCATCCTTTTGATTTATTACTTTTTTGTGGGGGTGTGGTTACAGGATCTTGCCACTAGCTACACCCAGGATGCCCTCCAGTTTGAAATCTTCCTGTCTCTGTTTCCCAAGTTGCTAGGATAACAGATGTGTGCCACCATGCCTGACCATCAAGATACTCCCTAAGAGAACGAGTGAATATGAGAGACTTGCCTAATCAGATTTTAGGATATTAAAAACTGTAGCTCTTGAGATAATAATGCTCAATAGACAAATAAATCAATTAAACAAAAGCCCAGAGATAGATAGTGTATAGATTTTAGGTAAATTATAGGAGTAGGTTTACAGATAATAGGAAAAGGATGTACTTTTCAATAAGTCATATTGGCTAAAGATATTTGTAAGGAGAACAATTATGTTAGATCTCTACCCCACACTAAATACAAAGTAAAATTCTGGGAGACTAAAATAGAAAAGTCAGACACAAAACAGATCCTTTAAAGGATAATATAGGAAAATATCTTCATAGCAAAACAGCACAGAAAGTTTTCTTAACGCACAAAAAGACAAACATAGCTGGAGCTGATGGCACCTGCAGTCCTAAATACTCAGGAGATTGTGGCTTGAAGCCAGCCTGGGCAGGAAAATTCATGAGATTTTTATCTCCAATTAACCACCAAAAAATCAGAAGTGGCTCTGTTGCATAAAGTGGTAGAGGACTAGCCTTAAGTGAAAAAGCCTAGACCCTGAATTCAAGCCCCATGATGGAAAAAAAGAAGGCAAACATAAGGAAAATGTTGAAAATTTAAACTACTTGAAATTAAGAACTTCTGATCAAAATAACATTGAGAGAGTATAAACACAAGCCACAAACAAGTTAACTTGTAGCACGTGCTACCAAGACACCATATCTAAAATATGTAAGAACTGCCACAAATTGGTAAGAAAGTGACAAAACTGTGGGAAAATGGACAAGAGACTTGATCAGACATTTTACAAGAGACTCAAATGGCTTATATCCTTGTGAAGACACATTCAACCGTATTTGTTATCAAAGAAACAAAAGTGAAATGAGATACTGTTTTATACCCATCAGATTAACAAAAATTTAAAAATAGATAATACATGTGTCGAGCCTTTGTGTTAATGGGGACTCAGCTGTGCTGGTGGGAGTATAATGGGCACAAAAAAACTTTGAAAAATACTTGGCATGCATCATCAGGATGAATAATAGCATACTTTGCAACTCAGGAATTCCACTCCTAGATATATCCCAGTAACACTTTTTATATTCATCAGGAGACATGCAGGTGAACATTTACAAAAGCAGTGCAACTAATTGCTCTTGTATCAGTAAAGAGTCTCCATAAAAACAGAAGACATTCTGTGTGTGTTTGTGTGTTAAGATTATTCATCAAAAGTATGTGGTATGTGTGCATGTGTGCATATGAGTGAGTGTGTGTGTGTGCATGTGAAGAGATTTATTTTGAGTGACTGGCTTATGCAACTGGGAATGGAAAAACAAAGCAAGGCAATTCAAGACTGAGGCAGTCAGCTAGTGAACCAGGACCTGTGAATACTGCAGATGAAGTCGGAAGGCATTGTGCTGGCAGAGTTCTCTCTTACTTAGGGGAGGTTAGCATTTGGTTCTACCAGGCCTTCAATGGACTGGAATGAAGCTTGCTCATATTTGTTTTGAAGGGAACTTGTTTTACTCAAAATCCAATAATTGAAATCAAATATATATATATATTTCTATATATATATATATTTCTATGAATATGTATATATTCATAGAAATATCCAGAATGTTTGACCAAATATCTGAGAATTAGAGGCTGACACATAAAATTAAATGCCACAATCAACTTAGATGGATCTAAATGTCCATCAGTGGTACAGTAAATAATAAATTGTGGTGCACGCGTGCACACACACACACACACATACACACACTTCTAAATTACTTGTGGTGATAAGCAGAGTTCTAGGTTGGCTCCCAAGCTCTCTCTTCCAGGTGTTATACTCTGTATAATCCCTTCTTAAGTACCGCAATAACTTGTTACTTGGTTCTAACCAATGGAATATGGCCCAAATCATGGTAATATTTTTCTCTCTCTGTATATGTGCAGGTATGTGTGCAAACATACACACATAGGCATGCATATCTGATCAGACACCTGAAGAAGCATGTTGTCATGAATTATTTTGTTGTTATTTTGGAGCTTGAACGAAAGGCCTGGACACTGTCCCTGAGCTTTTTCACTCAAGGCTAGTGCTCTACCACTTTGAGCCCACAGCACTACTTACTTGCCATAAATTTTAAAACCATAAGAAAATGAATTCTACCATTCTACCAGAATGAGCTTCAAAACAAATCCTTCCCCAGTTATACTAGATGAGAATGTGGCCTCTCTGATACCTTAATTACAGCTCCAGGACAACCAGAGCAGAAGATTCAGTTAAGTAACGCCTTTATGTTTGCCCCATGGAAACTGTGGGATCATAAATGTGTGGTGTTTTAAGTCATTTGATAATTTCTTACATAGCATGGAAAACAAATACAAGTATACAGACATAAAATTAATAGTTACAGCTACATGTATTGACATAGAAGAATCTTATAAACATACTTGGAGAATAAGAAACAAGTAATAAATAATGCACAAAGTATAATTTCATTTGCATGATGTTTGAAAACAAAATCCAAAAACTGCATAATTTAGAGAGGGATACATAAATGGTAAAATTGTAAAGAAAAGCAAAAGAAAAAAATGTTAAAAGAAAAAAACAGAAAAGTGGATTACGTCTGGAAGAGGACTTAGGACCCACACATATATTCTAAGACATTAACAATGTTCTCTTTCACAGATAACACTTACTATATAATTTTCATTTAAATAATAAATATGTATACTGTATATTTAACAATGAAAATAACATCAAAATCAATTTAATTTATAAAAATATGAAGAACATTCCTGTATTTATCAATAGCTTTCTCTTTAACTCAGCCCCCTCAATTCAAATCTTAATTCTGTCACTACCATTTTTTATTATGACCATTTTCTTGGTCATAATGTAGAGATATTAAATCAATGTTCATATGAAAAGACTACAATTAAACAAGATCAGAAAAATAATTACTCTAATAATAAATCTATTTAATAATAATTATAAAGCCAACAATTGTGAGTTGCCTATACATATGAATATTATGTAATTCTTAAATTAAAAATTGATAGTACTCAAACCCATGCCTGTGGTTCTAGCTACCTGAGAGGCTGTAATTGGGAGGATCATGGTTCAAGATTAGTCCTAGCAAAACAGTTCATGAGACTCAGGCTTCTTTTTTTCCTCTTTAAATGTACAAAGGGTTTCAATTCAACATATAGTTTGTAAGTGCAATGCATCTGTGATTGATAGCATCCCTCCCATCATGATTTCCCTTTGAGATGTAAACTGTTTTCTTTTTCTTTTCTAAAGGAATTGCAATTTGTATATAGGAGATGACAATAGGTTTCCAGGATGAATCCGAGTCTTATGTACGTTGGCCTGACAGACTGGTTTGATTTCAACATTGACAGAAGCATGAAAATTTTAACAGTGGAAGAACACTGCCATAGCACAGTGTCCACATGTTTTCATGGCATCAGTGGTAAGGTGGTCCTGTTTCGAGAGGTTTTGTTCTGTTTGACAACCTTATGTCATTATTAAAGCTAAAAGAGAGTGACTTGTCATTTTGACATACAAGTCAGCATAAAAGAAGGTCTGACATAATAAAAGTCCCTTAAAGCAATGGAATCTTCCCAAATATTTCATAACAATAGTATGATGTGATGAAGCAGTATTTGTAATTGCTAATTTTAGGTGAAGATAATATGAGAGAAATACTGTCAAGCTTAATTCTCGGAAGATTCTTTGCCCTTCCTTAATACCTAGGTCTATGAATACTTCTTGCTTTGAACATTTTATTAAAATGTTCTTAACTGTTTCTTAACTGCACATGGTGGCTCATACCTGTAATCCCAACTATTCAGGAGGCTGAGATCTGAGGATGGTGGATGGAAGCCAGCCCAGGCAGGAAAGTCCCTCTGACTCTTATCTCCAATTAAATACCACAAAAGCTGAAAGTAGAGTTGCAGCTTAAGTGGTAGAGCACTAGCCTTGTACAAAAAAGCTCAGGGACAGTGCCCAGGCCCTGGGTTCAAGCCCCAGGACTAGACCCCCACCAAATTCATTTTCGTTAACTCCTAATTTTTCAGTCAACCTACGTTTCTATTGGAATAAGAAAATAATTGTCTAACATGTAAATTAAAAAATTTTAATTGAAAGAAGGAAGAATAAAGGAAAAGGAGAAAGAGGAGGATGAAGGGGAGGAGGAAGAGGAGGAAGTGGAGGAGGAAGCAGTATCAGCAAAAGCAAAAGCAAAAGCAGAAGTCTACATGGTTATTGCAGCTTTCAGATTTGAACAGATTTGACACAAGGAAGATGGCACTTCATCCTAATCTGAACTGTGAACTACCAGAGCTCTGCTTAAACAAAAACAGCAATGCAACTCAGACTGTTAGGCATTCAAGAATACCACAACATCAATAGACCACTTGTCTAATTCAGGTTTTCCAATTATAAGATAAAATAAGAAATATTCCTTTTCTCTACCATCTCTCTAGCATACAGCTGGACTACAGATAGCTGATGACTACAGATAACTCACTGAAAGATTTTCAGAACATGACATTTGGAAATAGTCCCTGCCAATAGTAGCTTATCACACTTTAGTCAGTATACTTCCTATTCTTTATATTAACTTATCAGATTTGCACCTGAAATATTTTGACATTTTTTGAAGTCTGATTTTCCATGTTATTAAACTGAATGAATCGAATATACACAATTATATATTATTAATATTATAGTATAATAAATACGCAGTGATAATAAATTTTATACAATTTATAGGACAATCAATAATTACTTCTATACAGCTTGTGATATTAAAAAAGAAAGTCTTGTATCCTGAGATCCACAATGCAATCTCCCAAGTAAGAAGAGTTGAAGTGAAGTTGCTCAACTGTACACATGACCTTTCAACTAGAACTCCATCACTTAATGCTATGAACTTTCAGGCAAGTATTTATTACTTGGAATTAAATTTCACTCGTTATTTGAAAAATCTACTCAATACCTATCAGATAATTTTCTAAAATACTTAGTCTTAGTTCCAGGTGCATCTTGATATATATATATTTATCATAAATATATATATATCTTAAATTACAGTATCAATGAAGCCCTTTAGAATTTAAAGTTTAGATAATGTTACTAACTATCCAAAGGGATTTGTAAATCCTTCCAGCAGCTGTTCTTCCATTTTCCCTGGCAGCGTTAGGTGGCAAGGATAGGCGGTAACTGAATCTGTGTAGCTGTAGGTGTGACTTTAAGAATGACACTGATGACTGAAATACTCAGTCCTGATGCTCTGAGGAACAATTAAGTATGGATCCAGGTAGCATGGGGCACAGAGCACCACCACAAAGCTTTCCTTAGTTCATAGATGAACTTTTGTTGAAAAAACAATTTCTGGAAAGAGGAACACCTCAGGGAAAAAACAACAACAACAGCACAAGAGGTGGACAGATCTGGATTCAAATTCTAGCTCATCTCATCAATCCCTGTAAACATTGTTTATTTACCTATAAAAAAATACAAACCATAACTTCTACTGTGTCACTTGGGTACTAAAAAGATGCAAACTTTTCTATTAGTGTAAACAATAGAAGCTTAAGAAACATTATTCCCTTACTCCCATTTGGGTCATGTTGGCCTTTCTTATTACGTATTCATTTCATTTTCAATCATAGCATCCTTTGATTCATTACATCTAGCTAACAAGATGCAATTGGTAGCATCAGGCTTTATAATGTTGATGCCAGGAATGGGCATAGAGTTTCTCCAGCATGGCTTTGTACATAACCTGTCTGCTGCAAAATCATAGTCTCCAGTATTGTTCAGAGAATACAATAACAATGATATATTTATTTAGTGTCAAAGTGATGTTCAGAATGGTTACAGTTTCATACATAAGGCAGTGAGTACATTTCATATCAAACTTATTACCTCCTCCCTCATTTGTCTCCCACCTTTCTTCATCCCCAACTTCCTTCCCCCTCCAGTTGTACAGTTGGTTTACAGCATTTTTGTCTTGTAACTATTACTATAGCATTAATTCACCTTTTACCCTTTGTCTCTCCATTTTGATGTTCCCCTTCCCTTCCCTAGATCTGATAAACATATATGCAATACCCAGGGTACCAAAATCAGTTACAGCTACATCAGGGGTACCATGGGGGGGGGGGGGCGGGAAAGAAAAGGGCATGATTTCACATGGTATGTTGAAAAAAACAACTATGATAACCACTTATTTCCATAACTTGGAGTTCATTTCACTTAGCATCATCTTATGTCTTCATGTGGACATAGTTATTGTGATCTGCTAGAACTATCCTAGATGTGTACTAATTATTACCAATGAGGGAAACCATAGAGTCTGTGTTTCTTTGGGTCAGGCTCACTTCACTTGGTATGATTTTTTTCCAAGTCTCTCCATTTCCTTATGAATGGGGCAATGTCATTCTTTCTGATAGAAGCATAGAATTCTGTTGTGTATATGTACCACGTTTTCTTGATTCACTCATCTACTGAGGGGCATCTGGGTTGGTTCCATATTTTAGCGATGGTAAATTGCGATATGATGAACATAGTTATACTGGTAGCTTTAGTGTGGTCTTGCTTGTAATCCTTTCGGTAGATGCCCAAAAGTGGGGTTGTTGGGTCATAGGGGAGCTCTATGTTTAGCCTTTTGAGGAACCTCTATATGGTTTTCCAGTGTTGTTGAACAAGTTTACATTCCCACCAACAGTGTAGTAGGGTTCCCTTTTGGCCACATCCCAGTCTGCATCTGTTGTTACTAGTTTTCTTGATAATGGCCATTTTCTGGGGTGAGGTGGAATCTCAATGTTGTTTTGATGTGCATTTCTTTTATGGCCAGTTTTCTTCATGTACCTCTTGGCCATTCTCATTTCATCTTTAAGAAATGTATCTTTAAGAAATTTAGCACATTTATTAATAGGGCAGTTGTTTTTTTGAGGACTTGTTTCGGGAAAATTTAATTTTTTGAGTTCTAAGTATATTTTAGATATGATGCCCATGTCTGTTGTATGACAGTGAAGAGCTTCTCACAATCTGAGGGCATTCTATTTATCTTGAAAGCTATGTCCTTTGTCATGCAGAAGCTTTGTTATTTGATGCAATCCCATTTCTCCAACCTTTCTTTGATTTGTTGTGTTTCTGGGCCTTTATTAAGAAAGTTTCTACCTGTGCCAAGGAACCCAAGAGTAGGTAAATAAAATTATTAAAACATAAATAATAGCCCAGTGCTATTATTTGTACAGATCACAACTATAATCATAGTTACTCAGGAGGCTGAGATCTGAAGATAACTGTTTGAAGCCAGCCTGGGCAAGAAAGTCTGTGAGACTTATCTCCAATAAATTACCCCCTATCAAAAAGCCAGAAGTGGAGCTCTGACGTAAGTTGTAGAGAGCTGGCCTGCAGACTAGGGAATCTAATTATTCTGTAATGACTCCATAAAAGATGTTTGCTATGAAGTGCTTTGCCTCAAGATTTTTGAAGGATTAATTTATAGCTAAAATAAGAGAGGTCACTTGATATAAGACACTTGTTACTGATTGTTAGAATCAGCCTTTGGCTAAAAAAAAAAAAACACAACTTGGGGCTAGGAGTTTGGTCTAATGGTAGCATCCATGAAGCTCTGGGTTACATTTCTCAGTACCACATACACAGAAAAAGCCAGAAATGGCGCTGTAACTCAAGTGGTAGAGTACTTGCCTTGAGCAAAAAGGACAGTGCTCAGGCCATGAGTTCAAGCCCCAGGACTGGCAAAAAAAAAAAAAAAATACAACTTTCTTCGCTTAGCTAAATAGTATACAGAAACCTTTGACTTTTTTTCCCCCAGTCCTAGGGCTTGAACTCAGGACCTGAGCACTGTCCCTAGCTTCTTTTGGCCTTTTCTATATATGTGGTGCAAAGGAATCAGTCCTAGGGCTTCATGTATACGAGGCAAGCACTCTTGCCACTAAGCCATATTCCCAGCCCTAACCTTTGACTTCTTAGATGTCCTTTAGTAATATAATTTCTTTAGCAATAGCTTTCCAAATACAATGTTAGCTAACACACATCAAGACAGAATTTTATAAAAAGAGATATGCTAGCAAAAATAACAATATGTTCCTTATAGATAAGAGAAAGAGCTGTTTGTTACACCAAAAGCCATGCTTGACATGGCTCGTGACCATAGGAACTTGTAGTAGCAGACAGACAAATTACCTTGTCCGTGATAGGACTAGTCTCAAGCTTCTCACTGCATTATGGAAGTTGTGGTTCAAAGAAGTGTATCACTTTCCAGGAGACTTGCTGCAAACAATAGCTGTCAGACCACCAAATGCAAACTCTTATTAGTATCCCAACTCCTCCTCTTCTTTTTTTTTTTTTTTTTTTTTTGCCAGTCCTGGGCCTTGGACTCAGGGCCTGAGCACTGTCCCTGGCTTCCTTTTGCTCAAGGCTAGCACTCCGCCACTTGAGCCACAGCGCCGCTTCTGGCCGTTTTCTGTATATGTGGTGCTGGGGAACCGAACCTAGGGCCTCGTGTATCCGAGGCAGGCACTCTTGCCACTAGGCTATATCCCCAGCCCCCTCTTCTTTTTGTTTCTTGGCTGCCATGAAGCGTGCAGACCTTCTCATCTGGTCCCACCATGTTGTACTTTGGCACCACAGGACTAAAGCAACAGACTAAAACCTCTGAGATCATTATTCAAAAGAAACCTTTTCCCTTATTAAGTTGATTGTGTCAAGGATTTTGGTACAGTAATGAAAAGATTTTGATTCACTATGCAATAAGAACACCATTTACTAAGCATTTTGTTATGGCATAGACATTTGGTATAGCATAGGTTAACTAAATATTGCAAGTGAAATAAAGTGGGCCCAGCATAGGGATGCAAGTCCCACAATCCCAGTTAATATGGAAGGCTGAGATGGAAGAATTACAAGTTTTAGGCCAGTATGGGCTATTTAGCAAAATCTAGTTTCAAAAATCTAAACAAAAACAAGTGAAATAAAGTGGATAATATAACTTTCTTACTCATTTATGAGTAAAATACTTTGCTTGAAATATTGAGTGCCATGCAGGTGATATAACAGAACAAAGGTCAGGTGAAAGACAGTGAGGAATGGTATTGGAGTATGGAAAACCTTGAAGCACCTAAGCAGTGGTTCTCAGAATATGTATCTACCCTATCTGTTCAGTAAATAAGTAGAAATAGTAATGACTTGTTTTTCAATCCTGATCTTACTGAGTTAAAAACATTGGATCTCAGCCATCTGAGTTTTTAAACAAGCTTGTCTCTTTTATACATTCAAGTATGAGAATAACTGATGTGGATGTATGCTAATTAAAAATTTTAATAATCATGTAGATTTAAAAGAATCATTTGGTGCCGGGTGCCAGTAGTTTCTACTTGTAATCCTAGCTACTCAGGAAGCTGAGATCTGAGGATTGAGGTTCAATGCCATCCTGGACAGGAAAGTCCATGAGACTCGTACCTCTAATTAATTACCCACAAAAGCAAAAAGCAGAACTTAGGCTCAAGTAGTAGAGCACTAGCCTGAAGCTGAAAAAGCTCAGGACAGCACCAGGCCCTGAGTTCAAGCCCAGGACAAGCCCCCCCCCCCCAAAAAAAAAGAAAGAAAGAAAAGGAAATGAAGACTCATTAGGCCATATTTGTGATCAGAATCAATGTGGATTTTAACTCCTGATGAGACTCAAAGGAAAAAAGCAAAAACTTGAATCATTTGTATAATCATGTCCATTCTATACTTCCCTTTTCTTTTTTAAATTTAATTTTACTGTCAAGGTGATGTCCAGAGAGGATACAGTTACATATGTAAGGTAATGATGGAAAAAAGCAGTAAACGGTGAAGGTTGAACCTAAAGTTTCTTCTCTCTAGGATTTAGGCATGTCTGGTGGAGTGAGCCCCCTGTAATTCTATTTGTAAGACCACCTGAGTAGCTTCCAGGAAAGGGCTAATTCTAGTGGAAGAAAGAACTTAGGACGGAGGTTGCTTGAAAGCAGCAGGTGAGCTTAAATATGTCTGAGTCCATCCTGATGATGTCACTTGGATTATTTCCATTCAAGCCTATAGGATAAATTCATTCTTTTAAGAAACAGCTTTCAAGTTTTATGACCCCAGGGTAGCTGTAATGTAAAACCTAGAAGCTAAAGAAGATAGTTTTTACTAATTTTTCCCCTAGACACAGAGAAGACAGCTTGTCTGAGGCATGATAATTGGGGCCAGATGTGACAGCCTTGGCTTTCGGACCATCATGTTTTTGATGCTCTAGCATATGGACTTCAGGCCTTTCAACCCTTCTTGAACACATTGTTGTTGCAGCTGCAACAATAGTAGTAGTGGTGACATGGCCTGAGCGGCTGCTTTCATCAGGCAAAAACTGTGAAACATATGGAAACCAAGAGACCTGTTCTTGGAGTACACATGAGACACCGCTGGGCACTGCTGGGCCTCTCCAGGAAAGATAGGGAAAGGCTATTTTTAAAGCAATGATGCATGCTACTCTGTATAGCATGGATTGCACAAAGAGGAGCTTTGGTTTTTATGAGTTTTCAGAAAAAGAATAATTAAATTTCTGTCCTTTACATATTTATTTCTGTCTTAGGAACACTTAAATTAAATCCATGTTGCTTCTTGGGCAGACTTTAACATGACAGTCAACATGGGAGACTCAACAATCAAACCTCACACATTTTGAGTTCTTTAAAAAGATGGCAAGATTGTTAAAGCTTCAGGACATGAAGTTTAAAAAATCATGGTGCACATTGCTGATATTTTTCTCTTCAAAACGTCCCCATAAAATGGAATAACTTTGCTGATGAGCTGTTCTTTGGCACACTCACAAGCAGCTTGTTGCAAAGGAAGAACTTTGAAAACAGCAACTCCTTCCCTGCCAGAATTTTGAGAGATTGATGTCCTTTCCCTTCATTTCTGCAATGCCTATAGGCTGCAGATTGTCGGTTACTTCCTGAGACCCTAAGTTGAATTCTATTAAAAACATGTTTGTTGTTCTAAAAAAAAAGTTTGGTAGTTTGGAGATTACAAATCTGTAATAATCAAGGAATTCCTCTAAGCAATCAGAATTTTTTCAGGAAGCATTGAGGTTACTTTATTGCATTTAACTCTGTGTTTTGATACTTGATGAACAAGGCATCTGGTATGTTGGTTTTCCATCCAGAGAATAATGTCTTGCAAATTTCCAACTCGCTATTGGAGCCAAGTTAGTTTGAGGTTTTTTGTTGTTGTTTTTTGGATGTTTTTTTTTGGGGGGGGGATTTTTGTTGTTGTTTTTTATTTGAAACCAACTCCTACTCTTTTAAGCCCAAGAAAACTAAAATAGTCACTTCGATATGTCAGTACTAGCCAGCTCACAATGGATTATGAATTGGGGGATGGCAGAAAAGATCAAGAAATCGAGTTTTATCCAGCAGTGCTTCCCTGGACAAGTAAGTTCCTCCATGGATCTCAGTTTTATGATTGAATTGGAATCAGGGCAATTGGCCCAGAATTCTGCATTCCTTAACTTCTACATTACAAGAACTGTCCCTGGGGAATTCAAACAGTGGGTTAAGTGTTTAAAGAGAAAAATCTATAAAATATTGATATTATTGTTAAATTCCTTTATGGAAATAATTGGAATGTTTTTCTAGGTTTCTTTGAGCAACCATGATTAAGCCATTGTTTGTTTTGTTTTGTGGAGATAGGGTCTTACTTTGTAGTCCAGGCTGTCCATGAATTTATGTTGTAGTCCTGGCTAGCTAGCCTTAAACTCTGATCTTCTTGATTCCTGAATGCTGGGATTACAGCATGTTTTACCATGGCCAGCTTTTAAGAGATTGTTTTTATATTAACTTAGTAGAATTTAGCTTCTGGTATACAAACTAGCCACTACAAGTGACTAATGGATGCCCCTTATTCTCACCCTATCTTTGTTCTAGGAGTGGTCCCACAATGCTTTTTTACACATGACTTTTAATATTTACCAAATATAGCTCTTTTCACAAGACTTTCCTGCTCAAAATCTTTGATAGCTAACTCTGTTGGCTACAATATTATATATAAAATCTTTCTTTGGCATATTAGGCCTGTAGTCTGTCCAGCTTGGCTTCCTGTCCTTAGACCCATTACTTTTTGTTGTTGTTGTTTTTACCATGGCCTTCATTGCTTCCTGCTCTTCTTTCAAGAGCCCAGAAATGTTCTGCCTCTGTGCCTTTTTCTCATTGGTTCTTGCTTTCTGTTTCTGTCCTGATTTTATTCATGGTTGGAGATGTGGCTTAAGTAGAGCAGTTGATGAGCACTTGCCTTGAGTTCAAACCTGTACTGCCAAAGGAAAAAAAAATTAACAAGACCCCCATGTCAACAAATATGCTAATAATGCCGGTACTCCCAGCTATGTGGGAGACCTAGGTAAGGAGTATCATAGTCCAGGCCAGAACTGGGCAAAAACACCAAACCCTCGATGAAAAATAACTAAAGCAGAATGGGCTAGTTGTGTGACGCAAGTGGTAAACAACACTGTCTGACAAGCACAAGGTCCTGATTTCAAACTCCAGTACTGCCAAAAAAGACCCCACCATAAACAAACAGATTTATCCTGTCCTTAAAATTTAATTTAGGATTCTAAGTGCACCCACTGCCTCCTTCAACCCCACCCCTCCAGCTTTTCTTGGCTTTCCTTTAAACTATAGACAACTTACCTTTTCCCCAAAATTCCTATGGCAACTTGTATGCAGCTCTCTGGTAGTTATCATTTTCTAGTCTATATTTTTGAGGCAGTAGATTTCAGGAGATCAGAAGCAATATTGTTTCACGTATGTTCTCCTCAAGATACTGGCATGTAATAATTACTCCACCAAAATTTGTTCCCTGAGTAACTGGTATCATAATTATCATGGAGAATTGAACTTCCTCAAATTCATTCAAGCAAATGAGAATTAGAAATTCAGAAAAGTCAGAAATACTCTACCATCTATATATTATTTATTTCTCTGCCTATATATGATTTTTTCTTTTTTTCCCTTTATTGTCAAAGTAAATTACAGAGGGGTTACAGTTTCCTATGCAAGGCAGTGAGTACATTTCTTGTTCAACTTGTTACCTCTTTCCTCATTTTTCCCCCATATATGATTTTATTTAAGGCAATTAGG
Source organism: Perognathus longimembris pacificus (assembly GCF_023159225.1). Classification (NCBI taxonomy): domain Eukaryota; kingdom Metazoa; phylum Chordata; class Mammalia; order Rodentia; family Heteromyidae; genus Perognathus; species Perognathus longimembris. The sequence goes on along the minus strand of NC_063168.1, from coordinate 19,448,858 downwards.
AAAGAAAAATGTGACAGGTACAATAATTTAGAGTGTAGGATTAACAAGAAATCAATGTCCAGTAACTTTCCTTCAAATACAGTGCTATAGTCAGCTTTCACTGGTGTCTCAGGCTCCTTTATGATTGCATAATGTGTTGTTTAAATGCTTCTAAAGGCTGATGTAACTCTAGCAGAGAGATTAGCACAAACTTGAATGAAGTATTTTATATAAATGTATGAAAATACAACAACTAACCCTGTTAAAATTACTTTTAGAAGTGGGGAGGGGTAATAAGGAAGAGATGGAGGGGATGATTTTGACTGGGGCATATTGTATAGATGGATGGAAATGTCATAATGAAGCCCCCCACCCTTATACAACTAATGTATGTTAATAAAAATCTTTTTTTTCTTACAAAAGATTACTATGAACTCTGTAGATGAAACATTTAAGTTTTTAATCCAGAGGTGTGAATAATTCACTTGACGGATTATGTCAGCTAGAGCATAGAGAAAAGTTACGTTATTTTTTTTCATGTTCCTAGAGGAAACAGCTGGATGGAGATGCGTGATCATAAGATAAGGCTTAAAACCACTTGGCCCATTTCTGAGACTTACTACATAGTTGAAATGTATCTATTTCAAAATATCTGCAAAGGTTAAAAATAATAAAAATAAATAAAACAATAATAAATGAAAATAATTAGAAATAGCAATTCACTGTTAAGTGGATAAAAATATGGTATGTGGTTTACAATACAATATTATGTAGTTATAAAAAGGAATGAAGTGCTGATCCATGGCACTTCATTAATGAGCCTTATATTAATATTATATTAACTGAAAGCATTCTATTACATGCCATGTGTGATTTCGTTCAGGTGAAATTTCTAGAATAGATAAATCTATAGGGAGTAGAATCTAGGTTCCAGGGCTGCTAAGAGAAGGGAATGGGAGCAGCATTCAGCTTCTTTATAGAACAATGAAAATGTTAAACATTAGAAAATAGTAAATGTAGCAGAGACTGGTGGCTCACATTATCTTTCCCATGCTGAAACCTGATGGGTCCAGTAACTAAGAAATGGGAAGGAGCCAGGCACCAGCGGATCACATCTGTAATTCTAGCTGCTCAGGAGACTGAGATCTGAGAATTTCAGCTCAAAGCCACCCGAGGCTGACAAATCTAAGAGATTCTTATAATCAGTTTACCAGCCAAAAAAAAAAAAAAAAGGCCAGAAGTGGAGACTTGGCTTAATTGCTAGAGCACCAGCCATGAATGAAAAAACTGAGAGCTCAAGGCCCTAGGGAAAAAAAGGAAAGGAGAGAGAGAGGGAAGGAGGAAGGGAGTGTGGAAGGAAGGAGGAAGAGATCTGCACATTTTAAAGTTGTCAATATTATGATGTGTGAATTCTACCTCAATTTTTAAAAATACCAATTAAAGATTCTGCATGAGGTTTCCCAGAAGTTTTCCCAGCCAGCACTGGGAATCTTGAGGTGAGATTCACCCCATCTTCAACACACTTGTGCTTGCAATGAATGTGTTCTGGGGTATCTGGGCAGAGGTCAGCTGCTGCTGCTGCTCTCTATGTGTGTTAAGCATGCTGCTGCATTTTGTTTTGTAATTTTAAAACACTTTCCCCTTCACGAGCTGATTTTATTCTCTTAGGTTTTTATCTCCAATCATACTTACATTTTATGCATACTTCTATGCATACTTACATACTGAATACCAAAAACTACTTACAATAAATGCAATGAATTTATCTTGAATGTCTTTGCTGACTTTGTTTCACTCTTCTTTTACTTCTAATATATGTTACTTATATATGCTCAGTTCTCCTGATTTCTATAGTTGTAAATCATGTTTTCTGCTTTCTGAGCCTTAATTTTCAACATGATCTGTTTTTCATTCTCTCTTCCTCTTTGTAAGATCTATAAGCTTTTACTTTAAAACTCTACTACGTCTTGCTTTTCCTTAATCTTGTCTAAGCTATTCAGAATAATTTCAACATAGCCCATGCAATGATAGTTATTGCCCTTCCCTGAATATTTTTCTGATAGAGCCATCATTTATTAAATAAACTATTTTACAGGATGCTTGTATCTTATAATACAAAGTAATTATATTTATTCTTTTGTTTCCTGTGGCTGTTTAAAGCTTATTTTAATGCTCAAGTTTATTATTTATTCTTTTATAAGCATAAATTTACTTTAAAAGTCCTTTTTATGTACCTACCATATTTATAGATCTTCAAGCTTTGCATTCATTGGTAATCCCTACTGTATTTCTTTTTGGGGGGCATTATTTGCAATTTCATCTTGGACAAAAATTTGAAGCTTGTTTCTAATTGTTATATTTTCTTTCAATGTATTTCAGCTTTATACCTTCAATGATGCTGTAGTCCTATTTGTTATTTTGTTGACATCTGGTTATTGTTTTCTTCTTTTTGTTTTTGCTTTTGTTTCTGTCTTAGACACAGGACCTCACCCTGTAACCTTGTTCAGGGCTGGCCTTGAAGTCTCAGTCTTCCTCCCTTGTCCCCTCCACCCTGGGCTGAAATTCTAGATACGCCTAGCCTTTTCTCATTACTACTATGGGATAATGTAATTATTGTGACATAATTCCTCTTTTTTTTTTTTTTGCAGTTTCCCTTATAGCTCCTATATTTGGCCTATACTTCCTGTGAGAATGTTTATATACTACAAATGCCATGAAGGTCTATATTCACATAAAGTCACAACTATCTCCCCACTTTCCTCATTTAGTCTTGCAAAGTGAAGGAGGGTTCAGTTCATGTACCCTGTAGCATCACTGGATTTAGTAGTTTATCTGGATATTTCCTTTTCTTCATAGTCTTAAAATCAAAGGCATCATTGGTTCAAGCACAGGCTTTCTTTATCTAAACAGAATGAGTACATTTCCTATCCTTTTTATTTTGGTATCTTCTAGATACCTTACTTTTCCTTACATTCTACATTTCATGGCATGTCTGAATTCATCAGATTACAGCCTCTTTGAGCACAAAAGCCAGATTGTATACTTTTTTAATACCTTCTGCATCCTACCCCCTCAGAGCAAGTTAATTCTACATTAGAATCATCCAGCAAAGTATTTACTTATTTTTAAATGTTTGCTGTTTTTATTTTTAAAATTTTATTGTAAAGGTGATGTACAGAGGGGTGACAGTTACATAAGTCAGATAATGAGTACATTTCCTTTTGAACAGTGGCACCCCACCCTCATTCTCTCCCAGTTTTTCCTTTCCTACCCCGCCCCATGTTGTATAGCTCATTTCAGTAGGTTTCACTGCTGAATTGGTTCACCCTTTGTTCCCCCCATTTATGTGCTTCCCTTTTCCCTCCCCAAGTCAGATAAACATATATATAATATATATGTGACAAAAGGTTACAGAATTAAAAAACAGTGACAAAAGGGAATAAACCAAAGGAAAAAGGAAAAAAAAGAGAGAACCACAACAGCACAATAAAAAAAAAACCCTCTTATTTCTTTCGTTTCTTGGAGTTAATTTTGATAAGCATCATTTTATGTGGTCATATGCACTTAGTGATTGTCTCCTACGAATATCCTCCTTTATTCTCAGTCTGTAAATATTTAAGGTGCTGTTTAATAAATCATGTCAAAGTGTCATTATTTGTCTTTTACTATCCATTGGGTTTACTTGTAGATGTATAGGCACATTCTAATTATTACAAATGAGAGGAACCAACGGCTTCATATCTAAAATACACTTAGAGCTCAGAAAATTAAACCCCCAAAACAAGTCCTCAAAGAAACAACACAATTAAAAAATGAGCTAACGACTTAAAGAGAGACTTCTCTGGAGAAGAAATAAGAATATTCAATAGACATGTGACATCTCTGGCCATAAAAAAAACTCAAATCAAAACAGCACTGAGACTCCACCTCAGCCCAGTTAGAAGACCATTATCAAGAAAGCAAATAAACAATAGCAGATGCTGGTGGGCATGTGGCCAAAGGAACACTACTACATCTCTGGTGGGAATATAAACTGTTCAACCATGCTAGAAAGCAGTATGGAGGTTCCTCAAAATACTTATTAAGTGAAATTTTAAAGCATTTTGTTTCTTTTAAGTTCATCAGTTTGGCACTTCTTATGTTTTTCCATACCATGGAATTTTCGTGTCCTCCCTTTTCCTCCTATATTCCCAGACTTTCTAATACCATTTTGTACAGTACTTGTCTTTTAGGGTGATTAGAATAGTCTTACAACTAGTTAGAGAGAATAGTTGCACAACAGTGTAAATATACTAAGTATACATTTTTAATTGGTTAATGGTATGTGAAAAGTCTACATTTATGAAGATAGCAGTTCCAGGTTATTTCAGTTAAGGGATTATTCGTCCCTGGAAGAGATTTGACAATCCAGACTCTTCTTTTTAAAGAGGAAACGTAGTATAATCAATCCCAGAAACAAAGGAAAAAAGTTTCTTCCTTGTGTGAGTTACTGAAAATGGTGAATTCTTGGATTGCTATCTAAATTTGTAATGGAAAATGATAAATAAATTTGATCTTTTTTTGTGCTCCAGACTTTTTCTTCTGCCAGAAACAACTGATGGGTTTTGAGGCATATTTAATCCATGTAAAGACCACGAATAATACTAGTAAACTAAAGAAACGTGTGTGTGTGTGTGTGTGTGTGTGTGTGTGTGTGTGTGTGTAGTAATTACTGGATGGATAATTCCACTTGGAATTAGATTATTTGCTGAAATTTGGATGCAAGAAGACTGAAAATTACTATCTTCAGAGATTGAAAACTTTGTTTTAATGTGATAACCTGGATAGCTGGAAAATGTTGTTAATCTTGTTTTTTGTTGTGCTTATTCTTTTTTTGTTTCTTTCTTCTTGGTGTGGTACTGGGGCTTGAATTCAGGACCTTATACACTCCCTCTGCTTCTTTGCTTCCAACTAGTGCTTTATCACTTGAGCCATGCTTCCACTTCTGGCTTTTTACTGTTTGGCTGGGCTGCTTCTAATCCTCAATTCTTGGCTCTCAGCCTCCTGAATAGCTAGGATTATAGGTATGAGCCACTGGCACCTGGCTATTTCACTTGTATCTGAATAAGAGGTAATAACATTTGAACTACCATTAACACTTAATAAAATGATTTTATTTAATTAAATTAAAAAAGTTTTGACACATGGACTTGCATGGTAGCCCAGGATGGCCTTTCATTTATGATCCTTCTGCCTCAGCTTCTGGAGTATTAGTATAAACTTGTACCTTACTGGCTTACTCATCATATTATTTTTATTCTTTTAATGAAAAGAGGTTTAATTTTTATTAAAAAATGATACATGTTTAAGAAATCCAAAAACAACCTCAGTTCAGATCCTGATTCTGTCAGAAACTAGCTCTAGTGTGGTCCATGTCAGGTCTCTTGAGAAGTCAATTTCTTCATATATTAAGAAAAAAAAAGAAAAGAAAAGAACTGGGTGCTGGTAGCTCACACCTTAATTATAGCTTCTCAGGAGGCTGAGATCTGAAAGCAGCTCCACAGGAAAGTACACAGGACTCTTATCTCCAGTAAACCACTCAGAAAAAGCTGGAAGTGGGGCTGGAGTGGTGGCCTTGAGCAAAAGAAGCTCAGCGGCAATGGCCTGGCCCAGATTTCAAGCCCCCAGGACCAGCAAAAAACAAAAACAAAACAAACAAACAAAAAACCCTTCTATAACAAGAGTATTACTTCTTAAGGACCTTGTGAAGATTGAATGCACTAACATGTGTAAATATCCTTAGGAGTATGAGTTTTTGTTTGCTCACTTACTCCTCCCCTAGCGTCTGAAACTACTTCTCCTTCCACAGACACTGGACTACATGTGACCTCTGACCAGGTGAATGGTTCCTTTCCCTTCCCTACCCGGCATAAACAAATGGAAATCAAGGAAGCACCAAGTAGAAAAGTGAGCTTGGACCCTATCTGGTGAATTTCAGTGTTGTAAGAAAATAACACAGGAGTTGGTATCAGATACCTAATTTATCCTTTAAAGAAAACTATCTTAATAGGACAAAATATATGTGCATTTCCTCTTTTTGATATCTATTTTCCACATATTCTTTCCCATTGAACAAAATACCATAGGAAACCTTACTATTGTGCACAAATTTGGCTAAAATTGCTACTTATGTATATTTTTAAAAATCTGTTGGGAAAGGAAAATTTGAACTATAGATGAAAGTTATTCAACGTGTCAGAAAGTATGAAAGCATGCAATATTCCTGGGTTGTTTTTCACATGAAGGCAAAAACAGCTGATAATGTTATCAAGAGGAAGCAGATTCAGGGAAAGAGCTCTGGACTGGGGATCAGAGCAGCCTTGGCCCTGCCACTAAGTAAGTAACTTTTAATAGGCCACTGTTCTTAGCTTGCTCCATTTAGTCACCTGAAAAATGCAAGCATTGGACTTATTCCCCCTCCCTCCCTCCCCCGCATGCACAAACACTTCTTTGAAATTCATGAACTTTTTCATAGAATAATTCCACTCCCTAGGAACTTTAAAAAATGTTACCATTTCTGTGTCAATTATGAGATCATTTTAGGTTTATTTTAATATATTTTGAATCCATATTTTAATAAAATATATTAAATTAATTTTAATAAAATTATTAATATGTGATTCAAATACATAGATTTCTAAACAAGTATTTCTTTTTATGATAATTCTGAGAGAAAATATTATCTCCAACTCAATTTTTATTTAGCTGGTATTTTTTTCAAAATGGTTTTAATTTCATGAATATGTCATTAACTGGTTTTTTTTTTACTTTGATCTCATATTAAAAAGTATATCACAATTTTGTAAGCATGGAGTGGCATGTTAGAAAATTATAACTAGATCTTACTTAAAAGCTATGTAAAGGCCTGGTGCTGGTCACTCATGCCTGTAATCCTAGCTACTAAAGAGGCTGAGATCTAAGCATTGCGGTTCCAAGCCAACCTGGGCAAAAAGTCAGTGAGACTCTTATCTCCAATTAACAACTAAAAAGGCCAGAAGTGGAACTATGACTCAAGTGGTAGAGCATTAGTCGTGAGCACAAAAGCTCAGGGATAGTGCCCAGGCCCTGAGTTCAAGCCACAGGATGGGAAGAAATAAAAGCTATAAAAAGTATGTTAGTGTTCTTACAAAATATGGATTTGTTCTTTTGGGAGAGAGGGAAAGAAATATATCATCCTTGGTGTTGGTTCTAGAGATTAGATAAATAGTAAAATTGAAAATAAGTTTATTGTTATTCTATTCCAAGGTACTGCCTATTTGTATTCATGATGGTATGTTAAAACTTTCCTTGACATCTGCTGAAAGGCATTGCCTTAGAATCCAGAGAAACCTGTGTGTGTGTGGCATAAGAGGAGAACCTTGAGGAGAAGGTACTGGCATTGAAGCCAGAAGGCCCATGTTTAAATCTTGGTACCCTATTTGTTGAATACTGGGCAAATCATTTAACTTTCAGCCTTAGGTTTATCATCTGTAAAATTAGAATAATTACTTATCTTCTTTCTATATTTGAGTCTTGGGCTGGGAATATGGCCTAGTGGCAAGAGTGCTTGCCTCATATACATGAAGCCCTGGGTTTGGTTCTTCAGCAACACATATATAAGAAAACAGTCAGAAGTGGAGCTGTGGCTCAAGTGGCAGAGTGCTAGCCTTGAGCAAAAAGAAGCCAGGGACAGTGCTCAGGCCCTGAGTTCAAGCCCCAGGATTGGCAAAAAAAAAAAAAGAAAGAAAAAGAAACAACTTTAGTTGAGTCTTCTGAAGAATCAAATAAAATTAAGTCAATAACATGATGGTGAACATTTGTTGTAATAATTATTTTTTCTCTTGAACTTTTTAAAATTTAATTGTCAAGTTTATGTACAGAGGGGTTAAAGTTACATACATAATAGTGAGTACATTTCTTGTCAAACTTGTTATACCCTCCTTCATTTTCTCCCATATTCCCTCCCCCAACCCCGCAAGTTGTTTAATTTCCAACATAATATCTTGTGAATTTCACTGTTGCATTGCTTCACCCTTTGTCCTTTGTCTCACATTTTGTTGTTCCTCTTCCCTTCCCTAATTCAGATAAACATATATACAATACCCAGGGTATAAAAAACAAATACAGTGACAATGGGATAAACCATAGGAAAGAAAAAAAAAAGAAATAATTTCACATAGTACATTAAAAATAACAACAATAAAAAAACTCGTTTCCGGGCTGGGGTTATGGCCTAGTGGCAAGAGTGCTTGCCTCGTATACTTGAAGCCCTGGGTTCGATTCCCCAGCACCACATATACAGAAAATGGCCAGAAGTGGTGCTGTGACTAAAGTGGCAGAGCGCTAGCCTTGAGCAAAAAGAAGCCAGGGACAGTGCTCAGGCCCTGAGTCCAAGACCCAGGACTGGAAAAAACAAACCAAACCAAAAAAAAACCAACCTCATTTCCATATCTTGGAGTTCATTTCACTTAGCATCATCTTATATGATCTAATGTACATAGCTATTGAGCTATTGTGCTCCTCTGCTAGTACTATCCTAGACATATACTAACTATTACCAATGAGGAAAACCATGGATTCTGTGTTTCTTTGAGTTTGGATTACTTCACTTAATATGATTTTTTTCCAAGTCTTTCCATTTCCTTATGAATGGGGCAATGCCATTCTTTCTGATGGAAGCATAGAATTGATGTTTATTATTATTATGTAGCATGTTATTGTATGTGTGTCAATACTGGGGCTTTAACTTAGGGCCAGGGCACTGTACCAATTGAGGTGGCACACCTCCACTTCTGGTTGGCTGTTTGTTTGTGTGAGGGAGAGGGGAAGGGGTATTTATGTATTTGGGTTTGGTTAATGGGAGGTGGTCTCTCATGGTTTTTGCTGCCTAGGCTGGCTTCGAATCGCAATCCTCAGATCTTAGCCTTCTGAGTAGCTAGAATTTCAGGCCTGAGCCACTACCCCTGTTTATGTACCATCTGACAGGGCAAGTTGAGTGTAGTGCCAGCTGGTGGCTAAAAACTTAAGGAAGCACTTACTGTCAGGACTGTGCAAGCACGAAGTGAGCTTTGAGAGTGACTTCTTCAATTTTGAGGCCCCTGACTCTTCACCCTCTTCCTAAAAGTTCAGGCATAGGTATTAGGCCATGAGAATCTAGATGCAAGCTTAATTTCTGAAAGACTTTTTAAAATTCAGTAGATTTAAGGTATTTAGCAGCAACTTTATACCTGCTAGTTTTCAAAAGCTATGAAACTGCAGGTAGGATGAAATATTCCTCCTCTAATTTCTTTTTTATTGATTTTACTGCAGTACTTATATCTGTGAACAGTTAGATGTTACAAAATAAATCCATTTTTATCTTCAGATACTTTCCTGAAGGTAGGTTTTTCACCTTGATAGATTACCGTGATATCATGTTTGCTTTCTTATTTTCTGGAATTGGTAATACCGAATCTGAGTACCAAAGTTTTCAACTTCAGCTTCTTTAAATTGCTTGCTTTCAAGGTAGAAATAATTTACTTGGCAAGCAAAGAAGATGTCACAAACTTATTTTTAAAAGTCCAGAGAAGAATGAATATGAAAGATGTTGTTCTAGGCTGAGAGCTAGATTTCTAGAAACCAACACGAGTTCCTCTCTTATTGAACTGGGCCCGTTCCATCCATTGTGTAGTATGCCAAGTTGTAAGTTGCAGAAACTAGTTTTGCAAGACAGTGGCCAAGGATGGAGACAGGAGGGCATGGACCAAGGTCAAATCCACCTCCTGAGAACAAGGCTTGGGGACATATCCCAGATAAAGAAGAAAAGTGGTCTAAGTTCTGAGGCAAGGTGGTTAGAGGTTAAGAAAAGCAAAGTAATCATTTTCTGCATAGGTGTGATAAATCATAGCTTTTCACAAGATGCATGATTAGAAAATGGTGGCTTTTCCCTCCTTCAAGGGCAGAATTATTGGTCCCTTGACATCAAAGAAGTCACAGGTGAGATATCTGCATAGGCCCAAGTGAAGAATTGGTAGTTTTGACAAAAGTGTCCTTCAAGTTCCAGAACAAGCAAAATCATGACCATAGATCATGATCATAGGTCAGAAGTGTTCTGTAGAGCAAAGTTGAAAGATTAGTAATAAATTACTCAGCTGTGTGGACTAAGTAAAATTAGTGGTGTTTAAATTCAACAAAGAACAGCAACTAAAAGCAAGTGAAATGAAATACTTTATTCAGGTTCTCTGCACAAATGGCCCAGATTCAGCCTCTCTACACAGATTTTTCAAGAGCTGTTCACATGTTCTTGTATCTGGTGTGAGGTTTTGGGGTTAAGAATGAACTAATAGACTTCTCCATGAGTTCTTTAAACAAAGAGAGCTAGTGTTAGAGTTAGATACATATTGAGAGCTTTTTAAAGTGCTTGCTTATAGAATGTAAACTTTACAGCCTCCTTTTCTTTTAAATTTTGCTTTTTCATGCTGCTATTAAAAAGTTTGATCAATTCTTAAATTTTTTCCTATAATTACCTAGTTGTCCAAATTTAGGATTTGAGATATTTTATTTCTTAAAGTTTTGCCTTTAATCTCCTCTGCTCCCTTAAGTATTGGCCTTATTTTATTTTAGTTTGATGCTGAATTTGTCACCTAAGAATTGTGTTTTTAAAAAGAGATGAAACAGAGTCAGATGAATGGCAAACTCATAGAAACTAGAGAATGGGTAAGTAGAGATATTCCTCAGGAAGTGTGGCCTAGAGTGAAAATATTGATGAGATTCTTTCAAAGGATGTTTTTATTTTATGTGGTTAATAAAAGAAGAAAAGCTTGAGAAACATTTTCTTACATTTGCTATTATTGTAAAAGGTAGACACATTTATAAACAAGAACTGTGGCACCACAATGAACAACCATATTAAACTAAGTACATCATTTGGGTATTTTTCCTTTCCTCTATCACTCAGCATTGTGCAATCTGAGTTTCTATTATCTCACAGAAATGTCCTAAGTTGGGCAAGATAGCTATCTACTGGATATGGAGGTTTTTAAAGATGAAGGGATTTCAAATTGAAGCAGAAGTTCCAATCTACCAAAATACCACACAGATTTACCAGAGATTTAAAATGAACTCTATTCTGATGTTGTCTTTTCTTTTTTCATACTGGGGATCAAACCCAGGATGTTGCACTTTCCAGGAAAGCACTTTGCCATTGCACTATATCCCAGGCCCAGGAACTCTATTCTGAATACTTAAATTGTTATGCCAAGTCGCAAAATGACCACCAAGAAGGCCACCGAGACTCAGATGTTCCAAAATGCAAAAGCAAGGCAAGGCTTTATTCAAGCGAGCTGCAACTCGGACCTCGTCCTACCGACACAGCGGAGGTTAGGAGGAAGCCCCGAGCTGCGATTACACAGGGCTTATAAAGGCAAAAAACAAAGTTACAACAATCAGGTGTTCAAGCAAGCAAGATTAGGACACAGGTACAAATCTGATTGGCTCAGGGCTCGAGGCATTCTGGGGGCAGTTAGAGTTAAGCATTCCCAGTGGTTAGAGTTCTTGACCGACTAGGCCCTAATAAGCTTGTCCTGGGTTTGCTCACAGGGCCTGCTTATCTCAGGTTCACGTGGTAAAGTGGGGCCTGACTTCAAAGTCTGGCACTTCAAAATGATGGAAAAATTTCCCCTTCTTTATGTGTTTGAACTTTAGAAGACAAACACACTTGTTTTTATAATCCAAGAGAAGGGAAAACAAGAATGCTTTCATATGAGGATTTAAATCCTCATAGTCTGTTTTGTTGGAGGCATGTTGGGATTTGAGCAGGGCATCAAAACAGTCTTGAGTGGAACCAGAGGTTCTAGATAAGAGAAGTGGGTATGGTAAACAAATATACAATCTAGAGTGGCTTAATATAGTCTCCCTTACCCAAATTCATCAACTATTCATTGCCAAGCATGACAACTAAGTACAAAGTGTTGTTTGAGGAGCTATACAGCCAAGGAAGAATGAGCTCCAACGTGGAGCTTCTGTTCTAGAATTCTTTAATTAACATTATGATAGGAACTGAAAATAAGCCACAAAACTCTTAGAGAGTTTATAATGACCGATCCTGATGAGGTCAAGGTTAGGAAGATCATGGAAGGCTGGTGCGAGGAAGTTACACATAGATTGAAATCTGAAGTGAGCAGCAATCAGCCAAACATGAAGGATAAAGAGAGGGGAGTGTGTGTGTATGTGTGTGTGTGTGTGTGTGTGTGTGTGTGTGTGTGTGTGTGTGTGTGTACTGGTACTGGGGCTTGAACTCAGTTACTCCTTCACGGCTTTTTCTACACAAGATTGGATCTCTATCCTAGGTTGGTTCTCTACCACTTGAGAGCCACACCTCTACTTCTGGCCTTTTGCTGGTTAGATCAGTGCCTCACTGATTTGTCTGTCCTGGCTGGCTTTGAATCATAATATTCAGATCTCAGACTTCTGAGTAGGTAGGATTATAGACATGCGACACCACTGCCCAGTATTCATTGCAAGAATCTCCAGAAATAGAAAAACATACGTCAGTGTTAAGAAATACAAAGGTCACTGTGAAGGAGCCTAGAAAAGGGAGCTTTTATTTTTAAAAAAGATTTGCATTTGAAGAATACTTTATGGAATATGGATTAATGCGGGCTAGCTAAGAGCCCTATCAGAGCTTATTACAATACTCCAGGTAGGAGAGAATGGACTCCGGGTGGTCTGTGTGAGTTGTGGCAACAGTCTTGGGGCAGGATAGTCAAGTTCTAGAAAAAGTTTTAAAGTATAACTGACAAGAATTACTGCCCGGTTACTTTTTAAAAAATTGGAAATTGTCAAGAATGATTCCCACGGCTGGATGTACCTCAGTGTCAGAGCATGTACAAGGCTCAGGCTTGTTTCAGCTCTACTAAAATAAAAGAAATAAATGAAAATAAAGCCCGCTTGTTCCTGGCCTTGTCAGACTGCTAGGACAACTCTCTTGTCATGGCCCCCTGAAGTGGGCATGTCTGGAACATCTATTATCATTATCATTTTATAGATTTGTAGATGAATAAGTCAAGGAATTGAATGGCAGCACCACTTATGTAGTCATGCCGATTCTTGACTTCTGTAGCTGAATCAATGTTTGAATTATGAAAGAAGTGGTACTCAATGTAGATTCTGCTTTGTATAGGGAAGCCTGTTAAAGAAATCTTGTTTGCTCCAGGATTTGCTGTTCAGATGTTCCCATTAGCACTTGAAATGTCAGATGACATTTAACTTTTCTATTGGCATTTCAGACTCCAAGTTAATGACAATAAAGAATAGTAGCATACACAGAAAACTGTTACTGACTAGGAAAACCTTACCCTAAAATGTAACTTAGATGTTCCATTCTTGCCATCCATTAGTGGGTTGTATACATGTTTACTGTCTTGTTCTGATTATTTAATTTGTCCTTCACGTTGTTCTTGCTTTACAAATGACTTCTTTCCCCAGCAGGAATTTTCAACAAACAGTACAACACGTATATTCTTCAGGTGTCTCAGAAATGTGATTTGTGTTCAAGAGCTCGGTTTTAGTTTTTCAGAAATCATCTCAATTTAGGAGTCAAAGAAAAGAGGCACCCTGGGATTATGTTTTCTATGTAGAAAGAAAATGAAGTAAGAAAGAGAACATTTGCCATAGCACCAGGTAAGACGTGGCAGCCATGTCATGTTGGCTAAGTCCCACGTGCTGCCCAATCACCTAGGGAATCAGTGCTGAGAACGGACCCCTAAAAACCTCAAAAAACCCCACAAAGCACAAAGTGGCATATCTCAATCGTATTCTGCATTTTTGTATTTATGGTTTGGCACTTTTTGCTTTGTTTTGTTGTTTTTTTGGCTGGCTGGTTTTAGTTTTTTAGTAGGAGTATAACTAGCATAAAACTTTCCAAAATTAAAGAAAAAAATAAGAAGAAAAAGAAAAGGCAAATCATCCTTCTACTCCAAAGGCAACCACTTTTAATGATTTTCTGGTACCTAGATTTTTTTTTCTGATCATGTACAAGTAAAAGCAATGTTTCTTATGAAAGCATGTAACATTCTGTACCTTGTTCTTTTAATTTAAAAGAAAATACATCTGAAGGCACTTTTTATTAATACATAAAAATTTATCTTGTAACCTTGAAATACATTGTCTTTATATCATATCCATTTTCAGCACCTGGTGTTCTTGTGACCCAGTACGTGACAAATGTTGACAAATACTCTGTTATAAATATGCTCAGAGAGAATGTATATACTTTATCTAAGTACTTTCTCTCCTCTACACCCACCAGCCCCACACAGTGTCTATTAAATCAAGCTTGTTAAAGTATATGTTTATATGCCTACCAATATTGCTTGCTATGTAAGTTTCTGATAAGATTAAAATTCCTTCCTATGACTGTGCTGATTATTTTCCATCTGCTTTACCACATCCTCTTTGTTCTCTTGCCTTCTGGTTTCTAGTTGGATTTACTTGGTGGATTTGCTGCCAACAGGTGAGAGAGTGGGCAAGGAAAGAGAATCTTCCCTTTTGTTTCTTCTCCCCTTGTACCACCAAAGTTCTAGCTGCCATCCTGTTTCGTTCTGACCAGTGCTTCCTCCAGTTTCCATCCAACACTGTTCTTTTCCTTGGTGGACCATGCCTGAAATGGAGAGACGATGGGCAGTCGTCACTCCTCTTTGGTGCCTTGTCAGCCTCTCTTGCTTCATCACCCCTATACAGCCCTCTGTAAATGAACAGTCCCATTAAACTCTCCTCAACAGAACCATTCTGAGTATGTTTTCTTCTCCAAACTTGAGTTTTCTATTGCTTCTTACACTTCAGTCATTTCTTGTTTTATAAATTTCAAGGCTATATTGTTAAAACATTAGTTTAAAACATGAAGTTTACAAATCATAAACCTTAAGTGTATGATGGATGGATTTCCTGGATTGGTAGTTCTTTTGCCTATTATTATTTTTTTTAGAAAATGTGATTTTGACTAATAGTCAAAATCTAGTGGATAAATCAGTCTTCTTTGGGTTTGTACTTAGCCTTCATGGTTATTTTCTTTTAGCCTATTGTGTTGTTTGGTCTCAAAGTATACATTTTTTAAAGTTTATAATTTAAATGTTTTTGTTGCCATTTGTTTGTTTGTTTTGAATTTTTTTGAGACAATATGTCGCTATCCAACCCAGGCCAGCCCTTGAACTCTGTCTTCCTGCTTCAGCTTCCTCATTTCTGAGACTATAGTATATACCACCACTCTCTGCTTTAGTTTGAAAGCTCACTCCAATCTGATGAATTGACAGGTGAATTTTACCTAGTCACACTATCATGACTACTGTTATATTTGTGTCATCTTACTTTGACTTCAGTTTACTCTTCTACTTGGAACATAGATTATATTTCTGTTTTTTAAATGACTATAAACTCTACTTATAATTTCCTCCTAAAGTATAAAGTTATTTTATTTCTGTCCTCTTCCCTGACATGAAATGAATGTTAGCACCTTTTAATTCCTCTGTGAACTCTTATTCCCACCTTCCTTATTGTTATATTTTTAATGTTTTTTTTGGGGGGGGCATATATGAGGAAAACACACTGTTTCTTTACAGTCTCACAGAAAATACTTCAGATACTAAACTATGGTTTTCCACATCAATGTGTTGTCTGACATTGTGTATTTCATTGTCTGGGAACCCCAGCCAGGTATCCTGTAATATAAATCAATGCTGATACTAGTACTCAGAGTTAATATCATATCTCACAAGCTAAGTGCTCATTTTACACAATTGTTCCCACTCAGATGCCCATCACAAGTGTGGCTTTCCAGAACTTCTGACCAACCAGCTATAAATCTGGGCTCTCGTGACTCTCTCCTTGGGCTCAATAAATACTGTGACAGACTGTCTCGCAGACCTGAGGAAAATACTTCTCTTACATTCATTGGCTTGTTATAAAGGCAAATGAAGACAAAAATGGCAAATGAAGAGGTACCTAGAGCAAGGTATTGGGGAAGGAGCCTGGTGCCACTGTATTCTCTCTGGGCCTTCTGCTCTCCTGGTACTTCCACATGTTCAACAACACAGGAGTTCATCCAATGTCATTGCTCAAGAATATTATACAGCTCAATCTCCAGGCACCCCTGTCCTTCATCTTAGCTTCTAGAGGTCAGCAATGGGTTGACAGTTCCAATCTCTAATCTTCTAAGTACTTGGTTTTTCTGGTGCCTGTTCCACCTTGAGGCTATCTAGGGACCTTACTATAAATTGCCTCATCACCTTAAACTCAGGTGTTACTGAGACGCAATTTATTTCCAGTGCTGTTAGTCCAACACAATCATGCATGACTGATAATCTAGCTACATTCCTAGACCTTTGAGATGTTATTGAAAGGAGCTCATTATGAATGACAAAGGGAAATCATGCAACTTAGGCTTCTTTGGCTTACTTCACTTAATATAATTTTTTCCAAGTCTTTCCATTTCCTTATGAGTGGGGCAATGTCATTCTTTTGATGGATGCATAGAATTCCATTTTGCATATATACCACATTTTCTTGATCCATTCGCTCAGTATGTGGCAACTTGGTTAATTCCATATCTTAACTATGGTAAACAGTGCTGCAGTGAACATAGTTCTGCTGGTGGCATTAGTGTGCCCTGGTTTGTGGTCAATTGGATAAATGCCCAGGAATGGGATTTCTAGGTCATAAGTCTGTTATTGTTAGTTTTCTTGATAATGGCCATTCTAATTGGGGTGGGGTGAAACGCAATGTTGTTTTGATTTGCATTTCTTTCATGGCCAGAGATGTTGAATGTCTTTTCATGTGTCTATTGGCCATTCTTATTTCTTCTTTGGAGAAGTGTCTTTTTAAGTCATTAGCCCATTTAATTCATTGAGTTGTTGTTTCTTTGAGGATTTGTTTCTGGATGGTTTAATTTTTTTAGCTCTGAGTATATTTTAGATACGAGGACCTTGTCTGATGCATAGCTAGTAAAGATCTCCCATTCTATGGGCTTTCTATTTATCTTGCTAGCTATGTCCTTTGCCATGCAGAAACTCTTCAGTTTGATGCAATCTAGTCTTTTTTCTTTTTGATTTTTTGTGATTATCTATCTTTAGGAAGTTTCTACCTGTGCCAAGGAGCCTTAGTGTTTCCCCCATTCCTTTTTGTAATATTTTCGGGGTATCTGGTCTTACATTGAACAATTTGGAATTGATTCTGGTGCAGGGTGATATATAAAGATCTAGTTTCAGTTTTTTGTACACACATAGCCAATTCTGTCATCACTATTATGTATCTTTAAATCTATAAGTAAGGATAGTTAAAAACAAAGGATAATTAAAAACAAAAATTACACTTGGACATGATTAAATAGCACACTAAACATTCACACAGTGAGAACAAAGGAGGATATTCTTAGGAGAGGATCACAAGGGCTTGATAGCTATGTGCATATGATCAAATAAAATGATGCTTATCGAAATGACCACCAAGAAATAGAAACAAGAGGTGCTTTACTGTGCTGTTCATGGTTCTTTTGATTTCTGTTTTTCCCCCTGTATTGCTGATTTTAATTTCTGCACCCTTTGTCTTTTATGTAAACTTATCTGATTTGGGGAGGAGAAGAGGAAGCACAAATGGTGGACAAAGGGTGAACTAATTCAGCAGTGAAACCCACCAGACACTATGTTGGAAATGAACTGTACTACTTGGGGGAGGAGTAAAGTTGAGAAAGCAAAAACTGGAAAAAAATGAGACAGGAGGTGACACTATTCAAAAGGAAATGTACTCAATACTTAACTTAGGTAACTGTAACCCCTGTGTACATCACCTTTACAATAATATAAATTAGAGGAAGAAAAAAGAGAAAATAATGAATAACAAAAGCCACTTCGATCTCGCTCAGGAAAGGTTTTAGGAGCTCTGTAGCAGGGTTTCAGGAGCTAGGTGACAAGAAATTGGATGACACAAAGACCAAATATATTTCTTATTAATGTCAGCATAAAATGGATTTTTTTCCTTACTAACATAGTTAAAGTGTGTGTACTGACATGTTTTATCAGTACTTGTGTGGCTGCTCCATGTCCTAGTCTTACAGTGTTGTGAGAACCTACTATCTGCAAATCTAGTTCCAGAGCACACAGGTAATTGGCCACGTCATTCCGGCAAGCCCTTGTGTATTTTGCATTGCCTTCTTAGGCAGGCAGTGTTACACAAGCTGTGATTCAACCAGTAGATAATTCATAAGTGGCCAAGCCTCCTTCCCCACCCTGGATTCCTGCCCTATGTCCTGCCTCTAATCCCAAACAACTCTTCACACTTTGGACCTAGCCTGTTCTGTGTTTCTAGCCCATTTCTGGAATGCAAAAATATTTACCATAGTTTGAAGTACACTTGTGTATTCGAAGCATGCTTTTAGTAAAAAAGAAAAAAAAAAAGTCTGTTGTTGCCATGGGTTAGTCAAAGGTATCTCAAAATTTAAATTATAACCACAAGATAGAATAATATTCAAGAGTCATAATACATGATGATTTTCAGAATGATAAGAAAAAAGAAAAGAAAGAAGAATTCTACAAGAACTGGATGGATGATTATAATTTATGGCCCCTGTAGTGCATGACATCCTTGAGGCAATCAAGGAACCATACCTGGTTGATTTTTCTTTTAATCTCTTCTTTCCCTTTACACTATTCTCTGTCTACTTATATCACCACTGATTTCCAGCTTGTTGTATTACTAACAGCGTTTTCATCACTAACACAAAGAGGTTAACCAAACCACCTGAAAACACACAGGAGACAGAGCCATAGTTTGAATCCACATAGTTCAATGCACTTAACTACCATATCATCCTTGGTGCAGCATTAGACACAGAGAAAACCCACTAAGCATCCATATCCTTGTTATTAATCTTTAGTGTGTGTGTGTGTGTGTGTGTGAACACTAGATACACTGTTAAATTACTCTAGAATAAGTCTTATTTCTATTCTGTTGTGTTTTTTTTTGGGGGGGGGGAAGAACTAACACTGAAGTCTTTTTAGAATATGTGATTAAGTCCAATCACCTGTATAGAAATAATCATGAGTACAATCACAAACTCAATGACTTAACTTAGAATGAGATTCTAAAAAGATTATAAAAAATGTAAAGTCATTCTTTTATGTTTGTCACTGTTGTTTTTGAAGAAAGCAATGACTATTTTCCTAGGTAAGGGTTTCTCTGGAAATTTTTTGTCATATAGAAATACCAGACCACTCTTGATTAGCCAATTTTTGCCATATGAAAATATTTACCTTCATTTGAAGTACAGCTGTACATTCAATAACATTTCTTTCAGCAAAGAGAGCTGTCAGTTTATCAGAGCTAATGAAAAAGGCAGAAAAATAGAGATAATCTAAAATGACAGGTCTCCAGATATAGTATTTTTAACTTTAGAGTGTAATCAAAGACTCCACCCATTTGTCACCAGCAATCTTGGGCTGCATGGGGACAATTTGGAGCTTCATTAGGTACCAGAAAGGAAAAGAAGCCAGGTGCTAGTGGCTCATGCTTATAATCCTAGCTACTCAGGAGGCTGAGATCTGAGGCTTACAGTTCAAATCCAGCTCTGGCAGGAAAGTCCATGAGATGCTTATCTCCAGGTAACTACCAGAAAACCAGAAATGGCACTGTGGCTCAAAGTGGTAGAGCACTAGCTCTGAGCAAAAGAGCTCAGGGACAGCACCCAGGTCTGGAGTTCAAGCCCCATGACTGACAAAAAAAAAAAAAAAGAAAGAAAGAAAAAGAGAAAGAAAGAAAGTAATGAAAAGGACACAGATACCCACTCAGTAACTAAGGATTTAAGGTGTATGCTTAGTTCTAATAACTGTGATGCTTTAAATTTGTTATTCTTAAACCATACATATTTGGTCATATTCAGATATTTTTATTTTCCTTCAATTAGGTTTTTGAGTGTGTTTGAAGTAGTTCAATAAATAGTCATTGAGTTTCTTGGTGCTTGGGATACATTAGTGATCAAAGATCCCAGCCCACAGAGACCTTATATTTAAACTTCAGAGTAACCAAGCACTGGTGTCAGTGATGGGAAGTAAACTAAAAACACTCACCTTTCCCCCTGATCACCATATCTTAAAATTGCCCTTGCTGCAGACCTTGCTGAATCATCCTCCCTCCCCGTCACCCTCTGAAATATACCCTGTGGCTGTGAAAGAGGTAACCTGTGAACTGAAAAGCCCATACTGTTGAAATGGCTGCCAAAAACAGAGGCTGGGGGGAGGGGGAAGCCTTCTCTAAAACTCTGCACAAAGAACCCCTTCCCCTGTTCCTATCCTGACCCCCTCCCATGACCATCTACCCCCATACTTCCCTTCCTGACTTCACTCTCCCTGCCTAATAAAAAGAGACCTTAGCTCTAAGAGAATTGACCCTATCTTCTCCGGCCAGACTGAAGAGCAGTACTTGTCCACCATTTCTTTTCCAGTGGGGTTGAAGAAGAAGACATGGACACCCTTCTTAGATTTGGAGCCCAATAAAAATATCTGTTGGCCTGTGGGTTCATCTTTCTGATCTTTTCTTTAATTATATTCCTGGCACTTGAAGTATTTTTAACATTTCCTTACAGTTAGTGTTGATAAATTTGTCATTGAAGGTTGTGACTTTGAAATACAAGGGTCATTCATAAATCCTTAGTACAGCTCTAGATTACCAGGTATTTTTTCATTCTCAAAAGTTCAGTTAAGTTAAACAACAAAGCTTTAAAACATGATGGATAGTTCCAGGATACAGAAAGGTTTTTCAGGGATAAGTCTCAGGAGAGTTTGTGATCAACTCAGATCTTTAAGGACACAAGGCAAGCATACATGTGTTTTTAAATCTTATTACTAAAGAGTCCTTTTCATTTTACCTGCCATTTAAAAAACATTCTTTAAGCAAATTATATTTAAGAAATCATGATTTTTCTATGAATTCGCCACCTCTGCTGCTCCTGTAGGTGTCAGAAATCCCTTTGTAAACTAGACATCAAGAAGGTATACAGAGAAGATGTGAACACAGGCATATTGCAACTTAGTACTTTGGTACTTATAGTTAGTCTGCCCCATCAAAGGACTTTGTTTTGAGCTGGTGAAATTTGTGTGTGTGTGTGTGTGTGTGTGTGTGTGTGTGTGTGCGCATGTGTGCTTTGGGAGAGAGAATGCAGAGATAAGTAGTGGTGTTCAAAGTCAGATGGGCTTTTAAAGTATTCCGGAAAGATAACCACAAGTCAGTGGTGTAATAGTAGTGTAGTGCTGTAGTAATAACCACAAATTTGGTGAGTTAAAACAACTAAACTTTACTCTTTCCCAGTTTTGGAGGTCAGATATTTGAAATCAAGATGTAGGTCATAGCTGAACACTGGTGGCTCTCACCTGTAAATCCTAGCTACTCAGGGACTGAGATTTGAGGATTGCCATTCAAAGCCAGCCTGGGCAGAAAAGTTAGTGAGACTCATCTGCAATTAATCACCACAAAAAGAAATAATTTCACATAATGTGTTAAAAACAGCAACAACAATGATAAACTGCTTGGGAAACAAGTTTCTTTTCCAGAAGCTCAACACTTTTTTTCCAGTTGTGAGGTTCAGACTCAGGGCCTGGGCACTGTTTCTCAGCTCTTTTGCTCAAGGCTAGCACTCTACCACTTTGAGCCACAGTTTCACTTACCATTTTCTGTTGGCAAATTGGGGATTAAGATCCTCACAGACTTTCCTGTCTGGGCTGGCTTTGAACCGTGATCCTTAGATCTCAGCCTCCTAGGTGGTTAGGACTACAGGCACGAGCCACCAATGCCTAGCAGATGCTCAACATTTTATTGCTTCTTCTTATCCTAGGATTCTTTACAAATGAAATAACTCATTTGGGACCTTGGGGATTTATTTTAACCTATAAGAAAAGTCAAGATTATGTCAGGCATTGGTGTATCACGCCTATAATCCTAGCTACTCAGGATAATAAGACTGAGGATTGCAGTTCAAAGCTAGCCCAGGCAAGAAAGTCTGTGAAACTCTTATTTCCAACTAACAACCACAAAGCTGGAAGTAGAGCTGTGGCTCAACCTCGAGCATTTTGCAAAAATGCTTGAGTCCCTGACCCCAAGTTCAGCCTCAGTACTATCCCCTTCTCCATCAAAGAATCAAGATTTCAGGCACAGATCCATCTTCTTTCTTAACTAAATACCCCACTTCATTTTTCTTTGTCTTTCTTTTATTTTTACTTTGTATATAATAATATTCTATATTCTCTTTTCACAATACACCAATTGAAATTTTCCATTTTTTATTTAGAATTCAATTTCATTATATATTATTCCCTTTCGTCTAGGTCATTTGGTTTTCTAAAGATCTAGCTGAGAGTTTTGCCAGCAGCTCCAAGGTAAGATGCATTAAAATTTTCTTTGAAGGTGAAAATTTAAAAATGTACAGGAACAAATCTTGCCCTTGGCCCAAGACTTTTTTCTTAACCAGTCCTGGGGCTTGGACACTGTCTCTGAGCTTCTTTTGCTCAAGGCTAGCACTCTACCACTTGAGCCACAGCACCAGTTCAGGATTTTTCTGTGTATGTGGTACTGAGAAATCGAACCCAGGGCTACTACCACTGAGCCACCTTCCTAGCCTGGCCCAAGACTTGTACCCTAGAATCTTAAAAACGGAGTATACTGTATGGTTTTTAATTTACCTACATACTGACCTTTCCCTTACCAAAGAGGTATCCAGATCCTTCACAAGTCAATCACTGCAACCTTTGAGCTTCAGGGACTCAGAAAAGCAATAAAGGCCAGTGTTACTTGTTATTCAAATATCAAAGTTTACAATCTTGCTTTTGTAGTATTACTTTATATAAAAAGACATAAAATAAGTATCAGGATACTGTTGTATTCTGGGGATCGGGGAAAATCCACCAAGCACTGTCAAAGGTGACAAATATGTTTCATTAGTCAGTTTGCAACTGCCTTGCCCCAGGCTACCCCAGAGCTAGGAGCAGTTGCAGCCTCCAGGGGGCGAGTTTCTTTCCTTTCTTCCTTTCCACAGGCTTCTCCGCAGGCCTCCTGCTCTCCACAGGCCTCTGTTCTTCGTAGACCTCTCCCCTCTCTGAGGGACACCACCTTCCACATGCTCTCCATGGGCCTCTGCTCTCCTCGGGCGGCCTCCGCTCTCAGCGTCCACTCTGCATGCCATGTTGGCTCTGACTCCAACAGGCACCAGGCTTTGGACTTTCCTACAGGCCTCAGGCTCTTCTAGGCTCGGTTCCGCTCTGCTCCTTTGTCTGCTCTCCTCAGGCCTCTAGCTCTCAGCAGGCCTTGGCTCTGAAGGCCTCTGCTCTCTTCCCGCCCAGAGCTAGGCCCCTCCGGCCTCCATTCTCTGCAGGCCCGGGGCTCCGGTTCTCCTGTCCACAGGCCCAGGCTTCCCCTCAAGCCTGAGGGGACCGCGGGCACTGCTCAGCTCCACGAGGCACCTCCTGTCACCTTATTTTCTCAGTGCCTTTTCTCCTTTTCCCAGAAACCCTGCCCTCTTATAATCCCCCCCAGCTGCCACAGGCTGGGGGTGGTGGCTCCCTCAACGTGGGGCGGGATCCCCATTTACATTCCACAGTGGGGCCTGGCAATGATGACTGCATGGGGCGGGGCTTCTCGCTCCACCCCCCCCCCCCATCCCCAGGTTATTACAGATACCAGTTTGATGAAAACAGCAAATCACTACCAGAATGAGATTAGAAGACTTTTTTTTTTTTGGTAGAATGTTTTCATTTTATATTAAGTAGTTTTCCAAATGTGCGTAGTTGATTTCAGTGGATTGGACAGTAGATGAGCAATCAAGCACTATTAAATCTAAACCTCAACTCTGCTACTGATGGTGTGGAGTAAGTAAACCACTCATGTTTTCTTGTCTCAATATGAAAGGATAAAAGTGGCCAGATGAATTCATAATAATAAATTTGATAAATTCTTTATTCTAGGTCCAGTTTTTATTTTGTAGTAAAGTACTCGTGGGCTAGTGCATCAATAGTGTTACCTTGGATTGGGGCAGACTCAAGTGGTAGAGTGCCTGTCTAGTAAGCACAGGCCCTGATTTCAAATCACAGTACTACCACAAAAAAAGTGTCATTTCCATACTCCCCGCCCTCCTCTTGTATACCACAACAACCTCTTCCATATAATTGTTGACCTGTGGCCCACTGTACAATACTGACTGTTCTTAGACCCAAATGGATATTCAACTTAAATACTGTTATTTTTTGTGTGTATTTTTTTCACATACCTCTTATGCTTTTTTCTAAGGTTAGGCTGTAAAACCATGTATGTGGTTTTAGAGGATGATAAGGATGTTTGAAGGATGAGAATAGTAGTCCATACTTCTAATTTCAATTACCCAGGAGGCAGAGGCAGGATGATCACTAGTTCAAAGTCACCCTGAGCCAAGTTAGTGAGACCTATTTAAATAACAAAATACAAACAAAAGGGCTAGGGGCATGGTTCAGATGCTGGAATCCTTGCCCAACATGTGTGAGGGACTGTTGAGGTTCAGGAGACTAAAATAATGAAGAGAATGTCATAAGGATGACCATAGTTTGTGAGAACAAAGAACGAAGAGAGTTTTCCTTTATTGTTGTTGCTCATTTTTGAGGGTTTTTTTTTTTTTGGTAGTGGGACTTGAACTCGGACCTGAGCATTGTCCCTGAGCTCTTTTGCTCAAGGCTAGCTAGCTCTCTACCACTTTGAGCCACAGCTCCACTTCCAGTTTTCTGGTGGTTAATTGGAGATAAGAATTTTATGGACTTTCTTGCTTCAGCTGGCTTTGAACTGTGATCCTCAGATTTCAGCCTCCTGAGTAGCTAAGATTACAAGTGTGAGCCACCATCACTTGGCTAAGACTAAGAGGTTTTTAACCAAAGAATGAAAATTTTATCTGAGGTGAAGATAAACTTGCTGAAATCAGCTCCAACTGTGAAAAATTACTTTATAGAGGATAATATAATGACTTCCCTCCTTTTCCTCTCTAAAGTTAGGACAACAAGAAAATACATATTAGAAAGGAGTTGCCTTCTTACCTAATGTGTATGGCTCTCTTTAAGTAGGAGAAATAGACTGTCATTTCAGAGATGAGCTTTCTCTCTTTCTCAGATTCCATCAGTACCAGGGTTTGAACTCAGAGCCTTACTCGTAAGCTTACTTTCTTATGGCTCTCGCACTACTACTTGAGCTGCACCTCATCTACATTTTCTGGTTAATTGGAGATATAGTCCCATGGATTTGTCTGACCTGGCTGCCTGTGAACCTCCGTCCTCCAGTTCACAGCCTCCAAAGTAGCTAGGTTTACAGGTGTGAGCCACCGGTGCCTGGCTTGCTCCAGTGTCTTAAATGTCTCCTAAAGAAACACTGTAGCCTCTCTAAAATTATCAAGCCATTCTAATGTCTGTCCAGGAAGACTCATTTCCTCTTTGTTCAGGAAGGGAAAATAGGTGATCACTACCCTCTGATAAAGCCTTCAAATTCAGGTGCTAAAACCCCATACCATCCTCCTTCTATTCTATTTCTTTTTTCCCTAGTATTTACTGGATTTATCTTCCAAATCCTTAATTATTGTTCTCGTCCTACTGGCAACCCTGACATGCTCTGACCCTGAGAAGTAGAGAATTCTTAACTTTATCTTTTCATTATGAATTTAAATGCAAAGAAATGTATGAGCAGAAATAGGTCATTTTTCTTCCACAGATCACCAATTGCAAGATTTCTTTTCATAAAAGCCAGTGTGTCAATTTCTATAGAAAGTACATTTTTGTGAAGCATAAAAGAAATTTAATCCAGAGCTTTGTAGCTGTCAGGGAAATGAATGGCTCTTCTTTGGTGAAATGGCTGCCAACAAATATGAGGCCTGGGTATCATTTCTTTCCTGTCAGGCATCTCTTTATGAACCTGGAATGTGTCAGGTGACTGCAGTAGTTCTCATGATCAGGAGTCAGTGTGGTTGCTTCTTTACCTATGACTTATAATGTTACTTTTTGGAACTGAAGAATATTCTGAGTTGCTTAGTACTTTGTGCAGAGAATCAAGCAAATTGCTGCTTTACTTTAATTTTCAAATTATTTTTATTCATGTAAAATTTATCTCACATAAAATCAGCCATTTTAAAGTGAAGAGTGAATGAGTTTCATTTAGTGCAATCATAATGTTGTGTAACTACCATCTAGGTCAATTCCAAAATATTTGTGTCATCTCAAAGAAAATCCATGGCAACCTCAAGGCGCTTATGATAATTGATCTTCCTCTCTGTGTATATTTATTTATTTTTGTGTATAAAGGGAAGCATATACTATGTGACCTTCTGTGTTTGACATATCATAAGATTTCACATATCTTAAGATTTTTCAAGACTCATCCATATTTTAGTATGTTTCAGGACTTCATATTTTACAACTGGGTAATATTTTATTGTATTTGTAAACCATGTGTTTATAAATTTACATGTTTATGCATTGAAGGATATCTGGGTTGTTTTCATCTATTGGTTATTGAAAATGGTGCTGCTGTGTACATTTTTACAATAGCATTCTATTTGAATATCTGTTTTTTAACTAGGGCATATAGAGTCATATGGGAATTTTGTGTTTAACCTTCTGAGAAACTGCCAAACCATTTCCCTATATGTATTAATTGTGTGTGTGTGTGTGTGTGTGTGTGTGTGTGTGTGTGTGTGTGTTGTGCCAGTAGTGGTGCTAGAACTCAGGGTCTTGTGTTTTTTTCTTAGCTTTTTTCCCTCAAGGCTGGCACTCTGCCACTTAGCTACCTCTCCATTTCTGGCTTTTTGATAATTAATTGGAGACAAATGTCTTACAGACTTTCTTCCCAGGCTGGCTTCAAGACTTGACTGTCAGATCTCATATTCCTGAGTAGCTAGGTTTACAGGCATGAGCCATGGCACTTGGCCCTATAGTTATTTTTGAAAGAGAAAAATGGCAGCATTAATGATATGAACTTGTCTTAGTAAAGGAGATAGGGGTCTCTGAACCTGAGGAGTCTTTCCTAATGTCAAAGGGTACAAAGCTGTGTTCAGCTGAGCTATTTTAGCTAACTAACTACTGCTCCTGGACAGACAGAGCCGAAGGGCATGCTGAATAACACCAGTAGCTCTGTTTGTAATGAGTGGAAACTTCGAATCTGCCCTGAAGTCCAGTTACAGTTTCACCCTGTTGTTTCTTTAATAGCACAAATCTATTGTCCTTTGACCAAATTGCTCCTACAATTAATCTTGCACTCAATTAAGAGAATTGTTTTAAATGAAGGTGAGGAATAAAATTCTGATGAGGTTTGCCCCTGAGGAAAATCTGAAAAGCAATATAAGTAATGTCTTAAAAATCAAGTCTAAGTGGGGTACTGGTGGCTCATGCCTAAAATCCTATCTACTCAGGAGGCTGAGATCTAAGAATCGTGGTTCAAAGCCAGCCCTGGAAGGAAAATCCACGAGACTCTTATCTCAAGGTATCCACTGGAACACCTGAAGTGGTGCTGTGACTCAAAGTGGTAGAGAGCTAAAGAGGTAGAGAGCCAAAGAGCTCAGGGGCATCGCCCAGGCCCTAAGTTCAACCAACAACAACAAAAATCAAGTCTATACCCCTTTCTACCCATCAGCCTAAGGATCCACACGTTGAACAGCAAATTTTTACCAAATTAATTGTCATTTCATTGCCGTGTACAAAGACCTCTGCCTATTTTCCTAGAAACTACTACTCTGTTCTGGGTAAATTGTTATAAAAACTAATTCAATTTACCTATCATAGAAACAGACTGAACTTTTAAAATTCATGCCGTGTGGTCAGGTTTTTTTTTCCCTGTCTCCATAGCTCTTGGCTTTTGTATTATTATTATTATTATTATTAATATTATGTAATTGCAGAAGGGCCCTGAATAATACACAACTCTTGCCCATTCTACAGTTTCCAAGACAAGGATGAAGGAAAAATGTCACCATTCCTATAAGTCTATGCTTGATCATGTTGTTCTGGGTCATTGTGTGCTATGGAATTGCACTCATAATGATTGAAAGTAGAAAGAATTAGAAGAAAAAAAAACCTTCTCTTTCTTGGAGGTTTTTTTTTTCCTCTTAGATCAGCACAATTTTGATAATGTGAACAAACTGTATGCCCATAAAATGAGCTCATCCGTCATGAATCTTACCGTGTTGTAATTCAGAACTTCTCTTTAGAATTACAAAGCTATCACAGTCCAAAGGGCATGGTTGCTAGAGAATGAATCCTCAGAGAACCCTAGATAGCTCTAGTCATAGGAACCACTCCTTGGCTGCTAATCTACTGTGTCTATAATAGTTCAGCCCTGATCCCTGACCTTATGCTGCCTGAGTCACATGCTCTTGGGGAAGATGACTTTAAGTTTAAGTGGAAAGGCCAAAAGAGGACAGGAAGGAGCTAGATCAGATAGTATAGGGAGGTAAGGGAGAAATACTCTGTGGGTCTCATTTTCTTCCCATAGGAAAATACTCTTTCCCCTGTAGGGAGGCTTATAGATTTCTGAGAAGAGAGTAATGATTATGTCTGTGGAGAAATAAAATATCTCTGAAGGACATTTTTTAATTCTGTTCAGCATAATTGCTCCTAACAGATAGGAAAGAGTCTGACACTTAAAGTGTCAGTCTTTGGAAGATCTGGTTCATAGAGGATTTTATATTAAATCCTTAAGTCCCAATTGCTACTTACCCAAGATGTCACCTTAAGATACTAGCCTGCTCAGATCCCCATAGTTTAATTAACATTTTTCAAGGACAGGTAATTTATTCTTTGTGTGAGTAATTTATTTATTGAGATGTTACACTATCTTGTATTATTTGGATATTTTCAAAAATCTTAGGAAACATGTCTGATCCAAGTTAATACTTCTCAACAGTATTTTTGGATGGTGTCTGGATTCACTGTTTACATAACCTGAGCCCAAGCCCTGTATTGCCTAGAGACTGTCAGGTGATGTCCTTTCAGCTGGCACAGAAGCCCTCCCTTTTTTCGTCAGAGCAGAGGGCAAGTTCTTGGAAAACGTGCAAGGCTCATATGACTAATGAGAGTTCATTCGGCCCTTATAAACTTCTATGCCCCATTAAACCAAAATAGGAATGAAAGCATCACATAACTTTGTGAATGTCTCAAGAATTATTCTCAGCTCTAATACATGGGAATTTAATTGCAGGATCTCAATGAAAACAAACATGCCTTAAATATTGCTGACCCCGCCTAATCCTGCATTGGGACGTCTGTAGCAGTACCAAGCAAGTTTTGTGAAAAGGAAGTTTTCTCCAGTGTCAATCTCAAAGGTCAGCAATGTGTTTTGGATTTCCTAAGTAAATTCCTGGTAATTCGCCAGACATAGGATTTATCTAACTCTTTAGAAGCTACTGAGAAGCTCTTGAGAAGCTACTCCCTATTCACAGGTTCTCAGTTCATGACCATGGAAAGCATCCTTGCAATTTGTATCCCAAATAGTATGGCTTTCTCTCCTGCCAGCCCATTTTCTGAAAATGCTCTCAATTATATTTGAAGCTTTATTGATACTACCTTATTATGCCCTAAAGAGCATCCTCCATGTTTCTCTTCTGGCCTTCTTAACCTTTAACCCTCAGCAAAGCTCTATTATTGTGGATCCAGTTCTCCCCAGTCTTGCTCACTGGTATTCTAACTCAAGTTTTAGTAAAGAAAGTTTTTCCTTTGGACCAAAGCAATAATTATGACTCCTGATAGTGCTTCCTATTTGTTGGAGGAGTTAGAATGCTCTATCTAGGTTCCATACCAAAATAAACCAGTTGTTTCCTTCTCTGAACTGTTAATGTCTTTGCTGCCATTCATGGAAAAAATAGAAGCTTGGTGTCACTGCTTCCATGGAGACAGCTCAGCCCCAGAATGAACCTGACTCAGGCCTTTCCATACTTTTTCAAAGCCCAAATCCAAATTGGGACCCTAATCTGAAGAGTGGGAAAAGCTTCTCTTCTACAACCCACCATTTCAGTTTCTTTCCCACATGGGGATTAGCTACTTCCTAAGTGACTGGGAATAAAAACATCTGTGCTTTAAAAAGAAAAAGGCCACTTCCACCTAACCAGCCCCTCAGGTGCTCCTTAGTCCTCCAAACACAATCTCAAAGTTGTTTTCCAGAAATATGTGTTGCTTCCCGAAGTTGATGTTAAGTCTCTTTTATCAATGATTTTTTTTTTTTTTTTTTTTTTTTTTTTTTTTTTTTTTTTTTTTTTTTTTGCCAGTCCTGGGGCTTGGACTCAGGGCCTGAGCACTGTCCCTGGCTTCTTTTTGCTCAAGGCTAGCACTCTGCCACTTGAGCCACAGCGCCACTTCTGGCCATTTTCTGTATATGTGGTGCTGGGGAATTGAACCCAGGGCCTCACATATATAGGAGGCAAGCACTCTTGCCACTAGGCCATATCCCCAGCCATCAATGATAATTTTTTTTTTTTTTGCAAGTCCTGGGCCTTGGACTCAGGGCCTGAGCACTGTCCCTGGCTTCTTTTTGCTCAAGGCTAGCAACTCTACCACTTGAGTCACAGCGCCACTTCTGGCCATTTTCTGTATATGTGGTGCTGGGGAATCGAACCCAGGGCTTCAAGTATACAAGGCAAGAGCCACTAGACCATATCCCCAACCCAATCAATGATAATTTTTAAAGGGTAAATTAGTTACGACCTAGGACCCCTGGGCAGTATCTTGGCCTAGCAAGCAGAAACCAAATTTGAAAGAGACATTGTTTCAAAATATCTTTCCTCTGCCCCTCCTAGTTTCCCCTCCTTTGCCCCTTGCTAGTTTCCATAACCTTACTAAGATATCAGGGAAAAGATTTACAGAAGAGAACTCATTAGGAATTAACAACAAATCAGAATTTTGTGGGACCCCACCAATTAAAACATCACCATCCAAAACACCTAATTTCATAAAAACAACCAATCAGAGCACAGGCCAAGGTTTAACAAACCCTAGACTCCAAACCATCTGTCCACATGACAGACTGACAGAACATATGGTGGACAAACACAGCAGCAGTGGTCTTTGAACTTCATTTGTCAAATACCTTAGTTAAGAACCTAAGGAAGAGACAGGTGCTGATGGCTCATGCCTGTAATCCTAGCTACTCAGGAAGTTGAGATTTGAGGATAGAGGTTTGAAGCCAGCAGGAAAGGCCACGGGACTCTTCTCTCCAATTAACAACCAAAAAGCCAGAAGCGAAGCTGTGATTCAGGTGGTAGAGCGCTAGCCTTGAGCAAAAATACTCAGTGACAGCACCCACGTCCTGAGGACGTGCCCCAGGACAAGTACAAAAATTAAAAAGAAAGAAAGAAAAAAGAAAGAGGAGGGAAGGGGAAGGAAGGAAAAGGGAAAAGAAAAGAGAAGGAAAGGGAAAGGGAGGAGATGGGAGAAGAGAGATCTAAGGAGTCTAGAGTGGTAGGGCAAAGGAGCTGCAACACTGACAGTCATCTGTTCTTAAACTGAGCTCTGATCAAGGGATTGTCTACTTCAGGGTTACAACTGGCTACAACTCTAGCTGTCTTTGCTGGCTCTGGAACCAGAAAAGTTGTGTCGGCTGTGCCTAACTTGAGCAACAAAAGCAAAAAATATATCCCTCTATTGGTATTTTGTACCCATCCCATTTCTTAGTTACAGGGTCTGTGGTCTAGGAAAAGATGGCTTATTCCATGTGTGTAGTTAAGAGAAATCAGTACTATTATGAAGTGACAGCAAGGTGTACAGAAATCAAGGAGAGAGAATTTAGTATCTGGACTTGGTAAGAAGGAGGAGCTGTTACTGCCCAAAATCTGAAATGAGGAGGAAAGATACCTTTCCTAGCACTCAAAAATAGTATGAAGAGAACTGAGCGCTGGTAGGGACGCAGGCATCATTGGACACTCCGTGGAGAAAGCTCCTTCTCCTTCACCTTCCAGTTTCCCGCCAAGTACCTCTCAGCACATCTGGCTCACTAAATCCAAGCCCAAAGTGGATGGCGGAGCCAGGTGAAATCCGACACTTTTCTTTTTTCTTTAACTGTATTTCTTAAGTTAATTTCTTAAATATTCTAAGGTAAGTATAAGGACTCTACCAGTTGACTTACCTCCTGTTTTCCTCTTGGTTTTAAAGGCTTTAGCTATGTGTCCTTGAAGTCATTGCTTTCCCAAAGTAAAAAAAGCCCTACTCATTTTTGGTTTTTTTTGGCCAGTCCTGGGCTTTGGACTCAGGGCCTGAGCACTGTCTCTGGCTTCTTTTTGCTCAAGGCTAGCACTCTGCCACTTGAGCCACAGCGCCACTTCTGGCCCTTTTCTGTATATGTGGTGCTGGGGAATCGAACCCAGGACCTCGTCTATACGAGGCGAGCACTGTTGCCACTAGGCCATATCCCCAGCCCTCATTTTTGTTGATCCTTACTCAACAGCAGCCCTTTCTCTTCAAAATCTTCATTGAGCCTCCCTGCTCCTTCTGGTTGTCTTTCATTATCTCCTTAAGGTGCTGCAATTAAAAACTGCACACACAATTTAGAAGCAGTCAATTAAAGAATAGAAAGTGTACTGATGAAGTCTAAGAACTTTAAGAACAATAAAGTTAAAAGAAATAGAAATTAGAGGAGTATTCAAAATGAAAACGATTTCAACTTGGATAGTTAGGGACTTTTAGGAAGTATTACAACCATAAACTAAAAATTACAATAGGTTTGGGGGTGGAAGTTTCCAAATATTTTGGTGGCCTGAAATTAGTCCACCTTACTGGGAATATATTTGTACAGAATAATCAATAATACATATGTACATATTCAGTGTGTGTGAACCTAGCCCCCAAATAAAATCCCACGTGTGATGCTGCCATCAAAGTCTGATAAGGAGGCAAAAGGCAGCTAAATGTTACATTCTGTTTGAAAGTGGATAACAATTTTTGATATTAGTATAAACACAAGCTTAAATATATGTGGACAAACATTGGTCCTATAAAGATGGGAATCAAAGCTTTTTAAAATATTTTCTTGCTGATACTGGAGGTCAAAATCTGGGCCATAGCGCTTACCCAGCTTCATAGCTGGTTTCTACCACTTGAACCACACCTCTACTTCTAACATTATAGTGGTTAATTGAAGGTAATAGTCTCCTGGATTATGTTATTATGAGTAGCTAGGATTATAGTCATGAGCCACCAGTGCCCAGTTCTTCAAAACTTTATTTTGTACTATTGTTAATATTTTTTTGCAGTGTTAGGGTTCAAATCCAAAGCCCTGTGTATGGTGGGTAAGCACACTATCACTGAGTCACATCTCCAACCCTATTCTCACAATTTATTTATTTATTTTTGTTTGGTTGGAAGACTCAGAACTTTACAGAACAAATAGGGGAGAGAAAAGGTAGAAAAAGTAGCATCTAGCAAAAATAAGAAAATGATGGCACATGCTATAATCCCAGCATTTATAAAATGAAGCAGGAGAATCTCAAGTTCAAGGCCAGCCTGGGCTACATAACACAATCTTATCTCAAAAACAAACAATCAAGAAAGGTATATGTATATTCATATATATATGGTATATATACATGAATATATATATGTTCATATATATTGATATATATGAATATATTCACATGTATGAATCTATACATAAATACACACACACACACACACACACACACATATATATGATATGTCCTAGACTGGCCTAAAGGCACAATCTATGTTCTCTTGCAGAATGTCATGACTTTAGCTACACTCCCAAGCAATCTTCAGGATTCTTGAAGGAAATACTGAACATGTACATGAGTATTTCAATTAAAAGAAGTATATATGGGGTACATATACACAATGGAATTTTATGCCTCTATCAGAAAGAATGGCATTGTCCCATTTGTAAGGAAATGGAAGGACTTGGAAAAAATTATACTAAGTAAAGTGAGCCAGACCCAAAGAAACATGGACTCTATGGTCTCCCTTATTGGGAATAATTAGTACAGGTTTAGGCAAGTCATAGAAGAGCATCACAAGGCCCAATAGCTATACCCTTATGAACACCTAAGATGATGCTAAGTGAAATGAACTCCATGTTATGGAGACAATTGTTATATCACAGTTGTGACTACTTTCAACGTCCCATGTGTATCTGTAGCTTCTATTATTGTTGATGTTCTTGTATCACCTTCCTGTGGTTGTACCTACAGTATCTCTGTAATCTTATCTGAGTATATTGGAAACCGTGTATACTGGTATTGGAACTAGGAAATTGAAAGGGAATACCAAAATTGAGAGACACAGGGTAAAAAAAAAGACAAACAACTACAAAAGCAATACTTGCAAAACTGTTTGGTGTAAGTGAACTGAACACCTCAGGGGGGGAAAGGGTAAGAGGGAGGGGGGAGGGGGGTATGAGGGACAAGGTTACAAACAGTACAAGAAATGTATCCAATGCCTAACGTATGAAACTGTAACCTCTCTGTACATCGGTTTGATAATAAAAATTTTTTAAAAAAGAAGTATATATGGGGCTGGGGATATGGCCTAGTGGCAAGAGTGCTTGCCTCCTATACATGAGGCCCTAGGTTCGATTCCCCAGCACCACATATACAGAAAATGGCCAGAAGTGGCGCTGTGGTTCAAGTGGCAGAGTGCTAGCCTTGAGCAAGAAGAAGCCAGGGACAGTGCTCAGGCCCTGAGTCCAAGCCCCAGGACTGGCAAAAAAAAAAAAAAAGAAAAGAAAAGAAGTATATGATGACAGCTTATGGAGTTATAAAGAAAGTACTGAGAGGATCCTGAAGGCTGGTAGGTCCAGCCAAGATGGTGAAGAAAGAAAGTACATTTTGATGCAGCGCCCTTTGAGCTGAGCCTTAAAAGTGGGCTCGACTTTCATAGAACAATATATATATATATATTTATACATATATATATGATATATAATACACACACATCCAGAAATTAGCAGGAAACAAATTTTGATATCAGGCCTATCAGGTTCTTTTTCATTATCCATCTGGAATTCATTTTTTTACTTCTCTCTCAGTCAGAATATTTGGGAAGTTGACTCACTTAGTTTTTCTTTGGAGAAGATTCATGTCTGAGCTTTTCCATTCCCATCATCATCCCTCTAGTTCCCTTGAGCCTATGCTGATGCAATAGTCCTAGCCCTCTATACCACAAAGTATATCATCATATCCCTGCTCAAAAGCCTCTAGAGTCTCCCTTTGCTTGGTTTCTTACCATCTACACTTCTTACCTGCATTGAGACTTTTGCTAAAAAACATTAAAAAAAAAAAAGACTTCTGAAACATCTCCAAAACCAGAATGCTTCTTAAAATTGGTGACAGTCATGGTGTCTTAGAATCAGTGGTTCTTTACCTTGGCTACAGGATACTTCTAGGCAGCAGTGCTTTTCGTTTTGCTATCCTATTTCCTATTTTTCCATAATTCCAAACT
The DNA here is from genome assembly GCF_023159225.1 of Perognathus longimembris pacificus. NCBI lineage: Eukaryota > Metazoa > Chordata > Mammalia > Rodentia > Heteromyidae > Perognathus > Perognathus longimembris. The sequence goes on along the minus strand of NC_063168.1, from coordinate 19,413,417 downwards.
TTGTGTAGACAATTTCCTGCCTGTGTGTTCTTTACCGACGTCCCCTTCCTATGTTGCTCTATAAAAGTCCAGCCCATCTTTAAGGCTCAGCTCAAAGGGCGCTGCATCAAAATGTGCTTTCTTTCTTCATCGTCTTGGCCGGACCTACCAGCCTTCAGGATCCTCTCAGTACTTTATAATTCTATATAAGCTGTCATCATATATTTCCTTTTATTGAAATACTCATGTACATGTTCAGTGTTTCCTCCAAGAGTCCTGAAGATTGCTTAAGAGCATAGCTAAAGTTGTGACATTCTGTGAAAGAACATAGATTGTGCCTTCAGGCCAACCTAAGACAGTGGAAATGTGTTTTAAAAGTTCCACCAGAGCTCATTAAGAACTTTGAACTGCCCTCTAGAGGCAACACATTGACAGTGAACCCAAAAGAGAAGTAAGGCCTTGGGATGCGTGAGTGGTACTAAATCATGCCCAGTGAGAATGGGAAGAGATTAAAGGTGGCCGCACTTTATGTGAGACTCTTTCATTGGTTCTCCTCATGAGAGTAGCCTTTAGAAACTTCAAGCTCTGGGAAACCTTGTTGTTTAAATTGCCAGCCCTCTCCACTATCCTTAGAAAAGTCACTGTGAGGTTTAGTGAGGGTGGTGCCGGCTAAGTAATAGTTTCCCTTAGGAAATCCAGACTGAGGTAAAACTCTGAGTAAACTCCACAGGCACTTATTGGGAACACTGAATGTAGGGCACCCTGTTGGAGGGTGTAGCCTGGAAAAAAAAATGGACTACACATCCATGTCACCGTCAGCAAGCAGATTCATCTCTGTTATGGCTAACTCTGAACCTTTTGAGTCATATATGGAAATCATTACTGCAATATATCCACAAAGCTTCCTCATCTGCCTTTTTCTTTCACTTAACAAACATCTGTTTTTATTTTGAGGTTTTTGATCCATTTCGAATTGATTTTGGTGCAGGGTGATATATAAGGATCTAGTTTTAGTTTGTTGCATGTGTTGAACCAGTTTTGCCAGCACCATTTGTTAAAGAGGCTATCTTTCTTCCAGACTATTTTTTTAGCTCCTTTATCAAAGATTAAGTAGGCGTAGTTCTGTGGGTTCATTTCTGGGTCTTCAATTCTGTTCCATTGGTCTTCAGGCCTGTTCCGGTGCCAACACCAAGCTGTTTTTATTACTATAGCTTCATAATACAGCTTGAAGTTGGGTATTGTAATTCCTCTAGCACTGTTCTTTCTGCTTAGGAGTGTTTTTGCTATTCTAGGTCTTTTATTGTTCCATATGAATTTCTGGATTGCTTCCTCTATTTCATTAAAAAAATGGTGTTGGGATATTAATGGGTATTGCATTGAATTTGTAGATAGCCTTTGGCAATATTGCCATTTTGACTATATTAATCCTCCCAATCCAGGAGCATGGGAGGTTTTTCCATTTCCTTAGTTCTGCCTTAATTTTGTTTTTCATGTTTTTAAAGTTCTCATCATAGAGGTCTTTCACTTCTTTGGTTAAGGTTATTCCTAGGTATTTTATGTTTTTTGAGGCTATTGCAAAAGGAGTTGCTTTCCTGATTTCGGCCTCGGTCTTTGGGTCATTATCATATAGAAAGGCCGTTGATTTTTGAGGGTTTATTTTATATCCTGCTACTTTGCCAAAGTTTTGGATCAGCTCTAGTAGCTTGGGAGTAGAGTCTATGGGGTTCTTTAGGTATAGGATCATGTCATCTGCGAAGAGAGAAAGTTGAACTTCATCTTTTCTTATTTGGATCCCCTTTATGTTTTCTTCTTGCCTAATTGCTCTGGCTAGGAATTCTAGTACTATGTTGAAAAGGAGGGGAGAGAGGGGACATCCCTGGCTTGCTCCTGATTTTAAAGGGAATCACCTGCACCAAAATCAATTCCAAGTGGATCAAAGACCTTGAAATAAAAACAGATACCCTGAAAATACTAAAAGAAGGAGTAGGAGAAACCCTTGGGCTCCTTGGCACAGGATGAAACTTCCTTAGCAAAGACCCAGAGATGCTACAAATCAAAGAAAGGATGGACAAATGGGACTGCATCAAACTACAGAGCTTCTGCAGGGCAAAGGACATAGCTCACAAGATAAACAGAAAGCCCAGAGATTGGGAAAAGATCTTTACCAGCCATACAGCAGACAAAGGCTTCATATCTAAAATATGTGGAGAACTAAAAAAAAATTAAATTCCTCCAAAACAAAACTGCAAAGAACCAACAGCCCCCTTAACAAGTAGGCTAAAGACTTAAAAAGAGACTTCTCTGATGAGGAAATGAGAATGGCCAAGAGACATATGAAAAAGTGCTCTACATCACTGGCCATAAAAGAAATGCAAATCAAAACAACATTGAGATTCCACTTCACCCCAGTAAGAATGTCCTTTATCAAGAAAACTAACAATAATAAATGTTGGAGGGGATGTGGCCAAAAGTGAACCCTACTTCATTGTTGGTGGGAATGTAAACTGGTTCAGTCACTCTGGAAAACGGTATGGAGATTCTTCAGAAGGCTAAATATAGAGCTCCCCGATGACCCAGAAGCCCCACTTTTGGGCATCTACCCAAAAGACCACAAACAAGAACACACCAGCACAAAAATGTTCATCACAGCACAATTTGTCATAGCTAAAATATGGAACCAACCCAGATGCCCCTCAGTAGATGAATGGATCAGGAAAATTTGGTACATATACACAATGGAATTTTATGCCTTTATCAGAAGAATGACATTGCCGCATTCGTAAGGAAATGGAAGGACTTGGAAAGCCAGACCCAAAGAAACATGGACTCTATGGTCTCCCTCCTAGGGATTAATTAGCACAGGTTTAGGCTAGTCACAGCAGAGGATCACAAGAGACTAATAGCTATGTCCCTATGAATGCATAAGATAATGCTAAGTGAAATGAACTCCATGTTATGGAAATGACTGTTATATCATTGTTGTAATTACTTTCAAGATGCCGTGTGAAACCGTAGTTTCTATTGTTGATGATCCTCTGTATCCCCTTCCTGTGGTTGTACCCGCACTATCACTGTATCTCATCTGAGTACATTGGAAACTGTATATACTGGTATTAGAACTCGGGAAGTGAAAGGGAATATCAAAATCGAGAGACAAGGATAAAAAGACTAACAACTCCAAAAGCAATACTTGCAAAACCATTTGGTGTAAACCAACTGAACAACTCATGGGGGGAGAAGAAAGAGGGGAGGAGGGAGGGGAGAATGAGGGAGAGGTAACAAACAGTACAAGAAATGTACCTATGGCCTAATGTATGAAACTCTAATCTCTCTGTACATCACTTTGACAATAAATAAGAAAAAAAATCTGTGGCCACAAGAAAATAAAAATTGACTCATGTCTTCTTGGCTCTTGCTATGACATTCTATGACTAGATGTAAAATGACTGGTGAAATTTCATGCTGAGTTCTGTTTCTAGGGTGTAACGCTATTTTCTGTAAGGGTTACTCCACTGTAAGGGATACTCCAGTTACTCCACTTGACTATCTGTGGGTGACCCCTCCAGTCTTGGTTTCTACCAACATAGGGGTTAACTTTGAGAAGCTAGAGGTCTCTGCCAAATCAAGCTCTCTGATACCTGTTTGGTGTTCAGCACAGCACTCACCTAGGCGCTGAGTTTATGCCCGAATGAATGTGAAATATATAATTTTCCTGTGAGGCAAAATGGTCTGTTGGCATGATGTGATCTGGGAATATCTTGAAAGTTCTTCTAGAATGTGACTCTCCCCACAGGCCCACACCACAACCCCTAGGCTGAAGATCGTATTTGCTGATTGCAACAAAATAATCATTTGTCTTAGAAATAATTTTCTCATTACAAAAATCTGTAAATGTTTATTATGGAAAAACTAGCAATATAGAAAATTATAAATAAACTAAGAATCATCTATGCAGCTGTTCATAAGTAATATTGTTGACTATGTGACACATATATACTTATAATAATTTTTTGTATAGAAAGTCCATATGCTTGTTCTTTAATAGCCAAAGGTGTGTCCTTTTACTGAAATAGTTACTTTAGATTTCACATCTGTAAAATGAGATAATAGTAGTTCCTGCTTCAGAGTTGTAAATATTTAAGTGAGTCAACATTCACCATGTGCTTAAAACAGTGTGTGGTAGTAAGAGCTTTAGAGAGTACAATTATGATTACTCCCTGAGATTAAAGAGTGAATAGGCTTACATTGTTTGGATGGAGCATGACGTAGTAAGATACCTTTGTGTGATTGTCTTTTTATTTTTTTTGGTATTGGGAAGAATAATAAAACCAACATCCTTCTTCCATTTCATTTGCCTATTGTTTGTCTTTTAAATAAATTTTAGCTGAACAACAGTGGCTCTTGCCTATAACCCTAGTTATTCAAGAGGCTAAAACCTGAGGATTGCAGTTTGGAACCAGCTTGAGCAGAAAAGTCTGACAGACTCTTATCTTCAATTAACCAGTAACAAGCCAGAAGCGCTAGAGTGCCAACTGTGAACAAAAAAGCCAAGCAAAAGAGCAAAGCCCAGAGTTCAAGCCCTTTTACCAGGGCTGTCTATTGCATATATTTAAGGTATCAACGTGATATTCTATAGCTCTCTCTGTCTCTTGCTCTGATTCAAGCCAGTGATGGGGTCTGAACTCAGGGACTCTTGCTCATCTTTAAAAAAAACAATTCAGACTGTCATGTTGCCACTTAAGCCATGCTTTCAGGGCATTTTTTTTCTTTTTAGATATTATATATAAATGAGATTAGATAATACCAGTGGATGGCTTATTTTATTTAGCATTATGCTCTCTGAGTCTATCTGTGTTATGGCTAATAGGAGGCTCACCTCCCTTTTAGACTGAATAATATACTACTGTGTATATAGACTACCATTTCTTTATCCGCTCACTTACTGATGCTCACCTAGGTTGTTTCCATTCACTATGGTGACTAATGCTGCAGTGAACATAAAACTGTAGATCCCTTTACTCTCTCGTTGCATTTGTAGCAGGATAGATAAAGGGAGGAATGATGGGAGATGAAAGTGATGTTTCACCTTCATGACTGTGCACTTGGTTGGCATGCTCAAGAGGATATCACGACCTCACTTTTGCCTATAAGACTGCTGGTCATAAATTATTCCAACTTTCTGGTACTGCACTAACATCCAGCTGTCCTTTCTAAACTGAATCACCAGTATCATGTTCTCAGATTCTGGTCAAAGAAAGATTATTGACAATCCTTGTCATATGCTTCATGTTCTTTACTAATAGTGGCCAGGTGATGCTTGTAAACCCAGTTCCAGAGAAGTGATAAACTCTGTATTGTGAGTCCATGGCACCTCCTTCTCTTCTGGCCTGGTGAGAATAAAGAGCTTCTTGGAGATACTGCATTTTTTTCTGAGGGTTGTCCTACCTCAACACTACTAGGGAGAAAAGAGAGGGCCCTCTTTCTGGGTCCTCATCCCATCTTTAGTTAAGGGAATGGATGTAGTACTTTAGTAGGAAGGAAACAATGTCTTCTCTAGAAATCATGGGTACTGTAGACCTAGAAGAATTATGTATCCTCATGGAGCAACCTTATATGCAAAGCTGTGCCAGAGCAGGCCAAACACTGCCAGTGGACAGTCCTGGCTAGGGAACAGGGACTTGTCAAGATACTTTCAAGAATCTGTGCAGGGGTGAGTGTGTCAAATGCTTAGTTCTTACTACCCTCAGGTGTCACTGGCCAAACCACCTGCTTGATCCTAGCGCCTCCTAGCCAAAATTAAGAAACAATAACCTCTTGATTTCTGCCTTTATTTATTATCTCCATGGTCCCCTGAAAGCTTATGCTCACCTGCTGCTTACTTTGGGGGTTCTGGATAAGTACAATGCCTAATTCACTTACTACGTGGAAGCAGAAGAACTCTCCACCCTACCCAAACCATCTCCAATGAACTGGTCATTTAACTTGGTAAAGGGAGAAGGATCAGTGCTGCTAACAAGATAACCTCTTAGGATACCCACAAGGCCACTGACATCAAATAAAAATGGTGCCATGAGTGAAACTATTCTACATGGTTAGAAATCACAACAATGGTTTCCTTTGGTGAATGGAAGAAATTACAAGTGAGGCTTCTAGGGAGCTGGTATATTCAGGGTTTTGACTGGGGTATTAGATAATGTATAGTTCAGTTTGTGAAAGTTAAATGAGCTTAACTCATGACAAGAGTACTATTTGACATATGTATTATGCTTCATAAAACGAATTTTTAAGTGGGGGAATACTGATAAACCAGATGAGACATATTAAAACAAAGAAACAAGGGAGAATTTTCTCTTATAAGAGTAATTGCTGATAGGAAGCCCGTCAGATTTACCCAATAAAGTTAGAGAACATGCAGTTAAATTAAAATTTTAGATGAATAACAAATAATTTTCATGCAATGCAAGAAACTTATTTTTTATTAAAATATGTACTCAATAACTTACCTGAAACTGGTCATTCTGCATTTCTGTGGCAGCTTCAATTTTAACTTTTCCAAATATGTCTCATCTTTACCAAGCACAGTGGCTCACAGCTGTAATTCCAGCTACTCAAGAAGCAGAGAGATGGTGCACATCATGATTTGAGGACAATCTGGACAAAAAGTTAGCAAGACTCCATCTCCACAAATAAGTGGAATATAGTAGTATGCATCTGTAATCTCATCTAGGCAGAAGACATAGGTAGGAGGATCATAGTCCTAGTGCCAGCCTGGGGTGGAAGATGCCAAAACCCTATCCAAAAAGTAACTAAAGCAAAAAAGGGCTGGGAACATGGATGAAGTAGGTAGAGTGCCTGCCTACCAGAGAAGCCCGGAGTTCAAACTCCAGTACTACCAAAATCAATAATAAATGAATAGTATGTCTCATCTTCGGACAACAAAGTGAAGAAGGATATATATTGAATGACATCTATTAAGGATGTCAAGTCCTAGAAAGGGGTACTGAGATGTGCAAATAAATTAGAACCATGGTAGTTTCCATTTTCTCCATTATTCATTTATATCTCTCTTCTGGTATTTCTTGATTTCTCATTCTCATATCTGTAGCAATGAAAAAAGAAGGAGAAATGAGATAAACAAGAAAGATGGTGTGAAGATACTTTATACTTTTGCTTAGTACGTTTGAATCTGAAATGCTGTTAGTTGGTATTTCTGAAAATGTCACTGCTATATTCCTTCTTCAAACTATTTTCTCTCTTTCAAAATTTGGCCAGATGGAAGTTGAGTCTTTCTCAGTGTAATTGGTGTTCTTCCTGCCTTTTCTTATCTCAAGTTTGTCTAGGATAACCTCAGAAATCTATTTGTTATTTACAACAGAAAGGTCCCTTTCCCCCTTCTCCACTGCCGTTAAGTAACTTGCACCTGGTATAGTTCTAGTTCTTGCACAATGGGTGGATTTGATCCAAAGCCTCAGAGTTCTCTCACTTCTTTTCCTCTGCTTCCGCCTCTTAACAGTGCAGGATTCTAATCTAGATCATTTAGTGTCACCAGGCTTCGTCAATACTTGGAATTAACGTAAGATTTTGTGCTCTGACACATTTTCAGTAAATACAGATAGATGGTAATAAAATGAAATTGCTTCCTGCTTTTCTGAAGGCTTCCAAGAACCAAGGATGTCATTCACTTTGTTTAGAGTAAATTCTTATACAGTTATTTTAAGCATTCTTTGATCTAAACAGTAAATATATTTCAACACTTGAGTAAAACATTTGAGGAGATGAGGAAAGGGAAAAGAAAGAAAGTGCCACATCAGAGAAAGAACACAAGGTCTTTCAGCAGCCCACAGCTGAAAGCACTTCCCTAAAGGCTGACTCCTTAATATTTTCAAAAGTTAGTGGCTTTTCTGCATTGTTGTCTGTTTGCTGATGTGTATTTCTGATCAGGTCTCCTAATCAGTTATTGATGTACTCTCAATCACGTGAGGCAATATATTCACCAATGATCTCTCACACAATCGACTGAATTACTAGGTATATTATTGCCATGAAGACATAACCTTAAAAGAGACATCTATGTTTAAATATAATGTTAACCTTTGTGTTAATAAAGTTTTTCTGTTAAAAGTTCTTTGCTGAATGAGAGGGAGAAAGGGGATGGGGAGAGAGAAAGAAAGAGACAGAGAAGAAAGGAGAGGAAAAGAAGGAGGAGGATGGGATAAAATAAAGGCCTCATACGTACAGAGAAGAATTTAAGATATTCAAAAGATAAATTAGTATGAAATTATCACAAATGAAGCAGTAAAATGGCATTAATTTTTATGAAATAGTATTAGCATAGATATATAAATCAAGTAGCACAAGATTTTCAGAACACTACATAAGCATTAATAAAAAGGTCCATCAATCAATGAATCACACAATCACAAAACCCTTAACAACTCTAACAACTGCCAGAGTAATACCTTTCCTGCTTCCTCCTACCTGTATCCTGCTCAACTCAACTCTCATGACCTCCATTAAATCTGCCTACTGTATTGCACAGCCACTTTTTCTTCTGCGTAGCTATATTATCAGATCATTGACTACACTGTTATTTCAGTATTACCATATGGTAATATTAAGTGTTGTATTTAAATACTACAATATTTAAATATATTATACCAACTGTTGATGGAAAATATCCAAAAAATAACTGTATTGCATATGTAAACTTTCTCTTCTCAGTTCCTAAATTACATAGCATAAGAACTATTTACATAGCATGTACATTCTATTAGATATTCTAAACCATCTAGAGATGATTTAAAGTATACAGGAGAATGAATGTAGGTTATTTTTAGTACTATCCCATGTGATTTGGATCTGAGGGTCCTAGGACCAATTATGCTCAAATACCAAGAAACACAACCTGCCTGTTTATTACTGTCTGCACCAGTTTAAGATGATAGTCTCCTGAGGTAGGGATTGAGTATATATTTTTGTCTGCCATTTTAGAGAACAGAGGGATGATCATTCAGTAAATATTTTCTGATCAGGCATGGGAGAATACTGGAATTGGGCTTTTACCCCTTGTCACCGACCTAAATTTGGATAATCTAGTCTCTCCCTTCACTACCTTATCTGAAGAACAGAGATAATGACCATGTCTACTTCCTATAGTAGAATTGAGAACTAAATGAATTCATACATGTACCATGCCTAAAGCAGGTTGTATAGCACACAACAAATACTCACTAAATGTTAGCTACTTGAAAGAATAAATGAAAAAGAATGGATTGTAATGCAATGCTAAAGAAAATAATAGTTACATTTTTGTTATCTCTGTGATTAGAAAATAAAGTACATAGCTGGCATGGTAGTGCATGCCTGTAATCTCAGCATTTGGAAGGTTGACTCAATAGGATTATAAATTAATATTAGGCTGAACTACATATTGAGTTCCAGGCTAGCCTAAGGTACATACTAAGACCCTGTCTCAAAAATTAAACATAAGCCAGGAGTTTGGCCTAGTGGTAGAGTGCTTGCCTAGCATGCATGAAGCCCTGGGTTTGACTCCTTGGTACCGCATACACAGGAAAAGCCAGAGGTGGCGCTGTGGCTCAAGTGGTAGAGTGCTAGCCTTGAGCAAAAGAAGTTCAGGGACAGTGCTCAGGCCCTGAGTTCAAGCCCCAAGACTGGCAATAAATAAATAAATAAATAAATAAATAAATAAACATAATACACAGAATGTTAGGGGAAATTAGTATATCTCTTTGAGATACAAGCCATTACGTGTATATTTGGTCAATTTTATTTTTCAGAACAAAGTTTACACTATATTGCTTTTGTGCTGGATCAGGGATTTGTACTCAAGTCTTCATGTTCTTACTCGGCTTTATTTATTTATTTATTTATTTATTTTAGCACAGTTGGCATTCCACCACTTGAGCCCACACTTCCAGTTCTAGCTTTTTGCTGGTTAATTGGAGATAAGAGTTTCAGATTTGTTGGTCCCGGGCTGGCTCCAAACCATGATCGTCAGATCCCAGCTCCCTGAGTAGCTAGGATTGTAGGCATGAGCCACTGGCTCTCAGCTTCATTTGTGATTTTTTTTTAAATTGAAAAATTGAAGAAGTCCTGTCTAGAGATTTAACTACACCTATTTTTCATGACACCATATTATTTTAGCTCTGAATAAAAGATATTCCTGATTTATTTTATATTGTTTAGGAGATAGTTCTTAAAAAATGGCAATTAATTCCAGATATTTTTTTCTTGGCAACTACATTAAACTGGTTTTGTATACATATAGATAAATTTTGAAGCAAAAGTTAACAATAACAACTTCACTATTAACTTCTTGAAAAGTATTTGCTACTAAATTTTGATCAAAGTATTTGGCTTGTTTAAGTTAACAAGTTAAATGTTTTCTTTTTTTAAAATAATTATTTATTGTCAAAGTGATGTACAGAGGGGTTACAGTTTCATACATAAGGCAGTGGGTACATTTCTTGTACAATTTGTTTCTTTTAATCAAATTTATTATGATTATGAAAACAATGTTCTCTTTACCTTTGAGATTTCCCCCTCCCCCCACTAATGATTTACACATGTATCAGCCTTTAATCAGTTCAAGTGATTTTTTTTGTTGCTCTGTGGAGCCACCTTCTGGTCAATGGTGTGTTTTGTATGTGTAAAAGTTTTCTGTATAGATCAGAAGTTTCCCATAAGGGAATAAGAAAGAATACTCTGAAGAAAATGTCCTTCCAAAAATAACTAATCAAAGTAACTTGGTAATAGTGTAATTCACAAATGGAAATGAGTAGGTCCTGCATTTGTTTTATTCATTCAAAAACTTTTGTAAACTTCTTCCTATCAATAGTATACAATAGTACACATACAAATACAGATATGTACTTTGTAGTATACACCTTTAAAATACATAATCAAAGTTTGTATTTTTAAAAATTAATAACAAAGTAAACCTTTATATTTATCATTGTTTATTTGTATTTTATTATCATTATATTTTTACCACTTCTAATTAGTATTCCTCCTTCAGCAGCATGGACTCAGAGACTTTTTTATTGACCAAAAGGTCAATAATAGTTCATTACTGTTGCTATTAGCATTTCTGTTTCAATATTCAAAAGTTTACAACCTGCTCAAGGTAAGTTCCCTTGTATAATGTCTTTTGTCCTTTAAGGGCATCTATTCTTGCATCTTGACTTTCTCTCAGTAACCTAATATTTAAGATCCAACTTACTTTTTTCCATTTCCCAAATTAAAGAGAAAACTATTTTCCAACAGCTTGGTTCATTTCGTGGATAATAGTACTAGAGACTGAAATCTGGGTGCTAAAGGTACTCATGAGATTTTGTACAGACAAAAATGCTACTGTTTATCTTACTGCTGCTTATAAGAGAGCTATATAAATATATGTTAAGGTTATACCAAAATATTGATTTTTTTCTCAATTTCATATGCAGTATTGCTGTTGGCCACTACATCTGTGGTTTCAAGCAACCACGGATTGAAAATATTTTGATAAAAAGTTATGCCTGTACTGTACATATGTCCTTTTTTCCTCATCATTGTTCTATAAACAACACAGCACACACTATTTACAAGGCACTAATATTGTATTGGATATTTTATGTCATCTGAAGATAAGGACGTATTCAGAGGACTACATCAGTTCTAGGTAGATATTGCACCGTTTCATAGAAAGGTCTTGAGCTGATTTGGAGTTCTATAGGGACATGCTATGGATACCAAGAACATTTATTTCTCCACTTTTCTTAAATTATGTGTTTTTTTCTACCATCGTGGCTTTGCTTTATGCAATTTAGTTTGCCATCTTTGGCAGATATTTATATTAATTACTATCTTTTGCTCTTTACATCTCTGCAATGGAATCATTGCATGTAAATTTTACCATAATGATTACCCTGCAGAAGCCTATATCCATAATTATTACCCTACAGTGATACACTTGACCTTTTATTATGCATATTGTCAAGCTTCAGAAGGCCAGATATTCCTGAGAGGATTCTTAAAAATGGATGGTGTGGAAAGGGCCCTTATTTGTAAAAGTATGATAATAATGATAATTTGTTTTTGTGGATGAACCTAACAGTTTTCAGTAAGTTTTACAATAATTTCCCTTTAATCTACTAAAGGAGATTGTTTTACAGGTCAACTAAAATAACCTATTGGAAGTGCTTTTGAGCAGGGAATACAAATGAAAAGGACAACAGTCTGTCTTTTAACTGTCCTTGGTTCATGGTTCCACTTAGCCAAAGTGGACTGATACCCACTCATGCTCCCATCCTTGATCTCTTTAAACACTTATCCTGGGCACCCATCCATCTACATGAAACACTTTTTATCTTCTATAATTTTTTTAGCAATAGTAGAGTTTGAACTCAGAGCTTCCTACTCAGATGCTCTACCACTTGGGCCAGTTCCATCTTCTGAATGCAAAGGTGATAAACATATTAACTAATAGCAGGATATTTCTTGTGCCTGTCCTACCTCCTCTTTTAAAGGACTATGCTAATCACCTTGCCATGATGTTTTAGGGCTTTTCTCATTGTTTCAGTGTAGTACAGTATGATAATAGCATCAAATGGACTGCTTGGCAGGAAGGTTGGCTGGAACCTGGCAATTACTGGAGGCTGTTTGTGTATTGAGCAGCTGAGTTAGTAACTCTGAATAAGCCAAGATATAAGAGAATATGATATGAAAATGTTAGGTCAAGCTTTACTTTGAAAAAAATACTGTACAGTTGATTGAATAGCATGACTGATTCTTATGCCTAGTTTCTGTGTTGCAGTCTGATGGTTTGTCTTGGTTATCTAAATTCTGTAAATACTATGCTTCTTTGGGGAGGGGAACTACAAGGAAAAAACAGTTGCTCAGAATGCCTTGTTTAGTTGTTTTGTTTTTGCTTAATAAATACTTTCAGATTATATTCCTTCCACTCCCAACTCAACACACGGTTGCGAATGACACAAAGTCCTGTGAGGAATGATCTTAGCCTAGAAGTAGCCAGTCTAGATGAGATGGGAGAAAAAACAGCTTTGCTGGGAGATGCTTTCTGCCTACAAATTACCTACAAATCTCACAATTTGGAAATTGGAGGGTCTCAAAGAGAAAAAAAGCCTATTTCTATAATTATGTAGAAACCATTCTTAAGGAAGGGAAGGCTTTAGCTAGAAATAGGATGGAGATTTAAGGTCTTACAATTTCTTTACCTAAGAGAAGAGAGAGAAGGCCACTCCCTAGGGGAGAATAATTGAAGAAAAGTAGCATCTCCTCAAGGGAGACTACTGACTCCTAAGGTTGTGGAGAAGAACAGAGCTTGTAGGTTAAACAAAATGTTTAAACTAAGCCTATCCTTAACTATGGTCACTTACACTTGAAACTAACAAAAATCCAACTGACTAGCAACCTTTTTAGGTTTTTTTTTTTTTTTCTGATCCTGAGGCTTAAACTCTGGGCCTGGGTGCTGTTCCTGAGCTCCTTTTTGAGCCACAGCACCACTTTGGCTTTTTCTGTGTTTAATTAGAGATAAGAGTCCCATAGACTTCGGTGCCCAGGTTGACTCTGAACCACATCCTCAGATCTCAGCATCCTGAGTAGCTAGGATTACAGAGATGAGCCCCTGGCACCCAGCTTAACAACCTATTAAGGAGGCCTAAGAAATTGCTAGGCCTGGCTGACCAACAGTCTGTGACTGACTCTCAAACCCTAACTAAGACAGCCCTCATGAACCTGAATCTACTTCAGGTTAGACCTTGAAGATTAACTTCCAGAATGAAGTTACTATGCAGAAGTAGCCACTAAGGTAGATTATGACTGCTCTCAAAAGGAGACAATTGGAATTATTGGCTTCAGACTTGGATATCCTCTACTACCACTACTACCACTCCAGAGAAATGCTGAATCTCTTTAAAACAGTTCCCTTCGCTGTCCAAGCAAGATATGCCATGTAGGATAAAAACTCTACAAGTTGGGCATGGTGGCATATGCCTATAATCTCAATACTCAGGGGTCTAAAGCAGTATGATTATAAATCCAAAGCAGCCTGGGAGCCCTGGTCTCAAAAGCAAACAAACAAGCAAATACTATCATTAAAGCAGAGTGGACAAACAGGATGAAATCAAAGGGAAGTAATGATTCCTTCCAAATGAAAAATAAATTTAAAGATTGAGTAGTGGTTCAACTGGTAGAGTGCTTTCCTATGAATCACTAGGCCCTGAGTTGAATCCCCAGTAACACACACACACACACACACACACACACACACACACACACACAGAAAGAGAGAGAGAGAGAGAGAGAGAGAGAGAGAGAGAGAGAGAGAGAGAGAGAATTGGTATTGGGACCTAAAAAGGCTGAGGCATATTATATATGTCATTGTCTATTGCAGAAGACAGAAATTAGCTATTTTAAACAAACTCATTCAATATATAGAATTAGAAATTTACCAGATTTTAAGTAGACAAAAGCTCTATGCTAGATCTTCTAAAATAACTCCTAGAATGGAGTTACTAGTAGAAGTAGTCACTCAAGTAAATATCACTTCTGCTAGCAACAGACCGTTGTTTAAACTGTTGCCTTCAGAAGCACATACCAAGGATCAGATAGTTTCTGCCAACACTAACATGCCAGAAAAACACTGAAGCCCTTCAGTTTGTATGCTTTGCATCATACCCTTTGTAACTCAGTAACTATTGGTTTGCCACTAAAATGCTCACACAGGTTAAAAAAAACAACAACAAACAAAAAGCAGTGATTCACTGTGTGTGCCAGCAGAAAGGATAGTAACAGCAGAATGGATTTCATTTTTCTTGCTTCGACTTCCCAAATCATATACAACTGTATCTGATTAGCAAAGCTAAACTCTATAAGGACCCTGAAGGGCAAGCAGAGAAGCGTTTTGCTTTCCTAGCCTCTACAACACTAAACCGAGGGTGGAGTGAATGCATAATGAACCAGTCAAGTACTGTAGGTTGGCTAACTTCACATTGATTCTCAGCTTTCTTCACTTTTGCCTTTCTTTATATTGAAAGCTGAATGATAAATGCTTGTTCAACTCCCATCCTCCTTTGCAACTGGAGGTGGGGGGAACTTTGTGAAACAGTTTGGACTAATAAGATGTAAGCAGAGATTTGTCAAGTGGTTTAGGAAAATTTTTGTTTTGCCTTGAATGAAGAGCAAACTAGCTAATACACCTTTTGTGCCTCCTTTTACTTTTTTCTTGGACTAGAGCTGTGATACATCTACATGCTGTAAGTTTGCAAGAAGGTCTGGGAGTGTGGCTTGGAGGTAAAGCACTTGCTTGGGTCCAGGATCCAAAAGTAAGTCAAACCAAGGCAAGGCACAACTAAAGATGATGTAATGATGGATCAAAGATAGAAAAGACCTGATCCTCAATTACAGTGACTAGTGCACCTACCACAGGTGATTTGTCCTAAATTTCTTTGTTATAGGAGAAAAGTAAACCCATCATTGGTTAAGCTATTATTTGGTTTTCAAATACAGCCAATCACTTTACCATGAGACATGGGTTTATTTTTCATAGAAATGTTATGAAAATCAAAGTGAAAATGGAGCAGAGACTTACAGGCTACATTTACTGAAAGTATTGATTCCTTATTTGGGCCAGAAGTTACCTGAGTGACTAAAACAGGATACGTTTGGCATTTCTGCCTTTATATAACATCCGTCTTCTTTGCACCTTTAAACTTTGGATCAGATTTCTGCTTAACTACATGTTAATCATTCAAGAAGCAGTCACTTGAAACTGGTAATCTTCCCTCTTCAAGGATGGCATCATAATTAACACATTATCAAACATTAGGTTTTAAAACATCCATTTTCAAATGACCAGCGTAGTACGTAGAAATCTCCAGACATTGCTCTGAACCTGAAGGAGGGACCGGACGTTGTCATAACTCCATCTTGCCTTTCTGATTTGTCCCTTCTCTGAGTCACTCTCTCCTGAATCATCTTGAATTCCAGGAACAAGATGTCTAATGGATAAACACCTTGTACCAAAAGTAAAAACTATCGGTCACTGGTCAACATCTTTTTTTCTTGATGGAAAACCTCTACATAAGCAATTCTAAAACAATGATCATGCCTGACCAAGATTGCCAGTTATGCAAGTGTCCTGACACTATTGAACCCTGAGTGTTCCTTCCCCGTTTAGCCCCGAGAGACAGATTTTCAGTTACTGGGCTGCTCTTGTTCTCCTTGGTATGAGTACACCAAAAATTAATTCATTTTTCTACTCTACTACCACTTTTTGTTTAGCCTTTTGGAGCAAGTTGGACGGACTTACTCTGTAAGGACCCACACACACCAGGCATATGGTTTTCCAAAGTGCTAAATAGTTCCTTTTTTGTTTTGTTGGTCCTAGGCCTTGAACTCCAGGCCTGGGTGCTGTCCCTGAGCACTTCAGCTCAAGGCTAGTACTCTACCACATTAGCCATAGCTCTACTTCTGGTTTTCTGGTGGTCAATTGGAAAAAAGAGTCTCACAAACTTTGCTGCTCAGGCTGGCTCTGAACCTTGATCTCAGATCTCAGCCTCCTGAGTAGCTACAATCACAGGCATGAGCCACCAGCACTCAGCTGTGCTACATGTTTTATAAACAAATATATTGACACTTCTACCAAGAAATGTATACAACCAAGTATATGTAGTATTCATGTAGACTTACACACATACTGACCCCATCTATTGCTTATTAATCCTTCTGGTATCTCCAGCTCTCATCTAGGATAATTTTTCTTCTGCTGGAGCACAGCCTTAATGTTTCCCTCACTAACAAATTCAGTTGCCAGCAGTCTCAAAGTGCTCTATTTTATTTCATTTTTAATGCTATCGTCCTTGGGTGTAGAATTATAAGTTGGTAATAATTTCCTTCAGGATATAGAAAAATCACTGCATTTATACTACTTTCATTTTTTCTGTTAAGTCCTCAGCTATTAGTTTAAACTACACATTACTTCTTTATGTCTTATTATCTGCCTGGTTTAGGGCTTTTCTTTGTTTTAAAATTTTTTAACACGTTTACTGTGACATAGATAAATGTGATTTTGTTTCTGTTTTCAGTCTTTTTCTTTGTGGTTTTCTGTTTATGGGCCTACATTAAGTGTGTCTGTGTGTGTGTGTGTGTGTGTGTGTGAGTGTGTGTGTGTGTGTGTGTGTGTATTTGTTGGCCAGTATTCAATACTGAAATCTTCTGCAGATCTATTTCTATTATATGTGTTTTGTTTTGTTTTGCCAGTCCTGGGGCTTGGACTCAGGGCCTGAGCACTGTCCCTGGCTTCTTTTTGCTCAAGGCTAGCACTCTGCCACTTGAGCCACAGCGCCACTTCTGGCCATTTTCTGTATATGTGGTGCTGGGGAATTGAACCCAGGGCTTCATGTATAGGAGGCAAGCACTCTTGCCACTAGGCCATATCCCCAGCCCTATATGTTTTTATTTGTAGTTTTAGATCAAGTCTTGTCTTTTTTTTTTTTTTTTTTTTGGTCAGTCATGGAGCTGGTTCATGAGAACAATTAGAAAGTAGTTTGGTAAGATTCTGTCAAATGGGGAATATAGTTACTTTTCATGTTCCCATGGCCAAATATGTGACATAAACAACCTAAGGAAGGTTAGATTTGTCTTGGCTCACAGTTTTAGAGAATTCAGCTCCCAGTTGCTTGAATCTTCATGCACTGGACAGAACATCAAGGTCACAAAAATGTGGTGGAGAAACTTCTTTACTTTATGGTCTACAGAGAGCAAAAAGAGAAGGGGCCAGGAACCAAGCACAGCTTTTAAACACCTGTCCCCGGTGATGCACTTCCTCCAGCTAGGCCAGATCCTGGTTTCTACATCCTCTCAAATAGTACCACCAATTGGGAACAGTGTTTAACACATGATTCTTTTTTATTGAAAATATAACGGTGATGGACAGTACATACCTCTGAGCTATACTTATGTTTGGGGAAGAAGTTTCAGGGACCAGGTTTATGGAGGTACTCAGAAAGACATTCTTGAATAAGGCCTTCTAAAGGATATGCAAAGTATTTTTGTATTCTCATCACAAATTCAGTCAATGAATTAGGAGTTTTGATGGGCTAGTGTTGGGGACAAGGCATAGAGCTATGCTCCATCAGTTGTCCTGTTAAGACAACTTGTTGTGAAACTGATCAATAACTTTTCCTTGTTCTCATCCCATGACTGGGCACAAGGCAGGATTGTGGCCTGATGGAGATTCACTTATTGGGCAACTTTGGCTTGGAGACTCTCTATTGACCTGAACAAAATTTCTCAGGATGGGCTGGGCATATGGCCTAGTGGCAAGCGTGCTTGTCTCATATACATGAAGCCCTGGGTTCAATTCCTCAGCACCACATATATAGAAAAGTCCAGAAGTAGTGCTGTGGCTCAAGTGGCAGAGTGCTAGCCTTGAGCAAAAAGAAGCCAGGGACAGTGTTCAGACCCTGAGTCCAAGCCCCAGGACTGGAAAAAAAAAAATTCTTTGGACTGCATTGTCATTGTATTTGATGTTGTTTTACCTTCCCTTTCTCCTTTCATTCATGCCAGCCCTGCTCTTGATCTGAAAGTGCTTTCTACAACTCTTTTATTTTTATTTTTTGTGCCAGTCCTAGTGTTTCAACTCAACTCAGGGCCTGGGCACTGTCCCTGAGGTTTTTTGTTTTGTTTTGTTTTGCTCAAGGCTAGCACTCTACTACTTAAGCCACAATTCCATTTCTGACTTTTTAGGTGGTTAATTAGAGACAAAAGTGTCCCAGACCTTGCTGGACTGGCTTTGAACCACAATCCTCAGTCTCCTGAGTAGATAGGATTACAGATATGAGCCACCAGCATCAGCTCAACTTCCTAGAAATCTTGTTACCTCCCATTTACCTTTTACTGGTATCTCCCCAACAACTCTTTTATATGTCTAATCTCTCTTGACCTCTCTTAGAGAACTTAATGTGATGCATTTGTCCAAGTGGTTTAGAGGTTTAATTACTTACTATCCCCCAATTACCCACTCACCCACAGCTGCATACATATACACTTCTATATGCCAAGTGATATCCTCAGTAATTCACATTCATTATTTTATTTAATTATTACAAATTAAATGTGTGGTTTAAAGTGGTTAAATAGAAACTTTCAGGGACTGAGTATATGGCTCAGTAATAGGGTACTTTCTTAATACACAGTCTTTGGTTTAATACCTAGCACCATAAAAAGGTAGGAGGATAAATCTTAGGTTATATATATTTTATCAGAATTAAATAGTGGAAAAATTTGACCTCTCAAGGAAATAAGCCTTTTTGTTTGGAAGTCTGCATGTTTGGTCAATTTACCTTAATAAGAGAAAATATTGTATTTTGCAGATGTCCTATGCCAAATATCATCCCACAAATACATTCTTATGTTCTTAAGTTCTAATTTATATAGAAGTTGTAAGCTAATTAAAGTAATGCTTTCTCAGAAAAAAAAAACCCAGCACCTAAACATAGCCTTCTGGATCCAAAATAATCATTACAAGTATTCAGCTTTCCAATGGATCTAAGTGGACAATTTTTAGGAATGGCTGGACAAACAAGACTCCACCATATCACTCCAAATAGACTTCTGCTCTTGGTCAGGGGAGTTTAAGGTCAAGGCCTTCAGGAAGTACTAAGCAGGTACTGCATGTCTTGCTTATGGTTAATCCCCACCTCATATAATAAAGAGCCCCACAAATTGATACTTCATTTGACTTCTGTTTGGTCGTGAGGATGAAACTGTTGCTTGATTAAGACATTCTACTTTAAATACTTTATTTTAAAATTATTTTAAGTAGTTGTACAAAGGCACTTCAATTTTTAACAGAATTTCCCAGTTCTATTGCTTGGAAAAATGTTTTTTCCCACCTCCCCACAGACATGCAGACAAACCAAAACTGCTAATCAGAAATGTGAGTCCACTCAAGCATAGAAATGACTGGTCAAACCTGTGAAGTTTTTACACTACACCCAGACATGGTGATGATTCTCTTGAGCGTTGTTGAGAAAGCATTCATCTATGGCAATGTCTTATGTATGAAGAACATTGAGAACTGAGATATCCTCTGTCTACTGGTGTTTAAGGATTGTTTTAGATATGGAAGTGGTGCTAGTTTGAGAGTAGGGGTTTTACTGGTGAGGGGCTACCTGTGAAAGAAAATGAGGAGCAAGCCAAGGAAGGCTGGGAGCGCTGTCAGTTTATGAAGTAAGTCTGATGAAGAAGAGAGGGAAGGAAGTTGGTGTGGAAGCAAACTCAATGCCTGGAGCTAGTGGCTCACGCCTATAATCCTAGTTACTTAGGAAGCTGGGATCTGAGGATCACAGTTGGAAACCAGTCCAGGCAGAAAAGTTCCCATGAGACACTTATCTCCAATTAACTACCAGAAAACTGCAAGTGTTGCTGCGGCTCAAAGTGGTAGAGCACTAACCTTGAGCAGAAGAGTTCAAGGACAATGCCCAGGCTCTGAGTTCAAGCCCCACAACTGGCAAAAAACAAGATCTGCCTTTTTTCATTGTACTTGATATGTTTCAATGTGCATGATCAATTATACTTCCTATAATTAGATTGAAGGTTGGAAGGACATTCTCAAGGTGTTCACAGAAAATTATTCCAGCAAAAGGAATATGATTCTAATGACCTTCCTGGAAGCTCTGGGGAGAACCTTAGTCTCTCTAAAGGTCTCAAAGCTGAGCCTGAACAAAACTAAGGATCCATGCTGGGCAGTGGGTTGCAGTTGTTAACATGGTGCAGTGGCAACCATGCCTCTCATGAATTGCCTACAGCTGGGAGGATTTTTAGACTTCCTTTTTCTTTCCCTTTCTCCAGTCTTCTTTCTCCCTGTCCCCTCTTTTTTCTACTTGCTTTTTTTTTTCTTTATCTTTCATTCCACACTTATGCCAGATTTGTTCCCACTGCCCCAGGTAAGGAGAGGTTGCTGACCCTGGTTATTTACAAGTTAATCCTGTCTAAAGGTGAATGTGACTAGTAACCCCACCATTTCTGACCAGGTTTCAGACTTTGACGTAGGTTAACCAAGGACACTGGGAACCTGGTGTTCAGCAGCCTGAGGCTCTCATCATTTCTTTCCTCTATCTTGTTTCCATTTCATGTCTTGTCTTTATTCTACCCTTCCCCTATGCATGCTCACCCTTCCACACTTTCATTCTATAATCTCCATGTTGCATTGTTATTTTGCTGTCTCTGTGGCTTCTCTCAATGGCATTCAAGGCAGCAGGAGGAAAAAAAGCCTCATATTTATCATTCTTAGTGTACACTTCGTCCTGGCACTTGTGGCTTCCAATGCCCACATGTGTTCATGATTCCTGTGGGTTCTGCATGGTGAGCAGTTGCTGGTGGGGGGTCAGGAGAAACGGTCTGAATCACCAGAGTCAAGACAGAACAGTCCATAGGATGTTGGGTCTGGAACAGAACTCATGGAAGAGATCTGCTAACACAAAGCCTGCCAACCAGACACAGCCTTCTGCAAGTCCAGATTCATAAAATGACATCAAATTTGAGCCTTTCAAAAGCTATGCTCTTGTAGGTGATAGCAAAGTGCAAATACGTATTTCTCCATGAAGACAAATTGTATCATGTGTGCCTAAGATATCAGAGAAATGGAAACTTGCAATAGTAGGAATTTAGTTCCCTTTTGTTATTTTTATCAGCAATACCTAATAGCTATTGACGTGTCTTTCAGTTGCTTTGCCTCTTTAATCCTTCCAGAAATGTTAAGGAATAGATATCATTATCATTCCCTTTGTACAGTCCAGGGATATGAGGCTTAGAGAAGATAAAAGCTTCCCTGAAGTCACAGGGCAAATAAGTAGCAGACTAGGATTCAAACCAGGAGCTCCATGTACTGTTCTGCAGGCTGTGCACTAGATAATTCCTGGGATAATGATTCCGAAACCATGATGTGAACAGCACTCCCTAAAGTTGCATAATGTAACAACCCAGACAAAACAGTGCCTAGCACATCACTAGGCTTTTGAGTAAATGTATGTAACAAGAGAAGAGCTTTTGAAATGTATATGTAATATGTATATATGAAGCTCGAGAATGTACTCTTTAAACATTAAACAGAAGAATCAGATTACTTAGACTGTATCTGAACACATCCAGTATCTATGTTGTGTTTAGACTTATTACCACTTTACTTTGTGCATGCTTTAGCTTCTATTTGTATCATACCAGAAGTCGTAGTTTTATTTTTAGGAGTCCTAAAGGAGACAAACAAAAGTCCAGAGCAGCTAATGTTAGAACTTTCCCTCTAGTGTTTTGCCTGAGTGCAGATCTTTGGACATCACTATTTACATCATCCTAGGAAAGAACAAACATGTCTCTGACCTATGCATCCCAGAGAAGTTTGTCCAACAACTGCCAAGTTTGGAGGTTCTCGGGCCACTAGGTGTTGTTGACCAGGGTCACTAGCCAAAAGGATATTGGCAGCAATCTCTAACGCCTGTGGTGTCCTTTCTAAAAAGGAATGTTATTAAAGCATTTGGTATTTTTAATTTATGGGTAATATACAAAAAACCAGATCTAGATCTTATCTGCCTATTTGAATCTCTCACAAAATAAGAAGCAATATAAACCTGGGTAACATACTAGAATATACAGAAATTCAGAGTGGGATAGGAAGGTGGGAAAGAGGAGGAAAGAGTTAAACTCTTGCTTGCTTCTTACTCCATCTGTGGGAAGCATAAAAACCTTTATCTTCAATCCCACCTTGAATATATATTTACATTGAAAATGAAAGTATAATTTCACTGTCTTTTTTTAATCAGTACCTTTTTTTCTGAAAAGATAGATCTAGGTTTTCTTTGGGGATAGATATTTATTTGGAGTTGGGGGGGGGTTCTTTGAATACATATTTGATTGTGCTAAGAGCCTAGCCAGTCTAAGAAAATCAGGTACTGAACAAGGTAAGCTAAACGTTTTCTGCTGGTAATTATAAAAGGAGGGGTTTCTTTTCTGGAGAGATTGCTTTTATATTTGGTTTTCCAGTGAGACTCAAATTGCAGTTTTGAAGCTTGGAGACAGAGGGACAGAAAGGGGAAGGGAGGGAAGGGGAAAGACGGAGAAGGCCGAGAGACAGTGACACAGGGCAAGATAGCTGGGGACAGGAAGTCTCGCCCTTGCCAAGAGCTTAGCCAGTGGGCTGGAGGAACAGAATATCTGAAATAAAATCAGAAAGCTTTTTTTTTTTAAAGTTTCTGGCCACCCCATGAGGGTTGACTCTCTTAGGTTGGCACTATCCTGCCTTCCCCAGGTTTCTGTAACTCAGTTTCTTATTTGTTAGATGTCATTTTAAGCTATACATTAACAGAGTATATGTTTACTGCCACCTACATGCAAGAATGTAGATTGCTCAAAGGCTGTTTGTATTCCTTATATTTACTCTGATCTTACTGGTAAGCTATTAAATATTAGCAAGCCTCTACTTTCAAACACTAACAACATTTTTCAATATGGAGTTAATGAAGTTATACCATGAGACTTAGTCACTTAGTGGCTTAGGGAATCCATGCTTTGAAACAAGGAGAACCTGAGAGAATATGGCCAACATCCCAGAAAAGGACTAGGAATTAAGAAGAATGCAAAGTGTATGAGCATCCTTTGGAAGCTCTAAGAAACCTTGGAGAAAGGACTGAAGTATGGGGCTTGGGTTACTTTCTTTTTTCTTTTTTTTTTTTTTTTGCCAGTCCTGGGGCTTGGACTCAGGGCCTGAGCACTGTCCCTGGCTTCTTTTTGCTCAAGGCTAGCACTCTGCCACTTGAGCCACAGCGCCACTTCTGGCCATTTTCTGTATATGTGGTGCTGGGGAATCGAACCCAGGGCCTCATGTATATGAGGCAGGCACTCTTGCCACTAGGCCATATTCCCAGCCCCTTGGGTTACTTTCTTCAAATGTTAAAGGAAGAAACTGGAAAACTCACACAACTTGATTTCACTCACCAGAATCCAGAAGGTTTAACAAATGTTGACTCAAGCCAGTAGCTCTTTCCCCTGAGTTATTATGGAATCCCATCCCTATATGTTACCCCCTCTCCCTTCCCATCCTCTGCTCTATCCTGAGAAAAATTACCCATGGAGGAAAAAAAATTAATATAGCTCTAGGAAAAGAGAAGCAAGAAGAGTAGAAGAAAACCTGATAATGGGTAGAGAAACACCAGAAGTCTGGATTATTTTTGCATATGCATAATCTACCCCTTGAAAGGTGGCAAAGAGAAACAAAATCCCAAACAGGAGCAACTGCAGAAACAATGCAACAAGCAATTTAGCTATTACTGTTAAACTGTAAGCAACACTTTGTTGCAATGGAATGTTTACTCTGGTTTTTTCAGTGACCTAGCTTACAGTATGAAATGCATGCTTACCCATCCCCATCCTTAGCACTTCTGCCAGCCCTGTCCTACCCAAGAAGGCAAGTCCATGCCAGTCTTACTCCATGGTGAATACATGGGTATATGGTGAAGGCAAGCCAATCCTGAGATACTACCATGTCAGCAAGGACACACACACACACACACACACACACACACACACACACACACACACACACACACTCCCTGAACAGAAAAGTTTATTTGGAGGTCCACTATTTTCTTACTAGGCTTCTTATCTTTCCTTGATAGAAACTGCACTTGTTTAGTAAGCATACTACTAATTACCTACAAAACCAGAACTATAACCAAAGGCCTCAAAATTTTAAAGTTGTAAACTTAAAAATTGACATTGTGTTTCTAGGACATGGTTTCTTTTAGTCAAATATCTCATCATATGCAAGTATCTAGACTTTATCAAGAGGCATTGCCATGATATAAACCCCCTTAAAAAATTATTTTATTGTCAAATTGATGTACACAGAGGTTATAGTTTCATACGTTAGGCCTTGGGTACATTTCTTGTACTGTTTGTTACCTCCTCCCTCATCCCGCCTTCCCCCTCCCCCTTCCCCTCTCCCCCTATGAGTTGTTCAGTTGGTTTACACCAAATGGTTTTGCAAGTATTGCTTTTGGAGTCATTTGTCTTTTTATCCTTTGTCTCTCGATTTTGATATTTGCTTTCACTTCCCTAGTTCTAATACCAGTATATACAGTTTCCACTGTATTCAGATGAGATACAGTGATAGCACGAGTATATCCACAGGAAGGGATACAAGAGGATCATCAACAAAAGAAGCTACGGTTTCACATGGCATGTTGAAAGTAATTACAACAGTGATATAAGTCGTTTCCATAACATGGAGTTCATTTCACTTAGCATCATCTTATGCATTCATAAGGGGCATAGCTATTTCAGGGATCATTTCTATAGTATTTAAGCCCCTTTTTGAAGATTTAGTGGACTTTACTGGTAGGAAATTTGACAAGATTTCAACATTGATTTCCTTGATTCCCCAGCAGAGAATGTATGAGAACTGAGACTGTGGACACATTCACATGAGGTAAGGTTCACAGTAGAGCTCCAGTGTGCTCAGTATGGGCTTTCATGGGGCTAAGCAGATGGAAGCTATGGGGTAGAAACAGAAGGAAGAGAAAAATGCCCAGCACTGAATGAACTTGGGTTGTAGCAAAGAAGATCAAAAGCCCTTGGAAGCCTGGTGGTCACATTCTGGTGGAGTCAGTCATTAGGACACAAGACTAAGCTGTTTCCAGCCTGAAGGTAGGAACATAAAATATGGTCACGTGGATCATGTGAGAAATGAGTTCATCAGAACAGTAGGGAGATTTGAACAAGAATAAAGCGTTTTTTTCAAACTGGAGTTTTAAATCCACATAGGAAACCAATTCCATGTTTTCAGACATACATCTTTGCTTTTAAAGCTCCCGTTTCAGAAATTCAGCAACTGGTCCCAGCAAAGAGAAAGAAAACACACAGCAGGCACTAAAATCAGCCTTCTAAATCCTAACACCTTCCTGCTGTACAGCTCAAAAACGATTGGAATTTGCAGTTATTTGAGTTCTTGCAGTTTACAAGAGTATATCCAAATAGAAGTTGTATTTCATTTGCAGGAAATAAAAGGCATTTCATTTTCAAGGAATGAAAAACTGCTCTGAAGTATTCTATTACTCATTAGAATAACGTTAATATTCAGGAGGGATATATGTGAAAGTCTTTAGTATTTAAAATTATGTCTGAATTTTGGCACACAGAAACTTCGGTGTAAATGTTGTACCCTGAATTTCTTAGGGTAGCAAACACTTGGTAACACCACCACATGTGGTACAGATGTCTGCTCCAAACCAGGTGTTGACTTTAAATCACATGAGTTGGTTTCACACATAGGAAATAACACCATCAGCACATAAAATTTCAGGTGCCTTGGTCAAGACTGCACAGCAGTCTTCCTCCTTTTATAGGGTGCACTCTACTTTTCTTAACACACCAAACTTATATAGGGAATTATCTCTTTTTCCCTGCCCCAATTCCTATCATCTGTGTCTGTCAGCATTATGATACTGAAAATGTTCTTAACAAATTTCCAGGAACCTCCTACTTATCAAATCTAAGAGTTTAATTGCGGGCATCCTTCTTGCTTTCTCAAGCCACATTTGTATAGCTGACCATTTCTGTGGGTTGAATTATGTCCCCTTGAATTCATAGGTTAAAATCCTCAGTATCTTGGCAAGTGATCTTTCTCGGGAACAGAGCCATTTACAGATTTACTTAGTTAAGATGAGGTCATAGTGAAGTCAGGAGAGCCCCTACTTCATCTGACTGGTATCCTTATGTAATGGGAAGATGTGAGGGCAGACAAACTCAGACAAGATGATATGATGAGACACAAGGAGAATGCCATGTGAAGGCAGAGTTAGGATGATGTACCGACAAGCCAAAGAGTGCTAGATTGCCACCAGACCATCAGAAGCTGGGAAAGAAGTATGGCACAGACCATGATAGCCTGCAGAAGAAACTGACCCTGCCAGCACCTAGGTCATGATTTCTAATCCCCAGAACTTTAAGACAATAAACATCTACTGTTTAAGTCACCCAGTTTGTGGCCCTTTCTGGTAAAAGCACTAGCACACTGATATCACGCATGTCTGGAAGCTTCTGGTGTAGACAACATTGGCCTTGAGGTTTTAATTCCCTAATCAGTTATTGCTTTCTCGTCCTGTTTTCCTTATTCTATCTGTTCTCTAAATGTGTAAGTTTCCTATAATTCTGCCTCTATCCTCCCAATGCAGAGGCATAGATTTTAAAGTTAGACCTCCTTGCTAAGTGACGTTGGGCTGTAAGTGTTGATTTCGTTTTCTGGCCTGTAAACCAGCAGTTTTTACTTGACAGAATTATTTTAAGAAGTAAATTTATTTCATATTTTTGAAGTGTTGAACATGTTAATGCTCAAAAAAAAAAACCAAACCATTCTCTTCTTATTTCCTCTGACAATCTCAGCTTCTATTCTTCTAGTGATCATTTGCTACACCTTTTTGCCATACTTCAGACTGAACTCCCTTCTTTCATCTTTTAAGAGCATCTGCCTGCTACTACAAAGCCCAGGTTGACAGTCATGTATCTAGCCGAAACATAGATATTCCAGTGGAACCTTCAATACTTGAGTTGGTTGCCAGTGAGAGGATGAAGTCTCTCATGGAGCCCTTCTTCCTACAGTGGAAGAATCACTTCCAGTATCCAGAAGCAGCTGGAGTAGAGGCTGATGGTAGCATCCAATGGCACATGTTGGCTACATTGGTTAAATTGGCTACAGAGACTAGGCCCAACCCTGCATTGTGATTTAGGAACTCTTCCTTATAATATAGTCTCCAATATTGCTTCACTCATCTTTCTGGAAAGTCTATAAGCTATCTATTATTGCTCATAAATTATTCTCTTGCTTAAACTAACTAGAATTGGTTTATATTGTTTGAAACTAACAACTTTGATGGATACAATTATAATTTCAATGATTTTACGTTGATAATTGATAACTCCCCAAACTAGGTCTTTAGTCTCTACTTCTTGCTTAGAATTGTTCTCTGGAAGCTGGGCACTGGTGGCACATGCTTGTAATCCTAGCTACTCAGGAGGCTGAGTTCTGAGGATGGCAGTTTGAAGCCAGCATGGGCAGGAAAATTTGTGAGACTCTAATTTCCAATTAATCACAGAAAAAGCCAGAAGTGGTATTATAGCTCAAGTGGTAGAGTGTGAAGCTTGAACAAAAGGAAGTTAGGGACAGAGCCCAGGCTGAGAGTTCAAAGCTCAGGAAAACTTCCTCAAGCAATGTATTCGTAATTTATTAGAATTATCTGATGCTCACATGCCTGTAAGCACAGCTTAGGTTAAAGATGGGTGGATAGGGGGATGGAATGCTTTATCTGCTTCCCAAATTAAGGGAATCATTTCTGTTACAAACATGAAAACAACAATTGCATGAAATTTATATCAATTATCAAGCTTTATAAATCCATTTCAGCTTCTCCATAACAGTATGAGTCACGAATACAGTATTTAAAAAAATACAAAGTAAGCCTGTCATGGTGGCATATGCTTATAATCCTAGCTATTTAGAGGCAAAATTAGAAAAATCATGGTTTACTATTGGACAATTATGATTGTAATTGGGTAATTATGCCTATAATTTTAACTACTCAGGAGGCCAAGATCGGAGGGTCAACAGTTCAAAGCTAGTTTGGGCAGGAAAGTCCATGAGACTCATCTCCAATAAACTACTAAAAAGTCTGAAGTAGAGCTGTGGTTCGAGTTGGAGAGTACTAAGCTTGTGCGAAAAAGGACAGCATCCATGCTTTGAGTTCAAGACCCAGTACTGGCATAAAGAAAACAAAACAAAAAATAAAGCTTTCCCCAGCTTTAGTGGGTTCAAGTGGCAGAGCATCAAGATGCCTGGGTTCAATTCCAAGTACTGGAGAGGTTGTGTACAAAGTAACAGCCAACATTGCAACATGAAATGAATCAGTAACCTCCCTTCAATGATTTAGCCACACAACAACCAACTGTGCTCTTTTCTCAAACTATAGTCAGTAATTGCTCTTCTAAATCCACCTACAAAATCTTAAAGCCTCCTAGATTTACCTGTGTTATTTCTCCATTTCCATTGTCATGGTTTATTGGTTTTGTTTTGCTTTTTTTTTTTCTAGTCCTAGGGTTTGAACTCAGGGCCTGGGCACTATCCCTGAGCTTTTGTCACTCAAGTCTAGCACTCTACCACTTGAGCCACAGCGCCACTTGTGGCTTTTTCTGTTTATGTGGTACTGAGGAATTGAACCCAGGGTTTATGCATGCCAGGCAAGCACTCTACTGCTAAGCCACATTCCCATCCCCATAGTCATGATTTAGACAATGATCTCTCAAGTGTAATCTGTGTTATCATTTTGCAGTGGAGTTCTCTTTTTGCTTCCTCCTACATCTCAGCCTGAGCCAAATTAGGAACCACTGACACCAGCTTTACCCTTGTTCTCTCTTGGTTTACCTTCCAGTTATCTGTATCTCATTTTAAGGTATGGATAGGTACATCATAGAATTTGTTTTATGAAATTATGTAGTTTTTTTAAAATATGGTTCAAGTCTAAGCTATAGTTCTTGAAGATCTTGGCATCTTGGTTCTCTGGTTTCCTTATAATAAAAATTTCCAAAACTAAAGCCATTCCCTTTAAAATCAGGAACAAGGCAGGGATGTCCACTCTCTCCCCTGTTCTTCAACATAGTACTAGAATTCCTAGCCAGAGCAATTAGGCAAGAAGAGAATATAAAGGGGATCCAAATAGGAAAAGATGAAGTTAAACTTTCTCTCTTCGCAGATGACATGATCCTATACCTAAAGAATCCCATAGACTCTACCCCCAAGCTACTAGAGCTGATCCAAAACTTTGGCAAAGTTGCAGGATATAAAATAAACCTTCAAAAATCAACGGCCTTTCTCTATGCTAACAACCCAAAGACCGAGGCTGAAATCAGGAAAGCAACTCCTTTTGCAATAGCCCCCAAAAACATAAAATACCTAGGAATAACCTTAACCAAAGAAGTGAAAGACCTCTTTGAAGAGAACTTTAAAAGCTTGAAAAATGAAATTAAGTCAGAACTAAGAAAATGGAAAAACCTCCCATGCTCCTGGATTGGGAGGATTAATATAATCAAAATGGCAATATTGCCAAAGGCTATCTACAAATTCAATGCAATACCCATTAATATCCCAACACCATTCTTTAATGAAATAGAGGAAGCAATCCAGAAATTCATATGGAACAATAAAAGGCCTAGAATAGCAAAAACACTCCTAAGCAGAAAGAACAGTGCTGGAGGAATTACAATACCCAACTTCAAGCTGTATTATAAAGCTATAGTAATAAAAACAGCTTGGTATTGGCACCGGAACAGGCCTGAAGACCAATGGAACAGAATTGAAGACCCAGAATTAAACCCACAGAACTATGCCTACTTAATCTTTGATAAAGGAGCTAAAACAATAGTATGGAAGAAAGATAGCCTCTTTAACAAGTGGTGCTGGCAAAACTGGCTCAACACATGCAACAAACTAAAACTAGATCCTTATATATCACCCTGCACCAAAATCAATTCCAAATGGATTAAAGACCTTGAAATCAAAACAGGCACCCTGAAAACACTAAAGGAAGGAGTAGGAGAAACACTTGGGCTCCTTGGCACAGGACAGAACTTCCTTAACAAAGACCCTGAAAGGCTACAAATCAAAGAAAGGTTGGACAAATGGGACTGCATCAAACTCCAGAGCTTCTGCACGGCAAAGGACATAGCTCTGAAGATAAACAGAAAGCCCACAGACTGGGAGAAGATCTTTACCGGACATTCAACAGACAAAGGCCTCATCTCTAAAATATATGCAGAACTAAAAAAATTACCTTCTTCCAAAACAAAACCGCAAAGAACCAATAGCCCCCTCAACAAGTGGGCTAAAGACTTACAAAGAAACTTCTCTGATGAGGAAATGAGAATGGCCAATAGACATATGAAAAAATGCTCTACATCACTGGCCATAAAGGAAATGCAAATCAAAACAACATTGAGATTCCATCTCACTCCAGCAAGAATGTCATATATCAAGAAAACTAATAATAACAATTGTTGGAGGGGATGTGGCCAAAAGGGAACCCTACTTCATTGTTGGTGGGAATGTAAACTGGTTCAGCCACTCTGGCAAGCAGTATGGAGATTCCTCAGAAGGCTCAATATAGAACTCCCCTATGATCCAGCAGCCCCACTGTTGGGTATCTATCCAAAAGAACACAAACAAAATCACAGTAATGTCACCAGCACAACAATGTTCATCGCAGCACAATTTGTCATAGCGAGAAGCTGGAACCAACCCAGATGCCCCTCCATAGATGAATGGATCAGGAAAATGTGGTACATTTACACAATGGAATTTTATGCCTCTATCAGAAAGAATGACATTGTTCCATTTGTAAGGAAATGGAAGGACTTGGAAAAAGTTATACTAAGTGAAGTGAGCCAGACCCAAAGAAACATGGACTCTATGGCCTCCCTTATTGGGAATAATTAGTACAGGTTTAGGCAAGCCATAGCAGAGCATCACAAGGCCCAATAGCTATACCCTTAGGAACACATAAGATGATGCTAAGTGAAATGAACTCCATGTTATGGAAACAAGTGATATATCACAGTTGTAACTACTTTCAACGTCCTATGTGTATGTGTAGTTTCTATTATTGATGATGTTCTTGTATCACCTTCCTATGGTTGTACCTACACTATCTCTGTAATCTTATCTGAGTATATTGGAAACCGTGTTTACTGGTATTGGAAGTAGGAAATTCAAAGGGAATACCAAATTTGAGAGACACAGGGTAAAAAAAGAGAAATAACTACAAAAGCAATACTTGCAAAACTGTTTGGTGTAAGTGAACTGAACACCTGGGGGGGGGAGGGAAAGGGGGGGAGGGAAGGGGGCATGAGGGACAAGGCAACAAACAGTACAAGAAATGTATCCAATGCCCAACGTATGATACTGTAACCTCTCTGTACATCAGTTTGATAATAAAAATTTGAGAAAAAAAATTTCCAAAATAATAGTGATCCATGTGTGGTTGCCAAGGTTGGGGGAGAGCAGGGAACAGGGCACAGGGAAACTGTTAATATGTTAAAAATTTTAGCTCACTACTCAAATTACTCTCCAGAATCTCTCATCTCCAGAAATTATATGCGTGAAAGAGTCTCAAGAAAGCAGCCAACAGATTGCTGAGCTGAGTTGTAAGCCAGGAAATAACCGAATGGAGACCGAATGGAGATGGTAGTCAGTGGTGCTGTTCACTTTGCAATAACAAGTGGCCAGGGAGCCTTTGGTCCAACATAGATACCAACAGTGGTATCTATGGGGAAATGTTTCAAAGTAAATAATACTTTTTTAATTTGTCGATAGCATTTATTGTATATTCACAGATAGAATAAACTTTTCCAATAATATTTTCCACTTTTGTTTTTATTATTTGGGGCTTTTTGAACACCAGTAAATAGTGTTAAAACATGATTAAATAACAAACATGCCTATAAAGTTAGAGTATTGCTGAAGAGATTGAAGACTTAGCTTCCCTAGAACTATTTGCTCCTCTCCTCTGGAGACATTTGATTATATTCTAAGCCATGATAAGATCAGCCTCTGCTTCTTCTCCCTTTCCCTCCCCTTCTTTCATCTATCTGTCTGTCTCTCTTACACACACACACACACACACACACACACACACGCACACACAGACACTTTCCAACTTGAACTCTATTTGGGGAAATATGCTTTAACCACAGGACTTTTGTTCTTACCTCGCCAGATAGTGTCATGGCTGTTTTCCTCATTCATTTTACTAAATATCTTATAGAAACCCTCCCAGATCACTCTATCCTAAACACAAGACATCTTTCATCACTGTATCCACTTAGCCCACTTTACTTTCTTTTATTGAATATATTCTACCTGGT
Organism: Perognathus longimembris pacificus; assembly: GCF_023159225.1. Lineage (NCBI taxonomy): Eukaryota > Metazoa > Chordata > Mammalia > Rodentia > Heteromyidae > Perognathus > Perognathus longimembris. Next base: position 19,380,459 of record NC_063168.1, on the reverse strand, counting down.
AGTGTTTGCTAATCATTTAATTATTGGTCTCAACTTCAAATATAGCTCCAGAAGTAAGCTCAGTAAAACAGTTTGAGTTGTGTATTGCTATATCTCCCACTGCCTTTAATAGTGCTTGACACACAGTAGGTACTCAAGAAATTGCTTTTAATGTTGTTATTATGACTCAAGTCAGCTTTTTGATCCTGACTTTGGCCTTTCAGTCTTTAAGTCTTGTCATTTCCTCCTGAATTATATCTGCTGTTTGATCTTAAACTACATCTCACTGCATGTGTGTATACCTTGGTTTTGTCCCATTTCTATCTTCCAGTCAAGTTCCATGGGTCTCTTGGTAGTGCTTTCCCTTCTCTATGAATCCCAAGGATTTTGCATTCCCATGGATTCCAGATTCCCATCCCAGCCTGTGGCTAAACAAGCCTGGTCTACTGTAGAGTTCCTGGTCAAGGGAAGGCCTCATTCTTCATGGAAATAGGTTGTTGTAGTCAAATCTTAGATCACTGAGGCTCAGTGGGAAAGGCACTACTTGGCACCTTCCTGCTTTCTCAACTGGAACTCACAGCTAAGAACATAAGGCACCAAATACCCACACTCTAAAGTTCAGGTAGATAGGAGCTGTGGTGCCAGCCAGTTCCCCACAAGGTTTCAAGAACTTCTTTTCAACAGAGCTAGTACAACAATCCCCTGTTGTTCTCCATCAGACTTGCTTATAGAAAAGGGTCAGAAATCCCATTTATGAAGATACATTATGCAGAGTACCCTAAATCCATGTGAACTGATGCATTCCCCAAGTTTTACACAGTTGACAAGAAACTGGATAACTAAATTATGGTATAGACATGGAATGAGATATGACATGTAAAGAAAGCAAGAAAGCTCACCATGTATTGTTAGGGAAATATTCCCAAGCTACATTGTTCAATGAAAAAAATGTAGAATAGCTGTATAAGATGATGTTTCTTATAGAAAAGGGTAGGAAACAAAAGTCAATATAAATTTTGTTTCTATATGCATTGAAAACCTATGAAAGATGCACACAAACTGAAGAACTAAGAGCATATGACATATAGAAGTAGTAGAAACTTCTTATTGTATACTTTCCCAGTCTTTTTGCAATGTATGTCAATGTATTTCATATTTTAAAAGTTGACCCACCTACAAATAATGGGAAATAGAGAACATGGGGTTGGAGGCATGGCTCACTTGGTAGAACACTAGCATCTGGTACCAAATTTGAGTACTGATCTCAGACCAAAAAACAGGATAAAAGAAAATAAAAATAAGAGAATTATTTTGTATCTGATATGTAGAGATGTCCAAGCCATATTAAGAAGTAGAAAAAGAAGCCAGGCCCCCATGGCTCACACCTGTAATCCTGGTTACCCAGGAGGCTCAAAGCCAGCCCTGGCAAGAAAGTCCATGAGACTCTTATCTCCAATAAACTGTTCAGGCAAAGCTGAAAGTGGCACTGTGGCTCAAGTGGTAGAGTGCTAGCTAGCCTTGAGCACAAAAAGATTCAGGAACAGAGCTTAAACTCCAGGACCAGCAGAGAAATAAAGAGAAGAAAAATATGTAACTATATAAAACCATTTATGAACACACACATATAAACAAATGTATGTAAATGCTTGCTGTATGTATATACCTATGTAAGGGCATATTTGTAATAATATAATTTTGTGACAGAAAGCAGTTGCCTCTACTTACTACTTCCTTGCCCATCTATACCCATAGTCATTTTTAAAGTGACAAAAAAGAATTGTAACTATCCTAGCCAACTGTTTGTACTCTTAAAACTAAGTAAGCTTTATGCTCTGTCTGCTTCATTGCTTCATTTTTGGCAGTTTCTCTTCCAAGCTCACTGACTCTTTCCTTAGCAATGTCTACCCTCTATTTATTTTGTGTGGTGAAAATTTCATTTTAAGTATTGTAGTTTTCCATATATAGAAATTTCTTTCAGTTTTCCTCCAGGATTTTTGTTTTCCATTTATTTCTTTATTACTTTCATATTTGTCTGTCTGCCTGTCTGTGCCAGTCCTTGGGCTTGAACTCAGGGCCTTGGGTGCTGTCTCTGAGCTGTTCTGCTCAAGGCTAGCACTCTACCACAGCTTTTTGGTGGTTAATTGGAAATAAGAGTCTCACAGACTTTCCTGCTCAAGGTTGGATTTGAACCAAGAATCTCAGATCATAGCCTCCTGAATAGCTAGGATTACAGGCACAAGCCACTCAGTATCTGTCTTCTGTGCAGATTTCTAGGTCTCTGTCTCTGTCTGTGTGTGTGTGTGTGTGTGTGTGTGTGTGTGTGTGTGTGTGTGTGTGCAAAGCCTCTTCCTCATGACTATGATCTCTGCTCCCATCCAGCAAGACTAGGCTCTACTTGAGTTTTCCTTTCTTGAATTTCTTGCAGAAATGAGAAAAGACCACCAGAGCAATTGTAGGTTCTGTCATGTTTTATTCCCTTCTGTTGAACATCGTAGTGTGGCATTAACCTATCATCCAATATCTGGAATGGCTGTTTCACTTTCGCATAATCCTCTAGGATTTTCAAAAATGGAATTGTTGGGGTGAGTACAGACCTCTGGTGGCTCTTTTGAGGGCCGCTGTTTTCCATATAACTTCTCTTTTCAGCATCATATCCATCTGGGCACTGTGGTTTCCATTTAACCTCTCTTTTAAGGATTATATCCATCTGGGCACTCTGATTTTTGGCTGAAAACAAATGAGACCAAGATAACCTACATTGGATTGGACTTCTATTTTCTAAGCAAGTACTAAGGGTATTTTAACTTAATAAATATGGCAAGCTAATCTTCAGAGACAACTACCTTCTGTTTCTAAGTTCTTTCATCATCAGGTTCCTACCATCTCTATTCTTTTTATCAAAATCTTTTCCTCAAAAAGTCTAAGGCATTTTAAAAATGATCAAGCCTTATCAGAAAGAAGTGAAGATCCAGTGCAGATAAATGTAAGCAGATGGTAAAAAAAAAAATGAGGCAGGCAGAGGAGCCATCTGGTAGGATTCATCCATATAGTTACCTACTTATAGACCCAGAGAGAGTTCTGATTTCAAGCACACTTTCAAACACGCTTGCTTCCATTGAGATTGGTGTTTCCTGACAGTTTTACTGTTTCTTGGTGAAAGTTCAAGTATATGAATTGCACATGGATTTGTAAGTTGCACAAGTTCTGTGACCCATCTTCACTTAAGAGATTGTGTCATCCAAGTTGCTGAATGCTATATTCAAAGATCCAAGTTAACGGAATGGGGTGTGTGTGTGTGTGTGTGTGTGTGTGTGTGTGGTGTGTAGCACTGGGCCAATATTATGTCCTTGGCAGACTTTATAGAAGCAATTCTGCAATGTCCTGGTAGTGTCCATGTGGGAGTCATCACAAGCACTTGCGCCATTTAGTATTGCATTATCTGAACAAACAGCTCCTCAGAACTATAGCGTTTAACTCACCAGTAGAGTGACTATGAGTTTAAATTATCTCTTTTTCTCCAGATGGAGCCAAGGCTTAAATTAGGCAGTTTATTTCCATGAGGAAAGTTATAGCTTCAGGAACACATGGCCAAATAATAAGTGTGTGAAAAATCAGCTTGACATAAGCTATGTGCTATTGAATCTCCATTCATCAAGACTAATCTTAAATACCACTTCCTATAAAGTTGGTGGTTAATTTTATATGTCAACTACGCTAGACTACTGCTATAAAGATATTTTGTACATGTGGTTAACATCTATGAAGGGCTGATTTTCAGTAAAGCTTACTCTTTATAATGCTGGTAAACCTCAAAAAGCCTTAAGAGGTTACTGGAGAAGAAATTCTGTCTCAAGCCTGCAACTTAACTCTTGCCTGAGGTTCTAGCTTGCCTGCCTACTTTAGACTTGCCAGCCTCCACACCATATGAGCCAATTCCTTAAAATAAGTCTCTGTTTGTATATAAATGTAATTCCACATGCATGAGTATACACACACACACACACACACACACACACACACACACATACAGGTAGATTTGATTTCTCTGGTGAAACAAAAGTCTTTTCTGAAATATCAAGCCCAAAGTGATTTCTTCTTCTGCATTAGCACTTATCAGGAACTACCTTTATTTTTATGATTTCTCTCTCCAGATATGGTATATATGTTTTTAACATATGTGTACTCATTGAAGGACCGGCTAAATTGCTGTAATCAAGAGACCTAGAAGTATAGTGACTTAAAGCATGACTTTCGCTTTTTCCAGCATTCAGAGAGTGGGAAGTTCAGGCCGACAGTGTGGTTTTGCTCCAGGTGGTCAAAAGAAAGCCGGGATTCCTACTGTTGTTACTTCCATAGCAACAGTTATCTTTACCTGATGACAAGTCACCATTTTGCCTCTAGCTATCTAAGATAGACAAATTTCTAGTCTGTAGGTCTATGAACCCATGTCCATTGACATACTGCCATTTGCCCACACTCCATCTTCCAGTCTATGTGGCAACACACCCGACTAAGGTATTTGAAAAGCAATGTCAGTTGCTTTACTTTCTACCAAGAACCTGGCAGTTGTAATCATTTATCTTTCTGCCACATAATTTTTCAAACTCCACTGCTTTTCACTTCCTATTCCATGTGAACGATGGATCCTGCTTTTTTCTCTCACTCTCTGGTACTATGAGGCCATGAAAGCTGTTCACTTCCTAAGAAAAGGGATTAAGGGTTCCAAGAAGGACCTCCAGGAAAATCTCAAACTGGCCTAAGACCAGCACAAGAGAGCATCAACTCAGGATGCATTTTCACTTAATTTGTCACCCTTCTAGTTTTGTTCACACCACCAGTAGTCACTGAGACCCTATCATTGTCCCTGTATCCTTATTTCCTCCTAAGAAGCCTGGTGAGGTAAATGTGCAGGTTATATAGGGAGAGTTATATAATTAGTAAGGAAATGATATGTCAGTGTTAAAAGCATTCTAAATCTGACTATATTCTGTTGTGTTATGTTGTAAGTGTGTGTGTTTATGTTTGTGTGTGCCAGTCCTAGGTCTTGAACTCAGCACCTAGGCACTGTCCCTGAGCTTTTGAGCTCAAGGCTAGCACCCTACCATTGGAGCCATAGCTCTGCTTCCCACTTAACTGGAGACAAGAGTCCCAGGGACGTTCCTGTTCCAGGTGGCTTCAAACCATGATCCTCAGATCTCAGCTTTCTGAATAGTCATGAGCCACAGGCACCTAGCCCCTGACAGTGAGTTTGATATTTCATGCATTCATGTTTCTTATTGGCTTCCTTCCATTTCAGTTTAAGTAACTCCCATAACATTTCTTCTAATGAGGGTCTTATGTTGATAAATTCCCTTAGTTTTTGTTCTCTGGGAAGTCTTCTTCTCTCCTTTATTTCTGAAGGATAAATTTACTGGTTCGAGTATTTTTGGTTGGCAGGCTTCTTTATTCCCTTCAGCATTTTGAACACTATTTCACTGTCTCCTGGCCTGCAAGATTTCTACTGATAAGTCTTTTGGTAGCTTTATAGAGACTGCCTTGAAATTCATATAATCCTTATGAGTTTCTTTCTTTTACTGCTCTCAACATCTTTTCTGTCAAAAATCTTTTTGACAATTTTATTATGTGTCTTAGTAAAGTCCTTTTCAGTTTAAACTGTATGGGAATCCATGAGCCATACCAGTATGTTCAATTTCTCTTCAGATTTGAAAAGTTTCCAGCTATTATTTCTTTAAGCTTCTTTTCCCTTTCCTTCTCCCTTTCTCCCCTATAAGGAGCCACCCTATGTTGTCCTAAAATTCACATTCTTTCTTCTTCTCTAGATAATAGCAAATTATCTTGGCATTCAGATTGTTTCCTTTCCATTGTCAAGTCTGATATTGATGCTGCCTACTACCTTTTTATTGGATTAAATATATGCTCCCAGTTTGGAAATTCTGTTTGATTCTTTTTTTTTTTTTTTTGGCCAGTCCTGGGGCTTGGACTCAGGGCCTGAGCACTGTCCCTGGCTTCTTTTTGTTCAAGGCTAGCACTCTGCCACTTGAGCCACAGCGCCACTTCTGGCCATTTTCTGTATATGTGGTGCTGGGGAATTGAACCCAGGGCTTCATGTATAGGAGGCAAGCACTCTTGCCACTAGGCCATATCACCAGCCCTGTTTGATTCTTTTCTTGTGATTTCCATCTCTCTGTGGAACTTCTAATTTTGTGTGTGTATTCTTTTCTTAATTTCATCGAGTTGTCCATCTATGTTCTGTTTGGCTCACTGAACTTCATTGAAAATTGCTTTACCGTCTTTGTTCAGAAATTCATAATTCTTCATTTCTCTGAGGTCATTTACTGTAAATATGGTATTTACATGTAAACATGACATCACATTTATATAATTTTTTTGTTTCTTGTGCTATTGTGTCGATACCTGAGGGTTTTTGTTGTTTTCTGTTTAGCATCTTTTTATTAGGTTATAATAGTTACACAGAAGGAGATTTAATTGTTTCATTTCCACATGCTATCCTCATTCTTTTTTTTTTTTTTTTTTTTTTTTTGCCAGTCCTGGGGCTTGGACTCAGGGCCTGAGCACTGTCCCTGGCTTTTTCTTGCTCAAGGCTAGCACTCTACCACTTGAGCCACAGCACCACTTCTGGCCATTTTCTGTATAGGTGGTGCTGGGGAATCGAACCCAGGGCCTCATGTATACGAGGCAAGCACTCTTGCCACTAGGCCATATCCCCAGCCCACTATCCTCATTCTTTTTTTTTTTTTTGCCAGTCCTGGGCTTGAACTCAGGGCCTGAGCACTGTCCCTGGGTTCTTTTTACTCAAGGCCAGCACTCTGCCACTTGAGCCATAGTGCCACTTCTGGCCATTTTCTATATATGTGGTGCTGGCCAGGGCTTCATGTATACAAGGTAAGCACTCTTGCCACTAGGCCACATTCCCAGCCCGCTATCCTCATTCTTAATGGAACATTCTTTCTAGATTTTACAGGTTGGTTTTAGTGAGGACAATTCTTTATTTGAGGGGGTTGTGTGTGAGAGCATTGTGTGATGAGAGTATGGATTTGTTGTCTTTGTATGTATAATAGCATTAATTATTATATTATATACTATTGTTTTGATCTTAAATACCTTCAAAGTCATACATGTTAAGGCCTCAGTCCCTAGCTTGATGATGATAGGAAGTCTTCAGGTCATTCTGAGCATGTCCTTGAAGACCTCTTCAAAGGATGCAGTTTTTAATTCTGGTTTTCACTTCCTAGCCATGAGATGATTGGATTTGTTTTGTTACATGAGCCAAATAATCTGTTTTTTCTTTATAAGGTGATAATCTTAGGAATTTGTTAAAGCAAGAGAGCTGACTGACACATCATATAAAAAGTATAATGTAATACTCAAATTATTACTCTCCCTTACTGAGTAAATAGGTAACAGGTGCTAAAACATGCTTTTTTTCTCAAAAGCAAGCACTGACTATATACTTAGGCCCACAAACAACTAAATGCAGGAAAAAGCTTTCCATGCCAACCTCCATTTTATATCTGTGTCCTTTGTTTTAAGCTGTTCACTTTGTAACCTCAAATCCAGGCAAGGACAGGTCTGATCAATAACATCTTTATGACAGGGAACCAAAATTATCCCTAAGAGAGCCTTACAGGCCGGACCATCCTTGTCCCAGCATGGGGACAATTACCTGTAATGATGAGGCTATAGCTTGTAGCAGGAGCAAATCACTGCACGGAAACTAGATTGTTCCCCTCACGTGTTGACAGCAATAACTTCTCTGAAACTCCAGAGAACAAGGAGTGAGATAATTGTCAAACAGGCCCCTCTTGACCAATTCTTTGACAATGGACTATCAAACTACCTGCCACCACCTCTGACCACTAAGAGATACCTGTGACTAGGGCTTCTCTGAGCAAGCACAAGTTCCTGAGTTCAAACTCTGGTAACACAAATAAATAAATACATAAATAAATAAGCAAGCAAAAGGAAAAAACATGGTGAAGAGCAGAAAAGGAGATTTACCATATGGTAGCCACCTTAGACAGCACTTCAGTATATCTTTATCCATTTTGGGAGTACAGGTAAGGAATTAGGCAGGGGGGGAAATGGTATACATTCTATGCAAAGCCTGGTTGATCATTATTCCAGTCATTTTGGGAAAGATTCCAGAGAAATTGTTATTGCTGTCATCACTGGTCAGGACTGAAAAATCATTGTTGCCTTATCCATCCCAAGGAAGCTCTGTTGTTCCTTAGGGGTAGTTTTGGTCCCTATGTAGACGTGATTGATCAGTGGTAAGTCCTGTCCTTGCTGGATTCCAAGGTGATGGCAAAGTCATCACAGAGTGAATAGCTCAGAGAAGAGACAGCTGCAAAATGGAGGCAAAGACGTTAAGATTTTCTCCCATTTTTAGTCAATTCATGTGCCCAGAAGAAGCAGCTTTTGAAGCATTTTTTTTTTCCTTTGGCTAGTCCTTGAACTCTGGGCCTGGGCTCATTCTCTGAGCTTATTTTGCCTTTTTTGAGTAGTTTATTGGAAATACAATTCTCATGGACTTTTCTGCTTGGGCTGGCTTTGAATGATGGTGCTCAGATCTCAGTCTCCTGAGTAGGTAGGATTACAGTTGTGAGCCACTGGTGTCTGGCTTTTTAAAGCACTTCTTATAGTAGAGGCCATGTAGATTGATGGAGGTAGAAGAAAATGTGTATTCTAATACGTGAAATTCCCTGTTAGGGTCCTTAAAAAAAGCTATTTGAGTAATTTTCTTGTATCATTCAAGTTACTCATGATCCAGCATACTGATATAAGCTTACAATTCCTATTTATCCTTTATTGCTCTTTTCTTCCTCCCAGAATGATATGGGGTGGGGGAAGGGAGAAGCAAGTCAAGAAGTGAGAGATTCAGAGAAAAGGAAAATGGATTTTGAAGTTCTGATAATGGTTGTATTTAATTAAATTACATTTTTACATGGATCAGCATGAAATGGGCTCTCTTCACACCATACAATTTACAATCAATTTAAAACAAATGAGTGATCTTTTCTCTATCAAGAGTAACATATTTTAAAAGAGCTTCAGTACCCAAGCTTCAAAAAGTGAGTCAACCAAATGTGTAATTGAGCCACCTAGAGCTCCAAGTGTGTTGAATGAGAAATTATTCTAACCTATTAGTGATCAGCACCTAAGGGATGAAGACAGAAGGTAATCACTATTCAACAATTATAGTAAGTAGACCCAGAAGAGAAAATGGAAAAAAAGGCCTAACACCTGGGCAATTAAATTCTTAATAATAAATTGTGACCACACTTCTTTGTACTGTCTGTGTTGAAGGAATACACTGACATTCATGTACCTAGTTGTAGATTGCACCCCACCCATAAGCTATTAAGTTCAAAGATGCAGTTTACCCCCAGGAAATAAAGCCTTGCAGATAAAGCCTGCCTGGTCTTCCACTCCACTCTGTGCTGGCAGAGTTTGCATTCTAAGCACTTGCTACAGCATTTTGTGGAATCTTCTTCTCAACAGGACATTGATATCTGTGCAGAATAGAAAATTGTTCCCATTTTCAACTCAAAGGTGGTGTATTTACATAAGCTTGCTTTTCATTTAAATCTGTCTTAATCCTTAAAGATTTAGTAGTTGAGATGCAAAGTGCATTTTGAATAAATAAAAATACATACAATAAAGCAAACTCTACATATGAAAATTAACAAATCACCATTTTTAGTGTTGTTGTTCCTAAAAACAGTGTGTTACTTACTAAATATTAGTTTGTATTTTCCCTATAGAAGAGTGAAATGCAAATTTGTATGTCTATGAATATGAAGGGACTCCAAATAAGCTCACTCCAAAATATGCTGCTTTGGCATATTGGTTGTTTTGGACCAAAGGAAATTGAGAATTGGGTTTTGATATTAACTACCTAAAATAAAGTATACATTCCTCTTTTGTAAAATAAGTGTACATTTGTTTAAGAAAATATTAGCTATGTTATCTGTACCAGGAAGTGTTAGGAAAATGGAGGAGAAAGAACATGCCAGACTCAATCTCAATAGGTGAGGACTATTTTTTAAGGCACAGCAGCAAAAGGCAAGCAATCTTTCTGCCAGTTGAAGGTTGTTTGAGGAGGTGACTTTTGGGGTCAGGCTTATATTGGTCTTCATGAGGAAATAGAAATTAAGAAAAACAAAAACAAAAAACAGGCTGTGGTCTCTTGGGGACCAAGGGCGGTGGGGTGGGGCTTGTCCAAGCCCAAGTTCTGCCTGGGTGAGCAGGCCTAGTCAGAATGACCTGTGTGTGATCAAGCACATATGCATGCACTTGGTGTTTTGCTTGACCTGGGGAAACAAGGCAGGAGTCAATCCTTCATATTCAGTCTCTGGATAGATAGAAAAATTGGACTGAAGCTAAAAGGGGAGACTGGGAAGAGAGTTGATGATTGTCCTCCTTAAGTTTCTTTCTGATGATGAGGGATGACATTTAGGTGTTGGTTTTGGTAAAGTCTTGTGTTGGCCAGGTCCTCTTTGTTGAATAGCTGGTATTCCATGGACACAAGGACTTGGTCATCCATTGGGATATGAAAATCCATACAAGTTACTGGGGAAAGTCAGAAAAAACATTTGACAATACAGGGCCAACAGATATTGCCAGTATGATCATGATAATTGGGCTCACAAATGGCAAAAGAAAGAGTGGAAAACAAAAATTGGATGACTTGACTAGTTCCTGTCTCCTGTGTTTCAGGAGGTCCTGGAGTTGGTGGATCATGTCCCTAACTACTTCTGACTGATTAACATCTGGAGACTGGGTCAGGGAGAGTATGGTGGGCTACTTACGAGTAACCAGCCAGAAGCTGGGACTAGTTTAGAGTGGTTAAGGAATTGGTAGGAGCCTTAATCATTGCCTGGAACTGGACTATCGATGTCTGGACTATACAGTATGGATAGGAGACACACTATAAATAGAAATAGCAGGTAATCAATACAAGTTCCTGTCCCATTATAAGGTAGATGGGTATAAACATTACATAGATATACTTATTAACTAATTTCTTTTTTTAATTTTTCTTTTTTCTTTTTTCTTTTTATTATTTATTGTCAAAGTGATGTAAAGAGAGGTTACAGTTTCATATGTTAGGCCTTGGGTACATTTCTTGTACTGTTTTTTACCTCCTTCCTCATTCCCCCCTTCCCTCGCCCCCCATGAGTTGTTCAGTTGGTTTACACCGAATGGTTTTGCAAGTATTGCTTTTGGAGTTGTCTTTTTATCCTTTGTCTCTCGATTTTGATATTCCTTTTCACTTCCCTAGTTCTAATACCAGTATATACAGTTTCCAATGTACTCAGATGAGATACAGTGATAGTGCGGGTACAACCACAGGAAGGGAATACAAGAGGGTCATCAACAATAGAAGCTATGGTTTCACATGGCATGTTGAAATATGCATTCATAAGGGCATAGCTATTAGGCTCTTGTGAATCCTCTGCTGTGACTAGCCTAAACCTGTGCTAATTATTCCCTAGGAGGGAGACCATAGAGTCCATGTTTCTTTGGGTCTGGCTCACTTCACTTAGTATAATTTTTTCCAAGTCCTTCCATTTCCTTACGAATGGGGCAATGTCATTCTTTCTGATAGAGGCATAAAATTCCATTGTGTATATGTACCACATTTTCCTGATCCATTCGTCTACTGAGGGGCATCTGGGTTGGTTCCATATTTTAGCTATGACAAATTGTACTGTGATGAACATTGTTGTGCTGGTGGCTTTAGTATGTTCTTGTTTGTGGTCTTTTGGGTAGATGCCCAAAAGTGGGGCTTCTGGGTCATAGGGAAGCTCTATGTTTAGCCTTCTGAGGAATCTCCATACTGTTTTCCAGAGTGGCTGAACCAGTTTTGACTTCCCAGCTCTGATTAGTTTTAGAGCAAGCACAAAGTGATTTCCTTTAGGATCTGAGTCCATATGTTTTATCTGCAGTTTTTTCAACTGCCTCTAGGTGAGTTCTCATTGCCAGGACAAGCTTCCTCCCAGGAGTATCTGTTTCTTGCTGGTATAATGTCCTAGTTGGCATCTCTTTTATCATTCATGGGTCTTGAACTCAGGGCCTGGGCATTGTCCCTGAGCTCTTTGGCCCAAGGCTAACGCTCTACCACTCTGAGCCATAGCACCACTTCCAGAATTCTGCTGGTTAGAGATAAGAGTCTCACAGGGTTTTTTCTGCCCAGGCTAGCTTTGAACCACAATCCTCAGATGTTAGCCCCCTGAGTAACTAGGATTACAAGCGTGATCCACCAGCACCCAACCAATTGCCATTTTTTGCTCATTGGAGGGGGGTGAATAACAGATCAAATAAGTCTTTCCCAAACACATATTTCCAATTGAAGCAACAAAGCAGGGATTATCTGGGACTTGTTAAGAATAGAAGCTAAGTTTGACCAATAAAGACTTGTTAGAGTTATTTATCCCTCTGTGAGTTTGACTAAATGCTGCAGAGGCTAAAATCTGTAATGACATGAGTCAATAGTGGTCATGATGAAGTTTTAAAACAGTAACTGATTAAACAATTTGGTTAATATTTAACTGAATATAGCATTTGGGGGGGGGGGTTCTGCAGTGGAGGCAGAAGAAGGCTTGGGTGTAGGGCACCTCGAATCATTTGCCGTTTTGTTAAGTCAGTTAGAATGTCAAAATGGAAAGTGCCAAAATCAAACCCAAGTTTGTACTGAGGCCAGATCTGGGTACAAAATTAATTTTGGGGAGCTGCCATTGAGAACCCATTTTAGAAAATTTGGAAAGATTACGAATTGATTTGACCCACCACCAAGGACATGCCCGAGGCTTAGGGAAGGCAGAGAATGAACCTGTAATTAGGTGTCCCCCCACTGCCAATTAAAGGATGTCTGGGGGGGGGGTCTATCAAACATGAGAGGCTTCCAAAGTCTCTGGGGACCCCATAGATCAAGAGAAAGTAGGGAACTCCCAGAGTCCCCAGATTTGTGTCAGGGTGCCTCTGTCTGCCATGGATCCTGAAGGAATATCTGTGTAGATGCAGAAGGTTCAAGGCTGAAGGGCTTCCAACCTGGAGAGTCAAGATTTTCAGGAACAACATAACAAACAGATGTCTGTCACCAGCTTTTACATCATGTTCCAGGTCACTTAGAAGCCTCTAGTTACGTCCCTAAACCTGAAGGAGAACTCAGTCACTGTGCTCACTAACTCCATTGGGCCTTTCTGACTTGTTTTTTTCTCTGTCATCCTCTCCCACAGTTACTATGAATCCCAGGGACAGTTCTGATTAATGTACACCTTGTGCCAAGAGTCAGAACTGTTCACAGGCAATGGCAACAGAATGGACTAAGCTCCGCATGGCTGATCCTAAGATAATGACAACCAGTCCACAGTTTAAGCAAGACTACTTGACTGCATGCTTCTTTTTTTTTTTTTTTTTTTTTTTTTGCCAGTCCTGGGGCTTGGACTCAGGGCCTGAGCACTGTCCCTGGCTTCTTTTTACTCAAGGCTAGCACTCTGCCACTTGAGCCACAGCGCCACTTCTGGCCATTTTCTGTATATGTGGTGCTGGGGAATCAAACCCAGGGCCTCATGTATATGAGGCAGGCACTCTTGCCACTAGGCCATATCCCCAGCCCGACAGCATGCTTCTTGACCCTTTATTTGTTCCTTTCCTATAGAAGCCTGAAGCATTTGTCAGTACCAGAAAAACAGGGCCTGAGAACACTGTTCCCCAAGTTCCTCTCTAGTATGGCTGCACTGAATAGTGCAAAGTCCTGTTTTATCCATTTTTAAGCTAACCTTTTCTGCAACTTATTCCAGCTTTATTTTTACTTTCAGGAATGTTGGAGAATAGCATCAAGCAAAACTTTACATTTCCTTGTCATTAGCTAAATTATTTACAAAAACTGCCAAAGTATTATTAGATAATTTCAAAGATTTACTCCAGCTTCAAAAATACTTTTATAGGTTATACTTTCATTTAGCTCTTTCTACATAGTCATTATGTACATTTTGTGGGGAATGGGACTGGGGTTTGAAATCTGGGCCTTGTGTGCTTGCTTGGTGCACTGTTACCTGAGCCAGGTCCCCTGCCTTCATGCTCTGCTATTTTTTGAATAGGATCTCTCCTATGCCCTTCTTGGAATGCAACCCTACTTTTGTTTCCTTGGGATTACAGGGAGATATCAGTGCACCTGGTTTTTCTCCCTTGGCTGAAATGAGAGCTCATGAACTTGAATCACAGTCCTCCCGAATAGCTAGGATTACAAGTGTGAGTCACTGAGTAGGGCTTATACTTTGAAGAAATCTTTTTTTTTTAATGTAGTGTTAAAATAACTTTTTTCATTTTAATGCAGCAGAGATGGCTTCTTCCACTCAAGATAGAATTTTCAAATGGATGTTTTTAAAAAATATTTATTATAAGGCATAAAAGATAAATGATTCACATGTGAACATTAGACTTATTTTTGCTTGCTAAAAAGGTATCTAATCTTTATGAGGCTCAGATGAGGGGCCACTAGCTATTGTCTTCTTAATTCTATTTTGAACACCTTTATCTCACCTCCCATTTGCTATGGGACTCTACTAGTCTTTTCTTTCAAGCAACAGGAAAAGCTTGTCCAGCTTCAGGGCTTTTCCGTTTATTATTCCCTTGGCAACATGTGAGAATCTGTAAGTGTGGAGCCATGAGGTCTGCCAAAGAGAATTGGAACGCCAGTCTCCGACTCTGAGAAGGCTGAGAGTGGCCTGAGAAAGATCTACTGCTTCTAGCATTTCAAAGACCACAGATTCCACCCTAGGGGTGAACTATTCAGGATCCAAATTTCCCTAGGGGCCTATTCCAAATGTGTTTGTTTGCTGCTCCCCTTCACCTCCTGTTTATAGGAGGTCAACAATTCCTAGGATTCTTCCCCCCATTCTGGTGTTAGTAACTTTTAAGAGGCTGCTACCTTGCATCCTGCATGTACACCCGTTTGATGATCAATAAAGGCTCTATTCAAGGGACCTTGGCCCTCTTTCGCTGGTGTGAGGAACAGAGGTACCCCCAAACCGGTTTTGTGGTCCAGTCTCATCCATTGCCTTGCTCCCCATCATAGCTGTAGAAGGCGGCAGTTTCCAACAGCAACAAGGGAAATAAGTCCTCCACTCTGCCGGGCTCGGGTCGCCTCCCCTGGGGCGGGGATTCAGGCTCAGCTATGCTTCTAACAGCTCCCTTTCTCACCCTCTCCCCTGGTCACCCGACCCGCAGGTAAGGCCAGGGTGGAGTGGGGGGCTCAGGAAAGACCTCAGGTGCACCGGGCCTTACGAGATCGCTTTACCCACCTCCTTACCCGTGAAGAAAGCCAGGCGGGCGTGGATCTCGGAGAGGCTTCGTGAGCAATCTGATTTATTAGGGCCGGGCAAAGGCTAATGGTAGGAAGGGACTAGAGAAGGGTGATAGGCCAGAACACTGATAGGCTTGCGAGCTTGCCATAGGACCCCCTCATGAGCTAAGGTCACTTGGAAAGCACCACGCCAGGGGTGAAAACCCGCGAGACATGGGGGCACAAGTTTGGGGGGCTGTTCCCAAAGCCGGTTCTTCTGGTTCCAGACCCAGAGAAATGTGGCCTGCTTCCGCATTCCCCAGAGCTGGGGGAAGGGCGGCGTCTGGGGTACGCTCTCCAATGCCCTTCCCCCTCAAGGCCAAGGGTGAACCCCAACACCACTCCATTCGTATTTAGTTCTTAACTCCTCAGACAGACTTAAAACCATCTCTATCTAAATAGATTGTCACCCCTACTATCTTCTTCAGATTGCACTATTTCCTCCAAAGACCTTACTGTAATTTATGCATGTTCGATGATGCTAGAATTAATCACTGTCCTGGGACAGCACAGTGCATTGCATAGATACATTTCCCTTTTGAATAAATAATTGAACAAGGGCATATTAACAGTGAGAAACTTTTTTCTGGAAACTTCCCAGCAAAGTTATGATACTTTTCCATTCTATTTAAAAGGTCATGTCTGACACTCTAATAATAAAAAGGCCAAAAATCCAGATAAATTTAATCAAAGTTTTAGTGATACAGGAGCCTTCAGACTGCAGATTCCAAAGCAGTGAAGTCTCCTTGTTTTCATGTTTAGGTTCAGTGAAGAATGCATAGTCTTGCAGAAATGTGATTGGACAAGATATGATCTAGTAATAGGAATGGACCCAGCAAGTCCTGCCTCTTTGTTCATAGTCTTCTTGTCCTAAGTACTCATTCTATCCCTTTCTGTCTCCCAAAACATGGGGTAGGACCTGTTTGTTATAAAGAGGATCTTCAAATGCAAGGGAGAGAGTAACCTTTATAAGTTTCATGGTTTGCTTTGGGGTATGTGGGGGGGGAGGGGAGGGGGAGTAGTTGTTTGTATGACTCACCTTGGAGAGAATTCTTATTTCTGTAACCATTCTTAGGAGAAAACAGGATCGGTGAGAGATAGTAGGAGAGAAGATTCTTCTGGACAGCTGAAGCACTGTGGGGTACCATGTTCTGAGCTCCAACCATACCCTCTCCATTTAATCATAAAATAACAGTTCATCTAACTCTCACTAAAAGCAAATAAGACTCAAGGGTGATAATACTGTGAATAATGGTGCTTTGGCCAGATTCCCCTTTAGCACTCAGCTCCCACCCCATGGGTTTTCTTTTACAGTACTTCCAATACCTAGCAACTATGGTTCTTTCCAGAGGACTGTTTCTTGGGCTCTGAGACCTTTACTTGCAGAACTAGTAGAACTAGTAGGAGGTGATTAGAAATTACCATCAGTGCCAGGCTCCTTGGTTTCAGGACTTTCCTAACTTACTGAGCCCAGATCCATTTTTGATTCCATACACCAGGGCTTGCTTTCCTCCCCTCTCCCACCCCTGCTCTTCCTCCTCTTTCGAGGGTTCTTCTGGGAGTACTGCTTACTAAGAAATCACACGCAGCTTAATACTCCAAGCCTTATCTCATGGTTGAATTCTGAAGAAGTAGTGCTAAGAACTAGTACGAGGACAGAGAGGTTCTTGTAGTCAGTGAACAGATAATAGCTACCTATACATTAGACAAAAACAGAGAAAAGCACTCTGAGCAGAGAAAAGCAGAGACAGGGAATCATGCAGGAGGAACAGGCTACAGGTAATCTAGATCTCTCCAGTAACTTTAATACATCCATACCCTCTATCTCTAATATTTTCCTATGTTTCTAATTAATAGAACCCTATTGATTAATATTCTCCTGAGTAGCTAGAATTAGTCTGATATAGGTAATTTTAAATAACAAATCTAGGGGCTGGGAATATAGCCTAGTGGCAAGAGTGCTTGCCTCCTACACATGAAGCTCTCAGTTCGATTCCCCAGCACCACATATATGGAAAATGGCCAGAAGGGGCGCTGTAGCTCAGGTGGCAGAGTGCTGGCCTTGAGCAGGAAGAGACCAGGGACAGTGCTCAGGCCCTGAGTCCAAGGCCCAGGACTGGCCAAAAAAAAAAAAAAAAAAAAAAAAAAAAAAAAAAAAAAACAACAACAACAAACAAATCTAATCAGCAAGTATTTGTGCATCCATGAGGACTATTATAGTAGGCCCTGAGAGATCTATGGTACAAATGTCTATTA
Organism: Perognathus longimembris pacificus; assembly: GCF_023159225.1. Lineage (NCBI taxonomy): Eukaryota > Metazoa > Chordata > Mammalia > Rodentia > Heteromyidae > Perognathus > Perognathus longimembris. The sequence goes on along the minus strand of NC_063168.1, from coordinate 19,362,854 downwards.
TGTTTTGGCAATGCAATAAGCACAAGAATGAAAAGACAGGTGCTGTTGGCTTATTCTTGTAATCCTAGCCACTCAGGAGGCTGAGTTCTGAGGATCATGTTTCATAGCCAACCCAGATAGGAAACATCTTTGAGACTCTTATCTTTAATTAACCACTCAAAAACCACAAGTGGAGCTTTGGCTCAAAGTGGTAGAGTGCTAACCTTGAGCAAAAAAATAAAAGCTCAGGGACAGCGCCCAAGCCCTGAGTTCAAGCCTCACAATGGACAAAGAAAAGAAGAATGAAAAGACAATGCATCCTGTTCCCATAGAAAACAAAGGACTATTTAACACTGTGTTTCTAGAAATAAGCTTAGACTACAAACATTAACACTACAAAAACTTCTGTGATATCTATCTATCTATCTATCGCCAGTCCTGGGGCTTGAACTCAGGGCCTGGGTGCTGTCCCTGAGCGTTTTTTGCTCAAGGCTAGTGCTCTACCACTTGAGCCACTGTGCCACTTCTGGCTTTTTCTGTGTATCGAACCCAGGGCTTCATGCATGCTAGGCAAGCACTCTACCATTAAGCCATATTCTCAGCCTTCTGTGATATTTATTGCTTATGAAATGTAAATGATTCATTATTCTGCTACAGAGAAATAGAGGAAGACTTATTGCTATCATTTTTCTATTATGAAAATGACTATTCTAATTTTATCCAATGACAGAAAACTGTTATCTGCAACTTAGTTAACTGCTAATTTTAAAATCAAATTTTCCGAAAATCATGAATCTTGAAGGCTTTAAAAATTAAGTGTCTTCCTAATGTCAATAATTGAAAAACTATATTGATTCATTATCACAGAAGGATTTCCTATCCTATTTAAACATGTTTATGTTTTACTTCAGGACATTTTCAAACTTTATTACTTTTTTCCAGAATTAAAAATAAATCACAAACCTTTAGGCAAGCTAGGACACAAGCAAGTTTGTTTTCTGAAAGAAAAAAACACTAAACTAAATATTAGCTAGAAATTAAGAGTCTGAGTCACTCTCACGCGAATATATATTTTTATTTTGAATGTAGCTATAACAGCATGATTGTAGACGTTCGCTTGCAAATCTGTACCACTAAACACACAATCTTTAAAATGCTTGGGTTTTTTTTTTCACAAGTACTTTAAGTACAGCATTATTGTTATTTTGCACTAGAGTCAAAGACGACATTTAGATTCCTCAGCTTTTGGGTATTTATTCACATCAAAATGATGGCCTAGTCATGCTGAGGAAAGGAACTCAAAGGCAGTTTCCTTTTCTTCTGTCAGTTCTTTTGCAGTAAGATCCATCTTTTCACGTGAGAAATCATTAATCGGGAGACCTTCAACAAACTTCCAGGTCTTATTCTGTTTGAAAAAAATTGCAAGTAAGAGATTTATAATGAAACTAAGATTGATCTGTCAGCAGGCAACAATCTACTTGGAATTTGTGGCTGTTTGTTGCTGTTTTAAAGTCTGATTCTAAAGAGGTAATCAGAAACTACTGAGCATAATCCCAGCCCAGAACCCAACACTTAATTAGCACAGATGATTCTGATAAAAGTCAATACTTGAATTTAAAATCCACCCAATGTCAAACAAACAAAAAAAGCATACAAGCTTGTTTTAAACAAAGAATAACAGTGATGAGTACCATTGCTTCATTTGGAAATGCGATAGATATTATTTGTTGGTATCTGATACTAGAGGTATAATAATATAATGTGTCTAGTGGGAATAGAGTTTCCTTTCTAGTCATCTCAACTTGAAATTGTGGTGTATAAAATTTTAAAGCTGAGAATTTTTTAAAAACCATTTTATCCCAAATTATACCATTTCTGAGGGGAAAAAAAGTGACTACTTTCTCACAGGAGTGGCTTCTCCACCTCCAAACACCATCCAAATACCTCCCCCCAAAAACCCACCCTTACCTTGATTACAACAGGGAATGAGTAGAGAAGATCATCAGGAATACCATAGGAGTTGCCATCAGAGATAACACCCATAGACACAAACTCCCCCTGAAAAATATTTTGCATTTTCTTGAGGCACAGTGATTACTTTTTACAACCACTGACATATAAAATAACAAAAGAAAACCAGGTGACTTCCTTAACTGTGTATCTAAGGCACTTCATCAGTACCATGCCTTTTCATGACAAATTAATTTTATAGACATTATCATATTCAACTGTTCCAAATTAGATGTCAGGAAGGCCAAAGAAGTATCATCTTTATTTTACACGTAAGGAAAGTCTGGTCCAATATTGGTTTTACGAAGAAAAATGGCTTTCTAAATACAATCTCATTTAACCTGCACAATCCTGTGTGATAACTGTCACGTAATGGATGACATTGGCTTAGCAAAGTTAAATGAGTTTCCTGAGGTTACTTAACTATAGACAGCTGAGTTGGAAAATGAACCTACTTGGCTTAACTGCTAAGGCCAATCTATTACACCACCAGGGAATAAAAAAAAGGAGTGGCCTGTGCAAATTGGGGTCCTTACCTCCGGGGTTCCAAACCAGATGTCTCTGATGTGGTCACCGATGGCCTTTGCAGCAGACATGGCACTGGACAGTTTCCGAGCCTTGATGACGGCAGCGCCACGCTGCTGCACATTCTGACATGAGGGCAGGTAGAGATAGCAGTGTTATTTGACCATAACAATATTCTCATCAGTTCCAAGTTTACCCTCGGGTAAAAGGCTGCAACTCTAGCTTAATATGTTCTTTGCACAATCATTCAACCATCCAGTATTGAGCATATGAACCTAATTCAGTCATATGCACATCTTTTTTTTTTTTTTTTTTGCCAGTCCTGGGGCTTTGAACTAAGGCCTGTGCACTGTCCCTGGCTTCTTTTTGCTCAAGGCTAGCACTCCACCACTTGAGCCACAGCACCACTTCTGGCTTTTTCTATATATGTGGTACAGAGGAATTGAACCCAGGTCTTTATGCAGGCTAGGCAAACGCTCTACCACTAGGCCACATTCCCAGACTGACGTGCATCTTCTTGGAAAACAAAAAACACCAAAACAAATTTCTATAGAACCTTTATCACATTAAATATGAAGAAATAGGTCTTGGTATACCAAATGATTCAGTTTTTTCTCCATTTTACTATCGACTTTAATTGCTATATAACAGTTAAGATCAGAGTAGATCACAACTGGCTTTGTAGGATAATGAAATAAAGAATGTAGCTATCAGAACAACTTGGAAAGACATTAGTCTTTGAGGTTTCGCCTCTTCCCTTCAGAGACAGTCAGCTGTGTGGTATGACTTGTAAGAGTTCTTAAGACTTTTTTTTTGCCAGTCCTGGGGCTTGAACTCAGGGCCTGGGCACTGTCCCTGAGCTTCCTTTTGCTCAAGGCTAGCACTCTACCACTTGAGCCACAGTGGCACTTCTGGCTTTTTCTGTGTATGTGGTGCTGAGGAATCGAACCCAGGGCTTCATGCATGCTAGGCATGCACTCTACTACTAGGCCACCTTCCCAGCCCTCTTAAGACTTCTTACCGTAATGAATTCTCCCTTGAGCCAGCTGTCATCTTTCAGAGCTTCATACACACCAACTTCCTTTCCGTGCAATTTCACCTTGGCATGGCAGACATCCGGATACTGAGTGGAGGAATGGTTTCCCCAGATAATGACATTCTTTACATCATCAGAGGACACACCAACTTTAAGAGCAATCTGGTTGAATTGAAGCAAACATACTACTTAAACAAATGATTCTTATTTTCAAAATGTTACCTATTTTACTAAGGCCCTTAAGTAAAGATAGAAAGCTTTTGAAACTTCCAGAGGACACAGGTTAAAATGATTGGTTTTCTACTGTTTAGCATTTTTCTAAATAACTTAGTGGCATTAACAACTATGAACTCCAAAGGCAGGGAGTATCCCACAATTTGTAATTATTAGTGTAGTTAAATTTAACAAATATAAAACATCAATTAATATTTCTTGAATACATAAATGTAATCTTTCTTTTGTTGTCAATACTTACACGGAGATGTTCCCTTAGCACCTCTGAGCAGTCATGTATTTTAGGTACATTCTCACTATCTAGATGAAATTTTTTATGATAAACCAGATACAAATTATTTTTCAGGTAATCCTAAATATGAAATTTTAGAGTTTCAAGGGACTTGAATTATCAACACATGACTCTCCCATTTTATAGATTAGGAAACTGAAGGATAAAGGTTAGATATACACACCCTGCTTATGATGATAACACTCCAACAAACCCATCACAAGTTGAAAATATTCTAAGTCAAAATGATTTCAGCATACCAAATCTGATGAAGACCGGCACTTAGCCTCACTTACCTTAAATGACAAAAAATAGTCTAACATTTCATTATTTTATAATAATAAGGTTCTAGAGTAAAATGTGAAATATTAAAAAATATTCATATATTTTATCAATATCTGTATTTATATTTATACATCGGGCAAGTAACCCCAGATCTGTTTTTACTAAGAACTTAAGAACCTCTAACCCCCTTGAATGTCAGCTTCAACTGTTCCTAAGTACAGTGAAGACAAATTGCCTCACTCTCTCCCTCCAAGCCTCCATGGTTCCTCTAACTTCCTTCAAATGTGTTGACTAGTTTCTTTATCTTTTGAGCTAATCCAATTTTATTTGGACAGCCAAGTCCAGGTATGTTGCACCCAGCAGATGTTATTTCTGAATATCTTAATGTCAGAGCTAGTCTGTTATCCAGGATAAATAATAGTCTTTTGCTTTCTGAGACATTTTCAGGTTTGCATATAGATCTGTTGAAAGTTGGCTAATTCTCCAGCCCCAGTGAGTTTCTTTTCCCTAATACCAACTAGCTGGCAGCACTGTCAATTATTCAGCTCTGGTTTGCAAATACCCAGCGGTGTGCTGCAGAGAGCTAAGACCCGAGTTTCAAAACAGTTATATAAGACTAGTTATTCTCCATGTACAAAAAAATATCTAAGGGTTTGTTATTTTCTCACTGGATAAGTGACATCAATAAGAAGAGGAAACCATGTCTTCCAAAACTTCCTAAAAGCTGGACTGACATGCTGAAACAGTGCCTATCCATTTGCCTGTTAATCACAAAGAATGTGTGCCAAAAGTGATAGCCAAAGTTTGACAGGACAGCCTCTTTCCTCTTAGCTCATTCATGACTTTTACTCCCACAAAGAAAATTCTTGAGGAACTGGGACAAAGTGCCATTGAGAAACAGCAACAGACATTTCCAGCATCTGCTTCTACCAACAAGTCAGAGAAAACAACAAAGGAGGAGGTTTGCCAGTGATTTCATTTTACCTTTCTTCCTGCAAGAACTAAGTCACATAACTGCCTGGCTACAAGTAGACCACATATATAGTACCTCTCCTTATTCTTATAATTCTCCCACAATGGTTAAATCTTCTGTTTCTATACTTTTGTTACTTTCTAGCCACCAGAATCTGCCTACAGCCCCAAACCTCTCAGACAATATTTAATATTTAAATCTTTTTTTTTTTTTTGCCTATCCTGGATCTTAAACTCTCAGCCTGGGCATTGTTCCTAAGTTCCTTTGCTCAAGGCTAGCACTCTACCACTTGAGCTATTGTGCCACTTCCAGCTTTTTCTGTGATTAATTGGAAATAAGAGTCTCTAGACTTTTCTGCCCAGGCTAGCTTTGAACCTTGATCCTCAGATCTCAGCCTCCGGAGTAGCTACAATTACAGGCCTGAGCCGTTAGGGCCTAGCATACGTCTTACATTTATTATTCAATAATCTTCTAAATTAACTAGAATGATGAGAGGAGTATTTTCCTAAGATGTGGCTCTTTTCAACTTCAGACACGTATCCCTCCTAAGTGTAAATTCCTTTTTTCTTTCACTTGTTGTTCCAGGGCTGAAGGATAAAGTCTCGGTTTAAGACAGCAGTTTTTCAACTTCAGCCTTATCTTCTGGTTAAAAACATAGCTCTCTTGAAACTAAATTAAGCTGCCATTGGATAGAAGCTATGATGAGCTAAGGATGAAGAGTGGTGGCCAGTAAAGATGGGGGGAAAAGAAAGCAGGGTTGTCTCAGAGTTTCAACTTTCTCATGACTTCCAGAGTGCCAGAACCACTAGATCTGAGAATGCCTAAGAAACTAGCCCAGGTGACTGACTTGGTTTTTAATTTTTTGAAAATTTATTGTTAATCTCCCAGTCATTAACTCGTTGGCATGTTTATTTAAAGCTCAAAGGGATAAGGCAATTAGCAAATGAAGTTTAGTTCCTGATTGGGATTGCTTAGCTGAAGGGAAATAAAAATGAAGCAGAATCACACAACATACAAAACTCCTTTATGTTATAATCTTCTACATAGATGACAAAATTAAACTAAACAATGTGCTATGTGAATTATTTGTACTAGCAACTCATTTTTAGCTGCTGTGCCTAAAGAACATTAGCAAGTTCATTTAATTGTAGTTTGTAACTGAAATATAGTTGAAGATAAAATTCAGTAGGAAAGATGGCTCTTATCCTTAAAATAACACATTTAAAGTCTCTCTAACAAATTTAATCATAAACAAAAATCTTCCTAATAAACACAACTTATTTCAAGGGAAGAAAAGGTTTGAAAGCAGAAACTCCTGGTTTCAAAGGCCTTTTTCTTACTTGAGATTTAGCTCGGTTGTGGTCCAAGCGAGTCAGGCAGCTGAAGTTCTCCTTGGGGATGGATGGAGCTGACTTGGCAGCTGTCAGACAGTTGGTATTGGCTGGGTTTCCCACAACGATGACCTACAATGCATGGGAGGCACAGGTTTATAGGCTGTATAGTTAACACTTTTATCTTAGAATTTTGCTAGCAAGGACTAACAGCTTGCATATCAAGTTTATCTAACCCAGATATATAGAACCACCACTGGAGTTTGTTTGAGCCAAACATATAGAACCACCATTGGAGTTTTAAGGGGATTTTGGTCTTCCTTTCTAAAAACCATTTTTTCCCCTTTTTCTTTTTTGGTTTGTTAGTGTTTGGTATTACTCAAAACATGTCTTTGAGAAACCCACTGTTAAAAATGGCAGTCACTTGGACAGGGCTAAGACTTAAGGCATATGTCTATTTTGCTTTTGTGCTGGAGATACAACATTTATCCATCTATCTACTTAGCTACAAAAAGCAAGTAATCTAAGTCAAGTCATTCAAAAACTTTTTCCTTATTTTTGAGTTGGTGACAACAATTTGTATCTATGAAGTAGAAGCGTTTCTTAAACGTGTCTAATCCTTAGCAATAGCTGGACCATTTCTCAAGTACAGATTACTAATTATCTCATCTCACAAACTACCTAACCATTAATTTTTAGGAAAAAAATATTTTAGGCTATTTTTTTTTGTTTTGTGGAGGTTTAGTCAACAATGAACCAAAGGGGCTGGGGATATGGCCTAGTGGCAAGAGTGCTTGCCTCGTATACATGAGGCCCTGGGTTCGATTCCTCAGCACCACATATACAGAAAATGGCCAGAAGTGGCGCTGTGGCTCAAGTGGCAGTGCTAGCCTTGAGCAAAAAAGAAGACAGGGACAGTGCTCAGGCCCTGAGTTCACGGCCTAGGACTGGCCAAAAAAAACAAAAACAAAAACAAAAACAAAAAAAAACAATGAACCAAAGGCATAGGGAAAGTTATGAGAATCTTTAAGAAAATAACTTTTAAAACCTTATTTTGAAATATTGTCCAATTTATAGAAAAAATGGAAGCATATTTTAAACATGGACTCCAGACTCTCTCCTTTATCCAGGTTCACCAATTTGCTCCATCCCTCTTCTTTTCCCTTTCCCTTTCTCTTTTCTCTCTCCTTTTCCTCTTCTCTCTCTTCCATTCCCACCTGCTCACAGACACATAACAGCTAATATATTTCAGTACCCCTAAATATTATAATGGCATTGATACTTGTCCCTCAACAAGCACATTAGCAGCAGAACTACAAAGCCAGTCAGTCTGGAGCCTAGAGCCCAGCAGTATGAATGATCTTGTAATCTTACCAAGAAATCTGTGCTTTTCTAACTCAACTCATTTCTACTAAATTCTTTTTTTTTTTTTTTTTTTGGCCAGTCCTAGGCGGTGAACTCAGGGCCTGAGCACTGTCCCTGGCTTCTTTTTTGCTCAAGGCTAGCACTCTGCTACTTGAGCCACAGCACCACTTCTGGCCATTTTCTGTATATGTGGTGCTGAGGAATCGAACCCAGGGCCTCATGTATATGAGGCAAGCACTCTTGCCACTAGGCCATATTCCCAGCCCCTCTACTAAATTTTTTTAATGATAGGAAATAAAAGCTAACTATTTAAAGTGACGCCTACAGGAAACAAAAAAATTTAGAAATCTGTGAAGTATCAGAGATAGAACATTATAATTGCCAACTTGAAAATTATCTTTTTAAAACAAAGACATTTTCTTATACTTTTTTAACAAGTCATTGATAGAAAGATTTTTAATGCAATAATTCAGTTCTAGTTAACAGTTACTTCATTGGTAAAAGGCAGTGTTTTGTAGAATTAAGAAAAATTTAGAACCAAATGAAAACATCTTGAACACAAAGAGACAGAACAGGAAGTCATAATGATTCAATTTCTTCTTCTTTTTTGCCAGTCCTGGGCCTTGAACTCAGGGCCTGAGCACTGTCCCTGCCTTCTTTTTGCTCAAGGCTAACACTCTACCTCTTGAGCCACAGCGCCACTTCTGGATTTTTCTATATAAGTGGTGCTGAGGAATCGAATCCAGGGCTTCATGTATATGAGTCGAGCACTGTACTACCACTAGACCATATTCCCAGCCCTGCATATGGATTTCTATACTACAAAAAAGGAGATCCTGAGAGACTTTATCAAGCAAAACTCTGTGTCTGTATTTACTATCATTGCACAAAATCAAAAACCCAAAGACAATTTTTTCACCTAAACACTGAAAGCAGAAGTTTCAAAGTACAAATAACTAAAATCCCCATTTAAATATGGTATTAGTCACCTTCACTGATTTCTTAGCATACTTATCCAAGGCTGCACCCTGGACTTTGAAGATTTTCACATTTGCTTTCAGTAAATCTTTCCTCTCCATGCCCTCCCTTCTTGGCATGGAGCCCACGAGGACAGCAACATCCAGATCTTTGAAGGCAACATCTTCTTTGTCTGTTGCGATGACATCTGTGGATACAGCAGACAACATGCAAAGCTACTTATTAAATACCCACATGTGAAGTTTTCATTGTTATACTGAATCTCCTCATTTGTGCTTTGACAGAATAGCCAACTTTTACTTTTACATTGGGAGGCTGATATTCCCTTTCAGGACTGAAATTTAACCAGCAGAAACGGCAACATTTATTTTTCATTTCTTATTTCAATAATTAACTTGATTTTGAAAATTCATTATCCACAGCTATATATAAAATGCAAACTTTAATATAATAATTTTTGATGCAACACGTACTTTGTACATATTACTACAGATAACATAAAGGAGCAACTAATTAGCCTTTTAAATTACAATTGCCTTAAGGTTTAAGATATCAGTCATGAATTGAAAATAGCAAATGTTTATTGAGGAATATACCAGAGATAATGCTAAAAGATGTATATTATAATCAAACTTAATTTATAGATGAAGAAAATTAAGTTTAAGCAGCTGAGCTAGTCACTATGATATAAGGCTGTAATTCCAGCCTAAGTCAGTCCAGAGACCAGAGTTCAATTACTATGATACATTGTCAATTTAATAATAGTCAAATTAAATCAAAATCTGGTATGATATTTGAACTAACTTTTCAATCAAATTTAAGTCTTTGGTCTTACATATGAGTAGTAGTTCAATGATTCTCAAAGGCATTTATCTGAAAGCCTATGGATTTTTATCAAATGACATAGTTTATGATTGGGCCACTTTCCACTATGTCACAACCTGATGGCAGATAGGTGGGATGGGACCACATATAATGGAATTGCTAATGTCTGGGGTTGTGTATGGCTCTGAAGGACATCCTTCGGAATTGAGTTTCTGTTACTGTCAGCATTAGCACTGGGTTTCTATTACTATTAGCATTACTATTAGTATTAGCCACAATATTGGCAATCCCTAGTTAATATTATACCTAATCAGTATAATAGGTTATATATAAACATTGAGGAAAAAGAAGTCCTTTACTTGACATGAACTTTTGCCCCTATTTATTTAAATGTACTTGTGATTAAAGAAACAAAAATATCTTCATGAAATAGTTTATAATTCAGTCTTTGACAAAAATTTCAAATCTATTTTTTGGCAGGTATAAAATACTATGAAACCCTTTCCCCACCTTACCTCTCAAGAGAGGAAGGGCACAGTCTTGCAGTTCCATTAGGACACCTTCCAGAACACCCATCATGGGAGTAATATCCAACAGCACAAGAATTATAGGCTGCCAAATAACAAGGACAGTATCTGTCAGTGTAGGTTAGGTCTTTTACTCAGAAAAAAAGTTCTTTTACATAGTTTGTTTACATATCTATAATTTCATTCATTAGTCACAATCACTGTTCTAGGAGCTCAGGTAGGTAATACTATACAGCTTCTGCAAAAGGAGTACTACAAAACCAGTAATGTTTTGTTAAAAGATGCAGTGAAGGGCCTGGGAATGTGGCTTAGTGGTAGAGTGCTTGCCTAGCATGGATGAAGCCTGCGTTCAATTCCTCAGTACCAAATAAACAGAAAAAGCCAGAAGTGGCGCTGTGGCTCAAGTGGTAGAATGCTAGCTTTGAGCACAGAGAGGCTCAAGGACAGAGCCCAGGCCCTGAGTTCAAACCCCAGGATCAGAAGAAAAAAAAAAAAAAAAGCAGTGAAAGAGCCCGGGCACCATGCCTGTAATCCTAGATACTTCGGAGGCTGAGATCTGAGGATCGCAGTTCAAAGTAACCTGGCAGAAAAGTCCCTGTGAGACTATTATCTCCAATTAACCACTCAAAAATCAGAAGTGGTGCTGTGGCTCAAGTGGTAGAAGGCTAGCTGTGATCACAAAGAGGCTCAAGGACAGCGCCCAGGCTGAGTTCAAGCTCCATGATTGAACAACAACAACAACAAAAAAAGAAAGATGCAGTGAAAGGAATTATTTTACTGAGGACTTTGTGAAAGAAACATCAATGTGAAGTAAGATGCCAATAGCTTGCTCTTATTAATATAAATCAACCATTGAAGTTCGTGGATAGCTATGTATAATATCTGACATGAAGGAAAAATTCACCTATCTCTATAAAGCAAGAGCAAGAATGAATGAATAGTAGTGCATATTAGTCAGATTTGCTAGAATTGGGGATGTCTGTTTCCTGCTGGGTAGCAGATTTTCTATTTGACTATTTTTGGTTCAAAAGACCATTTGTGAATAAGGACATGCTAATTCATTAATGTCCCCAGAAGTCACTGTCATCAGTAATATCAGTGACTGTCACCTGCTGGTTTCACCAAGTTAACTACATTAGCAGATTATTTGCAATGCCTGGAGGGATGCATATAAACACATTGCCGGTTTCCATTTATAGCAAACTGTCTATTGTAGTCAACTGGACCACTCATTCCTGCACCATGAATTTGTGTGCAATTAAATACAGGGTTTTTACTAACAACATTCTTATTGCAATAAAGATGCCCCTACCTGGTCTTTACCAAAGATGGATCCATTTCCGATACTGTATAACAGTGAATATGCGATTTGACCAGCTGCACCAGTCACAAGGACTCTGATTGGTTCAGACTGTAATGAAAAAGATTCATTCACATCTTATTAAAAGTACTATTTTAAGAAAGCTATGATTAGGATTTTAACAAGGCAAACGTATATTCAAAGTGAAAATAAGCCAGGTCCAGTGGCTCACACCCATAACCCTAGCAACTCAGGAAGCTGAGAACTGAGGATCAAGGCCAAGGAGGAAAGTGTGTGTGGTTATCTCCATATTAACCAGAAAAATGCCAGAGGTAGAGTTATGGCTCAAGTGACAGAATGCTAACCTCGAGGAAAAAAGCTCAAGGACAGAACCTAGGCTATGAATTCAGTTCCCCAAACTGGTGCACACATGCACACATATGCACACACAAGCACATGCACACACATACACACTTACAATCCTAGCACTTGGGAGACAGACTCAGGAGGATCACCAGTTCAAGGCCATCCTGGGTCACACACATATGGGGTTATAGGCCAGACTAAGGCTAAAGTAGAGAGATCTATCTCAAAGAACCTAGAGCTGTAGCTCAGTGCTTTAGCAATTCCTAGCACCAAAAGAAAAAGTGAATGTAACCTTTTATTCTCTTTATAACTACTTGTTCCACTCAATATAGTAGATACAAATAAACAAAACATGTATCTTTTGTCTGCATATTTAGTTAATTGCACAATATAGTGAAAATGGTACTTTGTATTTACTGATACAATCTTACCCATGGGGGGGTATTTTACTACTAAAATAGGCTTTGCAATGATTGTGAGTTACAAACCTAGAAGAACTTCACAAATCCTTATTATGCAAATCCCCACGTGCACCTGCTCACTAGACTCTTTCACACAAGGACAGAGTAACCATGATTAAGACTTTCCATTTACATTAAGCCAAGATGTTTTAATAAAACAATCATGGTGCAACAACATTAACCACCTAGAAGAGGAAAACTATTATTCTTCAAGAAAATGAGAACATCTGGATTATAATGAATTTTAGTATTTAATAGCAATAATGATAATAGTAACATGCAGTGACAGTTAACATCAGATTCCAAAGGAAAACTTTTTTGAGAAAAATTAATTTTAAAGGGGGTATGAAGCCATACAAAGAACACTATACTTACAACAGAAAGTAGTTTTATAGGCTGGAACAGACTTTGAATAAAATAATATTCAAAGCAATGGCCTTAAGTCATTAACAAATAGGTTAGCTTAAGCTCAGCGAATTAAAAAAAAAAAACCACACAAAACAAAACAAACAGAACATGAACTATTCCTTTTCCAGTACCACATAAACAGAAAAAGCTAGTAGTGGTGCTGTGGCTCAAGTGGTAGAATGCTAGCTTTGAACACAGAGAGGTTCAAGGACAGAGCCCATGCCCTGAGTTCAAACCCCAGGATCAGCAAAAAAAAAAAAAGAAAAAGAAAAAAAAAAAAAAAGATGCACTGAAAGAGCCAGGCACCATGCCTGTAATCCTAGCTACTTAGGAGGCTGAGATCTGAGGATTGCAGTTCAACATGTTTTTCTAGTCTGTCACCCCCATCCCTATCTGTATAAGAAATGGTCCATGGAACTGACTGGAGACACAAGTTTTATTTAGAATTCTCCAGATGAGTCATCCCCTGAGCTGGAGAGAAGATGGATGACCTTGAAGGAAGGTGCCAGTAAACTCTCTAAATCCAAGCTCAGAAGGCAGCACCGTGATATTTATTGTAGCTATCAAGATGAAAAAAAAATCTCAGCAAAGTGTCAACTGTTACAAAGAGAAGTAAATTTGATTATGGTTGAGTGTTCATGCATTTCTTCTTCAGATATGCCATCCAGCATGGGAATAGAGAAAATCCCAGAAAATTATGAACAAAGTTTCTATATGAACTCCTGGGTCTCTTCCCCCCCCCCCCCCAACTTTCACCCCAGGTTTTCATATCTCTGAATATGCAAAATGTGATTAACATTATAAAATAGCCAATTTTAACTATTAATTTCATATTCCTAGATTTATGAAGAACACTGTTACTATGTATGAATATTTTCTATTATATAAACCTCCACAATATTTATGTTTTGATCTATCATTACTAAGAGTTATTACAACTTACAGAGAGACCTTTAATGCCCTATGCATATTTTTCAGCTACTGCCCTTGAAGCCAAGTAGGGAAGATGAGAAAAAGGGAATAAAGAAATTATTCTTTTCTTCTCCTTTAGTATATATATGGGCTACTTAATGACTTTAAAGAAAACTCCTTTCTTTATATTCTTAAGTAACTGAAATACCTGGAACATTAGTTGGAGCCTAAGTATTTACTTTTGAAATAACTGGATCTTGTGCATATTGCTACCAAATGATTAAAATGTTTAAGCATCATTTAGGAACATATGGATATACATTAAAAAAATTTAAAGGTATTTTATTTCATTCATATTTATATTGAGAAGGTTGGAAATTGAAGGACCATAGTTTCAGCTACAGTAAGCAAAACTATGGCACCATTTCTAATGGTAGAGTTCTAATTGATAGTATTTAACTCACTTATTAAACAGTACACAATTGAATTCCTAGCATGTGCTTGGTAATAATTTAAGCTAAGGAATTTATCTGTGGACCAAGTGATTTAGAGAGGATAAGCCAATTGTCTAAAACAGTACTAGAGGCAGTATAAAGTAGCAAGCAATCAGAGATGGCCTCTGCCAAACCTGGCCTCAAGTCTGGGCTCCGCACTTCATTAGTTTTCTGATGTTGGGTAAATTACTAAATCTCTCTCTATTGTTTCGTCATAATGAAATGGATTTAATAGCAGCTACTTAACAAACAGGGTTTGTTAGATTGAGAGAGCTGTTGCAATTATAGTTTCTGTCATCAAAGAATTTTCCTTTTAAGGATTCTTACAGCCTGAATTTTTACATGTTTGTTACTCTTGAGAATATGCCATTGGCTCATATTTACACTCTCCTATCAGTGATCAACTAAAACTATAGTGGTGAATGAAAGAAGGCTTAGAAAAGAATGAGTGGGAAAGGACACCATTTATCAGCTTAATCTCCCAGAAAGTCAAGTAGATGGCCAGAATAGTCAATTTTGGTTCATTTTTAGCTTCTAAAAAATGTGTTCACAGTCCTTAGTGAAGAGGCTGTGGCCAACTAATGAACAACTAATTCAATCTCAGCAGTTGCTTTCCATGTTTCTGGACAGATTTTCTCAGGTAGGCAATTCTATCTTGTTATGGATAATATAAAGTCTAGTTAGTAACTGAATGTTTGAGGATGAAATAGGTAAGGAAGCACATATTTGGTCCTTTTCTGAAATACAGCAATTGAAAAGCAGGACGGTGGGAGTCCTACTGACTTCTCACAATGTTTCAGTGCCAATGCAGGTTTCTATTCTTTGCTCAGATTCTGGGCAGTCTGCCAAAATCCAAGAAGGAATGTCTTTGCTCTTGGCAGGGGACTAATGACCTTCCTGCAGATGCAGGGTTCTATCTGGAGAATGTGCTAAAGTCTCAATTGCAAAACTAGAATTTAAGTGTGTCTTCTGTTATTCCACAGAAAAATGCACATATTCCTTTCTAATTTACATGTATTTCTGTAATACAAATGATAAGCAGTGTCAGATTCTTTCATAGCTTTTTGTGCAGTTATTCTTTATGAACACAAGCAAAGAATCCCTTCCACTACACACTGCTTCAGACTGGTTTACAAAAAGGCTTTCCTTTTTTGAAAATAGGTCTTTTTAGTCCAAGCTGGCTTCAAATTCTTGGTCCTCCTGCCACGTGCTGGGATTACAGGCACACACTACCTTGTCAGGCTTCTTGGTGGCTCTCTTCTAAGAAATCAGTGATTTTCTTCACATATTCTTCTGAAGAGGTCAGAAACTTCTGAGTCATGTGAGGCAGTAAACTGACAGCATTCTTACACATGGACCATTTCTGTGTTACCAGGTGCATTTCAGGGGTTAGGATTGGCTGTTCTACTTTGTGGAAACAACACAGAATCAAGCCACCAGATCTGTGATTTGGGGAAAATCATTTGACCTCACCAGGCTACAATTTAAGATTCAATGAAATCTCCAAATGCCACTCAAATTTCTGAATTCTAATATTCTGAGTTACAAGGAAGAAGGGCAATAGATATCTATGTTCAGTGAAAAGTGAGTTCCTGTCTGCATCATAATGAACTTGTATCTTCATCCAGAACGTCAGCTACTAAAAGTAAAATTTCACAATGATTTGATAAGCACGTAACAATATTGTATGTGGCATCCTTGGTACAAACCTTGTGTGACCTTGAGCAAATTCATTTTCTCTGGGTCTCAATAAACTTAATTTTAATAGTTCAAGTGAGCATGTTTGTCAAGATGTTCTTTTAAAGGTTGCATCCACTTCTAAAGTTATAGTCGTAGGTTTTCTGATAATAAGTTGTTGTTTTTTAAGATAAGGACAGAAACCACTGCAACTAAAATTTAAATGACTATTTATCTGACAAATAAGTAGGAAACAATTACCATGAAATAATATTGTCCCCTTTCAGTCCTTTATAAAGGTTGAGCGCGTAATGCCTTTGCCTTGAAAACATGGGTTTTATTTTTTTCAGGTTCTGGGACATTTCCAGTTCATGAAAACATTTTTTTTTTTTTTACAGTCCTCACTCATTTTAGTATTTTGAGATAAAGAAGAGAAATGTCTCTGGATATAAGTACGACCACTGAAGTAATTCTCCCAGTCTGGTGACAAATGTCACCTTCAAACTGCACAGATTATTCCTACGTCAGAGCTCCCGGTTGCCTTCCGCGCTACAGCAGGGACAAAATATGGAGATCTAGATCCAGACCTTCAACCACAAGATGGTTTAGTTCGCTACAAGTGGTGCTTCCAGAATTCATAAAACAGGCAACAGTAAGGAATATCTGCACTAGTTTATTTGGCTTGTGAGGCTAACGTGTCTCCGGCAATGGGAAAGGAGTTCAATGAACGGGATTAAATAACATTTAGTGAAACCAGATATGGCGGAGACCTGTCTCCTGCAAGGTGAGTAAGCAGTACCTTAACGGCCCTGGGCTTTTGCTTTCAAGGGCTGTGTGACAAAAGCTCTTAATAACACAATGACTTAAGAAAGAAAAAAATTAGAATACAAGATTAGAATACAAGTTTCCCCTCCCATCAAACCTCCACGTTCTTATGAAATCCTCCATCGCCCTTAGGAGACAATCGGGTCTCATCACTGGTCCCTTGACCTGGCAGCAGGCTCGCGACTACACTTCTCCAAGGCAACGGATTTCTCCAGAGGCCTTCGAACAACTCCCCAGGGGAAAATCAATCTCCTCCCGATTACTAGGTTACTGCGACAGTTCCCAGAAGATGCTTTACAAAAGGCGCGAAAGGCAACGGCCTTGCACTACTGGGGCCTTTCAATAGCTCTCCAAGCACAAGAAGCCCCAGTAAAAGGTACGAAGCCAGAGGCGCTGCAGAAGCCCGGGGCCCACACTTACCATGATTACGAATTGCGCCGACAAGTTCTGCACCTGCCAAAGGAGGCTCTGGTAGTCAGGTCACCTTTACGGCGGAACCGACTCGGGGAAGACTTGTGTGGTGCTCGCTAGAAAAGGTTCGGCTCCCTGCCGAGAGGGCCCCCGGGAAGTGTAGTTTCGGCGGCTCAGACGCCAAGGTATTTCCTCAAGGTTGAACTACATTTCCCGAAAGTACGACGTATAATCACGCCTTTCTCCTTACGCCCATCAGATATTGCAAAGTAGTCCCCGAAGATGAGCCTCTGATTGGAGGACAACCACAAGCGGATGCTTTGGGTCCGGGAGGGGAAAGATTGCCTGTTGGCGTTCAGCAATTGGCGGGAGAGAAGGCGTGTGTAACTTGAAAGAGGACAAGACAGATCCCTGAGCGACATCACCTTCACGCGCGCCGCCGAGATTATTCAGCTCTGATGCAGAGCGTGGGAAGCCAAGAGATCTTCCGCTACGTCAAGCCGGCCCGACCCGGAAACAAAACCTTTTAAAAACATTGTGCACGCTTGTGAAGGGCGGAGGGAACGGCTGGGTCGGGAAGACGCTACGGCTTCTCCCGTTGCTAGGCGACGCGGCACCAGCACCTGAGCGAAGGCGGTAGCGGCGGCTTCTAGACTCTCGAGAAGGGGCGCGCGACTCGCTGGGGCAGCTCCTCGCGTTCGTAGCGCCACGTGTGTGTGGCACTGTCGGAGGACTGGGAGAGTGTTGGCGGGGCCCCTCCTCCAGGCCACCTGGGCCTCGCGTCTTCCCCACTTCGGACACAGGTGAGGCCAAACTTTTCTCCTCAGGGTCGGTCACGCGGTTGTGCTCGGCCCGTGCAGCCGCTCCGCTGCAGGTGCCGCCAGGCTCAAGCCGCGGGTGCCTTGGTGTGCCGCGGGTGTGGGGGAGGCAGCTGGGTTCTAGAGTGCCCCTGAAAACATCTCGGCGCTTGATGTCTTCCAAACGTGCATGCCAAGAAAGAGAGGCAACTGACTGGGAGACACTGGTTGTTTCAGGCAGAATGTCAGCTGGTAAAAACAACTAAAGTTTTCATTTAAAATGAATGATCTCTGAAAGCTGTTGCGTGTGGAGAAGTGTGACGATGCTCTGGGGCAATATAGAATGAATATGAATCAAATGTGGTAATTGAAGTAACTGCTCTAACATTTGGATTTTCTCGAATACTAGGAACGCCAGGTCGTCTCTTCCTGCTTTTTTGTTGCTTTTGTTTGTTTGTTTTCCTTTTTGGAAGACTGACTATATATTGGGGGAAGAAATACAATGCCTTACTTTCGTCCTTGATTTTTCAGTGGCGTTTATCATACTTGAGTGATAATGTCGAATCTCGTTATTCAATTGTCTGTCAGGGAACATACTTTGCCTGTTTTCCTCTTGTATAATTGGTTGTGCCTTCTCGGTCCTTCCAAGGTTGTATATCTTTACATGAGAGTGCCTATATAGTGTCTACACTGGGTCCCCAAGTGAACGCATTCATGAGTTGCATTGACTAGAAAAGCTACCTCTGTGTTACAAACTATCAAGTTTGTTGCTAGTTCTGAGTTTCAAGGTATGCTTAAGTAATTGTTTTTTCTAATAAGAAAAAGCTCTACTGTTATTAGAGCATTTTCTACTGAACAACTATATGTATAGACATATCACACAGCCTTTGATACAAATAGCACGGCCAGCCTTCTTCCATGATATTGGTTGAGGGTGAAATTACATATTTGCAAGTGGCCCAGTGTGGTGGCTCTGTGGTGGCCTATAATGCCAGCTACTTAGGAAGTGGATCTCAGGATTGTTGGTTTGAGGCCAGCACCCCAGTGTAACAAAAACAGGCAGTGTTTCACAGCTATAATTCTAGCTATATGGGTGGCAAAAGTAGAAGGACTGCAGCCTAAGATAGGGCCTGCGCAAAGAAGAGAGACCCTATCTGAAAAAAAAAAAAGAAAGAAAAGAAAAGCAAAAAAAAAAAAAAAAAAAAAAAAAGGGCTGAGGCTGTGGTCCAAGTGATAGAATGCCTCCTTAGCCAGTTCTAACCCTGACTTCAAACCCCAGTACCAACAAAGACTCCAAACTGTGAAATAATGAAGGACTGGGACTGTTGATTTAATACATTGCCCAGGGGAGCACAAGAGTAACTGTGGCACTCTGTTAAGCTCCAGAGATTCAGATATGAAAATGATATAATTGCTGACTTTTAGGCGCACTGGATAGCATGGAATACAGATAGTGAAAGTGACCTGGTTACTAATAGTTAACTCAGGGGTGCCAGGGCTTTAAAAAGAAATGGTGCCTGCATGAAGCAATGTGCACACCTGTGCTAGGCACAAGGTAGGTAGGTAGAACTCAATTTGCAACGTTGGAGGTGATGTTTGGATGGCAGCAAGAAAACATACATACACCCATACTTCAGCTTCCTGATTTAAAAACAGAAGAAACAAGGGACAAAATCAAGGCTCTGGAGCTGCATTGTCAAATACTATATAGCTCCTAGTCCCATGTAGCAATTTCAATTTAGGTTAATTCAAATTTAAAACTCAGTCCCCCAGTCATACTATTCACAGCAAGGACATATGTAACAATACACTTATCACAGAAAGTTCTGTTTGCACAGCACTGCTAGACGTAGGAGAAACAAGATGTGATGCAGAACAGGAAAAGGAGCAGTATCTCTTCATGGGAGGAAAAAGGTTTCCTTTTACCCTTGGTTTCCTTCTGTAAATGAAACTTCTGTAATACTTACCTTGCAGCAAGGGTCCTGTTAGAGGAAAGGAAAAAAAATGATTCTTGCCTTACCCAATTATTACCCAATTATTACCCAATTATTTTCATTTTGGAACAACACACATCTATTGTCTCCTTGTGATTAAAAAGAATGTTTAGGAGTATGACACTGTCTTGAATCTTAGCTGAAGTTACCATCAGCAAGCTCACATCCTTAGGAATAGTCATTTCCTGGGTGATTCTGAGTGGTATCTGTCGGCTGCTCTTGAGTATCCTAGCAAGTCCATGATCCTGCCTCATTCTTTAGTAGGTGGAAGGCGATATGCCCCATGTAGAGGCTTGGAATAAAGTGGCAGGTTTACATGGTTGAGAGAGGAGCCTAGCTTGTATATGCAACAGATCTACATTCATGCACTTGGAAGGCAGATGCACTTCTCTTAAGCCACACGTCTAACTCTCATATGTGATTTTTTTTTCCTCTCCTTTTTGGCAGCCTGGGCATTGAACTCAGAGTCTCTCACTTGCTTACTAAGACAGGTGATCTACCACTTGAACCATGCCTCTGTCCCCTTTTAGTCTTGGCTATTTTCAAGGTAGGCTCTTGCTTTATGCTTGGGCTGAGGTCCTCCTACATGTGCTTCCCTGTGAATTTGGGGATGACAGGTGTGTGATACTGTTCCCCATGTTTGTGCTTCCCCTGTAACTGGAATAGCAGGCAGTTGCCCATCTATTGACTAAGTTGGAGTGTCATGAACTATTCTGTTGGGGCTGGCTTTTGAACCTCATTCCTCCGATCTTGGCCTCCTGAGCAGCTCAGATTAGAGGCATGAGTCGCTTTTTTTTTTTTGGCCAGTCCTGGGCCTTAGACTCAGGGCCTGAGTACTGTCCCTGGCTTCTTCTTGCTCAAGGCTAGCACTCTGCCACTTGAGTCACAGCGCCACTTCTGGCCATTTTCTGTATATGTGGTGCTGGGGAATCGAACCCAGGGCTTCAAGTATACGAGGCAAGCGCTCTTGCCACTAGGCCATATCCCCAGCCCATGAGTCACTTTTTAAAACAAGAATAAAGTCAAATTCTTTGAAATTATTTGATCAGTTTAGATGACATATGGATTATGTCTTAAAATATTCTCAAGTAATTTTTAAAATAAATGTGTAGTATTTTTAAAAGGATTGTTTCTGGCATATGACTCATACCTGTAATCCCAGCAATGCAGGAGACATAAATCAGAGGCTCACAGGACAGAGTAGCCCTAGAGAAAAACATGAGCCCTTAGCTGAAAAAGCAACTAAAGCAAAAAGTGTTGGATCATGGCTTAAGTGATAGATCATGTGCCTACCAAACTCAAGGCCCTGTGTTCAAACTCTAATACCCTAAAATAAAAAAAAGTCACATTCACTGCAATCCTCAAATTAAATTTGGCCATAGTAAAAAAGTGCTTATAATTTAATTTAAAATTGTAACTAAATTGAAGACAATTTTATTTTTATTTTTAATAATTTTATATCTATATATTTAAACACATCCCAACATATTTAGCATGTGTGTATGTGTATTTTTTTTTCATTTCTTTATTACCAAAGTGAAGGACAGAGGGGTTACAGTTTCATATGTAAGGCAGTGAGTACATTTCTTATCCAACTTGTTACCTCCTCCCTCATTTTCCCCCTGCCTCTCCTCCCTATTTCCTTCTCCCCTCCAGAGTTGTACCGTTAGTTTACACGATATAGTTTTGTAAGTATTGCTATTTATTGCATTGGTTTGTCTTGTGTATGTGTATTGTTGAAATAAGCACAATTACTAAATATTTTACTAGAATTTTAAGAATGGAGAAATATAGGATAGTACAACCGGATCACTATTAATCATATAATTTATAGTAATGCAGTTGTTACAAGTAGTCAAGGAGTAGAATTGAGTGAAATTAGTGGCAACATCTTCTTTTTAAACCATTTACTTTTTTATTTCATTTGTTCATTCAGAAATCCTGGGGTTGCACTTTGGGCCACCTAGGGCTTCATGCCTGCTAGACAAGGGTTCTACCACTTGAGCCATGCTCTAGTGCCTTTTAAAATTTTATGTAAAACAAGAGTAAAACATTACTTATTACAATTTTTAATAATTACATTTTTTCTGGGTGTGCTCAAGGAAACCTTGAATTTCCTCCTTTTTCTCTGTTCTTCCTTTTTTTTTTTCCCCCAGTCCTGGGGCTTGAACTCAGGGCCTGAACACTATCCATGGCTTCTTTTTGCTCAAGGTTAGCAACTCAACCACTTGAGCCACAGCACCACTTCTGGCTTTTTCTATAGATATGGTGCTGAGGAATCGAACCAAGGGCTTCATGTATATGGGGCAATCACTCTACCACTAGGCCATATTCCCAGCCCCAATTTCCTTCTTTTACTTGGAAGCAGTAATATTTATTGTATTTTACGCCTACTATTTAGATGTGTGACCTTGAACAGGTTTTTCTTGGTCTCGGTAAGCCTTAATTTCTAATAGCGGAGTGACCATAAAGTTCAGAAACAATGAAGTAATTACCCTCATATAAATATTCTTTTTAATCAGGACATGTAGATGATATTTCAAGCTACTGTTTCTAAGAACAAGATTTTGGAAATAAGCCTTATGTCTAGAATGAATAGGTAAGTTGAAAAATGAATGGACCATAGCAGTATTCATTCTTATAGATAAGTATTAAAAATATCATATTGGGTGAAAAATTACATAAGAATATATACATTTTGTCCATCTTTTACAAAAATAAAAAGTGTGGAAATGCTATTGTTTGGATATGAATTGTACCTCCAAATTTCATTTGCTTTTGGTTCTCAAAGTAACAATGTTGGTAGGTGATGTTCTTTAATGGCGGGTAATTATGTTATAGGAATACTACCCATATTCATCCTTATATCTCAGGAGTGTTGATTTTGAAGGAATTGAATTAGTTACTTGAAGAGTGAATTTGTATGCAGCGAGGCCAGCTCATATAATGGCCTGGATTGTAGGGGTTTGGGTCATCGTCCTGAAAGACACAGTCCTGAATGTTATACTCTTACATGTGGAAGTTCTGAACGATCAAATCCCTAGAGAGTAAAATGGCAAAAATATAATTATGGAAAATAATTTATTTGAGACATTTGTTTACATTTTTGGAAGAGGAATTATTTGAGAAATATTTAAAGGCACAACACAACCTCCCCATAGGCCATAAAACATGTATATTTTATACAGCAGAAACACTGAAATATACTAGTGACAGCCAAGTGGATAACAATGATAAGCAAGTAGTGTTCATAAACAGGTCAAAAGTGAATTATATAAATGTATGTCATTGTGGTTAGTAATTATGTGCGCTCAGCTTTATAATTGCAGTTCTCTGAAATACAGCCATGGATGGCCTTAAACTTTCATGAAATCAATTAAAAACCACAAAGTCTCACCACTACATATGCTGTGCCTTAAGAGCTGAGATCTTGAAATATTTTTTTCTTTACAAATGTAGTTGTATAAAAAGGATGTCTCTGTTTTTTTTCAGGAAGTTTCAATATTTCTCCTACACGCACAGGGATTACACAGAAATCAACATTGTTACAATGAACTTTCATAGAGCAAGTTAACTAAAGAATGGATGAAACAAAATGGAAATGATATGGAGTATGTAATACATTGATTGCATAGAAAACTGAAAAATAATAATGAAATGTGGCACATCATATATTTACAAAAAATGATTCAGATTCATTTATAAAATTACCTATTGGAAGGCCTTAGTAGGGGGAGTCAGATATTTTTATTAGGGATAAAATAAAGAAAATAATGTAGATTATTTGTTCATTCTTTATGGAGATTGTAAGCCAGAGGAAAGGGAAAAGAACTAGTCTTGAACAGACATTTTTTTAAAAAGTACCATTATAATCTGTAATGAACACCATAAAGAAGAATTTAAATTAGTAAGGATTGCAAACAAAAGAACTCACCTGAGCATGAATATATTGGTAAATGTTTTCATGAGTTTCATTTCAAACATTTCAGAAATATTTTCATGAGTCATTTATTGGAGTTTCTTCAGGATTTTTATTTCATTGGCAATACACAAATAGTTGTAGTGTTTTTTGTCATTCCACTTGGTGCTGTTTATTGGCTGATTAATAGTAATTGGTTATTTTCATGACTGCTTTAGGATTCATAGCATACATCAGAAGTTTACTATCCCAAGATACCATAACACTTCATAGTGAGTTGAACAGCCTTATATTATGTATAAGAACATTTTTATACTATAAGAAGTGTGATTTGCTTTCATTTCTGCTCCTTCAACCATTGTGATATGTATGGTTGGCATGCATCTTACTTTTGGATAAGTTATGAATCCAATAATAACTTACTATTTTTTGCATTTGAACAAATACCTTCTAAAGGTATTGAAATATAGAGGAAATGTTCATCCATATAGTTACCTTTTTCAGTACATTGATTTCTTTATGTAGATTCTAGTTTCATTGATGTGGTATGATTTTGCTCTTTTTCTCCCTAAAATGCTTTGTTTTCAAAATATTTCTAGTAGTGTGGACTTACTGATGATGTATTCAGCTTTTGTATGTCTGAAAAAGTCTGTTTTTATTTTCAAACATATTTTCAATAAGTACAGAAATGTAGGTTGATATTCTTTTTTTTCTTTCAGTAATTTAAAGATTTTAGTCCATGGTCTTAATTTGCCTTGTTTCTGATGTGAAATCTGCTATTATTCTCATCTTCCCTCCTTTGTACTCAAGTATCTGCTTTTCTCTAAATCCTTTTAACATGTTTCTTTTTATCTTTGGTTTTGAGTAATTTGATGTGCTTGAGCATAGTGTTTCATGTTTCTTGGTGTTCAATGAACTATTTGGGTAGAGTTGGGGGAAATGCGGAACTTCTTTAAATCTTCTGCTTGCCTCCGATCTTGCCAGCATTAAGGATTCCAAATGCATAGATAGCAGACCAGCTGAAGTTGTCCCACAGCTCACCGATGCTGTTTTTATTTTTGAGATTACTTTTCGTATGTTTAATTTCATAAAGTTTTATCTTGCATTCTTTAAGGACACTAATTTTTTTTTACTGTGTCAAATATGCTGTTAATTCTATCCAATGTATTTTTTAATCTCACATATTATGGTTTTTATCTGTAGTGATTTGACTTAGGTCATTTATTAGACTTCCATGTATACTACATTTTAAAGCATATTGAATATAATTATAATTGCTTTTAAGATTAGGCAAGACTTTAATAGTGCTCAGTATAGAACTTACAAGTCCCCATTCTTGAGCCAAGACTTTTCTGTATACTCAATGAATCATGAAGTTTTTCTGTCAGGCTGCCGTGAATAGGCACTATTCCCAGCCTCGCATGAATGCCAGCCACTGTTATCTGTAAGCATTCTGATTGTTCTTTCCTGGGCCCTGTGGTTTTCTCGTGTACAGTTCCACCAGTACTCAAGAGAAAAGGAGCTATCTCTGAAGTTCTTGAGAATTCCTTCTGCAACTCTCTTCTTGCCAGAGAACTCTTAAGGACCTCGTTCTCCCTTATAGTCCTGTTCTATCTCCTCAACTCAGTTTGTCTGCCGGGCTTCTTCTGGTTTAACATTTCCTCTGCTGAATCTCCCCTCTTCTAACACAGTCCCCTCATATGTTTCCTGCTCTTTACTTTCTCTTTTTTGTAACTTCCTTTTTTCTTGAATGTTCTGCTCTTTTTTTTTTGTTTAATTTTGAAATGATTTAGAACTTACTGATCAGTTTTAAAAGAAGTAAAAAGAACTTCTGAGGTCCCCTCAACCAGATTTACCAGTTGTTAAAATCCTGCCAGCAGTTGCTGTATCCCTTATGTTCCCATCACCACACATCCCATACCACATTGTTTTTTTCAGAACCATTTGAGAATAGATTGCAGAAGTGATGTCTGGTATGCCCTTATGTCCATCCATAAGTGTATAGTTTTCAGGACAAGGACATATTTTAACATAACTACCAGTCATACCATTCAGAAAAATATGACAGTGATGGATACAGTTATCTTATATATTCCATGTTCACCTTTTACAGTTTCAATAATGTCCTATAGCATTTTTTCCATGATAGAGAATTGTGCATATCCTTTAGGTGTCATGTCTCTTTAATCTCCTGTAATCTAGAACATCTCTCTTTGTCTTCATGGCACTGGCATGTAGTCTAGTTTTCTAGAATGTTCTTTAATTTGGGCTAATTTGATGTTTCTTGTGATTAAGTTTTGGCAGGAAGACTGAATTACTTGTTCTGTGGTGTAATCAGATTATTATGCTATTTTGCCTTGTCGTTTGTGATAGTAATTTTCATTGCTTAGGATAGTCACCAAATTTATTTCTTGCAAATTGTCATTTAAAATAAGAAGTAATCATTGGGAACATACCACAAGGCTTATTAATATACTGTTTCTCACCAAATGCTTTGTTTTAGCACTCATTGATAAGTTTTGCTTCAATTAGTTATTATTATGGTTGTAAACTTATGTCTTTAATTTTTCAAATATTTATTATGTGATATTCTATTGTGTTTGTTTCTCTGTCCTCCTTCCCCTTTCTTTATTGCTACCTTCTCTCCCTCCTTTTCTTTTTCTATCAGCTGTACAATCTAATGAGAATGAAAGCATGGGTTCTTTTTTTCAGTAGATTACATGAGTACATTAAGGTTTTGTTTTTCTTTGAGTAAATATAGATTGTTTCTAAGTTGGCATGACTTAAGAGGAAATGAACTAAAAATCACACCAAAAACTCTTCTATTTATTACTCTTAGTTTTTAGGAACATAAGCGACCTCAGATACTTTGTAATAGGAAGCTATACTGTAAGGGTATATGTGATAATGAGAAAAGGCAAATCTCAACTAGTTGACAAGACCTCATGGAAACCTAGGAAAAGCCAAACTGAAATTCTAACCCTATCTTTCCCCCTATTAAACAAGAACAAATAGGACAATTACATGAGCCTCATGAAGAAGAGAATGGAAACACCGTTCTTGAATTTCAGAAAGTTATAAGTTTTGGTTATCTGTCCTTCTGGCTTCAGAAATTCACCAACCTTATTTTAGTTCAGTAACCTCACTTTTAAAATCTTTCCGTTTTCCTTCTTACTTTGAACTGTCTGGCTGTTATCAGTAGTTCCTTAAAGAAGCTGAGTTAGATGAGCCTGGGAGGTCATTCCTGTTACTCGCTGGGGTTTCTCCTACAAGATTTCTCCAAGTTTGCTTACTAGCCTCTAGAATGTCCCAGGTACCCATTCCCAACCCACTCAGATGTGTATAAGGGGCACATCAGAAAGAATGCTGATATTCTTTTTCCTGGGCTGTCCTGTGGCAGAATCTGTCTGCATTCTGCCAAAATAGTACACTGTTCTACTATAGGCAGTATAGCTGAGTGATTTAGTTTTTGAATATTAATGCTATGGTTATTAAATTTAAACGATAATGTTGACAAAATTTTTGGTAATTGAATAGTTTTATTATTCTTTAAAATTATTGTGAAATCATGATTATTAATTAACTCATTAAAATATAAATAAATCTCAGTATTTTCTTATTTATATCTCTGTTATAGTATGGTTAATTTTTCTTTGAAATAGCTCTTCATATTTATGAATATCTGTGTAAAGCAATATGAATATCATATTATTTTATTAATATCAAGATAGTTAAACTAAAAATGGGCAGTTTACTTTTGAAAGTTTCCAGGGTGGAAATGTCACTTGTTTATATGTTCATCTTCTTTTTTTTTCAGTGCTGGGGATTGAACCCAAGGTCTTTAACATGCTAGCCAAGTGCTCTACCACTGAGCTACTTCCCAGTCCTGTTTATGTATTCTTTTTGTTTAATATGAATGGAATACTAATAGCTAATTATTTAAAGTGCAGTATTTAAGTTAATTCCTTGTATAATTAAAAAATTTAAATACATTAACATTTCAAAATATAGCCTGTGATTGGGATTAGGACTATTTGTGTTTGCTGTTCAAATACTCAGTATAATATTTGATGTTTGGATAAAATGCTCTTTTTCATATCAAGTATATTTGTCTAAAACTTTAGGAGAGATAGACTAGGGAAAATGTGTATTTAGCATAAAATTATTCTATTGTTTTCAGATATTAAAATTACAAAACAGTTTGAGAATTTTTCAGTTTTATATAGCCATTCAATTTTGCAGCTTTGTATCCTTTCATGATGTTACTTTTCTTTTATAGAAGAACATTGAATCTGAGTCATGTTTGAAATGAGATAGAGGAAAGGAAAAGTGAGCTGAGATGCCCTCCCTGTTCTTTTCTAGAGGACACAAAACTATTCTATTTCCTTAAGCAGACTTCCCCAAATACTAAACTTTATTTCACAAGAGGAAAAACATCTTTATTTCGAAGTACAATACTTTCCTTGTATGTTGTGTGAATTGTTAAGGGTGTTGACGTTTAAAAAGCTGTCTGACTGAACCAACTATTTACTACAAGCCCAGGCCAGCCACAGCTACTTTGGGAAGGTGATACAGACTCACTGAAGTTAAAACTACTACAAGGCAAGATTACTGTAGAGACATAAAGTCTGGGGTTTGGCTTCAGGAAATATCACTTTAGAAATTACTCCCCAGGTAGGATTAAATATAAAAATTTGAAATATGCATCTAAAATGAGTTAAGTTACTATACATTAGGATTCATTGCCAAGGGATTAAGGAAACCATTTTGGTTACTATTTGACATTTCTTTAAAAATGTTTAAAACTAAATTAAAATTAATTAACTAAATAATTAAACTAAAATAACATGTAGTTTCTGCTGAGAAAATATAATTTGATTATATAAGTTGACAGAAAGTGATTAATTTGTGCATATTCAACCAAAGTTAAGTTAACCTAGGCCTATTATGGTATAACAAAAAACTACATTTGTCTCTGCCCCTGCTTGCTAGTACATAGCTGGTAAAACTCTTGGAATCCCCAGAGGGATGTATCTTCCTGCATGAGACCATTCCTGTCCCTTCCTGGAGAGCCTCAGGCTGGAGGAGAGCTGCCAGCCAAAGAAACAACTATCATGAGAGGTTGGGTCTTTGAGTTGCACCTCTGCTTAAGGAAAGGTGACAGACTTATCTTTGAGATGATCCGCCATTGCCAGTGATGTAATCAGCCATGCCTATGATGAAGCCTCTCTAAAATCCTGAAGGGCAGAGTATTTCTGATTAGTTGAACACACAGAGATTCCTGGGGTGTGGTACATCCAAAGAGAGTATGGAAGCTCCAAGCCCCTTCCATGTGCCTTGCCCTACCCTCCCTTCCCATAACTGTCTCCTTTGTAATATTCTTTACAATAAATGGTAAAAACTGTAAGTAAAGAAATGGAAAGACTTGGAAAAATTATGTGAAGTGATGTAAGTCAGGCCCAGAGAGACAAATGAACCATGTTTTCCCTTATATGTGGAAGCTAGATTTAGCTTACAAACTCATTAGTAAATATGTTGGGTGGTATCCAAGCGTATAAAAATGTATTAACTGAAGTACAGTAGGTTCAAGGGTGATCTCAAATAGTGTAATTCCTTAGAAAGCCCAAATCAAAGTTTAGCAAAATAAAATATCAGGGAATGGGTACTCAAAATGGATAGGGTAGGGTCAAGGGGAAAAAGGGTAAATGAGTGAAGAGAAGAATGCAGACAAGAATCCAATGCACATCCTACAAAATTAAGAGGGGTGAGGGAAGGGGTGAGCAGGGGCGGGATAGATGAGAATGTTGAAAGGGGTGACAATCATGATTTATTATATTAATAAACTTTGTTAAATGGCAACTCCTTTGTACAACTACTTAAAGATAATAGTAAAAACAACTAAAAATAGTAGTGTGTCTCTGAGTTCTCTGAGCTGCTCCAGCAAATTATCAAGTCAAGGATTTCAGTGGCAGCCTCAATTTAGTGTCTGTTTATCAGAAGTATAGGTCACAGCCTGAGGTTTGTGATTGGCATCAGAAGTGGAAAGGGGTAGACTAAGCTCTTAACCTGTGGGAGCTCATACTATATTAAGGGAGATAGGGTCAGAATTGAATTAAATTCCATGACACCCAGTTGGTATCTTCTGAAAATTGCTCCACAGCAGTCTGGTTTCAGAAGTGCTGTGTTGAGTGGTGTGCAAAAATAGGGAAAGACATTTGCGTTTGTTTTGTTTCTGGACTGTGTCTAACTGAAAAAATAAAATTACTTAACTGTATGCTTATAAACTATTGATTCCAAATTATGAATGATGCTCCTCATAAAATGGAACTTTTAAAGTAAATACAATAGTCTTTCTTGGATTTGTAGTTACTTGGTGGCTTCCCATCTTGAATGATATTAATGGTCATTGATACAGATATGCTGTTTGTAATATGTGAAGGCTGTATGGTATATGACAACACAAATACATGTTGTAGAATATATAAGGTATAGTGCCATACAGTATAGGTAGCAGTATAAATGCTGTATAATTCATAGTCTGTATTGTATGTACATATGTATATAGTGTGTATATATAGCTGTGTATATATACATATATACACATGGATATAACTTTTAACATATATACATAGAGAGGAGGGATGGACTGAGAGTATAATAAAAGTATCAAAGAATACATTTGTATGCTGTTTCTATTATGTAGTATAAAGAAATAATATTACTAATCTGTACTGTCCACGTTTGACACAGTTTTCAAGGTTTTATTTCTACTGTGGAATTATGGGTGGCTGCTATGTATATGTATCATTTTCTTTTAACTCTTTACAGACTGTTACAGGACAAATTTTAAAAGTGAATGTGATTTTCATACAAATAAAAAGTGAACATGTGTATTTTATTTAAATCCTTAACTATGTGATTGTTATTACCAGTTGAAGTACCAAACATTTACAATTATAATGTACAATTATTGAAATAAATGAAAACTGGCAAAGCTTATTAATATCCACTGGGCAATAATCATCTACCTTCAGTACCGTACGGTTTTTACATTCTGTGGGCAAGAATCATTTGTGTTACTGTTTGTTTCCTATAAGTTGTAAAATAATCTGCTTAAGGACAGTTAAATGGAGAAACTAGCTAAGACACCCCTTAAATTTCAGCCTTTAGTAATTTTTTTCTGTTGCTCATTGTTAGTACCTTTTATAACTTGATAACTTGATTTGAATAGGTGCAATAGAGAAATGAGAAATACTCAAATATTTTAATTTTATGATGTTCTGTAAGGACTGGCACCACCTTAAAACATAACAATCTGTAAATGAATAATATAATGTTTTAGGTATAAATTCCAAAGTTGATTGCTTAAGTGGAGTGCTGATTGCTCATGCTTATAATCTTAGATACTCAGGAAGGTGGGGTCTGAGGACTAGTTCAAAGCCAGTCCCTGGAGGTAGCTGTGTGGCTCAAGTGGAAGAGTGTTAGACTTGATTGAAAAAAGCCATAGGAAAAGGTGAAGCCCTGAGTTCAAGCCCCAATACCAGTATATCCCTCCTTCCCACACAGAGTTTATTGGTTAAAACCTGTATCTTTATTTAAAAAGTGGAAGGTACGTTTTATTTTTGTAAATTGAATCTTATTTTAACTGTAGTAGGGGAGCTAATTATTTGAAAGAATTCAGTAGTAATTATGAAATGTAATAATCTTCTAATTGATGTTATTTTCTATTTGTTTTGTAAATGAGAGCTCTGCATATCAGATTTTAAGTTGGATATAACTGTTAACTTCAAATAATTAAAGCCTTGAGCCCGGGAAGAAGATGTTATTTTTATGAAATGATCATATTGCATGGTTCTTTTTATCATGTTGTTTGCTTTCTTCCTAATAATTTATTATATTTTATATTTAATAATATGATACATTACATCTAGAAACAACTTGCATCTGCATATCCTCCTTGGTGTGGAGAGAGGGCAAAATACCAAGTAGGATGAAATGGGTTTTGCTTACACCTGGCATCTGTGGGCCAATCAGACAGTCCTGTGCGGGATACTGACTCTTGACTGTTAGATGTTTCATTAGTTGATTAGTTTCATTAGCAACTGTGGGTAACTGAAAGTCCAGCAGTAGCAGGGAAGGAAGTAAGGATGCATTTTCAGTGGATTCCAAGGAATATTGTACTTGAGTACATGTGGTTTTACACCATGGCTGCCTTTCTTTCTTTGGTTTCCTCTGGAGCCTGATAGTCTAGGCTTCCAATGTATCTGTGACTCATGTAATTTCCTTGCAAGCAGTTTCTTTTGTACTAAAGTTAAAGGAAGTTGGTTTCTGCTGTTCATTAACCAAACAAACAAAAAGCAAATCAGAACTTTTGTAGAAGAAATGACTGCAAATCAGAACTTTTGTAGAAGAAATGACTATGTACTTTATGTTTCTAGGTAGTTGATCATTATAATGTTTACAAGGAGAAAATAAACTGTATTTGTTATATGGAGGAAAAAATAGAAACAATGCTTAATAATTTGAGCTGATTATAACCTAATAGGTCATGGGATTTAATTGATGGACTAATAACGATAAATGAATACATTATTTTGAAGTAAATAATACATATTTCACCTTAAAGCCACATGTTCAAGAATAATCCATTTGTTCTTCATCTTTATTTTTGTTTTTCACTTTAACATACCATGTGAGACTTAACTTATTTGATTCTAGAGAGCATTGTGGTTGGAGCAGATTGCCTGGACTCAAAACTCAAGCTCTTTCATGTTCACGTAATCGGGAAAGTTATTTAACTTCACTAGCCTCACCTATTTATATGAAAACTACCTCATATGGTAGGATGGATGAGTTAATAAAAATGAAGTGCCTGAAATATGGAAAACATTGTCATTATCTTTATAGGAAACTCATTTATGCATTTAAATTCACTCTTCATCCCTACTTTTTTTGAGTCTTAACAGCATCTTCATTCAAGTTACATCCAAATGAATCATATAGAATATTTACTTATTTAGTCTGACTCCTACTCATAATTCCAGCTACACAGGAGAGTGAAATATGGAAATCAAAGTTCAAAATCTGCATGAGGAAAAATAATTAGTGATATCTCAACCACAAAGCTGGGCATGGTAGTAACCTACCTGCCTTCTAGCCATGAGGGAGACAGAATTAGGATTATGGAATGTGATATTTTTGGCATAGATAAGGAACTATTTGTAAATTTTTTTTGTAAATTAAATAAAGTACCTACTTGGGAGACTGAGTATGGGAAGATTGTGGTTTAAGGCAGATTGTGGTCTGGGCAAGAAAATTTGAGAGATCTCTTTTCAACCCAGCTGGGTGTCATGGCTGCACGTGTCATCCTAAGCAAATGCAAAGCTGAGGTAGGAAGGACTATGATTTAGGCCAGCCAGGACTGAAAAGTCCATGATACTGTGCTTCACAGAGGAAACCTGAGCATGGTGGTGCATACTTGTGATCCCATTGATGATGAAGAAAAAGGCAGATTGTAGCTTAGGCTTGCCCCTGGGTGGGAAAGCAAGATCTGTCATAAATAACCCATAGAAACAAGGCTTAAAACTATTGTGTTAGCCTAGGAAGCATTGAGTCCTGAATTCAAATCCATTTTTCCTCCCTTCTCTCCCCTCAAAAGTGACAAAGCACCTGTGTAGTAAGCTAGGCCCTGAGTTCAAACTTGTTTCATTAAAAGAAAAGAAAAAAATCATTCATTCAATGAATTAACTGCCTACTAGTTGCCTGGCATTATGCAAAGCACTGTGCAAACAGATCATCAAGTTCTCTGTCATTAAGAAACTTGAGTGTGGTAAGAGATAACTAACAAGCACTTAAAATAACAAATTTCAAACTATTAATTAATGCTTATAGAAGGAAATAATGGGTGATATAAAGGGGAAAGAGCAAGAGATACCTACTTCCTATGGAAGGACTGGGGAAAGTCTTTTTTAGCAACTGATATTTAAGTTGCAGCAAGAAAGGGCAGTCCCTGCAGAGGGTCAGCTTGAGCCTCACTCTTCTGATAGGAATCTGAAGTATTGGGAGCCCAAGGGAAGCCAGAGAGGCCAGAGCTTAGTGAAAAAAGTAGGGGCTACATAAATTAAAGATGGAGAGTATGGCAGAAAAAAAAAACAAACATTTTGTACCTGTTTTGCCCCTAGTTCCTGGCCCACAACTCCTATAAACCTCAGAATCTCCAGTGATGAGAGTGCGTTTTGCTAATGTGGTGTCTTATGCTAATTATATAACTGGTAGCTGAAAAGTTCCTAGATAGCTTCAGGATGGGGCTGTTTGCTAGATGACTAAGGGAGAATTAGAAGGTTGGAACTTTCCACTCTATTTCTTGATCTCCAGGGTATGGAGAGGAACTGAAGAGGGAGTTCAATACTGTTTATGGACTTTATGCTTTAGGATGGAAACTTACCTATTCAAGTATTCTTGTCTTTTTGTTCTATATTTACATGAATGCAACATGTTCTTGATTGTTTTTAGCAGCTGTTAAAGGGAACTTGACTAAGTCTGTTATCTTGTTTTAGTTTATTAGATACTTAATAGTCACTTTAGGGAATCTTCTGTGTTATGGCAAGGAACACTGGGCCTATAAACAGTTCTTTTTTTTTTTTTTTTGTCAGTCCTGCGCCTTGAACTCAGGGCCTGAGCACTATCCCGAGCTTCTTTTTGCTCAAGGCTAGCACTCTGCCACTTGAGCCACAGCGCCACTTCTGGCTGTTTTCTATATATGTGGTGCTGGGGAATTGAACCCAGGGCTTCATGTATATGATGCAAGCTTTCTTGCCACTAGGCCATATTCCCAGCCCCCTATAAACAGTTCTTTTAAACAACATTCATCAGTTCCTGATAGATAGTTTTCTGCTGTTGACAACACTTAGAAATCAAAGTGTAGCCACTTTGTATCTATCTAATAAGTATATGTTTCAGGAAACTAAAATAATTTCTAAATTTGTCTTTTTCTTTCCTTAATTGGGCTTTTGGGGGAAAAGTATGTTGTCTAGTATTCTATTTTTTATTAATTTACTTATTGCCAAAGTTATGTACAGAGGGTTACAGTTTCATATGTAAGGCAGTGAGTACATTTCTTATCCAACTTGTTACCTCCTCCCTCATTTTTCTTCTTCCCCCTCCCCAATCCGCTCATCCCCCCAAGTTGTACAGTTGGCTTACAGCATATACTTTTGTAAGTATTGCTGTTGCATTGGTTCAGCTTTTATCCTTTGTCTATTCATTTTGACATTCTACTTCCCTTCCCTAGTTCCAATAAATGTGTATATAATACTCAGGGTACCAAAATCAGTTACAGTGACATCAGGGGTAAAACCCTGGGGAAGAAAGACAAAAGAAAATGGCATAATTTCATATGGTACATTGAAAATAACAATAACAATGATGATTTTTCTTTCCTTTCTTCCCTCCCTCCCCTCCCTCCCTCCTTCCCTTCCTCCTTCCTTTCCTCCCTCCCTCCCTCCCTCCTTCCCTCCCTCCCTCCCTCCTTCCCTTCCTTCCTTTCTTCTTTCCTCATTTTTCTAAGTCCTGTTTTTTGAACTTAGGGCCTGGACACTGTCCCTGGCTTCTTGCCACACCACCACTTCTGGCTTTTTCTGTGGTACTGAGGAACCAAACCCAGGGCTTCCTGATCACTACATAAGCACTCTATCACTAAGCCACATTCCAAGCCCTCTTTTTATTTTTTTTTTAGGGGTAAAAGTTAGGGTTATTAGTTTATAATTGTCAGAATAATCTATCTAACATCCCTCTCAGCTTTAATATTTTACATCCCAGTGTTTTGTTTTTTTTTAAGTTTGGACACACCTCAATTAAAAAATGTATTATTCAGAAAGATAACTATTGAGTCTTTTCTCTTTTGTTCTTTTGTCCTCAATGGATGAGTTTAATTGAACTTGTAGACCTAAAAATGATCAGTTAAGGCATCTTTAGTGAGGTTTCTGCTCATTTGTATTTGATTTTCTACTCCAACAATTATTATGTTTTTGTTTTTGTTTTTCCCCAGTTCATGTTTAGGAAAAGAAATAATCTCTATCATTAGGTGATACAAGTTCCTATGGTCTTCTAAATTTCCTAGATACTATTTCTTCTTAAATAACTATGTCTAAATCTGAGATTTAATGTTATTAGTATCACAATTTTTTTTTTTTTTTGTCAGTCCTGGGCCTTGGACTCAGGGCCTGAGCACTGTCCCTGGCTTCTTTTTGCTCAAGACTAGCATAGCACTCTGCCACTTGAGCCACAGCGCCACTTCTGGCCGTTTTCTATATATGTGGTGCTGGGGAATCAAACCCAGGACTTCATGTATACGAGACAAGCACTCTTGCCACTAGGCCATATTCCCAGCCCAGTATCACAAAAATCTTATGAGAGCTTTAAGCCCTAATAAGTTTACAAAGTGCTATTGACATAGAAAAAAGGCATTTAAAAGTTTATTTATGTTTTATACTCAAGAAGCTCCTATACTAAGTTAGACTCTTGTTGACTAGTGAAGTGAAAAATTGAAAATTCTGATGATATTCGCTGACCACCATTCTACCTAAGTGGCAGTGTTGTCTATCAAAATTGTTGTGTTTGGTGTACAGAAAAGTCATAGAAGTTTGACAACATAGGAACCCCAAAAAGTTAATATTTAGTAAACCATTAACGAAGCTTACATTATTTGCCTTTTGGTTTGTTTCTAGAAACAGTTTACCTTCTTTTTTTAATTGTACAATTCATATATCATAAACTTTACCCTTTGAAAGTTGATGCATTAGTGAGGTTTAGTATATTCAAAGATTTGCCCCTCTCATCACTGTCTAAAAAAGCTTATTACACCAAAACTAATTCAAGTGCTTTAGCCATCTCTGTTGTCTTCTCTCTCCAGCTTGGTGACTAATCTATTTTTTTGTATATATGAATTTGGCCCATCTGCACATCTTATACTTATGGAATTGTGTAAGATGTGGCTTTTGTGTTAGTTTGGTCCTTTCTTTTAGAAGAATCTATGTCAGTAAGGAAACTTATTTAGCAAAATTTCAGGATTTTTTTTTCATTTTCACACGATGATGGTCACACTATTAAATGGTACATTTTTTTTTTTTACAAGACTGACTACCTATTATGCATTACACGTGTGACAGATTTTGGATGATACTTTCTCATCCAAAAATTTGAATCAGTAAAGGAGTATTCTTGTTTGTCATTTGCTATTACTTACTTTGTCTCTTTTAGACTGTTGTAGAGTTATGCCAAAACTATTGTATATGCATAAAAATACCTTTGTTCTTTGGATGATCTTAAGAAAAGAATTAGAAGTACAATTCTTTTAGTCATTGAACCAGCAGTAGAAAAAGCATGAATTTGTAAATATGTGTGTATATCTACATTTATTTCCTAGCTCTGAGCTCAGAGAGCCTAGAAGCAATGACAGTCTAACCGCAGTGAGCGCACTAGTGCCCATATCTCTGTTTCTCAGTCATTTTCCACTAAGGACTTACTTAGAGAAATGGCATTTCATGCCAAAAGAAGTGAAGTGTTGAAAAAAAATGATAAGACTATGTCAAAAGCAAGTAAGGGAAAAAGTTCATTGCTTGTAAGAACTTCACTGTCTAGATCTGATATTTTGAATATTAAAATAATGATGGGTTTAATTCATTAAAGAATTTAAATCCATGAGTACATATTAATACAAGAATAAATAAAGATGGAAGGACAGAGTGTTCTATCCTAAAAGTAGAATAACATTGTAGAAAAGAAGTTGAAACTAGAAAATTACCTCTGGAGCTAGGTGTGGTTTTGCACACCTGTAATCCTAGCTACTCAGGAAGGAGGAGGATCATGGTTCAACACTAGCCTGGACAAGGTTAGTGTGAGACCCCATTTGAAAACCAGATCGAAGAAAAAGGACTGTGGGCAAATAGCTCAAGTAGTATAGAACTTCCCAGCAAGGTAAGACTTGTGAATGCAATCCCCAGTAAAATGGAGGGGAGAGAGGAGAGTGAGAAGAAGAGGGGGAGAGGAGGAGAGCGACAATTAAGGGGACAGAGAAGAGGGGAAGGAAGGTTTACGGTTTTAAAATGTAGGCCCACAAAATATGTCAAGTGATCAAATTTCCCAGCCACAGTAATAAGACAAGTTGAAATGTGTGCCTTCCGATCTAATGAAACCATAACATCATAGCATAATTCTGTGCTATAAAATGCAAAACATATCTAATTTCAAGGAAATGTCAGAAGAATCCAAATTAAGGAAACTTCTATAGAGTAACCAGCTTTTGTGCTTCAGAAATGGTAAGAAAAGAGGATGGTTCCAAATTGAAGAGGACTAAAGAGATATGAGAGTGCAATACAAACCTTGATCCTGGATTGAATCCAAAGCATCATTAGGATGATGGATGAAATTCTGCAAAGTCACTGACTTAGTGGTAAAAATCATATTATTTTATTTATAATAAATAACAATGATGGTTGCAGTATACTTTTGTAGCATAGTGTCCTTGAGTTGAGGAAATTACACTGAAGTATAAAGGGTAATAAATAGGTAATCTGGTCTGAAACTTAAGCATAAGACTTGTGAGTTCAATCCTCAGTAAAATAGAGAGGAGAGATTGGGGTGAAAGGAAGAGGGAGAATGGAAGAGAAGGAAAAGTTTGGAAATAATGTGGAAAATTATGCATTAGTATGATAAGAGAATGTGTAATATAATGCAGTAAAATCTTAACAACAGGGGAAGTTGAATGAGAGCTTGTTGGAATTCTTATTACTCCTGCAACTTTTTCTTTTAGCTTCAAATTGTTTTATAATAAAGTTTAAAAGGTCTTCTTTTCATCTAATGTTGAATATTCCTGTGACTCAATTCACAGTGAATGCACTTCTTAGCAAAAGAAAAAGTTTAAAAAAATATCAGTTGATGTAAATGTCAGTTTAAATATGTACACGAAATAGATGAATGGAAAATTGTACCTTGAATACAACCATGTTGACATGGGGCTTTTTTTTTTAATCTCTTAAAAATACCCTACACTCCAAACTGCATAAATCATTGCTTAACAGCGAAGAATTAGGAAAAATAGCATCCTGGAGGACAAATACTTCAGGCATTCATCTCTTGAGCTGCCCAAATGACAGACCTTGAAGTAACTTCAAAGCTACAAAAATAACTGGCTCTGACATGTACCAAGATAGGGGAAGTACTTCACGCAATCTTGAAATAAATGCTGAGTCTTAAAGAGAACAAAAAGAAAAAGCAGTATCACATTTCATAGATGGAATGTAACAGTTGAAGAGTTCATATTATTTATTTGTGGTCTTATTGCTTGGGAAAAGCTGGTAAAATTAAATGAAGCTTAGTTTTGTATTCATCCTTACTTCCTCTATACCTTGTATGGGGTCGAAGGAAACTAAAAATATGGAGCTTTCCCCAAATGACAGTGAAAGTCTTGAAGGATGCTTTCTTTTAATGCCATTTGGTTTACAAGGGTTCATTTTAATTTCATACCTCTTAGTTTTACATTTAACTCTCTCTATAGTTTAGTGGTAACCTATTTTTCTATCACATCTTAACTTT
The DNA here is from genome assembly GCF_023159225.1 of Perognathus longimembris pacificus. Taxonomy (NCBI): domain Eukaryota; kingdom Metazoa; phylum Chordata; class Mammalia; order Rodentia; family Heteromyidae; genus Perognathus; species Perognathus longimembris. The sequence continues at coordinate 19,323,360 of NC_063168.1, read as the reverse complement.
ACAGTTTTGTAGAAATTATCTTTAGTTATAGTAGTTTTATTTTACTCTGAAATCATCTTTCAGTTCTTACTATATGCAGTCACCACTATATTTTTTCTATACATTTGCTACAAAATGGACAAACCACATATGTTGGCTTCTGTTTCTTCCAGGACATATGTTCATTCACTTACTTTCTGTGTCTCTGTATCTCTGTCATCTCTTTTGGGCAATACTTGAGTTTGAACTCAGTGCCTCACAGTTGCTAGACAAGTGCTCTACCACTTGACCCATGCCCCTAGCTTTTATTTTTTTTTTTAATGTGATCTCACTTTTTGCCCTCCAGCCTCATGTTTAGGCTGTATGATAGGCACATGCTGTGATTGAGAATCTTAAGAACTTTTTTTGTCTTGGCTGGCCTTTAATTGTGATCCTACCAGCCACTGCCTTGCAACTAGCTATGATTGTAGATGTGAGACACAGGACCTGCTTCTAGGAAGCTATTCCTAATCACTTTTGGTCATTGGTGATTCTCTATAATAAGTAATTTCATAGCTGCTACTTTATCAGTGCCTTTTTCTTTGTGATGCTAGAGTATGAACTTAGGACTTTTATGTTTTTTTCAAATGGGTAATTTTTATTTGGAGAAATAATTCACATTTGCCAATTATTCTGATGTTTTGTTTTATTATATCTTAGGCCTTTTTTCTTGTATTGAAATCACCAAGATGTTGGAACACAAATTTATGAAAGACTGGGGATTCTGAAGATATTGTAGAAAAGTCTAGCACGAAGGGAAACTAGGAGATTGTTGGAGAAGAGGCACAGGATGGCAAAGAGAGAAGGGAACATATTAACTATGTAATTAACAACCTTATTTCAGATCTTCCCTCTTTACTATTTATAACTGTAAGATCAGAATGTTGTATACAAGTAGCTTCTGAGTATATTCTTTTGTCTGCCTTCCAAATTTCTGTTTTTGAGAATACTTTCACAATAACTTTTATGCTAATGATCTAATTTTGTTCCATTTTCCTTTAAAGTATGAAATACTTTCATGAATTTTTGTTATAGTCTTCTGAATTTTTTAGTTTTTTAAAAATATTTGTTGAATTTAGGAACCTACATTAACACACCGTTTTGTCACCCAAAGTCCAAAGTCTACATTAGGGTCCACTTTTTGTGTTGTAGGTTCTATGGTTTTGACAGGTGAACAATGATAAAATCCTTTATTATAGTATCACATAGAGTAATTTCACTGTCCTAAAAATCCTCAGTGATGTCTGTTCATTCCTCTTTTCCCCTAATTCTTGTATCCACTGACTGTTTTTGCATTGGGATAGAGGAAGAAGATAGAGTACCAGGGATCAAACCTAGGGCCTTGTACTTGCTAGAGAAGTCAAGCTCTCCCACTAGCTACATCTCGCCTTCCAACACAACTGATCTTTTTTACAGTCTCCATGGTTTTTTCTTTTCCAGGATGTTATGTAGTTGGAATCATATAGTAGCTAAGCCTTTTTAAATTGTCTTATTTCCCCCAGTAGTAGACATTTGTTCTCCCATGTCTTTGCATGACTTGGAAATTCTTTTTACTGTTGGGTAATGTTTCATTGTCTGAATGTGCCACAGTTTATTTATTTTACCTACTGAAGAAAATCTTCAGGTTTGCCTCTAGCTTTTAGTAGTTTTGAATGAAGCTGCCCTAAACATCAGTATATAGGTTTTTGTATGGAAATTAGTCTTCCACTTTTTTGAGAAAAATGAAGTATAACAGCTGGGTCATATGATAAGAATACATAGTGTTGTAATAAACTTGCAAGCTCTTCCAAAGTGGCAGTATTATTTTGCATTCCTACCAGTATTAAGAGTTTCTGCTGCTCCATATCCTTGCCTATATTTGATATTGTCAGTGTTTTGTATTTTTATTAATCTAGGAGTATAGTGGTATCTCAATGATGAACTGAATTTTTTTTATCATCACATTTCCTTCTTCCACTAGTTTTGTAATTATGTATTCTGTTCTAACAACTGATGTTTTGAAAATTGACATTTTCAAGATAGTCTAATACTCTGTAAAGGAGAAAAGATTTTAATTTATCATAAAGTTCATGGCTCACACTCTTGTAGATTTTGCTACAAGTTAACAAGACAAAAGCATAACAAATGTATTAAATCGAACTTTCCTATGATGCAGGAGAGAAGTGAGCACCCAAAGGGAAAATTTTCTATAAAGAGTTGTGTGGAGGTCTAAGTGGAGCAGGAAAGGATATATGATCTAATGGCAATAAATGAGCTGGTTTTTTTTTTCAGATTCTTCTTAGCATCTTTGTGTGAATTTTCTCCCCTCTCAGGATAGGGCAATATATATACCACATGAAGCAAATGACCTTTCTACTTCTGTGATTTTTTTTTTCACAGCTATTATGCTATTTTTGAGCTTAAAATACTAAGTATGTGCTGGTGGATAATGCCTAGAATTCTAGCTATTCAGGAAGCTGAGATCTGAGAATTGCTATTCGAAGTTATCCCAGGCAGGCTACACGACTGTTTCCAATTAATCAATGGAAAAAGCTGGACTAGAGATGTGACTCAAGTGGATAAAGTGCCAGTTATAGACCAGAGAGAGAGAGAGAGAGAGAGAGAGAGAGAGAGAGAGAGAGAGAGAGAGAGAGAGAGAATTAACTCGGAGCCCTGAGTTAAAGTCCCAGTACATAGTCTCTCTTTCTCTCGTCTCCATTACATACACACATACACACTCACACATGCATACCACACCAAAGTATGCCATGGTGATACATTTTGAGGATATTGGGTTTTGAGCTCTAGCACCTCTATTCTCTTCTCAGACATTGTAAGGACTTAAAACCTCTTAACCACTTTTACCCTCCTTCTGGTATATATTTTATTGCTGATTTATATTATTATGAAATTCATTTCTCATAAAGAGTAATAAGAAACTATCAGAAGACATTAGAAGGGCCGGAAGAGCAGCCCCTCTAATTGTAGCCCCTTCATAGATCATTGTCTCATATTTGCTAAGGAGGTACCATATTTTGACATATCCCACTGCGAGGGAGACACTTTGAGTAATTCAAGAACACCTATTTCTAGGTGGATTAGAACTGTCCTTGGCACCAAAGATATCGTTTGGGTTGTTCCTTGTGTCAGTTATAGACAAATAAGCAAATTTATTAATCATCCCTAACTACAGGGAAAGTGAAAAGTAAAATTTCAAAATAGAAAGTATGTTAAATTATCGCAGTAATTAGGTGATAAGAAAACTGGTGATAGAGGCCTGATACTTAAGAGTAAAGAGAAATAGATGTTATTTAAGGAAGATCACGAGAGTAAACTAGACATTAGGAAGATATGATAGCATACCTCAGATTTCTGCTGGTGAAATGGAATCAGGACTGGCTTGCTACTTAGATCAAAGCCTCCATTCCATTTCTCTCTTTCTCTGCCTCTGTGTCTGTCTCTGTCTCTGCCTGTCTCTTTCTCTGTCTTCTCTCTCTCCGTGTCTCTCTGTGTCTCTGTCTCTGTCTCTCTCTCTGTCACACACACACACACACACACACACACACACACTTTAACACTTAGGACTACTATTCTAAGCCAAATTGTATTTGGCTCTCTCCTGGCTTTCAACACTGGAGGCTGGCAAGTTGGAAAACTTGTATACTTACCAGCCAGGGAGTTCTGTAATCCATAACCATGACACCCCGCTGCTAGAAAATGAATAAGACTAGCTCTCCCAAGTGAGGATCATGGGTCATGAAGTCTTTGGAAGATCTTAGAGTACCTTTCTGTTCCACTTGGGGTAGCCCTTTCCCTTCTGCAGCTTATTTTATATGTACAAAGTTTAAACTATGTAATGGCAATCTTAATTATAGTAATTCATAAGAAGTTTATCGCTTATGCCTGATTATGATGGAGAAAGCAGAAATAACTTGTAATTATCATGTAAATTATCAAATGAATGTCATGTTAATATTGTAAACTTAGTATAATTATGGTATTTTTGTCACTCATAAATACACATTTAAAGAAATTATTACTCAATACTGACAGGAATGTTAATTCTTAAAAAGTCTAGTAATTATTTATTGAGAAAAGTACAGCAGTATATCTTTCCATACATAGCTCAATAGCTCTTAAAAGAGATTGTAGATGGAGGTTGGGAGCAAAGCCCTACTCTATTACTCTCTGGAAACCATGTGAATAGAGAGAAGAGGGTGAATGGAGAATACACATCATTCTCATTTTTTTCTGTTAATTTTGACATTGAAACATTCTAGATTAAAAATGAATTTTGAAATAATACATAATCATTTTAAACACATTTGAAATACATATTTCAGCAAACATTTAGAAGTAAAAATAGAACATAGAATCTGAACTTTTAATAAATCTCAAACTATTAAATTTTTGTAAGTCAAAGGCAACAATTTAGTTTGATGGTCAGTGTGTATGGTGGTATAGTGAGTAGTGCCAATATGATTTTTTTTCTTAGTATTGAGAAAGCTTTATTAAATTTATAGAATTATTACATACTCAACACTAGGTGGTGCAATTGTGCAAGGACTATATAATGAAATATGCTTTCTTAAAAAGGAGTCAGAATGAAATTAAAATTATAGTTTGGGGAAATTATTCGTAAGTATGAATTCTCAGAGTAATAAAATTGATGAAAGAATATCACCTTTATATTAATTGTTATGGGATGCAAATGGGAGCCTGTCTTACGATTTACATCACAAAGGTCTCCAGATGTTAAGTTATTATATTGAAGAGGCATTTTCTGAAATAAGAAATAACTTTTATTGGTTTATTTGTATGCTAAAATAAGAAGGGGAAAAGAAAACATTTTAAATGGATAATTTAGAGCCAAGTCTTAAGTATTTTTCTTTTGTTTACTTTTTTCAATTGTTTTTCAATTTGAGATTTAATCCTGTTTGGAAATTTTAAAAAGAAAATTCACTTATGTCTTCCACTGATTTTGTGGAAAATCTTGTGTCCAGTTACATTTGTGTTTAGGTGCATTTCAATATTGTGAAACTACAGAATGAGGCAGTAGACTATCTCATTTCCCTACTCCTACCAACTGGTTTTTATTTTTGTTGTTTGTTATCTGTCCTGGAGCTTGAACTCTGGGCCTAGGTGCTGTCTTGGAGCTCTTCTGCTCAATAGTGCTCTGCCACTTGAGCCACAGCATCACTTCCAAATTTTGTGGTGATCAATTGGAGAACAAAAGTCTCATAGACTTTCCTGTTCAAACTGGCTTTGATCCTTGATCTTCATATCTCAGCCTTCTGATTAGCTAGGATTACAGGCATAAGCTACCGACTCCCAGCTACCCCACATTTTTTGAAACAGGGTTTTGCTGTATACCTTAGGCTGGATCAAACTTGTAATTTTTCTGCCTCAACTTTCAGATGCTATAATTACAGTGCACTGCTATACTTTTCTATTTTACTATTATAATCATTAATTGATATTCATAGCAAAATCAGAGCCAAGCACTTCAGTAAGTTATTATCACTTAGATAATTACATGTCTTTTATGTACATTTTCATTTTATTTTTCTATGAATCAAATACTCTCCATCAGAACACAGAATCATACAAAACTGATTTAATCAGTTTATTTATTACCATGCTGGGAACTGAACTTAAGGTCTTACAAATATTAGGAAAGTGCTCTTCCACTGAGCCACATCAATGTAGTGAAACAACATAGAACTGTAAGTTATTTTAAAGTCTTTTTAACACGTACAACTATACAAGAATTATGGCATTTTAGATATTTTATGAAATACAGCTCCTTAAATGTTTTGATACTTTAAGACTATTAACCTTTAGAATTTTTCATTTGTTTATTTGATACTTTATTTTGAAGTAATATTGTTCAATAAGTTGTGTTATATCTTATATTTTTCATGTTTATTTCAGCATATGTCCTAGTTTCTTTATAATATGTATTATTCATCATAGACTATAATACTAGTTTAACTATTTCCCATAATTAACAGAGGACTTTCATAGGGAGGAATTATTTTCCTTTGATGAGATGGATATGTATGTGCACAGACTCTGACATGTATACTTTAGACACTGTTTGGGCATACTGTAGTCCAAGCACTTGGATCATTGCTCATTGCTCATTTGGTGATACTATATTTTCATTTTAAATTTATTTCAAATGCCTTTGAAACTTTTGGAACATGATATAATTAATATTTTAAATGTATGGATTTATTATTTGACTCCTGCCAGCCAGCTTTAGATAAAATTATAGAAACAGTTTGTGGAATTGAAAAATCACTATTTTTATAGCAGTTGGCAGCCTTTATAAAATGACTGCTGCACTTGCAGATATAGCCATTATCACAATTGCCACTATTTAAGGGCACCCATGTTAGCTACATTAGCTAGGGGCCTGAATAGCCATAAAAATGGGAGTAGCCTTTGACCCCAGAAACCATTCTTTTAAAAGAGGATTGAAATATTGGTCATAGGAAATCTGAATTACTCTTGCAGCTGCAGTGTTTGTTCTGTGAATACTTAATTTATTTTAGAGCCATGCTTTTTCTTCCAAATCTATCAGTCTTTCAGACGCATCAAATTCACTTCAGGGGGAAAAATGCTTCCTTCTCAGGCCTGTATTATTGAATGCACTATTCAGGCTTCAAACAGTTTCATTTAGGTAATACATATAGTCTCATGAATGGGAATCCTCACATTTGACACGCTCTGTTAAATATATAGCTCATTCAAACCCTGTCCAAGATATTGCTATGCAGGCACTTATTTTGGATAATCCTTTTAATGACTATAGCTCAACTACTTAGCTATGTAGAAGCCTGGTTGAGTGTGGTGATATATGTGTTTTTGTGTATATACATAATTGATCCAGAAATGTGTGTTTGTTTAGACTTCATTAAAGTTTGGATTTATATTTATTTGCACACTTATTTAGATGTTTGGAAGATAATCTGTGCAAGCTGTATGGATAAACTGTTTGGTGTGTGTGTGAAGAGTTGCACATAGAATACTCATTAAGGTAATGGGTTGCTGTAGCTGATTCTCAAGTGCTAGCTGAAAATTTAACCCAACTAGATGAGAGAGGGAAGCAGTAAAACCAAGTTAGTTTATAATTTATTAGTTTGAAGTTATTCATGAATCCATAGTTACATAGGCCTGTTTTTACATAAATCTAATGTCCTTTTAAACTTTAATAATGCCTTTGTTGGGCAGAGAAGGAGAAAAAATTGTATAAACCCTGTATTTGCTGCTACAATATCAGTAGAAGTAAAATTAAAATATTTTCTATGTATTTTAATACCTGATATTTTATTTTTGGTAACAATGAATGATTTTTAAGAGCAAAAAAGTGTGTTATGGTGAAAAGGTGAAAGTAATTTTAAACTGGTTTTTCAACATTAGACAACTAAGAATATAGGATGAAAACCCATGTATAACTTTTTACTATATAATATGTTGGAAGAAAATCTTGGTGGTAAGCAATATTTATGTATTTTTTAAATCATAAAGTATTACCCAAGACCCTTTGGATTAAAAGGCTTTTAAATAAAGTGGAGCTAATTGTAAATTCAAATATCGAATCTAATCAGTTAGAATATGAAATGGATATAGTTGCAGCTTCCTTCCTTTCTGCATTTTGTATTTAACAGAAACAGTCAGATAGCGAGACATGATTACAAGCATTACAATATCAACAGCCCTTCATCTCTCTGGTCTATCATTAGTATGTCTTTATGAATGAAGAGTCAAAGGTGTCTCTTGCCATCACTTAGTTTATTCCTTAACCCACCATAAGAGGGGGCTTCTATACCAGCAAGCTGCCCTATGTAAACAGTGTACATAATTATAAATGTGAGCATTTTGTGTGATGAACCTTCTCAGTTTCATGAGTTTTAAAAATTCATTTGAACACTGGTTATTAATATACTGACTTAAAGGAGTGTAAATAACTTATGAACGTCAAACATATTTCGATGCTATAGAAAATATTTAGAGGCAAATGTTTCAATCTATTATTTATAAGAACAGTAAGCTAAGTATTATTTCCTAATATAGAAATGAATACATATATGTATTCCATGTTCATTTCTAGTGTGTTGAATATGCTTCTGCAGACAATCTATAAATTACTAGTGCTTCAGAAAATGTTTTCTATGTAATTTATAAAAAGTCTAATTGTTTTCAAAATATAAATATCAAGATTTATTACATATCTCTTGGAAGTTAACACCCCTTTCTGTGGCAATAGTAGAGTTTGAACTCAAGGCGTCATGTTTACCTGGCTTGCTTGGCTGATTCTTGAGCCACACCTATGGTCCTGCTTTTTTTGTTGGTTATTTTGGAGATAATCTCATAGATTTTTTTCTGCCTGCACTGGCTTTGAACTTTGATTCTCCTGGTCTCAATCTCCTTGGTAGCTAAGGTTACGGGCATGAATCTTTGGTGCCTGGTTAGAACATAACTTCTTAATACAATTTTTTTTTTATCTAGAAAGCCAATAAAATGATGAAATAATTTAAGTACTAAAGATAAGACATACCTGAATAACTCAAGAAAAATGACTTATCTGTTCATCCACTTACATATTCATATATATATGTTCATATATATATGAATGACAGTACTTACTAGAATTATTAATTTATATTATCTGAGTACATATAGATAGTTGTAGAGTTTACTGTGAAGAACTGTACTACTAGAAAATTTATTTGATAGTAGTCCATTTTTGTGGTTTTGCCAGATATTTTTATCTTTTAACTGTCATAGAACAGATTTTATTCAGTTATTCAGTTTACTTTTAACTGTATGTTGCAGAACTTTGATGATGCAAAGAAATTCTCCTTTTAACTTTTATCTTTACAGTTTTTGTTTTGTTTTTGTTTTGAGCCAAGTTTGGCCTAGTTCAAACTAGCCTGAACTGTCAGCCTCCTACATGCTGGGATTACAGGTGTATTATACCATGTCTAATGTTATTTGTTATTTAAAATGACAAGGGGAATTTTAGGTACCAAAAAGTTAGCCAGATTGCAGTGAGATAACAGTTTTCCACATCAGTGGAAGTTCTGAGTTAGCTACCTTGCAATTAAATTGTACATTTACGATTTCACCTTTCACAAAATTTTAATTTTGCTAAAATATGTTTGTTGTAAATATTTTACCAGTAGTTTAATCAGTATTTTATAACGATGTTAAAATTCTAATCTTGGGTTCAAGATTTGCAAAAGGAATAGTTGAAGTAAGTCTGAGATACAAACACCCACCATAAATTCTCATGACTGGTACTCTATTATTTTGTAAATGTTTTCAGTAACAATAGAGTTATTTTGCAATTCATTCATATGCTTCTAGGATTAAAAATGACGACTTCTATAAATAATTTATTTTCTAATATTATCAGAAGTGGTAGACTCCCAACTGTCAGAAGTATTGAACAGTGCTAAATGTTTTTGCTACTTTATATTCTTTAAAGTGTAAGGACTTGTAACTACTGAGTTCTTGTCATTTGAAAGTATATGTCAAAATAATACATAATTTAAAAGTATTTTCCTTGAATGATATATGAATGAATGTTTTTAAAGGAGGTGTTGACACTAGTGATTTTGGTAGCTGATATTAAGCTGTAAAGAAAATATACAAAAATATAATGTACTTAAAACATATTTATGAACCAGTTGCTGATGGCTCATGCCTGTAATCCTAGGTACTCAGGAGGCTGATGATCATGTTTTGAAGCCAGCCTGGGCAAGAAAGTCCATGGCACTGTTATCTCCAACCAACAAAAAGCCAGAAGTGAAGCTGTGTCTCAAGTGGCAGAGCTTTAGCCCCCAAGTTCAGGGACAGTACACAGGCCCTGAGATTAAGCCACAGAACTGTCACAACAAACAGATTTATGTTTGTTAAGTGTGGGAGTATAGTAGTCATCTTCATGGCTTAGGTTTTTACAGGCTTTTTTGTAGGAAATAAGTAAATATAGGTCATTTTAAACAATTAGTAACTAAGTTGATGTGGGCTGTGGTTGAGCGACACACCATAGTTTCTCTGAAATTATAGTGGAATTCTGTTTAGCCATCTAAGTCTTTGGTTTTTTGTTTTGGTGCCAGTCCTGAGGTTTGAACTTATGGCTTGCATGCTGTCCCTGAGCTTTTTTGCTCAAAGCTAGCATTCTACCACTTGAGCCACAACTTCACTCTGGCTTTTCTTTTTTGTTGTTGTTGCGGGGTTGGGGCGAGGGAGAGTTAGTTGAAAATAAGAGTTTAATGGACTTTTCTACTTGGGCTATGTGGTTCTCAGATCGTAGCCTCATGAGTTGTTAGAATTATAGGCACAAGCCACACTAGTGCCTGCTTGGGGCCTGCTGTTAAGGGAAACTCTCTGAAGAAAGTTTTGGCTAAGTAGGCTTAGGGTTAGCCAGAGGAAAGGTTGGATGGTAGAAGGAAATAGGGATAGGTAAGTGCATTTTAGATGAAATAATATGTAGAAAGACAGATTAGAGAGCAAGTTATGACTCATGGGACTCAAAGACTTCAGTATTCATAGGGACTGATTGCGTGCATGGCTTGTATATCATTTGGATTTCATCTTACATGTAATGAAAAGTCATTAAGACTTTCCAGAGAAGTTACATAATTATCCTTGCTTTTTGGAAAATTTGTCCTGGCAGTAGAGTGGAGAATGGATTGGAAGACGGAGTTAGAGGCAGGGACATCAGCTGAGGACTGTCTGAGTAATTGTTGGAGAGTTATTGGGGAACATAAACTATGTTGGTAGGAAGGAGGAATGGTAAAAAACAAAAGAAAACATGAGTTTGTGAACTATTTAACCAAATACAAACAAGAATTGGTGATTACATGGATGGCTGGTGGAAAGAAATAGAACTGAAGGTGACCCTGACATTTTTGGCTTTTGTAACCAGGTGGATTATCTTGCATTTATTGTGGTTAAAACTATGGGAGAATCTGAAAGCAGAGAACGTAAATTCAGTTTTTAGAAATGGTAAACTTCAAGTTCATGGGGAGTATTGTGGGGGAAAAGGTCAGTAGTTTGATATGTAAACCAGAACCTCAGAAGAGCGATGGAGACTGGCAGCATGTAGGTGGTAATTGGAGAATATGAGATGTTTGGATGGAAGGAATAAAGGGAAGACAGGAGGAACTCAACATTTCAGAGATGGACAGAGGAAGAAGTGCAAAACAGTAGGAAGTAGCACCTGTAGAGAGGCAAGAGAAAAACAGGAGTGCAGGGTCTCTGAGATCAAAGGATGAGGGTAATTCAAAGGTATCAGGCAGTGGAGCAGCAAATACATACTACTTAGGAAGTGTGTGTGTGTGTGTGTGTGTGTGTGTGTGTGTGTGTGTGTGTGTGAAAGTTGCTATCTGACCAAGAAATAGGAATCCTTCTTAGAAGAGGTAGAATCTGATACATAAAAGAACTATTAAGTGACAGGAAGGAAATGCATTCCAGGTGAACAGGACATCAGCGTAAATGGTATGTAATTAGAAGGCTATGGAAGTTACAGGTACACCACTTAGTGACTGTTGTTGGTTTCTGTTGGAAGTAAAACTGGAAAGGTATGAAAGGTAAATGATTATGAAGGCCTTGATTCCCATGCAAAAGCTCTGTACTCTTGGCAGCGGGAAGCCCTAGTAGATCTCACCCTTATGTGTAGAGTAGAAGCACTCTTCCACTGCAGTGACATCCCCAGTCCTTTTGTCTTTAATTTGATTTTTAGATAGTCTCTTGCCTTTGTATAGAATCAGCCTCAAACCAGAGAGCTTCCTATCTCTTCTTCCAAAATGCTGGGATTACAGACATGTACTACCATACCCAGTCCCTTAGCAGGATCTTAAATGAGGAATTTTCCTGCTAAGTTTATTTTTTATTTGATAAGACTATCCTGTCAGTGGGTTGAGTTGGAACAGAGATTCCTTTGAGAAATTATTGAAATACCCAGGAAAGGAGCAGAGTGTCTGAAGTTTAGAAATGTAGAGGATAGGAAATTATTATCAATCAGTCAGAAAGAAAATCGAGAATTTTCCAGTGTTAGAGGATAGGGCAAAGAGGAGATAGATGTTCATTCTTACCCCACTCCCCATAGTGACTATTTTCCAAAACCACTCATGTTTAGTTTTCTACTGTTCTTCTTACATTAGTCAGCAAAAGACCTCTCCTCATTCTTCACCAGGCTAAAAAAAAAAACAACCAAAAAACCCAAACACATTATCAACCTTTTCTTTTTCATCTCTGTTTTCATCAAGAAGCTTTAAGGGTCAGATTTATCCTGCTTTCATACAAACAACTTAGTCTTCCATAGTTCATAGATGCTTATAGAAAACATGAGACTCCAGGGTCAAAGATGAAGAGCTGCGTTTTTGCTCTGATTCCCTGAATCTCATTTCCCCAATATGACCTAAGAGATGGCTAGATAGCATGTACACACAGTGGGTTGCATTACTGGAGGGGACACTCAAGCTTAAGGAATCCAAATATTCTGTAATAACAGTAAACAAGCCTGCTTTGGAGGAATAGATGACACTTCACAGTGAATGTGCTTGCCTTTTATTCCATGGGAGACATTATCTATATTTTCTAAGGTCAGTTGCTATCCTTGCAAAGACAGTCTAGAATAAAGCAGTGATCTACTTGGGGAAACATGTAGCCTTGAAGAGAATTGTCTTCCAACACTACAAAACATAACTTTCATACTTCCTTTGTTCTCATCTGTCTTCCATTTTTTCTAAATGCTTCAAAATAGGGGAAAGGATGAAAAGATTAACTCTCAATAATTGTCTGAGTAATTTCTGAGACATCATAGCAAAAGAAGGATAAAGAAAAAATAAACTGTCTATTTCTTAAGATCAATGAAGAATGGAGAGCTGTGTAGAAATGTGATCACACTAAAACTTACAGTCCAGATGGTAATATAACAGGTGCTCTTGCTGGAAGGCACTGATTTGTTACTGTGGCCCGTTTGTATTTGTCTAAGAACTTCTTTCTGAAGTCACTTTTTAAATTGTTAAAGTAGTTGTACAACTAATTTCAATTCTACAAGTCAGATGAGTACAACGCATCTTGACTAATGTTACCCATTCCATCCTTCTCCCCAGTCTCTTCCAACCCCACTCGTCCCCTCAAGTTGCCTGGTTCAATTTTTGCATATGTATATTGGATATTATGACGTATTCACATCCCCGCCTTTCTCTCTCCATCCATCTCTCTAGTCACTTTGCAATCACTGTGGTTTCCAGGAAAGACAAGACTAATCAGTAGCATCTTTATAAAAAGGGACTGAAACTATCCCTGAAGGAAAACATAACCTTGCCCAATGAGGACAACTACTTGAATCATAACTATGATATGTTTTATTTCTCATGATTTCTAATTATCTCTTTAATTAGTTGTATTACCTGTGACTATTATTTAGACCTATTATTTCTTTTTCTTTTTTGGCTCGGTCGTCGGGCTTGAACTCTGGGCCTGGGCGCTGTCTCTGAGCTCTTCAGCTCAAGGCTAGTGCTCTACCACTTGAGCCACAGCCACACTATCTACCTATTATTTCTTTATTCTCATCTTGCGCAGGAGAAATGTAAATCTACTCTAACTTTAAATATACCAAGAAATTTTATTGTTAATTAAAATTGTTAATTTTATTGCTCTTGGAAACATGCATCCTGTGGTTGTCTGTGCTTCTGCTCTAGATTTACTCTGGAAAATATTTTTTTTCTTGTGTTTTCCTTATTTTTTGGATCTTACAGAATCTGTTCTATTATTTTAGTGGAACACATTTTTTCCATTAACTTCCTGTAAAACAGTGCATAATTGTTAAAATTTTAGATTTTTTCCTCTCAGAGTATCTTTTCCTAACCTTACACTCAAGAGACAAGTAAGCTGGATATAGAATTATAGGTAGAAAGTAATTTTTCTTCAGAAACTTGAAGTATAACTTTCTTCTCTTCAAACTTCCAATATTGCTGAAGAGAAGTCTTATACCTTGATACTCCTGTGTGATCTCTTTTTTGTTGTCCATTGTTTGTCTTTTGTTTTTTGTTTCCTTCTCTGGACTTTTAGGATATTTCATCATCAGTGTTTTGAGATTTCATAATGGAGTACCGTACTCAGGGTTGAGATTTTAATAATTCACTGTATTGAGTACTTTAGTGGATTCCTTCAGCCTAAAGAGTCATGTATTTCAGTTCTGGAATTTCCTTGCTTCTCACCTCCAATTGTCTCAGTTCTCCTTCTTAGCTCTCTGACTAAGGATCAGTCTGACTAATAGTCTAAGTTTTTCTTCTTCCTTTTCCCTCTTCTTATTCTTATCCCTTTGGTGTAATCGAATTCACTGTTTTTCTTTTTCCACTTTCTGCCCCCCTTCCTGCCCCCCCACCCCCCATGAATCTTTTCAAGGACAGGCTTTTGGATTTTTTAAATTTGTACCTCAAGAGTTTAGCACAGTGTTCCAGTCAGTGGTTGGCACTTGTTCTATTTTACATAAATGTTGGTTGAACCAAACTAAAGATAAGTAGATGAAATGATACCAGTGAATACCAGTGAAATGAATTACATTTTTTCTGTTGGTATTATTGATTCTTTATTTTATAGATAATAAATAGTCGTGAAAGGGAAATCAACATGTATTGAACAATTATCATCTGCTACAGATTTCCAGATACGTTTTCCTATTGAATCCCCAACAATTTAATATAGGGTACAATTTTAAAAGCATAGGAAACATTTGTAATTAATTGTGATTTGTTTGGCTTTAGGGCAGGACACAATCATAATCTAAAATCTTCCTTGTTTTATTCTACTGATTTATAAATATCAGGTAATAGTTTCCTACTGGTCAGGGAATTATTAGCATTTTAAGCCCTGATGATGTATGCCTGTGTTAAAAAATATTAAGTTGAAATTGATCCCTGCTCAGGGAACATTGGTGCTTATTCACCAGTCTTCATTTCAACAAGAAAAGGCTCTTCTTTCCTAACTTACCTACTTTGCTCCTCTATTCAACCACTGAAACAAAATACTAAAAGTTTTATTTAAGTAAGAACCCTGGAACAAGGCATCAGTAAAGGAGAAAATGAATAACCAGGGACAGAAGAGTATAAAGGAAAACCCAATCACAATGTTAAAGTAGTCACTGCAGAATTTTTATAAACTGAGCATTTAGGGCCTGTTTACATTTCATTAAGAGCTTGTCCTGAAGGCCTAGGGGCTGAGAACTTGATAGGAGCACCTACCAAATAAGATTACTCAAAATAGAAAATATCTTCTGATATAATATGATAACTTAAAAGGAAGACATTAGTCTGTTTACTAGTCAGCCATAATATGTTAATAATTTATGTGGGAGGTCTTTTTTTTTATAACATCTGTGAAGTCTGTTAAGCAAATAGTGGGAAGATTCTTAATTAAGAAATAGTTTTAATCAGATACTTTACTACATCACTTTACTTACAACTTCCTATACTAAGTAAAAACAGTCCCTAAGTAATCATTCAAGAAACTTTTCAAGGGCTGGGGATATAGCCTAGTGGCAAGAGTGCCTGCCTCGGATACACGAGGCCCTAGGTTCGATTCCCCAGCACCACATATACAGAAAACGGCCAGAAGTGGCGCTGTGGCTCAAGTGGCAGAGTGCTAGCCTTGAGCGGGAAGAAGCCAGGGACAGTGCTCAGGCCCTGAGTCCAAGGCCCAGGACTGGCCAAAAAAAAAAAGAAACTTTTCAAGAGCTTTCTTAGGAAAATAAAATATAAGTGGGCAGGAAAAGAGTTTTGAGGTGAGTGAATTATATAAGCCACTTGTTTCAGGTGTCTTGTCTCAGGTGTCAAAAGGCTATTTAGATAGAGAAGGTAGAGTACCACACATACAAATGGTAGAGAGGAATTCCCGTCCAAATTATTCCCTTCTCTAACTGATTGAGCTTACAAATTATCTCCATAAACCCCAGTTTCCATATTTGTAAATTAAGAGCTTTAGAGTCTAACAGATTTGGACCAAAGGATGCACCTAGGCTCCTGGAGAAGCTCTCTGCAAGGACGGACACACACACACACACACACACACGCACGCACGCACGCACGCACGCACGCACGCACGCACACACACACACACACACACACACACACACGTCCATAATTTCAGAGGGCTCCTGTGAGGATCAAATGAAATAATGAACATCAAGTGCATTCATAGATATTTGTAACTGTCTACCCATCACTTCCCTGTTTTAGGAGAGTACTTTAGATTCCAAGTTTTGATAGAAAAAAAGTTTTTCAAATCTTTTCTGGAAAAGATTTCAAAGTAACAACGATCAAGTTGCATGAGATATTCCACTTTTTATAAGAAGCCACTTCTTTCAACAGTTATTAGGGTTTGTTTTTTTAGAGGAGGGGGTGGCAGTCTGTCATCATCGTGTTGACAAGTGAAACCTGACAAGGTTGAGGTGGTATCGCTGCGGGGCAATTCAGTATTTTTTGCTGTCTCTCCTATTTGTAGAGAAAGGATTTCTATCTTCTTTTCATTCTCACTTCACATCAGTCTCTGATTTATATACTTTCAAAAACAGTAATTCTGAATTGACAAATTATTTCAATATTCAGGCATTGGTTTAGATAAGAGCATTTCTGTGTGCTCTTGATTTTATCCAAATTATTTAGTAATTCCTGAAATTCAATTTATTTTTTCTTTAAAGTGACTTTCCTATCCAAGTGTAGCATACAATTATAGAGTTATAGTCTAGAATTAATTACCTTCTTGCCAACATTCTATTTTTCTTGTCTTTTTGTTGTGATTGAGGTACATCCTTAGAAGAATTAAATTCTTATTTTTGAAGTTCAGAAAGATGAGTACTTGTGTTGAAGCTGTGGTGAGAGAAAATTGTTGTTATTTCAGTTACTGTTGTTTACTCATGAAAGCAAACTCTGCCCCCAAGCCTAATATAAACTATAAAAATAATTTTGCAAGGTCATAGAAAAATGCACTTCAGCTACATATAAGTCTCTTTGGAATGAGAGAAACTGTGTGTAGCAAAATATTTAAAATGAGCATCAGCAAACAAGATGTTTGTATTAATAGGAACCTAGAAAATGGCTATGCAAAGGTCAGCACTGATCTTTAAATACTAGTGAAATTTAATTTGTTGCATGTAATGAGTAGAAAGAAGTAGAGGAAGCAGGCTACAGTGAAGAAGCCATTGATAAACTGTCTAAATGTCAAAACTGCTTACAGTATGGAAAATGTTAAATTGACAAGATCTATTTAACTAAGTGAATTAAATAGTTTGAACAATGCCTGAGAGAAATATTTACAAATTTAAGTACAGCAGAAGATTTATAAAGACTTTTTTTTGTTATACTTTATTTCACAAAAGTAAAGGGATTCTTTTCTTTACAGGCACATGATTTCTTCTAACCTTTTTTAAGTAAGAATTAGACACAGATTCTCTTGGAACATAGAACTGGTTCAGGTTTTGCTTTAACCGGAAATGGCTATTGATCTGTTGTTAGCAGCTGTGAAGAACCATCTCCTGGCCTGGGTCTCTCTGGCACTTTGCATAATGTACAATACTAGCTGAATGGAGTCAAAGTGTGTTCTGTTATGTTAGGACCATTTCTTTGAAAGAAGAAAAAAAAAACAAAACCAAGTTTATTCTATATGCTCTTATTTTCATTCTATAAAGTTGACAAAAAACTTTAAATGACTGAATAGGTTCAATGTATATAATGAAGGATTAATGTCATTAACATACCAAGGTATAAAATACTTAGTAGAAAGATGGACATAAGTAGAAAGAGGTAGTTTACAGAGGACACAATTTAGAAATACATGATAAAGCATCTGATCCCATTAGTGAATGGAAAAATAAAGTGGGCATTTGCAAGAATCCATTTGTTACCAGATTAACAATTTAAAAATTGGATGATGCTCAGAGCTCTTCAGAGTGTAGGGGAAAAGGCAGTGGTGTCTTGTGTGGTATATTTTGTGAAGAGGGTATTTTCATGGTATGATTCTTTGCAGCATGAAAATTAGAAATAGATTGTTGCTTATGAAGATAATTGTTTAGTCTTTTTGGGAACTCCATACTGCTTTCCAGTGTGGTTGAACCAGTTTACATTTTCACCAACAGTGTAGTAGCATTTCTTTTTGGCCACATCCCCACCACCATGTTATTATTTGTTTTCTTGATAATGGCCATTCTAACTGGGGTGAGGTAGAATCTCAATGTAGTTTTGATTTGCACTTCTTTTATGGCCAGAGATTTTGAACATTTCTTCATGTGTCTATTGGCTATTCAAATAGTACTCCACTATGATTCAGCAATCCTACTTCTGGGCATTTACCCAAATGATCACAAACAAAGCCACACTAAAGCTACCAGCACAACCATGTTCATTGCAGTATTATTTTTTTTTTATTTTTTATTTTTATTTTTTAGGAATCATGTCATTAAAATTTTAATATATATTTCATATAAAAAACAAGGGTTTTATACATATATGCTTGCCTGGGGGGCTTGAACTCTGGGCGTGGGTGCTGTCCCTGAGCTTTTGTGCTTAAGGCTACCACTTAAATTTAAGGTAGAGCTTTTTTTTTTTTTTTTTTTTAAATTTTTTTTTTTTTATTATCAATTGAACATAATTTTTTTTTTTACAAGGTGCTGTGCAAAGAGGGTGCAGTTACATAGTAGGGCAGTGTGTACATTTCTTGTGATATCTTACAACCTGTTTTCCCATCCCTTGTCTAGGTCAGGTAGACCCCTATGCAGTATACAATGTATCAAGCACATATACAGTGTTCACAGACTTGGTCTCTACTGTCTCTCCATCTCCCTTTGTTAACAGTCATATATCAGGGAGATCATGCCCCTTTGTTTTCTGTGTTCTAGGCTTGTCTCACTCAACATTATTTGTTCGAGTTCTGACCATTTCCCTGCGAATAACAATATTTCACCATTCCTAATCGCTATGTAGTATTCCATTGTGTATAAGTACCATATTTTTTGGATCCATTCATCTGTGGAGGGGCATCTGGGTTGTTTCCAAATTTTGGCTATTGTGAATTGTGCTGCGATAAACATGGAATTACAAATGTCCTTTTGATATCTTGGGTTTTGCTGTTTAGGATAGATGCCTAGGAGTGGTATGGCTGGGTCATAGGGTAGGTCTATATTGAGCTTTTTGAGAAACCTCCATACTGTTCTCCAAAGTGGTTGTACTAATTTGCACTCCCACCAACAATGGAGAAGGGTTCCTCTTTCCCCACAGCCCCTCCAGCATTTGTTGTTTCCTGAGTTCAGAGTATAGGCCATTCTAACTGGGGTGAGGTGGTATCTCAGGGTTGTTTTTATTTGCATTTCCTTTACTAGCAGGGATGTTGAGCATTTCCTCATGTGTTTCTTTGCCATTTTTATATCTTCTCTTGTGAAGTCTCTCTTTAGCTCTTTTGCCCATTTCCTAATAGGTTTATTGGGCTTGGAGGGGCTTAGTTTTTTGAGTTCTCTGTAGATGACAGATATCAGGCCTTTGTCTGTTGCTGTGCTGGTAAATATCCTTTCCCATATCGTTGGCTGTCTTTCTATTTTGGTGGCTATGACCTTAGCTGTGCAGAAACTTTTTAATTTGTAGTAGTCCCATTTGTTGAGTCTTTCCCCTATTTGTTGTGCGCCTGGGACTCTATTCAGGAAGTTCCTTCCTGTGCCTATAAGTTCTAGTGTCTTTCCTACTCTGTCCTTCAGTAGTTTCAAGGATTCAGGTCTGATGTTGAGGTCCTTGATCCATTTTGAGTTGATATTGGTGCATGGTGATAGGCTTGGGTCTACTTTGAATTTTCTGCATATGGCTGCCCAGTTCTCCCAGCACCAGTAGTTGAAGAGGCTATGTTTATTCCATTGTATGTCTTTAGCTCCTTTGTCGAATATCAGTTGGCTGTAAGAGTGCGGTTTTATTTCTGGGTCTTCAATTCTAATCCACTGGTCTTCCGATCTGTTTTTATACCAATACCATGCTGTTTTTGTTATGATGGCCTTGTAGTAGAGCTTGAAGTCTGGTATGGTGATACCTCCTGCACTATGTTTTTTGCCTAGAATTGCTTTGGCTATTCTAGGTTTTTTGCTGTTCCATATGAATTTATGGATTGGTTTCTCTATTTCAGTGAAGAATGTGGCTGGGATTTTGATAGGTATTGCATTGAATTTGTATAACAATTTGGGCAGTATGGCCATTTTCACTATATTGATTCTGCCTACCCATGAGCATGGGAGGTCTTTCCATCTCCTTGTGTCTTCTTTGATTTCCCTTATTAGATTTTTGTAGTTTTCATTGAATAGGTCCGTCACGTCCTTGGTTAAGTTGATCCCTAGGTACTTTATTCTTTTTTTGGCTACTGTAAATGGAATTGTTTCCATAATTTCCTTTTCTGTTTGTCTATTGCTGGTGTACAGAAAAGCTGCTGACTTTTGTGGATTGATTTTGTATCCTGCTACTTTGCCAAATTGGTTTATTAGATGTAGGAGTTTGGGTACTGAGTTTTTTGGGTCCTTGAGATATAAGATCATGTCGTCTGCGAATAGGGATAACTTGATTTCTTCCTTGCCGATGTGGATCCCTTTGATGTCCTCCTCTTGCCTTATTGCTATGGCTAGGGATTCCAGTACTATGTTGAACAGAAGTGGGGAGAGTGGGCATCCTTGTCTTGTTCCTGTGTTTAGGGGGAATGATTTAAGTTTCTCTCCATTTAATATGATATTAGCAGTTGGTCTGTTGTATATGGCTTTTATTGTTTTGAGGAATGTTCCATCTATTCCTGTTCTCTCCAAAGCTTTTAATAGGTATGGATGTTGTATTTTGTCAAAGGCTTTTTGGGCATCGACTGAGATAACAATGTGATTCTTGATTTTAGTTCTGTTTATGTGGTGAATTACATTGATTGATTTACGGATGTTGAACCATCCTTGTGACTGAGGGATGAAGCCTAATTGGTCATGATGTATGATATTCTTGATCACTTTCTGGATCCTGTTAGCTAATATTTTATTGAGGAGCTTTGCATCTGTGTTCATTAGTGATATTGGTCTGTAGTTCTCTTTTTTTGTTGGATCTTTGCCTGGTTTGGGGATGAGTATGATATTAGCTTCGTAGAATGAGTTCGGGATTTCTCTGTTTCTATTTCGCGGAAGAGTTTGAGGAGTATTGGAATTAGCTCCTCACTAAAGGTTTTGTAGAATTCATTGGTGAATCCATCTGGGCCTGGGCTTTTCTTAGTAGGGAGGTTCTTGATTACCTCCTGTATCTCACCGTAAGTTATTGGTTTATTTAGTTGATTTATTTCTTCTTGGTTCAGTTTGGGCAGTTTGTACTTCTGTAAGAATTGATCCATTTCTGTAAAATTATTGTTTTTTGTTGAGTAGAGGTTTTGGAAATAGCTCCTTATGATTGTTTGAATATCGTGTGTATTTGTTGTAATTTTTCCTGTGGAGTCCCTGATTTTACGAATATGAGTCTCTTCTCTTCTTTTTTTTGTGAGTCTTGCAAGGGGTCTGTCAATTTTGTTTATTTTCTCAAAGAACCAGCTTTTAGTCTTATTTATTTGTTGAATGGTCTTTCTATTTTCAATCAGATTTATCTCTTCTTTAATCTTTGTAATCTCTCCCCTCCTAGTCGTTTTAGATTCTGTCATTTCTTGTTTCTCCAGTTGTTTTAGTTTCATCGTGAGGGTATTCACCTGCTCTGCTTCCATTCTTTTAATGTGGGTACTGAGTGCAATGATCTTGCCCCTCAGTACTCATTGCAGTATTATTTACTATAACTAAGATATGGAACCAACCCAGATGCCCTTCAGTAGATGAATGGATCAAGAAAATGTTGTATATACACATAATGGAATTCTATGCTTCCATCAGAAAGAATGGCATCACCCCATTTGTAAGGAAATGGAAAGAACTGGGAAAAATTCATATTAATTAAAGTAAGCCACACTTACACATAGGCTCCATGGTTTCCCTCACTTGTAGTAATTAGTATATGTCTAGTATGGACCTAGCAGAGGATTACAGTGGCTCAGTAGCTGTGTACATATGTTGTAAAATAATGCTAGTTGAAATGTACTCCAAAATATGGAAACGAGGTTTTGTTTCTTTTTATTAAAGTTATTTTTATATGAAGTTTTTTTATATAAAGTTACTTCTTTTTATTTTGCCCTCCCCTCCTTGGTTTATCCCCTGTTGTCACTGGTTTTGATTTTGGTACCCTGCGTCTGGTATATATGTTTATCTGATTTGGGGAAGTGAAGGGGAATAACAAAGTGCAGAGACAAAAGAAAAGGGGCGAGCCAATGCAACAGCAATATTTATAAGACACTGTGTTGGAAATAAACTTTACAACTTGGGGGGAAGGGATGTTGGGGAGGAGAGAAAGTGGGAGAAAACAAGGGAGGGGGCAAAACTGTTTGACAAGAAAGGTACTCATTATCTTACAGTTACTTATATAATGGTAACCCCTCTGACACTAACTACCCTTACAATAAAATTAAATTTAAAAAAAGGGAGTTGTTAAGTCAGTTATGGTCACTGTTCAATGAAACTTTTTTTTTTTTTTTTTTTTGCCAGTCCTGGGCCTTGGACTCAGGGCCTGAGCACTGTCCCTGGCTTCTCTTTGCTCAAGGCTAGCACTGTACTTGAGCCACAGCGCCACTTCTGGCCATTTTCTATATATGTGGTGCTGGGGAATCAAACCCAGGGCTACATGTATAGGAGTCAAGCACTCTTGCCACTAGGCTATATTCCCAGCCCTCAATGAAACATTTTGTGGCTATAGTCGGGCGGGGGGGGTGGCGTAGAGAGTAATCATGCTGCACTATTGAGTGAAAAAACACAAGGTGAATGTATAGTAAAACTTACCATACAAAGATACAAAACAAGTGTACATGATTGTGGATATAGTGTGATACACCCTGAAAGTTAGAAAGGACACTCTGCACACTATGCGGTAGATCCTCATCAGTGTTGGGAGGACAAGTGGGAGGAAGTACTTTATTTGTACATTAAATACTTCCATTTTGTTTCCATTTAAAAAATAAGTGTGCATTACTATTGGCTGTTTTAAAACTAGAAGAAATAGAAGACTGGATAGAAGTACTTATGGATTTAAAAGTCTCTGCTTCTGGGTTGTGTACTTTTTGCTTATTTTAATATAAGAATTTGAGAGATAGCAGTTTTAACACAATGCTGCATGCTTCTTCCTTTTTGCTTCTACCAGTTAATTGCTTAATGCTGTATGTTAAATCTAAAATTTCACAACTCAAAGTATTATTAACACTTGGGTTGAAAAGGTGTTCTAGATTTTCTAACTGTCCTGGAACTTTATATGCTGTGAGAAAACACTAGAAATACAGAAACTATCTAGATATCACTAAGACAGCTGCACCATTTATTTGCTAACTTCTGTTAGAATAAAATTAAAGGATAAAAATTCCATATTATAAGCAGTTAGTTATGCAGTACCACTAATAATGCTCAGCCCTTTTCATCTTCAAAGCATTATACAACATTAATTAATCTTTACAACACTCTGCAAATGTAGGTCAATACCATCATCCTGATTCTTGTAGGTGAGGAAATTGAGGCAGAGAGGTTAAATTATTTGGAGTAAATTTGTCACAGCAGGATTAGAATGAAGACATTTTTGGCTCACAGCCCAGTAAACAGTGGAACAGTAGAACCACACCTCTAACAAACTTAATTTCTATGTCCTTGATAAAACTTCTCATTATAGGATATTGAGGTCATCACTACATTGAAATTCAAAATTCAGACTAACAAGTTAGATCACTCTGTAACCAATAAACACGCGCACATTTTCTCTTTCATAGTATTTCCTGATACTGCATTGCTTGTCTTTTCCATTGCCTTCTTGTCAGAAAAATTACCCAAATATCTATCCTTGGCATTTTTTTTTCTTTTGGGGTCACCTTAAGTGGTTTTAACTTTCTTCCCAATTTAGAAAATATAACTGGTTTTTATAGTTTGGAATTCTTTCTATATTTCTAGGCAGCAGCCAGACATATAGAGAGAGGTGACTTCATTGTTCCTTAAACTGCCAATGATACTATAATTTCATTTATTAATATTAGCAACACTCTTCTTCTAAACTAACCTGTATCTATGCAAATTTCAGTCCTTCCCTGAAAGCTAGTATACACCAGGAACAAGTTTAGGTAAGATTATCATGGGAAGCAAATTTGGCCAAGAAGCCTGGTATTTGTGGGCTCTTTGGTACGGTGAACAAGCTTAATTACAATTGAAGAAGAAGAGCCAGAGTTTCTAACTGAAGGGCAAGACAAAGAGTAACGAGACCAGGTAGTGATTCAGTGGTGAGGAAAATGGAGGTGTATGAGTTGAGTAGTTGCACAAATGCTGTGAACGGATGGAATGTACTGGTATTCCTTTTACAAGGCAGGGGATGGTGGGTTCCTATTCAAGCCAGGGCTTCATGATTTGTACAATAATCAGAACCCCACCCTTCACTGGTAACTTCACCTTCTCTCTCTTTTTTGCAGTTTATCACTGCCCAAATGCTATTTTGTTGTCTTCTTTGTAAAAGATACTTCCATCTTTTTGTTTACATCCCAACTGCCACCAACCCAGTTCAACTCCTTGTTAGTGAATGTATTTATTATCAGTTACTTTGATTTCCTTTCAAGTACATTATTTGTCCTACAGCTTCCTTTATTCTTCCAATACGCTATTTACCTAAATCTTCCAATAATCCTGATCTTTTGTTACTGTTACTACTAAACTACTTTCCCTGATCAGAAACTTTGCATTGTTCCTTATTAGCTATTTAGCAAATGTAAGTTTTGTTTGGCATTTAAAAGACATCGCTGGGGCTGGGGATATAGCCTAGTGGCAAGAGTGCCTGCCTCGGATACATGAGACCCTAGGTTCGATTCCCCAGCACCACATATACAGAAAACGGCCAGAAGCGGCGCTGTGGCTCAAGTGGCAGAGTGCTAGCCTTGAGCGGGAAGAAGCCAGGGACAGTGCTCAGGCCCTGAGTCCAAGGCCCATGACTGGCCAAAAAAAAAAAAAAAAAAAAAAAAAGACATCGCTGATTTCTCAAACAAGACTTTTGCATTTTCCTATTTTTTTGTGTGTATGTATTTTGTTCTTTAATAAAAAAGAAAAAAAAAAGAATCTATCTCACGATTTTTTAACAACCTTCAAATGCTTCTGTCTGTCTATGTATTTATTTATTTGCTGGTTCATGGGCTTGAACTCACAACCTGGGCACTGTCTCTGAGCTGTTTTGCTCGACTAGCACTCTTATCACTTGAGCCATAGCTCTACTTCTACCTATTTGATCGTTAACTGGAGATAGAGTCTAACAGATCTTTCTTGCTAATCATCATCCTCAGTTCTCAGCCTTCTGAATAACTAGTATTACTGGTGTGAGCCATCAGTGCTGAGCAAAATGCTTGAACCTTGTAAGATCATTTTTCTCTCTCTCTCTCTCTTTCTCCCCTCCCCCCCGTGTGTGTGTGTGTGTGTGTGTGTGTGTGTGTGTGTGTGTGTGTGTGCCCATGGTGGATTTTTTTCATTTTTAGTAGTACTGGGGCTTGAATTTAGTACCTCATACTTAGTAGGTAGTATATCACTGAGCTATACCATACTTGGTAGGCTCTATATCACTGAGCCATACCATAGACCTTTATCAAACTAGAATGTCTACTGAACACCTATAGACTGGTAATTATCATACATTTCATATTGTTTAGGTGGTTATTTTATCTGCTGTACTGGATTATAAGCTGTATGATACTAGAGACCTTATTTTATAAATCTGGGTTTCTGAAACAGTAAATTGACGCACATAACAAGGCTCCATGGCCACAAACAGTTATTGTTCCTAATATTCTAGTCTTTAGGTATGATAGATTAGTCCAAGTATGGGGTCTTATTATTTTGAGACTACCCAGCCCTTTTGAATGAACTTATTGCTTAATGGTTTGGCTTTCTGCTATGTATTTTTAAAAAGGTATTTCAAGTAACATGCCTTTGATTTAATAGATTCATGTATTTACTTAATCATTGTTAATATAATACTATGTTGATGACATTGAGAAGTGATTGAGGGTCATATACTGAATTTTATGTCCCTAGAAAATAATGTAATGGTAATTATAGCACCTAGTAAAATTAGCCAGTGATTTATCTAAGTTCATGTTAGTTGTTCTTATTTTTGTATATTTTCGATTACTGAAAATCTATTTCTCAGAAAAATCTATAAAAATGCATAGCAAATATGTATTCTAAGCTTATGTCCAAATATATTCCCTTAGGCTTTTTGCAGCGTTTTGCTAATACACATTCATTTAAAATGTCTTGTTGGCGCCATGGTATCATTTATCTTTGTTGTAACTATAGTAATGTCTTCTCTTGCTTAATTTTTTCTTTGCTCTCATGTTTTACATTAGAGTTTTATTTGCCCTCAAGCTTCCTGTCCTCCCAATAGCAGTCAAAATAGCTGGCTTCAGAAACCAAGCAACTGCATACCTAGCTACTCTGGCAGGAGACAAGTAGTTTACAATTTATTAATTGCCAAGTGATCTTTATTTCTAAAACACAGTTTATATTTTTCAAAAGAAGATTATCAACAGTACATTAGTGAAGTTGTTTCTATTTAGCTAGTGTTATTCTCAGAATATAGTCTGTATGGAAACATTTTGTTCTGTGAAATTAAGGATTAATTCTAATGCAAATGAAACTGAAGGGAAGTCTTTATATGACAGTTTTTTCCAGGATGGAAGCAGCAAGTAAGAAAAGGGCTTTTGAAGTTCTTCTCATCTCTCCTCAAAACTTGAGCTTGCACAGATTCACCTCTATACAAGAGAACAGTCATTTAAATTTAGGTCAAGTTCATTTTATTTCTTCAAGGATAGTGGAAGTTGGGATTCAGATAGCTTTCAGTGACATCTGAAATTGGCATCAACTCTCTTATATAATTAAATGGAAAGTTACAAAAATGTTTTCAAAATAAATATATTATGGATGAATTTATTCACATTTTTCATGCTATTCTTTTTATTTGGATGTAACTTAAGTTATGACAAAGTGGGGTAACACCTCAGCTTCCTTTGGTGTAAGGATCCCCAATGTCACTATCTTTGCAATCCAGCTCACTCTGCCTTCCCCAAATGCAGAATTCATTTTGAAATGCAGCATTCTTTTGAAATTCTTTCCTTCCCCACTTCAAAACAACTCTTTATGCATTAATACAATATTTAAATAATACAGGCTCAGTCTTGACTACTTCCTCCAGGCAGATTTTTCAAACCAGGAAATTACCAGCATTCTTTTAAACTGGTGGCATTCTTGAGTTAAGATGCAGATATTTTAAAATGTGTATAAAGGTAGAAGGACATTTTGGGGACTAAGAGGGAATATTTGATCCTCTGGTGATTATTGTAGGTTGTTTTTTTTTTTTTACAAATTTGTTTACTCTTTAATTTCTTTAATTTCCCATTGTCTTCCTGTCCAATATTTGAAATTAAAGAAGAAGGATGATTAAACCACATTTGGGTACCTTTGCCCCTGTATTAATGTGTAGTCCCTTAAAAAGCCTTCTCTTTAATTATACTTGCTTTAGTGAGTCCATAGGTGTTGTGATATGCCCATGAACAGGTTCAGATATTTCTTAGTGGACATTGGCTATTTTCTTCTCGTAGTTCTCACCCACTACATGCTGGACCTGCTCCCTGAACTGATTATTGCTGCTTTTCTTCAGGTGACTTGAATTACTTTTTGGCCATTATAGCTACTTATGCTGGGCACAGATCCTAGACTATATGTTAATGTTCTTCCTAGATGTGTTAATACAATGGGCTACCATCCTGCTTACTTTTGACTCTGTGCTTACTGCCTTCCGCTGTCTCCTTTCTACTCATCTATGGTATATTCTCTGTTGGATCATAAGGAAGTTCCTTATAATGTAGGAGCAAAATGTCTCTTCTTTTATCCTAAAGTTTTTTTTTTTTCTTGCTCTTGCTCTCTGCTTTTTGATTTGTGCCAATCTTGAAGCTTGAACTGAAGTCCTGGGCACTGTCCCTGAGCTCTTTTTATGTTCAAGTCTAGTGCTCTACCATTTGAGCCACAGCTCTGCTCCCAGCTTTTGGTGGTTAATTGGAGGTAAGTCTCATGTGCTCTGCTGCCCAGGCTGGCTTTTAACCATGATCCTCAGATCTCAGCTTCTTGAGTAGCTAGACTTATAGGCATGAGCTTATAATTACCAATTCCAGGCCATTCTATGCTTTTAAGTGGAAAACCAGAGCAATAAGTTGTTGCTGGTGGTTTTTTGGTTTTTGTTTTTGTACATCAGAGCATTTGGAGAAATAACTTGTACATTTTTCTCAATATTCCTGGCACTCAATAGGGATCTTGGGTTACCAAGCTGGAATATAAGTCAGGTTACAGACTCAAGGCCTTATTCTCAGCTTCTCTGCTCCCAATGCAAAGTCAAATAGGTTTGCTCTTGAAATTTGAAACTTTCAATGGAGCTCATTTTGCCTGTTCTTCTTCCTTATAAGCAGTATAATTACTGAGTAGTTAAGGACTTTCAGACTTACTAAAAGGTATGGACAGTGGCTCCCTCGGTTTTTCAAGTTAAAGGCATTTCTTCCTCTGAGAAATAGCTAGAGATAATTCCTTAAGGGTAAAAGGCAAACCAATGCAACAGCAATACTTACAAGACATACAAGACAATATATAGTAAACCAACTGTACAACTCAGGATTGGGGGGAGGGGATTGGGGAGGCAGGAGGGTGGGAGAAAAATGAGGGAGGAGGTAACAAGATTGACAAGAAATGTACTCACTATCTTACGTATGTAACTGTAACCCCTCTGTACATCACCTTGACAATAAAAATTAAAATAAAAATTGCACTCTATTGTCATTTCTGTTATCAAAGAAAGTTTTGAAAATTTTGTGATGATTGAATTCATTTAAACTAAATAATAGAATTTAGTAAAATTTACTAACAAAATTAAAAATTTTGTGTTATTTAACTTCTATGAGTCTTTTCCTAGAAATAGGACTAGCTGAACTTCAGCCTTATCTTTGCCCACATTGCCACAAATTAACATTGATATCTGAACAGACTCAAAATTGATTAATATGATTTTTATGAGGAATATGATTTTTAATCTATTATAATCTAAAACTTGGTGACTTTTGATGCTCAATATCAGAGAAAATGCCTGTTTTTTCATACCATTCCTTCTTTATTCACAATGAAATGTTAATCTGTTTTCTTGTCCTAATGCAAATACTTTCTCATGTATAAACACTTCCAGATCTGAATATTTTTCCATTATAAACCATCCATTCATTATATGCAGTGGTGGCAAGCATCTGGTTACAATCTAAAGACTGGGGGTCATTTCTTTTATCTTTTTTTCCTAGGAAGAAAAGACAGACAGAGATCAACCACAAATATACTAATATTATCATAGCCTACTTTCGTTTTCAAATTTTGTCTAATATTTATTTTTACCAAGCACTTGGGTTTATTGTTGTCTGTGAGAAATGCCATCATTTTATTCAAATTACCTGTGTGCTCTCTTCCACACCTCTGTGTACTCTAATACAGCAGAACCCTGGTTGGCAGTCCAGCCTCTGGAGGTATTATGTATCTTCAAAGCCTCCTTATGCCACCTTTCTGTCTTCAGTTTCTTCATTGTAGAAGTAACCATGGCAGTACTTCAAAGTACCTATGAGAGAGGATTGAATGAGTTAAAATATAAATCATTTAGAACAAATGTTACCATTCTTACCATCATCATCACCACCACCACCACCACCACCACCACCACCGCCAAGCTAGTTCTTAAATGACCTGGTTCCGTGAGGACTCACTAACATTTCACAGCTTCTCTCTCAGCTTTCTCCAAGGCCACAGGCAAGATTGGCCCTTCTTTTATGGTGACATATTTTTCACTCTGCCATTTCATTTTATGCCGCATTGTATCTCCTTATTTGAACATCTGTTTCTTGATAATTGTGTACGCTGAGGTGCTGTAAAAGGGAAGAAGTGCCAAGGAAGTTTGTACTGTAGCTAAAATTCTTTTGGATTATCACCCATATAAATAGTGTAGGAAATATTTTTAGTCACTCCTGATGTTAAGGAAACTAACGACTTTATGCTCCATTAAAAGATATTCTAAGTACTTAACAAACTTTGTTTACTTTCTAGAAGTTTATAAGAAAGAACATTTGTTTTATGATTTTATAATGTCTGTAATTTAAATTTCTGTATGTATTTCTAACATATAACACAATATACATCTAATCTAGTACCATGAGTTTGCAAACATTTAGAAGCTACATACATTTTTTTTCGATATTTGTAAAATGCTAACATTTTTCTGATTCAGTCTGTCCTTCCCCTAGTCAGTCCAAATTAATGAGGTTATATTTTATTTTTTAAGTGTTAATAATTATTTCTTTCCACTTTATCATTCTTGCTATGAAAATAACTGTCTTCATAAAATTTTAAAGACTATTTAGCCTACTTTAGTTGTATAAGGAAGTGCTCATTGTAGCACCTCTACACAGATATATACAGTGTATTCCAATCTCACCTGCTGTCATTGTTCCTTTTCCCCCACTTTTCAGAACTATTTTAACTGGTTTCATTGTTCTGTTTTCATATATGCATTTGAAGCAACTCAGTCATATTCCCCTTGCTTTCCCCTGGCCTTATAGTACTTATCTCCCAAAGGAGACATTCATGTTTTTAGTTTGTATTAATAGCACTAAGGGGCTACCCCATGGCATTTCACCCATGCATAGTATTTTAAGTTAGTATAACTGTCCTATTACTCACTTTCCTCATCCTCCCACACCACCTGTTATCTAGCAGCTTTCAGTGGATACTATACTTGATATTTTTCACTCTCCATCTTTCTCTTTCCTACCCCTTTTTCTTCTCATCTTCCCAAACAGGTACATGCTTAAAGTCATACACTGTGTGCATACATGTCTGTATGTATGTTTATGGACATGTATGTTCTTTCAGGTCTAGATTTCACACATGAGTGACAGGAGATTTTGGCTTTTGAGCCTGGGTTATCTTGCACTATATATTGTAGTTCCATCCTAATTAAGACATTTTATTTTTCTTTATAGCTGAGTAATATTTCATGATATATATGTACCATATTTTCTTTACCTATTAATTGGTGGTTGAGCACTTTGGTTGACTCCACAGTTTGGCTATTGTGAATGAATCTGCAACAAATATGCATATGGAAGAATATTTTTTGTATATTGGTTTAAACTACTTCAGATAAATTCGTATGGGGTCATAAGGTAGATCTGTTTTTAGGTTTCTGTTTCTTTTTGTTTGTTTTTGTTTTTTTTTCTTTCAGGTCCTGGGGCTGGAACTCTGGGCCTGGGCGTTTTCCCTGAGCTTCTTTTGCTCAAGGCTATAGCAGTCTACCACTTGAGCCACAGTGCCACTTCTGGCATCTTCTGAGTGGTTTATTGGAGATAAGAGTTTCATAGACTTTCCTGCCTGGGCTGGCTTCAAACCATGATCCTCAGATCTCAGCCTCCTGAGAAGCTAGGATTATAGGCTTGAGCCACCAGCGCCTGCCTATTTTTAGTTTTTTGAAAACTTCCACACTTCCACAGTGATTGCACTAGTTTACATTTCCAGTAATAGTGTACAGGATTCCTTTCCCCCTGAAATCTGACCAGCATTTATTGCTGTTTGTTTTCTCCCTGATCACCATTCTGACAGGGGAAAGATGGAATTTTAATGTAGTTTTGATTTTATTTTCTTCATGCCTAAGGGTGTTGAATTTTTACTTCTTTATATATCTAATAACCACTTTTATTTATTATTGATTGGCCTATTCTTTTGTTGTTTTTTGAGCTCTTTATATATTCTGGATATTAATTCTTTGCTGAATAACTGGTAAAGATTTTCCCCTACTCTATGGGTTGTCTTTTTTTTTTTTTTTTGGATTATCAAATTAGTTTATATATCTCCCATGACATTCATCACATTCTACATTGTTACACAGATACTTGGGTAGTGTGTCATTTTCTTTTTCTTTTTAAAAAAAAATTATTAATTAAATTTTTTGACAAGGTGTTGTGCAAAAGGGGTACAGTTATATAATAGGGCAGTGTGTACATTTCCTGTGATATGTTACACCCTGTTTTTCTTTCCCTTCTCTAGATCAGGTAGACATAAATACAATACACAGTGTACCAAAAATATATACAGTAGCCATGTGGCATACACCAAAGGAAATTCACCTAGGACTTTAAATATAACGTCAACAGTAGAGTTTGCTTATCCTTGTCTTATATGATCATACATACATAGCTTTAGAGCTATTGTGATCCACTGAGAGGTCTATTTTTGACCTTTATATGTTGAGTAGTTGTTTGGTTTTAGTTACACAATGTAAGGTCGCTGTGGGTTGTCTTTTTATTCTGGTAGTTTCTTTTGATGAATTTTCATTATCTGATTTTTAAAAGTGTAGATAAACTATCTGGATTTGTCATGACATGCATATTAATAAACTTAATCTGAATATCAGTGTAATTTTATTTTATATACTAGTAATTATGTACTTTTATCCTGAAAATTCCACCTTAATTAACCTGTTTATGGGAGATCTTAAATATTCATCTTATATTTTAAAATGTACTTATACTTAATAACTACCTTTTTTCCCTTTAAATTATAACTTAAAAATGCTTAAATACTGAATAATTCTAAATATACTCTGGAGTCTTAACTAAACATATGCTATTGAGAGCCCAAATGTATGTATTCTTACCGCATTTCTCAATGTGATGACTAAGTAAATCTAGGCAAAGAATTGTGCTTTTCCTTTTTCTAGAGTTTATTTTTTGTATGGTTAACCAAATACATCCATGTGTGTTTATTCTAATGATCCATATTTCTAATCTCAATAGTAGCAATAGATTGCCTTAGAAACACTAAAGGGATCTTGGTAGTATTGGCAATACAAGATAATTAACTTATACTTTCTTTAATTATCATTAAACAGGACGGAGATTCCTTCTGCCATCAGATGTCTTTCTACTTGACTGAAATGCACCTGTGGTCTTTGAAGAATACCTTACACATTGGAGGTAAATGAGCTCTGTATCAATCTCAGTATTTTTCAAATATTTTAGACCATTATAAATATGTATTAGCAAAGTTTAGCTTTCATTCCCCAGCTGGAGTTGCATTCTTTTTTTTTAGCCTTAGTGAAAAATTGGTTAATAGAAAATAATTCCTTTTTATGGGTGGAACTGGAGAGCATCATGGCAAGTGAGGTAAGCTAAGCTCAGAGAGACAAATATTAAATGCATTTGCTCATATACAGATTCTAGACATAAAAATAATAACATGTCAGTATTATAAAAGGGACACTAAGGAAGAGGAATTAGCTGGTTTCAGGTGGGAGAAAGGAGAGAATGATAGAGAGTGAGTAGTATAGATAGACGTTCTATATATGTAGGAAAAAACATAATAAAACCCACCAAAAAAACTGCTTAAAAGAGGTTCAGAAAGAGCAACAGATAGGTGGATCGGATCACAGTACATTATATATATATGTTATTATATCACCATGAAGCCCCTTTCTTTTTATTTAAAATTTTTGTCAAGGTGAAGTACAGAGGGCTTACAGTTACATACATTAGGTAGTGAGTGCATTTCTTTTCCAGCTTGTTGCCCCTTCCCTCACTTTTCTCCCTTCTTCTCTCTTCAATCCCCCGCTTCCAGGTGTTCAGTAAGTTTACAACATATTGTCTTATAAGTATTGCTGTTGCTTTGGTTCGCCCTTTACCCTTTGTTTCACCATTTTAATGTTCCCCTTCCCTTCCCTAATATAAAATACCCAGGGTACCAGAATCAAATACAGTGACAATAGGGGCAAAATCATAGGGAAGATGAACAGAAGGAAAAGAAATAATTTCACATAGTACATTGAAACTAAATATATCAATGATAAACCACTTGTTTCCATATTTTGGAGATCATATCTCTTAGCATCATCTTATATGATCATATGTACATAGCTATTAAGTTATTGTGATCTTTTATGCTAATAAAAATTTAAATAAGTACGCATTTTCCAGTTCCTATAGAGATTCTACATCGTGATTATTATTATTAATTCTGTAATTGTTGGAAACCTTTAGTAAGTTCCCAGTAATCTGAAAGTATTAATTTAGATAGATTTTATCCTTGTTTTCATTGATATATGGTACACCAGGCTCTCTGACATCACTCACTCCATATTTCACAAGTATCTCTGAAGTTGCCTCCTTATAAGCATTAATAAAATACAATCTTGACATTATAAAAGAAAATTATTCATTTTAATTCCTTTTATTAACTTGTTTGGACAGCTTTAGTTTGCAAGGTACATTTTTTCTTTCTGCCAGTCCTGGAGTTTGAACTCAGGCCCTGGACGCTGTCTTTGAGCATTTTAGCACACTTGAGCCCAGCTTTATTTCCATCTTTTTGCTGGCTAATTGAAGATAAAAGTCTCATGAGCTTTCCTGCTCAGGCTGGCTTTGAACCATGATCCTCAGATTTGAGCCTTTTCAGTATCTAAAACTGTAGGTGTAAACCACTGGCATCTGGTGAAATTGTCTGTTTCGAAAGTTAATTTTATTTGCTTAATATTCTGTCCTGTGAAGACTGCACATGTTTTTTTCCTTTGGATTGTTCATAACTACTCCCTAGTTTAGTTAAGTATTTGTAGCTATTTATAGATATTTTTAAATAGGTAATATATGCAGTTATTTTTATGTTCTTTGACTTTCACATTTTGCAGGGGAGGAGTAATATAAATGTATTTTAACAATATTTATTAATATCATAGGATAAAATATATTTTATTAGAAAAAATTCTTATCAATCTTTTCCTATTTAATTATACAAAACAACTTCTATTTTGGATATTTCTATTTATAGTAAGTCCACCTTATTTAAGGATTTATTACATGTGGCTTTGACCAAGTGTAGTTAAAAAGAAAAAAATAATGAAAAAAAATTCAAAACAAAAAACAAATTAAATTCCACGGGCATGACAGCTCATTTGGTGCAGAGATGCTTTCAATCCATTATCAGTTATGTTTAAATCACTGTGTGATCTGCTGAGTGTTTCCCTGTTCTTAATTTCATGAAAGTCTGTCTTCCAAAAGCAAATAGCACGCTTCCCCTAAACAAGGCAAAAGTCATTGTGTTTACATGATAAAGTGAAAATTTTGGATTTGTTGAAAGGTGACTTGTCCTTAGTGGAAGCTGGGCAGTGTTCTGGGAAAACTAAATCAAGTATCTGCAGTACAGCACTAAACTGTATCCTGAGCGTTCCCAGTTTTTTCCTCAAGGGCAGTCTTCTTAGAACCATATACCTACAGATACCAAGAGTCTACTGTACATGTATTTCACATCATTACTAAGAAAATAGTTTGCCTTGTATTGTTTCTTAATATTGAATATATAGCTACAGATTAATATCATATTTAAGCTTTATCTTCATTCAAATATTAAAAATAGAATTTTCAGCCACATAAGGATTTAACATACATTTGTTTCTTCCCCAAAATTCTTCTAAAATTAGAGTAATTGTATTAATATAAAGAAGACATAAACCAGTAAAGACTTAGAGAGTAGGAAAGGGTCAACTGCAATCTGACAATTTTTGGGAAATGTAAAGGAAGGAGGAATTAACAGAACTGGAAGATCTGAATGTCATTTGCCGGCAGAGGAGAATTACACTAACAATGAACTTGTGTCTAAAAGTCCAGACACTACAATAACTTGATGAGCAGTTATTACAGAAGGTGGCAGTGTGGCCTGAGGGCGACAAGAAAAGGACACGACCAGCTGCATAAGTAGTGAGGGTACTGGGAGTATAGCTCAAGTGGCAGAGCAACTGCCTAACAAGTGACTAGAAATCTCATCCATTCTATCTTTTACCCAGTCTTCCTTTTCTTACCCTGCTTACTCTTTCCTTGTCTTTCCATCTGTGTAAAGTCCTTGGTCTCTGCTTCCTGTATTCTGAGACTGAGAGTAGTTTTGAGAGGAGATTTCCCTATTGGTGCAGAATGACCTTGTGGAGAAGTAAAGATCTTGGGTTCTACTTACTCCATCCTTTCTCTGTGTGGGGAACATTCTTGTCTGTGTATTATGTAAAATCTTACAGCTTCTCTAGAACTCACTTATAGAAGCCATTCCTGACATCTAGTAAGGCAGTAGCCCTCATACTATGTTCTCATTAAATGACTTAGATTTAAGTATGTTTGAATATAGTTTGAAAATTTGAAATAATTCCAAACTGACAAAAAAATGCCATCAATACTGAGAATCTTTTTTTCTTGAACCATTTGAGAGTAAGTTGCAGATCTGATATCATCTCCAATTCCTTTCTTTAAAGGAATACTGTTCTGAATCATCACTAACCATCAAAATCAGGAAGTTAATGATGTTACATTGACATAATTACATTACCAGTTATCACACTACTGTCTTTTTTTTTTCTTTTTCAGAGAAGTGGTCTTGTTCAGAATCACACATCGTTATTTCCAATTTATTGTCACAGGGTTTATTAATTTTTTTCTCCCTTTTTGAATTTGTACTTTTCTTATCAGACAATAGGAAACCAGGTCTTCCCATGGCTTTAATTTATTTACTTAATCATCCTTTGTAATCAATCTCCTATCTCTTTGACCATCTCATCCTATGTGAGTTATGACATGCCAAGTTGGGCATTTCCCATTTGTTAGTGTCTTACTCACCTAATTCAGCTTTAACCCACACCTAGCCATTGCCCCATGTAAATGCTCTTTGTACCTACAAGGATCCTAGCATACATGCCAGGCTGACTCTGCATGGTTGCTTTTCTTATCTAACTCTTGTACCTCTTGTAAGACAAAATCTCCTTGTGTGGATGCTCTCCTTGTCCTGCTTGGGTTCAGTCCCAATCTGGGCCAGGTACAGTAGGTCAGACTTGTGCACAGAATTCAGAGTATTTTATGATCTTTATATTTTTATTTTAGGATTATAGCAAATGTTCAGATATATGGAGTAATTATAGTATGAATATTTTAATGGAGGATATTGACATATAATATTGCCTGTGATTCTTCGTTTTAAACAACTTTTAAAATGAAGTACAACATATTTACTAAAAGTGTACAGATCATAAGATTATGTTATGAACTATCAAAAAGTGAACATACCCATGAAACCACTCCCCAGGCCAAGAAATAAAATAATTTCATTGCTCAAGAAGCTCTACTTACCACTTTTCCCAGTCAGTTCTGGTATATAACCACACCTCAAAATCATATTAATGTTATGACATATAAAAAATAGCTTCAGCAAGCATATTCTAGAAAACTATATTTGAAGAGTTAATTATAGCAGTAAAACTTTGTTTCTTCTGGTTTTTCATTGAGTTTCACAAAGTTTGGAGCAGTCAGTCACTAGGGGGCAGCCTGTACTGCCACCACTTTTTAAGAAACAGTTGCATCCTCCTTATGTTAGTAACTGAGAATTAATTTTTGCATGGAAGAAAACAAATGTTATTTCAATGAAAGAAATATTTCATTATTCATAGATATGGTGAAAATGAACAAAATTATTCTGTTCTCCCGTGTTTAAATTATAAGAAGAGATGCGTTGGTTAAATCAATCCCAACATCTGGGGAGCCTTGCTTTGCCTCTCACCTAGTCCAGCAGAGCGTCTGAATTTGAATGGGTTTGGAAGCTTTTTGAATCTAAACAAGATTCAGATAATAATTTATCCATACCTCTCTGTAATCCTGTCTTTCTTTCCTGCAGATTTCCTCCCAAATGCTATAGGATGGAAACTAGACTCTTGAGCTAAATTGGAGAAAAGCAAGCCACAGCTCGGAATCCAACAGCTAGGGCATTTTCTTCCATCCACTGATTTCATTTGGCATTGCTTAGTGGCAGTTCCTTTTGGTAGCGCCCTGTGAAAAATATCAGAGGAAGTGTGAAAGAGAAAACTTGGTCTTCCTTGATTTTAGTTCTTTTTTTTTTTCTAATCTTTTCCTCATGCCATTCTAGTTCTGTGTATTTCCTCATGCCATTCTAACTTTTTCTCATTAGATTGATAAACTTTCCAGTTTCTGCATATCCCTAGAATAGATGAACCCATGTCCAGATGCTTTTGAGCTATTTTATTTCTAGTAACATAAGGAGAACTGTTTCTGCTCCCCTCCCCACCCTTCCCTCCAATATAGTATGGTTTGGCTTCTTATTCTCCAGAACTTTTTACCATAATTTAATGTTGTTTCTTCCTTTCTATAGATAGAGACATCGGCATCTACCAGTATTATGACAAGAAAGATACATCAGGTAAAGTACAATTCTATTCAAATAGGTTTACAAACTACATATCCTAAACTGACCATTGAAAATTGACCATTAAAAACTCTATTTTTATGGACTTTAGATAAATTCTAGGATTCTAAGAAGGTCACTTCAGTTCTTCAGGAAGATGCTAGGTTGATATCTACTGTCATCTGATCTATATAAAATAAAGCAATATTGAGACAGTGCTGTGGAGAACATGAAAATTTTCATTTTACCGCTGATCAGGCTGATAGGGGACAGTCTATTCACATTTATTTATTGGTGTCCCAGTAGAGGGCATTGTTAATGCATGGGTCCCACTGATGCTGGCCTCCCGGATCCTCACCTGATATCTGAAATAGGCATTTCTGAGTGAATGATCAATTTTCTTTATCTGATTAATCCTGTTAATCCCAGAAGTTTTATGATGGGCCAAAA
The DNA here is from genome assembly GCF_023159225.1 of Perognathus longimembris pacificus. Lineage (NCBI taxonomy): Eukaryota > Metazoa > Chordata > Mammalia > Rodentia > Heteromyidae > Perognathus > Perognathus longimembris. Next base: position 19,284,479 of record NC_063168.1, on the reverse strand, counting down.
GGTCTCCCAAGCTAGAGTTACTTCCTGTTCTGGGCTCTGTTGAAGTGGGGCTGTGTGAGCATCTTGTGTGCTTAGCGTGGTGGTTAATAGGCTGACTTCATGGCTCTGATGACAGACTGCAGCAGCTTCTCTTCTGGGCTCGGTTGCAGTTCCCTTTCCTATCTGATAAGATTGGAAGCTCAGGATATTGGCCCACCTGTTGTGCTACATAAGCCTTTTCACTGCAAATTTAGGAAATATCTCTCAAACATGAAAACATCCACACTGGGCATTTTTCTCAACTGTCCTTTTAAAGGTTTAGCAACATTTATTACTTTTGAGAATATGTATGATAACCCTGTATGTGTATACGTATTAAAATACAAGTTACTGTAATAAAAATAAACTGCAGTTCTTTTCTTCTTTTCCCATTTCCTTTGCCACAATGTCATCAACAGAGCATGGTAACTTAGAAGAAAAGCAGAGGTTGGCAGAATGTAAGCTTGCTTTCTATTTCTTGGAATTACTATAAAATTAAAAATTTCAGTATTATAAAATTTTCTTCTTTCTGCACAAATTAGAAATGTTATTCTTTCCAAATTTCTTATAATTATACATTATTGTTTATGTACATGAACTGAGTAAAAATTATATTTGTTAGATCTAATTTAGAAAATTGAAATCTCTACTCTATCCAGTTTTGATAAAATAATATTACTATGTGAGTATAAATTTTAATGAATTATATTTGTGTCATTTAGTGTATTTCAAATGTACCACACTTAAATTCCAGTGATAGCATTTAATTATTCATACTTTGCCTAAGTTATTGACATATTTTATTCATTTTAAGAAAATAAGATTTAAGATCATTGTCAGCATTTTATTTACTAGACTTTGCCGGCCTCAAGAACGTGAATAAATATAAATAAATAGCTATTTTCTTATATGTTATGTATTATTTGCTGTGTGATACAATGTGATATTTTTCATGTTTTAAATAAGATTTTATTTTTATTTATCTTAAATGGTTGAAGTGACACTTAACTTTTAGAATACTGTATTAGTAACTGCAGTGTAGGTTTTGTGAAATGATTTAAAAATGTTTTATTTATATTTCAACTCTTAGTGACTAAGAAATCTGAAGCCGGTCTTTTCCTTCTGTGTCTTAGTTCCTCATCTGCAGAACTGTGTAGGATCAGCACTTGGGTGCAGATAGTCAGTATTCAGTGCAACACAGATTTTAAAATTTGTACATATGTTCTACACATCCAAATTATGTTTATAGAGCCAAATTAGTTTGCTGAAATGAGATATATAGCAAGCCTACTTTCCAATTTAAAGATCTATGTATACTGTATGTATTATATGTATATGCACACATAACATATCTATACTCATACCAACTCTCATTTAGAATCGTGACTAGGAAGATATGAAATCAACTTTATTTTTTTCAGATAAAACAGACACTATGAATTTAACATTTCATTAGTGTGTATGTGTGTGTGTGTGTGGTAGTGCTAGAGCTGGAACTCAGGGCCTCATGAGTACTGGGCAGGTGCTGTACCACTGAGTTAAACACCCAGCTTAGTTTTATCTTAGGCTAACATTGAGATTCTATTAAGTAAAAGAAATCTTTATTTGAAACAAATCAAAGGCATATCATTTAGTCATCATATACATTTTTAAAAGGTTATTTAAGTCAGGAGCTGATGTCTTCTAGCTACTCAGGAGGCTGAGATCTGAGAATCATGGTTTGGATCAGCTCAGGAAGGAAGTCCATGCATGAAACTCTTGTCTTCAGTTAGCCACCAAAAAGGCTGGGAGTGGAGCTGTGGCTCAAGTGTCAGAGTGCTAGCCTTAAGTTAAAAAGCCCAGGAACAGCACCCGAGCACTAGGACCAGCAGACACAAAAGAAGTTATTTTTTAAATTAAAGGAATTTTAGTACCTAGTATGTTAACAATTGAATGCTGTTTTTTCCTATAATTTTAATGTATGGCATTTTGATCATCTCAAATTCATATTCAATAGATCATTTTTGTGTTTTTTTCCTCACTGTCTTTGTTCATAAGGATTTTCAGGTCTGTGTAGTCCACTTGCAGAATTTGAAATTTGTTTTGGATTGAATACTTAGTAATTCACTAAAAAAAAGTTACTTTGATGTTAAAGAGAAGGTCATTACTAGTAGGTACTACTAGATTGACAGACCCAGCAGATTTTCCCAGGGATTCTCTGGGGCATGTTGTTTATCATCATAAAAGATCATCAAGGAGATGATGTTTTCTGGTAAAAATCCTGTTCCTATGACAAAGCCTTTTAAAACGCTGTCACTTGATGATAGAAATGAAGCCCACTTCCTCTCAATTGTGGATGTGTTTTATTTTAATCTTCCTAAGGCACTGCTAAGCAGAGTTTCCTTTTTTAAATCATGTTTAACTAACTGTAGTACATGTTTTATTTGCCAGCACGAGATTATCCTTGGACTCTCAAAAATAGACGCCCAGAAAAACTTCGAGACTCACTGAAAGAGTTGGAGGTATCTTTCAAAAAGTTTCAAAAATGGCAACAAACAAATCTGTTTTAAAACATCTTTCAACGGCTTTAATTTTCGTAAAGGATCAACTCTCATGGTGATGATAGCTTTGCTTTTGTCCAGTGAGAAGTTCTTAAACAGTTGCATCTTTGTGTGGCATGTTGATCTTTTTTTTTTCTTACTATCAGAAGCACTTTAACTGATAATGACAATGTGTGTAGCCAACTGCACTCTCTCTTTCTCTGTTGTCCTTCAGGAACTGATGCAAAACAGTCAGTGTGTGCTGAGCAAATGGAAGAACAAATATGTCTGTCAGGTAAAATGATTTGACAAGCTTTTGCAGTGTTTATCCAATGGAGCTTGAAAACTATGTGGTAATTGGTATTCTTGTGTTATGATAGATAATGGACAAGAACTTTTTAGTTTTTTTAGTTTATTTCATAGCTTGAATTCTAGTCATTGTAGACCCAACCTTAGGCAGATTGATGCAGGTCCCTGGGCTACCTCATTAATCATTGAGGTTGTATGGACATACTGTATATGAAATACTAATCTTTTCAGATAGTGTTTTCATTTGAGTTTGTCTGAATGTAATATTTGATCGTTATTGACATAGATTTAATCATGTTTTGAATGAAGATTATGAAAGAGGACAAAAGATTTTTATTAATATATTTCTGTAAGCAGTTATGAATACCATATTTATGGAAATCAACAAGTAAACACAAGAGGCTGATCTTAGTTTTTGAACTTCCTAAGCTTCACTGATTAATATAGACACCTCTAATTTTATTTGAACATTTGAATAATTAAGTAAAATTAAAAATTTGGTTCTTCAGTCTGAACACCTTCATTTTAAGTATTCAGTAGCTACTTGTTATCATACTGGACAGTGCAGATACAGAATCTTTCCACTGTAGAAAATTCTTCTGGACAGCTCTACTGGGGCCTATACAAGGTGATCTACATACTCAGTGGGCCTAAATTTAACACATAATCAGGACACAATATTTAGTGCACACTGATCACAAAGTAATAGACCCATGCTTTAACTTTGCTGGTGAGTTTGGAAAAAAAATGTCATTTACCTAGCAAAATTTTACTTGGTTTTGATGAAAAAAGAAGAATAACTGTTAGTCCATATTTACTATGGTGCTAACAAGGTACAGATATAAGAAAGTAGTATTCACATGCATTTGGGAATTCTTGTATAGGGTCATTGGAAAATAATTTGGCTCAATTCCTTTGGTCACATAAGCATAAAGTTGTATATCGTAATATTTAATAAGATTGTTTAGCAAGTTACTTGTTTATACAAAATAACTGATGACAGACTACATGTATCAACTGGCAAATAAGATACTTTCATTGAATTCAATACCTTTAGTAATTTGTATGTAAGTAACAATTGCTCTGTGACTCACTCTCTTTACTCAGTAATATAGACATGAAAAGTTCTTAGACTTGAAAAAAAAGAATAATTGTTAGTCATCCATAAATCAGAATTGCATCATTACCACTAATTGATTGATTGATACAATCACATATTCTTTTTTAATTTAAATTTTTCTGGTCTCACTGTGATTTATGTGTAAATATTCTTGTTTGCAGATGAAGTCTATGGTTCTATCCATAAATTGCCAAACACCAAGTTCATAGTAATTACAAATAATATCTTAATTATCATTTTAATATAGGCTATTGTTTCAGTAATTCTAGTACTTCTTCATTATTTTTTCTAAACTAGAACCTTCACTGATTGGAGGTAACTTCCTCCCCAAGTGGCTTGGAACTTTTGCTTTTCAGAGACTGCTTAAAGGTGGAGAGAATATTTTTAGAAACAAAATACTCCTTCAATTTGCTTTAGGATACTCTTCAAAAGGATGGTATTACTTTCATATCACAAATTGTTTACATAGGAATATTTTAATCAAACTTTAAAGCTTGAGAACAATATAATGGTCCAGAAAGTTTTTAACAATATAACTCAAACTTGTAGTGCTTGGTGCCATTACTCACCTAAAAAACAAGCTCAAAATTATTTGACTGGAGGGCAAGCCTGCCACTGATAGTAAGAGGTATGTCTCATTGCCTCCACCCTTACCCTCACACAGTGTAAGTTGGAACATGCCAGGCATCTTAAAATATGTAGTAGAGCATCCCAGTAGACAATCTTTTCATATAGACCTCATTGCCTTTTAATAACACATTTTTATTTATTTATTTATTTATTTATTTATTTTTGCCACTTGGACTCAGGGCCTGAGCACTGTCCCTGGCTTCTTTTTGCTCAAGGCTAACACTCTGCCACTTGAGCCACAGTGCCACTTCTGGCCGTTTTCTGTATATGTGGTGCTGGGGAATTGAACCCAGGGCCTCATGTATACGAGGCAAGCACTCTTGCCACTAGGCCATATCCCCAGCCCTAATAACACATTTTTGTTAGTATTATTTTTAATGAATGTTGCCCAGTGAGTTAATTCAACTGAGAAAGGAAATTTTTATAATTGAATATACACAAAATTACTTTTGTAATTAACAACAATCTGATAAAACTGGTTACTTAATCTGGTATACCGGTGAATCTCCTTTTAACATTTACAATAGGATTTATTTTATGATATGCATTATTTTGTGCTGTATTTCTATGATGGACAAAATATTCCTAAAATAGGCCTTTTATTTCGAGCACACTTTTGTTTTTTGAGATAGGGTCTGTCTTGAGACCAGGCTGGTCTCAAACTTGCTATCATCTTACCTCAACCTCATGAGTGGTTTTATAGGTATGTGACACCATGCTCTGCTTTTCCAGAAGTAATATGTTTTAACAACTATATTGATATGATACATTTTATCAAGATAATTTCACTTCTGTTTATAAGTCCAGGTCAATCCTTTCATCTTTAGGGCCTCCCAACATCCTTAAATCTTTGTGAGAACTCCCAAAATTATCCATCCACTTCAGTTTCAAGGTTAGAGTGTAAACTAGGTCTTCTGAAAATGTGTGTGAGTCCTGTAGCAAGTTAAAAATAAATGATGCTTAAGCTACAGTTTTACTGTAAGGAAAGGATCTGTTAACTCTTTTAAAAAGTTTTTTGTTAAGTTGTTCTCAAGTTGTAAAATAAGTAAACATCCTTCCCCCTCATTCTCTTCGAAGGTCTTTTTATGCACTATCTAGTGCGAAAGTCCTAATGAGATGTGCTCAAATTCTGTTAGTGCTTTCTACACATATTAGTTCTCACATGGCAGCAGACAACCACCTGGTTTCTAACTCTCAGAAAAGACATGAAGAAAGTTTCTGGGTATCCCGGTGCTGAGAACATTTAGACTTTCAGTTTTTTAATTAAGCTACTTTTCCTCTGGTGTAATTTTTTATCCTAAATAAATGATAAATTTAGAATGTATGGAATTTATCTTGATTGTTCTCTCCTTAAGGAATCCTTAAAAGGTCCAATTGCTTCTCCATAAATGAAGAAAATGCAGCAATAAAAAAGCTTTTCACAGATGTAGTCTGAGCTTAGATCTTTCCCTTTGTTGAATAAGAAGAATTATCCATTGTTATTACCAATGCTGCTGGTCCAGTAACCTATAAATTGTACTATTAAAAACAACAACAACAATATTTCCCCTTGTAAATTCAGAACCATTTACAAGTCAAATCTTACTCTATGTAAGTTTCAGGTAAAAATTGTCTTTTGAGATTGTTTTTTCAGACTATGCCTATTGCTAGCTTGAGATCCATTGAAATGTGAGATATAATTTAGTTTTACTTTTGCCACTTTAAAAACATTTCTCATTATTTAAAATTTTTATTTTTGAATTGAAATACATTTGGAATATCAGGGGTGTTCACATCAGTACTTTGAACACCATCTTCTGTATTCCATTCCTCTCCTCCATTTTCTCCTTTTTTTTGTAAACAGTATTTGGTGAGATATATAAATATATGTATCATATCTATATGTTTATGTGTATATATATGATAGACACTCAGACACACTATACATTTATGTTATGTCCTTTGACCTTCTTTGCTTCTAAGAATTCCCTTATTCTCTCCTTGTCCCCTTTTCCTATTGCTGATCCCCTTCTACACTTTTCCCCTTTTACATTCATACCTCAATGCCCTTTGTTTTGCTGATGTCTTTGTCATCATCATCATTATCATTGTCATTTTTGGTATATACCTCACAAGTCAGTAAGAATATGTGATATTTACCTTTGTGAATTTGGTTTATGTCCCTCACCATGATGATATTTAGCTTTGTCAATTTTCTTATAAATGACATTATTTCATTAAATTATAGCTGAGCAAAATGCACATATTTTCTTTATTCATTGGTTGTTGGACATCTCATCTAATTTTAGTTTGGTTGTTTCTCACTTTTTTATCTAAGATCTTTTAATTAACAGAAATTGTTTAATAATTTCCTGCTTTGAGTTTCATAAACCATTTTTTAAACTTTTCATAGAAAAAATAGCTTTAACATTAAAACATTAAATGTGTATTACTGTGGTGTGGTGGAAACTTCAAATTCCATGAAGTATTGTATCTTAAGTCACATTCTTATTTTCAGGTTAGTTTTTTTTAATTTTTTTATTATAAAACTGATGTACAAAGAGGTTACAGTTTCATATGTTAGGCATTGGATACATTTCTTGTACTGTTTGTTACCTTGTCCCTCCTACCCCCCGCCCCCTCCCCCTTTCTCCCCTGAGGTGTTCAGTTCGCTTACACCATACAGTTTTGCAAGTATTGCTTTTGTTGTTGTTTCTCTTAATTTACCCTTTGTCTCTCAATTTTGGTATTCCCTCTCAATTTACTAATTCTAATACCAGTATACACGGTTTCCAATATACTCAGATAAGATTGCAGAGATAGTGTAGATACAATCCAAGTCACTTGATACAAGAACATCATCAACAGTATAAACTACAGATGCACATGGGATGTTTAAAGTAGTTACAACTGTGATATAACAATCATTTCCATAAAATGGAGTTCATTTCACTTAGCATCATCTTATGTGATCATAAGGGTATAGCTATTGGGCTCTTGTGATTCTCTATGGTGGCTTGCCTAATCCTGTGCTAATTATTCCCAATAAGGGATACCATAGAGTCCATGTTTCTTTGGGTCTGGCTCACTTCACTTAGTATAATTTTTTCCAAGTCCTTCCATTTCCTTACAAATGGGGCAATGTCATTCTTTCTGATAGAGGCATAAAATTCCATTGTGTATATGTACCACATTTTCTTCAGGTTAGTTTAAGATAATATTTTTATTAATCATAGATAAAATTTGACATATACTGATTTTAGATTAAATTGGCTCATCCATATACATTGTACCCATTTAACTATAAAGTGTATAATAATTAGCTATACTCTGATTTCTGCCAGTCATAATTCTACATTTACAGCTACAATCTTAAAATACCAAGAAAAGATAGTTACATTTTAATTTCCAGCATTTGACAGTTTATATAAAAAATACAGAGTATTTTCCATGACTACCTAAGATAAATTGTGACCTTATGAAACTTACTTGATCACACCTTCTTTAATTGTGGAGCCTTATCTTACCTTTTATGAAGCTGTGTGACCATTTGATTTCCTCATAAAATAGAGAACTCATGGTATTATTACTAGGATTGGTAATAGCATGTTATTTTTTAAACCCATTGTGGAGTGTTTATTCCCTAACTATAATATAGAAGGCATGTGGGAGTTGATAATGAAATAATGTGGGCTGAGTCCTCAGCAAAACCTTGTCAATGAAAATAGACATACAATGCCATGAGGAAACTGAGCACCAAATGAAAAGATAGTGGAAGCTAAAGCACTTCTATGCATCAATGTGAAATAGTTAATAAGTCATTTGTAGGGAAGTTACGATTTTACTTGTATTTAAAAGTATGTATAAAATTCAGTTAAGCTGGAGTGATTGACCTTCCCAAAAAATAATATCATTAACTTGTGAACAAATGGTTCATGTTGGAACATCCTTAACAAGGACTTCAAATGAGCTATTGATACATTGTCGTATAACAGTACAAATATCTTTCTGTCATTAGAGTGCCATATCAGACTTATGGAGGGATTAGATGGCAGTGGGATGAAAGAGAAAAAAATCTGAGAATCAGAAGGGAGTAAAGGGCTGGGGATATGGCCTAGTGGCGAGAGAGCTTGCCTCGTATACATGAGGCCCTGGGTTCGACTCCCCAGCACCACATATACAGAAAACGGCCAGAAGTGGCACTGTGGCTCAAGTGGCAGAGTGCTAGCCTTGAGCAAAAAGAAGCCAGGGACAGTGCTCAGGCCCTGAGTCCAAGGCCCAGGACTGGCAAAAAAAAAAAAAAAGAAGGGAGTAAAATAATTTCCAAGGAAATGTACAATGAGATTGAGGTACAGAGAGTTTTGAAAGCCAGTAGAAGAATTTAGAATGAATGGTCAAAAACTTGAGTTTGCCTCTGTGACATGTGAAGTAATGAAAGGTAATCAAATACTAACATTATTGGAAATATGTAATTATAGTGCAGTGTTAGAGTTGAAAACTTGGGAGGAAGCAACCAAAGAGATGGTACTAAAACCATCTAGTTAGGTTCATTCTTAAGGAAGATGAGTATCTTGAGAGGAGAACTAAGAACCATAAATTTTCTGTTTAGTGGACATGAGAGGAAATTGAGCCAACAAAAGAATCAGAAAGAGCAGTCAGAAAGATGAAGAACTGTAGAGATGACTTTTTTCCTCTAAAGAAATCAGAGGGTTTAGAAGAAGCCAGAGGGTCTTAAGAAAAGGCTTATAACTGATTGTTTCTTGTTTAATATTTAACTATTAAATTTCAATATTGTTATTGCAGAGCTGTCAGTAGGCATTTATTGAGATTAAGTGATAAACCTATCTTTATATTAGGGGACTATTGAAAATATTAGAGTTTTTACCTTTAAAGAATTTCATGTAAAGCCAGGTATGGTGGTGTGTTCCTGCAATCCCAGCATTGCTGAGACTGAGGTAGGAGGATTGAATGTTCAAGGCAAGCCTTGGCCTATGTGGCACAGGATCCTTTCCCAAGAACAACAATGATACACAATAAAAGTAAACAAAATTAAAGGATAGTTGAGATTAAAGATGACCATTTCTTGATACAGTACCTAAATACATTTAATGTTCTTGGGTTTTTGTGGTTTGAAGTTGTTGGTTAATATTTCATGGAACAGACTATCCTTAAACTGCACAGGGAAGAAAAGACACAATTTAGGCAAATATAAAAGGAAAAAGAAGACATTCCTGGTCATGAGGGGTCCATGTCACCAAAAATATATGGTCTTTATATCATCTATTTAAGATAATTAAGAGCAAGAAAAGTAGCCTGAACAGATATTTATTTGGTGGCCTTTTGTGACATATTAAGACAATTGCTGAATATGTGGGCTAATTTCACTATTATAATAAATAAATGAATAACTATCTATGAACCCCTAGGGATCATTGAAATTTAGCCAGCATTTAGCAGCTTAGTACTTACATTTTCTCTTTTCAAAAAACAGTATTTTGTGGCTTTAATTACAAAAATAACAGAAGGAGAGTTCAAGACCAACCAAGACAGAAAGTTGGTAAGACTCTACCTAAACAGAAAAAGCCCACCTATCATCCCAGCTATAGTGGGAAGCATAAATAGAAAGATAGTAGTCCAGACTGGACTGGGAAGAAAAGGGCTGGAGCCATGGTTCAAATAGTAGAACACTCAGTAAAACTCTTTCTCTCTCTTTCTCTCTCTCTCTCTCTTTCTCTCTCTCCCCATATATATATATATATATGCAGAAAATGAAAAGAACTGTTATAAATTAAAAACACAATACAGAGGGCTGTATAGGAATATAGTTCAGTGGTAGTGTTTGCCTACTATGTGCATATCTTAAGTTCATTTCCTACCACTGCAAAACAACAACAAAAGTATTACCAACCACTTTGAAAGAATATGCTAGCATCACAGAAAAAAAAACCAAAACCTAATAGAAGTATTTAAAGATGAAGTTGAAACATACCTATAATTTCTAACAGGATGACAGATGATAAGAAAAGTAGAGTATTAGGTCAAATGGTTCAGTATTTTACTAAGAACAGAGAGAGAGAGAGAGAGAGAGAGAGAGAGAGAGAGAGAGAGAGAGAGAGAGAGAGAGAGAGGTGTAAAGAAATATCAGGACATTTCCTTGAATTGGAAGATGTACATTTTAAGTATGAAGGACCCAATGACTGAAAAAAGGCAAGTAGTTATATTTGGGACATTTTATGTCTTGTGAATTTTAGAAAGCCATGATGAAGAGAAAATCAAAAATTAGAGTAAAGAGGAAAAAAAACACATCAAAATGAATACAAAGATTTGATAATGAGAGTCACATTAGATTTTCCAACAACACAGTGAGGTCTTCAGAATTCTGAAAATTTGCTAGGCTTAAAACTTGCTCAAATCATTCTGAATTCTATTTTCAATCTAGCCACCACTCTTCTTCAAGCCTGGAAATCTTATTCTGTTGCATAATAAAATTTATAATTTGGTTTTGCATTTAGGCAAGAACAGTCTTAACAGTTCCTACTACATTTACCTGCCATACAGTTTCCACACAGTTAGTAACTGGTAATAGGCTGGGGTATCCTGCTGATCATTGGCCACTGGAACAAAAGCAGCTGCAAGCAATGGTCCAGGTAAAAGCCTCATTGGAAAATATTTAAGATAAAATGGAACAAGAAAATGTAAGGTTACAATATAATAAAAGGAAAGGGTTATGAAGGAAACAGGGGTGGTCAATAGAGGTTTTTGGTTTTTTTTTTTTCTTTTCTATATTGGAGAAATAACAGATGTTAGCAGTGCGAATGGTCCAGTAGGAAGGTGGGAAATAAGGCAGGCCAAGGGAGGAATTAATTGCTGAAACTATTGATGAGGGAAAAAAAAGAAAGAAAAATACACCTGTAAAGAAGGGAAGGAGAGTTGCCTGGATTTGGGTGATAACACAGATGTCGTTGCCTTACCAATGCAGACTGCTTCCCTCCTGACTTACTTGAGAAAACCAAGTCTTCAGTTAGTTAAGGAAGTTTTTGTTTCTTTGAAGGTTTCTATTAATAGCAATGGGGAGCCTTCTGTTAGGAGTCAGAGGGGAGAGCCTTTCAGTTGAAATGATGGTCTGATATTTGTGAAAGGAGCATGATGTTGAGAGAATTTCTGCTATTGCAAATGCTCTTGAGAGGAGTCCCCTGTTGGATAGAATTGGCGTGGTGACGTCTCACCATCCTCAGTTCTTGACTGGTAGCTGCGCAGGGAAGTGACCTCTGTCAGGTAATGTATTCTGGCTCAGCTTTTCTTGAAGAAACCCTTACTCAGACTCACATACTCATGTGTATACCTGGGTTTGCATTGCCACACAACATTGTACCTGAGGACTCTTAATGTACAGCTAGTGAGCTTATTACCCTAGGCCTCATAATTACTTTTCTTTGCCAAAAATTTCACTCCTCCCCAGGAAAAAGAAAAAGAGTACATTGTTAATTTAACAACTTTAATCTAATGTTCAACGGCCCTTAATAATGTACTGATTCATCAGTTATACTTAGGAATACAGTAACATATTAACCCAGTTTTGACACATGGTTAACAGAAAATTTTGATCTTTATAGTAATCAATTGTTGTATCATCAAACAACATTTTCTTTGTAAATGGTTCTTTCTTTTTTTGTAATTGTATTTATTTTTTTTCTGTTTATGTGGTACTGAGGAATTGAACCTAGGGCCTCATGCATGCTAGGCAAGCACTCTACCAGTAGGCCACATTCCCAGCCTTTTTCTTCTCTTTTATGTTTTCAATTTAAAACATTTCTCTAAAAAAATTCATTTCTAAGAAAGCTTCACCTTGGCATTCATTCATATTTTTGTTTTGGAAGCTTCGAAGTGTTTCACTACAGAAGAAGCCAGATCAAGACTACGAATTTGCCTCATTTATATCTAACAGTAAATAATGTATAAAGCAGAATAAATTTAAAATCTGAGTAATTCCTTTCTTGTTGATTCCCATGTGTTTGACAGAGTAGGAATAAAACGTATCAAACATCTATCAGTTTTTAAAGAGAGATTGAAGTTGTACTGAATGGTGAGGCTTTCTGCACACTATAATTAAATATTCATTATTTTTATGTAAAAAGTAACATAAAATTTAGAAGTTTGTGTTAAAAGCATAGGTTGGAATGTGTCTGATGGAAGTAATGCATCTACTAAGATTTTGGATTGAGTGTAGGAGCTCAGCGATTTCGTGGTAGTTGAGAGTATTGTATTATATATTTGCCAGTGTAACTGATAGAGACAACACAGTACTTTTGCCAGATTGTAATGTATTCTTCTGTGTTTTTAGAAAGATAAAACTATTAGACTAGTAGGTGAAATACTTAACAAGTGACCATGAAATGCAAAAGGGTAATTAGTATACTTCTCAGATATGATATTGTATACAGAATACTCACGGTGGCTCCCCACCTTTCATCTGGGAATCTCATTGGTTTGGTCCCAGGAGAAGTGTTCTTGGCATTATTACTGCTCAGAAATTATTGTTTAGCCCACCATAATATACTCCATTGCTAATTTAGGAATGTATATTAAAGAAGAAGACTGTGTGTTTATACGTATGTATTTAAAACTCAGGAAGTGCTGCTGTCAGTCTTCAAAAGGTGTCTATTAAGTTTCTGTTTCAGAACATTTTAAGATATTTTATGGATTATATTTTGGGAGACATTCTATTACATTTATGCTACATTAATAGGAATTTCAGAGAATTGGAAGGTATAAAGGTTAGCTCTTGAATATGTTCCCAGTAAAGAAGAATGGATGAGAAAATATGTCTAAAATTTATTTCATGTAGCCCTGGGATAAATGGGAGACAGAATTGGCAAGATTTACTGATGAATTTGAATCATGTTAGATAAAAGCAAGCAATTAGAAATGGTAATCTTAAGCCAAAGAAACTAAAAAAAAAAGATTTAGTTGTGATTATATTCCACTTTTAATGTTTTAAAATTTAAATAAGTATAATTCCTGGTAATTGTAAAGTTGCACACGATACAAAGCAATAGATAAAGTAGTAACAATAAGTGTTTGCCTTACCCCAAATGCATTCCCCTTTCCAGGTGTAATTGTAGTCAGTAGTTTAGCTTATATCCTCCAATTATCCAACGGTGTATGTGTATATAAACACACATATTTTAAAATAAATGGAACTATTCTATACTTGTCTATAACTTGCTTCACATAGCAACATGGAAATTACTTGTCAGCAGCCTACAGCCATCTTATTTTTCATAGGTGCATAGTAATCTGTGGTTTGAGGTATACTATACAATTATTTAGCATAATCTTCTTAGTAAATAAGGAATCTGAACAAAGATGAATAATCAAGGCAATGTTATTAAAGACAGTGTTAAAACTTTTAAGTGCACTTAGAGAAGAGGACTGGTTTTGGAGTCCTATTTGATCCTTTTAGGAAGGAACCCCTAGTGCATTTTCAGTTTTCTGACTGTTCAGAAACACATTCTGTCATCTTTTAATTAATCAATTAATTTTATTTTATTGTCAAGGTGATGTCCAGAGAGGTTACAGTTACATATATAAGGTAGTGAGTACATTTCTTATCAAACTTGTTACTCCTTCATTTTCTCCCACTTTCTCTCCTCCCCAATTCTTCTCTCCCCCCCCCCCCCAGTTGTACAGTTAATTTCCAACATATTTTCTTGGGTCTCCCTAGGTAGCCTGGGCTGGCCTCCAATTCAAGATCCTCCCTCAGTGCTGGGATTACAGGTGTACACCACTGCACTCAGCTTCTGTGTTCTGTGTTCCATTTTTTCTCTCTCATCTTTTTATAACTGTAAAATGGGAAATATATTTGTAACCAGATATTTTAAGAACTTTTTGTTTATTTTTGAAAAGTTTTATAGAAAATACCAAATAACACTCAAAAACTAAAAAAAAAATCAATTCTGTTAATTCTTCTAAAAAGCAATATTTTTTTAAAAAATCTGTAAGGTAAGAATTTCATGCCCTCCAGCTCCCTGTTTCATCTCAGATGTACCTTGTACTGACAGCTCTGAGCACATTCTTTCTAACATGTCTTGCCTTTGTACAACTTCACTATGTTTATGTACGTATACCACACTTGGGTTTTCCCATAGTACAATATGATGGTACTGCTTGTGTAAGTGTGTAACTTAAAATTTCATCTTCACTTCCACAGTATATTATGGACTTGGGCAGAAAATATCTGATTAATTAAACTTATCTATCTTTTATGTTATCTCTATTTATTTTCTTGTACTAACAACATTCACACTAGCCAAACTAAGAAGGGACTGATTTATTAACCAAAATGTAATTTATCAATTTGCAATATGAGGTATATTTGGCATCCTATTCATAGCTCCTTTGCTTGGGGCATTCCCACCTAATGGGTGAATTACTCAAGAGACTAGATTATAGATAAGAGAGCTGAGAATTAGAACTAAAGCGAGGAGGTGTTCTAACAGGATATTTGTACCACACTGAGGTAGCTCTATGATTTGCCCTGTGGCTCTTTCTAACTTAGTCATCAGTTACAGCACTGAAATGTTGTTAGAGACACACAGAACAGGTTTCTCCATAGTCTTGACCTGGACCATTCACTGCTGTCTGTTCCAGTGAACACACCTGACTACGTCCTTGATGACAAGAGGACAGCTTACTACAATAGCCTCTCTTTAGAAACATTGACTGGAATTTGAGAAGACTTGATACAGACATGGGAAACACCTTCAATTTTTTTTATTTTTTTTTTTTTGTGCCAGTCCTGGGCCTTGAACTCAGTGCCTAAGCACTGTCCCTGGCTTCTTTTTGCTCAAGTCTAGCTAGCACTCTGCCACTTGAGCCATAGAGCCACTTCTGGCCGTTTTCTATATATGCAGTGCTGAGGAATCCAATCCAGGGCTTCATGTACAGGAGGCCAGTGATCTTGCCACTAGGCCATATTCCCAGCCCCACCTTCACTTTCACTGCAACTCATTTATACCTAGTGAGACTGCATGTGTTAATACACAGAGGTGGTGATCACCACAATACCTTTAGATGTTGACATCTGTCCTGGTGCCCCAAATCATCTGTGGTTGAAAACCATTGGTTTGGAGTAAAGGGTGAGAGAAAGGAATACCAGATAGAATGTTGTATGGAAGTTTGTCTAGAAGCAAGACTTAAAGATACCATTTCTGCATAAGCAAAGAGTGTAGAAATGTTATTACTAGACCTGTGTTGGTCTCTTCTTTTCTAACAAGACCTTTAGTTTAGATAACTAATTCTAGGACCTTTCATTTTCACTCTTCTGACTGGAAATTATTAGAATAATTAACTGTATTGCTATTTTTAACTATATACTTATTATGAATCAGTTATGCTAATATTTATACTCATTTTAGTGTGTATAAAATCCTTCTGTCAGTCTTAAAATATTATGCAAAAGTGAAGTTTTCTATTAGCAAATATGTCTTCCTATTCATGTCTCACCATTGTTATCTCTTTAGATTTTAAAACAAGTAAATGTAAACTTTACCATTTCATCTTATTCTTTTCTGAATTTGACCAGGAATATAAATATTGCTCTAGGAATGACCACTTTTTTAAATGTAAATACAAAGGGTTAAAGTGTGACATCATGTATTTTTATAATGAGAATAAGAAAATGATATTCCTTAAATTGAAATAGACTTAGCAGGCATGATGTCCCTCTATGCTCAATGTTTGCTGAATGAAGGAATAAATTACAGGAAATGAGTTATCTCCTTTCTAGTAGAATATCTGCTAAAATAATCAGGGACTCTAGTCTTCACGATAGAATTCTTTAATGTAAAGTTATTTAACTATCTGTAGTTCTCTGAGTTTCTCCAGATTTCATCATATAGAATGGAAGGGGGAAGGGGGCTGCATTAGATATCTCGATGCAAACTTACTGGGCCTCCAAGAGAGTGTCTCCATTTTGCTTTGAGTATTTCCTTCGGCCCCAGAACCCATTCTTAAGTGTCCTGGTATTTTGTTGCCTTTCTGGCTTGTAGTGTTTAGCACTGCTGTCTCACACAGAACTCTTAATGATCTCATGGGATTGGCCTGGCAGCCTATTGACCATATATTTAACTGATTACCCATTGTTGATGGCTTCCTTCTTTATTACTTCTCAGGTGTGATGAAAATCATGTGGGTTTGGGATGCAGTTGACTAACATTGAAACTATTGAATTCAATGGAATTGTTTGACACCATAATTACTCATAGCACAGTTTCAGAACTTGAGGCCAGGTGGAGTATATTTCTTTTCTTTATGGGTTTCTAAGTTACCTCTTTAGAACGTAGTCCTAAAAAACTCCTAACCAAAAACCTTTGAGTTAAGCCTTCTTTATTTTCCATTCTTATCTATCATCACATCTCCATGCCTAACTATATGCATGGAATACAGATCCCTCGCATAGATAATTTCATTTATTTTTTTGCCAGTCCTGGGGCTCAAATCTGGGCCTGGGCACTCTTCCTGAGCTCTTTTTTGCTCAAGGCTAGTGCTCCACCACTTGAACCACAGCGCCACTTCTAGATTTTCTGAGATTAATTGGAGAGTCTCACAGGCTTTCCTGCATGGGCTGGCTTTGAACTGCGATCCTCAGATCTCAGTCTCCTGAGTAGCTAGGATTGCAGTTTGGAGCCACTGGCCTTGGCCTTGTTTGTGTGTGTGTGTGTGCACGCGTGTGTGCATGCATGTGTGAATGTGTGTATGTATGTCATGCACATGCAGAATACGAAAGATTAAAGCAATATATTATTTTGAGGGATATGAAAATATCCATACAAATATAATCTACAGTTCATTTCTTTTTTTCCTTATTTTCACGACAGTCATTTCTAAATTTTAGATGTATTTCTTTTTTCTTATATACATATATGTATCATTTTGTTATAATTAGGATTTCATTATATATATATTTATATATGGATCTAGTTATGCTGTACCTTAATATCCATAGATGCTGTACCTTAATGTCAACCTTTCCCCCTTCTCTCCTTCCTGCTCTCCCAGTCTCTGGTGGCCACCATTTTACCCTCAATTTCTATGAGATCAATATAAGAGATCACACATAGGGGGGGAAGTATTTGCACTCTCTGCCTGATTTATTTTGCTTAACGTAATAATTTCTAGTTCCATCCATCTTATTGTGATAGGATTATATGCTTTTTATGGCCAAATAGTATTCCATGTTGTATATGTACCATATTTATCTATTCAGTTGAAGGATATTTAGGGTTTTTGTTTTTTTATCAATTGGCAGTTGTGAACAGTGGTGCAATGAATGTGGAAGTACAGATATGTCTTCAACATACAGATTGTATTTCCTTTAGACAAATGCACTTTTAGTCAGTAAATAGTTTATATATGTTGGGTTATAGACTTTGAGACTTGTTCAGAACACCTCTTGTTGGCCTTTTTTCCTCATTATTTTAGGGTTCACAACACCTTTTTCAATAGGTCTGAGTTGCTGCTCTGAATTCTCCTACTCTTTTTTCCTTTCTCTTTCTTTCTTTTTATTTATTCACTTATTTATTTTTGTCAGTTGTGGGGATTGAACTCAGGGCCTGGGCTCTGTCCCTAGGCCTCTCTGTGCTCCAGACTAGTGCTCTGTCACTTGAGCCACAGAGCCACTTCCAGTCTTGGAATAGTTAATTGGACATAGAGTCTCATAGGGACTTTTCTGCCTAGACCAGCTTGGAACCGCAATCCTCAGATCTCAGCCTTCTGAGAAGCTATGATAACAGATCTGGCACTCTCTGCCTTCTATATAAATGAATCAAATCAAGGATTTCACCCTGTGGGGCCTAACATTGTCTTAACAGAGAGAAGGTGGCCCTATGTGACTCCTGGGTAAGGCCCAGGCAGGTTGGGGAGGAGGTTGGGCTGAAAGTACTGGTAGCTGGGCGCCTTTAGCTAGGTCTCCTGTAGGTTCTCACCTGTTGAATAAATGAAACTCAAATTTTGGTTGTTAATTATATTTTATTTTGATTAATGAATGTCATCTAATACAATGGTTTTTTTTTCTTGTCCAAGTGTCATTTTACCCTGTTAAGTATCTATTCAGAGTGTAAGGGCAAGGCAGTCCCTGGTACCACAGGGATGAGGGAGGGGAGTAAACAATTTGAAGAGCTCGCTGATCATGCTAAGGAAAATTTTTAGAGTTTCTTAAGAAGCTAACTTTGTGGGTTCTAAACTTGATGAAAAAAAGGAAGAAGAAATAAATGCAACAGAAAGAGATGTGGTCAGAGCAGAAGTAAAGATAGTTCCAGTCTGGAGGGGTGAACGAAAAAGTTGTTTTCTGTGCCAAGAACAGTACTCAAACTGGGACAGTGTTGGAAATCCCACTGGCCTTTTGACCGATTCTTCCTTGAGGTTCTCTTCATTCCCTGTTCACTTAAGAAGTGTTTCCTTTTGCCACTCAGCCTGCTCTTTTCCATTTCTGAGCTGCCAGAATCTCTTAACCCCTTGCCGTAGAATAGGACCTTGTTGTCCTTTGTACTTCTTGTCATACCAAATCACACACAAGAGGTAAGACGAACGCTTTCCTGTTTGAGGTGAACTATGTCTCCCTGAGTTTCAGAACCATTTTTTCCAACTGAAGTTATCTCCTATACCACATCCAGAATTATCTTTGGCACCAGTACTTGGAAACTTTATGCTCCCCCCACAGGCTGTTTTGCAGCATTAATTAGTTTATTAATTTATTTGTATCTTCATACTCCAAAAGTTGGTAACAGGGGTACTGAGATCTGAAGTGGTGAATATACCTTGATCCTAAAAAGAGCCCTGTCATTAACCACTACTAAAGTTTGGGCTGCCCCAGAACTTACATCTTGGACTTCTCTCTCTTTCCACTCATTTTTAAAGATTGCTCGTTCACTTCTGTGACATAAATACTTCCTTTGTATTGATGATGACTCTGGTTCCCACCCTTGATTGTACTTTAGATTCATTTCTAATTGTTGACTTTATTTTTCCACTTGCCTTTCCATAACCACCGTAAATTTCACTTAAGCAAAACCAGTCTCTTAATCGCCTGTATCTAAATTTGCTTCTCTAGCATTACTTATATCAGTACCTAGTTGTTCAGGCCAAACACCATGAGTCTTTCTCTTACCTACAATTTTTAGGTTAAGTGCTAGTGGATATTCTATAGCTCAATTCTGTCAGCAAATCATTTGCCTTCTCTTGTGAGGGCCTCCAAAGAGCTTTCTCTGGTCTCCTTTCTTCCCCTTTTGCCCCTTCCCCCTTTAAAATGTAGACGGTCATTTCATGCAGCATAAAGCTCAATGGCTCTTCACCAGTAAGGTCCAGTGAAGTCTCACCCTGGACTCCTTCTATGCCTTCACTCTCTGTGAGCATCCCTGAACTCTCTTCCCTTCAGGTGCCTGGCCCAGCTTTGCTTACGTCATCCCAGGCACATTCTAACCTGAGACAGTATGCATTTGCTGCTCTCTCTGCTTCAGATTTCCTTTCTCCAGATATTTATGTGGTGTATCACTTCTCTTTATTTGCACAGAAATCATTTTGATTTATTAGTCATCCTGCTTAAAACAGCATCCTCCTAAAATCTCTTATCTTACTGTGTTTGTTTCCTCCATAGTTTTTTTTTTTGGCAATCGTGGGGCTTGAACTCAGGGCCTGCACATTGCCCCTAAGCTCTTTTGCTCAAGGCTTATGAGCTACTACTTTGAGCCATAGCTCTACCTCTGGTTTTCTGATGGTTAATTGGAGATAAGAGTCTCAAAGAGAGTCTCAGACTTTCTTTCCTGGGCTGGCTTTGAACTATGATCCTCAGATCTCATACTCTGGAGTAGCCAGGATTACAGGTGTGAGCCACCAGTGCCCAGCCGCTATTTGACATTTTAACTGATTTGACATTTGGCTGATTGTTGACACTCAAATGCATGCTCCATGAAGACTGAGAGGACAAAGACACTCTTGTATTGTTCCCTGCTGTATCCTTCTAATCGGAACAGTGGGATGAATGATTGAGTATATGATGGTGAATGGATGAGGAAGGCTCTGGAGCAGCATCCATGGTGCCCAAGTCACAGCTCCTACTTCTCTTACATGGGCGGAATGCACATTTCCACTGCTTATGACTCCCTTCTGTTAAATCCTTTCCAGTATTAGTTTGACTTTCACCTGCTCCCCCAGTCTGTACTTTCCTTCTTCATCCCACAAAAATAGCCTTTTAGAATTAATTTCAGAACATAACATATGCTGCCAAACAGAGTCGTTTCTGTTAGGAGAGGAGGGTTCTTTTGTGATGTTGGTGGTGAGAGGAGAAAATATATAAAAATAAATTAGAGTCTTGGATAAATTAAATTCTCAAGTTCTGAAGGGACTTACAAATGGGAAAGGTGACAAAAGATTGTTCTTTTTCTGATTACAACTCCACTGGAGCCCTGATGTTCTGTGTCTGACACTGAGTCTAACCTGAGTAGATGAGGATTTATGCTGTCATTGTTTGCTGTCCCAGGGGGCTGGGGAAGGGCTGGGCAAGGGCTCTGCAACTGAGCTGCATCCCCAGCCCCAGGCAGAAGGCTTTTTAAAAAGAGAAAACAATGTCTTTGACAGCACTGAGGACTGTGAGCGCACATCCTAGGAGGAATGGAGAAACGACAGTCACCGCGAACACTGACAAGCATTACTAAATGCTGTTTGCAAATCACTAATCCTGGTCCTATGAAGTGGGTAGCTATCATGTCTTATTTTCAGAAAGGAAATGAAGATACACAGAGGTTAAATAAACTCCCTCAGTGTCACACAGTAGTGAGAGAAAGGGCCAATGTGGATTTGAGTTCATGCTCTTAACCATCTTTGAATATCTGAAGAGCCACTACTAAGGTAGAATAGGGTAGGGTGGAAGTTCTTAGAAGGCAGCTTTAGCCTTAGCCACACATTCCAGAGTCACAGCCTCTCAGTCTTCCCAGTACATAAGGAACCAGTAACAGAACTATATCAGACTTACTTGCTTCTATCTTGACTATTAACCTATATTTATCCTATTTTAAGGATTGCATTTGACTTATTTTGAGCCATTTATTTTAGACCAACACTCATTTTGTTGTTGTTTTTGAATAAAAAATGAATACTATTGAGATGGATTCATTTTTGAGCCATTTATTTTAGCACAACATTCACTTTTCTGTTGTTGAATAAAAAACATTATTTAAATTGAGGAAAAGAGAAAAAAATTAAAAATTGACTGTCTCATCTTGAAAAAGCTTTCCAGTGGGGCGATTGGCCTGATTACTGGCAAAACTGGTCTGCTGTGTACTTAAAGCACTGTTGTGGAAGGAAAATGCCCCACATGCGCAAGTGGAAGATGCGTTCTCTAGTCTATGATGACTTCGTTAGGATGCTTTCTGTAAACACGGGTTGAGCACCTTCTCTGTGTCTGGAATTGTTCAAGGCACTGAAGATAAAAATATAATTTGGCTTAGTCAATAACCATAAGGAACTATTATCAACTAAGAAAAGAAGCAACTAAGAGTATAGGTGTAAAAAAATCAGTAGATAAACAGAAAAGGACAGCCTTTAGAGAGATTTTGAACAAAGTAGGAAGGGTAGAAAAATGTATTATGGAAGATAACTAGGTATGAAAGGAGAATCTTTCCTGTGTGAGAAGGGAGAACGTGGAATGAAGACCATGTGCTATGGACCCCGCAGGGAGTTCCCACAGGGATAGTGTATTAGCATTTGCCTGCAAGATAAGACTGGCTGTAACTCAGTAGATGAATTAATTTGTAAAGTATTTTGACATTCCTAGAACAAATGCATCTTGTCTTATTTTAGTCTCCAGAACTCATAAAGAAGATTCAGAACTCATAGTCTCCTTCCTCCCCATCCCCACTCCATAGGCCAATAAATACATTGACATGAAATGAATGAATCCATTAAATCAAGTAAAACTAACATTCTGTTGATTAGGACAAGGATTCTAGCAGTATAGACAAAGGGATCTTTCTGTTTCTTTGCTTCATGTGCCTAGAACCTCTTGGATGCTTGGGGAATAGTAGTCTTTCATTCTAGGACCTTGGTCCATAGATTAGCTTATCTTTTATGCATGTCAAATATGTCGGAACTGAATCACTGTCTCTCTCTCTCTCTCTCTGGGACTTGCTGCCCAGGTGGATGGGGGAATTCCCCTGTTTTGTTTAAATCATAGTTGTCTTTGGGTTTGGCTAGCATGTTCATGATTAGTTTACTGACAATTGGGTTTTTCCTTCTTATACCATATGTTATTCCATGATTCATCAGCTTTGAGTCTGTTGCCTTGAAGGTGAAACAATTTCTTCCAATGTTGATATTTCAAACTCTCGTAGATAATAAGCACACACATATGCAGAGTCCTTGCAGAAGTTTTAAACATTTGGAGATGAATGAATTATGCTGCTACAAATGGAAAGGAGCAATGACAAATTGTAATGGTGATATCGTCATCTTTTGTTGGGTGGCTGCTTGAATGCTGATATTGATAAAGCCTGGATGCTTATCTTTCCTTGTGAAATTGCTTATGGTTGTGTTGTTTATGACTTTAAAGTGTTTTTACTTAATTGCCTTAATTTACATGTATTTTAATATTTTAGACTGACATGATCTTTAGTTTTGGAAGTAGGGCTTAAATTCCATTTATATAACATTATCTGTTTATATTCTAATGGTGGCTTCTCTTCTGTATTTAATGTGTAGCAGTGATTATTCAAACCTCAAGAAATGTTCTTTTAGCTCCAGATACAAATAATATCCTCAGAAAACATTTTAATAGAGCACATTACATTTTCTGAATGCAAAATAAAGCAGTCATTTCTGCATGGGCACTTTCTAAGTATTTAGAAGATTAGGTTTGTAATAAACATGCACCAAATTAGCTTTCTGCATACAGCTCTAATCAATGCACTTAGTACATGGCATCATTTAGCCACCTGTCTCTTTTTAATCACAATGTCACTGATTGTTTTTCAGTGGAGTGAAACTCTTTATAATTTCATGGTATAAATACATGTATAAATATTTTTCTAAATTTGTACACTTGGAGAGATTTTTAAGAGATTCTAATTCTCCATGTCTTCCTCTCCCCTCTCCCTTACCTGGTTTTAGCTCCTCTTTGGTTCAGGTGTGCTCGTGTCCTTAAGCCTTTCTGGGCCGCAGCTGGAGAAAGTGGTGATTGATAGAAGCCTGGTGGGGAAGCTCGGCTTAGACACCATCAGCGATGGTAATTACCCCCATGTGCAAATCAATTGCCTACATTAACAGTGGGGCAGGAGAAATAGTGTGTCAACAGGTAGACTAATTATTAACACTAGGGACTTGCAAACACAACAAGTAATTGCTTGTAATAGCGTACTTACAACCCCTGGGACCAATATAAGTTTCCACTAATATTTAATACCAATGTTCCTTTTCTTCTTCTTGCCAAGTGTTAGGTTCATATTCTGGGTATGTTTTTACTCTTTTCTTTAAGAAATGTGAATATATTTTCAAAATAAGCTTGTTTTCATCCTTTCAAGATTATTCCTCTATTATTATTAGTATTATTATTATTTTGGTGGTAGGAAGATTTGTACTCCGGGCCTCATGCTTGCTGGGCAAGCATTCTACCACTTGAGCCATGCCTCCAGGCATTTTTGCCTTGTTTTTTAGATAGGATTTCACACATTTTGTATGAAGATCCAAGGATCTTGGACTGATCTTTCTCCTTTCACCTTCTGTAGTAGTTGAGGACCACAGGCAGGAGCTACTGTTGCTGGCTTGTCTATTGAGATAAATTCTTGCTAACTTCTTTTTTTACCCTGCTTGGCATTGAACTACAATCCTCCACTTGTGTCTTCCAAGTAGCTGGGCTTACAGGTGTGTACCACTTAATGCCTGGCCCCCATTTCAAATAAAATTTTAATAACACAAGTATGTCAATACAGACACCAGTAAAATGGCATAAGGGCTTTGATTCTTTTTGGGAGGTATTTTGTTACTAGTTTATGACTACTGACTTTTGAGACATTTGAAATTGTTTTCTAAATAATAGAAATCAATTCCAGATATACTGGCTTTACTGAGTGAAAACACAAATAGTATATAATTGGTACAAAATACATAAGAAAATGTTTTAAGTCATTCGCTGACTAGGAAAGCTACTATTGAGCCATAAAGTCAGAATGCTTGCTGCCAGACTACCTGTGTTGTTTATTTCAAGGAAAAAAACTGAAGCTGAATAACATTGGAACATAGCCAGGCTTTTATAGCTGGAAAGTGACTGAGCTGAGATTTGAACACAGGTTCTGACTACCACACCCATTTCCTTTCTGCTATACTATGCAGACTCCTGAATTTTTCAGATTTTGTCCTTCTGTTCAAGGAAGAAGATATGAAAACAGATTCTATTATATGACAGAATGAAAATGGTCAGTATCTTAAGCTGAACAAAGGAAGCTGTAGTAGTAGAAAGACAGAATGAGAGTGAAGAGACCTATCTACTGTGTGCTCTCACTAGAAGCCTCTGAGTAAGTCAGACATAATCACGTCACCTTAAAGAAAACACTCTGCAGGATGGTTATAATTAGCAACATTACTGATAATAACAAGCAGGGCTAGGACTGTATGCATGCCATTTCCCCTTCCATGTAGGAGGATGGTGCTAAGGGAGCTTCCCTATGGAAGATGTTCAGTTCTAAGAATTGAACCTTTTGTTGACATTACAAATGAAATAGTGACTGTGATGACTTTGTCATTTTGATGCTCCTCTATAAGAATTAAAATGAGACTTCCAATGCTATTCGTGTCTCTGAGTTATCTTTTTTCACTTGTTTCTTTTATTTGTACCCAAAATAATACACTCTCATGGGACATGATAACAATGTGGTTTCTTGGCAGTCCTCCAGATACTCCTGTTATTGTGCAGATCCACTGTTTGCACGGCCAGGGGTGTGGAAATCAAGAAAAATGTATAAGACATTCAACAATTCCTTTATGCTAGCAACAGTGAATTTCTCAAACAACTATTATATATTTTATCAGTAATTTCATAACACTTATGGCCCTTTATGTTAACCAGGATATTAATTATTCACTTTATGCTTTATGAATAAGGCTACAGAAGTATTCTTTGGCAATATTCATTAATATTAATTTCTGTAATATACAAATGAGGGAAATATGTTTTATTTCATTTGGCTTGTATACTGTCAAAAGAAGGATCATTGGTGAAAATAATTAAATAGGTAAATCTAAATAAAATTTAGATCAGTAGAGAACATTTTTCAGTATATCCTCTTCACTTTATTCTCAGACAGCTTATAGTATAGAAACATAGAATTAGATTGTAAGCACAAATGAAAGTAACTATTGTTTTCATGGTTTCACTTTGGCATGAAGTGGTCTTCTTATATGCTTCTTTAGCTTTGATTTCATATGTCTCAATTGTGGTGGTCCCCAAATGTCAATTTATACTGAAATAGTCACAAAAACAAAAAGAAAAACAAAACTAAAAGTAAATCAGTATGATTAAATTGATGGTTGTTGTTTATTCATGATACTTTAAATATTTTTATAAAATATCATGATCATATTTAAGGAACTGGTGATTCTGATTAATTCACCTTCTAGAAACAGCTTTTTGTAACACTTCCATGGAAAACAGTCTATTAACTCACAATTTTATTCTTAACTTGGTAACATCAAATCCTTTTTTTTTTTTAGCTCTTCTCACAGACAGTTTCATCATCTTATCATTTTTGGCACAAAACAAACTATGTGTCATTCAGTTTACAAAGAAGATGGATTTGTCTGATGTAAATAAAAGACTGGAAAAACTCTCAGCCTTGGATTATAAGGTACAGCTCTCAATGTATATAGTTACATTACAAGTTAAGATATACTGGAGTATTATATGCGTTACTGTTATTCTTCAACACATCTTGCTTTCAGGAAACAGAATTATTACAGGATTTAGGTTGATTTACTACAGTGACCTTCCTAAGTTTTCATTTTTACTCTTCAGTGGAGAGAGTGTTTTAACACTGACATATTTGAAGCAATTTTTATAGTAGTTATCAAAATCAAAGACAGGTAACAGAGGCAAATGGCATTTTTCAATATGCCTTTTTTTTTTTTTTTGCTAGTCATAGAAACCATTCTTATTTCCCATTTAGATCCTTGGTTTCCACTTCACAAGAATCAAAAGAAGGAAGAAGGCTCTTTCAAAGAAAAGTGCAATAAACAAGGAGTGGGGAAATCCCACCCCTACTCCCAGCTATACATGGCGAAAATGCAAAAAAGAAATTTCTTTTAGATGTATCTCTCCCTTCCCTAACTCCAGGTAATTTGTTTCCTTGTGTCAGGCAGGGACTTTACATCTGTTAAGGCAGGATTTTTATTTAAAATGATGTGTTTAAATTTTTCCACATTGCATTTTAACTGCTAGGAAGGCATACTCTGCTAGGATGAGTATCTAATACATTTTCCAGGCTGTTTCAGTTCAAAGCCTCCTTTCAGCAATGACTTGTGTTTGCAAGATTGATCCAGCCTCTGTGACGTGGATTTGAGACAGTTCACTGTTCACTGGGAACAGAGCTGATATACAGCTTTCTTAAAAAAGATGCATACTTATGCCATACCTAGAGGTTCTATAGCAAGGGCAAAGATTTTTAGAAGTCAGCTTGCTGGTTTATAATTTGTGTGTGGTTTGGGGAGACCAGTATTTAATCTAACTTGATGCACTTTGGGATCATTTCTTATGACTGAGGTAGTAGCAGTGTGGGGAGGATTTTGTTTTGTTTACTAGAAGCATCTATTCTTACGAAAAGGGTTTTAAAATGGAATGAAATGCATGAAATAAGTTTTCCATTGTGGTAATAAGCTATAGTGTGGTTTTCTTTACAGCTGTGTAGAGAACTTCTATAAAACTTGATATAATATTGATTTTATTTAATTGGAAATTTGGAATGCTCGTGTATTATACTTAATTACCAAAACAATTTTTTCTTTAGCATTCTTAAAGGGATCTATTTTCCAAATGGCTAACTGCAGATTCATTTGAAACATTGTTTATCTGTTAAAATTGGTCCCTAAAAATATAACAATATGCATTAACCCAAGCCATTAGAATAAGCATTGTTAATGCTATTATAAAAACTGTGTAGGATTAGTTCCTTTATCTTAAGTGTGAAGGATAGCTTGGTGAAGTCTCCTGAACTGAAGGATAGCAGCTACCTGTTAGTGAGAGCAGAGAAAAGCACCAGCATGTCTATTTTTCTTATGAAAATAGATGGAAAACAGAGCTAGCATTTTGGGACCTTATACCTTAAATAAGAGAATTAACCCACTTATTTCTTATACCTCTGGATTTGAGAAATTAGGAGCATGAGCCCTCCACATCACTTTTATACATTACAGAATTAATTTGTTTCCTTTTGGAAAGCCTATGGATTTCATTTCCTGTTTCAATATTTAAAATATAGAAATATGATAATTAGTAAAAACTGCCATTTCTTCATTGGAAGGATATTTTAAGAAACTTATTCATTTTCCCTGCCCTCTTAATCATCATGACAGAATACTGATACCACTAAAACTCATAGGAAATATGAAATTTCAAATAACAACTGATTTGCATTATGTGAGAAATTAAAATGCCAATCATTCATTTTAAACTATTTTTCTCATTTTGAAATTTGTAAGTAATATGCCTACTTGGCAAGTTGGACATTAAGATATAATGTGTATGTATGTGTTTTTAAGTACTTAGCAATTCTATTATGCTATTTCTCTCTAATAAGAAGTTAAAATAATTATATTGAGGCCATAAGTGTATGTATTTTCACTTAAAATCACAAAGTACATCTGGGTTTTATCATTGCCCATTTGGATTTTAATACAAGGAAGTTGTAGCTAATCTTATCATACTGCTTTCTTCAGTTCATTACCGTAATTTAATTATTTCAGATTGAAATATTTTGGCTAAGGAAATTTCAGGTAAATACCCTGAAACTGTTGACCTTTAGCAAGTTTTCCTGTCCACATTTTGAAAATCCAATTCAATTTAGCAGTGAAGGGATAGTGGAAGGAGTTAAATGTTTACCATGAGAGAACAACACTGGTAATTACTTTGATTTCAGTTCCTTTTGATGTGCATTCAGAGGATGAAGAGGTCAATAATATTATGGCCATGCAAATAGAAAAGGGTTCCTTTTGACCATATTGAAAAAAAATAGCAGAGGATTATTAAAGCATTAACCTTGATTTTAATGGCCTTGGTTGAGTGGTGAGATCACAATTTGGATGAGCCTGATTATTTACTAAATACAATACATAAATGCAACGGGTTCTTAACACCCATTGCACTCTGGCATTATCGCATTACTGCCATCCTTTGTTGCCTTGCAGACAGGAATATGAAAGCAATCTGTCATGTAGTGAGACTGGCTCCAGAAGCATTTCTCTGATAAGAAGACCCCCTGCCCTTTGCTAGTGTCTGGTCCAGTAGGCTTAGCCATGCGCTTAATCCCCAGAAAGTGGTTCGATTATTGCTGACCAGCAATGGCAAGATAGTTTTTTTTTTCTTCCAAGCTATCAACCTTCCATTAATTCCTTAAGCAGAAATACGGTGCAATCTATATTTCCTTGGCATGTGTCACCCAGATGGTGTCGTGCTTATGTTTTCAAATAACCATGTTCCAAAATAACATAGTTTGAATAATAAATTCTACAAATCCTTCCGAAGAAAGAAAAGCATAATTCTCAGAAGCCGCATAAACTTTTACGCATGATGCTGTGGCTTATCCCTTTTATGCAGAATATATGTGTATATGTCTTATATATTCTTTTTAAGAGATATTTGCTCAAGTTGTTTTTCCTTTGATTGTTGTCAGTCATTGTTAATATGTTATGTCTTAAACAGTAGTCAGACATCCTTGGTCAGCAGTACTGAACTTGTCATTTAATACAGCTGGTCTTGAAACCTATGTGTAGGTCGATGCTGTCAAGCAACCATGACTGTACATTTTGGTATTGATTGGAATTGCTACATCCAATTCCTCCCTAACTCACATTTCTTCTTTTTCCTTTCCTCTGCTAAAAATGGGGAGAATTGTGAACATATGTCTTTTTTATATATGTGTCAAAAGAATTTGGTAAATTCTGACACCCTCTGAAGATGCATGTTTAACATGCATATTTACTTGCATGTATCTACATTTACAGATGCTTTAATTTTGTAATACTTTGAAGATTTTACATCTTTTCAAAGAAATGTTTCTCATATGTTTTTTTTAAATCATTAGATTTCCTATTTTGAAATACCTGGCCCAGTTAATAGGACAACGCAACGTCATCTAGCTATCAATTGCAATCAGGATAGAGTTGTTTGTTGGTGGCCACTGGTCAATGATGATGTTTGGCCTTGGGCCCCAATTTCTTCTGAGAAGGACAAAGCCAATCTACTTCTCCTAGGTTGTGCTCAAGGAAGACTTGAGGTAAATATAAAATAATCATTTACATTTTAATGAAATGCAAGTAAAATTGTATTTGTTTTTCTAAAGTAAATGTGTATACTTTTCAAACCTATAATTTATGTTTTCATATATTCAAAAAAGAAAATGACATGTGAAATGAGACCCTAAAAAGTATCATAGCTAAGGGATAACCAGAAAATTCTAGGGCTGGCTGGAATAGCATAGCTATTAAGAGCTGTGGCTTTCAGGTTCACATCCTAGGTCTGCTCCTATGTAGTTCTATGTGCTTGAGCAAGTTACTTGCCCCGTGTGCTGTAGTTTCATTACTTAAAAATAGTTGATAAAGATAAGTAGTTAATTCATGCACTTACAGCATTCAATACTTGCATGTAACAGACTCTGAATCGCACACTGTTGACTACCATTGTTGTGACATTAGCACTGTCATACTTTGTTCATGATTTCATGCCTGTGTCACAGCGGGGGCAATAACTGGCACTTGTAAGCCCAGCTACTCAGGAGGTAAAGAGTGGGAGAATCGTGGTTCAAGGGAAGCCCAGTCAAAGAAGCTAGCAAGACTCCATCTCAATAAAGAAGTTGGTCATTGTGTAGCATATGTGTCATCCTAGCTATGCAAGAGGACTTATGTAGAAGCATTAAGGTCTGGGCATAAACATGAGACCCTACATGAAAAATAACTAAAGCACAGGGAGCCTGACTGAGGTGGTAGGAGCCCCTTCCTATCAAGCTCAAATCCTTAAGTTAGGTTCTCAGTACTGTCAAGGTAAAAAAAAAAAGAAGGAAAGGCTATGTTACCAATTATCCTCTCCAGAGTTTAATCAATTAACACATATGAGTTAAATACTCATTTAGTGCAAGCCCTTGTGGAGGTAAACCGCCAGGGGGAAGAAATTTAAGTAAGGTACAGAGCAGTAGCCTTCTCAGTCTAGTATGTTATCTTACATGGAAGCACCAAAAGGGTTGATCTACCAGATGAGGACAATATCTTCATTCTATCTATTCCCGATACTGATTTAATCACTCATTCTTAAAGACAAACTTCTCTTTTCCCTTCTTGTTAAAATTTTGCCTGGGTGAAAACAGAATGTTTGTTTGGCTCTACATACTACTTCTGATTTTATAAACTCTCAGTCTATCGTTATTATTTATTTCTTTTATTTTTAAGACTCATAATCCTCCTTTCTTACCCTCCCAAGTGTTGAGATTACAGGTATGTGCCACCATACCCAGCTTCAGACTGTCTTGTAAGACTGCAGAGTCCTAGTATTTTAGGTATGATATGTCTGTCCGTCGGTTTTCCTCTCTGTCTGCTGTAGATTTTTTTTTGTTGTTTCTTTTCTTTTGGAGCTCTAGTTGTAGTTCTTCTGCAGTGACTTGTATGATTTGTATAATATGATTTAGGTGTGGATTTTGCAGCCTATACTTCCTGTTCATGCCTACCATTTTATTAATCTTGCTTCCAGAAGCTAATTAAGTAAATGATTTTTGTCAAAATCACTTAATGCAATTAAGCTAATTAGAAATCTTTAAGTGTTCTGATATATAATCAAAGTAAAAATAAGTAAATCAGCCTTTTGTTACACATTAACTAATTACCTTTAATCAAATTGAGTGCACTAATCTGAAAGCAGGATTTCCTAAAAGAGTATACAAATGGTATACATACCTCTTGCAGGTGTCATCTAGATCATACTTCCAATTGAACTAACTGGGTTTGCCTATTGATTATACCATAGACCATGTGATTCAAGTTTACTCCTTGTAAGCTAATGCCTGCTTCTAGATAATTCTGTGTGCTGGCTTTGTTTTTTAGGTTTTTGTTTGCTTTAAACACATACATACACACACACACACACACGCATACACATACACACTTAGATATGGACAAGAATAGTCCCTTCCAAGTCCCTGCTGGGTCTAAAATGTGCTTATCTGGATTTAGTCATTGCCTGCTCATATATCTTCATTAGGGGCTGGGAATAGGGCCTAGTGGCAAGAGTGCTTGCCTCCTATACAAGAAGCCCTGGGTTCGATTCCCCAGCGCCACATATACAGAAAATGGCCAGAAGTGGCACTGTGGCTCAAGTGGCAAAGTGCTAGCCTTGAGCAAAAAGAAGCCAGGGACAGTGCTCCAGCCCAGGACTGGCCAAAAATAAAAATAAAAAAAAATCAAATATCTTCATTAGAGACTCAAACCAAATTCAGCTTTAGCTCTGAAAAACCTACAATAATTGTCCTTGACCAACCTTTACAGTGTCACTGTGTCCTGGCCAAATGGATCTCATCTACTCATTGCTTCATTATTTCCCGTTTCCTGCAAGTCATGCTAATAGTGTTTCTGCCTGAAATAGGCATGCCATTCAGCAGCTACAGAGCCTGATCATGAGAAAGCACTATATTTCAAACCATGAGATTGAATAAGGAACTCTCCTGCCTGCAAGAATATTAGTGTCTACTATTAAGAGGCAAATATGACCGTGTGTGTGGAAGCGTGAATGGTACTGTGAATAGAATGTGTAAACTGTAATAGGATTCATAGAGAGTGGTTGATTCTAGAGAGGAAGGTAAGGAGGAAGGATTAAAGAAAGCTTTACAATGTGTTGGAATGAGATTGGTATACAATTTTATTTACCTTTCTTATCCTCTAGGTTCAATATCAAGGTTGTACTATCCCTGTGGAGAGATTTGACTAGCTTTTTCTTCTTTTCCTCTCTGCAATAATACAAAAGGGAATTATCTGATACTTGAAATTTTAGTAAAACTTGTTCTGTTAAATTGTCTAGGAGCGCAGATTTATTTTTAACTACTGATTTTATTTTTAAAGTGTCTGTTTAGAGGTAGGTTTTGACTTTTTGGGTTCTTTTCTATAATTTGTACCTTTATAAAATTATCTGCCTGTGTAGCTATTTGAACTTTTCATAATGTTGTAAACAGTATTTGTATATGTTTTCTTGGGTGTGTATACTGTGAGGATTCAATCCAGTGCCTCTCCTGGGCAAGGTTAGTGTTCTACCACTAACCTCCAGCAAGAAGTTTGAAATTCCCCGCTCATTACAGACTCTTCTCTCCACTCCTAACATTTCACTGTACCCAACTCATTTTCTTGGCAAGAGCTTTGTCCTTGGATTTGTCTTTTCCAGTTGCTCTATTGGAATTAACCTACTGGAAAATTTCTTACAAGTTGTGTTTTCAAAAATTCAAGTGATCATTGATATGTATAAGGTAAATGTTTTTTTGGAAGAAATAGAGAAATAATTGTTCTGTTTTTGTGCATGTGAAGGCTTAATCTTTAATTATGAAGTATAACTTTTTTGAAAACAGAATATCATATACTAACACCACCAGTCTATTGAAGTATATGCTCAAGTATATCTTTCCTTCTTTCTTCCTTTCCTTCCTTCTTTCTTTCTATCTTTTTCTCTGTGCCACTAGCAACCCAGGCACTTTTTGAACTAATTATCAGAATATGATACAATATTTTTTTGTCAGCTCTGGGGCTTGTACTCTGGGCCTGGGTGCTGCCCTTGAGCTTCTTTTGCTCAAAGTGAGTTGAGTGCTCTACCACTTGAACCACAGTACCACTTCTAGCTTTGGAGTTGAGTATTATGGAGTTTCCTGCCTGGGCTGGCTTTGAACTGTGATCCTTAGATCTCAGCCTCCTGAGTAGCTAGGATTACAGGCATGAGCCACTGGTGCCTGGCTACAATATGCTTTTAAAAACTAAAATTCAAAGTAAAAACAACATCAACAACATCAAAAAACGCCAGCAGCCTTGTGGAGAAGTTTAATCTTTAGATCTATTAAATTTTAAAGAAAAAAAATTTCCTTTCTGGATTCAGTCCAAAAAGAACTTTTACTTGGACCGTCGCAGGATCCTAGAGCTGCCTTTGCTAGCCCTGGCAACATGTTACAATCACCTGCAGAGCTTGTATGAGGAGGCCCCAGACCATTTCCTTTAGAGTCTCTGGACAGCAGGGATATCAGGAAGCTTTCATAGGTCCCCTAGGTGATTCTCCTGCGCATCCAAAGTTGAAACCCAGTGCTTTACTGCAAACTTAAAAAAAAAAAAGAAATTAAACCCATTTTTTTGCATAACAGACCATGTAAAGGATAAAGTCCACATACTGAAGCAAATGAGAGTTTTAACAGTAGATTCTAAGTAGAAAATTGGCTTACCAAGAAGCTAAAAAAAAGAAAAGAAAACAAAGGAAACATAGAAGTAAGCTTTCTGTGACTGAATTATCTCTCTTTCAGAGAAGAGAAACACTTTTTAATTTATTTTATGGATATTAGAAAACCCCAGGTCTAATTTCACACCACACAGCTCTACACAACAGTCCATATCTTAATTAGAAGCACAGAGCAAAGAGAGTTATGTAGTCTAAGGAAAAAAAATTTTTGAAAACTGTATGATAGTCAAAGGAAGTTTTTATCAGTAAATTCATTAAAATATATTTTAACTGTGTGTATGGATTATTATATGTAATGTGGTCATTGTTTTCATTTAAATTTTTGATACTCTTTGCATTTCCTTTTGAAAAGTCCTTGCCATCTTTGTAGGATTGCCTTATTCATTCACTTTGACAATAGTGTGATAAAGAGCAACTTATGTTCTTACGTTTATAGTTAGGCAGGCATTTTAACTTTTTAGATGTAAGGATCTGATAGTGCCTTCTGAGTATGGCTTTTCTTACAAACAGCCACCTGAATTTGTTTGCCAAATTAATTTTTAAAAATGTATATACAGAGGTATTAAACTTTAAAATCTGGCTAATGAAACCTCAGTAGATACTTTGTATCCCTGTAAGAATTAAACATTATGATTTGAATAACTGATAGAAAAGTAATAATGTGCCAACTGCTAAAATAGTATAATTGACAAAAAATGCTTTCAGTAAATACTACAGATGTATTCAACTGAAAAGCCAAACTATTTTAAAAAAACATGTCTCACAAGTAATGTGTGTACCGTTGTTTATGGTGATACACTCCTGGAGGCTGAGGCAGGAAGATCATGAATTCCAGGCTTCCCTGGGCTTCATAGTAAGACCCTGTTTCAAAAAATAGAAATAATAAGGAAGAAATGCTTTTATTTTTGAATTACTTATCTGAATTTGTTCTGAATGCATTTTTTTTTCTGAAGAAAATGCTTTTATCTCACTGAAAGCCATGTTAGCTGTATTACCTTGTAGTGAAATGAAAAATACATTCTATTTTGTAGGTGTTAGCATTTATTATCTCTTTATTGAAAAGTAAAATACACAAAAAGTACACAAAAGCATATATAGTTAAATACCAGTACCATTTAAAGAAAAGTACTTTACAACTCCCTGAAATATCTCCATAGGCTCTGTCACAATTGTAACCTCCTTCATCTCCCCCAAAGGAGTCACCATCAACACATTTAATCACTTTCTTACATATTCATATATTTTTCATCACCTAAGTGTGCATCCTCAGAAATCTTAACATTCTCTATTTAAAGCATTTTAATGTATATCTTAAGTCTTTTGATCTATAAACTCTCATCTACCTCTTTCTTGTCCTTAAAACTTATCTGTTGGAACTATCGTGTTTCACAGCCTGAATCTTGTTGTTTGTATAGGCATGGCATGGTTCAACATGTTTGCCTGTGCTTTGAAAATTCTAGTTTTTTAGGCAGTTTTGTCCAGATGATATGAAGTGGTATGTCTTTCATCAGGAAGCACATAATTTCAGTTTTTGTCACTTTCTCCTAAATGTTTCTTTTTTCTTCTTCAGCAAAGTAGCCTTTTTATTTTGCACTAAGTCAAAATATGATAGAAAATCTACCCATAAAACATTTATATGATACATATAAATAGGCTTTTACTAGAAACAGCAGCCAATAGACACCCCATCAGCAACAATTTATTAACATGACAAATAGTTAAACTAACACATAAAATGAGCCATAATAATGCTTCATTGTCATTTCAAGCAGTCACCTCAAGAAGTCTTGTCATTAATTCACTTAAATATTTCCATTTCTCTTTGTTCATGTCAGCAGTTATTGATAGTCAGTGCATCCATTAATTTATTAAAGCTGCAAAATATGAATGTTCTGGGCCTATTATTTCATTTTCATTTACAAGTTGCCATATTTTTTATAAAGATACTTCCACTTAACTCCCATTTGTTATTCCAATTGTTGTATTCATTTAGGATAAACAGAGTGACTGATTCTTTATTAAGATTTCCTAATTAAGATGGCCAATTCTTATTTTAAGAATAGCACTAATCCATGGATTTAAACATACTCAGTTTAATATATGTGTAATAAAATGTAATCATATCCTTTTAGAAGTTAGGCTTTCCCATCTCTGGCCAATGGGAGCATCTTCAAGTTGGCTCCTCTTTATTACGACCCCAGCAGTCTTGGGCAGCTTCCCTACCGTCTGCTGTATCAATATGTTTTATGTTCATCTTGTTCATTTCTTGTCTTTAACTGGAATTGGTCATTTCTCCAAGACCCTCTAGTTTCTTAAATATTAAACAATATTGTAAGTCCATGTTGGGCTATTGGGCTACTGGTCTGTTGTCGCTTGGGGTTGGTTATTGTTTCTACATTTCTGTAATATAGAATTTGAGATTTTTATACAAATAACATGTTCAACATAAGTGCACATTGATAACGTCTAAACTCAAATTCATAGTGTAGGGTTTCTAATTTAACTTTTTCACATTACATCCATATTTCCTTTTTTTGTGCCAAAAGTTTTAGTTTAAAGAGACACAAGAGTGAATTAGATCCCATAAATACTTTGCTGACTTTCTCTAACAGTATATACTTAATCATTCTCAGGATAATCATACCAGTTCTGCCATGTCACTGTAAATCACTAAGAGCATTCAAAAACTTTGCCTATGTTTTCCATCACTTCTGCTTCCCCCATTTTAAATAATTGGACCTTATCTACATCATTGACTATATCATTATTGCATAAATGTTCTTTATCTTTTCCTTCATGGGTTTTGGGTTTTGTTCTTCAGAAGAGTTGACTGTTTAAATGGAGAACTTGAGAAAGATAAAAACAGTACTGCCAACAAAAATTGCATTATTATCTTTCCAGAATCAAGGAAATGTTCATGATCTAATAAACAATTTGTTTGAACTAGCCTTTTGAGAAAAATATAGGCATTGTGCTTAGACTCATGTTTTTTTTTTTAAGTTTTTATTATCAAACTGATGTACAGAGAGGTTACAGTTTCATATGTTAGGCATTGGATACATTTCTTGTAATGTTGGTTACCTTGTCCCTCATACTCCCCTCCCCCCTCCCCCTTACCTTTTCCCCCCCTGAGGTGTTCAGTTCACTTACACCAAACAGTTTTGCAAGTATTGCTTTTGTAGTTGTTTCTCCTTTTTTTACCATGTGTCTCTCAAATTTGGTATTCCCTTTGAATTTCCTACTTCCAATACCAGTAAACACGGTTTCCAATATACTCAGATAAGATTACAGAGATAGTGTAGGTACAACCACAGGAAGGTGATACAAGAACATCATCAATAATAGAAGCTACAGATACACATGGGATGTTGAAAGTAGTTACAATTGTGATATAACAATCATTTCCATAACATGGAGTTCATTTCACTTAGCATCATCTTATGTCATCATAAGGGTATAGCTATTGGGCTCTTGTGATCCTCTGCTGTGACTTGCCTAAACCTGTGCTAATTATTCCCAATAAGGGAGACCATAGAGTCCATGTTTCTTTGGGTCTGGCTCACTTCACTTAGTATAATTTTTTCCAAGTCCTTCCATTTCCTTACAAATGGGGCAATTAGACTCATGTTTTTGCATGCAGATGTTTAGTTATTCCAGGATGATTTGTTGGAAAGACTCTCTTCCATTGAATTCCTTTTGCTCCTTCACTCAGTATCAGTTGATTATGTCTGTTTGGGTCTCTATTCTGCTCTACTATCTTTCTGCATATCCTTTCATTAAAGTTTTGGGAATTATGTTGCCTGTTATATAACAAGTAGTTGTGTGGGCTAGATTTTATTAATACATAAAGTTATAACTTTCACATAACAAAAAATAGGTAAGAGAATATTTGTACCTCCTGGTATATATTTTTCTAAACTCTTATTTTTATGCTCATAAGGCATGATATTTATCATATGTCATAATTAATAGAGAGCTATTAAATGTAGCATAGTAGATACATTTATTTAAAGGCAAGTTTTTACTATTTTGGTTCTAGTTGATCAGTAAAGATGTGGCACAACAGAAAGCTCTCATTCACTGCTTATTAGAAAAGCATTAGTAAACCATGATAGAGAACCACTTCTCAATAGTGGTGAGCCCATACCGAGAAAAGTGGTCTATGTGTACATGCAAGCAGATACAATGGTGTCCATAGCATCATTGTTTTTAATACTAAAAAAAAAGAAAAACTTAAATGTATGCCAGTAGGAAAATAAAAACATTTTGTGGTACATTTAATGGGTGGAACGCTACATGGAAATTGAAAAGACTAAATTAGAGCTACTTGATTGTGTAAGTTCAAAAGAATAAATTGAGCAAAAGAAATGACAGTATGATAGAATGATAGTAGAATATATAAATTTTTAAAAACAAAATATTCTATATGTTGTACAAGATTGCCCTGGATTGATGAAGGACAATAAGAGGAATAATTAACAAGTTAATGTTAGCTTTGTCTCTGGGAGAGAAAGGAATGAGGCCTGGCAGACTTCAGCTGTGTACATGATTTTTTTTTTTAATTGAAGCAGAAAGATAGTATTTCCTAAAGATTTTTTTCTGGTTTTCACATGTTTTTCTTCTCTACTTTTGTGTTTTGAATGTTTCATAAAAATAAAGTGTACTTTTTATCTCCTGTTCCTAAAAATTTCTGCAAAGTGAGAGGGAAATGTAGATTTCAGAAAAATCCTAGTGATAAGCTAAGAACTTCTGGTTGCTTCATAATCTTTTAAGTAACCTGTTTACCCACTGGTGGAAATTTCAGTGCCAGCAAAGTCCTTTCTTTAAATAAATTTTCCTGATTTACATATTGGGTGACTTTAAAAAGATTTATAATAGATACCCTCTCTAGCAGAAACATGAAACTTGACAATCTTGAGCCAGCCTCTAACTCACTGGGATTGCTTTTCTGCTTTTTGTTCTTTCTGAATTTTAATACATCCACCAGGGATGGTATCAGTCTTAATGGCTGATATTTCCTTTCCTTCTCTATACTGTTTTCCTTTTAGAAGATTCTTAGGCTAATTACATATAATTTTTTCAAATTTAGCTTTGTAAAGAATACAACACATAATTTCTGTGATGCCCTTTTAACTGTTTTAACCTAAGCTGATTGATTTAAACTTGGATCAAACAATTCGATATAGGGTTGGTATTGCCAACTTGCTTCTCTTTGAATTTAGGAAAGTTTGGGCCTTTTTATGAGTCCTTATCTTCTCTGCTATTTCTTATCTTGCTATTTCAAGTTTTACAATTTCTTTGTCCAGAGTTTTCTTTTAAAAAATAGAAGAGAAAACAGAACATAGGCTAGTGGACAACCATCTGTGGAACTATCATCTGTCTCTAGCCCCTTCTAATACTACATGGTCTGGTAACTAACACAATGCTTGTATTACTGGGCTTTTGTTAGAGTTGAAGCAGAGGACTTTTCCTTCAGATTTTCGGCTTTCCACTAGACTTTTCTTATTATAGAAGTATTTTTTTTTTATCTTTAGTTAATTATACTGTTCACCCCTTCTCATTGTTTGCCTGTTCACAGTGCCTTTGGTCAGAACCTTTTACTCTATTCCACATCTCAACCATTCCCACTAGATTTCTATTGGCCAGTTCCTGAAGTCTCTAACATATGTTTTAAGAATCTCTAAAAAATTACTAGATCTCATCTTACCAAGTCTGAGGAGTATCTGAGGACAGATCAAGATCAAGAACTCAGCTTGAAGGGAATTCTTGGTCATAAAGTTTTCAGAAGATAGTATTATTATTATGATACATCACTAAGAACATATTTTAGGAAAGTTTTATGAAGGGAAAAATCAGCCTTGATTTTCGAAAATAAAGCTCTGCAAACACCCCTGTCCAAAAGGAGGAGGAGAAGGGCGGGGCGGGGGGGGGCGGGGAGGAGGGAGGAGGGAGGAGGGAGGAGGAAATGAGCATGCCTCCTGGAAGGTGCAAAGGGATGTCAAATTAATTTTGGTAAATATATAAGAAAGTCTGGGAGGCTCTTGTCTCCAATGCACACAGTGCCACTTCTGGCTTTTTCTGTTTACATGGAACTGCGAAATTAAACCCAGGGCTTCGTGAATCCTAGGCCAGCACTCTACCACTAAGCCACAT
Organism: Perognathus longimembris pacificus; assembly: GCF_023159225.1. Taxonomy (NCBI): domain Eukaryota; kingdom Metazoa; phylum Chordata; class Mammalia; order Rodentia; family Heteromyidae; genus Perognathus; species Perognathus longimembris. Next base: position 19,244,035 of record NC_063168.1, on the reverse strand, counting down.
TCCCAGCCCTAGTTACAACTTCTAAAACACATCTTTACTACATTTAAAATTATTTTTATAGTTGTTACTTATGTAAGTATCAGCCATAAATTCTAAGTAATGAAATGTGGATTTTATTAAGTATCAATGTCTTTGATTCTTTTTGTTTTCTATAATACTTGTCAAAGAATTCAGAGATTTCTCTTTAGGAACGACAGTAATAGCCACTGTCTATTAAGGGCCCCTCTGTCCCTCCATACTAGTCATATTATTTTTTATTCTTACAGCAGTCTTGTAAATACATTCTTAATTTATGTGTGAGAAAATCATAGTTCTAAGAGGTAAGCGTGTTGAGGATCTCAGAATACTTTTGCCAGAACAAAAGCTAGCCCTGTTAATGTGTTTCCTCTGTATGTGGTGTTGTGGTGATTATATGTCCACGTTAGAGTCATGTCCAGCTTAGAGTAAAATTTGGACCTCAAGCATATGAAATACTTTAAATATATATGCATATATTAAAATATATTTTATATAGTTTGTATATTTATATATGATATGTGAAAATGTATACATTATGATAGTTAAATGTTATTACTAGTATCCTATTTTAAGAGTAATATAAACTCAACTTTGTCTATTCTTTTTATTTTTGGAAACGAGCTTTTTTATTGTACTGTGTGTGATGCTTTCTTTTTTCTTTTTTCCCCCTCTTTTTTTCAACTTTGTCTGTTCTTGACCTAGTACTACTTTCTTAAGATTCCATGCAACATCATAGAAGAAACTGATACTAAACTAGCATTGTTTTATGTTTGTATAATTTTGGCTATTATAATTACAAAGTTATCAGAGTAGAAAAGTACTTTCAGGAGTGAAAGAAGGTTGTGTCAGAAAAATGCCTAATTTTTGCTTTGAGGAGATATATTAGTGTTCATTTGGTCTATTAAAGTTCATTTTAGGGATATTTTAACTTTTTTGTCAGTGCTGTGGTTTGAATTCAGGACGTTTCCCTTGCTAATAAGCAAGTGCTCTACCACTCGATCCAGCACTCCAGATATATTTTGGCATTTTAGATTTACCTTGAAGTCTCTTTTATTTTCAGTCTAAGAACTTAGTATCTTTTAAAGAAGTTAGCTTAGTAAGAATCCTCCTTGCAAATTTCTGTAATCATGCACAGTAAAATTGCCTTTCGTATTCACTGCCAGACAAGAACAGCTCAGCAGGAGTGTCTTTCTTCTCTACCCCAAAGCTACCAGGCTCCCTTGTCATTTGCATACTTGGTCTCTTTAGTCCCTTCACTCTTTGTACTTTTCTTTCCTCTGTGGGAATCCTTCCCCAACATTTAATGTTCTCAATGCCCTGCGGTTCTCATTTTTTCTTTGGGTTCACTGAGAGGAAACATTGATACAATACAGTTATGTAAATTTACACATTACCTGTTCTCACACAGACCTGCATTCAAACTATAAGTCTATCATGATTAACTTTTGAGACCAAGAACAACATATACCATCTCAATAACCACCTTTGTTTTTTATAGAATATATATTATAATACCTAACTATGAGTTATTGAAGAGACTAAATAAAACAATGTATGGAAAGAAATTATAGCCTATTTTCTTATTATTATTGATGGGGTTACTTTTTACTGAAACTTAGGTATTACAAATGCTTTAAAAAAAATTTTTTTTTTCTTTTTGCCAGTCCTGGGCCTTAGACTCAGGGCCTGAGTACTGTCCCTGGCTTCTTTTTGCTCAAGGCTAGCACTCTGCTGCTTGAGCCACAGTGCCACTTCTGGCTGTTTTCTGTACATGTGGTGCTGGGGAATTGAACCCAGGGCTTCATGTATACAAGGTAAGCACTCCTTGCCACTAGGCCATATCCCCAGCCACATGCTTTTTAATTTTTAAGCTTGTCTGTTTACTAATTTTTGTGTCACTGGGAAGCAAACTCGGGGCTTCATATGTGCTACCAGTGAACCACATCTCCAGCTCACAATATTTTTAATTACAGTATAAGACGATCCATAGTTACAGAAACAGTTGGGGAGACAGCAGCACGTCATCTTCTGACATTGGCTCCTTTTGTAGAATCTGGATTGACAGCATAGAAAGCACACACCGGTAGTATGAAATCTTCCTCCCTTTCTCTTTCTCTTTCTCTTGATGAAACTATTAAATCGATTAGTGAGGGCCTTACAGATTTCTGGGATGAAGGATGCCTAGGACCCCTCTTCCTGGACTTGAGCCTTTCCTTGTGACCTGTAGACCACACTGCCCTCTGCTGACCCAGTGTTAGTTCAGGCTATCCGCAGTATTTCCTGGCACTTTAATTATCTACAGCTGAAAACACTTGGTATGCTCTATGGCCTTCTTTTGCAAAACTTTCCCTTCTGAAAATGTGGTATTTCAGCCAGCATTACAGTGTTTGGTTTTGTTAAATTCATCGTTTTAAACGTCTGTTACTATTTACTACCAGCAAAGTTTTGGCTTGTTGGTACATAGGTATAAAACATATAAAATAAATACAACAGAGTTTTGGTTTGTCTTTGTTGCCTTTTAAGTCAGAGTCTAGCTTATAGTACATGCTGCCCTTGAACTTGCTATGTATCCCAAGCTGGTCTCTAACACAGTCTTCCTGCCTTCTTCTCCTGAGTGCTAGAACTTGTGTTATGCATCACCACACCCTGCTAGTGTGTGACAGTGAGGACTTACAATGAAACTTCAAAAGCACATGGAAGGTTACATATCACAAGATAGACACTGGCTAAGTTGGGAGTGGGAAGTGGGTATGGAAGAGGAAATAAAACAGAGATGCCACCTAGCTGGAAGGAGTCCAGAAAAACGGATAATTTTGGTCTAGTTTTTAAGGAATATATCTTTTTCTAATGTTTATCGTCAATGGTGATGTACACAGTTACATATGTAGTAAGGTAGTGAGTACATTTCTTGTCAAACTTGTTACCTCCTCCCTCATTTTTCTCCCACCTTCTCTCCTCCCCAACTTTCCCCCTCCCAAGTTGTACAGTCAGTTTACAACATATTGTCTTGTAAGTATTGCTGTTGCATTGCTTCGCCTTTTTTACCTTGTCTCTCCATTTTGATGTTCCCCTTCCCTCCCTTCCCTTCCCTAACTCAGGCAAACATATATACAATATCCATGGTACCATCAAATACAGTGACAACAGGGGCTAAACCAAAGGTACTTATAGTTTTCATGAAGAAATTCTCAGTTAGTGAAGAGGAGTTGATATGAAGGATGAAAGCAAGGTGATACTACTGGGGAAAATGTGGGGCAAGTTCTGGTCTGAACTCAGAATACAGTACATTAGGTTAGACTGTAGGAGATATCACTAGAATTTATATCATGTTGTTTCATGTTATATCATGCCCTTCCTTTGCTTAAAACTTGCTTATGGCTTTTCATCTCATTGGAGAAAAATGTTGGAGTCTCTTATTAGTCTACTACTTATTATTCAATATTCCTCCCACTCATTTCCCATTTTCCAGTGCTCTCTTTTTGTTCCTCCTTCTCTAGCCATAGTAAATCACTCAGCAGGCCATAGAGCTTCTACCTCAGTGTTTGTTTCATGTGCCTGGAGTTGTTCTCTTCTGGATGGCTGCAGGACTTCCCCGTTTCAGGCCATCTTTATCAGAGAGGCCTGTCCTGACTGCTCAGTATCATACCCCTTCCCACTCTTTGCCCTCACTTAGCTTTATTTTACTTCATAGTACTTGAGTGGTACAAATATAGAGTGTCTATATGATATGAATTTACTTGTTAATGCCTTTTCTTTCATCATTAAAGTGTGATGAGTATAGGAAATGCTACCCCAAAATAGAGCAATTTGGCACACTGAGGATATTAAGCTGAAGGACTTGGAAAAAAATAGCAGAAGCAGAAAGATGTCTCTTGTTCTCTCTTTCTTTCTCTTCTATCTTTCTCTCCTGACAGAATCATCTAACCTACTTCCTCTGAAAATAGTCCAGAAGACCCTCCTGTGACAAGGGTCAGACCCTCTACCCAGAGATACAAAAAATATGAATGGACAGGCCTTGCTAAGTTTCTTCCATTTGTTATCTATAGATTTCACAGAATCCTCCTTCAGTACACATTGTTTTGATCAAGCATGGCTTTAAAAATATCAAATGAAATATCAAAATGAAACATTTAAAATTCCTATGTGCATTACACAGTTCATTTGGTACCAAGAATCTCAATCAGGTTCCTAATGTCATTAATTGGGTTTGAATGGTTGTATGATCTGCTATGTACTTTCCTGCCCATAGTGTTGTGAAAATATGCCTATCCAAAAGTATATAGTTCCCCCAGCAAGATAAAAGTTAATGTGCTTAATCTAAATTCATCTAAAATGAAAATTTTAGACTTGAAAGGCAGAATGTCTTCAGCAGAAGTTGGGTAGCATTATGGGAAAAAGGAATCAAGCATCCACATTATGGTATTGAACCTTATACAGTCTGAGCCTTTGCAGATTTTCCTCAACAGGAGTCTTTTGGAACCACTTGCCTGCAGATACCAATGGTCCCCTGTGCATGCTTTTTTCATCTAGTCATACTGTATGAGGGAGGAGGTAGCAAGTTGAACAAGAAATGTACTCAGTGCCTTACATATGAAACTGTAACCCCTCTGTACTTCACTTTGACAATAAAGGGGGAAAACTGACTAAAGAATTTAATGTGCTTTTTCTTAAGAACCTTCCTTTTGTTGTAACCATAGCAGCCTGGAACTTTTACAACTTTTGTTTAGGATCAGATGCTATTTTGTCTCCGGTGCAGTATATGCAACCCAAGGGAGAGGATTTGCTCACTGCTGTGTCCCTACTAGTGTCTGGCACACAAAAGAAAAGAGCAAGAAAGTGATTACAAGGGAAGAAAGAAATGGGATATATTTTACACATTTGTGTTCTAAGGCAAGGGAATAAAAATTTAATTCATTGGTCAATGTAAATTTGACACCTGGTAAAAAGTGAGCTGCCATCAAAATGTTTGAATCTTGAAGGCTTGAAAGAAGCAAACACATTTAGTTTAAGATTAAGTTGGAAATAACGTGTAAGATAGATGCTTCAAAACATCGCATCCATACTCACTTCCCTGCTAACCCACCCTTCTCCAACATAGCTCTATGGGCTTTTTGTACTGTACACTTTTAATTTTGAAATAGTTTGACTCACCAGAAATTGTTAAAATAGTACAGTGAGTTCTCTGTATGTTCTTGCCTCCAGTGGTAATAGCCTACATTAATATAGAATGGGGTCACAAGAAACAACCTTGATGCAATACTGTTAACTCAAGGACAAACCAAAGTCAAATGTAGTCAGATTTACATGCACTTTTTTTATGTGGAATTCTATAATAATATTTTTATCAAGTACATCTAATTTTTGACAGTGAATATTTTTTAAAATCCTCTTTAATAACACTTTTCTGACTTCCCATAATTAGCTTGGATAAAGTAAATTTTTTGTTCTGAATTGGTGTTTCTTGTAGGTAAGTAGCCTTTTCTACACTGTGAATCTTCTACAATGCCTTTTATTATCAATAGAGAGATAGAGATATGCATGTGTGCGTTCACGCACGCACGCGCACCCCCCACACCCCCCCCCCCCACACACAATTGTTCCAGGGCTTTAACTCAGCACCTTATGTTCTCACTTGTCTTTCTGGCTTATGCCAGGCACTGTACTACTTGAGCCAGCTGTGTGTGTGTGTGTGTGTGTGTGTGTGTGTGTGTGTGTGTGTGTGTATTTTTGCTAGTTAATGGAACATAAGAGGCTCTTGAACTTTTCTGCCCAGGCTGACCTCAAGAACCTTCAGGTCTCAACTTCCTGAGTTCCAAGGATTATAGACAAAAGCCACTGGTGCCCAGTTTACTTCACCAATATTAACTAATATTATTTAATAGGTCTTACTTTGTTATTTTATTTTAAAACCAGTACATAACGGTATTTCTTCCCATTGGTCATTTTTCTATTTAGCAATCTATAATATAGCAAAATAACCCTATAGGAGTGTTTAAATAGAATTCTAAAGTGCTTTCTTTGAATACTAAGCCCTACTAATTATATTTCTGCTAAGTAATTTCTAAATTGGGAAGCCTGGTGGGTGGGAATGGGATTCACTAGTCCTTTATTCTTTCTGACTTCTAAGTTTTTGGGTTTTTTTGGCCAGTCCTGGGCCTTGGACTCAGGGCCTGAGCACTGTCCCTGGCTTCTTCCCGCTCAAGGCTAGCACTCTGCCACCTGAGCCACAGCGCCCCTTCTGGCCGTTTTCCATATATGTGGTGCTGGGGAATCGAACTAAGAGCTTCATGTGTAGGAGGCAAGCACTCTTGCCACTAGGCCATATTCCCAGCCCCTGACTTCTAAGTTTTAAAGACATCCTGCTAGTCGTATTTATTTTACTAAAAGCCCACCTTGTCTTTATATATGTAGGACCTAATCAACTTTAAGTAACTTACAGTTTTTCTAAAATCAAATATTCAAGTTAAAAATCTTATACTTTCATACCTGAAGCTGGGCTATAATACAGATATTGACCTCTGTATGCTGATGTTTAAGGTAGTAACTGATGGTATGAATTAAAATGCAGTGACAGCTGAAGAAAAACCAAAGATAATCTGCATGTTCTTAACATTTCTTACAGGTACTGAGTTCTTTTCACACGGAATGGGAGCCACTGGATGTTCGTTTTCTCACCAAAGAGCCTTATCGGGTGGTCACAGTGGAGCACTCCATCAGTGTAGACCAAGAGCCCATGGTTGACAGCTGCATCTATGAATATGTTCGGAATAAAATTCACTGCATATCAGTCACTAGAATACCACTAAGGTCAAAGGCCATCAGCTGCTGTAGGAGTATTACTGAAGACAAACTGATTCTGGGCTGTGAAGATTCTTCAGTAATTCTTTATGAAACTCATCGTGGAGTGACTCTCTTGGCCCAGGCTGAACTTTTGCCTTCACTAATAAGCTGCCACCCAAGTGGTGCTATTCTGCTAGTTGGCAGCAACCAAGGGGAACTGCAAATTTTTGATATGGCTCTGTCCCCTATTAACATCCAGCTCTTGGCTGAAGACCGCTTACCCAGGGTGACTCTGCAGTTCAATAAGTTATTTGATGTCTCCAGCAGTCTTGTTCAGATGCAGTGGATAACCCCTCCAGCTGTTTCTCAGAAGCTTGAAAGCGGAAACATCTGTGACCTCCTCTTCCTCAGATTTGACAGAGGACCCTTGGGTGTGCTCTTGTTTAAGCTTGGTAAGTCCAGGAAATTAGTCACTACAGTAATTTATGATGATGACACCACTGAGGAAATACAACTGTTCTTGGAAAGTAGATTTTGTTTGCCATCCCTAAAAATGGTTGTCTTTCAAACACTTCATGTAATTTCCCCAAAAAAGCTCTATGGATGACTTTCAAATGTCCTACTAAAATAGTTCTAAAGAGTAGATAAATATAGATATTTTTAAAAAGGTATGTTCTATATCCATTGACAACTTAGGTGTTTGGGGAATATAATAATACTTTTTCTATAATGGCTATTTTAGATGATACGTGTTTCTTGCTTCGCAGGTTGGAATTTTATAAAATAAATGCCTTAAAAGAATCATATTGGTTTAGACTTTGTTAAAGATCTTTATTGTAATTTTTTGTTTTTGTTCTCCTTACAGAAAAATATCCAAAAGTATTTACCAGTATCTCTAAATTTACATATTAACATAGCTTATTTCAGTCAAGAAGCCTTTTCTTTTTTTCCTGTCTATATTAATTGTAAAAAGGGGTTTCGTTCTAATATTTCTATATGTGCACATGTGATATTTTCCAGATATGAATATAATGTGATATTTCTACACATACATACTTTGATCAAATTCACTCCCCCAAAAAATTAAAATGAAAATTTTTCTCATGATTCATCTGTTCTTTGTAGCTTTCCATTACCGAATTACATCCTGAAATAGCACTGACTACTTTAGGTAGTTTTGTATAATTTAACATTCTTGAGAGAACTTGAGTTTAAAATTTTGTTAAGTTAGTACATATTGCAGTTACTTGAAAAGATAGGAAAATGAATACATTTTAAAACCTATATGATTTGGCTATGTGATGCAAAGTTAATTTTTCAAAGGCATTGTAGAAGATTCACAGCATTCAAGTGTTAGTTAAGTAATTTTCCGTTTGTTTTTATTTGTGTTTACTTGTCTCTGAAATTGATGATATGAAATAAATCTAGTGAAAATGACTTGATGAACCTGCAAGACATAACATACATATATAACGGGAGTTCTATGCCCCTTCTACAAAGTAAGAATGCAGCTAAATTTTCCAGCCACAAAGTTAATATTGTTCAAAAAATATTTGGAATCTCATTTATTATGAGATAATGCAGTTATACTTTGTCCAACTACATGTTTAATAGTGGTATGTCTCCATACATAGCACTAATTAAAGTAGATGTTTGATGTTTTGCATGTCTGTTAAAACACACACACTCTTCTCTGTGTCTCTTGTCTTGCTACATATATCCCTTTCTCTCTCTCTCTTTCTCTCTGTCACCCTTTAAATTACTCAGTTACCTGTCAAACAGAAGGCTGCCTGCCCACATAGACCTAGCTTTCTTCAGCCCTCCCTTGTGGGCCTACTCACAACAGCTTTGCAAAAAGCACAGCTTTCTCTTCCTATCTCTAGCACATTTGCCTTCTTACTAAAGTAAACAGGCTCTCAGTGGAGGGATTTAGAGGGCTTCCTGCTAATTGCCAGCTTGTAAACTTAATTGGACTGTCTCCCTGGGCACTGTTCCTAAATCAATTAGGCAATGAGTTGGCTGTCACCTCTTTTTCCCAAGAAGGTCTCTTGGAAGAGAATTATCCAATAGAAGTCGAGCATTCAAATAAAAAGGTGATAACTTCTGACATTTATCATTTAAATTTCTTTTCAGTATGAGTCTTAAGTTTTTTAGGATAGGGAAATTGTATAGTCCTAAGGTTCTTTAAAAGATCTAAATATAGAACTTATAAGGATTTTTAAAGCTTTAGTTCCCATCATTAATGTATTATAAGATTAATATTTAAATCAAATTGTTTTTCCTGGGAGGAATAGACTCCTTGAAATAGTAGATTCCAACTAGCAATTTTTTAAAAAGAAAACTCAGTTTTAAAGAACAGATTTTTCTTATGATCTGCTACTAAATACATCCAAAAATTAATATACTTCTTGAATTAACACAGAGCTGATTCTGGGCATCCATGTGGCATTTTCATGTATAATTCAAGTTGCTGCATATGTAAACAGGTAGTTGCATGTGCAGTTTCCCCACGAGGAGCATTTATGAGATTCTTTTTCAGATGCTTGTTATGCAAGCCTTTGGAAAATCTGACATGAAAGGTGTAGCTTACGATTTAAAATTGTAAAGACAGATCATAGATCATCGTTTAAAATAGAATGCTGTCATATGTAAACGTGGCAGTAGCTGATGCCAATGTGTGAAGATCTTTGGATTTTGACTCCTAGATTAGGTCAGTTAGTGTAGAGTTGAAGGAAAACTGTTCTAAGGGTAGAGTTTCCCTCTTAATCCTTACAGTGACTGCATAAAAATTTTCGAGTATTAAAAGGCCATCTTCACTGTTATTGGAAGTACCTGTCTTCAGAAACCAGAATTCTCATCCTCCTACAGGAAGCCAAGTAATTTTGCTTTATAGAGAACAATACATATAGAATATCTTTGTGTGGCAGTCATTTTTCCATACTTTTCACATATATAGACTTAGTTTCACATACATAGGTTTTAAGTGGAGGAGCCCTTAATTATACTGCTGAGCTATTAAAGCTCTTCTACTCTCACCCGAACTTTTTCCAACTCTCATTGCTCTCTTTAAACTCACATAACCAGCTCCATCTCCTCTCAACAGAGTTGCTCGTGTCTTAATTAGCTCTTCATTAAGTATCTGCTTAATGAACGTATCTAGCCATCTAATCATTTAGCTACATGCACTTGCATATTTCCTTCCCAGTCCCAAGGAAAGGGAATCCCTCTTCTTGCCCAAGAGTAGTTCCTTCACTAACTCTACTATAGATCTCATAATATCCTCTTTCACATTTTTACTTTCTCCCCTGAGTCTGAATTACTCCAAATCTAAATTAGCAGACAAACTAGCTGAAGCCACACCATGCAAACAAGCAAGTTGGTTTGTTTGATTTTTGAAAGCACCAGGGATTAAACTCGGGCCTTGCACTTATTATTAGGTCAGGGCTTTGTCACTTGACGGCCCCTAGCCCTTCTTTTACTTATTTTTTTGGCTAGGGACTGTCGTTCTATGCCTCTTAGTAGCAGGGAGTACAGATGTGTGTGGCCACCACCCAGTTTATATTTTAGGATAAGGGTCTCTTTTTGTCTTAGTTGGCTTCAAAATGCAATCCTCTTAAACTCAGCTTCCCAAATAGCTGGGATTACGAGCCTAAATCCAAAAAGCGGTTCCTAAAAAGTGATTTCCTTCTTATTGATCAAATGATTGCTTTTCATAGTCATCATTGACATAATTGGTAAATATGGACTTTGTCTGCCTCTTCTCATTCATTCCTCACCATGTTCTGGTTCAAGTCTGCAGTGTTCTCTGTAGCTGCTCTAGGGAAGATTTATGGAGTGGTTTCCTACATGATAAGTACATCCCTTGTTCCTTAAATGACTTCTCAGAACTTGGTTGCTGACTGCCTCCACTGTCGTGAACCTTCATTGTATTTGCTTCTGTGACCCCAGATTCAGCCTTTCATCACTTCTTTACGCTTCTTGGATACTCTTGAAAATGTCAGTCTCCAGGATTCTGTTTTTAGCTGTCTCATTTTATTATTTCCTCTTGTCCTGTGGATGCTCAGCAAGGAAGCCCTCATCCACTGCAGTCCCTTAATCATGGATTTTGCAGCCTCCAGAACCATGAGCTGGGCAAACTTCCACTGTTTATAATTTACATAGTCTGTGCTACTCAGTTACAGTAGCATGAAATGACTTAGCCCTTATCTCATCTCTGACTCCATCCCGGACCACTCCTGATCCTCCAGCTACACGTTCACCTGCCGTGCTTGATGCTGCCTCCGACTCTCTGTACAGACATGGAATCATCTTTCTCCCCAGACCTGCTTCTCCACTTGTCTTCTCCATTTTGGTGGATTTTACAGTTATTCAGATGGAACTTGAAAGTAAAACTATTAGGCATTGTAGCACATTCTTGTAATTCGAGCATTGGAGAGTCTCGGGCAGGAAGAGTAAGTTCAAGGCCAGCCTCGGCTACATAGTGAAATCCTTTCTCAGGGAAAAAAACCAAACAGATATGGCATGTTCACCCTCATGTTCATGACCAAATTTCATCCTTTTCCTTCTAATACTGCTCAGACATCTTAATTCAGTTCAATCGCACTTGATCTAACCCCTCCTATTTTAGCATGATCAATTAGCGGCCTCCTCTGCACTCTTCTCCCTTCTGGTTTTCTTGCCCATGCCCTACATAGCTTCCACACTGCACTGGAATGACTGTCTAACTGCTGATGTGGTCGGATTCTTCACTTGAACCACTTCAATGTCCAGTCAGCTTTTGTCATCTCCCCAGCTGTGCTGCATCAATGTGGCTTTCCAACCATGGCATGTGTTCTTCTACTTGCTCCTTCCATGGTGATGGTAATTGTTTTCCGTCTGCCTGGAGTGACCCTATGGGGCTGTCATGGAGCCTCTGCAGCTGGGGAAAGGCTAAATGTTCAAGTGGTAGTGCTAAAAAGAAATCATTAAAGCTAACATTCTCCCGGTCCTAGAATTTTGAAAATCACAGGCATCTCTATGTTTGCCCTTCTGTCATTCTCTAAAAAGCAAAAAGGATGATTTTTCTTTTAGAATCTTTGCCATAAGAATCTTCAAAAGGTATTTCCGATGAGCGATTTTAACCTTATACTTACCTCAGTGGCAACTGATGGTGGTTTGTTGCTGGATAGAAATGTGAGATACTTTATAGATGCTTCATCAATAAAAGTAACTGTAAGAAATATCTAGACTTACTTTTCTTTCATAAGAGCTAATAAAGAATGCAGATCTAAATACAGATCCTACCGTTTTACTCAATGATTTCCTAAACATATCATTATCTTATCTTTATTCTCTTTTTATAAATCATTTTATTTAAATAATGCAAAGTCCTCTTACTGTGTTATTTACATGAAGTATTGCCTATAACAGAATTATAAAGATCATAGTAAATTGATGATTATACTCATGCCTTTTGATATATTCTCTTGATTGTTGTCATTGAAATACATAAATAGGGTGTATAACACAAAGTTTGAAGAAAATATACTAGATTTTTTTAAGTTAAAGAAAAGTAAGTTAGGCATTTTCTGTCATTTGAAGTGAACTTTTTTTAAATTATTTTTATTTATTTATTTATTTATTTATTTATTTATTTATTTTTTGGCCAGTCCTGGGGCTTGGATTCAGGGCCTGAGCACTGTCCCTGGCTTCTTTTTGCTCAAGGCTAGCACTCTGCCACCTGAGCCACAGCGCCATTTCTGGCCATTTTCTGTATATGTGGTGCTGGGGAATTGAACCCAGGGCCTCATGTATAGGAGGCAACCACTCTTGCCACTAGGCCATATCCCCAGCCCTGAAGCGAACTTTTATTTCAGATAAAATTCTACATGTTTCCACACTAAAATGATGATGGATTTTGCAATCATGTTTTTGAGATATAATCTACACAAATAAAATATAAAAATTTAAATATGTAGTTTAACATACACTTCCATGACAACCACCACAATCAAGACATTGAACATGCCCTTATCCCAAGAAATTCTCCAAAACCCTTTGCAAATCCCCACGTCTTTCAAAGTTGCATTCTGTCACTATAGATTACATTTGCTTTTTATAGGATTTCATAGAAACAGAATCATATAGTTGATATTATTTTCACTCACTGTTAATCTGTAAAATCTTCCATTAGTGTGCATCTATAAAATTTTCCTTTATATTACTAACCAACCTTTTATATGGACATACCATAGTTAAAATTTTTTTTCACACATTTATGAACATGTGGGCTGTTTCCAAGTTTGAGCTGAAGTACTAAAACATTTTGTATTTTCATGTACCCAGTTATGTTGTTAGGTACAAGATTTTATATAGAAACACATTTTATTTCTCTTGAACAAAAACAAAAACATGAGTAGACCATATTGGACCATTTCCTACTATCGGAGAAACTGACTCAGTGATTTTCTCTAGCTTGTGTAGTGGTCTAGGTGCACTAAAAAAGTGTGTGTACTTTGCTATTTATTGCTCAGTGAGATGTTTTATACTGGCAGGTCAAATTTGATAGTGTTTTTCAACTACTTTACATTGTGTATATGTGTGTCTGTGCGCATGTGCAAGTGTGCATTCCAGTACCAGGGTTTGAGCTCAGGTCCTGGATGCTATCCCTCAAGGCTGGCACTCTACCATTTAAGCCACAGCTCTGCGTCTGGTTTTTTGATGGTTAATTGGAGATAAGAGTCTCACAGACTTTTCTTCTCCAGACTGGCTTCAAATCATGATCCTCAGATTCTTAGATCTCCTCCTCTTCAGAAGCTAGGATTACAGGAACGGGCCACCCAGTGCTCAGCTTGTACATTTTTGTAATTGTCTGTTTATATGTTCTCTTGCTTCTAGAAAGAAATACTGAAATTTCCAACTATAATTGTGTATTTTATTCCTTCTTTTAGGTTTCTGTGAGTTTTTACTTTATTATTTTAAAGCTTTGTTAGTAAATACCTTCCTTTTGGTCCATTTATTGTAAGGATATAGCATTGTAGGTTACATTGTTTTCTAATCTCAGCCTTTAAAAGTATCTTTTCTATTGTTTTTCTGGGCTTGTAAAAAATTTCAGATGTAAAGTCTGTAGTCATTCATATCTTTGTTTCTCTGTATATCTATTTTTTTTTTGCCAGTCCTTGGGCTTGCACTCAGGGCCTGGGCACTATCCCTGAGCTTCTTTTGCTCAAGGCTAGCATTCTACCACCTGTGCCACAGCAGTATTTTCAGCTTATTCTGTGGTACTCAGGAATTGAACCCAGAGCGTCTGCATGCTTGGCAAGCAGTCTACTCCCAGGCCATTTACCCCTATTTAAAAAAAAAGTTTCTCCTTCATCATCATTGAACTGTTAGATTATGATCTTGTTAGCCTCCATTTCTTTCTCTTGGTCCTTGTAGAAGTGTTGCTTTTGGTGTAAATAGAGTCAGTAGTATTCAGGTATTTTCAGTTTCCTGCAAAATTACTGCACATTAATATCTACTGCCAAGGAGCCACCTTGATTTATTGGAACTTCCAGTGCTTCACTGCAAGCTCATGAGGCTTGTGGAGAGTCACATTTGTTGATTCTACCAACACAAAAAGAACCATAAAGTTTTACTACCTAGTATAGTTAGGGCAATTCTCCAGATTCCCTGTCAAGTTGAGTCCTGTTAGATGCAGCACAGGTTTTTATTTTGATCTGACTTGAAGTTAGTATGAAAAATTTTAGCATCTTTTGTGTGAACTAATACATTTTTTAATCTTAAACCATAAATATTCCAGTTAAATGATGATGACAGTAATAAAAACAAGAATTACAGTAATGTTTTATAATATTTTATAGCTTACAAAGTAATTTCACAGACATTTTCTCATTTAGCTTTATGATTATTTGAACTGGGAAGTTTTTGTAGACTTGCTCAAGTGAGTAAACATTGGCTGAAGAAAAAAAAAATCCAATTTTATAGCCAGCCATTTGTAAAAGATGAAAAAACAAAATAAAACAGAAAAGTGCTTAAAAGCCCTAGTAGTTATTGTGTTTAACACAGGGAAATTGTTAGTCTCAAATGAGATCAGCCTTTTAGAAGACAATAAAATAAAACCAGAACAGAGTGCCTGTCTCTGAACTTTTTTTCTCCTCTGTATATTTGGTCCTCTAAAATTAAAAGTGGATTTTTTTTTGAAAGGATAGGAAAAGGTACAGTATTGTACCAAAATATTTTATAGCAAATATTAGTTGTAAAAAGAGGATCAGTTCCATTCTTCACAAGGAATGATTATGGTTGTTTTCCTTTATGGGAAAATTAACTTTGTTACTTGTTTGGTTCACCTGGTCTTGCTCTTTGAAACAGGCATCCTCACTCGAGGCCAGCTGGGCCCAATGGACATCATCTTCCAGTACATCCACTACGATGAGATCTGTGAAGCAATAAACATCCTGAGCAGCATGAACTGGGACACTCAGGGCCAGCAGTGCTTTATCAGCATGACCGCCATTGTGAATCATCTTCTCAGACAAAGGCTCACTCCAGAGCGAGAAGGTCAGACTTGAATGTATTTTATAAGTGGGCTTTGTATGTACATGAATTGCATTCATAAGTCAGCCTTTTTAGGATGCCTTTGAGTTACATTACTAGAGATTGAAGGACAAAAATGTTAATACTCTCTTAAAACTGAAAGGATCAGATATCAAATAATTATCCCAATATAGTACTTACTATGTGGTATTTGTCAACACAAAGACAACTTTTCTGTGTATTCTTGTGTTAGAATTCACAGTGCAGTCATTGTACAATTCAGTTTGAGCTGTGTGGAATATGCTCATATTTCAAACTTTGATCAGAAATTTCATGTGCTCTCTGGGATTTGATCGACAAAGGCCCCAAACAAAGGTCTTTATTCCTTCTCCACATTAGACATGAATATTTTTTTCTCACACCCAAGTCCACTGTCCCAACAGTAATTCTTAAGACTCACTGTGTGTGTGTGTGTGTGCGCGCGTGCATGTGTGTATGAGAGAGAGAGAGCAAGAGAAAGAGAATTGTAGCCCAATTTGCTCCTCCTGTTTTCATTCTTTGTTTTATACTTTTGACACACCTCTCCCTTCTGCCTGCTTGATTTTTCCTCCTTTACTCAATAAGTAATGTTGCCCAGAGCTATTCTCTAAAAGAGAGATAAGACACTGAGGAAAAAAAATAAAAGTATGTCACACACAACAATGAAAAGAAAGCATTCATTGGCCAATTATTTACTATATATGTATGAGTTACTCATTTTCATAATGTAAAATATGCCAGAACATTCTGGCATTGCATCTTTATTTCAAATCTTTGAAGTAAGTGTTAATGTTGAGAAATCATGGCCATCAAGAAGCTATTTCTCTGGAGTTAATAAAATAAGGAAACCAAGATATAGGTCAAAAGGTCCTGCCTGGAAAATGTTTTGTTTCTTAGTATTTTCTGTAAACTTGTACAGATTTTCCTCATTCATTGTTGGGGTTTTTAGCCTCCCGAGCTCCCCCGACCTGCGGGAGAGACGGGGAAGGCATGCCCCGACCCAGACGAGCCAAGAAAGGAAAGGGCCAGCAAGCTGCCCGCACCCAGGCCTCCCTCACCGGAGGACAGTCAGACGGCCTGGGAGACAAGTCAAAGCATGGTCTCGTTTATTGGGGAAGTACGTGCCACTAATATAAGGCACAGGAACCAATCAGGTCTAAGATCAGGAAAGGGAGGGGTGAGCTGTCCATCAAGGGCGGAAGAACCGAGGGCGTCACAGCCCACAGAACCGCCTCCTGGTTATAACCAAAGACACTTGTAGCAGTTGTGTGTAGTTGTTAGGCGCCGCCATCTTAGCCACACGTGGCCCAAGACTGAGAAACAGGTGGGGCCAGCTAGTTGACTTCCAGGTGTGCCCCACAATTCATTTTTATTACATTTCCAAAGCAATACGCTTATAGGTAGAATTTTTAGGCAAGAATAATCTGTACACATATGCTCCTTCCAGAAGTTCTGAGTCTTGCCCTAACTCACAGAAGTCCTATAATAAATATTTACTTAATGTTAATTGAATGGACTTTTTGGAAGTAGTCCAAACCCATTTATGGAGATTCTAGTCTTTCTACTGTAAAAAAATGCCTACCACAGTGCTTGGCCCTCAGCGGGTACTAAATGAATACTGGATAAAAATAAAAAGTTTAACTTACAAGATTTTATAACACAAAGTGTTACTATAATAGTTCTTACTCCAGAGTTTTCTCAAGTAGCTATTTCTGAATATTGGGCATGTACTATAAAATAAGAAGCAGAGTCCCTAAAGAAAACCTATAGTGGAAGTGGAAGTGTGACTCAAATGGTAGAGCACCAGCCTTGAGCAAAAAAGCTATGGGACTGTGCCCAGGCCCTGAGTTCAAGTTCCAGTACTGGGATTTAAAAAAAGGAGCTTATAGTGATATATACAGGCTATGCAAGAAATCCTAAATTTGCAGATGAAGAAGAAATACAGGGGCTGGGAATGTGGCTTAGTGGTAGAGTGCTTGCCTAACATGGATGAAGCCCTGGGTTCGATTCCTCAGCACCACAAAGACATAAAAAGCCAGAAGTGGCACTGTGGCTCAAGTGGTAGGGTGCTAGCCTTGAGCAAAAAGAAGCCAGGGACAGTGCTCAGGCCCTGAGTTCAAGCCCCAGGACTGGCAAAAAGAAAAAGAAAAGAAATACAGAGAAGATAAATTGCCCAGTTGTGTTTAGGACACTAGGAGATTGCTAACACCTTAGTGAATTTATGTTGGAAAATTACTGTTTCAAGAAAGATTATTAGGGAATACACAAATGGGCATTATAAGATTCTTGTCCTAATAAAAGATATTTTCACAGAATGATATTGGGGAGATAAAGGAAAAATGCTTTTAGGAAACTAGGCTATTAAATTAAAATGCTTGTATGATGCTGGGTTATCAGAAAATGTATATTTTAAGTTGATACATAAAATTTCCCCCAAGTAACTGCAAAACACATTTCTAAAACATTCAAAATTCTTCTCTGTTGAGATTTATTCTATCTGAATGTAACAAATTCGACATGGTAATTTGTTTTCTTTTTTATTAGTGGAACCCAGCAAGCTCTTTCATTTGCAGCCATGTTGTGGTTATCTTTGAGATCTTCATTTCTGCCTTAAACATCAAGCTGGGCTGCCTAATGAAGCCGTGACTGTGCAGGGAGTCAGGAGTGTTCCATGTAGGCTCGAGCATTTCAGATGTACGAAACATGCTGTCAGGAAAACAAGCAATGGCAAGAGAATCTGGCTTGTGTTCACAATAGCATTGCTCTATGCAATTTTAATCTAAATTGACTGCTGCTTTAAAAGAAAATACCTCTCAAATTCATCTTACTTTACTGTCTAGATTTGAGATTTGAGAAAGAAATTACTAACAGCTTAGCCAAGTCCATAGCAATTACTCTGATGAGGTGTTTAATACTTCGAAACCCAAATATGCCTACAACTAAAGAGTTTTGCTAAATAATGGATTGTTTATTCAACCAAGTACTGGTAGCATAAAAATAAGAGGAGTCTAACTGTGAACTGTAGTGTTTCATACATACGCATATTCTCACCATATGGTAATTACTTAACTTCCAGGTAATTCTGGGAGGAAACATAGCCCCATAGGCAAGTCTCAAAACTGTGAGGTAGACAAAATGTACCTTTCTCTTAATCCCTAGCCTCCTTCTTTTTCAAAACCTGTTTTCCAATTCTTTTCTCTCCCAGGGTGTTAGCTTTCACACATGGACAAAACCAAGAATCCTGTTTCAGATAGGATTTATGAAAGATAGAGGGACTTTCACTGTTCTCTTAATATTGGGAGATAGTTGTGTTTTTTTAAATAAATGCCTATGTACATTATTGTCTATTGTTTATTTGTATTGTTTAGAAAAAAACTTTCTACTCTATAGATCTCATTTTTCCATGCAAAGAGATTAGTTTTATACTTTCAGTTAAAGAGAGTAAATGTTGAGCACACTCTGAGTTGATTTTACTGGAAATACTAGTTCAAACTGTGTTTCTTTGATGAGTCACTGTTTTAATTACCCATTTGTGGTGAGAGGTTGGTTCATTATGGATTTCTTCAGTTTTGACAGCTATTTGTTGCTCAGAGTCATTGTCAGCTTTGCCTCAAGTGAAAGTTTATACACAGGTTTGTTTTTGTACCAGCTGTCATATTTTAATTTCATCTTTCCTGCAACAAGCTCACATTTCATCCAAGTTTGCAAAACCTGACTGACTGCAAACATGAGTATTCTGTTGTAATTGAAGGAGTTTCACTTGTTTTAGTGCTGCTATGTTTGAATTCCACAGCACAGCTTGAGGCAAGCCTTGGAACCTTCTATGCTCCAACAAGACCTCTTCTGGATACAACTATTTTGAAATATAGAGACCAAATCAGCAAATACGCAAGGCGATTCTTCCACCACTTGCTCAGGTGAATGCTGTCTCTAGCTTGCTTAGTGTCAGAAGCTATCCTCTTTCCTGAGAGTATTCTACAATATGGCTAATCTGACAGTCCATCTCCTAAAAGAAAAAAAAAATCTTCACCTGATAGTCTCTACTTAATTTGTTCTTGTTTTTTAGTTGAAGGAAATATTTGAATATTGTTCAGGGCTTTTCATATCAGTATTCTTTAATATACTTTCACCTTTGTTATAAAAATGGAAGCTTATATGAAGTCAATATCAAGCTTTAATTGAATTCTGTTCCTATTGTGTTGAAATTGAAGATAACTATATAAATTTTTTTTTGCTATAAAGCTGAGATTGTTATTCTTCTAATTACTATAAAAAACATTTGTCTTTTGTCCTGTGATACAGTGGGCTACTTGCTTACTTCCCCTGTACCTTTTTTGCTTTGTATGGGTTAATGGGACAAATCAGATAATGTTAAGAAATTGCCCTAAGAAAAATGCTGTTGAAGTTGAAGGACAAGTATATGTAGAATATTAAAAGAGGATGTGTAACCAGTATATATCACTTTGACAATACAATTAAACTTTTTACAAAAGGTTAAAACTAAAAACAATGAGAATGGGTAGAACAAATTGATAGAGGAAGAGAAATGGTTGAATAGAAAGATATATTAGGGATATTGTGATTTTATTAATAAAAACAAAGAAATGATAACACAAAATTGAGAATAATCTGGATTGAGTATAAAGAAATATAATAAAATAAGGCACATAGGATCCTTGAAGGCATTAATAATGTTCCACTTATTACGATGAGTAGTATGTTCCAGAGTTTGTGGAGGTATTACTATGCTGGGTGCAGTAGCTTATGCCTATAATCCTAGATACTTGAGAGGCTGAGATCAGGAGGATTGTGGTGCCAGTCTAGCCCAGGCAAAATGAAAGTTCTTGAAATTCTATCTCAACAGAAAGAGGCTTGGTAACACAGCACATGCCTGTCATCTCAGCTGTGGCAGTAAGTGTAAGTAGACAGGTCTGGACAAGAAGCAAGACCCTATCTCAAAATCACAGTGCAGTACTCAGTGGTAGAATATCTCCCTAATAAGCAAAGATCTGAGTTCAAACCTTAGTACCATAAAAAAAATAAGAGTTTCTCTTTTAGTAGTATATTTACCTTGTATACTAGACTTTCTGTATGTTATCTTGGTTTTTTTCTCTCTCTCCAACAGCTTGGTAAAAGGAGTATTGTCGTTTGAAAAATGGGTTAACTGATAAATGGCTTGCTTAGATGAAATGCCAAGTTATTGGTAGTACCAGATCTTGAGCTAGTCTTAACCCCTTTTTGTACCCTTTCTTTATTTAATACCAGTTATCAATTATTGGTTTTACAGTTTTTAGATGCTACCTTGTAAAATAATGGGAACTTGTACCTACTCAGAGTAGGCTTAGCTACCCCAAATTTGGGAGGAAAGTTCCAGTTGGTCAAGACTTCAGGAGGGTGTACTGTGTGTAGATTTTCTTACATTCTGCTATTTTCTATATGCAACAGTGAAGCCTTGGAAAACAATATTCTTAGAAGCAGAGAAAAATGATATATTATCTGTAATTGAATCTTGCCTTTTTATCTGAATGGTACTGGCATATTCCAAGAGATGCGTCACCCTGAACAAGACAGTCTTCCACAAGTGGGCATGTGCCAAAAGTGTTGGGTGGAGGTCATATTTATTTGAACTTGCAGTTTTGCTCTTTGCTCCTGTTGCTATTTTATTTAATCTGGGGAAAATTAATGAGTTAACCTCTTGCCTGAAGAGCCAAAAAAAAAAACCAACCAAGAATGCAAAAAAAAAAAAAAAAGTATTGGAGGCATACTCTTGGTGGCCTCTCTGACTCTATGACGTTATTTGAAGTTATTTTGCCTAAACATCCTATTTTGCAACAAATAGGCCTTACCATACTCACATTCTACTTGTGTGCACTTTTATATTTATTGATTTTCTTGAAATGCAATTTCCTATTGCTTTTTTTGGATGTATTTGTTAACATGACTATTGTTGCTATCATTATTATTAGACTAGCTTTTCTTCACAGTTACATATGGAATTGGATGTTTACCCTTGGGGTTAACCTAGCTTTTTCATCTTGCTCATTTTGAATGCTTTGTTGCTATTTCTGTTATAATGAATGTTTATTAGTTCTTCTTTTGATAGTAGGCCACACATATTATGAAAAAAAGTAAAGTAAGTTTTGAGGATATTAAATGAGATGGCTTAAGGTAGAACCATTCTTTTTTTAATCTACTGCCAAGTCTTCTTGCTAAGGGAAGACAAATGGGCCAAATGTTTTTGTTTGTGTGTGTGTGTGTGTTTGTGTGTTTGAAATGTTAGAATGATATTACTCTTTCTGCTTTGGCTGCTCATTATTTTAATATTCTTTTAAAACTCATTGAACATAGAATAAGTCCTAAGCAGTAAATCATATCATAGGTAATTTCACATTTAAGATGACAGCGAGGATTTCTGTGGCGATAAAAGGTGTGCCTAAGATTACTCACATGGGGCCCAGAGTGCCTGAGTCTACACTGGATTGATTATTTTATTAAGAGGAGTAAAATTTACACTCACTTTAATTTTCTTCAGCATATAAAAGGTGGGTTCATACTATAAATGTGAGACAATAGACAAGTAAGAGAGAGGTGATGATTCTTGTTTTTTGACACTCATAAATATGCTGTGAAATCTAGTGGACATTTTCTTTTGCTGCATATTCTGCCCTTTTGAGGTCTGAAAAGAAACCTGTAGAAACAATACTGTTAAGAATTTATGGGCTGGGAATATGGCCTAGTGGCAAGAGAGCTTGCCTCCTACACATGAAGCTGTGGGTTCGATTCCCCAGCACCACATATATGGAAAACGGCCAGAAGGGGCGCTGTGGCTCAGGTGGCAGAGTGCTAGCCTTGAGCGGGAAGAAGCCAGGCACAGTGCTCAGGCCCTGAGTCCAAGGCCCAGGACTGGCAAAAAAAAAGAAGAATTTATTAGGCAGATTTATTACATCTTAAGGTCTCCAGCTCAAATAAATTCATGATACATAACATGACATCAATAACTAAGTTTTAGAATATGTCTACTTACATGAAATACATTTGTATTTCCTTTGTTTTTTGATAGTATAGACACACCCTTAATAATCCTTTACTTTTTATTATGTACTTAAACTTGAACTGATGACGTAACTTTGATTCTTGCTGTAGTCAACATTCTCATGCGTGTCCCCTAAGGAGATGAGAATAAGTTCTACACACTTGCTGAGTTTTCAGTCCCACTTCCCACACTCCTTTTCCTTCTCCACAAGTAAGCATATCCAAATAATAAAAGATCAAACTCACTGTACATTCTGATACTTATTACCAATTTCCTTACGTTCTGTAGTAAAAGGTACTTCAGTTTTGTCAGTATCTGGGGAGCCAAGTTTGGGAGGGCAATACTAGCTGTGCTTACAGCCAGGCCTCAGCAGTGTTGAAATGGCTGAAAAGAGCTACTGTAGTAAAACCTTTAATAACACTCTTATCACGTGTGTTAATTGCTAAGCAAGGACGCGTGTTGGTATTTTGGCATAGATTTCGTTAGTAAAAGTTGTTTAAACTTAAGGCCTTCCCATTCATTCAAGTTTTCCTGAGCCAAAGATTGTGAGTAGCCTTTGTAGTTTTTAGAATGCAAAACTTCACTTTCTCCCAAAACAATCTTCTGACTGTGGAGGTGCCATGATTTTATTCACAGCATAAATACTCTGTCCCTCTCCAAATCTGTAAACATCTTCCTGTGGATACAGCCATGGATAAGAGTGATGAGTGAGCTCTTTCCATCTTTTGTTACTATAAACATTGCTGCAGTAAACATTCCATGCATATACCTGAAATCCTTATTACACAAACATATGAGATGCTTACATCCTGTGCACTTACTGTGTACCTAGTTATATATTGTGCATATAGTTAAATATTGTCATCACTTTGTAAAGTTAAAAATCATATTCATAGTGGAAATGATACATTTCTTAAAACATTGATAAATAGGTGAAGGTTGGCACCTGTTGCTCTAAATGTTTTAGTGTACAGATTCTTAATGTCTGCTGGCTCTTTTACCATCAGTAGATTTTATTTTTAGAGCACTTTTAGGTTCCTAGCAGAGTCAAGTGGAAAATAGAAACTTCCCATTTCCTACCCAGCCCTACTATCTTAATTCTTTTTTTAACTAAAGATTACTGCATACATTTATAGGAGTAAACTATTTGCATTCTTGTGTGAATGACAACTATTTAATGAGTTCTGGTTAAAGCTAAGGGCTTTATAAACACGATCACATTTAATCCTCACATGCCAGTACATAAGCCCATGTCAGCCTTGTTTTATATGAAGACATTTAGGAAGATTAAGTAGCTCACTCAATGGCTAGGAACAATATAACAGTCCAGATTCTCCCTCAAACCCAGATGACCCCAATGTCCATGACCTTCCCCATTGTACTAAGAAATAAGCCACCTCAGGACACACGGAGTGGAGTTGTTTTACAGAAGTATTTTGTACAAGAGGAAGTTGCCTACTGCCCTGGAGGGACATACAGCATGGCAGATAATGACAACAGAGTTTCACTATCCCTTAGCTTTAACTCTTGCCTTATAACTAGGATAATTCTGGCTCCTACTATACTGCTATGTGAGAATTAATATCCATGTAATCAGAGATTAAAGTACAGTCAGTTATTTACATACTAAAGGTACAATGTATGGTACATAATATCAATTTTGATGTAGAGATTTAAAAATTAGATAAATATGGACAAATTGATCTTTAGAACAGTATTTTTTTTATTTTTATCCTTGCCACGTGAAGGAAATATATTTACATTTAACTTCAATGAATTAGT
The DNA here is from genome assembly GCF_023159225.1 of Perognathus longimembris pacificus. Taxonomy (NCBI): domain Eukaryota; kingdom Metazoa; phylum Chordata; class Mammalia; order Rodentia; family Heteromyidae; genus Perognathus; species Perognathus longimembris. The sequence continues at coordinate 19,219,869 of NC_063168.1, read as the reverse complement.
TTTCTTCCTAACAAAATAATAAGGAATAAACTTTGTCACATAAATTTCAACTTCAGGGCTGGGAATATGGCTTAGAGGTAGAATGCTTGTGTAGCACGCATGAATCAGCCCTGGGCTCAATTCCTCAGTACCACATAACCAGAAAAACGTTGGAAGTGGTGCTGTGGCACAAGTGGTAGAGTGCTAACCTTGAGCAAAAGAAGCCAGGGACAGTGCTCAGGTCCTGAATTCAAGCCCCAGGACTGGCAAAAAAAAAAAAACAAAAAAAACTTTTTTTCAAAAAAATCCAACTTCAGAAGGCTATAAGTTGGTGTAATATCTGTTATTGTCTTCAATCCCTAAAAACTAACCTGTGCTCCTCTGAAGATAATGTTGCGGCCCAGTAAGAATATGGTTTTAGAAGGAAATGTTTCTTTTTAAAAACTCAACAAAACTCCAAACCATCAGCTGGGCTTAGGTGTAAATGTAGGCTTGTGAATCTTCCCGAAGCTTTTAAGGCATTTTTTGTTTTGTTTTGTGACAAGTTCTTGCTATGTGGCCCACACTGGTCAGAAACGCGAAATTCTTTTACTGAGCCTTCCACACACTGGGATTACAGGCATTGCCATCATATCCAGCCCCTTTAAATGCTGATTTCCCCTAAAGGTCCACTATCTAGACATGAATCACAGATTTCCTCTGAGTAGAAGAGTTAAATCTCATTTCTCTAAACTAAACTTTTCATATTTTTTGAGTTAAAAATTAGGTAAAATTTAAGTGAACAATTATGGAATCTTAGTGGTAAGTCATATGAAGAACAGTGCACAAAATAGTTTAATGTAGATTTATATTGCATCCATAAAGATGTTTATTTTACATGTATAATATTCATAACCAAAATCAAGCTTAGATAGCTTGTAAATAAACTTAGGGTTGTGGTTTTTTTTTATATATAATATTACTGAGAGCTGGGCACTACTGGCTCACACCTATAATCCTAGCTGCTCAAAGAGCTGAGATCTGAAGATCACAGTTTGAAGCCAGCCTGGGCAGGAAAGACTGTGACTCTTATCTCCAATTAACCACCTAAAAAGGCTAGAGTGGAGCTGTGGCTCAAGTAGTAGAGTGCTAACCTTGAGCAAAAAAGCTCAGAGACAGCTCCCAGGTCCCAAGTTCAAGCCCCAGGACTAGCACAAAAAAACCCCACACTTCTGGAAGTATCAAGTGAAGGGTGACCATGTGCCAGTTGTGGGTGCTGCCTTGTATTACACCATTGCTGATATTGCCTCATGGTTGTTTTTCTTAGAGCTTGAGAGGAAAGCTATAGCTAAGAGTTCCCAGAACATAAAAGATGTTGATAATGTGATTAGTCCTGGGGTGGGGGGAGTATTGGTAATTTTTAAAAATTGTTATTATAGGGCTGGGGATATGGCCTAGTGGCAAGAGTGCCTGCCTCATATACATGAGGCCCTGGGCTTGATTCCCCAGCACCACATATGCAGAAAATGGCCAGAAGTGGCGCTGTGGCTCAAGTGGCAGAGTGCTAGCCTTGAGCAGAAGGAGGCCAGGGATGGTGCTCAGGCCCTGAGTCCAAGCCCCAGGACTGGCCAAAAAAAAAAAAAAAAAAAAAAATGTTATTATAAAGATAATGTACAGGGTAAAAAAGATAGACAACTCAAAAGCAATCCTTGCAAAACTGTTTGGTGTAAAGGAACTGAACAACTCATGGGGGGGGGGGAAAGGAAAGGGGGAGGGGGAGGGGGGAATGAGGGACAAGGTAACAAACAGTACAAGAAATGTATCCAAATGCCTAACGTATGAAACTGTAACCTCTCTGTACATCAATTTGATAATAAAAATTTAAAAAAAAGATAATGTACAGAGGAGTTACAGTCAGGTAACGAGTATACTTCTTTTTGGACAGTATCACTATTTCCTTCAGACTTAGTCTTTATTAGGAAAAATGAAAGGTTACCAAAAGGTTACACTCCTAAAATGGAAAGAGTGGTTTTAGGATTATGGTCTGTTTCTAGTATACTATAGGAATGGATTTTTTAAAATTTAAATTTACTTTTAGTTAAGATAATTCTGTGCATCCATGGGATACAATATGATGTTTATATCCATGTGTACAGTGTGGGTTCAAATGAGCCAATTAATATATATATATATATACACACATATATTACCTTGTCAACTTATCATTTTTTATAGTGAAGACATAAAAATCTATTTTAACCTTTTTTAAATTTATAGTACCTTATTATTATTACAGTCACCATGCTTTCTCCATTCCACTGCTCCCCAGGCTCTGGTAGTCCCTTTTCTACTCTCTGTTGTCATAGGATTCAGTTTTGTAAGATTATTATAAATGAGATCATAAAATATTTGTCTTTCTGTGCCTGAGTCTGGGCAGTAATTTTCTTGGATAGGACTCAAAAAACACAAGCAACAAAGACAAAAATAGCAAATGGGATTGCATTAAACTGGAAAGCATTTGTTCAGCAAAGGAAACAATTATCAGGATGAAGAAAGAACCCTCAGATTAGAAGAAAATATTTGCTAACCATTCATTTGAAAAGTGCAAGTAGCCAGACTCTTTAAGAACCTGTAACAGCTCAATAGCAAGAAAAAAAGTAACTTGTAAGATCAGCATTGGAAAAGTATCTCAATTGATGGTTTTCCAAAAGGAGAGAATAATGGCCAACACATCATCTCTAGTTTTTATGGAAATTAAATTAAAACTATAATGTAATACTACCTTGGGGTGTTAGAATGACTTATCAAAAGGGAATTTGAATTTAAATTTTTTTCCTGTCTTTACTCTCTTCAACTGTGTCATGGAAATTTTGTGTGCCATGTATACTTGGAGGTTGTTGTGAAGTGCAGATGAAAAGTAACTGGAAAGCACTTGACAGACTGAACACTATTACCATTTTTGTTACAGCTGAAGTCAATACTTGCCATTCTTTAGGGTTACTCCTAGCCAAAAAGCTACCTCCACACCTAGGTTGAAGAACATCCATGCTGGGTGGGGAGCCCTCACTAGGTCAAGCACATAACCTACAGGAGTTCTTTTCTCCATCAGCTATGAGTTGCTGAATTCCAAGTTTGAGCTAGTTGGCTATTATTTAATCCCCACAACAAGGCAATTTAAGTAGTAATTTCCCTGTTTCAAGTCACTACATGTCCTTGACTGCAATGCCAAGGTTGATTACATAAAGCAGGAGCCAGCTAACTACAACCTTCCTCCCAGTTTTGTAAATACAGTTTTGCTGGAACACAGCCAAGCCCATTTGTTTACATATAATCTAGGGCTGCTCTCATGCTCTAATGGCAGTTTAGTTGTGTATCCCTCTAAGTGTATTTACTCCCTGTCTCTTTACAGAGAACATTTGCCAACTCCTATTGTAATCAAAATAGCACGAGGTATCTATAATTTTTTTGGAGCTTGCAGTTGAGAGCAAAAGGAAAAGGAAGAAGGACATGATGAGTTCCATTTGTTCAGAAATGACTTTGCTGAGTAAATGGACTTCATAGATCCTAGCACTAAAAAGATGGAAGAAGTTTTAACAGACCAAAACTCAGCAAAGATGGGACTGATCTAGGCACAACCCACAGAGGTGGGTTGAGTCCCCATATGGTAGCGCTGACCTCCTGTGTCAGCAGGAGAGAGGTGGGGAAAGGAGAAGGCTGGAAATCAAAAGCTCCCAGCAGTGCCTAGGAGATTCGCCTACCAGGCTCAAGGTTATTTTATTTTTTTCTTTTTCATGGTGCTGGAGATCAAACCCAGGGCCTTGCACATGCTAAACAGCTCTATCCTTGAGCTTGTTTTTTTTTTGTTGTTTGTTTTTGGGGTTTTTTTTTTTGCCTTTTGAGATAGGTCAGTTGCACTATGGTTTTTAACTGGTACTATGAACCTATTGTAGGTGTTCTGTGAACTTTACCAACATGTTAAATCTAATTTTGATAAAACTGTACAACTCATTACCATGTTATTATCTCATTACCATGTTATTTTATTACATGAAGCATTGAAAAGGGTAAAGGATATATTATAGATAGGTAAGTAGACAGACAGAGGCAGACAGATTTTCATTTTTGACAAATAAGAATGTTAGAGAAAAAAATAAATGCTTTTTTGCTATTTAAGAATCCTACCTTAGAGCACCTATAGGGTAGTACAGTCAGATCATTAAGTCACTCTGCAAAGAAAGACCTAGCATAGAAAGGTGATTACTGAGAATGCTTTTAAATCTACTGTGAGACACAAATTTAGAAGAGTAGTAAAATTGCATATGGTATTGATTTCTTTGCTATTTTTTGGTTTTGCTCTTTTTTTCCCCCAAAATAAATTGTTTTTCAGAACCTTACGTTGCATTCACATATAGTCAAAAAACCGTAACTGTGTGAATCCTCATTCACCACACTCATGGCCAGGGAACACACTGATGTGTGCTGGGCAGCACCTCAGTGAGAAAGAGAACATTACCCACACGTCAGGATTCCCCCTTCGCCAGCTCCCAACTGCATTTGCCCTTTCAGAAGTAATCACTACCCTGCATTCCCACCGTGTGGATTAGCTGTGCTCACTTTTGAAATTTATATGAGCAAAATTACATAGCACATTTTTTGTGTTTTGCTTTTTCTGCCCAACATTATGTTGGTGAGAGAAATTTTATAAGGACCAATTACTATATTAACATTCTCCATTGTGGTTACTTGTTTGTCATTCTTACATCTTATTGTCCTAAGATTATAAAATTATTTGCCTCTGATTCAGTCACCTTTATGCCTCCTATTTTATTCTAATACTCTGACATTAATTTACTGTAAGAAATAACATATAGACTTAGCTCCCAACACTCTAGCCTGTACTCTAACATGCTTCACAATTTTTTTCATGACTTAAATCTACTTTTTTCTATGCTAACAATTATGAGACAACATTTGGGGACAGTATCAGTTTATTCCAATTTGTAAATATAATCTCACTAGCCTCAATGCTGCATCATTTAGGCCAGTCTGTAAATGTGTCTGACATATTGTTTTCCCACATTTTATCTATTTTATGCATTTTCTTTTCAGTGACTCACCTGCATTTACTCTTGAAGATCATCAATCTTTCCTGCCTCTATGCTGAGGTCTTTCCAAGTACTGGATTATTGTCTTCTATTATGAAAACACTCTACTTAGATCTCAGAGCTGAAAGAGAGCTATATATTTAACTGATGTACTAAGTTCCTATTCCCATAGTTAAAAGTCACTAAATTATCACCTGTGGACACTTGACATTTATAATTAAAAGGTAGTTCATTCTTGGGTTTTTGGAGGTACTATGATTTGAACACAGGGCCTCATGCTTGCTAAAATAGGTGCTCTACCACCTTAGCAACACAGCATGTAGTTTATTTGTAATCAAAGCTGTGACTGTGCGATCATCCTGATAGTTTAGCTCCATAAAACCTGGCTTTCCCATACAGTTTAAAGGTTTGCCACCATGGATGATGTACAGCTAGAATGGAAGAACTATAGAGAGTTATTGAAATAAAGGATGAGGTGGAGTGCATTGGAGCCCGAGGAAAAGAAGTGAGGAGCAACAGGTGCCATGGCTGCTATTGGAGGATTTAAAGTAACACCTGGTTTTAGCCCTAAGCACGTGCCGTGCACAGCCATGTGCCTGTTTTCTGAGATACACACAGCTATTGAGAAGATGCTAAATAGTGAGAGGAAAGGTTTTCATAGGGAGGAAAGGGTAATGGAAGGAGCTCGCTGGAGATGATGTCTAAAGGGAGCCTCTGTTAAATCTATTTGGAACAAGGTATGGTGGCAGTTTAAGAATTTTCACATTGGAAAATATGGAAAGCATTTAGAGAATTAAAAACATGAAAGTCAATGAGGGTTTGTAGAAGTGGCTTAAAAATAGTTTTCTCAATTGGCTATGCTGGACAGAAAAATGTTCACTAGTGTCCCCCAGTAGTCAAGGCTTCCACCGTGGTTAGAGTGCTGTGAATAACCAGGCATAACTAAAATCGCACTGAGAGGCAGCCATCCGCCATTTGAACTATGTCTTTTTCAGAGCTGAGATTTGTTTTTGCATTATTTGAAGGAGAAGGTTTTTTAGAACTATCATAATGAGTATTGCTTTTTTACATACATAAAAGATGCCAGTCTGACTCTCCCAATAAATGTCATTTTATAAAGTGTAATTTTTAAAGACAGGGATCTGTTAGGAGGAACATTTTCACTGCGTCTGGTTTGGGTACAAAGCTTGAACCATATGTGTTTGGAATTTGGATGGATAAATGCCCAGCAGTGTAGTTGCTAAGTTGTGTGCTAGTTGTGGGTGTTTAGTACACAGAAACCATGCTATCTTCCCAAATATGTCACTGGTCATACCACCAGCAGCAGCTGAGCGATCTGCATTCTCCTCATCCTCACTAGCATTGTCATTATTTTTTTGCTGTTTGAATACATGTGTGGGAATCACTTTGGAGTTTTCATTTGCATTTTCTTCATGGCTAATAACATGAGAATCTTTTCATATGCTATTCCTATCTGTATTCCCTCTGGTGAAATATCTTCATTATTCTTTGCCTATTTTCGAACTGGATTGTATCAACACACCCTTTAAATATAATTGCTTTGGAAAAGCAAGTTTTTACTTGATAGACTAAGAAACTTTGCATGGCACTGGGTGATATCATGGATATTTACATGTCGGTGTAGGAGCCAGAGTAGTATGGTTGGATTTGCTACGAGTCACACACTAGAAAATAGTGTTGAGATGTGAACATGGCAGGGAGGGAGAAGGAAGAAAAGGGAAGGAGAAGAATGAGAAGTGGAAAGGAGAATAGACAGGCTGGAAATAGATAGAATAAAGAAATGTGATAAAAGGGTGGCTAGGAAAAAAATGAAATACGTTGGGAACAAAGGCCTTTGTCTGGGACTGGAAAGTACCCTTAGGACTTATGAACAGAGGAGACCAGAGAGTTCATAGAGATGTTTTTAGGATTAAAAAAAAAAAGAGTTTTGATTTTATAATGTCCTTTTTTTTTCTTTTTCATTTTTGCGATATTGGGCATTGACCTCAGGACCTGGTTTTGCCAGGTAAATACCACCATTTGAGCCATGACTCCAGCCCACTGGCTTCATTTCTTTATTTGTCTGGTGGTACTGAGGTTTATTTATGAGGTGGTACTGAGGGCCTTGCACACGCAGGCTGGCACTCTCCTGCTGAGCCACACCTTCAGTCCTGTTTTAATTGGTTATTTTTAGCAAAGGATCACCCTTGGCGCCCAGGTATGGCTTAATCCTTGAGCTACCTCCTTAAGCTTCTTAGCTGCTGGGATCACAGCTTCTTCCCTCCCTTGGACTTTAATGCCCTGGCTGGCTTGGGTCCCATCCTCCCTATCTCAGATTCCCATATAGCTTGGGATGACAGGCACACATTGCTGCACCCAACCATTGGTGGAGAAAGGGTCTTGTGAACTTTGCTGACCAGGCTGGTCTTGAACCACCATCCTTCCATTCTCGGCCTCCCAAGTAGCTAGAATTACAGGCAAGAGGCACTGGGGCCCAGCTTGATTTCTTCTAATTTGTGTCTATCTGATAGAAGTAGCATTAAAAGAACACTGGAGTTAAGGGATATGATCTTTAATTCAAGTTCTACCAAAGATTAAGAAACCTTTGACAAACATTTTAACTATATCCTGAGAAATCAAATCACCTGCCTCTGGCACTTCAGAGTATTGTATCTACCAAGACATTTATTTGGAAGCATCTGTTTTACACCTGTAAGGTGGAAATAACTTTATTCTACAAATAAAAAGTGCAGTTGATAATTTAAAAGTATAGAATATTGAACTGAACAATTACAGGCATGAAAAGAATCTTGATAACAAAGTGAAGTACTTTGCTAATTATCATTAAAAAAGAATGTGTACATTACTAGTTGCTCATTAGTATAATTATTACCACAAACTAGGAATGCACAAGAGTCAGCAAATTCATGTCAGATTTATCTTATGGGAGAGGAATGTATACCCGTGCCCTGGACAGAGCTGGCACCCTCCAGCTAGAGAATGTGCCATCCCTCAGCAGTCCCTTCCTCCCTGAGGGCCAGGGGAGGATCTAGCATACAGAGGCCGAGTGCTGCGCTTCCTGCCTCCTGGAGTAGGAAAACCAGCTCCAGGCTACTCTGCTCTTAGCTTTGAACCCACATTAAATAAAAACATTGCACTGCGCTCAGGCCTCCAACTGCTGACTTTCAAGTATAACTTGCTGTATTTCCCAAATGTATTCATCTCATGATGTCAGTAAACTTCCATTCAGTTTGTATTTTGATGCAGTTTCAGATTTTTATATTAAAAGGCATCAGGATTAAACATTGAAAATTATACTTCATATTGATTTCTGAGGCACATTTATTGCCATTTGTTAATTTAATTATCACTGTCATCTAATGAAGTTGTTTGCAAAAAATACACTGTAATCTTTAGGTAAGAAATAGAAATATTGGAAAGTGTTAAATATTTAACATTAGTCCAGCATCTTTTTAAATAGTTTAATCAGATATGTAACAGTTTTTATTACCACAAAACAATATTTTATTCATCATTTTCCAGACTAGGGAGCAGAAGAAGAAACAAATTTGCATGTACTCAGGTAAACAAAACATTACTGAAGTTTATAACTTGCCTTGCTTAAGCCACAAAAATGCCTGAAAATTGCCAAAAGCCTTAAGTAAACCCTTATACAAAGCAAGAGTCCAAGTTAGGACGAAAATAGAGGAGACAGAGTTAGAGCCACTCCTCTTCAACATTCCCTGTACTGTGCTCTTCAGAGACAGGGAAGACCTCAATGCTCTGCTGGTCACAGTGTAAAGCTTCAACCCAAAGCAGCCAGAACCTACCTTGGAGACTCGGATACAGCGCTAGACAGAGGAAGTCTAGAAAGGAAAGGAAACTGAAATCCTCTATCTCATCAATGGCTCAATTTTAGTATTTCAGAAAGAAAGGCTGAGGACACAACTCAATTAGGAGAGTACCTGCCTAGCAAGTGTGAGGCCCTGAGTTCAAGCCCTGTTATCCCCCAAGCCATTGCTCAAACAAGGATCTTGTATCTAGCCTCTACCCTGAATGAGATCCAGAGAGCCAGCAACTCAACTGGAGTGATCCTGTGATTTCCCGGTTCAGTAGAGAAGAGCCCTGCTCATCCCTGAGACAGGAGAAACCACAGGGGCATCGGCAGCCTTGTCCCTCACACTCAGTGGCTCTTCCTAAGTGCACTTTTCTCCTCAAAGGATGCGAATAAGACTAAGATGACTTCAAATGTTTCGTTTTAATAAAATAAATATAAAACTAAGATAAAAAGGGAGCCAATTTAGCAGTTTCTTTCCAGAGGACTATAAGAGCTGTTCGGTATTTACTGGTTAATGAGAAATGCTTCTGAAACCTCATTTTTGCATAGTATTTTGTGCTGTAAAAATCAGCACTAGTGTGTCTTTGAAAATAGCCCATCTAGACAGACATCTAGGTAAAGCGAACAGCCTCTGCCTCCTGAGTAGGTGGAGTTACAGGAGTGTGCCACCACACTTGGCTTATGTGGGTAATGATGGCAATATGTTAAGATGTAGTTACTGGGCTGGGGATATGGCCTAGTGGCAAGAGTGCTTGCCTCCTATACATGAGGCCCTGGGTTCGGTTCCCCAGCACCACATATACAGAAAATGGCCAGAAGTGGCGCTGTGGCTCAAGTGGCAGAGTGCTAGCCTTGAGCAAGAAGAAGCCAGGGACAGTGCTCAGGCCCTGAGTCCAAGCCCCAGGACTGGCCAAAAAAAAAAAGATGTAGTTACTGACATATCTACATAAAAAATAAAAGTAATCTAAGAATAATGCCAGCAATGCCAATAAAACAGTCCAAAATCAAAATGAAAAACTCAAATGAGTAAAGGAAGGCATACTTTAAAAGTACGAATGAAAATAAATGATAGGGCTGACAAGGGAAAGTTTCAGCAGTACTGTTTCACCAAAGGTTCTCTGGAGAGAAGTTTTCACTTGGATCCCTGTGAATAACAAGCATATTTACCTATTCTGGCTCTGTAAACATCAGGATTTCCCAGAAAAATTGAGATCATGATATACCAGTATAAACTGTGGTCCTGAGACATGTTGAGGGAGATGTCTGTAGAAAGATGGAGGTTTTTTTATTTTGTGTTGGATTTAGGAATTTTCTATTTTTAGTGCTGGGTACGGGACTGTCATAACCAGAACTTTGCAGGTGACTAGGCAGGCACCCTACCCACTGAGTTAGACCCTAACCCAGGACTGAGAAATGTTTCTCAAGGCCACTTCCTGGAAACAGCTGGGCTTACTTCCAGCTTCCCCTGTTGAGTATGTAGTAGGTGTCTGTGTGAGAACAGACCCTATATCAATATCTAGGAAGTCTACAGCCAGATATGGAGACTCAAACCTGTAATCCTAGCTGCTCTGGGATGTGGTAGTTAACAGTCTGAGGCCGGCTCTGGACAAAAAGTATGCAACCGTATCTGAAACATAACTAAAGAAAAATAAGTCTGGCAGTATGGCTCAAGTGGTAGAGTACTTGCCTAGTAACTCTTAGGCCTAAATGAAAACCCCAGTACTGCACAAACAGACCAAAAAAAAAAAAAAAAAGACAAAAGGGCTGGGGCATGGCTGAAGTGATAGAGCCCTTGTCACACACACACAGACACACACCAACAATATGAAAGTCATTCACCATTATGTTATAGTGATAGCTCTAACCTGTTTCCAGTTAACTGCTAATAATATGACTAATTAACTGATATCCTAATGATCAGCTGCAGTTGTAATGATGTATATTTCCTCTGCTAAGTATTAAGGATGCACCTGTTCCAAATGCCCCTCTAATCATTATTCTTAGGCTTACGACCATCTCTCCTATTAGACTTAAGTTGCTGAAGATCAAAGACTTGTATCATTAGTTTTCCCAATATTTTTCATCCTAACAGGGGACCTTAAGCATTCAAAGCATTGTGGAAGTGCCTAATAAAGTAAATGTAGTTATAGTTGACAGTCTAGCTGACAACAACTTATGGTATTGATTTTAAAACAAAAGGGTACAAAATAATGGAATTTGGGTCCTTAGAGTACTGTTATAAAGCAGCAGAAAGAGGGCTGACCCATATCTTCCCTTGTGTGACACTCAGATACAGTAGTTCTGTTTTGAATCTTGGATTGAGAAAAGCTAAAACCAGAGACTAGACTTAAAGAAGGACCTAAACGCCTACAGAAAATAGCAATGTCATTTCGGTGACAACAGAGTAGCACTGTAGTGAAGGGTATGCATTCTGAAGCCAAATCCAGGGTCCAACCCTTCTATACAGGTAACTATGGGACCTTGGATGAGTTTAGTTTGACAGACTTAGAAAAATAACACGATACCTAATTAAATTTGAGTTTCACATGGCAACGAATTATTATTATGTTTTTCCCAAATATTGCATAGGATATACTTACACTAAATATATTATTGTTTTCTGAAATTCATCATTTATCCAAAGGTAACTGAGAGTGCTATATTTTATCTGGAAGCCATTACTTAGCCCCTGTGCCCTTGAGTTTTTAAGTCAGTCAAACAGAGATAATTGTACCAACCTACTAAAAGTGTTATAAAAAATGAAACAAGTTAATATATGAAAATTACTTTAGTAACTAGAATGGAGAATATCTTCAATAAAAATAAATGAGTCTTATCTTCAGTAAACACTATTACTGAGTGTTGTTTAATAATATTTACAAAAGTCCTGTCATTCCTGGGGCTTCTTGCTAGCAGCTATGATGGTTAGCTGGTAGCCTGACTCTTTTGTCCTAAGACAACACAGACAAAATACTTGAAGTTCTTGTTTTTAGAATTGAATGGTTGAGGGGGCTGGGAATGTAGCTTAGCGGTAGAGTGTTTGCCTAGCATCATGAAGCCCTGGGTTTGATTCCTCAGTACCACATAAACAGAAAAGGCTGGAAGTGGTGGCTCATGAGGTTGGGTGCTAGCCTTGAGCAAAAAGAAGCGGAACAGTGCTCAGGCCCTGAGTCCCAATCCCAGGACTGGCAATAAAAAGAAAAAGAATTAAATGATTGACTATGTAGGTGTCATCCCTGATAGTGAAAAACATGAAATCAACATTATTAAATTTCCAGTTTTCTGGCCAGAGTTATCTTTTAAATCAGGGAAGAAGGAACTAGAATCCATACAACAGAACAATTTGCTAACATTTAGGGCTGCTGAAGTAGCAGGGATTTGGGGGTTTGTGGACTGGAGAGACTGATGCTGTGTAAAGAAACAGCTTCAGAAGTATAAGACGAGTCATCTTGAGTCTTTGGCTAAACTCTTAACCTGTGCATACATAGGCAGAAGTTCTGTGAGGCTGGAGAAAAACACATGAGGGACAGTTACATATCTCCCAGGAAAGGACTTCTCTAAGAATCCCTGCTTCATTTTTCATTGGCTTGGTGCAGACTCTGAGGAGAGTACAGTAGATACAAATGGGACAAAAATCATCAAGTCTTGAAAGAGCAAAGATATGGGTGTGATGACTCATTCCTATAAATTCAGCTACTTGAGAAGCTGAGATCGGGAGGGTCACAATTCTAGGCTAACCTGGGCAAAAAGTTGGTCCCTATCTCTACAAAATAGCCAAGCATGGTGGTTCACATCTGTAATCCCAAGGTATTTGGGAGATGGAGGTCAAAAGCTCACAATTCAAAGCCAGTCTAGGCAAAAAGTTAGCAAAAAAACTCTCAAAACCAACTAGCTCAATGTGGTGGCACAGCTACATACAAGAAGGAAATATGTTCAGAGCTGCCCAGGCAAAGATTATCTAAACAATAAACAGAAAGGGTTTAGGTTGTGTCTTGACTGGCAGAGTGCCTGCTTAGCAAACAATATGGACCTGAGTTAGGATCCCAGTACTATGAAAAGGCTAGAGGGATAGAGAGAGTGAAGGAGGGAGGAAATTAAAAGGCAAGCCATAAACTTAACCACAGTATTCTTTTTTTTTGCCAGTCCTGGGGCTTGGACTCAGGGTCTGAGCACTGTCCCTGGCTTCTTTTTGCTCAAGGCTAGCACTGTGCCACTTGAGCCACAGCACCACTTCTGGCAATTTTCTATATATGTGGTGCTGGGGAATTGAACCCAGGACTTCCTGCATACGAGGCAAGTGCTCTTGCCACTAGGCCATATCCCCAGCCCAACCACGGTATTCTTAATACATATATCTTATAAGAGTATCTTAGTACATGTGTCTGATAAAACTGTTACATTCAGAATGCATAAGAAACTCTTAGAAATGAATAGTGAAACAAACAAAAGATGGCAAAGGTTTTGAAGAAACAATCAAAAAAATGAATGCCTAGTAGTCCCATCCATGCTGCTCAGCATCATTAGTCATCAAAGAAATGTGTTCTGTTGGGTTTTAGTGTCTCACGCCTGTTTCCCTAGTTACTCGGAGACTGAGATCTGAGGATTGCAGTTCAAAGCCAGCTCAGGCAGAAAAGTCCATGACACTCTTATCCCCAATTAAACAGCCAGTACTAGAGCTGTGGCTCAAGTAGTAGAGTGCCACTGAGCAAAAAGAGCTCAGGGACAGCACTCAGGCCCTGAATTCAAACCTCAGGGGACACACACACACACACACACACACACACACACACACACACACACACACACAAAGAGAAGTCACTAAATGTTAAGAAAAATAAAATTAAAAAGACAAGAACTGGGGAAGAAACACATGATAGAAAATTTCTATATTGTTATGCATAAGGTGTTATAAACCATGTTGGAACATTTGTTTGGCATTTCCTTATAATTAAAAATACTATATGATCCAACAGGTCTAATAACATCTATTTTCCTCCAAGAGCAATGAGAACACATGTCCATATAATGACTTCACAAGAAGTTCATAGCAGGATTAGGTCTAAGCAGCAAACATTCTAAATAACCATCAACCAGTAAGTAAACAAGTAGTCGATTAATACTACTAAACACTTAAAAAATAACTGTAAATAGCTGAGCAAAATAGATCAGCCACAAAAGATTTATGCAAAGAAGCTAGAAACAACTCACTATGTGCTGCATGATCCCGTTTTTATATCCTTGAAAATGCAAAGCCGGATACAATTTATATTTATCTCCTGTTTGCTTTCATACAGCTAATATGCTGTATAGACAGAGCTATAGCAACAGGAACCAGATAGATCAGTGATCTCCAGAGCCTGGGGGTGGCTGAGGGCATTAACTGCAAATGAGCACTTGGTAGCTTCTTGAGATGATGAAAAATCTATGTGAATTTTTATTATGGTTATGATAATGTACCTATATGCATTTGTTTAAATTCTTTGGATTATTTAATGTAAAATGAGTGAATTTTCTTATAAATTATACTTCAATAGACCAAAAAAGGAATAAATTACTTAAATGTACATATTTAAACAACCTAGCCCACAGTGTATTTGAAAAGATTAACTGAACAGTCAGTTTCGGGAAATTTTCTAGTAAAATAAACTTTAAAGATCAAGTATCCACTGAGCCTTCAGACAAAAAAGTTAAATCATTTTTGGAAGAGGAATAACTGGGGGGTGAGGGTGTGTCTCAGTGGTAGAGGATTTACCTAAATGCTGAAAGCCTTTTATTTGGTCTCTAGAACTAAAACAAAAATAAAATAAGTTAACATCAGATTTCCTGCCCACGAGACAAGTATCATGAAATAGCTACAAAAAGAATAAATCAAGGTATGTCTATGGGGTATAAATCCAGGAAAAACAGATGCTTGAGGAAAATGTGAACACACATATCCTAAGGAGTCTGTTATAAAGCATGCCTTACAAAAAACTGTACTACCAAGTGAATGTACTTATTTCTACCTCTAAAACAAAAGTAACAGATAGAACATTAGTGTATGTATTACATGCTCTAAAAAAGTATAAAACAAGACAATTTTCAAAAGAGGAGGATAGAGAGGTATAAGGGAGAGTACAACTTTACCTGGGCATTAAGTAAAAGTCAAACCATTTCATTTAAACTTGAACAGCTAGAATTAATTATTATTAAGCTCCGTGAGCTATAAGAGAATACAGAAAAACATTTTAACAAAATCAGGAAAACAATGTATGAAGAAAAAGAAATGTACTCATCACCTACTTCAGTAACCATAACACTTTGTATGTCACCTTTACAATGTTTTTTTTTAAGCAGTCAACAAGAATAAAGTATAAATGGAAGTTTTTTACAAAAAGAAAGAAACCCTGTGGGATTTATGGGACATCAATTTTCCCAACATATACATCATGGAAACACATGAAGAAGTAGAGAGATAAAAAAAGAATCAGAAAGTTTAAGGAAATAATGGTTAAAACTGGGCATGGGTGGCTCATGCCTGTAATCCTAGCTAATTAGAAGGCTGAGATCTAAGGATTTCAGTTTGAAGCCAGATCCTGGCAGGAAAGTCAGTGAGACGCTTATCTCCAATAAATTACCCAAAAAAAGCCAGAAGTGGTTCCAGTGGTAGAACCTTAAGCAAAAGAAGCGCAGGGACCACAGTGCCCAGGCCCTGAGTTCAAACTACAAGACTGGCATCAAAACAAAACAAACCATGAAAACCCCACAAATCCAGAGAAAGACACAAACAGCCAGGTACAACAAGGAGTTCAAAATTCCCTCAACCGTTTCAACCTGAAGCTTGTCTCATTGACACACTATAATCACTCTATAAGAAATCAAAGATAAAGACCATTTTGAGAACATCAAAGGAAAAAAAGCCTTGTATAACATATAAAGGTATCTCACAATGCTATCAATAAATAAATGCTATCAATAAATATCAACAAACTGTACTGACCAGCAGAGAATAAGATGATATATCCAAAATGCTGACAGGAAAATAACCATGGCAGTCACTTTATCCAGCAAAGATGGATAAATGAAGAAGACATTCTCCAACAATAGCTGTGAGAGTTCATCACCAACAAACCTTCCTTATGAGAAATACTAAATCCCTAAATAACAGACAAATATTCAAACAATCCTGGACAAAAATATCAATGCTGCAAGTGTCACAATATTTGATTTCAAACTATAGTACAGAGCCATATTAACAAAAACAGCATGGTACAGAATAAGAACAGACAGATGAATGGGACATATAGAAAATCCAAAAGTAAGCCACACAAAGCCACAGCCATCTGGTTTTCAACAAGGAGCCAAAGACAGACAGTCTCTTCATTAAATATTGTGTTCAGAAAACTTGATATCCACATGCAGAAGATTAAAACTAGATCTATACTTCTTGCACTGTACTAAAATCAGTTCAAAATGTATCATAACTAAGTGTAATGTATAACTAAATGTAGCATATAACTAAATGACATGTATAACTAACAACATAGAATTAAGCCACATGTCATTTGACAGGATAGGGAATGTCGTTTTATAATGTTCATAATTATAAATTTATGGCTATCTTTGCATTAACCTGAGAGGAATCTTTTAAATTTAATTTTATTGTCAAGGTGATAACAGAGGGGTTACAGTTACATACATAAGGAAGTGAGTACATTTCTTTTCAAAATTGTTACCCCCTCCCTCCTTCCCCCCCCTCCTCTTTAATCTCCCTGGTTCCCTGGGTATTGTATGTATGTTTATCTGAATTAGGGAAAGGAAGGGGAACAACAAAATGGGGAGACAAAGGACACAAAGGAAGCAACGCAACAGCGATACTCACAAGACAATGTGTTGGAAAGCAATCTTCATAGACAGGATAGTATAGGAAATGTAAGGGGAAAGTAAACCAGTAGTAGATTTGCATTTACCAGTTTCAATCTGTGACTGACCAAATGGATAGGAAAACAAGATACAAATGAACAAAGCATAAATAAGGAGCTCTTAATAGAAGTATACACACACACACACAAACATGTACACACATATGTCCTATAAATACCAGGCACAAGGTGCTTTGTTAGCATAATTGTAGATAGCATGTCAGTCTCACAAATATAGGTTGCATGAAGATGAAAATCATCTACGATTTTTTTTTTTTGGCCAGTCCTGGGGCTTGGACTCAGGGCCTGAGCGCTGTCCCTGGCTTCTTTTTGCTCAAGGCTAGCACTCTGTCACTTGAGCCACAGCGCCCCTTCTGGCCATTTTCTGTATATGTGGTGCTGGGGAATCGAACCCAGGGCCTCATGTATATGAGGCAGGCACTCTTGCCACTAGGCCATACCCCCAGCCCCTCATCTATAATTTTTTAAATTCCATTAATTTGTTTATAGAAGAGTACAAAAATCTCTGTAATTGTGATTATCCCTTAGTTCTGTTACTGTTTGTCTCATATTTTCATATTTTTTCATGGTTTTCATTCATGATTTTTATTCCTTCCTAGAGAATTGACATCTTTGACATAAAATTACCCCCACCTTATCTTTCAGACTACTTTTTGGAATTCCTTTTCATTCAATTGATATTCATAGCCATTCAGCCTTCTTAGTATTTTCCATCTACCTCCTTTCAAATGATCTGTTTAAATGTGTATAGCGGATTTCTCCTATCAGAGTCTTGAGTTATTAACTTTTCAGAATACCTGTTTTTTTTTAATTAGTGTCTGTTAATGTTTAGTATAATTATTGGGTCTCAGCCTACAATTTCATTTTGTTTATTTTTATAATGTTTTATTTTTTCATTCTTCCTTTCCTGCTTTTGAGTCATTTGTAATTTTTTTTAGAATTTTAATTAATTTGTTTTTTAAATTTTATCTGCAAAGTGTAGTGTTGGTGCTATTGGTTGGGATATATTACTTGGTGTCCCACTGTCTGTTGAGAATTAATAGAGTAATTTACCCATCTTCCTCTTTTTCTTAATATTATGGTTGTTATATACATTGCCTACATATGGTATAAATTTTCCCAAAAAACATAACTTTTGCTTTAAATAGACAAATGTATGTTAAAGAAATAAAGGTAATATGCCCTTAATATTTACCCGGATACTTATTATTTCTCTGGCTTTTCATTCTTTTTTGGAGATCTGAATTTCCATCTGGCATTTGTTAGCCTGAAGAATTTTCTTTCACAGAGCAGTGATGGATGCCTGTAGTACCACCTGGTCAGGAGGCTGGTTCAGGGCGCTTGAGTCCAGCCTGAACAGCACACCAGGACCGCCTAAAAACTATTTGTCTTTGCTCTATATAGAATCCAAATGAGTTTTCTTTGCCTTTCCCTTCTTGCTATCCCTTTTCTCCCCCATTTCCTTTCTTTTCCTCCAGTGACGCTAAGGGTCAAAACTAGATCCTTTTATATGTGTACAAGGGTGCTCAGGAGCTGTGCTAGCTCAGTGCATTTGCATTGTTTCCTTTCACTATTTCATATATCATTCCACTGTCTTCCTGGATTGTTCTATTCTTTTTCTAAGTTAAGTTAGACATTTACTTCTCAATATAAGCTCTTAAGGATGTACATTTCTTCCCTTCAAATGCCTCATTGTCTGTTTTTATTATCTTTTTGTAAATGTTTTCTTGTTTAAGACAGGATTGAGCCAGGCACTAGTGGCTCATGCCTGCAGTCATGGCTACTCAGGAGGCTGAGATATGAGGATCTTCAGTTCAATACAAGCCCAGGCAGGAAAAGTCCTTGAGACTCTTATCTCCAATTACCCACCAAGAAAGCTGGAAACAGAGCTATGGCTCAAGTGGCAGAGCAACAGCTTGAGCCAAATAGCTAAGGAACAGTACCAGGTCCCAAGTTCAACCCCCAGTATAGCACCAAAAAAAAAAAAAAAAAAAAGAAAAAGAAAAAGAAAAAGAAAAAAGAAAAAAGGCCAGCTCAATTCTATGGAATATATGCAGAGCTCAAAATATGAATTAACAGAGTTCCACTGCTCTTTATGCAATGGAAGCTCATGGAGGTTTGTTTTCAATTTGCAATTTAAAAATATTCCTATCATCTTCTATTGCTATTATTTTCTTTTCTTTTTTTTTTCTTTTTTTGGCCAGTCCTGGGCCTTGGACTCAGGGCCTGAGCACTGTCCCTGGCTTCTTTTTGCTCAAGGCTAGCACTCTGCCACTTGAGCCACAGCCCCACTTCAGGCCGTTTTCTGTATATGTGGTGCTGGGGAATTGAACCCAGGGCCTCATGTATACGAGGCAAGCACTCTTGCCACTAGGCCATATCCCCAACCCCTATTGCTATTATTTTCTATTCCTCTCTTATATCAATCTATTTGTAGTCCCTTTGTAGCTCATTGGAGTTCTCCCTAGAAGCCTTTGAGATGTATTTATTTATAAAGTTCTACATTTTCATTGCAGTGTACATCTTTCTATACTCATATATTCCTTTTCATTTCTCTTGCTTAGCATAAATTGTTTGTTTTTTATTTGTTGATTCATATCATTTAGGAGCTCTGGAAATTCTTACCCATTTAACTTACTTTCCTAATTTGATATGTTAGATTTTTTTCATGTTTTCTGTATTACTAATTCTTATTTTTTCATATCTTTCCTCACAATATTCTACATAATTCCCTATATATTGGCCATGTGCTGTTAGTTTACTAAATCTCTCTGCAATTGTGTCCATTTACTCAATTTTTCCTTTCTCAAAGTTCTATTTTATCCCTTAGAGAATGGATCTGGTGATGTGGAGATACACCTTAATGGTGGGGCATGTGGGAGAAATTGGGGTGAGTCCCCACCATTGAAGAAAAAAATTGACATAGTATTTCTTTTATCATATCATATTTCATTGCATGTTTATATTCATGATCGCATCACTTATTTCTGTAAATATTGTATTCTAAATTAGTTTATATCTAAGAATTCAGATATCTGAAATCTGATCTGTTTGTTTTTCTAATGTTTCAAGCACAGTGGCTTTATTATAGTTTTGATCATCTTAGGAGATTGATATTATTTGATTCTAATTTGTGATATTTCAGGGCTTCTATCAGTGGATTTAAGTTCACACATTAATTTTTGTTTCTGAAAAAGTTAGGAGCACTGCTAGTCCAGTTCTTTTTATGTCCCAACTCAATCAGAAGTCTTGAGTGCAGCATCTTTACCTTGAGGCGAGTTTATATATTAATCTCCCGAGGGTGCTTGCCCTCTATGTTGTTCTGTCTCTCCCACTCCTCTTTACTTGTCTACTTGAGGAGCTTTAGTATGGTTTCTATCAAAGAATTTTGCACAGCTGGAAATTTTTTTTATTGAGGATGCAGTACTCTTGATTATCTCCTTGCTCTTTTAGATTCTCATTATATACTTTCAAGTGTATTTTCTTTTCTTTTCTTTTTTTTTTTTTTTTTTTTGCCAGACCTGAGGCTTGAACTCAGGGCCTGGGCGCTGTCCCTGAGCTTCTTTTGCTCAAGGCTAGCACTCTACCACTTGGGTCACAGTGCCACTTCTGGCTTTTTCTGTTTATGTGGTACTGAGGAATCGAACCCAGGGCTTCATGCATGCGAGGCAAGCAGTCTACCACTAGACCACATTCCCAGCCCTTGAAGTATAATTTCTAAATAGTCTGGCTGGGTGCTTCTTTCGGTATTTTAGGTTCACTATACTGCCAAATGTCACTGCCAGTTTCCTCATTTTATCATTACTTCTATCATTATTTCTCACTTAGCAGTCCTCACTTATGCCCCTTAATTTCACTTCTCCCATAACAGTTTTTCATATATTTGGTTGCCAATGATGTTAATATGTTAGATATGTTAACCTTGTGAAACCTTAACTTTGAGCTTAAAGAGAGATGGGTATTAGAGATGTAGATTTGTGCATCACTGATAGCATTAATGTCATGGAAACATTACAGAGGAGACTGGACTAAGTAGAAATAACAGAAGATTATAGAATACCAACTTTTAAGAGATGCTAGAGAAAGGTTATTTTGAAAAGGATTGTATGAAGATCTAAGTTACTAAATGAGAAAACCAAGAATGAAGGAAATTAAGGAATGGGTTTCAAGAGAGGGAAATTTATAGTATCAGATGTTGCCAAAGGTTACATAAGGTAAGAATTTATCTTTAAATTTGATTATCTGAAGATAAATAGTTTCAATGGAGTAATCACTGGATGTGGTGTTGTAAGCTGATGCAGAATGGCATAAGTACACAAGTGTATACTGTGCTAATTCCCTGACCATCCTCAGTAGAGTCCTTACCCACTGACTGTATAGTGAAGTAGTAAATTTCCTTGTAAAAGACATTTTTCATCACAGAAATAAGCATCATTTTCTCATGATCTTCTACAGCTAAGAGAAATTCAGGCAAATAACTGAGGTGCTAGTAAGATTGGACAATGGAGGAGACTGGGTAACAGTCATGAAAAGTCATCAGAGCATAGAAAGTATACAATTTTTATTATTAAATTATACAAATTATTTGGACTCAGGACCTAATATCTCCTTTATAATATTAATAAGCCTTACATATTTGAATTTTAATTATTTCACTTATATGTAATTAAATAGTATTCATTACTTCTTTTTTGTTGTTGTTTTTTGCCGGTCCTGGGGCTTGAACTCAGGGCCTGAGCACTGTCCCTGGCTTCTTTTTGCTCAAGGCTAGCACTCTACCACTTGAGCCACAGAGCCACTTCTGGCTTTTCTATATATGTGGTGCTGAGGAATTGAACCCAGGGCTTCATGTATATGAGGCAGTCACTCTACCTCTAGGCCATATTCCCAGCCCATTACTTATTTTCTATCCCCATCTTACACAGTATAAAATAGAGAACAGAGAATAACTTATTTACATATTTGTTCCTAATGTCAGAAAATCTGATAAGTTACATTTATATGTTTTAGTGCTTGGGAAAAAGACAACCTTTCATGCCAAACACCTGTGCAAAGGCTGTTTATGATGTGCATTTCTATTACAATCTTAAATTTTTTGTTAGAGGTATTTACCTTAAATTGAGGCCTCTTCATACATATCTCAGCTAAAAATAAACTTTCACAAAGAAAATGTCAATTTTTTACTTCAGGAAAAGGCAGTATGTTTTGGAAAAGGGGGAAAAGTAATAACTTCTTTAAATTTTTAGAAACATTCTGTGTTCTTATATATGATAGCCAAAAAGTAATATATTTTTTATTTGAGAAATGATTTATATTATCTTTTTAAGATAGCCTGCAATATTTTTTCAAAGCTCACAAACATGAGTCTTTTAAAGTAATGCAACATGTGACTTTTCAACTTATACCTAACTATAAAACTATAATCAGATAATTTGTTAGTTGATCATATATATGCTTATACATCCCCACAATCTTTTCTTATAAAACACTACAAAGGGAAATTACTATCATTTTTCCATGTGGATTTGGCAATATCTACTCGAAGTTATGCTGATTCTCCTGAGGTCAAGAACATTTCACATATGGAAGATCCTAGCCAGCTAAATCCTTTCTGTTGGAAAACATTTTTCGTAGCAGAAGAATGAAAACCATGCCAAATAAAAACATTAAACAAACAGCTCTTTCATTTTATACAGTTTTGTTCATAACTAATCCACGTTTCTTTTCTACCCCTTCTTAGGTACCAGAGATTTGAAAAGGCCTTTCTCCTGGCCGTTGACATCGGTGCTCGTGACCTGTTCATGGTGAGTTGTTCCCAGACATGATTTTTGTGCCTTCAGTTCTAAGGCTGAGTAAGTTGTCAGTTTTTGTGACCATTAAAAAGGATTAGTGTCATTTGCAGCTTTAGACACATGGGGGGAAAGCATTATCCCATCTTGGCTTGCAGCTTTGCCTTCTTGAAACTAGTCAATAGCCATCTAGCATCTTTTGACTTGTTGACATTTTCCTTGCCAGGGTCCAGAGGATCTTTTATGTTTTCAAAGAATTTATAATTCCTGAACTTTTCTTCTCATGTACCTTGAGGGTGAAGGGATGACACCTTTCTATCTAATAAGCTTAAATGTCTTTCCAATGTATTCTCTAAGGAAGTACAAATACATAAACCAGAACCTGTGGGGAAAATGACCTGCAGATCTTGAATGTGTTCAGTTCTCTTAGAGTTTACTGAGAAGTAGCAAATTATGAATGTTCTTACATGTATTGTTAAAGTATCCACAGCACAAAGTGAAAGCAGAGGTTGTGCATCCACTTCTGCTCCAATCCTTTCACTTCTTACAGCATAGTGAATGTCCAGCTCCTAACAAGTCCTGTGCTTTGTATCAGGTTCTTATTTTGTAAGATCTTATATCACAGTGAAATCAGATGAACAAAGGCAGAGTCTTTTTTTGGTTTCCCAGCATATTTTTCTCCATAGCTATTTCATCATTATAAACAATAGAGCAAAACCTTCATGAAAACAATAAAAGGTTCTTGAAGACTTCTTATCTGAATCATTTTGCAGAAATTTTTGTAGTTCAAGGCTTGGTATTTCTGAAGTTACTGTTGGTTCATCAGATTAGATCACTTGTATTTGGAATATGCTTAATATTTGAATTCTAAATTAAATTATATTTCATTTATATATTCTCAACTTTCATTGAGCATGAGAAAAGTTTCACTTGTTTTCAAAACTCTAGACATCTTGTGATTTATTTGTCATCTGCATTTTGATGTCTAAGAAGGTTTATTAGTATGAGGGAAGGTTTTATTATTTTCATCAAAAACTATACATGCAAAATATCACAGCATCAGAAATTTAATTACATTTCTCAAAACTTTCCTACCCACTAACTTTCCCTCCTCATCTCTACCATCTCACATATGCATTGCCTACTCAATAAAGAGATATTTTCTTTATATTTCTTTATTTTATATACATGTAGTTCACTTCTTTTCCTAGCCAAGATAAGAACTAAAGAGATTAGTATTTAAATGCTTTATGTTTACCAGTTTTTCCCTCAGGGTATTATATTGCTCTATAAATATACTGCTTTATTAATTAGCATAATCATCAAAGCGATCTTCTAAACTTTATTCATATCTGTTTAAGCACTTAGCCTGTTTTTCATAGTACCAACATAAAGTCCCTGTGTTAATTCAAATCTTCTTAATCTAAATAAACTTTCTACTGATAGGCTAAAATAAGAAAAGAAAGAATGATTTAATTCAAGAAGATGAAAACACTCATAATTCAGAGTGCTGTATCCTCATTCTTCATTTAAGACTTGACTTATACTCATGTCTGTTTTAAGAAAGATCGGAACACAGATAGCTTTGGGACCTTAGCATTTTGTGGAAGTTCATTGAATGTACTATATACATTTGAGGCTCCATGTTGAAATTGTCCTAAAGAAATTGCTATATTTTCTTATAGAGTCTTATTACTTAAATTTCATATACCCAGAGTTTTGTAACCTATATACAACAAAATCTTATATCTTTTGGAAAAAATTTATAAAATGAACAGGATTATCCCTACTTACAGATGATTTTCTACCCTTACGGTATCTCTTCCTTAAAGACTAAATATAATATCAAAAGAGCACACACAAAAAAGTATCCGTTAACCTCAAAATAGTGCTTTTGGCATTAGACTCAGTAAGTTATGTAAGACACCATGGAAAGAAAGTTGATGTGGGAAAGAGAGTTGAGACAGAAGACAGGCCATAGATGCACAAAAAGGAGTTGAGAATTTATCTCAAAGAAAACTGGAAGCTGAAAAAGGTTTATAATAAAAAAAGGAATAATAATATTTTGAACAGAGGTATACAGGTTTTGAGGGGCCAAGAACCATGTATAAATATTTTAGACAATAAATATATAAATATTTTAGCGACACACTCACTGTTGCATCTCCTCAACACTGCATTTTTAGAGCAAAAGCATCAAGGGAGACAATATATGAACAAATGAATTTGGCTGTTGTTTCATTAAAACTTTGTTTGCAGACACTGATATTTAACTGTCCTAAAAAGACTTAAGAGTCCTATGACATAATACTTAATATTTGTTTTTCAAATGATTTGAAATTTTAAAAATCTTCAGTCATATTTGGCTGTGTTTTAGTATGTATTGTTTTTGTTTACATTTGTTTCTAGGTATTTTCTAATTTCTCTTGTGATTGTATTTGCTACATCTGGTATTGAAGAATGGGTCTCTTAATTTTTACAACTTTGAATATTCAAGTTTTATTTCTAATACTTATTTCTAACGATCTTGTTCTGGTGGAAAACGATACTTTGTATTATACCTTTCTTTTTAAATCTATTGAGATGTAGTTTGTGGAGTAACTTACAATATATCATGGAAGCTTGAGAAGATTGTGGATGTTGCTATGAACAAAATATTCTACATATGCCTGTCATATCTAGTTGATACAAAGTCTTCTGTTTTTTCATTTTTGTTTTTTGAAAAATATTAGGAATAGAATATTGAAGTGTCCAGCTATTATTGTACAGTTATCTCAGCTTTCATTTTCTTAGGGACATAAATGCTTACTTACCGTATCTTCTTTCTGCTTTGGATCTCTTTATTTTGGTAGTACTGGGAATCAAACTCAGTGACATGTGTTTTTGCTAGTCAGATACTATATCACTTGAGCTTAGGTCTCTTTGCTTTTTGTTTTTATAATAGGGTCTATAATAAACTTTATTAAATCCTAATATTAATTTTGCTATTTATAATTCCTTCCTAGCTAGGAAGACAGGCATATGCCTCTGTGCCCAACTTTTTGTTGATTTTGATGGAGTTATGCAAACCCTTTGCCCATGCTTGCTAGGAAGTACAATTTTCCCAGTTTCTTCCTCCCAGGCAGTTAGGATAATAAACTGAACCACAGTAACCACCTTCTTATTAATATAGACTTGTTGAAAAATAACTTGTAACTTTTTTAACTTAAGTCTGTTTTATCTGATATGAATAAGCTGTGTTTGCTTTCTTTTGTGACTGCTTTTTCTGTTAACTGTTTTCAAACATTGCTGTGTATTTATTTTGAGTCTCTTGATGACAGCATGTGATTGGGTCATGTGTTTTTATCTCCAACTGCCTGTCCAGTTTCAAGCTTAATTCATTCACATTTAATATAATTTCTGGTAAGGAAAGAATTCTATTATTTTGCAATTTGTTTTTCTGTCTCCTATAGCTTTTTATTTCCTCTCTTTCTGTTTCTGGAATTGTTGTCTTCTCTTGTGTTTCACTGATTTTTGCGATAAAATGCTTAATTTCCTGTGGTATATTCTATAGCTGTTTTCTTTGTGGTTTCTATGGGATTACACTTAACATCCTAAAATTATAATGCTCTAGTTCGGATTTGTATCCGCT
The DNA here is from genome assembly GCF_023159225.1 of Perognathus longimembris pacificus. NCBI lineage: Eukaryota > Metazoa > Chordata > Mammalia > Rodentia > Heteromyidae > Perognathus > Perognathus longimembris. The sequence continues at coordinate 19,193,626 of NC_063168.1, read as the reverse complement.
TTACATCAGTAATAGGCAAAAGTACTGCTATTTTGCACCTCTGCTCCTCCTACCCTCTCAGTGTTTGATGTCACAAAATTACATCATTATATGTTACATGCCCTCAATCCATAAAGTAGTAATTTTATATATACATTCATTAAAAACAAATACATAGTTGCAAACTAAAGTTATGTTAACTGTTGAATAAAATTTTGCGAGGACTGGGACATGACAGTCAAGTGCTGTGTTACTATGCTACATCTCCAGCCCTTTTATAAAAGTGTCTTAGTCTCTTAAATCATGTATGTACAAGCAAAGAGTAATGTTATAAACCATTGTTACAAGACTAGCATTGTAATTGTCCATATAGTTACTTTTATTGAGGTCTTTATTTGATCATATAGCCTATAGTTCCTAGGTAATGCTATTTTACTTTAACCCTAAAGAACTCATTTGCACAGTTTTGCAAGGTGGGGCTAGTAGTAATGAACACATCTGCTTTTATCTGAAATGTAAAAGTCTTAAGGGTCTTCATTGACTTGGGGATGGGGGGGCGCGTACTGTGCTTGAACTCAGGATATGAGCACTGTCCCTTAATTTCTTCACTGAAGGCTGTCACTCTACAATTTGAGCCTCAGCTCCATTTCCCTGGTTGTTAATCAGAGGTAAGAGTCTCATGGAATTGTTTGCTTAGGCTAGCTGTGATACTCAGATCTCAGCTTCCCGAGTAGCTAGGATTACAAGTATGAGCCACTGGCGCCTGGCTGACATTTTTACTTTTAACATTTTGAATATATTTGCCAAATGCCTTCTGGTCTCTAGAGATCAAAGCATTTATCTCTTGTTGCTTTTAAGATTCTTTATATTTTGAAAGTTTGATTATAATGTGTTTCTCACTATTGATTTTTTATTGTATAGTTCATCTTAGAGTTCATTGAGCTTAGATGTTTGTATTTATGTCTTTCATCATATTTGGGATATTTTCAGCTATTAATTTTTCAAATATTTCCTCTAGCTCTTCCTCCTTTTTTCTGACACCCACAATGCATATGCCGCTATTTAATGTTTTCTCGTGGGCCCTTTTAAACTGTGTATTTTTATTCAGTCCTTTTCTTTCCATTTCCCTTGTCTTATTTTCAGGTTTGTTAACTCTCTCATTTGCCTATTGCATCTGTCATTGAAACTATTAAATCATTTTTAAAAATTATTGTAGTATTCAGCTCTAGAATGTCTTTGAATGTTTGTTAGGTTTTATGTCACTTTTCTGTCACCTTATTAATATTTCCATTTCATTCATTTGTATTTCCTTGACTTTCCCATATCTTCCTTTACTTTTTTTTAAGGCAGTTGTTCTTTTAATGTCTTTGTCTTTGTCATCAAGTTTTTTATTCCCTTCATTTGAAATGACCCACACTTTCTTGAGATTTCTTTTTCAGTATTTTTGTTGAAAACTGAATATTTGAATCTTATAATGTGATAACTGAGTTCAGAATTCTCTTTTCCCTAGGATTTTCAACATTAGGTTATTATATGTCTTTGACTTAGATAATATGTCTTGGCTTATGGACAAGGATCATACTGAAGTAAAAGGAAGCTTTTCAGGTAGAAAAATGAAACTAGATGAGAATTTAGATATATGCAGAAAGAGTGAAGAGCTCAGGAAGTGAAGAGCAAGCATGTGGATAATATTAGGTATTTTCCCATCAGCTTAACACATTTTTTTTCATTTCTTTATTGTCAAATTGCTACAGAGGGGTTACAGTTTCATACATAAGGCAGTGCATACATTTCTTATCCAACTTGTTACCTCCTCCCTTGTTTATCCTCCACCTTCCCCCTCTCCATTTCCCTCCCCCCGCAATGAGTTGTGAAGTTGGTTTACACCATATAGTTTTGTAAGTATTACTGTTGTATTGGTTTGTCTTTTTATCCTTTATCTTTCAATTTTGATATTCCCTTTCCCTAGGACTGGCAAAAACAATAACAACAAAAAAAACAAAACACAACGAAATTTAATGTATCTTTAAAAGATAGTCACCACAAGGAAAGTGAAAATATTTAAGGAGATTTTTCACTCAGATTTGAACATTAAAAAATGCAAAATGTACTGAAGTGTCACACAATAACCCATAAAACTTTGTGTCAATTTAAAAAAGTCTTGGTCTTCAGGATACACATTAAAAAAAACAATTATTTATTTAAACTAATAGTCCTTCACAGAACACTGTGGTATATGCAATTATACTATTGTAAAGTGAAACAATGCTAATTCTAAGTAGAGTGTGATAAGTTAAGATTGTATATTATAGTGCCTAGAAAATTTTAGGAAAACCTAGATATGTAGCTTATAAAAGTAAATAGAGTTGGGTACTGAGGTCCAGAAGGAATGAGGAATGCTGCTCCATAACATGAAGGAAGCCAGCTAGGCAGGAAAAGCCTAAGAGAACCTGTCTCCAAAACAGATAGCAAAGAGCTGTACTAGAGATGAGACTTGATGGTAGAGGGCCCACGGAGCAAACAAAGCTAAGCAAGTGCAAGGCCCTGAGTTGAAAAGTGTTTCTTTGCTACTGCAAAAAGTTTTTTTTTTTAAAAGCCAATAGGGAAAACCTAAATATAATTTACAAGTATTTCCACTCATAGGATATGCAAAGTGACCAATAGAAAACATAGAAAAATTCTACTATTAATTTCAAACACATAAGTTACTTAATTGACTAGACATTCCAAGTAAAATGCAGATACTAATTTTTTAAGTTATAGATTGTCAGACTGGACAAAAAACAACCAAATTATATTCAGTGTATAAGTGAGACCCTATTGTTATGGCACAAATAAATTGTAAGTAAACCTGAATAAAAAGATGATATCATGCAAGAAGATAGACTTCAAAACAAAGGAAGTATTACCAAATATAAAAAGTTATTTGTAATAATAAAAGCTCTAAGGAAAACATTACAGCCCTATATGTTTATGTACAAGATAAGTAAACTTCAAATACATAAAGCCAAAGCCCACAAGCCAAATGAAAAGTATATAAATGTAATCATTCATATTATCAAATAGTCAAAAATTATGAATATATGAAATATGTAAAATGGCATGATCTGACATTGAGGCTATATCCAAAAAATGCAGAATTTTCATTCTTTCCAATTGTCCATGCTATTGTCACCAAACATAAAATATATGCTGCTCCATAACATGAAAGCTTGATATAAAACATTAAAATATGATAGCAAAGGAAGTAAATTACAAGTCAATATGTTTATGTACCATTGAGGCTCAATTATTTGCAAGTTAAATATCAGCTCTCTAAAAATCTAATAGTTAAAGAAGAAATCAAAGAATCAGTATTGTAAATGAATTTTAGGAGAACAACAATATATGAGAATGTGTGAGGTGATTATAATCACCTGGTCTATAAGTCTGTATTCATATCAGTAAATAACAATGCCAACTAGTAAGTATAAAATAACAATATAACTAGAAAATTACCATTTGGCATAATTGAATAGGGAAAAACCACCAATGTGTTCTATAATTAGAAAAGTCTTTATATAATTAACCAAACATGTACCTCATCTCAAAGTACTTCTCCACAACATGTGCATTACTTACAAAGGGAAGAAGAGTAACTGTAGTGGAGAGAGGTAGCCAAATAACTATCATCCATAATGGTACAAGTCACAATAGTTTGCAACTTTATATTAAAGTAAGAATACAGCCCCTCTTTGTGACATTCTTGCAAAAAAAATTGCATACCTAAATCTAACCAAGGGAATGACTAGTTGAGCCCAAATTGAGAGACATTGTAATAACTAACTTACCTTCAAAAATGTCAAGTTTGTGTGAGAAAAAAGACGAACAATTATATAAGAGACTAAACAGACATAAAGGAAGTAAGAAATGGAACTTTGTCTTATGAAGAACATTATTTGAACTACTGAAACTTTATTGTTTAAATGGGAGCGATGTTATTAATATTAATGACATGATTTTGATAGTTTGTGGTTTTGTAGGAAATAGTCACTAACTTATTCAAAATGTGTTTGGAACTTAGCTGTCAAGATAATTCAGAAAAAAGTGACATTTGGACTGTTCTGAAAAATTTCTGCATCTTTGAGGTTGTCTCAAAAATATACAATTTTCCTGATCACTATAGCTCTGTATTCTACTGTGAATACTACTCTAGGTCGAATCTATGTGGCTTAGAAGTCTACTGCTTTGGCCACAGAAATGCTACTTTTAATTTTCTATCATTAGAACATTATTCAAGTTTTGAAAATTCAGGTGACTTCTTCAAGCTAATTATTACTATGGCATAAGCCTACTCATTTCACTTTACCCATTATGGCAGAAAAGCCACCCAGGATTTCTTCTCTGGCCCCATGTTGGATAGCATGAAGATGAGTATGTCTCCTGAACATTCTCATGTTGGCATCCTAACTACCTTGGCCATTGGCACAAGGCCAGTTGGAATGTCATCTGTACCATCTGATAATGCTATAAAAAGACCTATAGCTGCTGCTCTCCAGCCATCTGTGCCTTGCCTTGGCATGATGCTGTTGGGTAGTTTGTCTTTCGTTGGCATGGTTTTTGTGGGTGGCTTACATCTGCTATTCCTAGGCACTTGCTTGGTGATCAAGTTGACATAGAATTGCTTCCTTGGCACTGTTTTTACATAGAGGAGTTTTATACCTGCTAATTTCTGAAACAAGATTACCATTAATTACATACACTACAATTTAAAATATTATGAATACATACTTTGCTGGACTCACAAACTTAGATTAGGCATTCAAGTTTTAATTCTCCCAATAAGTAGTCTTCACTCAGAATGATCTAATTGATGGAGTGTACTTCTTTTGTTTTAAGATATAAAATTGAGTACATAATCTTTCCCTATCACACCAACTCTACAGAAATGGTGGAACTATATGTGTGTATGTTTTTAAATTTTGTAAATGGGATACAAAACAAGAATGAACAATGATGGAACGGAGGTTATAAGAATACATTGAAAGCTGTAAGAAAGAATATGATTGGAGACAGCAGATACCAAAATATTAAAAAAAAAAAAGACTGCTATTAAGTTGGGGGAACACCAGAAGTTCTCTGTGCCCAAGGAAAGGATACTAGGAATGGAGAGGCATGTCCGAGAAAGCCAGGGGTACTTCAGATGCTGCAAGAACAGCAGTGAGTGGAGAAAAGTCACCATAAGGGCAGGGGAAACCCTAGACACTTTTAAGAAAAAAAGGTTGATATGAATATGTTAAGATTTAAAGCTATTTGACAGAAGAATAAAAATAGATGGTACCATGGAGTGAAGTGTGTCATTTTCCTGCATCAATTTCATTATTTATTAATTTGTGTGTTTGTTTGTTGTTTGCTTATCTATCAATCTATTTAGCTGGTCTTGGTGTTTGAACTCTGGGCCTGGACACTGTCCCTGAGCGTCTTTTACTCAAGGCTAGCACTCTAACACTTGAACCATGGTGCCACTTCCTACCAACTTCATATACTAAAGCCCTAACTTCAATATGATGTTATTTGGAGATGGAATTTTTAAGGAGGTAAGGAAGAATGGCCCTGAGGCCATCAGGTGATTTCTTCATCCAGGCTGTGGGACTTCTTTACAAATAGAGGAGAAATCAGGAGGAAGGCAGTGGAGGAGCCAGCAAGGAGACAGCCTTCTGCAAACTAAGGAGGGACCTCTGGGTAAACAAAAAACATGAAGCACATAGCTTGATGTTGGAATTCCAACATGTAGAACTGTTGAGAAAATAGCCTTTTAAGCAGCATTAATAGTCCTTTGTGGCAACCATAGCTGACTGGTCCAAATGGCATTACTTCAGAACTAGTAAATAGGAAAAGCACAGCAAAGAAAATAATTTTTTAAAGCAAATAGGAAGTTCTAGAATAAAATAATAAGAATATTTAAATATAAGTATCAGTTAGGAACAAAACTAACATGAGCATGTTCCCTTGTCTCTCATAAGAACACCTCACCTGTCCATCCTGTTCATCTTTGTGAGTGGAAGCCTCAGGACTTAATCACTTTCCAAAGACCTCACCTCTTACTGCATTCATTTTGGGGGTTTAAGTTCCTGCATACTAATTTTGGTATTTTTAGATATCTTGGTGTGTTTTTTTAATTTGATGATATACAGATTGATTACAATTAGATGAGTCAAGTAATAAGTACATGTTCTTTCATACAGTGTCTTCCCTTCCCTCAACTATACAAGTCATGGATGGAGATGGGAGGGAGGGACTGGAAGAGAGTGAAGGAAGGGAAGAACAACCTACCAATTTTGGAGGGACACATTCAAACCATAAATTGCATCCTGCCAAGTAACGGGAAATATTTGAAGACAAAAAGATTAAAAAGGAGAACGGAAAAATACTTTTTAAAATATATCCACAAATATTTTGATACTTTTCTTTTCAAAAGGTGGTGCCTGGATGGCTCATTCCCTCTAATATAAGCTGGATTTTAGTAATTTGCTTCCACTTAAAAGAATAGGAAGCTGGCCGCTGGTGGCTCACGCCTGTAATCATAGTACTCAGTAGGCTGAGATCTGCGGATCGCCATTCATGCCAGCCTAGGCAGGAAAAGCCAGGGGACTCTAATCTGCAGTTAACCACCAGAAATCCTGCGGTGGTGCTATAGCTTAAAGTAGGCGAGTGCCAGCTTTAAGCAGAAGAGCTCAGGGAGCCCAGAGAGCTCAGAGCCCAGGCCCTGAGTTCAAGCCCTATGACTGACAAAAAAAAAAAAAAAAAGAATACGGTAGTTGTTTACAATATGTAAGTTCCAAAACTAGTAAAAGGAATGGCTCCTTCTTTGCCTCTTATCTCTTGGATCACTTGACTGGGAGAAGTGGTGTGCTTTAGCCAAATGCCATGTCCTGAACACACTGAGGCACCGCTGTGGGAAAGGCCTTGCTATTGAGAGCCTGAATAACCTGGAAGGCACTGTGCTGTGCAGCCACAGCCAGGTCCATCAAGGAATCCTCCACAAGCAGTTTTCTCCCTCAGTTAAGCTTTCAGATAACTGTAGTCCTGGCACATTACCTTGACTCTCATCTCATGAGATCCTGAATCAGTTATCTAGTTAAAGACTCCTGGATTCATGACACTCAGAAATTGTGATATAATAATTGTTTATTCTTTACAGATGCTCAGTTGGTGGGAGGGGGAAATTTGCTGTATAGTAACAGATAACTAAAGCAGATATTTCATAATAATATAGAGAGTTGATACCAGAAGCAATCAACCACATAAACAAAGCAGCATTTAACCACATGGCTCCAGGATGAATTTTTTAAAGTCTTCAAAGAAAAATGGAAATATTTAGTCAAAGTGCAGAATTTTAACACCCCCATCTCAGAAAATCATACACAAAGAAAAAAATAAGAACAGGTATTAAGGATTTGAGTAACATAATTGTGAAACTTGAGCTCATCAAAATATTTATATTTAACAAAGAATATACATTTTAATAAAAATCAGTCAATAATAATGATTATATGTAAGCCATGAAGTCTCAACAAATTAAAAAATGTTCCTATGATAGAGAACCTAGTTGATAATAAAAAAAATAAATTATAAAACAATTACCGTCTAAAAATAACGTGTACCTTATAATTTTTTGTGTTGTATTTGGGTATGAAAACCAGGGCTTCCTGTATGCTACAGGAAATTGCTTTGACCTCAACATTATTATATGTGTTATTTTTAATAGCTCTTTGACTAATGGTGCTATGAAAGTAGAAATTAGTAACTTAAGTTTAATGACAATGAGAATACCACATGTCAAGAAATGTGGCTAAGTAATAATAGAAATATATACTAATTCTTACAAAGAATGAAAATAAGTGACACTAGCTTTGATCTCAGTAAGATGAAGACATTAAGTCCAAATAATGTAGAAAAAAATTCAGTTAGTGAAGATGAACCTAAATTTAAGTGACTGATTCAGGAGGTACACTCCTGTAGTCCCAACTACTTTAGAGGCTAGGACAGGAAGATTGCTTGAGACTAGAGACTAGGAATTCCAGGTAGCAAAAAGAGACTAAATCTCAAAAAAAAAAAAAAAAAGTCAAAAAGGTTTAAGAAACAAATTGCTAAATAAAGTTGTTTTTTAGATATGACTTGTAAAATAATATTTGGAAAACTAACATCTAACCAATTAACATAAAACTAATAAGATGTAACTACTGACACAGGAAATTTGTTTTTAAATATTAACAACTAGATTTTTTATCATGGATAAAGAATAGAGAAAATAAAAATAACAAATCACTATATGCCAATCACCTAATTTCAACAATCATCTATGTGACTAAATGCATTCCTTTACACCTTCCACCATCTTAACATCTTTCTTTTGTTGCTATTCCTGTTGTTGTTGTTGGTCAGTCATGGAGCTTGAATTCTGGGCCTGGGCGCTGTCCCTGAGCTCTTCAGCCCAAAGCTAGCTCTCTACCACTTAGGGCACAACACCATTTCCAGTTTTCTGGTAGTTAATTGGAGCCCCTCACAGAGGGGCTGAGGGTCTAGTGGTGGAGTGCTTGCCTGGCATGCATGAAACCCTGGGTTTGATTCTCAGCATGGCATATACAGAAAAAGCAGGAAGTGGTGCTATGGCACAAGTGGTAGAGTGTTGGCACTGAGCAAAAATAAGCCAGGGACCGTGCTTAGGCCCTGAGTTCAAGCCCTAGGACTAGCAAAAAAAAAAAAAAAAAAAAGTCTCATGGACTTTCCTGCCCAGGCTGGCTTTAAACCACTATCCTCAGATCTCAGCCTCCTGGATAGCTAGGATTACAGGCATAAGCCACCGGCACCCAGCTCTTTCTTTTTTTTTTTTTTGAAGTATCATATTTTACTTGTAAATCCTACAGTATGTCTCCACAGTATGTGTTTCCTTGACAAAAGAAAAAGAAATATAACCATAAATTAGTTGCTAGAAAAAATTAGCAGGGTTCTAAACATTATCAAATATCCAACTGATACTTAGTCTCCTGGGATATCTTTTAAAATATTTATTTTACAGAGGGTTACAGTTACATAACTCAGGTAAAGAGTACATTTCTTTTTAAATGTCACCTCTTCCTTTGCTCTGTTTTCCCCTCCTATCTCCACCCACAGGTTGTAGTCTCAGTTCATTTTCAACTTAGTGTCTAGTATCACTGATGCATTTGTTCACCCTTTGTCCCTCCATTTCTGTGCCCCCTTGCAGATAAACAAAGACAAATTAACAAGACAAAAAGAAAATAAACAGCAACAAAGAAATCCTCTTGTTTCCATTTCCTGGAGTTCATTTTGATAAATACTATTTTGTATGATCAGATGCACACAGCTATTGCGCCTTTGTGCTCCTCCCTCCAATGGTGACACTCTGTGTGAATGCCGAAAGACTTGTATAGTTTATCATGTCCCAGTGATGCTTTTTTTTTTTAATTTAATTTTCCATTTTCTTATCAATGAGGCAATGTCATTCTTTCTGATGGAAGCATAGAATTCCATTGTGTATATGTACCACATTTTCCTGATCCATTCATCTACTGAGGGGCATCAGGGTTGGTTCCATATCTTAGCTATGGTAAATAATGCTGCAGTGAACATAGTTGTGCTGGTAGCTTTAGTATGGTCTTGCTTGTGATCCTTTGGGTAAATACCCAAGAGTGGAATTGCTAGACCATAGAGAGCTCTATGTTTAGTCTTTTGAGGAGCTTCCATACTGCGTTCCAGAGTGGTTGAACAAGTTAACACTCCTACCAGCTGTATAGTAGCATTCCTTTTTTGCCACATCCCTTCCAGCATCTGTTGTTATTAGATTTGTTGATAATGGCCACTCTAACTGGGGTGAAATGGAATCTCAATGTTGTTTCCATCTGCATTTCTTTTATGGCTACAGATGTTGAACATTTCTTCATGTGTCTATTGCCATTCTTACTTCTTCTGAGAAGTCTGTAAGTCTTTAGCCCATTTGTTAATTGGATTATTGTTTCTTTGAGGGTTGATTTTTGGGAGGTTTCCACCATCATTACAATAACAATAAAGATACAAAAAAGTCTAAGAAAGAAATGCCTCATTTGTATATTTTTCAACAGTTTTAATTTATTGTTTCTGTTAATTTGTCAGTAGATTACTTGGGATTTATTATGTAAATAGACGTGTAGTCTCCGAATCCTTATTCCTAATTTGTATGCTCCCCCACCTCCCAAGTGCAATGGCTAAGGAGCTCCGGTTAAATAGAAGTGTTAAGATGTTAAATAGATGTGGTTCGGTGATACGTGACTTCTTCCCGATCTTTAGCAAAAACAAAAACATTCTTCCATCATTAAGAACGATATCTAAAAGGCCTCATATATAAAATATATGCAAAACTAAAAAAATTACATTCCTCCAAAACAAAACCGCAAAGAACCAATAGCCCCTCAACAAGTGGGCTAAAGACTTACAAAGAGACTTCTCTGATGAGGAAATGAGAATGGCCAAGAGACATATGAAAAAGTGCTCTACATCACTGGCCATAAAAGAAATGCAAATCAAAACAACATTAAGATTGCATCTCACCCAAGTAAGAATGTCCTATATCAAGAAAACTAACCATAACAACTGTTGGAGTGGATGTGGCCAAAAGGGAACCCTACTTCATTGTTGGTGGGAATGTAAACTGGTTCAGTCACTCTGGAAAACGGTATGGAGATTCCTCAGAAGGCTAAACATAGAGCTCCCCTATGACCCAGCAGTCCCACTTTTGGGGATCTACCCAAAAGACCACAAACAAGAACACACTAAAGCCACCAGCACAACAATGTTCATCGCAGCACAATTTGTTATAGCTAAAATATGGAACCAACCCAGATGCCTCTTAGTAGACGAATGGATCAGGAAAATGTGGTACATATACAAAATGGAATTTTATGCCTCTATAAGAAAGAATGACATTGCCCCATTCGTAAGGAAATGGAAGGACTTGGAAAAAATTATACTAAGTGAAGTGAGCCAGACCCAAAGAAACATGGACTCTATGATCTCCCTCATAGGGAATAATTAGCACAGGTTTAGGCTAGTCACAGCAGAGGATCACAAGAGCCCAATAGCTATGCCCTTATGAATTCATAAGATGATGCTAAGTGAAATGAACTCCATGATATGGAAAGGACTGTTATATCACTGTTGTAATTACTTTCAACATACCATGTGAAACCGTAGCTTCTATTGTTGATGATCCTCTTGTATGCCCTTCCTGTGGTTGTACCTGCACTATCACTGTATCTTATCTGAGTACATTGGAAACTGTGTTTACTGGTATTACAACTAGGAAAGTGAAAGGGAATATCAAAATCGAGACACAAAGGATAAAAAGACAAACGACTACAAAAGCAATAGTTGCAAAACTGTTTGGTGTAAACCAACTGAACAACTCATTGGGGGAGCGGGAAGGGGGGATGATGAGGGAGGAGGTAACAAACAGTACAAGAAATGAAGCCAATGCCTAACTTATGAAACTGTAACCTCTCTGTACATCAGTTTGACAATAAAAATTTTAAAAAAGAGAGAGAGAAAAAAAACAATGTCTAGCCAGGCGCTGGTAGCTCAAGCCTGTAATCCTAGGTACTCAGGAGGCTGACATCATAGGATGGAAGCCAGCCCAGGCAGGAAAGTCCATGAGACTCTTATTTCCAAGTAACCACCAAAAGCCAGAGTGCAGCTGTGGCTCAAGTGGTAGAGCACTAACCTTGAGCAAAACAAAGCTCTGGGACAACAACCAAGCCCTGAGCTAATGTCCTAGGACTGGCACATACACATACACACCAAAGAATGGTGTCTAGTCTGATGTTTTTTGTTATCTACTTCTCTTTGGTTTAATGTGTTCTTTCAGTTAAGTTCATAAGATAAAAGCTTATACTTATATTGTCCATTTAGATCTTACTCCATTGCTAATATGAACATTTAAAGCTAAAAGTTGCCTTGTAATCACTGCTGCAGCTGGATTCTAATACCTTTATAATGTCATGCTTTCATTTTCATTCAAAATAGTTTCTAATTTCCTTTATGTTTTCTTTGAGCCACTGACTACTTAAAAAGTCTGCTGTTTAATACCAAATCCCTGGAGATTTTTCCAATACCTTTTGAATTGATTTTTAGCTTAATTCCTTTGTAAACAAAATATGCTTTGTTGTCTGGGTTTTTAAATTTTTCTTGTTTTGAACATGTATTGAGAATTCTTTTGTGGCCAAGCATTCAGATCTTGCTGCATATTCCAAATATGCTTATCCCAAATAATGACAAATAGGGGTGTTCTCTTCTTGCTGGATGCAAGAAACAGTTCTGGACGTGGTTCTTAGGTCCCCTGGTTGATAGCATTCTACTTTATATCCCACTCTTTTTGTCAGCTAACTTACAGGTAAAGACTTAAGTCTCCAACGTAAGCTATATATTTTGTTAGCTCTGTTTTTCATTCCTTGAGATTTATTTTAGATATTTTGAGTCATTGATCTTCTCTATCATGAGACATCCTTGTCAAATGTATTGTCACACTGTTATTTCTAATGTTCCTTTATTAACATTTTAACATATGTTCACGTTATTTTCATTGTTCCTACTATATTTTTCCCTTCTGTTTTGTTATTATGTTACTCTATTATTGAATTCTCATCAACTTCCTTTTTAGTCTTTTTTTTTTCCTCTATGGGCTTAATTTTGGCTTCCGTTTTGGTGTTTTGAGGGTTTTGAGTTTTTTTGTTTTTCTATTAAGTTCACTAATTTGAATTCTGCAGTATTAGAATTTCTCTTTGTCCCATCCAGTACATTTTTCACTTGAGATATAGTGTTTCCAATCTCTGTTTTTTCTTTAAAAATATAATTCAGGGGGCTGGAGATATAGCCTAGTGTCAAGAGCGCTTGCCTCGTATACATGAAGCCCTGGGTTCGATTCCCCAGCACCACATATACAGAAAATGGCCAGAAGTGGCGCTGTGACTCAAGTGGCAGAGTGCTAGCCTTGAGCAAAAAGAAGCCAGGGACAGTGCTCAGGCCCTGAGTCCAAGGCCCAGAACTGGCAGAAAAAAAAAAATATATATATATATATATATATATATATATATATAAATATATAATTCAGTTCTGTAACTATTAAATTCATGTTTTCCACTAAATCCTTATTTGTATCTATTACATAAGTGTATATTTGTTTGTATGTATGTGTTAAGGATATATGTCGATCTTGTGTTTATATGACAAAATATACTTTTTTTTTTTTTTTTTTTTTTTTTGCCAGTCCTGGGCCTTGGACTCAGGGCCTGAGCACTGTCTCTGGCTTCTTCCCGCTCAAGGCTAGCACTCTGCCACTTGAGCCACAGCGCCGCTTCTGGCCATTTTCTGTATATGTGGTGCTGGGGAATCGAACCTAGGGCCTCGTGTATCCGAGGCAGGCACTCTTGCCGCTAGGCTATATCCGCAGCCCCGACAAAATATACTTTAAAAGTTGGTTCCTATTCACTATCTCTGTCATTTTCTAATCTGTTTCATTTTTTAGTTTTTCCTCTTTTATTTAAGAAGTTGTACAAGGGAGTTGCCATTCAATAAAGCAGTAAGTATAAATACAATGCATCTCTCCTTCCCAACCACCCTCCCCTCATTTTTCTTAATTTTGCACTAGAATTTTTGTACTATATTTCCTCTCCTTTCTTTTTTTCATTCATCTACCTCCCCTCCCTTTTATTCCTTTCACCCTTTCAAGTACCTGTTTCCTGGTGTTTATTTTGTTGACCTTTGATTTATTCTTAATAATGAATTACTTTTGAGTTCTCCTCTGAATCTACCTTATTTCAAGTAATACATTTGTGTATACTTGCATACACTTCCCAAAGTATTTACTTACATATTTATAGACTAATTCTGACCTCCACATATGAGAGAAAATATGTAAACCTTGCCTCTCTGTGATTGATGTACCTCACTTAACATAATTTTTCCAAGTCTTTCCATTCCTTTGCAAGTGATACAATATCATTCTTTGTAATGGATGAGTAAAATTCGACTGTGCACATGTACCACATTTTCTTGATCCATTTGTTCATTGAGGAGGCCTATGGGCTAATTCCATACCTTGGCTATGGTGAATAGTGCTGCACTGAACATGGTTGTGCTGGTGGCTTTACTATATCCTAGTTTGTAATCTTTTGGATAAATGCTCAGGAGTGGGATTACTGGATTATAGGGTAGTTCTGTTTAGTTTTTTGAGGAACCTCCATACTGCTTCCCAGAGTGATTGAACAATTTGGATTCCCAACAGTGTTTTAGGTTTCCTTATGCCCACATTCTCACCAACATCTGCTATTGTTTGTAGTCTTCATGATGGCAATTCTAACTAGGGTGAGGTAGAATCTTAATGTTGGTTTAATTTTCAGTTCCTTCGTGGCCAGAAATGTTGAGCATTTCTTCATGTGTCTACTGACTATCCTTACTTCTTCTGAAAAGATTCTATGAGCTAAATAGAGGGTTTAGCTCTTGAAATGACTTATTTTGGCTATTAGGCTATTGTCTGATGTATTGCTGTCAATATTTTTCAGTTTTTCTGCTGGTTAGGTTAGGATTACATTTTCTTAAATCCATTACATGTTATATTTTTAAATTTTGTGTTGTGAGTACTAGATTTTGCTGTATTCTTGTGAACAATTTACACATGGTATACTCCTTACTAGCCAAGGAATCCCTTCAAATTCTCTCCTGAGTACTTCGCATGGATCCCTGTAGTAATGATAGCTTCCTTGCCTTCTTATATCATAAGGTGCCCCAAACCAAGAACCAGCCATATCTCTAGGTAGTTCTGGCTTATTCTAGTAGGAGAGTGTTGCTAGAGTTCACAGACTGGGTACTTGAGTGCTCATTACTACTAAGTTTTTCATTACACTCCAGAGTAATGAGCTAGAACAGGGGCTCACAAGCTTTCTTTTGTAAAGGGCCAGATAGTGAACACTTTAGACTTTTCAGACCCCATATCCTTTGCACAACTATTCCTCACTGCTACTATACCTCCAAAGCAGCAAGATGTAGTATTTACAAAGATGAATATGACTGTGTTCTCATAAAACTTCATTATAAATACTCTTAGCAAGATGCATTTGGTTCACAGGCTTCACTTTGATGACCTGTTTTTATATTGCAAAAGATTACCAGGAAAGACCTAAGCTTATTTCCAGGTATTCCATTTCACAAATGATTTCTGCTGCCCATGACATACAGCCTACAGCAGACTGTCACTTAAACTTTCTTGCCACCAGATCTGCATTTGACAGCTCTGAGCATTGTTCCAATCCCTGATTGGCTCTGTGCTTGTAGTTCAAAAAATCATTAATCTGATCACTTACAGAGACTTCCTTCCATAAGTATTAGCTCTCTTAACTATGTTAGTATAGCCCCATTAACCCTTTTGTAGCCATTCTCTAACCTCTATGTCCTGTGGACCATAATGTGCGATTTGAGAGTTACTGCTAGTAATTAATGTTGAGATAAAAGAATCTGTGATGGCAAATGGCATGAATGTCAAGTGAAATCGGTAGTTTGTAATTAAAGACCACAAAATAGACATAACTTGTACTTTTATTATTCATTAAATTCTGAGATTCTGGAAAGACAAATCTGTCTTGTGTGTGATATAGCCTGTTCACACTTTATTACATATATATATATATACATATATTCACATTAATGTTATTTACATACTTTTCTTGAAAGTTATATTCCTAAATCCTCAAAATTTGAAACTTCCAAAATATGACACTATGAAAAACAATATTTTATTCATTTCTTTTTTATTTAATTTTATGGTCAAGGTGATGTACAGAGTACATATGCAATGTAGTGAGTACATTGCTTGTCGAACATTGCTACCCCCTCTCACGTTTTTCTCCCACTTCCACCGCAGACCCCCCATTACCCTCCCAAGTTGTACAGTTCATTTCCAATATACTATATTGTGAGTATCGCTGATGCCCTGGTTCATCCTTTGTCCTTTGTCTCACAATTTTTACGTCCCCCTTTCCTTCCCTAATTCAGATAAATGTACATACAATACACAGGGTATCAAAAGAAAATACCGTGATAACGGGATAAAACGGGGGAAAGTGAAAGAAAAAAATAACTTCACATATACATTAAAAACAACAACAAAGACAAACCTCTTATTTCCATATCTTGGAGTTCATTTTGCTTAGCATCATCTATTATATGGTCATATGTACAAAGCTCTTGAGCTATTGTGATCCTCTTCTATGAATTTCCTAGACATAGACTAATTATTACAAATGAGGGAAACCATGGAGTCTCTGTTTCTTTGGGTCTGGCTCACTTCACTTAATATGATTTTATTCCCAGTCTTTCCACTTCCTTAGGAATGGGGCAATGTCATTCTTTCTGATAGAAGCATAGAATTCCATTGTATATATGTACCACATTTTCCATTCATCTACTGCAGGCATCAGGATTGGTTCTATATGTTAGCTATGGTAAATAATGCTGCAATGAACATAGTTGTGCTTGTAGCTTTAGTATGGCTTTGTTTGTGATCCTTTGGGTAAATGCCCAAAAGTGGAATTGCTGGGCCATAGGGGAGCTCTATGTTTAAGTCTTTTGAGGAACCTCCATACTGCTTTCCAGAGTGGCTGAACAGTGTAGTAGTATTCCCTTTTGGACACATCCCCTCCAGCATCTGTTGTTATTAGTTTTCTTGACAATGGCCATTCTAACTGGGGTGAGGTGGAATCTCAGTGTTGTGTTGATTTGCATTTCTTTTATGGCCAAAGATGTTGAACATTTCTTCATGTGTCTATTGGCCATTCTTACTTCCTCTCCCGAGAAGTCTGTAAGTCTTTAGCCCACTTATTAATGGGTGGCTGTTTCTTTGAGGATTTGTTTTGGGATAATTTAATTTTTTGAGTTCTAAGTATATTTTAGCTATGAGGCCCTTGTCTGTTGTATGGCCAGTGAAGCTCTCCCAATCGTTGGGTTGATTTTTTGGAAGTACCCCATGGTTTGAACAGAGGGCCTTATGCTCACTAAGCAGTTATTCCTAATTCTTAAAACTTCTTACTGAGCCAGGCAGGTGTGGCTCCTACCTGTAAACCTAGCCACTCAGGAGGCTGAGATCTGAGGATTACAGTTTTAAACCAGCCTTGACAGGCAAGTCCAGGAGACTTATTTCTAATTAACTAGAGAGATGTGGTTCAATTGGTATAACACTAGCCTTGAGGAAAAATGCTAAGGGGGATGGGGAAGAAAAGCTTCTTACTGATTGGATTTGTCCTATCAAGGAAACTTATTTTTAATATAGGAAAAGAATTGTATTCAATATATTTCACATTTTTATTTGTAAGTGAAATAGAACAGTTTCGAAAAATATATAGTATTAATAATTTTATAGTTTAATTTAGTAAAGTATTATGTAAGACTAGAATGTCTTAAATAGGAATATGCTATTGCATATACATACTTAGTTTATCCTCCATATTTCATACAGACCTCTTAATCTCAGAAGTATTATAAAGATTATACAAGATTAGTTGGGAGCTGGTGGCTCACACCTGCTACTCAGGAGACTGATCTGGAGAATCATGGTTAGAGCACTGTCTGACCAGAAAGTCTACTAAGACTCTATCTCCAAAATAACCAGTAAAAAATAAAAAAAGGTTTATGGACAATATCGAACAGTAAATCGGAGTAATCTTTTAAATATTACCCTTTTATTTACATATATGATTTGCAAATAATTTCCCCAATCCGTGGGTTGTCTCTTCTTTATATAAAGGACTCTTTAGCTATGCAGAAGCCTTTTAGTTTCTCATAATCCCATTTGTTTATTGCCATTTGTCTCTATACTTTCAGTCTTATCCAAGAAATCGTTATTCATACCAGTGTCATGCAGTTTAAATCCAGTAAGATTGTTGTCTTCTAGCATCTTCTCAATTTAAGAATCTAGTTTTCATCTATTTTGAGCTGATTTTTGAATATAGTATGAAACAAAGATCATATTTCATTCTTCATGTGGATATCCAGCATTCCCATTACCTTTTATTAAAGAGACTGAGCTTTCCCCATTCTGTGTTATTTGTGACTTGTCAAAAATTAGTTAGCTGAATCTGGGGTATAGTTAACTATTGGAGTGCTTCCTTAAAGAGCACAAGGCCCTGGGTTTGGTCCTCAGCACTGCAAATAAAAAAAAAAAATAGTCAAGCTGGGCTGAGTTTCTCATGCCTGTAATCCTAGCTATGTAGGAGGCTGAGATGTGAGGATCGCAGTTGAAAGCTAGCCTCAGAAAGAAAGTCTGGGAGACTGATATCTCCAGTTAGCCCCCCAAAAAAGTTGAAAGTAGGGGAGGGGAGGGAAATGAGAGAGCAGGTAACAAGTAGAATAAGATATGTACTCACTGCCTTTCATATGAATCTGTAACCCCTCTGTATCACACTTTGACAATAAAGAACCAAAAAAAAAATTTTTTTTTTAAATAAAAGATATTCCTTTCCAAAAAAAAGTTGAAAGTAGAGCTGTGGCTCAAATGCCAGAATGCCAACCTTAAGCAAAAAAGCTTAGGTATGGTGCCTAGGCCCTGAGTTCAAGCTCCATGACCAACAAAATAATAATTATTATGTATATTATCATATAATTATTTTGTATTATATGTTATAACAGATTATATATTATATATTTTCTATATAATAGAGTATAATATATGCTATATAATATACTATATATATATACTATATAGTATATGTAATATATGTATGTATATGTAAGATGTATAAGTATATGTAATATTACATATGTATATGTAATATTACATATACTTTATATGTAGTATATTATATATTATATATACTATAATATATAACATAATATATATCATATATTATAAAATAATATAATTGTAATTATATAGCTTACAATATATTATATAATATATTGTTGTAATTATATAATCCTATATTATATAATAGAATTCTATAATGTTATATAATAGAATAATATATTATTACATAATAATTCTATATCATGTGTTATAGAATTATATAATTAGAATAATATGTAAGTATTATATGAGTGGTATATATGTAATGTATATTATATTTTAATGTTATATAATATATTACATATATTATTATTTTATATATGATATATACAATTAACAATAATATATAATAATGTAGAATTATTCTATATTATGTCCCATATTATTTTATATAATAATATAATTATATATCATATATGTTGTATTATAACTATAAAATAATTATATTCTGTATAATATATTATATAATATATAATATTATAATCATCTATGTTTTGTATTGTACAGATTGTTCACCATCTTGTTAAATTTTCCCTCCTCTTGAGCTTTTTGTAAGTTTGAGAAGGATTGGTATTAGTTCTCCTTGAAATGTGTTTTTTATTTTATAGTTAGTTGTGAAGTTTCTTTCATGAGAAAATTTGTATTGCATAATCAGTCTTATTGTTATTGCTATTTCTATTTCTATCTAATTCTGTAGTGATATAATATATGTTTCTAGGGGTTCATCCATTTCTTCTAGAATATCCACTTAGTTGGGATACCTCTGTTCATTGTGGTGTCATGACTTTTTGCAATTCTATAGCATGTATTATATCTTCTTTTTCATTTCTGATTTTAGTTGAATCTTCTTAGTATTGCTAAAAGGCTTGTTCATCTTATCTTTTCAAAATAACCTACTTTTAGTTTTACTTATCTTTTTATTGTTCTCTTCATAATCTCTACTTTATTTATTGCTCTTGTTACTTCCTTCTCTGTATGAAGTTTAGGGCTGGGAATATGGCCTAGTGGCAAGAGTGCTTGCCTCACATACATGAAGCCCTGAGTTCGATTCCCCAGCACCACATATATAGAAAACGGCCAGAAGTGGTGCTGTTGCTCAAGTGGCAGAGTACTAGCCTTGAGCAAAAAGAAGCCAGGGACAGTGCTCAGGCCCTGAGTCTAAGCCCAGGAAAAAAAGGGAGTTTAGACTTACTTTGTTCTTAGTTTCTAGTTCCTTAAAGTATGTTAGGTTGTTTGAGATCTTTCTTCATCTTTTTAGGTAGGTGTTTATTATTATAGGTAGTCTTCCGCGAACTGGTTTGTCATTAATTCCTGTTTTCATTATGTGATTTCAGTCTTCTCAAATTTATTACAGTTTGTTTCATGGTGTAACATATAATCAAACCTTGTCAATTAGAGTCAATCTATTTTTTTTTATCATTTGTATGTTTGTTTGTGCCAATCTTGGGGCTTGAACTTGGGGCCTGGGAGCTATCTCTTAGTTTTTTTTGTTCAAGGTTAGTACTCTACCACTTGAACCACATCTCCACTTACAGCTTTTTGGTAGTTAATTACAGATAAAGTTTCTTGGACTGTCCTACTCCAGCTGGTTTTGAACTGAGACCCTGAGAGCTCAGCCTCCGTAGTAGCTAGGATTACAGGCATGAACCACCAGCACCCTGCTGGACATACATTTTCCTACCATTTCCTGAAGTAGATTTATTGAAAGAATATATGAATTTTACTTATTGTTAAAATAATCCTAGCTACTTAAAAGGTTATTATCCAGAACATAACCACGATGAAGTCAGCCAAAGCAGGAAAATCCAAGGGACACCACTTCTAATTTAACTAGCATAAAACAGGGCTGAAAGTGTGGTTCGAGTGGTAAAGCACCAGCTGAGCAAGTATGAGGCCCTGAGTTGAAACCACAGTACCAGAAGAAACAAATATGGGAGAGGGAGGTTCAGTAAACGTTTTCTATAAAGGGCCAGATAGCAAGTATTGTGTAAATTTGTAGGCCAAGAGACAAAACTGAGATTAGTCTGTAGGTACTTAAATGATAAGAAAACCGATATTTGTAAACCTTTATTGATTAAATTAAAAATATGGTAATATTGAGTACAACATTGTACTTGATTTGTAATCCAGGTCTACAAATGTGAAGAACAGAGTTCTTTTGGAAGTGAAATGTTGATGTTCTCTGTCATCCAAATCTGTTGCAAATGTTCATTTGTTAATGCTGATCTACAATGAGATTTTCCATATTTCACCTTTGCAAATGTCTTTCCACATACATAGGTACTGCCAAATACTGGTATCAATCCGCGAACACATGATTTAGTTGAGCATATTCACAGATTGGTAGGCATTTTTAGAATTCTATTAGCTAAAAGGCTAGAATGCCTTTTAGCATGTCATTACATTGCAAATCACTTCCAATTAAAGTTCCTCAATTGCACAGCTAAGTGGATTTTGGAATATGGAAATTTTCTTTATACATGCATAGAGGTCTGAAAAACACTGCTGTTATTTGAAATTAGAATATATTGCTACAAATTTGTGTAGGAATGAAGATATCACTTGAAAAAAAACTTTTGACAGTGCAGGCCTGACATTACTTGCAATTCAACAATGTTCTCATTGAAATGACTTTATCACAGAATGTTTCACATATAAGCACTGTTTTGCCTTGTAATTTTAGCTTGAAACATTTTCAAGTCTGCAGCAAAATCCAATTCCAGAGCCAAAGTTCAATAACAGTGGTGAAGAACAGTTTTTCTAACCATTCAAAAATGTAAAAGCCATTCTTAAAAACTATACGCATACAAGCTTCATTTGGTCCATTGGTCATAGTTTGCTGACTTCCTGTTCTGTAGTCTTGTGGGGTTTTTTGCTTTTGTTTTTCTTTCCTTTTCTCTCTTTCTCTTTGAAATACAGGGTCTCATTACAGAGCCTCCTCTGGACTTTATCTGGTGATTCTCTGCCTCATCATCTCAGGTTAGGATACAGTTAAGTATTAGTATGTCTGGCCCTATAAACTATTAACTGATTATGTTCTCAGGAAATATAAGTGACTGTATTTCCAAAACTTTGCAAACAAGTATTATTACCTTCCAAAAAACCATTATAATGTTAACTACCCTGATTTCATTTCAAAATGTATACCTCTATACATGTATTTAATTTCAGTGAACTATTCCATAACTGTACAGTTAAAAAATCAGAAATGTTTTTCAATTTTCCTGATTTGAAAAATAAGGCTAAATATCTTTTCATTGTTATAGGCCATTTACATTTTACTTCCTAATTGTAAACTGGCTGTTCATATTATTTTTCCATTTTTATGAAATTTTCATTCCAACAATCAAAGGATTGTCTCATACCTACAAGAGTACTGATTCCTTTTTAGTGGTTTTACCTACTTGTTCAATATTATTTTCCACTGCTTTCTTCTACACTTCCAATGCCTCTTTCCCTTCTGCCTGACAGAGCAGAGTTTTCTCAAGCTTCTCTGAATATATACATTCATTCTGTTACCTTTTCTTCATTTTCCCTCCCAGTGTAACCACACATCCTTTAAGGTTCAAATTAAGGACCAGCTCCTCTTTAGTCCCAGTCTGTGCCCATGTCTGCCCTAATAGAGATATACTTTTTTTTTTTAAGAATCAACTATCTGTTTATAGTGGTCTGTCTCTTTACTAGGCTACATTGGTGATGTGCAGAGGGATTACAATTACATGAGGCAGGTAATGAGTACATTTCCTTTCATACAGTGTCTTCTGTTCCCTCACTCTTTCCCAGTCCCTCCCTCCCTTCTCCACCCATGAGTTGTATAGTTCACTTTTCAATCAGTGTTCAATGGGGCTCATAGCTTCTTGATTCTAGTACTGTAATTGATTTTATTTCAGATCCATTTCCAGTACTTGTTGGCACTAACTATTAGTTTACTGTACGAATTAAAAAGTAGTATAGTATTAACAAATATGTCCCAAGGACATATTCTGTGTAATTAATATTCACTGCATAGTGCTTAGCAATATAAATTTTGAATACTCACCCTCAGATCTAATGCAGTTGCATGTGCTTGTAGAATCAGCTTCTTGAGAGGCTGAGGGATACTGTGTATTTTTCTCTTCTAGCATAAAATAGCTAATCCAGATAATTATGTCTAGTCACAGCTGTGGTCTGTAAGAAAAATGTTTTAGTGGGAAAGAATATTGAGATTTAAAATACAAAAAAATTCATTTGCAGTGTCTGTTTTGTAATCTGAACAGTTAAATTTGTTTTTTCAGAATCTCATTTGCAACTTGACCAAGAATCATTTTGAATTAATCTTTTATTTTTCTTTATTTCCAAAGGATCTCCATTACCTCGCCCTAGATAAGGGTGAATTGGCACTAGCTGAAGTGGCAAGAAAAAGAGCCAGTGACATTGATGCAGAATCAATAACCTCTGGAGTCGGTAAGAATTAATGCTGGTTTTTAAAAAGTGCTTTTTGTTTTAATCAATACTTAGCATCATTCCTGTGTATGTTTGTAGGGCATGGTTGGCTAATTTGGATTACTTTCTTTGTAAATTCTGTCTTTTTAAAAAAGATTAAGCCTTGAGAAAGAATCCAGGATTGATCAACCAGTTGATATGTGACAATTGATAAATATTGATTGCTCTAGTTGCTGTTTAGCAAAAGGACAATGCTATTTTTATAATTTGGGGAAAGAGTTCATTTTTATCATTTGGTCTATCATGAACTAGCTTAGAAATATATATAACCACTTATTCACAGACATGTCACATACCTAAAGAGAATTCTCTCTGTGTCAAAGTATTTCATGGGATTTCAAGTTTCAGGAGTGATTTGGTTTTACTCAGAAGCTGTCAGAGGTCACTTTACAAAGTAGTAGTCTGAAGAAAACAAAGAAGCCTAGATAGAAACTAAAGATCCAGTTAAACACTACAATATAGAAAGTTAAAAGATCTTAAAATACATTGTAATATCAACATGTCATTTTTTTCTAAATTCAGTTTACCTGATGTCACTAAATCTGACAGTATGGATAGTTGTATATCAGAATTCCTACTTCTTCTATTCCTTGACCTTTTTAGTACTAGATTCCTCTTAAGTTCCCTCAATTTAAATCACTATTCTTGCAAACTTTTCCCAAGGAGAAAATGATTAAATTTTAGCTGTCAAAGTCTTCTTTGGAGCTGGGCATTGGTTGTTCATACTCTTAATTCTACTTACTCAGAAGGCTAAGAAGATCTCTGTGAAAAAGTCAGCCAGAACAGATAAATGTGAAATTTTTATCTCCAATTAGCTAGCATAAAGACAGAAGTGGAAATGTGGCTCAAATGGTAGAGTGCCAGTTTTGACTAGATAAAGCCAAGTGAGAGTATGAGGCCCTGAGTTCAAGCCCTGGTACGAAGGAGCGTGTGTGTGTGTGTGTGCATGCACACACACACAGACACACACACTAAAAGACCTAGTAAAGGTAAAAGGCTAAATTATTTGAGATACCCACAGTACTTAAGTAGTTTGATTTACATGGGAGAATCTGTACAAGTATTACATATAGTTGCCGTCAACACACTTAAAAGCAAGAGTTGTCAAAGGAAAAACTCTACCATGATATACTGAGTAACTATATTAATTGAAATTTTTAGTGAAATATGACATATACTCGGAATCGTGCATATATCATAAGTATGACTCAGTGAATTTCTACAGTGTACACATCTTTGTTTACCAGCACCCAGAACAAGTAACAAACATTATTAAGACAACCACAAGTCCTCCTGTATATTTTTTTCAGATAATAAACCACATGCCTTTTTTCATCTTAAAATAATAGATAGAATCACACATACATTATTTTATATTTGGCTCCTTTTACTCAGTGCTGGAAGTGCGAGAATCTTCTAAACTATTACAGGTAGTTTTAATTCTTTTTCTCTTCCTTCCCTGAAGATCAATCCTCGTTCCCCTGCGTGCTACACGAAGCTTTACCAACAGCCTCCAGTTGAATTTTTTTTTCATTATCAGTGTACAACAGTGTTCCAATTATGAATACAATTTTATTCATTCTACTTTAATGGATGTTGGATAATTCATTTTTAAATATAACTTGTAAGGTTAATTATATATCGTTATATACCCTTAGTACAAATATACACAATTAGTTTGTTTAGCTTTTTGATTATTTCATTTCTTCTCCTAGCAGCCCTGTCTTATGTTTGGTATAGTATTCAGGTACATTGAATAAATTATACCAAGGACATAACATTTATGTAAGTGCACATTTAAGCACATAACATGCTTGAACATTTTACAGTTTAGTAAAGGAAAGACTTGTAATCAGTTTTGACATGGCATGACATATCCACATGGTCAGTACCTATAAGCATTAAGTTCAATAAGTGTGATAGCAGCAATGAAGTACTTAAAATATTCTGATACTCCTTTGCTTGCTTTTCAGTACTATATGAAAATTTTCTTGCATATTAGAAGAGTAGAGAGACTTAAGATGAAAGAAATAGATGAGATTATGCTTAGTACCTATGTTATAATTATTGTGGGACTAAGTTATTAGTTCATTCATATTTTGAACAGAGCCTGGCAAAGATAAAGGCATAGTAATGGTTAACTATTAATAGTACTTTAAAACTCAAAATATAATCTATATTTGTAGTAATACACATTTTATGTAAGATGGAACATCTATAAAGTACAGAATTTATTGTTTGTTCTTTATTATATTTCTTCCTGTTTAAATTTTAACATTCTTTATTAAATTTGAAATTTAAAAATTCATTTGTCAGGAGAGAAGTAGGAATGAACATCGAATGAGATATTTCTTTACAGAAGTTTGTACCATTATAATTGTCTAATTTTAGTGTAAGCCTGAGAAGTCTGACACAATATGAACTATGAAGTAAAAACTGTCCTCTTGCACTTTTATCCTTGGCTCAGGCTAAATGAGTTTTATTGGTGTATCATTGGTACTGTAATGCCAGTGAGATATTACATGTGGAACAGTCTAGGCTGAGATAAAACAAAAGACCACAAAACACAAGTTAACAAAGAAATGTTACTCTTTTTTGCATGTGTCCTGGTCCTGGGACTTGAACTCAGGTCCCGGTGCTGTCCCTGAGCATTTTTGCTCCAAGCTACTTGAGCCACAGCTCCTTAAAAGGTAGTTAATAGGAAATAAGAGTTTGATCATAGCCACCATTGCCTGGCTGTTACTCCCTTCTTAATTCTGAGACGCAATCAGGAATGGTAAAGCATAGAAGTAATTTTGAGATTACCAGGATCCTCCTATATGTTGCTTTCTCATGTAGGGTAGAGCCTTTATCTGCATCATTAAAGATAAGCATCTTAGCCTACAGGAAAAAAGAAGAGGGAAGGCTCCTTTCTTGTCCAGGTGCAAACCTGTTGTTAGCCATCACTTCTGCTTATATCCCATTGGGCAGAACCTGGTCATAAGACTGTACTACATTACTGTAAGAAAGTTGGAGGTGAGAATATGTAAAGTGGACTGAACAAATGTTGTTACTATAAAATCAAAAAACATTTGGGAGGATAGCTAGCAGTTCAAAGAAATGAAACATAGAAAAAATTCTATATAATCCACACATGCAGAGAAATGAAAATATAAAAGACATCCCAGCTGCATTTAATGTAACTGACTATACATTTGCATATTATGAGATTCTTCCAAATGCATTATATTTCCAAATTCATTTATTATATATGATCTTTCAGATATTCTGCTATAAAAATCTGTAGCATTATAAGTTGCCATCTCCTTTTAAAATACATTTTTAAATTCTTCTTTAAAAGCCTATTCATGCTTAATGGAAAACTTGAGACACTACAATTTAAAGGCTGTAGTATAAAAATAAGATCATCTCTTTTCAACCAGAGAATACCAATAAAATTAGTTAATTTACTTACTTCCATTCATATACTTAATCAAATCGGATGCCTTATTTATCTTGAATTTTGTTATTCAGTGATAGGCTATCAGCAAAGTCCCATGCCATTTAAAAAAAAATTTATTCAAGCCAGGCTCTATGGCTCACCCCTGAAACCCTAGCTATACAGGATGCTGAGACCTGAGGATCGAATTTTGAAACTAACACCTACAGAATAGTCTGTGAGACTCTTTATCTGTAATTAATGAAAAAACTTGGAAGTAAAGTATGATTCAAGTGGTAGAGCACTAGCCTTGAGCACAAAAGCTAAGAGCAGAAGATCCTGATTTCAATACCAACAAAAAAAAATCATTCAAAAACTTGAGTTTTAGTAAGTTTTCTTGCTGTCTTTTTTGCTTTACTAAACCATAGTCCTATTTAAAGGTACATAGAAATTATATCCAATAGATGATACATGGATAAAGATAGACATTTGTTCTCAAAGTATATTCTAAAATAAAACTTCAAAGAAGTTTTAAATTCTAACAATTTAAGCATGACTGTTTAATTTCTATACTGTGCTTGACACTTTATGATCTATTACACTTTTGTCTTGGGAGGAACATTCACATCAACTTGGCTCTCCCTCACCTATCGTTATTATAACATGATGTCAGTTTTTATCCAAACCTTCTTACTGCTAGATATCTTTGCCTAAAGACATAATTTTAAACCTAACCTTCTATAACCATTTGAACCTCAAAGATTACTAACCACTTTGGATACAGAGGTCTGAACAGACCTTGTTACTTGTATTACTGAATGAGTTATACAGTTTCCATGAAATTCCTAAGAACTCAGTGATCATAAAACCTTTATCTTGTGGTGAATAATGTTGTCAATTAGCACACATATATTAAATAATACCAATGCTTACTTACCATTAAAATTTATTTTCCTCTAAATTAGGCATTTGTTTTCCAGAGAAACTATGGACTAGATATGACTGAATAGAATTCAAACGAAGACATCAAATTCTAGCCAACATATAACTATGTGAAAATTTTTGTTCATATTTTGTTCTTTATTGGATGCTTATTTATTCACAATTTATCTTTAAGGGGCTTTACATTGTCATTAATTTACCTACTCCTTACTATTATACCATACCATTCCAGCTAGTGAATTCTGAGGCAAAAACAAACAAACAAAAAACCTTTCTGCTCAACAAGTCTTCAATATATTGGCCATACATATATACTACAAGGTACATAAATTTAATTGCTACTATCCTATACCTAAGTGATGAACAAGAAAAAAATGAAGGAAATTATATTAAGTAACCTTTCTGATTTCAAGTACTTTGAACTAATCAGAGAAAACTGGTACATATTTAACGTTTAGCACTTCTGTGTTGTCCACAAAAGAAGCAGTTTTGATCATGTAAGATAATTTTGAAATACAGTTAAATGGCTATCAGAATACTACCATTCACTTTTTCATTACAAAAGTACTTACCTGTATTAATTTAATATCTCAACAACACTAACTGTAAATAGCACAGATGATGTTAAGCCCACCTTTTAGATGGAACTCATTAAAGCTGTGGGACTTGCTCAAAATGAACATATCAATTAGTGCGAGAATTAGACTCATAGTCCAGATCTTGTTTACAGGTGAAGAAAAACATGAAATGCTGTGACACGTCAATCCTTTCTACCTCAAAGCCTTACCTTCTTTACTATGTTGAATCTAAAACTGGAATATTATTATAAGACAATAAAGGAATCACTTCATTAGAAAGAACAACTATATGTTTGCATATGTTACCTGTTTCATATGTACAATAACCATAAGGAATTAATTACTTTTTAAAAGAGTTAATTATTCATTTTCCCACTTACAAATGAGAACACAGTGACTTGGCATTAGAGGCAGAATATAAAATCATAGCCATCTAACTATAAACCACTGTATCACTTTGCTGTTCTGCTTCATTTCATATAGATTGTTTATTCCTGTTGTCCTTGCTTCCATAACATTGTTACTGTTTATTAGAGTTTGATTCTTAAAGTTTGGGCACAGCAAAAGATAGGAAGAAAGCTATCTCTGTTTTCTTTGTTTACCACTGCCAAAACTGAGTACGTACACCATGGGATAGAACTGTGCAGGACTGTTTCAAATAGTCTGATATTGTTATGTGGTTATGTGGATGGATTTTAGTGCTAAAGACCTGAACATTTTGCTATAGATCTTTTTCTTAATTATTTTTTACTTTTAAATGTAATTGTAAAGGTGATATACAGAGGGGTTACAGTTACATGCTTCAGGTAATGAGTACATTTCCTTTAGAACAGTTTCACCCCTTCCCTCATTCTTTCCCAGTTTTTCCCTCTCCCGATTTCCTTCCCCAGCAGAGTCGTAGAGTTCATTTCCAGCATAGTCTCTAGTGGGTTTCACTAATGAATTGGTTCACCCTTTGTCCCACTGTTTCTGTGCTTTCCCTTCCACTCCCCAAATCAGATAAAGTTACATACAAGACAAAGGTTGCAGAAATCATAAACAGCAACAAAAGGGAATTTTAAAAAAAAGGAAAAAGGCAAGAAGAAAAGAAAAAAAAAGACTTCAAGCAGTATAATAAAAAAAACTCTTATTTCCATTTCTTAGGGTTCATTTCCATAAGCATCATTTTATATGATCTTAAGCACATAGCTATTGAGCCTTGAAATCCTCTCCTGAGAATATCCTCCTTTGGTCTCACTGTGTGAATGCTTAGAGTGCTGTTTAATTAATCATGTCCGGGTGTAATTATTTGTCTTTTACTGTCCATTGACTTTACTTGTAGATTTATAGGCACATTCTAGTTACCACAAATGAGGGAAAACATGCAACCTGTTTCCTTGGGTCTGGCTTACTTTGCTTAGTATATTTTCTCCTAAGTCTTTCCATTTCCTAATAGTGTCCATTTCCTAATAGTGCAATTCATTCTTTTTTATAGAATTCCAATGTGTACATACTACATTTTCTTGATCTCATCCACTGAGGGGCATCTGTGTTGATTCCATATCTTGGCTACAGTAAACAATGCTGCAATGAACATAGTCATGCTGGTGGTTTTAGTGTAGCCTGGTTTGTGGCCACTTGGATAGATGCCCATTAGTGGGATTGCTGGCTCATAGGGAAGTTCTGTGTTTAGTCTTTTGAGGAACCTCCACACTGCTTTCCAGAGTGGCTGAACAAGTTTACGTTCCCACCAACAGTGTAGTAGCTTTCCTTTTAGCCACATCCCTGCCAGCATCTGTTATTGTTAGTTTTCTTGATGATGGCCATTCTAACTGGGGTAGGATGGAATCTCAATGTTGTTTTGATTTGCATTTCTTCCATGGCCAGAGATGTTTAACATCTCTTCATGTGCCTATTGGCCATTATTATTTCTTCTTCAGAGACATATCTCTTCAAGTCTCTCTTCTTTAGTCCATTTATTAAGTTATTGTTTCTTTGAGGATTTGTTTTGGGAGGTTTAATTTTTTGAGCTCTGAGTATATTTGGGATACGAGGCCCTTGATTTTCCTCCCAGTCTGTGGGCTTTCTATTTATCTTGTTATGTCCTTTGCCATGCAGAAACTCTTCAGCTTGATTCAATCCCACTTATCTAGTCTTTCTTTGATTTGTTGTAATTATGGATCTTTACTTAGGAAGTTTCCACCTGTGTAAAGGAGCCTTTGTGTTTTCCCTATTCCTTCCTGTAATATTCTCAGGGTATTTAGTCCTTTTTTTTTTGCTTTTTATTTATTTATTTTTCAAATTTTTATTATCAAACTGATGTACAGAGAGGTTACAGTTTCATACGTTAGGCATTGGATACATTTCTTGTACTGTTTGTTACCTTGTCCCTCATACCCCCCTCTCTCCTCCCCTTTTCCCTTTCCCCCCATGAGGTGTTCAGTTCATTTACACCAAACAGTTTTGCAAGTATTGCTTTTGTAGTTGTTTGTCCTTTTTTACCCTGTGTCTCTCAATTTTGGTATTCCCTTTCAATTTCCTACTTCTAATACCAGTATACACGGTTTCCAATATACTCAGATAAGATTACAGAGATAGTGTAGGTACAACCACAGGAAGGTGATACATCATCAATAATAGAAGCTACAGATACACATGGGACGTTGAAAGTAGTTACAACTGTGATATAACAATCGTTTCCATAACATGGAGTTCATTTCACTTAGCATCATCTTATGTGTTCATAAGGGTATAGCTATTGGGCTCTTGTGATCCTCTGCTGTGACTTGCCTAAACCTGTACTAATTATTCCCAATAAGAGAGACCATAGAGTCCATGTTTCTTTGGGTCTGGCTCACTTCACTTACTTACAATGAGGTCTGTGATCCATTTGGAGTTGATTCTGGTGCAGGGTGATATGTAAGGATCTAACTTTAGTTTTCCACATGTGAATGGCTATTTCTGCCAGCACCATTTGTTGAAGAAGTTGTCTTTCTTCCATTATGTTTTTTTGGTTCTCATCAAATATTAATTAGGTGGCTATAGGTCTGTGGGTACATTTCTGAGTCTTCTAATACATTGGTCCTGTTCTTGTGCCAGTACCAAGCTGTTTTTATTACTACCTCTTTGTAATAGAGTTTAAAGTTTGGTATTGATATTCCTCCAGCAGTATTCTTGCTAAGGATTGGGGTGGGGGGGGGGGGTTGTTTCTGTTTTGCTACTTAGGGTCTTCTATTATCCCAAATGAATTTTTGGATTGTTTCTTCTGTGTTGTTGAAGAATGTTGTTGGGATTTTGATGGTTTACTGCATTGAATTTGTAGATAGCTTTGGGTAGTATTGCTATTTTCACTATGTTAATCCTCCCAGTCCAGGTGTCTGGACAGTAGTTTTTCTACTTCCTTAAATCTGCTTTAATTTCCTTTTTCAGGTTATTTAAAGTTTTCATCATAGAGAATATGCACATTTCTGGTTAATTCCTAGGTATTTTTTTAGGCTATTACAAAAGGAGTTGTTTTCCTGATTATAGCCTTGCTCTTGTCATAGTTTTAGCATACAGAAAAGCTACTGATTTTTGTGGGTTAATTTTATACTCTGTTCCCTTGCCAGATCAGCTCAAGGAACTTGAGAGAGGAATCTATAGGGTTCTTCAAATACAAGATCATGTTGTGTACAAAGAGAGAGTTTTACTTCTTCTTTCCCTAGTTGGATCCCCTTTATGTTTGTCTCTTGAGTTATTGTTCTTTTGCTGTAGATCTTGACCTAAGAGGTTCCTTCACTTGTGAAAGGGGAAACTTAGACAATTCTGCTAGAACTAAAGAAAATATAATTCTTTCATCAATGGAAATTTTTACTTAAAACTCTATTTGTTATAAAATATAGTAGCAAAGTAAGCATTACTTAGTAAATTTGCTTATGGGGTTTTTGTTGTTATTGTTGTTTTGGTCGACATTTTTTTATTAAGTAGCTGCACAAACAGATTACAGTTCCCTAAGTCAAGTTATGAATACAATGCTTCTGTTTATCAGCGCCACCCTTTTCATTGT
Organism: Perognathus longimembris pacificus; assembly: GCF_023159225.1. Taxonomy (NCBI): domain Eukaryota; kingdom Metazoa; phylum Chordata; class Mammalia; order Rodentia; family Heteromyidae; genus Perognathus; species Perognathus longimembris. The sequence continues at coordinate 19,161,344 of NC_063168.1, read as the reverse complement.
TATTCCTTATTTTACCTCTCACATAATGCTTGTTCATAACAAAGGATATGCTAAGTTCCCCATATTTCCTGAGTAAATTTTCTGTTGAATTTCTATTCATTTTCTTTCCCCCATAAGAAAGGTTTATTCTGGCTCATGGTCTCCGAGGCCTCAGTTCTTGCTCACTTCACCCTCTTTCTTTGGGCCTGTCGTGGCACCACACGTCATGACAGATCATGATAGAGATCTGTTCACCTTAGGACTCCTCACCTTTTGAGCTCTAGCCTGCCCTCCCTCTGGAAGCAAAGAGAGAGTGAAAAAGGCTGGGGTTCCAATCTGTAGTTTTTTTCCCACTTTTTTCTGGCTAATTTTCCCTTGTACTTGATAGCTACCATCTTCCATGCTAAGACTGCTTCTAAGAGGGAAACAGAAAAAGTTTGTATAACCATATTCTTTTTTTTAAATAAACAATTCTTTAATAAAATATAAATACAATGGAAGGAGTTGGGGCTGTTGCATAACCATATTCTAATATAAGAAAGAGGATAATATGGGAAGGAGAAATATGCTGTTTCTAGTAAAAATATATCTTCTTATCTAGAGTTAGATGTACTTATTTATATTTTTCTAAGCTAATAATCTAGATATCTGAAGTGCATTCATTTAAGCAGAAGAAATTGTTGGCAAATATTTTCATGTCAGGTGATATGCATCCTAAGTTTTTATAACCTTTTTTCTGTTTATTCAATGTAAATAATAGGATGTGACAGGGTGTGACATTTCATAAAGATGACTTAGGTCAAGAATTTCAAGAAATCTTCAAAACAATTTGATGTTCCAAACCACCATTTTTCTCATTCTGGAGGGTATATAGTGAGTTACTCTACTTTCCTTGATGAGTTATAAAGATGACTATATTTTTACATGTTAGTTGAAAATTTGGATAACTTTCTGCCCAATTGTGCTGCATTGGGTTCTATAATTTTTCTTTCTGAGAGTTTTCTACATATTCTCTACACAAAACTTAGTTGACTGTAAATATTTACTCCCCTGCTTAGGATACTGTTTTTGCTTTTTTTTTTTTTTTTTTTTTGTCAGTCCTGGGCCTTGGACTCAGGGCCTGAGCACTGTCCCTGGCTTCTTTTTTGCTCAAGGCTAGCACTCTGCCACTTGAGCCACAGCGCCACTTCTGCCCATTTTCTATATATGTGGTGCTGAGGAATCAAACCCAGAGCTTCATGTATTCGAGGCAAGCACTTTTGCCACTGGCCATATTCCGGCCCCAAAAAGGGTGTTTTTGTTTTGTTTTGTTTTTTTGGTTGTTTTTTTTTTTTTTTTTTTTTTTTTTTTGCCAGTCCTGGGCCTTGGACTCAGGGCTGAGCACTGTCCCTGGCTTCTTTTTGCTCAAGGCTAGCACTCTGCCACTTTGAGCCACAGCGCCACTTCTGGCCATTTTCTATATATGTGGTGCTGGGGAATCGAACCCATGACTTCCTGTATGCGAGTCAAGCACTATTGCCACTAGGCCATATTCCCAGCCCTGGTTGGGTTTTTTTTAACTGTATTTTTTTGTCTTTTCTTTTTTGGTACTGGGGATCGAACCCAGGATGTTGCACTTGCTAGGCTTTGGCACTGAGCTACATCCCAGCCCCTGTTTTTGCTTTTTAAACATTTTTTACTGAAAAAAAATGTTCTTACTCTGCATATATTCTCATTTACCTGTTTTAGACCTTGCTAATGAGGCAAGGTCTATCTCCTATACAGCAGTAGGAAATTCACATGTTGCTGAATGGAATGCATTGTGTAAACAATGACAGTTTCTTAGCAGACCACTTATACCCTTACTGTATGATCTAGCATCTGCATTCCTTGATATCTACCAAAAGGAATTTAAAATATATGCACACACAAAATTCTGCAGAGTGATGTACAGAAGTTTTCATAATTTCCAAAACAAAGTTGTCCTTCGACAGATGAGTGGATAAACTGATACATCTAGACAATTATTATTCAGTACTAAAAATAAATGATCTTTCCAGCCATGAAAAAACCTTAAATGCATATTACTGAGAGAAGCCAATCTCAAAGCTCTTGCTGTATGATGCCAGTTGTGTGACATTCTATTAAATGGTTGTGGTACTTTACTTGTCCTACTGATCTTTTGGTACTATCAGTATAGTCACCCTCGTTTTCTACCACCATTGACTTCAACACAGTCTCATCTTTTCCTCCACAGTTTATAGTCATCTTTATAGAAAGCACTGCTAAAAGACTTATTTATCTCAAAATGGTAACTTATTCTCCAGTTCACTATTCAAATGAAAGAAAAGATAAAAGGAATACTGCCTGAGCCTTGAAGTCCTCTAGAACCATAAGATATAGGCAATGCTACAGATTTATCTCACTAAAAACAAATACATTATAATAATGCACTAAATTCATTCACATGGAATTGCAAAATATAGAAATTTTGGCTTCCAGACTTGCTTTTCCTTTATACCATTAGATAATTTCACAAACCCTTACTAAGCAATATATAGGAGGACTTCAAAGAAACTGAAAACGATTTAGAGTAAAACTTTTAATATTCCCCAAAATAAACCACAGTCATCAGAAAACATTATCTTACTTGTAAGCAACAGAAAATATCCATACTATATATTTTAGCTAAAACCTTCCTCCTGCCATTTGGAATTGCATAGGTAGCCAACCACTTCAGAATCAGCCTAGGGTTAACTATTCAGTCAGATTTTGCATTATTCTTGTGTCCCTGTTTCTCTGGTTACCTTCTCACTCCTTTTTGCATACCTTCTAGTATGTGAAATCTCAACAGCCCTATGTCCAGCTTTAGAGTCTGCCATGATGGGAACCAGCTTTCTATAACTACAAAGTGCTGAAACATGAGCAATTTTATTGGCTGAGATGTGTCCACCATCCAAATATATGCCTTTAATAAAATTGGGTACTGAGTTACCCCATACAAGGTAGGACACACAATTACTACATTAAAAAGAAAAATTACTAAGATGACATCTGTAGGACAGCAAGGGAAAAGGATGGCATCAGTGTAGCCATTGGCTTTGCTGGGTTTTTTTGTTATTATAGATTAATATGCATTAGTATGCACAGATACACTACTTTTCATAAATATACAATAATATGCATAAGCAGAAAAGTCATATTTTAATGTCTTTCAGGTTACCATTTTCTAAGAAATACAGAAAGTGTTGGGGAAAAGGCAAAACAAGAAACTTAAAAGCCAAAATTTTAATAGTTTCATTAATTTATAATTCTTATTGTTTTAATACATCATATTAATTGCTTTAAGAAATTCAAGAGTGTTTTACTCTTTTGGATTAAATAAAAGTTTCTGCTTGAGGACTCCAACTTTAATCTGGGATTTTCAAACATTGATAGGGTTGCATAGCCTTTTAAAAGCCTTTGGGCACAAAACTGGTAAAATGTGGTTTTAGTTATTGGCATGCCTGTGCAACAAAGCATTTCACAGGTGTGATTGACAGGCCAGGAGTGTGTATAAGAGAAAACCTATGCTTATGTCTGCTTCAGTGACTTTATTAGCCACACCTTACTTGTAAATTGTAAACTGTCATTCAGAGTAGCATCATGATGTTTTAAACAAGTCAGGTTATAATACCCTACTTCTTTTGCCTTTATGCCTAGAGGTAAATTCAGAAAATGTTCCTATGTTTTGACTCATAAAAGCATGCATCTGCAAAAAAAAAAAAAGTGAGTAAAAGCCTAATGGTAAAGAGTAATGCAAAGAAGATTTATGACACTTTGCATACACATATATTGCATATTTAAACATAACAGCTAATTAAGCCTTCAGTATAGTTCAGCTCACATGTTTCAGCAGCTATTTCTGATTTAATGACAAAAAAGTCATTCTATTTTTGTAGCAGACTTTAAATCAGTATTTTAAAACATATTAACATGGTGTACTGAATTCAAAATGATATAATACCAAAACTTTACTGGAGACCTTAACTATTTTTATTAAAAATCATAGAGCAATCTGTTTTAAAGCAGGCTATAATTAATATATTAAATCCAGAAATATATATTCACATCAGACTTAACAAACAGCCATAAAATTCTAAACTAAAAAATGAAAAATACTGTAGACTAATTACTTAGTTTTAATGGTCTAAATATCTGCTGAGTATAACTAAGCCTTCTTTTAAAAAATGTTAAGCCTGTACTAATTATGATCCGTATCACTCTTAGTGATATGAACAAAGTAATTCAAACTGTACAGAAAATTATCATATATGCAATGGAAATCCTTCATAGTCTTTCCTTCTTTGACCAAAAACTTACGTGCAACAAAATAAGTTTTACTTTTCAAATTTCCACCAGGTAATAATTCACATGTTTAGCTTCTGATAAGTATTAAAGTTTATAATTCACGTAGCTGTGAATTACCATATTGAATTCTGGTTTGTGTTCAAAATGAGGTAAAATCAGTCTTAGCAATTTCTCAGTAACATAGCATGCAGTAGTTCCATTGCACATTCTTCACTTCTGAAGGGAATGTTCTGCTTATAGACACAACCTTAAGAAGCACTGAATAGTCTAGTATTTTCCTGTTAATTCATTTGTAAGACCTAACTGTTTTGGTTTTTTTTTTTGAGGAAGACTAAATCATAAAACCATGTCTTAGGAAACCTATTTATCTGACAGGTTAAAAAAATTAAAAAGAAAGGAAAACACCTGTAAGTTGAAGTTTACAGCCTGAACTAGTTTTGAAGTAACAAGAAAGAGAAAGCTAGTAGTTCAAATTTCAGTCACTTTTCATCTAAACCCATCAATGTGTGCACTGGTCCATTAATTATGTGGCCCAGCACAAAATGATATGTTAGTCTTCCTTTTTGCTCTTAAGATGACAGCCTTAAGATTTTAGTCAAAAGAAAGAAAGCTAATTCAAATACTTTACTTACTGGCCTCAAGAATTTACCTAAGTCACATATGAAAATGAAAGCACTAATGGAGGAACAAACCAATTGTTTACTTGGTCCTGTGGGAACAAAAATAAAATTGTGGGAAGATTATCTAAAACTTTGATCCTCATAGACCTCGCTATTGTAAGGGAATCAAATACTCTAAAGCACAAATGAACAAATTTTCTCTAAAGGACTAGATAGTAAATATTTTTGGCTTTGGGAGATACAGTTTTTGTCACATCTACTCATTTCTGTCCTTTAGTACAAAAGCATTTGTAGACAATATGTGAATGGAAAACCAGGGCTGAGTTCTATAAAATGTTTTTATAGACACACATATAATTTTCATATAATATTTATATTCCACAAAATACTTTTTTGTATTTTTATTGTTTATCTTTAGTAGTACACAGGAGTTGCCATTCAAACAAAGCAGTTTATGAATACAATACATCTTGATCAATATCACTCCTTCCATCCTTCTTCCTTCCCTTTCCTAACCCCACCCCTTCCTTCCATTTTCCTAATTTTCTAGGATATTCAGTGAATTTTATGGCTGTATTTTCCCTCCTCCCCATGAACTCACCCTCCCTTTCAAGTACCTGTTTCCTGATGTTTATTTTGTTGGATTGTGAGTTAGCCTTTCTAAAGAATTACACCTTTTGAGTTCTCTCCTGAATCTACCTTTGATGTTATGTAACAATTAATAATGCAAAATTCATTCCTAAATAACTCAGAGATTAGAAAGAAAAGGCAGCAGTCTGTGCTATTGTTTGGCAACCCTGTTCTTGTATACTACTTTGTTTCTTCTTTGAGGTATTATATCTATGGTTAAAAAAAAGTCATCAAGAAACTGATTTGCTAAAGTAAAGTGCTTAAAATAGTTGATAGTTCAAAAGGCATACAAATTCCCAGAACAAATCAGTAAGTGAAAATAATGCCATTTAAAATTTCTTTAGTGAACCCAGTCTAATGATCTGATCCCACATTACTGTTACAGTAGTCCATAGTAGAAAATACTTTCACTATGAAATACTTGATTCCATTTACTTAAAGCTTTCCTCTTCTAGGAATGGGAGCATGGCTCAAGTGATAGAGCACCTTATCAAGCACAAGGGTCTAAATTTAAACATGCCAAAACCAAAACCCCACAAAAAAAATTCCCAAGCTAATAAATTTTTAGAAAAAAAGCAATTTTGACCATTTTCTAAATTATTTATTTAGATGAATATTAATTTGGCATAAAATTTTTCATTCATTTTTGCATATTTTTACACAAAATGATTTTAGTTTATGGAAAATTATACAGTATAATCATTGTTTCAGAGTACATCCTTTCTCATGTGAAGTTAGTATATATGAATTACCTAAAATTCACATATGAGGAAATTATTAAAGAGTTCTGCTTAATGTCATCTACTAGAAAATTAATATTTTCCATCTCTCCCCCTAATTTTTACATATTTTAAACATATTTTAAGAGAAAATAAGTTATTACCAATAGAAGCTCTTAGGAATACCTTACATGTGCCTCCTTTTTATATTATTCAAATGCATGGCTGTATTGTTTCTTTAGCCAAAATAGTGTTGGTGGGTCTTTGGGTAAGTCCATGTTTTTACTAAAATCCTGTTGTCAGCCAGGTACCAGTGGCTCTCACCTGTAATCCTAGCCACTCAGGAAACTGAGATCTGTGGGCAGAAAAGTCCCCGAGACTCGACTCTTCAATTAACTACTCAAAAACCAGAAGTAGCATTGTGGCTCAAGTGGTAGAGCGCTAGCCTTGAGCACAAAGTGGCTCAGAGACAGTGCCCAGTCCCTGAGTTCAAGCCCCACAGTCAACAACAGAAATTCTGTCAGAAATTCTGAAAAGATGACATCATTGTAAGGTTTTAATCTTCCTGAAACCCTCATAACAAAAGAGCACCTAGAAGAGTGAACCTCCAAAACTGTGGGCTGTGGATATGAAACCCTGGGTTCAATTCCTCAGCTCCACATATATATAGAAAAAGCCAGAAGTGGTGCTGTGGCTCAAGTGGTAGAGCGCTAGCCTTGAGCAAAAAGAAGCCAGGGACAGTGCTCAGGCCTTGAGTTCGATCCCAGGACTGGCAAAAAAAAATTCTGTGGGCAGCATATTTTTATAAATTTCAAATGTAATTAGATAGTAATAAGTCAACAACAGCTACAAAATGCACTGGAAACGCCATAGGATGGAGAAGACTGAAAGTAGGCATTGATGCAACATGATTTCTGCCCAGCGCTGTGAATGAGAGTAGAAAAATTCTACAACACGGGGGGAATTCTACAAAATTGTGTAACATGGGTAAATGGCAGAAAAAAACTGTAACTCTTTATGACAGTCAAACACATGGTCATCTAACTAGTGATTTGCAAAGAGCTGAGCAAGATTCCCACTGTCTTTACCTACCAATATAGTGAAAATACAACCAAGGGAAGGAGTGTGGCAGGAATGACTGGGAAGAAAAATCCAGTTGACCTTGATTTTAGTGTGGCAGGGTGACAGCAATGGTTGTTACATAATAAGGAGGGGGCACCCCTATGAGGGTATGGAACAGGAATAGTCTTTTGGGCTATCCACAGGGTATTACTCTGGAGTTTTTTTGACCCAGCTAGGAAACAGGAGGAAGGAGGTGCAAAGGACTCATACTTGAAGCTCTTAGTAACACAAGACAGACACAAACCTCTCCAAAGAATGTGGCAGGCAGAGGCCTGAGCTGGGGCAGTACACTTGTGTGACAGTACTGCAGATCCTAAGACTACTCACAGGGGCAGAAACCTATGAAGCAGAGAGTCAGAAGCTCATCTGATCTTGATATTCAGTATGAGTAGACCCATGGGACCAGATCCCACACAACATAATTATAACAGCAACTTTATGAGAAAAGCAAAGGAAAGTATGGCTCTGAGAAGTAGAGAATTCAGGTATGAATATTTTTTCAGAGCCATTTCCAGAACATCACCAGAAACTAGAGGGAATTTTGTGTATTCCAAATTATAGATACAAGGAAAGCTATGAATGTTACTGGCTTGTGCATGAGTTGGTCCTATGAATGCTTCACATTAACAGATAAAAGAAATCTTTCTAGGTAGGACTCCAAACTGAGGAGAAAACAGAAGTAGGACCCAGACTGAGATGAACAGGAATAATGTGGTTAAGAAAAAAAGATAGAAATCAATTGGCAGAAAATAGGAGAGCATATGTTTGATAGTTAATAAATAACACACTTAGAAACTCTGTAATGATAGTGATCAAAAAGAAATCTCGGGCTGGGAATATGGCCTAGTGGCAAGAGTGCCTGCTTCATATACATGAAGCCCTGGGTTCAATTCCTCTGCACCACATATATAGAAAATGGGCAGGAGTGGCACTGTGGCTCAAGTGGCAGAGTGCTAGCCTTGAGCAAAAAGAAGCCAGGGACAGTGCTCAGGCCCTTAGTCCAAGGCCCAGGACTTGCAACAAAATCAAAACAAACAAAACTATAAAAAGAAATCTCTTGGCTAATCCTTGCCTCTTGAAAGTATAGAAAAACTAATTTTCATCAACAATAAAGGACTGAAATCAAATCCAACATAAAGTTACTTGAATGACAGAGTAAGAAGAAAGCACTGTAGAAAGTCATGCCCATAGAGATGAAAATTGATCCTAATATTTTTAAAATAATCTTAAGTCACACATACAATGATAAAAATATGCAAAAATAAATCAGGATTTCAGAAATGAGGTTAGAGACACGAGATTTTTTTTCTTTTTAGAGAATATAAAATGAAACTAATTCGGAAAAACATTTTAGAAATGAAGATTAACCAAGAAATACCACTGACTTATGACAACTAGAAAATTTCGAGATATTTAAAAACCAAAAGTAAATGGGGGCAATAGGAATCAAGAAAAAAAAAAGGATACAGCTGAGAAGATAATCCAATATATGTATATAAGAATTCATAAAGAAGAAAAAACCAAAGCAACACTATAATAGAATAAGAGTAAAAGTAGAAAAAAGTACAATGATTGCCTTATAGGTGCTGGCTAAAAGTATAACAAGTATATTTCCTCAAATCTGACATTGAGAAAGTAAAAGATCAAAGGGGGAAATGGATTGTTAGCTCTGGTTGTGCACAACAGAGAACAGAAAATGTTGTCCTCGAAATAACAGGTGCCTAAAAGGGTATTATATTAAGGTCTACACAAATTTTTAACTGAAAAAATATGAAAAAGGAAAAAATACAAATATATATTTGTATTTGCATGTATCAAATTTTTACATGTTCACATAAAATAAGGCAGACAGCATTGATAAACAGTGTTTATACACAGCTGTATAGTCAGCTTTAAATATCCATGGGTTCCACATCTGTAAATTCAGCCACCTGTATATCAAAAAGTATGTGAAGGGGAAATTGCAGCTATATTGAACATATATATATATATATATACATACATCTTTTCTTGTCATTGTTCATTAAACAATTTAGTATTAAGAACTATTTATATAACATCAACAGTATATTAGGTATTACAAGCAATCTAAGTATGATTTTGTTGATTTTTTTTTGGTGTTTGGGGTCCACATAGGTTCTTGTGTATGCTAGCAAGCACCCACCACTGGGCTATACCTCTACTCTAAAGATAATTTAAAGTATATAGGAAGATATGATGCATAGGCTATGTGCAAAAACTATGCCATTTTATACAAGAGACTTGATATATAAACACACCCAGGGAGAGAGCCAGGGAAGAGGGGACACTGTCCAAAGAGAAATGTATTCATTCCCTGATTATGTAATTCCTCTGTGTATCACCTCTATAATGACATTTTTTTCTATTTATGGTAAAAGTGATGTACAGAGAGGTTACAGTTTCATACGTTAGGCCTTGGGTACATTTCTTGTACTGTTTGTTACCTCCTCCCTCATTCTCCCCTCCCCCTTCCCCCCGTATGAGTTGTTCAGTTGGTTTACACCGAATGGTTTTGCAAGTATTGCTTTTGTAGTCGTTTGTCTTTTTATCCTTTGTCTCTCAATTTTTTTTTTTTTTTTTTTTTGCCAGTCCTGGGCCTTGGACTCAGGGCCTGAGCACTGTCCCTGGCTACTTCCCGCTCAAGGCTAGCACTCTGCCACTTGAGCCACAGCGCCGCTTCTGGCCGTTTTCTGTATATGTGGTGCTGGGGAATCGAACCTAGGGCCTCGTGTATCCAAGGCAGGCACTCTTGCCACTAGGCCATATCCCCAGCCCTTGTCTCTCAATTTTGATATTCCCTTTCACTTCCCTAGTTCTAATACCAGTATATACAGTTTCCAATGTACTCAGATAAGATACAGTGATAGTGCGGGTACAGCCACAAGAAGGGGATACAAAAGGATCATCAACAATAGAAGCCACGGTTTCACATGGCATGTTGAAAGTAATTACAATATAATGACAATTTTTTAATTAAAACAAAATAGACACACCAGGAAGGAAATGAGGAAAAGAAGAAAAGAGAAGAGATTGATTCAGAAAAGTTAAAAATAAGAGATAAAGATGCAGTCAAATGAAAAGAAATTAGAGGTCACAGCCTCGATGTCTGGAAGAGAGAATTCAGAGAGAATGAAAAGGACATTTTTCATAATGCTAAAGCTGCAATTCACAATGAAAACCTAACACTTGACTTTTTTGATAAGGCAGCAAATAGCCTTCATTAGCAGATGTTATGAGGTATTTCAGGAGAAATAAACAGAAATCTACTCTAAAAGGAGACTGTTGTACCCCTCTCAGGAGAAAGTTCAAGCTTGGCACAGCGGCCCAGGCCTGTCATCTTAGCTACTTGAGAAGTAGCGATCAGAGGGTAATAGTTGGATTCCAATAAAGGTATAAGTTTATGAAATACCATCACACTCATGGCTACAGTGTTACACATCTGTTACCCAAGCAAGAATAATAGGATTGTCACCCAGGCCTGTCTAGGTATAAAGTGAGACCCTACCTTAAAAAATAACGAGTGCCAAAAGAGACAGGAGGTGTGGCTTACGCTTGCAAGAATGAGGTCCTTAGTTCAATACACAGTCTGAAAAAAAAAGATCAAATGGACAAAAAAATCAGCAAGTATAATATACCTAGGTAACATAATCAGTAATACAGATCTGTGAAAAACTCTGAAAATGAGGGCTATTCTTTTTTAAAGTGTTTATGGAAACATTCAGAAAAAAAAAAATTGGCCAGGGGCTGGGGATATGGCCTAGTGGCAAGAGTGCTTGCCTTGTGTACATGAGGCCCTGGGTTCAATTCCCCAGCACCACATATACAGAAAACGGCCAGAAGTGGTGCTGTGGCTCAAGTGGCAGAGTGCTAGCCTTGAGCAAAAAAGAAGCCAGGGACAGTGCTCAGGCCCTGAGTTCAAGGCCCAGGACTGGCCAAAAAAAAAAAAAATGGCCAGATCTTGGGCTATAAAGGGAGAGGGGTAAAAGAGTGAAGGCAGAAAAGGTAAAGTGCAGGCAAAGAATTTATTGTATATACCACAGAATTATGAAATGTAAGGAAGGAATAGGTAGAAGGGGGTGAAGATGTTGAAGTGGTGATACAGATCAAGCTGCATTCTATATACATAAAGAGTCAATACATAATCTAAGATGAAGATAAGTGAGGGCAGGGGTAGGTGAGAGTGTCCAAAGGGGTGACATTGATCAAGATGCACACTGTACTCATAAACTGTTTTGCTGAATGGCAACTCCTTTGTACAACTACTTAAATGGTGTTTTTTTTAATCACAAAAAGAAAACTTCAATAAACATCATTAAGTTTCAAAGAGTAGAAATAACAGAGAAAGAACGTACTCTTATCTAAAAGCTGTAACATAAGAAATAAATTAAGAGCTTGTTATTTGGAAACTTCAAAATATGCTACTGAATAATAAGCTAAACTGCAGAACTTCTTGAAAGTAAAAAAAAAAAATTGAAATGTTTTTAGGGCTGTCTATAGCAGCAGAGTATTTACTTAGCATATTCAAGGCCCAGGGCTCAGACTCCAACCTCCCCCATACACAAAGCTTTAAGTTAGGAGAATAAAATGTATAATGTATAGTATTTAATGTGTTTCAAAAGCTCTACAATAAAACAATACCACACTCACGTACATACACACACATAAGGAGAGGATTTATTAAAGTAAAACTTAAGGGCTGGGGATATGGCCTAGTGGCAAGAGTGCCTGCCTCAGATACACGAGGCCCTGGGTTCGATTCCCCAGCACCACATATACAGAAAACGGCCAGAAGCGGCGCTGTGGCTCAAGTGGCAGAGTGCTAGCCTTGAGCAGGAAGAAGCCAGGGACAGTGCTCAGGCCCTGAGTCCAAGGCCCAGGACTGGCCAAAAAAAAAAAAAAAAAAAAAAAAAATTAAAAAAAAAAAGTAAAACTTAAGCCACAATTTCTGTCATTTGGTTTCTAGAAAGCAGATCTAGAAAACAACAGCTAGGCTTGGTAGTATATGTCTATAATCCTAGTACTCAGGATGTTGAGGCAAGAAGGTTGCAAGTTCAAAACCAGCCTGGTCTAGTAGCAACTTCAAAGTTGGGCTATAAGAAACACCAAAAACAAACAAAACAACAACAACAAAAAAAAACCAGAATGAAAATACTGTATTTGAGGAATACTGAAACTATGACTTGGGCTGGGTTGATGTGGATCTTTGAGTTTAAGGCCAATCTGGGAAACATATGTCAGGAACTTTATATCCAAAAATTATTTTTCAAAAAGTTGGGTGCCCATGTCTCATGTAGCTCCTTGCTACTCAGGAGGCTGAGATCTGAGGTTCACAGTTATAAGCCAGCCTGAATAGAAAACTCCCTGAAACTCAAATATTCAGTTAACTACCAAAAAACGAGAGGTAGAGCTGTGGCTCAAGTAGTGAAGTGGTAGCCTTAAGCAAACAAACAAACAAGCAAACAACAATAACAAAAACACCTCAGTGCTTAGGCCCAAAGTTCAAGCCCTAGGCTGGCACAAAAGAAAAAAAAATAACACAAACTGGATGAACTTGAAAGTAGAACAAAAATAACCATACCACCCACAACACATTAAAGGTTTAGAATAACTCCATGCTTTTTATGAAACTTTATTAATAAAACGATGTCGTTTTCTCAAGTGTATTCAAATATTACATGTTTATAAATAACTGCCAGATTTTACTTTTTCTTGCCAGTAAGTAAAAGTCATTAAATAAAATCAGCCCACTCACAACCAGTGTATATCTTTTATGTAAGTGTCCGGATTTTTCCAAAAGCTACTTTTATATGTAGTTTTCCCTCTGTTTAGACATAATGTTGGACTGTAAAAGTTATATAGTGATGCTCTCTTTTCAGAAAATTAATAAGTACCCCCATAGGTAACTTTCTGTGATGAACACTTTTTTAAGTTTTCTCGAAAAGAAAATCATGCAGCTTATATATATATAAAAGTCAAACTAATAGATTAAGACATAAAGTGCAAATGCTGAGTTACTTTAAAGTGTTTTTCTGCTGGCATTTGTTTGTTGTTTTGGTATGTTTCCTGCAACTTGTAATTATTTTCTGAAGAGCCCTGGCTGAAATTCTAGGTCAATATAAAACTCAACTGAGCTCTACAGAGATTCATTCAAGTATAACTATCTTCTAAGAACAAAGCTTATTTTGAAAAACAACACATACCAAACACCTAGCAGTTCACAAAAGATAATGTTTAGGGACTTCCTAACTTGTTTAAAAGATCAGTATGGAAAATTCCTATAAACAGTTCAGTTCTTACTGAACCTATATCCTTGTAACTTAAAAGACCTTGCAATATAATTGCTCTGTAAATATCAGAATTTTCTAAATATTGTGCAGTGTACACAAAGAACCCGTCAAATGGCTTATCTTGTACTTATCAGCTTGTTTATTTTATGCCTCCAAAAAGCTGTATTTTTTAACAAGAGCAGCTGCTACTTTGTAAATATTTTAATAGCTCCTGTTAAGTAGACCTGTCAGTTTAACAAACAATATTATAAAAGAATTTCGTTCTTCCATGTGATTGCACATCTTGAAATGTGTTTTACCCTGAAAATCCTTTGGAGATTTTAGACTGGAAAGGATATCTCCTTTGAAGGCACAAAGCCAACAAAAAGAAGAGAGTGATTTAAAGAATAATGTGTAAGATCACTAGAGAAATAATGCCGTTCATTTCAAAAGACAATGTGTAATGCCAATAAGTTCTTTTAACTTACTTCTCTTCTTGTGAGTTTGTTGATATGGAGCGACACAGGCTTTAAGCCAGTTATTTTAGGTATGAACCTTGATTCTTACCACTTAATAGATATTGGTTTAGGACAAGCCAATTAACTTCTCTGACCCTTTGTTTCTGTATCTGCAAATGGGGTAATGATACCTAGTGCACAAGGCTTGCAGAGTCATTATGAGAATGGAAGATAATATATGTAAATAGACTCACTCAATAAAGGTAATAATTATTAGTCTGTCTTACCTACTTAGCAACCAGGAGTCTCCAGGTTCTTCTTTAGTTTTTCTCCTTTTCATTTTTATTCATCCAGCTTATCTCTTCTTTTTGTCTATTTCATGAATTCAAAGTGATAAATGTTTTAGCACTTGTGTTAAATAAATGAAGAAACTGAAGCTCAGAGAGATGGAGTGACTTGTCCAAGATCACAGTTAAAGAGAGATCAGAACCCAGCCTCCTCAGTTTTTCAGTTTTCCTTCTGTCTATAAAATTAAATTCCATGAAGCAGTTCTATCTGGGTTGAAAGATCATGGTAGAAGAGAGAAAATGTGGAACAAACATAAAATAGAAAAATATTTTTTAAGTCAGGAGAGCATTCCCTTTTCTAGAGCATGTGCAATAAATTTTTTCCAAAGGGTTAGTGTTTAAGCTTTACATGTCATATACTGTATGCTTTCATGACCCAAACTATTTGTGTATTATAGAAGGCTAATTTTATACTACGAACAAGTATGGCTATGTTCCAGAAAAATTTTATTTGGACACTGAAATTTTGATTTCATATAATTTCCACTTCTAAGACAATATTGTTTCTTTTCAACCATCTGGAAATGCAAAAAGTACACTTAGGACATGAGCCACACAAAACCAGATGGCCCAGGAGATGGCTGTATTTGGCCTTGTTCTACAGCCAACATGAAGGCCTTAGAAGTATAGGCCTGATGCTAAATAGACAAGATACTCAGCTTAAGTATTATGGAAATAATAAGATCTGATGGGGGACTAGGATAGAGAGGGAAATACCCACTCTAGTTCAGCAGACTGTTTGGAAATAGAGGAGAAATGCTTCCAAGTCTTTCAGGTTAAAAAAAAAATAGGCTAAGGTTCTAGATTCCTATGTGAAATTTACCAATATTTGAGTGTTGGTAAGTAATTCAAGTACATTTTTAAATACTGTAGGCCAGAAATCTGTAAACTGAATTTAGAACATGGACTCTCAGTTTAGAATATTGGTTCTGGAAAAAGAAAACAAAGCAAAGTTATAGATAATTCATAGTTTCTATCAAATTTCACTAATGAATAAACTACCACACAGAAGATCAATAGTGGACTATAGGACACGTACCACAGATCAAAATGACAAAGACAAAATATCGAAGAGTTTAAAAATATACATTCTTATAGGTGTAGGCAGAACATTCTCTAGGAATGACCATAGGAAGGTGGTACTGGGAATGCAAACTAGGGCCTCAGGCATACTAGGCAAGTTATCTGGCACCGAGTACATCCACAACCCTAAGATCTCCTAACAAATTCAAAAGGATTGAATCATGTATCTTTTCTGATCACAATGGAGTAATCTAGAAAGCAGTAACAAAAGGAAAACAGTACATGAAAATTAAGCAGCATCTAACTAATGAATCAAAAAAGAAAGCACAAGAGAAATTAGAAAATGTCTTGTTTCAATGAAAGTGAAACCACATACTTAGATTGATGAGATACACTCAAAGCAATGCAAAGAGAAAGGTTGTAGGCCATATGTACTAACAGGAAATCAACAGGGGAGTTAAGATGGTGGATTAGAACTTCCTGCATTTGGTTACCTGAATGAGAAGAGTCAGCTTTAAAAAAAAAAAAGAGAGAGAGAGAGAGAGGCAAAGTATTAAGAGTTGTGAAGAAGTGGTTAAATACCTGAAAAGCACAGGAAAAAAAATAGGCAGAGAAAATTAGAAAACAGTCTGAAGCTCTATCTACCCTGTCCATGGGGAGGGGAAGCCAAAAATATAATTACAAGGTAAGCCAGAAGGTCCTGGCAATTCTAGCAGCAGGATTAGCCTCACCTCCACAAACCTTAGATCCAGTACAGGGATTTGTCAGACAGTGGCTGTGCTTGTGTAGAAGGCTAGCTTTGGTGAAAAAAAAAATGACATTCTGTTGTTCCTCTTATCTCTCATTGCTAAAACAGGTCATTATCTTGAAAGAGGCCTCTGTGTTTGAGAATGAGCTGTACTAGGGGATTGGTAACAAGGCACAGTCATGGCTCAGGTCATTTTGTTATACCACAGTGTCTAGATGGAAGATGGTCATGGAAAGGGAGACCTGAAGAAGAGTTCAAGCAGTGGAAAGCTCAGGCAGTGAATGACCTAGTGTTTGGAAGGCCTGCCTCCCTTGTGAGGAGCAAGTTCCATCAAGGTTCTAAGTCTAATGTCTACCTAGTGTATGGATCCTCACTCTAGATCCTGACTCTTGGCCACATGCATTGGCTGCCAGCTGGATTCAAATCTCTGAGCCAAGACCCTGAGTCGTGTGATTTCCATAGTCTATTCACTCCCAAAGGAAGTGAACTACTGGATGGGTTCTGAAAGCACTGAACCCATCTCTAGGAACTACTCCCTACAGTGTGTTTGTTGTTCTGAGGGACAGAGAACCCTGAGTTTAGGTTCTCCAGCTCATTCTATTTCCATGCCCCCTTCCACAGGACACTGGACTGCTGGGCATAGTCAAAAACACTAAAACCTGCCTGAACTGAATTGTGCATGTGTTAGCTGCCAGGTGGGATTGAGAGCTCCAAGCCCAGACCTTTCACATGAAATGGTTTCTACAGCCCCCTACCCCCCACAGGGAGATGAATTACAGGACAGGGCCTGAAAGCACTAAGAACCACTTCCAGGAACTGTAATGTGTTTTCTGCCAAGTGAGACAGAGAGCCCTGTGTCTTAGCCAGCTGTGTCTCCAAGTGCACAATGAAGACAAGCTTCTATAGTGAAAACATGCCAGAAACAGACAACCAGCCCTTCTACAACACACTCCAGTTCGTTTTCCTTGATGTGAACAGTGCTTTGGATCAAGTATGCTACCCTGAATACATCAATAAATACTTAACTATTGTGCCATCCCCCAAGTCCAGTGGTGAGAAATAGTATGTCAGCCTTATACTATAGAGTCCTGCCTGAAATTGAGAATACTTCAAATGAAAGACTACAAGTGGCTAAAACTAACAACCAACAATTTGGCCTCAGTTACACAAATCCAAATTGCAGAAACAAAAGCAACAAAGAAAACAAGATTAGACTAGTCTGTAAAAACAACTCTAATGATACCTAACAGTAACAAACACTAACAATATTGAAGTAGATGAAATCACAAGGAATTCAAAAAAGTGTAAGAATGATCAACAAATTTTAAATGACCTTGGATATATAACTAAATAAAGATAAACACAAAAGTCTATAAATGAAAGAAAGACAGTGCAGGACATGATACAGGAGTTCATAAAAGCATAGAAATCTAAAGAAAAAGAACAAATTGAGATTCTGCACATAAAAAGCTCAGCAAGGAACCAGTGCCTAATACCTAAAATCCTACTTAGTAAGGAGGCTGAGATCTTAAGAATTGAGGTTTGAAGCCAACACAGGCAGAAAAGTCCTGAGATTCTATCTCCAAACTAACCAGCAAAAAGATGGGCTGGAGCTATGGATCAAGTGAGCGGAACATCAACCAATCAAGCAAAGCAATTGGTCTTGTTGTTTAAACCCCATTACCGGCACAAAAATAAATAAAAATGCTCAACAACAAAAACTCGGTTGAATGTGTCCCCAGTAGACTGGATCAAATTTAAGACAGAAAATCTGTATTTCAGACAAGGTGGATATATCAGACCATTCAGATAAGAAAAAATAATAATAATAATACTGAAATACAGGAGACCTCTGAGACACCGTTAAGTCTAAACCTAAGCTGGGCATTGGTTGCTCATGTATGTAATCCTAGCTACTCAGGAGACTGAGATCTGAGGATTATGGTTCAAAGCCACCCAGGCAGAAAAGTCCCTGTGAGACTCTTACCTCCAATTAATCACTCAAAAACCAGAAATGGCACTGTGATTCAAGTGGTAGAGCACCAACCTCGAGCACAAGGAGGCTCAGGGGCAGTACTCAGGCCCTGAGTTAAAGCCCCACAACCATCCAGAAAAAAAAGTCTAAACCTAAAAATCAAAGGCATAGAAGAAAAGGTGCAAGCTAAAAGCAGAAAAAAAATGTTCAAAAAATTACCAGAAAATTTTTAAGAGAAATAGTCATCCAACTGCAGAAGGCTTTTAGAACATAAAATAGACAAGGCCAGAAAGGAAAGATAAATGCAACTATAAAAATATAGGAAGCAGGAGCTGGGAATGTGACTTAGCGGTAGAGCGCTTGCATAGATTGCATGAAACCCTGGGTTCAATTCCTCAACACAACATAAACAGAAAAAGCCGGAAGTGGCTTTGTGACTCAAAAGGTATAAAGTGCTAGCCTTGAGCAAAAAGAAGCCAAGGACAATGCTTAAGCCCTCAGTCCTAGCCCCAGGACTGCCCCCCCCCCAAATATATATATGTACATACACACATACATACACCTATATGTATATACATGAAGGAATATATTTTACTATATGAGCAAATAAATAAATGAAGAACAGGAAAGAATGAAACACTATAAAAACAATCAAATACCAGGGAATACTGCATACTTTTCAATAATCTGAGTGTTTGTGGTCTCAATTCTTCAAACAACACAGACTCATGGATTGTATTAAAAAACAAGACCCAACTGTTCATTGCCTATAAGAAATGGAACTCACTGGCAAAAACAAACATGGGTTAAAATGAAAGGATGAAAACGATTTTCTGTGCAAATGGAGCCCAAAAGGTCATATACTCACATCCGAAAAAACAGACTGCCAGGCAAAATTAGTCAGAAGGGACCAAGAAAGTTAATTCATAATGTTAAAGAGAGTAATCATCATCATGTTGATATATCGACTGTAAATATATATGCATGGAATGCCAAAGCACTCAGTTCCAGAGAATTCATACTACTGGAAAGAAAAGCACAGGTAAACCCCCAACATAGTAATAGTTGGTTATGTTAGTACTTCCACTCAACAATAGATCAGTCATCTAAATCCATTTCTCCTCCCCACCCACCCCCAAATCAACAAGGAACATAACAACTAAACAACACTAGATCAAATGGATTTAATAGACATCTATCTACAGGATATTCCAAACAGCCTCAGCATAAACAGTCTTCTCAGAAGCCTATGGAAAGGTCTGCAACAGACCATATTTCAAGACATTATTCAAGTCTTAGCAAGGAAATGTAAAGAGCTTCCTGAATTTTATCAGCTCATAACAGAATAAAATATATATCAAGAGCAAGAGAGACTATAGAAAATAATAGGATTTCCCATAATCTGTCTATCCCACTTCTGAGTTTATATTCAAAAGAACTTAGAACGGAGGCTCTAGTAGGTATTTGTACAGTCATGTCCATAGTTCATGATGCCCAGGTGGAAAAAGCAACCCAAATGTCCATATGTAAGTAAATGGATAAACCAAACGTAGTTTATGCATAAAACGTAATATTTTTCAGCCTCAAATTCTAAATCCTCTCACATACTATGATATGGATAAAAATGGTGGAAGACATATTTAGTGAAATTAGCCAGTCACAAAACAAAGATACTTTTTATGCAAATTGTCTAAATTTGTCAAGTTCATAGAAACAGAGGATAAAATGGTGGTTATTGGGGCAACACAGAGAATGCTAGCATTGCTCTCCAGCCCTCACATATTCTGTCATGTCAAATATTAATATTTTCTTCTAGCTTGTTATGTCATGTCTCCTATGATAAGTTGTATGTTCACAGTTAGAAAAAGGAGGAATAATGAATTGTTAATAGATGCAGTTTCAGTTTTGCAAGATGAAAAAGTTCTACATATGCTGCACAATGAATATATTTAACAGTGGTAAATTGTACATTTGAAATTAGAGATGGCAAAAATTAAGTTCTGTGTGTTTCTTGCTACAGTTACTAAGCTGACAGATATTGTGGTCCACAGAATTCTTGAATTTTTAAGAAGGCTTATGTTTCTCACAATATATACATAGTTTTACAACCTCACTATTTCAGACAACTTTTTAAAGCATTGACCTGTCAATTTGGCTGTCGCTACACCTTTATACATCTGCATGTTATGGGAATATACCCTTCTATATATACTTGAAAATGCTAGTTGAAAACAGTGATAGTGATTCACCTAAACTGTGCAAAGCCCTGGTTTTATCCCCAACACCATTAATTAACTAATTAATTAACAGTGGTTGAAAAATACAGAGCAAGACCATTTCCTCCCCAAAGTATGTATAATACAAAAGTACAATTGACTTCTACATTATTCCAACAATAAATTACATATCAACATTAAAAGGTTTGGTTAATAAAGTGCTTAAAAAAGCACTATGAATAGGCAGAAGCATAAATGAACTTTTAAAAATCACAATCTGAAATGACAATGCTATCAAATTCCCTTGCTGAAGTAAGTATAAAAATGACAAAAGTCATGAGGGACTGGGAGTTTGGTGATTTTCATTGTGGGCTACATAGCACGTTGATGAGATAAATGAAGCGTTCCATTGGGATCTGTGAAGTTTTTCTGTAATCTTAACGTATGTAGGAGTTAGCCGAAATTGTTTTTGATCCGTGTCTTAATCATTTTTTTACAGAACTCTTGGGGCCTTTGGACAGAGGCGATACGCTAGGTGATGCTTTTATTGGACTGTCCTTATTACCTCAAGGGGAAGAATCATTTCCAGATTATCTTCCTGCCTTTGAATCTGTCCACAGACATGTTATTCAGCAAAAAATACTGAATAGTTCTTCTAACAGGTAAGTTATGATGAATTGAAAAATTATTCCATAAAATGAAGTATTTAGTATTCAATACTTTAATTATTCCCTGCTCAACTAAAAACTAATAGCTAAGCAAGAATATCTGAAAATGCCAAGGAAAAAATGTATTTTTCTCCTGGTTAAGATGTTGCAGTAGTTAGGTAATGCTAGAGCAGGCTTACACAAGCAGAACTGAAAATAAAAAGTGTACTGTTAAAATGAATTCTCCAAAATGAATTACTTTAATATTGTTATATCCGATTTATATTTTCCTGTGGAATTCTAGGACAGTTAGACTACCTTAAATTTATATTAATTTTTATAATATGTAGTTTAAAGAATTTATATGATCATACATACATCTTTAATGCATGTTTCCTACTAGTTTTTGAAATCTGATAAATGAAAATTTAAAGATCCATCTTGCCACATGGGGGTATGAAACATGAATGTAAAATTAATACACTAATGTTATGTACAATGATAAGTATAGCACTATTTTCAGCAGTAGTATTATTTGTTAAGGTGACTATAGTATTAACTAAGATGATAATAATGTTTTAATAGTGTAATGTACAAGATAACAAGTGTCCTAGGCTTTGTGAGCCACATGAACTTTTTGGTGACTACTCAGTCCTGCCAATTTAGTATGAAAGGAGGCATGGACAACAATGTATAAGTGAGTGCGAATAGCTGTGTTACAAAAAAACTTATGAAAACAGTGGTTCAAACTTGATGCCTAGATTATATTTTATAGGTGATCCTAATCATATGTACTAATTGTGGAAAGACTGAATTCCTGTGTATCTATTATTATCCTACAATGTTCTTGAGAAAAATGGTTCAAATCACATAAATTAACAGTAGAGGATCAGCATTTCCAAGTATGAGTGCTTATTTAGATCCGCTCTCCAGGAAACTATTATGAAACTGTACAAGCTCCATCCTCTCTGGGCGCTGGACAGCAAAGGCAAGCAACAAACAGAGAAGCAGTTATTGGTTAGAAAAATCACTTACCATCTAGAAATAAACTAGGAGTCTATGATAATCCTGCTGGAGTCAGTTCTCATTTTCCTCCCCAGGTTTAATCTAGTTCTTCTACCAGTTAAGACTGGTTGTGAAAGCCAAACGCTGACTGAATTTGGAGGCAAGTGTAGAAAAAGCCATGCCCAGCAGTACTGTCAGTAAAATTAACAAACTCATTGTCAATGAAATTAGTGACAATATTAATAGGAAATGACCAGGGAGTGCAACTATTCTGATCTCCTGATTGAGCAACTGGCTGGATGACAAGCTAGTCAAACATTTAATAGACAGAAAGAAGACAGCCCGAGGGGCTAATTAAGCTCTCCACAATTTCCTGATGAAGTTATATGACCTCACATTTTTTTTTGGCCAGGTTCAAGGGGTGTGTGTGTGTGTTCCTAGATGGACTCAGGTTTTCAATTTGGTGGGGGTTTTCCATTCTATTTATAATAATTTTGAATTTGGGACATTTTCTTTCCTTCAAGTCATGCTCAGAGCATAGTTGCCAAGCAGGTCATTTCTTTTTCATCATCTTCTTTTTTTGGTAGCACTAGAGATTGAATTTGGGGCCTCATGCTTGCTGGTCAAGTACTGTACCATTTGAACCATACCCCAGCCCCTCATTTCTCCCTTTAGTTATGTTCTCTATTATTTATAGGAATATTGGGAGTTAGAAACATAGGCAACCAATATTATCCTTAGCTATTTTTTCATTTTACTTCATTAAAAACAATTTTACTGACATATATCTTGCAAACAGTAAAATTCATCCATATAATGTTACTTAATAAGCTTAGACAGTTATATGAAGATCACCATAGTTCAGTCTTGTAACATTTCCACAATCAATTATTCCCATGTTCCCAATTTTACTCTCTACTCAACCTAAGACAACCACTTTTCTACTTGCTGTTTCTAGAAAAAATTTTATATACATTTCCATTTGGGGGCTATTATGGATAATGCTGCTACCATAAGCATTCATGTCTGAGTCTTTGGGGGAAGCATTTTCACAAAATAAAGGGCAGGGAAATGCCCAGCAGATCACAGAATGATTGAAACACAATTGGTAATAACATTAGATTGAGGTCTTCTCACATTAGCTGAATTGTATACCTCTATAGGAATTTATAATTTTTTTAATTTGGCAGCACTAAGGCTGAGCTACTCCTCCAGCTCTGTTTTCCACTGGTTATTTTCATGATGGGAATGCCCCTGAGCCACCATCTGCATGCTTCATACTTCCCACCACAGCTAGAATCACTCCACCGGTCTGCTTCCCTGAATGGAAATGGAGTCTTGTGAACTTTTTCTGCCCAGGATCTGCAATTCTCCAGTTCTCAACTTCCCAAGTTGACAGGCACACACCTCTGTGCTCAGCTATGGGTCTAAAAGGAATCTCATGAACTTTTCTGTCCTGGCTGGCCTTGAACTACAATCCTCCTATTCCCAGCCTCAGAGTAGCTAGATTAGCAATGATATCCACTAGTACCTATGTTGTATTTTGGACCATAGTTGGCCACAACTGAATGTAATAAATCCACAATAAGGTAGGCTTATAATACTTAACTGTTAGTGTAGCACAAAAACAGCCCAGATTTGAATGAGCATGGATATATTCAATAAAATTTCATTTACAGAAACAGGCAGCAAACCACTTTGCCATGGAGGAATTTTTTTTTTTTTGCCAGGCCTGGGCCTTGAACTCGGGGCCTGAGCACTGTCCCTGGCTTCCTTTTGCTCAAGGCTAGCACTCTGCCACTTGAGCCACAGCGCCACTTCTGGCCGTTTTCTATATATATGGTGCTGGGGAATCGAACCCAGGGTTTCATGTATACGAGGCAAGCTCTCTTGTCACTAGGCCATATTCCCAGCCCTCATGGAGGAATTTTTAATCATGACACTACTTTTTAGATTTCTTTGTAAGTTAAATAATGTCCTAGGTAAACATCTATTACCACAAATGACTATTACTAGACTTAGAAATCTGCAGCATGCAGATTTTGTACAAAATTACCTGTGCAATAAAGCATCTAACTCAGATGATTCTATAGAATTCTACCAAACCTTCAAAGATCAGATATTTCTAATGTTCTGGAAAATATTCCAAAATATCAAAAATAAGGAAGGACTTCTCACAGTACAGAAACATGACATACCAATGTCATTCATAAATACCAATGAAAATGTCAGAAAATAAGTTTGTCAAATTTTTCCTTTGTCAGCAGGGATCGTTATTAGCGTTTGCATGCAAGTGTATTTGCATACAAGTATATTTCCATCATGTAAATTGTATTCTTCATCCTTACATTGTTAAAAATGTTTTATTGTAGATTACAGTCTTGGCCTTAGGTCATACTAAAACACTCTTCCTGCTAGTTTTAGAAACTTTTTGCTAAAGAATGTCAAGACCATCCTGCGCCAAGGAGCCCAAGTGTTTCTCCTACTCCTTCCTTTAGTGTTTTCAGGGTGTCTGTTTTGATTTCGAGGTCTTTAATCCATTTGGAATTGATTTTGGTGCAGGGTGATATATAAGGATCCAGTTTTAGTTTGTTGCATGTGTTGAGCCAGTTTTGCCAGCACCATTTGTTAAAGAGGCTATTTTTCTTCCAAACTATTGTTTTAGCTCCTTTATCAAAGATTAAGTAGGCGTAGTTCTGTGGGTTCATTTCTGGGTCTTCAATTCTGTTCCATTGGTCTTCAGGCCTGTTCCGGTGCCAATACCAAACTGTTTTTATTACTATAGCTTTATAATACAGCTTGAAGTTGGGTATTGTATTTCCTCCAGCACTGTTCTTTCTGCTTAGGATTGTTTTTGCTATTCTGGGTCTTTTATTGTTCCATATGAATTTCTGGATTGCTTCCTCTATTTCATTAAAAAATGGTGTTGGAATATTAATGGGTATTGCATTGAATTTGTAGATAGCCTTTGGCAATATTGCCATTTTGATTATATTAATCCTCCCAATCCAGGAGCATGGGAGGTTTTTCCATTTTCTTAGTTCTGACGTAATTTCATTTTTCAAGCTTTTAAAGTTCTCATCGAAGAGGTCTTTCACTTCTTTGGTTAAGGTTATTCCTAGGTATTTTATGTTTTTGTGGGCTATTGCAAAAGGAGTTGCTTTCCTGATTTCAGCCTCCATCTTGGGGTCGTTAGCATAGAGAAAGGTCGTTGATTTTTCAGGGTTTATTTTATATCCTGCAACTTTGCCAAAGTTTTGGATCAGCTCTAGTAGCTTGGGGGTAGAGTCTATGGGATTCTTTAGGTATAGGATCATGTCATCTGCAAAAAGAGAAAGTTTAACTTCATCTTTTCCTATTTGGATCCCCATTATATTTTCTTCTTGCCTAATTGCTCTGGCTAGGAATTCTAGTACTATGTTGAAGAACAGGGGAGAGAGTGGACATCCCTGCCTTGATCCTGATTTTAAAGGGAATGGCTTTAGTTTTTCACCATTTAGAGTTATGCTTGCTGTTGGTTTGTCATAAACTGCCTTGATCATATTCAGGAATGTTTCCTGGAATCCCAGTTTTTCCAGGGCTTTTAGCATAAATGGGTGCTGGATTTTATCGAATGCTTTTTCCGCATCCAGAGATAAAACCATGTGGTTCTTTACCGGTTGATGTGGTAGATTACATTAATTGACTTGCGTATATTAAACCAACTTTGCATCCCTGGGATACTTCCTTAACAATGACCCAGAAAGGCTACAATCAAAGAAAGGTTGGACAAATGGGACTGCATCAAACTGCAGAGCTTCTGCATGACAAAGGACATAGCTCGCAAGATAAACAGAAAGCCCACAGACTGGGAGAAGATCTTTACCAGCCATTCAACGGACAAAGGCCTCATCTCTAAAATATATGCAGAACTAAAAAAATTACCTTCTTCCAAAACAAAACCGCAAAGAACCAATAGCCCCCTCATCAAGTGGGCTAAAGACTTACAAAGAGACTTCTCTGATGAGGAAATGAGAATGGCCAAGAGACATATGAAAAAGTGCTCTACATCACTGGCCATAAAAGAAATGCAAATCAAAACAACATTGAGATTCCATCTCACCCCAGTAAGAATGTCATATATCAAGAAAACTAACAATAACAATTGTTGGAGGGGATGTGGCCAAAAGGGAACCCTACCTCATTGTTGGTGGGAATGTAAACTGGTTCAGCCACTCTGGCAAGCAGTATGGAGATTCCTCAGAAGGCTAAATATAGAACTCCCCTATGACCTAGCAGCCCCACTGTTGGGTATCTATCCAAAAGAACACAAACAAAATCACAGTAATGCCACCAGCACAACAATGTTCATCGCAGCACAATTTGTCATAGCGAGAATCTGGAACCAACCCAGATGCCCCTCAGTAGACGAATGGATCAGGAAAATGTGGTACATATACACAATGGAATTTTATGCCTCTATCAGAAAGAATGACATTGCCCCATTTGTAAGGAAATGGAAGGACTTGGAAAAAATTATACTAAGTGAAGTGAGCCAGACCCAAAGAAACATGGACTCTATGGTCTCCCTTATTGGGAATAATTAGTACAGGGTTAGGCAAGTCATAGCAGAGCATCACAAGAGCCCAATAGCTATGCCCTTATGAACACATAAGATGATGCTAAGTGAAATGAACTCCATGTTATGGAAACGATTGTTATATCACAGTTGTAACTACTTTCAACGTCCCATCTGTATCTGTAGCTTCTATTATTGATGATGTTCTTGTATCACCTTCCTGTGGTTGTACCTACACTATCTCTGTAATCTTATCTGAGTATATTGGAAACCGTGTATACTGGTATTAGAAGTAGGAAATTGAAAGGGAATACCAAAATTGAGAGACACAGGGTAAAAAAAGACAAACAACTACAAAAGCAATACTTGCAAAACTGTTTGGTGTAAGTGAACTGAACACCTCAGGGGGGGAAAGGGAGAGGGGGAGGTGGGTGGGGGGTATGAGGGACAAGGTAACAAACAGTACAAGAAATGTATCCAATGCCTAACGTATGAAACTGTAACCTCTCTGTACATCAGTTTGATAATAAAAATTTGAAAAATAAAATAAAAGAATGTCAAGACCATATATACCAGCTATAATGAATTAAATCTATTTGAAGTATAAAAATTTGCATTATTTCTATGGATGTTGAAAATACCTTTGATTAAATTCAACTTCTATTCCTGATGAAAGCACCCAAGAAAACAGAAACTGGAGAATACTTACTAAACACACACACACACACAAACACACACACACACACACACACACACACACACACCTTAATCCTAATGGTGATATTTTTCTACATTCATTTCCACATTGCCAGACATTGTTTCAGCTACTTTTCATCATTATTCTAGAGATAGTAACTAAGTACACAAATCATCTAGTAAGGGCTGGCAAAATGTTACCCACATGCCAAACTTAATCTGCTGCCTGTTTTGTAAATAAAATTTTATGGAAACATAGCCACGCCTATTGATTTGTTGTATATGGTTTAGTAATAGAGAAGAAGACTAAAATAAATTGCTGTCTGGCCCTTACATAAGGGTTTGCTGCTTCCTTGGATCAAAGATGCAAGAACTGGTAAGCAAATAAAGTTATCTCTATTTGCAGTAAGACATTCTACTTCAAAAGTTATGAATTTATTGATAAAACTAATCAAATATTTTAAAAACTTTAAAAATTTAAAGTAGACACAAGTAAATCAAAAGCCTTCATATGTGCAAACAATGAGAGAACAAACTGTTAAAGAAGGCCTCCTTTCAAAATCAATGAAGAAACTGAAATATGAATAATGTAAATAATGTGCAAAGTCTACATGTAGAAAACTTTAAAACACTCTGAAAACATATAAAATAGGCTTAACAAATAGAAAGACCTTCTAGGATAGAGTCACTTCCTATTATTAAGACATCAGTTTTTCCTACATTAATTTATAAATCTAATGTGGTCCCAACAAAAATACCAACAAACTTTTGTGGAGTTAGACATGTTAATATTAAAGTGCTTATTTAAAAAAAAAATATCAAGAGAAACACAAAAATGAGAAACCACTAGATAGATCTTGATGTCTTAGAGATTTTAAAAAACACATCATAAATCCTTTAAAACTACCTCATTTGTCATTTTATTCACTGTGTGACTACTAGATTAATATCTGCCTCCTCTTAGAACTGTAGAGTCCATGAGGGCAGGCACATCATGACCGTCATATCTGCCAGCCATTGCACCATGCCTGGTAATGGCTGGCACATATTAGGTAGAGAATATATTTATACAACCTGCTCTTCTGGAGGTGTGAGAACACTGGGAAGAGGAATGCCACAGATAAGAAACAAAAACATGTGTATAATAATGGTATATTTTAGAAGAAAAAATAAAGGAAACTTTCCCTAGGAAGATCATATTTGAGTTAAAGCCTGAATGGCAAGGAAGTCTGAGAGGTTCAAGGAGCATCATCCAGTATAGCTACCAAGTACAGAAAGTGTTGTGGAAGAGTAGGTAAGTTACTTAGGACCTCAGTAGGCAAATCAATTGGTCTTCATTTTAATTACAGTAAGAAGTTATTGTAGGATATCAGAGTATGTCCTAGGCAGAAAGGCCTCCTCCCAGTATCCATAGCTTTATCTCTAGGATCTGTGAATATATTAAAATTGCATTGCAAAGCAAAGTTATGGTAGCAGATAGAATTATGGTTGTTAATAATATGACTCTGAAATAGGGATATTAACTTGATTATCTAGATAGGAATAATGTAATCCTTAAATGTGGGAGGGAAAAAAAGTTAGTGTCCAGAGTGAGTCAGTGTGAGAAGAACTCAACTCATGGTTGCTCGTTTTAAAAATGAAGGAAACCAATCATGCTTGCTGGTTTTAAAAATGGAGGAAGCAGGTCATGAGCCAAAGAATACAGGTTTTGTAAAAGACTGCAAACAGTTAAAGTAGGCATTAGATGTACAAAAGAATGGGAATCTTCAAAGTTAAAGCACTTATATTTGTGGTACAAACCAGTTTTTTTTAGTTGCCATTATGTAAATTGACAAGGTTATATATGTTCATAGGACTATTTTGTACTTTTTTCATTAATTCTATTATTTAAATGGTCTTCATCTTTTGAATCTGGCTGCCTGAGACATTATTCTTTATATGCCATTATCAGCATTCAAGTGGTTGTTTCTTCATAGTTTTGATGTGGCAACTAAAAAGTGGTACACAGCTCAAGGCATAGTTTAGAAGAAAAATATCACACAAGGTGAGAAGGGCAGTATATAAGTAAAACACATGTACCATATCTGAAGTAATACTAACTCCCTTTAGACATGGTTCTACCCTAAACTAGTTATATTTCAAATAACTCAATTCTCTAGTTGCCCCAACTTTCTCATTTGTGTTAGATTGTCCTCTCAAAGTGTAAAGTTCCATGCTGTATACTAAATAAGCCTTATATGTACAGCAAACTTATCTACCCTGATATTACTGTCATTAATTCACTGCAATACTGGTTAGTTCCTTGCTATTTATTATATCTGAATTTATACCTAACAGACTCCAAATGAAATACTAGTCTGATAAAAGTTGTTAAATTTTGAGTTGATTCTATGGATTCATGTCTTAGCAATTTTTCTTTAAGTTGGGACAGGCAAAAGATACCCATTTATTTAGAATTTAATGTGTGCCTATAAACAATATAGCTGATGAAAAATTTCAGTGTTTACAAAACAAAGAAATTGTCAACAGAATGCTTGGCAATAGACTAGCCAGAAAAAAAAAATTACAGCCTATAATTCATGAAGATTGGCTCAAAATAAACTGTCCCTGCCAACAGAAAATCTGACAATTACTCTGTTGTCTAATTTGGCTCAGCCTAAGTTGACCTTGTTTATTCATCTCAGTCATTTAATTCTTGTTAACTTGGCATGAAAGGAGAACATATGGCATATGTGTACGAAGTCCATTTCTGCATCTTAAACCAAAATAAACGTAACATACTGGGCATTTCCAGTGTACTGAGCTCTTAGGGTAGCTTAGACATACCTGGTTGAGTTCATCTGAAGCACATAGGTGTTTTATGTTTGCAGCCTATAAAGGGGAAACTCCCTAGAGACATATATTTTTCAAACCTTGGTAAATGACTAAATCTAGCCAATTTTAAACATGTTTTCAAAAATGACAATGTTAAACTTTTTCAAATATAAAAATAAGTCTATATCAGCAGTTTATCAACCAAAAGATACAGGCTTTCATCACACCTCGGGCTGTTTAAGAAAACTAAAAAAATGTAAGAAATTAGAAGTGAGGAGCAAAAAAGAATTTTTCCATTCATCTGGTCTATTTCTTAATTTCTAATCCATTGGAGTTTACTGTGAAAGAGAAGGTACCTCCTGGTTTTAGTAAATATGGCAAGGAGCACTGTCAGGAAATGAGCTTCTTCATAGATCCCCAGCTCTTTCATCGAACTGCACTTTTCTGGTACTAGAACTAGGCAAACAAGAATGTAGAAAGGCAGAGCCCAAAGTTTATGCATTTTAAAGAATAGTGTGTGGGCTTAGCATCATTTTCTATTTTCAACTAAGTCAAATGAAAAACATGGAAGTGTAATTGCATATGTAAAGCTTTGTTTATGTGCTTTAAAACACTTAAATGTTTATCATATCCTCCACAAGGCTCAGAGCATGCTATCATCTCTGCCAAATGAAGGACTAGTTCATCAGTAATTTACAGATTGTCAGTTATTTAAATATGTAACATATTAATACAAAGTTTTTGAAACAACTGAAAATCACACCAAATATTTCATTGCTAAAATAAGGAAATGTTTCATTTTAAAAATCAAGAAATATATATGATATATATGTCATTATATGTGTGTATAATATATATGTATATATATATCATGATATATATATACATATATATATCATTGTAGATGAGGTAAAAATACCTGTTTGCCTCTCTGTTCTTCACGGTTTCTTTGGCTTTAATTCTCTGACATATTCTTTATATCTAGGTTCTCATAACTTTCTGAGTCAAGAGAGAAGAAAGCCTGGCACTGGTGGCTCACACCTGTAATCCTAGCTACTCTGGAGGCTGAGATCTTGAAGGTTGCAGTTTGAGGCCTATTCACACTGAGAAGTTCACTAGACTCTATCCCAAATAACCAGCAAAAGCAGAGCTAGGGGTGTGGCAATCAGCCCAGCAAGTATGTCCCACAGATGTGAGGCTCTATGTTCAAACCCTAGTACTGGGGGGATGAAAAGGAAAAGATTAAGAAATTGAGATTTCTGGGAAGGAGTTGTGAAGCATAAAACAAACTAAAAAACAATGCCATTAATATACATACACAAAAATTGTAGCAGGTAGTTTGGGCTTTGTTATTTCATATACAACTAAAAATAGAACTGGATAACAGACTGAAATATTTTCTATATATACTGCAGATCCCCAGAAAAAAAATCTCCTCATTAGGCTAAAGACATGCTGTAAGCATAATCTAATAGTTTTTTGTTTGTTTGTTTGTTTGTTTTGCCAGTCCTGGGGCTTGGACTCAGGGCCTGAGCACTGTCCCTGGCTTCTTTTTCCTCAAGGCTAGCACTCTGCCACTTGAGCCACAGCACCTCTTCTGGCCTTTTTCTGTATATGTGGTGCTGAGGAATCGAACCCAGGGCTTCATGTATATGAGGCAAGCATTCTACCACTAGGCCATATTCCCAGCCCCCTAATAGTTTTTCCTTATAGAGCTTACCTATTAATTATGGTTCAAGGTTCCTCTTACCATAAGTAAATTACACATCTGGAACATAGTTTCCATCCACACTACCCCCACTTACATATTCTTATTTTTCTTTTGCTACATATGTTTCTATAAGCTAATAAGAGGAACTTGTTGCTTTGTGTCACACAATGCAGACCAGATGTTGCTATGGGAAGTTTCCTATTACACCACAATATTAGGTGCCTATGTTTTAGTGAAGCTAAGGCTAATCACTATAAAGTTTCCCATCATCCTTTTTGAAGCCTAATGTTTTGAATTTCATTGGTGTATTTTACCTAGATTATTAATAGTAATTGTAAAATAGCAATTTTCTTATTCTGTCATTCCTTCCATTTTTATGAGCTCTAATTGTTGTATACAGAAAAAAATTTATTGACTATCCAATTAGGCTAAAAGGTAAAGTAAATGCTTTGTAATTTCCCCAGACATCAGTTCTCATAGTAATAAATAAACCTGTCAGCTCTTCATTGACAACCACAATTCAAGGGAATAGGTGGAGGGAAGGACCATTAGGATTTCTAAATGTTATTTGAAGTATTTCAATCAATTGTGATCAATATTTTTTCTAGGGGTCAACTGGGAGGCAGGGAGAAGGAAGGAAGGAAGGAAGGAAGGAAGGAAGGAAGGAAGGAAGGAAGGAAGGAAGGAAGGAAGGAAGGGGAGAATGTGGTAACTGTAAGTTTGGCTTTTGAGATACACATAGAAATGTCCATCACATTATTATCATAAAAATGAACACGCTGCCAGGCACTGGTGGCTCACATGTAATTGTAGCTCCTCAGGAGGTCATTTGAGCAAGCCATTAGCACCTGGCTACACATTCTTTTGAAGTATACATGGACATTCATCGAGACAAACATTGTTCTGGGTCATAAACAAAATTAAACAACATACACAGCATGTTCTCTGATCATAATGGGGTTAAAGTAGGAATAAACAACAGAAATGGGAAAAATATTTCCAAACATTTATAAATTTAAAAACACACTTTGAAAGAACCTGTAGGTCAAATGGGCATTCTTGAGGAAACCAACGTTATAAGCTGAAAAACAAACCACATCAAAATGTGTGGGATTCAACTTAAATATTGCTTGGTGAAAATATTTATCTATTAAATATGCATAAGCAAATAAGAAATGTCTAAACCTACAGTCTAAACTTCTACCATGAGAAACTAGAAAAAACACAAAATAAATTCAAGGCAGAAGTAAATAATAAAGAAAGAGCACACATCAAGACAAAAACAATAAAGAGAATAAATGAAATCAAAATCTTACTTGGGAAGAACAATGAAATTGATAATTCTAGTGAGATGACAAAAGAAAAAATGATACTGATCTCAGCAATGAAAGGTAGTTTCATATTACAGTTTACAAACATTAAATAAATAATAGTGAGCTAGTCTATGCATATAAATGTAATAATATAATTAGCATAGAGTGATTCATTGTAAACCACAGACTGGCAAGTTTGCCAAAATGAAATTGAAATTGAAAACTTTAAATCTTTCTTAATGATTATTGGAATTAAATTTATAGTTTGAAAAGTAGTGAGGCTTGGTGGTACGTGCCTATAGTCCTAGCACTTAGACCAGGAGACTTGCAGATTTGTGGCCAGCTTGAGCTAATAGTGAAACCCTGCCTCAAAACAAATAAGGAAACAAACTAATTATGTAAAAGGTATCCCTAGGTCCAGATGATTTCACTGATGAATTCTACCAAATATTCTGAGAAAAACGTTCTATCAATAATGCACAACCTCTTTCAGAACATATAAGGTAAAGCAATATATCCTAACTTACTTTCTGAGACTACCATTACCAAAGCAGAATTCAAAAACAGAAACTATAGACCAGTACATAGAAACAAAAGTACATAACAAAAGACTAAGAAATCTAATCCAGTAACAAATTTGGCAAAAAAATGTACTCATTCTCATTACCTTACATATGTAACTGTAACCCCTCTGTACAGCACCTTGACAATAAAATTATATTTTAAAGTTGAAATTCAAATCCAACAGTCCAAATCCAAAAAACTTGATTGCCAAAATAATGCTACAAGATTCCATACAAAAGAAAAACTGTAACTAATACTATACTTAATAGAGAAAGCCTGAATGTATCCTTCCTAAAATTGGAAATATATAGATATCCACATTCAGGACAATACTGAACAGTGTTCTGACAAAAACAAAACAACATTTTATGAAATACACAGCTTGGTAAAGAAAAATTGAAACCATCGCTATGCAGACAAAATGGTTGATTACATAGATCGTGTCAAGAACTACAAAACACTCTAGAATCAGTTTTAAAAGGTCATGGGATATAGAACCAGCACACACTAGTCAAATATATTTCTGCATCGTAGTGATGTATAATGGGCAACTAAAAATCCTTTTTAACTACA
The DNA here is from genome assembly GCF_023159225.1 of Perognathus longimembris pacificus. Taxonomy (NCBI): domain Eukaryota; kingdom Metazoa; phylum Chordata; class Mammalia; order Rodentia; family Heteromyidae; genus Perognathus; species Perognathus longimembris. Next base: position 19,127,010 of record NC_063168.1, on the reverse strand, counting down.
ATTGCTACAAAGTAAATGAAATAAATGTTTGGTATGAAATAAAATGTTTAGTATAAAGCTAACAAAATAAGTTTAATCAAATAAAAGGTCAGATATAAAGCTAGGCAAACATTTATAGACTCAGGTAGCTGAAAACCATAAAAGAAATCAAAGAAGACCAAACCAAATGAAAGTAAAGCCATGCCATATTTATGGACTAGTGGAAGAATCAACATTGAAAAGATGTCACTTGTCTTATGATCTAAAATTTTCATATGATTGTTACTAAAGTCCCAGATAAATTTTAGATACAGGCAAGCTAATTCTTGCTTACATGGGAAGACAAAGACACTACAATAGCAACAAATATTTTGAGATTTTTATTTATTTATTTATTTATTTTGCCATCCCTGAGCTTTTTCTTTTTTTTTTTTTGGCCAGTCCTGGGCCTCGGACTCAGGGCCTGAGCACTGTCTCTGGCTTCTTTTTGCTCAAGACTAGCACTCTACCATTTGCGCCACAGCGCCACTTCTGTCCATTTTCTATATATGTGGCGCTGGGGAATTGAACCCAGGATCTTATGTATATGAGGCAAGCCCTCTTGCCACTAGGCCATATCCCGCAAAAAATATTTTGAAAAAGGAAATAATGCTGTAGGAATTACATACCATCTTTGGTGTTGTTTCTAAAGCAGATGTTGGCAGATACTACCTGTGACAGGTCCTTTAGTGTTTGAGGTTTTAAAGGCTGTAGAGTTTCTGTTACAATGTAACTGATGTTATAATGAAATCAACTGCCTTAAGACAATACATAAATGAATGGGTATGAGTGTGTTCTAATACAACTTTATTTACAAAAATATTTGTGAACTACATTTGGCCTATGGATTCGATTATAGGTTTCTCTCTCGTTCTAACACTATACCAATCAAGAAATTATGGTATTAGCAATACTATAATTCATATACATTAGTAAAACAGAAGAAACATGTACAAATATATCCAACTGATTTTTGACTAACAGAGGCAATTCAGTGATAAAAAAAGGAGTTTTTAACAAATCATATTGAAACTACTGGATATCTATGTACAAAATAATGTGCCTCAAAGTAAATTCTCAAATATTCAGAATCATCTCTGCTCTAAATATAAAGAATAAATTTATCATATTTTAGAAAAAAAACAAATTTTTATAACCTGAGACTAGGCAGAGATATATCAGAGAAGACACTAAACATGAATCAGTTCAGAAAAAAATGAAAACCTAGACTTCATCAACTTTTGTTTTTCAGAACACTATTAGAATCATAAAAAGTCTAATTTCATGTTGAGAGAAAATACTTTCAAATCATATATATATATATATACAATGAATGAATAAATGAATATTCAGAATATATAAAGAACTCAAGAAGCTCAACAATGAGAAACAAACATCATTTTTATCATGGGCAAAATACCTAAAAGACACTTCAATAAGATACAAAAATGGTAAATAAACACATGAAACAATAAACATCATCACTATTACATATTATAGCAAACTTAAAATTATGATGAAACACCACATGATCAGAATATCCAAATCTAACAATTCCAAGTACTGGTAAAGATACAAAGTAACTGGAATTCTCATACTCTGCCATAAGAATACAAAGTGGTGTACCAATTCTGGAATTACTTGTATAGTTATGATTGGGTTTACTTGAGTACCCAGAAACAGGGTACTTGAGCTATATGGAGAAAGGGGAGTCAAAGGTAAGGGTTAGATGATGAAGACAGAAAGGTGGGAGGGAGGGAGGCCATAATAAAATTCATTGTATATCCTATACTAGGAAGATTGGGAGGAGGAATGGGAGAATGATGAAAAAGGTGGTGGTGTTCAAGATACATTGTTCTTATAAACTGACATGTTGAGTGGTGACTTTGGTATAACATAAATTTTTTTAAATAGTTATGAAAGAGTTCTTTTAAAACAAAGACAAGAGGATGCAAGAGGTTAAAGGTAACACTCATAGCCTAGTGTATGCTATCTAGCTCTTTATGGTTCGTTAACCTGTTAAATAATGCTCAGTGAAGCATTTTTCAACATTGATTGCATAATTTTAGTTTCTTGTTGATTCGTAATTTCTAAATATTTTACCTACAATTAAACTTTTATATTTATTTAAAATATGTTTAATCTATCAGATACTAGAGGCAAAGTTAAAAGGCCTTCTAGAAGTTAAGAAAAAAATCCTAGCTATTCAAGAGGCTGAGATTTGAGGATCACAGTTCAAAGTCAGCCCAGGCAGGAAACTCCATGAAACTCTTATCTCCAATTAAGTACCAAAAGAAGCTGAAAGTGCAATTGGGATCAAGTGATAGAGCACTAGCCGTGAGCAAAAAAGTTCTGAGATAGCACCCACGCCCTGACTTCAAACCCGTAACACAGTACAAAAAAGAAAGAAATGAAGGGAGAAGGCACACACACACTCAGAATAACAAACAATTTAATATATGACTTTAAAGTAATAGACATTTAAATCATAAGCATTTAAAAGCATAAATACGGTTATATAATAGGCGAAAGGTGAAGGGAAATAAAGTTTTATAATACAGAGTTGTCTCTAATTTTGCCCAGCTTTCCCATTTATTTTTTAAATCCATAGTAATAAGTACACTTGAACTATGGGTACTTAGATTGACACTTTTTTTAAAGGTGTTTTAAAAATTTTTTATTTTATTGTCAAGGTGATGTACAGAGGCATTAAATATATGTAAGGTAGCAAGTACATTTTTTGTCATATTTGGTATTCCCTCCCTCATTTTTCTCCCACCTTTCCTCACCCTAACCCATCCCCTCCTCCAGTTGTACAGTTAATTTCCTGTTAGTATTACTGTTGTATTGGTTCTCCCTTTATCCTTTGTCTCACTGTTTTGATGTTCCCCTTCCCTTTCCTAATTCAGATAAATGTATATTCAAGCTGGGTGCTAGTGGCCCATGCCTGTAATCTTAGCTACTCAAGAAGTTGAGATCTGAGGATTTCAGTTCAAAGCCAGGCCCAGCAGAAAAGTCTATGAGATTCTTATATCTGGTTAAACACCAAAAAAGCCAGAAGTAGAGCTGTGGCTCAAGTGGTAGAGCACTAGTTGAGCAAAAAAGCTCAGGGACAGTACTCAGACCCTGAGTTCAAGCCCTAGAACTACCACACAGAAAAATACAAAAAAAAAAAAAACCTTATTTAATACAAAGCATATATAACTCATTAATTTTTAATACCCAGTTCAGAGAATCATATTTTTCCATAATTATTTCTCTTAAGAACTGCATATATACATTGGAGGATAGTATCCAAAAAAGAAATTTACTCATTACCTGACTTACAAAATGGTAATCCCTCTGTACAACACCTTAATAACAATGATAAAATTAAAATTTTTAAACTGCATATATAAAATGTTTGTATGTAAAAATTTAATTTTAGTGCTCTTCAAAATGTACTATAAACAATTTACAGAGAAAATGAGAATATAATCTTCCTCCCTTCAACTCTGAATGAGAGAGGCAGGGTAATAGCATGGAGACTATACCCTGAAGAAAGAGGGAACATGGAGAGTCAGAAAACATGACTAGACTGCTGAAATGCATGAAGAAACAGAAAGATGAGAGAAGAAAGCAGAGAAGGAGTCCACCTTAGTCCAGCTAATCCTAGCTCCCAGGAGCTCAGGGAGGGAGTTGAAGAAACAAAGACAAGCCCACTGAACCCTGGCAACAGACTGGGAAGTTTAGCTTTGGTATAAGCCCCCACCTCCTGCAAGCCTAACCATAAAAGAAAATGTAGGCCATTTGCCTTGATGCACATGGATGCAAACTTCTCGATAAAATTCTTGCAATCCAAGGATTCAAGAATTATTCAGCATGTGCAAATCAGCAAGCATAATGCAGAAAATAGAATAAAGGACAAAAGTCATATGATAATCTCTAGAGGCACCAAAAGCTTTTGACAACCATTATCTATTGTGATAAAAGTCTTGAAGAAACTTAGGAATATAAGGAATATACCTCAATATAACAAAAGCTATCTGTGACAGACCTGTAACCAATATCATATTAAATAGGAAAAAACTAAAAGTATTTCCTTTAAATTTAGGAATGAGACATAAATCTCTCACTCCACTCTTACTCAACATACTGCTTGAATTCTTAGCCAGAGCACTAAGGCAAGAAAAAGAAATGATTCAGCCTTACCTATTTGTAGAAGAGAGGATACTAAAACTTACAGTTCTCAAGAAGTATAAACAGCTAATAGATGACATCTTTAACCATAATGGAAACTCAAAAGCAACCCCAGTCAGAATGTATATTTTTGTTTTTAAATGCTGTTGAGGACAAAGGAGGGAAAGGAACTCTTACACACTGTTCACAGGAGTGCAATTTAATATAGCTACATGGAAATTGTATGGAGGTTCCTCAAAAACAAAAAAAAATAGAATTACCATAAGATTCTGCTCTGCCACTCTTAGGCATGTATTTGAAGGAAGACAAGTCAGCATACAGTAGAATACCTGCACACCTGTGTTAGTAGCACCTCTAGTCTCAATAGGATAACCATAAAATCAGCCTGTGTCCAACAAGTGATGAATAAAGCATGAATGAATAAATGCATATACACAGATGATTCTACAGGAATATGTAAGGGGAGTTTGAATATCAAAATATACCTGTAAAAAAGAATCACTGGCAATGGATGTAGCCTAATGATACCAAGCATGCCTAGCCTGTGTAAGGCAATCTTAAGCATTGAAAATTAATTTTATAAATCAAAATATATCATTAGGTTAAAATGCTTTTAAATGATTCTGGCTTAGCCAAGTTTATTCACAGTCATCATAAAGGTGATATTTTCTAACACAAAATGAAAAGCACAAAATACAGAATATAAGGCAAAATGAAGAAGCTATAGAAACCATGGTAATAATGAATACAGAAAAGCAAGAGCAAAAAGAATGCTTTTAACCTAATGATAATAAAATTGTTGGGAAATTCCAGGAGACAATTTAGTTACTTCTGTTAGTAAATTGGAAATTCAAAAATATTTAATACTTTGCTTATACTAAGCGTTAGTATTTAATGTTATATCTATAACTTATATCTAACCTAAACTTCTCTTAATCCTTTTTCTAATTAAAATATTCCTATCTTACAGACAGGTAACTGACAGAAGAAATGAACATGAAAAAGACAGCTGTGCTGAATCTTTGAGGACCTGTAATACAGAAGGTAATGCTATTCAGAGTATCCAAAGTATTCAAAGTATAGCATTAAAAATGTTATAACTGTTGATAAATAAAAAAACAAGAGCATTTCCAGTCAGTATAGGACCACTTTTGTTTGCTATAATATAAAATGCCAACACATGATTATAAATGAGGCTAGTTTTTAATGAGCATCTAAAGGGATATGCATTTAGAGAGCCTGTTAAATTGTTGATTCTGATTCAGTAGGCCAAGAGTGGTACCTATGGTTTTGTATTTCTAACCAACTCTCAGCCTAGAAGTTAAACTTTGAGTAAGTAGACTTTGGAGATCACTGAGAAAAATGGTATTTTTTTTTTTGCCCAATTTAGCAGTAAACAAGGAAATGCACATAGAAAACACTATAACACAATGAAACCATGTGACATACTCTTGGAAAGTGGTACCAACAAAAAGAAAAGCATGGCAAGCCAGTGCTAATCACTCCAAGCCAAGATTCTAGATGGCTTTATAAAGAAAAGTCCAATCTCAACATGCAGAATAAAGTATAGGAGCAATTTAGGGGATTAAAAAAGACAGATAATTAAGTCAATGACTGTGCAGGGATAAAAGTATTTAGTACTTTGGTGTTTTCATTAAGTCTTCTCTCTCCCCTAAAGATGAGTCCAGTTTGATGTATTCATTCTCTCCCCTTTTCCTCCTCCTAAGCCCTACTCTGGTTAACTATTACCTTAGTCCGTTTTTCTTTTGCATTCATAAAATGCCTGAGATTAGGTAACTTGTAAAGGAAAGACGTTGATTTAGCTTGCATTTCTGGAAGATAGAAGCCCCGTACCTGGCAGCTTCATCTGGGAAATGCCTGCTGCTATAACAGCCCAGAAACAATCCAGTGCCCTGAAGATTGTGTGAATCCCTTTTTATGTCCCACCATTTCTCAACACTGTTATGATGGGAACAAAATTTCAATGTAAGTTTCAGAAGGCTCAAACCATAGCAGCTGTTCTAGAGACTGAAATTCCGATTTCGGAAGATAACAGAGTTGCGTATGATTATGCACACTTGGAATCTCAGAACTGAGGAATATTGTTGAGGTCCAGACTAGGTTGGTCTCTATAATGAGACCTGTCTCAAAATACAAAACAAACAAAAAACCGGGAAGGGGAGGCTGGAATGAATGGGAGAGAAGGACATAAGAGGAAGAAAAGGAGGTGAGATGATATGGAATTGGCACATATAATTAAGAAGGCTACTAAATCTCAAGATCTGCATTTGACAAGCTGGACACTCAGGAGAGCCAATCATGTAATTCAGCCACTGGTTGTAGACGCTGGAAGGGCAATACTTCAGATGAACATAAAGCAAGAGAACCCAGCATCCCAGCATGAAGGGAGGAGCTCCTCTTTCAGGGGAGGGTCAGCTAGACATGTAATGGTAGGTAGTGAAGACAAACTGGAATCTGCTGGCACCCTGTCTCTCCCTCCCTTCCTTAAAAGCCTTCAAAGAGTAATAGCTGGTGATTTATTTACTTCCAGATCTTACACAGATTTCTCGTTGGCCATCTCTAACCTGAAAACATACAGAAAAGGGTATTCTGGCTTAGCCAAGTTTATTCACAGGTACAAAATCATCATAGTGATATTTTCTAACACAAAATGAGAATATGAACAAAATACAGAAATAAGGCAAAATGAGGAAGTTATACAAACTAAGTTAATAACACATACAGAAAGGTAAAAACAAAAAGAAACATGGCCAAGTTGCTTAAGCTAAGAATTATACTGAAAGTCAAAGAATGAAGGGGATAGATGGCAATTTAGTCCAAAAGAGAGGAGACAAAAACTACAATGAAAGACAAAAATGTATGATTTTTACCATCTGTTTATACAGAAACATACATGACTCAGGGTTTTTTGTTTCATTTTTTAAAATTGCCAATCTAATGTGGATCAGCACTGTTGTAAAATACACTAAGAATAAAAATAAAATGTCCAATTTTTATTATATTAAACATACATAAAAGTATCCTATGAAACTGCCATAAAAGTTCCTAATTGTTCTTCTCTGTATCTTTTCTCTATGTCTTTTAAAACCACAATTCAGAAACTATCAATACATAGAGAATAGACTAGTAACAGCAGATCAGTAATCAGTATTCGTGCTGTATGTTCATACCACTGACCTAATGGTAACTAGTTCTTACTGAATTATGACAGTAATAGGTAATAGGTTTAAGAAAAAGTAACCAAAACAAGATACATTCAAATCCAAAAGATCTAATGGGTATGCAACATAGAGAAATATAGGGACTAATGATCACAAATAATTTAGCACAGTGAAGTTATAGATATTATAAAAATACTTTTGATTGTGTTCTGAACTCTAAAACAAGCTAGTAAATACCTTTCTACCTTTTGGGTGCAAATTTTTTTAAATGTTCGCATTAAAGCAGTCATCAAGGTATTGAGCATTTACAAGATGCCAAGGGCTTTACATGCTATGCTCAAGTTAGCTTTTCTCCATTTAAAGAATAATTATCTATTTATGTAGAAATAAAAATTTCAATGACAGGAGAGGAATGAGTGTCTAAATTTTAAATAGCTAATGAAAATAAAAAATAATATTCAATAGCATATAGAAATTGTATGAAATTCACTCAGTGCCCATAAATAAAGTTTTATTGGCACCATGCCAGGCTCATTCCTTTACATGTTGCTTAGCCATTTTCATGCTACAGTGACAGAAGCACATAGGGCTTTGCAATGCCATGTGTCACTGCAACCTCGGGGAAACTGTAATTAATCCATAGTTTTCTAGTGCCATTATATTGCCATACTACATTTTATCTTATTTTTTTACGAGTAAATGTTAATCATAAAAACAAACAAGAAAAGAAGCTTGAACTTTGAGTACCACACTTTTAGGAAACAACGAACTGGCTTGTTTTGTTACTCAATTAGATGGCAAAGCATTGCATTAATTGTGCAATGACACCATGACTGTGCATAAAAGAGCTCCATTTGCATCACTATTGAGAGAATTTATTATAACATCCCCAGCCATAGACAACAAATATAGTTTTGTTTTGTTTTGCTGGTACCAAGGTTTAAACTCAGGGCCTCACACTTGCTCAGCTTGCTCACTTGGCTGTAACTCTACCACCTGAGCCATGCCTTCAACATGATTAGAAACTTTATAATGGAGTTATTTATAATAAACTATATTAATAAAAATTAAAATTTAACATGATGCTACACCAAAGTTATCTGAATGCCTCACTTGTAAGCCAAGCAAAAAACAACAATCTTAACTGATGGTGAGCTGATTCTATCACATTTGATTCAAGCAGCTAAAGAAATGTGTCCAGAGAAAATGCCATGTAGGGAGGTAGTTGCTCAAAAAGCTGAGGACATTAGAAACAATATCAACAGTTGATTAGAAGAACACAGCAAGAAACAAAAAAACTAAACACACAAAAATCCAAGTACATAATTTCAAGTGGTTTTATATGGAATTACTGTCAGTTGTTTTTCATTTTGAGGAGTCAATGACAAGTTTCAAGTAGCTGAAAAATTAAAGAATAGATTTTAAGAAAAATCTGTGTAGAAAAACCCAAGCAAAGCTTTTTAATGAGAAAATATAGGCTCTGCTTAATTGTTCACAACTAATAATGGTAATATACGTGAGAGGGGAAAAAAAACTGGGCAAATTTACAAAGCTTATGAAATGCCATATGATGCAATCCTATGGTTATTGACTGAATTAAACTACTCATCATCATCAGGTACCTTGCAGAAATCATTTTACTGTATCAGGTGTGATTAAACCAGTAGTGTCCACAGTGAACTTAATTAGCTCTGCTGGCTTAGCCATTGTCAGTGTGAATTTTTGTCAGAAACAGAAACTGCCTATTTTGAGCAGAAGTTCAAAACCTTAGCAATGGGAAAAAATTCATTTAATTTTTTTAGTTCAGTGCTGAGATTGAGATTTTTTCTTTTTTTTTATTGTCAAAGTGTGGTACAGAGGGGTTACAGGTTCATATGAAAGGCAGTGAGTACATTTCTTGTTCTACTTAGTACTCCTCCCTCATTTTCCCCTTCCACCTCCCCCTTCTCCTCTCCCCCCAAGAGTTGTGCAGTTGGTTTACACCAAATGGTTTCTAAGTGTTGCTTTTTGAATGGTTTGTCTTTTTGTTCTTTGTCTCTCGATTTTGGTATTCCCTCTCCCTTTCCCAGTTCTATTACCCGTAGAGACAATATCCAGGGTACTCAGATGTAATACAGTGATAGCGAGGGTACAGCCACAGGAAGGGACTACAAGAGAAACAAAACTAGACAAACCACTCAGTCAAACAAACAAAGAAAAAGAGAAGCCAACTAAATGGCTTTGGAAATTAGCTTTTGCGGCAAATTTGATATTTTTTCAATGACTTCAACCTAAAATTACAAGAATAAACAGTGTGAAATTTTACTGGCATAAAGCCATTTCATGTTAATTAAAGTGATCTGAATCATAAGTGATACCAAGGTGTGCTGACAAGAGTTAAAACAACAAATGAAATATATATTCCAACACAACTATGAAGAAAATATATTTTCTAAGGTCAAACTATGGTTCCAGCTATGACTTGGAAAAAAATACTTAAGCATCTGAGGCAGGGTGATCACTGGAGCTCAGAAGTTTGAGGCCCTCCCAGGCAACACCTCAAAAACCTGTCTTGGAGAACAGAAAGCAAAAGAAACTTCCAACAAAGGGTGAGCAAAGGCAGCAGTGGTACTCACTACACACTATGTTGAAAGTGAACTATACAACTTGTGGGTAGAAACAGGAGGGGAAAACTGGGAGATAGTGAGGGAAGGGGTGACATTGTCCAAAAAGAAATGTACTCATTACCTGACTTATGTAACTATAACCTCTCTATACATCACCTTCATAATAAGAATCAAAAATTTTTAAAGATTTTGTGAAAAATTAAAAAATTAAGAAACAGTTCCAGCTTTAGCAGTTAAAACTCTCAAATCCTGGGACGTCCCGATCTGCTCAGTCCAGAAGACAAACGCATCGTCATTCCAGTGGTGTTTTCCAGGTGCTAGTGCAAAAGAATTCACAGATTTCAAAATTCATGAACTGTGTCATTAGGCTCTCACAAAACCTTGAATTAGAAATGAGTAATCTGTAATTAATTGTGTAATAATGACATGCTAAAATGCAAATATCAAGAGAAGAATCAAACAGAACTCTATAAAAGTCAATAATACATTTTCCCCCACATGCATGAATTAAACTCCAATTAAAAAGTTAAATATAAGGTTAAACAAGCTAGGTACCAGTGGCTGGTACCTATGATCCTAGCTGATCAGGAGGCTGAGATCTGAGAACTGACTTCCAAAGCCAGCCTTGGCAGACTCATGTCCAATTAGCCAGCAAAAAAGACAGAAGACGAGGTGTGGCTAAAGTAATAGAGCACTAGCTATGAGAAAAGAAAAAAAAAAAAGTCAAGCAAGAGCGGGTGGTCAGTGTTCAAATACCAGTACTGGCATAAAGAAATTAAAAGTAAATATAGACATATTTTTTAAACCAAACATCCTCACTGCAGTACTAAACTCATATGTGTCCTGAGCAATTACACTTTTCTTCAACAGCAGTCTCCTTGGAACCACATACCACCTTTGGCTACAAAGGGTCCACTTTATTGTTTACTTGATAAAGCATTTTCAAAGAGGAAATCTTTTATACTTCTCAGACAGCAACATTAACTGTTGAACATTTGCAATTAATTTGATGAGAAAGAATATTAATTTTGATCCTCAATTAAATTTCAATTTAAATCCATTGCAACTAAATTCCAAATTTCATTTAATTGCAATTAAAATTCTCAGTGGACATATTCAAAATAAAGTATGTATAATTATCATTATTTTAAATGTTATCAATTCAATTTGTGGAATTTTTCTCTTTTTATTTAAAATAAGTACTTACCATTGTATCTTCCATTTTACCTTTTTTTTTTTTTTTTTTTTTTTGCCAGTCCTGGGCCTTGGACTCAGGGCCTGAGCACTGTCCTTGGCTTCTTTTTGCTCATGGCTAGCACTCTGCCACTTGAGCCACAGTGCCACTTCTAGCCATTTTCTATATATGTGGTGCTGGGGAATTGAACCCAGGGCTTCATGTACACAAGGCAAGCACTTTTGCCACTAGGCCATATTCCCAGCCCCTCCATTTTACCTTTTGGCCACAAAATATTTCCTATCTGGTCTCCTATCTAAATAAGACAAATATAATAAAGAGATGGAAGGTGTCAGTTGACAAGAAGCTAAATAAAGCATTAACACTGATTAGTTTTAAAAATATAAACAGAGCTCGGGGACATAGCTCAGCAGTACCTGTGGAGGCTATAAATAGAACTGGTATATATTTGAAAGGCTAAAGGTAAACATATAATTAAACCAGTCTCTTTATGTATCTATCTAGAAACTAGATCACAGATCATTTCTTTTACTATAAAAGTTAATTTTCCTAAATGAAAATTTAAGGTAAATGAAAATTTCAAGTTAAAGAAAAATTCGTTAAGTGAAAAAAATTAGCAAGATTCCAGGAAGAAGGACAATAACCTGGTTAAACTTAGCATCTGTTTTTTTCAAGTTTTAAAAGCTGAACTTATGGGGCTGGGAATATGGCCTAGTGGCAAGAATGCTTGCCTCGTATTCATGAAGCCCTGGGTTCGATTCCCCAACACCACATATACAGAAAATGGCCAGAAGTAGCGCTGTGGCTCAAGTGGAAAAAGAAGCCAGGGACAGTGCTCAAGCCTTGAGTCCAAGGCCTAGGACTGGCAAAAAGAAAGAAAAAGCTGAACTTATTTGGTTTGGTCAGTGTTACAAGGATAATGATTATATGTGAAACTATACAAAGTACTTTGGGAAGGTTTTATGGCCTTTAGAATCCTTTTTAAAACATGTTTAAGGCAGGGTAGTTTGTGTTAATCTTTATTTTGTCATAAGAAGTATTTACCATAGAAGACTCAAACCAGTTGCCAGTGTGATTGCTAACTTTATATCAAAGATCATCAAGAAAACAGAAAGAATCCTGTTGATTGTGTTTCTAGGTTTATCCACTTAAAAGCAAAATACAAAATGCATTGTTTTAAGAAATTCACCTGCCCTATATCAATAGCCGATATGATCATCTAGATTTATGATATACATCATGTTCAAAATTTTATGGAAAATTTAAACTACATGAACAAAATATCACAAGCCAAAAAACAACAAACAAAGGCAAGTAATCTGGTATTAATGACAAATAACATATAAATTTATAGAATATAGTCACCAAGGCATTAGTTGGTGATAGGAACTACAAGAAAGGAAAATAAGATGTTACTAACTAGCTTTGGTGAATGTATAATCTTACTTAGGAAGGCAGACTAAATAAATAAAATAAATGAATAACATAAGTTAGCATAAAGCTAGGGTCAAGTGAATAGTGCATATATTAACTAAGTATTGTAAAGAGAAAGAAATATAACTGAAATTTGTATGTATATACATAATGTCCAGTTTAGTGTTTCAGTGATGAAAATATGTAACTATGTAAATTACTACCTAATATCTGTTAATAAGAATATCTGTTAATAAGAAAGTAGATTGTGATGATAATGTCAGTCTTTGCTCTCAGCATGTAAGTTGAAGTAATGCCTCTTTTTAAAGCATCATTTTGATGTAGTAGGGTCAGCAGGTATGGCTGTTACAGAAGATAACTCACTAATCAATTACAGCTTTCTTTCTCATTGAACCAAAAAAAAAAAAAAAAAAGACAACATGTCAGCACAACTTCTCAGTAATGACAACTATTCAACCAGAAGTAACACTTAGGTGACACTTTCTTGCCATGCTAGTAAGGCATCACTTTAAGATCAGAAAAAAAAACAAAAAACCTCAATATAAGAATAGTCTACTTATTTGATTTCAGTACAGATATGAGCCATAACATGTATTTGAGAATAATTAGCACTTTCATGCTATTTTAAGCCTTCTTTATAATGCTCTCTAGTTTTTACTATTTTCTGATTGTCTTATTTCTAGTGAAGGAATTGAAGTTTTGTTTAATTTTATTGAGGTCCTTTATTAGCTTTTAAAATCATGAATGCTCTGATCTTTTCTTTTAGGAGAACTGAAACCAAACTGCAGAGGACAGGTAAAATACTTTCTCTTACTATTATTATTAGACATTTAAATTCTAAGAGTTCAGGCTCCACAACTGACATAAATTAAATCTGGTAAGTAATAGAAATACTCATAATTTTGTGAATAGCCAATAGTTACATGATTCATTGTGAGACTTGATTTGGAATGATAGTTCTAGTTACTAACATTATAATTTAGTCAAATAATTTCCTCTCTTTACTACTCAACTTCTTTATCTGTAAAACAAATATTTCCATAGGATTTTTGTGAGATCCTGTTATGAGCATAAATATGGTAGGACTTGGTTAATTACATATAACTATACTAATCACAGTAATTATCAACATTACTTCAACCTACTTTTTTATGGACAGGATTTTTTAAAATCCTGATTTTCTCAGAGGAAAAAATACTCCATATTTCAGTTGAATATATATGTAATAATTTGCATTTAGACTGCTAAATCTTAAAAAAAACTTTACCATAAATTTTACATATTTTAAGTGTCTTAGTTTTTAGAACACTTGTTAAGGAAAATACAGCATCCTGTCAAAACTTTATAGATACATCCACTTGGATACACAAGTATGCATGAGATATAGTTAAGAAACTCACTTCCCAACAGTCTTTCCAGAAGGAAAGGGAGGAAGTAAGAGGAAAGGGAGGGATATAATGTTGAATTAAGAGAAATACTAGTTTATGTATTAATGCATTCAAATCATTATTATAACATTATTGATCATAAGACCATATTATTCATATTCTGAGAATAATATAGTTAATACATGCAATTATCAATATATATGTACATAAAGAGAGAGAAAGAGAGACAGAGACAGAGACATTATGTTCAGTCCTGTGATTTCTTATATAGAAATCTGTAGGTACAGTTCTATGTAGATTATTACTGATTGACATCATTGCTTATAAAAGCTCTCTTACTCAAAATTTTCATATGCTACATTTTATTTTTTGTGCTGGTCCTGGAACTTAAACTCAGAGCCTAACCACTGTCCCTGAGATTTTTTTTGCTCAAGGCTAGCACTCTACCACTTGAGCCACAGCTCCATTTCCAGCTTTTGGGTGGTTAACTTAATGAATACACTCTCCATCAAAACGTCAAAGAACCAGAAAAAAAATCCTAAAATTCAGATGGAAACACTAACAACTCCAAATAGCCAAAGCAATCCTAGCAAAAAGCTGCAAGCATCACAATACTTGATTTGAAACACACACACACACACACACACACACACACTATATATATACATTATATATACTATATATACATTATATATACTATATATACCACATATATACATATATATATAAATAAAAGCAACAGAGTATTGGCATAAAAAGAGACATGTAGACCAATGGAATGGAAAACATAAAAGTAAACCTATACATCTTCAGCTACCTGATCCTCATCAAAGCTGCCCAAACCATATATTGGAGAAAGGACAGCCTCTTCAACAAATGGTGCTGAGAAATTCGGATGTACATGTACAGAAGAATGAAACTCAATTCCTCTTACTCTGTACAAAACAACTCAAAATCAATTAAAGACCTAGAAAACACTTCAGATATTGGTACCAACAATGGCTTTCTGAATAGAACTTTGAAAGCACAGGAAACAATTCCAAGAATTTACAAACAGAATTACATAAAATGAACTCCACGTTATGGAGACAAGAGTTATACCACTCTTGTAAGTATTATATCAACATGCCATGTGAAACCGTACCTTTTGTATTTTTTTGTATTTTTTCTTGTCGGTTTGTTTGTTTGATTGTTTTGTTTAGTTTTGTTTCTCTTGTATTCCCTTCCTGTGGTTGTACCCCCGCTACCACTATATCTCATCCAAATACCCTGGATACTGTTTATATGGGTATTAAAACTAGGGAAGGGAAAGGGAATATCAAAATTGAGAGACAAAGGACAAAAAGACAAGCCATTCCAAAAGCAATACTTGCAAAACCATTTGTTGTAAATCAACTGAACAGCTCTTGAGGGGAGAGGGTAAGGGAGAGGAGTGGGAGAAGAATGAGGGAGGAGGTAACAAGTTGAACAAGAAATGTACTCACTGCCTTACATATGAATCTGTAACCCCTCTGTACCACACTTTGACAATAAAGAAAATAGATTTAAAAATTTAAAAAAATTCAGAACTGTCTATACAGCAAAGAAAAACAATCAACAGATAGTGTATAGAATGGGAGAGAATCCTTTGCCAGCTTTTCATCTGACAGAGTTAATATCATAGGAAGAGCTCAAAACACTTAAAAATTAAGTTTTTAAAATGGGGACATTTAAAACAAGTGACATTTCTCAAAAGAAGATATAGAAATAAGTAATGAATATGTTTAAAATGTTCAATATCATTAGCCATTAAAGAAATGACAGTCAAGCCTACAATCAAACCAACCTAGCAGGAATGACTGTTATCAAAATAACAAAAGCAAATGCTGGCAAAGAAAAAATGAAGCCTTGTGCACAGTTGGTACCAATGTAAGTTAGTTCAGCTACTATGAGAATAGCATGGAGGTTTCTCAAACGAACTAAACATAGAACTCCCATGTGGCTGAGCGGTCTCACACACTCCTGGGTGTACCTCTGAAGAAAATAAAGCCTCATACAAAAGAGATACATACTAATGATGGAATCAGCCTGTCTGTCAACACATTCATGGATAAAATATGTTATATATGAATAGTGGGATATTATTCAGCCATAAAATGATAATGAATTCTGTCATTTGAAGCAAAATGGATGGAAGTGGAGAACATCATGTTAATCAGAGTAAACCAAGTGAATAAATACATATATTTTATGTTTCCATTCATCTGGATAAACTAAATAATTAAAAGATGGCCTGAAAATAGACCAATTTCTAGACTAGGAAGGGAGAGAGTAGAAGTAGATGAATGTGGTCAACACACAATATATACATTATACATGTATGGAAAGGCCAGTGATTTCCATTCATTCTACAACTATTGTGTGTCAATAATTTTATGTATATACATATATATAATTCTAATTTTATGAAGCAAACACTCTACCACTAGGACATATTCCCAGCCCTAATTCTAATTATAAAAGATATTAATATAGCAAGGCACCAGTGGCCCGTGCTTATGCTGTAGGCTAAAACCTAAAATATCCCAATTTGAAACCAGCCTGGGCAGAAAAGTCTTTGAGACTCCATCTCCAATTAACCAGCAAAATCCAGAAGTATAGTGAGGCTCAAGTGGTAGAGTACCAGCTTTGAATGAAAAGGCTGAGAGCAGAAGGCCTGGAGTACAAGCCCCAATTCTGGTATACACACACCAAAAAAAAAAAGGATCCTTTAATTGTGTAAAAAGGCAACTCACACAATAAAACATTTTCAATTTCAATCACATTTCTATGTCTCATAACGATGACATATAAAGAACATCTACAATTTAACAACATAAAAAGAATTTTAAATAGACATGGTACTTGGGTAGATATTTCTTCCAAGATATACCAGTATTCAATAAGTTCATGAAAAGATGAACAGCATCACCAGTCATTAGGAAAATGCAAATCAAAATCATAATGTGAGATTACTTCATACATATTAGTGTGGCTATTGCCAAGATAAATAAAATACTAGCAATATGTGAAGATCATGCATTGCTGTTGGATTATAAAATTGCTTTGGAAAAAATAAGGCAGTTCCTCAAAAAAGTAAACATAAAATTACCTTATAATCAATCAATTCTACATCTGGTACATATACAAAAGAATTGAAAGAACAAGCTGGGCCCTGTAATCCTAGCTACTCAGGAGGCTAAGATCCGAGTTGCTGGTTCCCAGTTCAAAGCCAGCCCAGACAAGCAAGGCCATGAGATTCTTATCTCCAGTTAACTACCAGGAAACTGGAAGTTTTCCAGAAAACTGTAAAACTGTGACTAGAACACTAGTCTTAAGGAAAAAGAGCTAAAAGATAGCACCCAAGCCCCGAATTCTGGGCTGATGACTGACAGAAAAAAAAAAAAACATTGAACAGATATCTTTATACATCCATATTCATAGCAGTATTATTTACAATAGGCAAAAACTAGAAACAACCCAAGTGTCCATCAGAAAATGAAATATATGGACTGAATCATGTATATACATACATGATATATAATGAAATATTACTCAGCCTAGAAGGAAATGAAATGCTGATACCTGCCAAAATATAAACATGTGTAAAGATGGTACATTAAAGTAAAATACATGAAGTTCAAAAGGATAATTACTACATAAACCATGTACTTATATAAAATACCTCATTTTGTCACAGAAGTTATTTGCCTTCTGGAATTATTGCTAAAACAAAAAATGCCATAAAGAATCATTAGTAACAAAGGAAACCTAGTACAAAATATTTATGTGATCACTTATATTAAATAAGTCTGTAATCAGTAAGCGACATGTCAGAATCCAGTTTGCATCTAAAGCAAACCTTAACTTGTCTCTTGAATTTCCTTAGGAAAGTCTGTACACATTCAAAAGAAAGTGACCTGGTATCACCCAACATTAGGTAACAGAGTAAGGTGTGGCTCAGAAAAAGAACTTAACCGTATGTAGAAATCAAATGAGGAAAACCTATTTGTTGTTGTAGATTACTACAGGAATTAACATGTAGCTTTAGTCAAGGGTGAGCACAATTTCAGCACATAATAAAACAAAGGTCAGCCTCTCTTGGAACCACAACTTCCTATTACCAAACATAGTTGTCTCCTCCCAAACTACTAAAGTAAAACAAAACTATTGATACTTCAGTGTTTATAAAGGGCTAAAGTTTCATAAGCCTTGGCCCAATAATTCTATTTTGATATTTATATCAAGGACATAATCATAACTACAGAAAATAATTTCATGTAAGAATATCTATCATAGGGTTAAAAAGAAAAATTAGAAACCACATAAATTTAACCAAAAAAAGAGAATGGTTAAGTAAATATAGGTTAAGTAAATATAGTATTTGACGGAATAAATTCAAACATCAAAAATCAAAACTTTTCATTTTTTAAAAGCATCAGAAATTTTTCAGAGAGGCCAAAAATTGGGAACAGAAAGTATAGGATTGTATTTATATATCAGTATTTATAGCTAGGTTTCAATTTTTTATTAATTAAAGTACAGATAAAAAGATACTGGAAACATGTAGTTTTATATGGGACTGAGTGAATTTTCATATTTTTCTGTTTTCCAATTTTTACTTACTGGCTTTGCCTTTTAATAATGATTAAATAACCAAACATAAAATGATTTATTAACCTTCAATATCCCTCTTGAGCAAATAGGGTACAAGTCAGGTTTCACATGGATCTAGCTGCCATGGAAGCCTTCAAAATACCCTAAAGTAAATCTTTAAAAAAAAACAAAACAGGATTGATTTTAAAGAAAATCCATCAAAGGAGAAGTTCTTTGTTTTTTTAAGTAGATTCCAGGATTGCTGGAAAACACAAAGAGAAAGAAAAGGGCAGGTAGGAGAGAGGGAGGGAGGGAGAAAAGGGAAGGAAGGGAAGAGTGAAGTAAAGAAAAGGTCCAACCGTGGTACTTCTTGGGTATGCACTTGGCCTTCCAACAACAAAATATATCCATAGAATAGGAAAATAAAATTTTTCCTAGGCTCTCCATCAGCTAACAAGACCAAATCCTAAGTCCCGGCTCCTCAATGGCCCCTGTATCAGTGTAGAAACTAAGACTTTGGTTTGGTGGTTTATAAGCCAAGAGTTGGAGCATATGTTTTTAAAATGACAGTGCTTGTAATGTTCTGTTTTGTTTTGAAATTGAAAGCTACCTAAAACCACTAAACTTGCCAGCACACACATACAAGCCCCAGGCAGTATTAAATTACTCAGTCTTCTAGTTCCTGTTTTTCCAGGTTTTTTTTTTAATTTTATGCATTTCAATATCCACAGGCACACGCGCGCGTTTGAGCGCGTGCACACACGTGTTTCCCTAACTTCTCAGCCCCATACCTGTTTCCTTTGAAATATGGCTAGAAATACTATAAATGCAGACTTTATAAAAAAGCTTAGTGAAAAGAACTAGTATAACATAGGAGTAAATATTTTTCCAAATGAATTGCAAGAAATGGAAATGAGATTTTTTTTGCTGTTTTTGTTGCCTTTCCCTTTTGCCTTTTTCTCTGAGAGAGTAAACAGGGCTCAGAAAAGGATGAACAAATATAGCAGTAATACTCACTAGATACTGTGTGGGACATGAACTATACAACCTTTGGGTAGGGACGGGAGAGAAAAACTGGGAGAGAGCAAGGGAAGGTGGGGTAATATGGTTCAAAAAGAAATGTACCCATTACCTGTAACCCCTTTGTACATCACCTCTACAACAACAATGAAACATTTTTTAAAAGATATAACATAGGAATAGCATTAATTTTTGTATGTGTGTGGTACTATATGGGTTGAACCTGAGACTGGGCACATGTTGTTACACTAGTATTCTACCTAACTTGTTAAATAGCTCCAAACCACAGAAGTCATTTGAAAATACATTATTTTCACCTACACTTTAAGAAAAATGTCCTCAATTATGACTTTGTAGTGCAAGTCCTCGCTGCTGTCTCTAGTCTATTTATTCTTAACCTACATCATTTCCATTCCAAGTAAGCTTTCAAATTTTAAAAAAAAAGCTCCCATAAAAAAATGTTCAAATAGTTTCATTCATCTTTAGTCTTACCTCCAAACAGCCTCCAATTTCAGAATCCCATCATAAAATCTTATTCTGTATCTGATGAAGTTGGGTTGGAAGAAATGAGAAACATGGAAAGAACAAAGGGGAAACTGATGACGGTCTCACTAATCTCTCTTACACTTTCATGTGTGTCCTTAAGAGCCTATAAAACTATGATCTTGGGTCAGTAGTGGTCGCTCAGGTCTGTAATCTCACCTAATTGAGATTAGAAGGATTTCCTGGCCAGGGCAAAAAGCACAAGAACTTATCTGAAAAGAAAAACGTGCTCAAGACATGGCTCAAGTGGTAAAGTGCCTGGCAAGCACAAGGCCCTAAGTTTAAACCCAGTACTGGAAAAAAAGACAGAGACAGACAGACAGGCAGGCAGAGAGAGAGAGAGAGAGAGAGAGAGAGAGAGAGAGAGAGAGAGAGAGAGAGAGAGAGAGAGAGAGGATAGATAGTAATCCATATAATGTAATCCATTACCTCACTATCAAATAGTAAAAACAAAAAAGACATACATTTTTATAGCCGCTATGTAGAACCTTTTAGAATGCACAGTACTTAAGAATCAGATAGGTAATAGGTTTGATCTCATGTAAGAATGTTTTGTTGTATCATCAGATGTTTCCAAATCTCTACTACCATCCTGCCCAAGGTCCTTCTTTGCCTTTTTACACTTCAGATATTATTCTTTCTAACTTTTATGACTATGAACTCTGAGTAAGGTACAGTTCTCCTGTTTCAATATGTACAATGTATTAAACCATTTTGTTTCACTGTTTTAAAATACCAAAGTTATAAACAGTATAGATAGAAATGTAATTCAGTGCTTTACTGTTAATCATGATTTTAATTATTTTCATCTGTTTACTTGCAGGACCCAGGAGATGGAGAAGGTGGTTCTCTCAGAATGGTTCACTTTGGTTTGGTGTAAATGATAACAAACTTCTTTTTAACTTCAAAAGGAAACTGGCCTTTTTCATGCCCTGATTCCATTAAATTCTTCTATATGTATTTTTTAAAAGGGAAGACAGCATGTACAGCTCAGCATAACAGAAAAGCATCCTAAAGAAAAGTTCTTAACCTTAACTTTCACTAGTATACAAATTTTAAAAGTATCTTAAAGTATACACCATTTGATACCTCATAAGTAGAATGCTTAATTTGTTCTCTCTAGCATTTTAAATTTTCTTCCTCATGTCTTATTTACATAATTAATTTACATGTAAATAATATATTAAGAAAAATTTCAGCTCAGCATTATTGCCATAAGACATGGATGTGCCTGTGGAGCGATGTAGATGTCCATAATAATTCATACTTTTGAATGAAGTATAAAGTTAAATTTTATTAAAAATTGGCTTTAGATTTTGCTTTCTACTCTCGCTTCATCTATACCCCTACCAGCAAAGCAAGGAGATGAGACTCAAGAGTTTTCAATGTGTTCTTGCTCTAAAATGCTGGGTGTGTGCCTGTCAGGTGCCTGTCATCCCAGCTAGGCAGGAAACGTGACTAGGAGGCAGAGGTCCCAGCAGTCCCCGTCATGAATGTGAGAGACTGGTGCTGGTTTTCCAATCTGGGCAGGCCAAAGAAAAATGCCAGGCACAGTAAGAATGGAGTCAGCGCTTATTTACAAGCTCTCCTCTTCTTAGCAGCAACAACAACACACAGCAGCACAACAGCAATGTACAACAGCCCATCTCACCCTGACCTCCAGTCCTCCATGTTTATACTCCCAGTAGACAAAAGTGGCAGCTGGCCAAAATATAGCCTCAAAGGTTCCCCAAGATCGTGCATGTATATATGACTCAAGGTTAGATGAATTTGATGAAGCAGCTGAATCATAGTTCTTGGAGTTTGCAGTACCGAAGCACTCCAGAAGATAAGATGAGGGAGTCCCACTAACTCCATTTACATATTAGAAAAATAACAAAAACAATAAATAAAGGGTGGGAGTATGGCTCAAGTGGTAGAGTGCCTAGGCAGTCATAAGTTCAAACCTCAGTATCATGAATTAACTCAAATGAATCAAGTACCCAAACAAAAGACCTACAATTATAAAACTCTTGGGTGAAATCTAAAGAGAAAAATTTCATTGTGTTGCATTGGGCAATTAATTCTTGGCTAGAACTTACTCCATGGCACAAAAATAAAAGCATATAAACAGCTCATCAAAATTTAAATTTTCTGTGCATCATGGAAGAGCAGCAGCATCAGACAAAAAGGCATTTTAAGAAATGAGAGAAAATATTTTCAAATTGTGTCTAATAAAGGCTAAATATATAGAACATGTAAACAACTTCTACAACTCAACTTAGGTTGAGAAATAAGTACAAAAAATACAAATAAATAATTTTAAAATGAGCAAGGGACTTGAATAGCCATTTCTCAAAAAATACATACATAAATGGTCCATAGCACATGAAATGGTAGCATCACTAATCTTTGTGAAAATGAAAAACAAAGCCACAATGACAGACCACTTCATACACACGAGGATGGCTATTACTTTTTTTTTAAGAGGAAAGAAAAAGACAAATGTTAGCAAGCTAAATTGGCACGCTTTATGTTGTTAGTAGGAATGTAAAATGGTGCAGCCACCATGGGAAACAGTATGATGGTTCTCCAAAAAATTAAAAATAGAACCACCATCTGATCCAGCAATTTCACTTCTTGTGCATGCCTTGAAGAATTAAAAGCAAAACCCAAACAGTATCTATATAACTATGTTGATAGCAGTAATATTCACAATAGCCAAAAGGTAGAAACAACCCAAATGTCCATCAACAGATGAATGGATAAACAAAATGTGGTGTATGTATATACACACTAGGATGTTCAGCCTCAAAAAGGAAGGCATTTCTGACATATGTTGTAACACAGATGGACTTTGAAGATGTTGTGCTAAGTGAAATAAGCCAGTCACATAAAACAACTATTGTATGATTCCATTGGGCTAAGGTATTGAGAGCAGTCAGATTCACAGAAACAGAAAGTAGAATTGTGGTTGCCAAAGGTCTAGTGAAGAGGAAAATCCAGAGTTGCTTTTCAGTGTGTACAGACTTTCAGTTTACAAGAATAAAAACCAAAAATTCGAAGCCGGGGGCTGGTGGCTTATGCCTGTAATCCTAGCCCATAATGCCTGTAACCTGAGGATCACGGTTCAAAGCCAGCCTATCAGAAAAGACCCCATGAGACTCCTTCAGTTAACCATCAGAAAACCAAAAGTGGCACTGTGGCTTACTGGTAAAGCACTAGCCTTGAGCACAAAAGAGCTCAGGGATAGCACCTGGGCCCTGAGTTCAAGCCCCACAACTAACAAAATAAAAGGAATCAAATGTCAACATATTTGAAATATCAGCTACTAGAAGGCAAAGATCAGGAGGACCACAGTTCAAGGCCAACCCAGGCAAAAAGTTATTAGGACCCTATCTCAACCAATGAGTCCCACGTCAGTAGGTAGTACATATGTCCCGGCCACACTAGAGACATAAAAAGAAGGGTAATGTTCTGTGGCCAGCTCAGACAAAAATGAAAGACCTTATTTGAAAAGTAAAGCATTAGGGCTGGGGACATGGCTCAAATGGTAGTATACCCACTTCATAAAGTATAGGTCCAGACTTTCAAAACTACCAAGAATTTAAGCCAAAGATCTTAAAGGATAGCTCAGCAATGAAGATATACAGATGAAAAATAAGCATATGAATATATGCTCTTCCTAGAATTAAAAAAATACTAATCTTCTGGAAGTAGGAGAGAGATGACTAGGGAAGGCTACTGAGCCTGGGGGTTGAATGTGAGGTAGGAGGGGAGGTAAGTAAGGCTTGCTGAAGGAGGTAGGACCACAGTGTGATGACATAAGTGTACTCGGAAATGTCAGTGTGAAGCCATTTGCATGGACAATATGCAATGATATGTACAATTTTAAAAGATGTTCCACATCTTATGTCACTAAGGAAATGCACATTAAAATAATGAAAGGCCACTACACACCTATTAAATTGGCCAAAATCCAGAACACTGTTACTACCAAATTCTGGCAAGAGTATGGAACAACTCATCATTACCTGTGGGACAGTGGAACAACCACTTTGGAAAATATTTTTGGCAATTTCTTATAAAACGAAACATACTCTTTCAAGATGGCCCAGCAATCAGGTTCCTTGTTACCCAAAAGAGAAGAAAACATGGATGACACTGAGCAGGCACCATTGGAATTATAACCCCTTTGTACAACTACATCATCATCATAATCATCATCGATCTGCAAACATATACACATAAAAACCCTTACACAGGCACCAGTGGCTCATACCTGTACTCCTAGCTACTCTGGAGGCTGAGATCTGAGGATCCACATTCAAAGCCAGCCCAAGCAGGAAAGTCCTGAAGACTCTTAGCTCCAATTAAAACACTTGAAAACAGGAAGTAGAGCTGTGACTCAAAGTGGTGGAGCGCTAGCCTTGAGCAAAAGACCTCAGGAACAGCACTCAGGCACCAAGTTGAAGCCTCACCACCGACAAAAACAAAACAAACCAAAAAACACCAGAAATCTGTACACAGGTGTTTATCACAGATTTGCTCATTTCCAAAAGCATGGAAGCAATTAAGGTGTCCTTCCTTCAGTGAACTAGCATATATAATTAATGGAACATTACTCAGCTCTAAAAATAAGTGGATTATCAAGACATGTAGAGACATGAACAATTTCTAAATGCCTATTACTAGTGACAAATCAACCTGAAGAGATATCCTGTATTATTCCAACTGTATTAAATTATGGAAAAGGCAAATCTACAAGTAAATCCAATGGGTAATAAAAACAAAAAGATTACACTTGTACATGATAAATTGAACAGGATTCTATAAACAGTCACACAGTGAGACCAAAGAAGGATATTCTTGGGAGAGGATCACAAGGACTCAATAACTATGTGCATATGATCATATAAAATGATGCTTATCGAAATGAACTTCAAGAAATGGAAAAAAGTTTTTTTTGTTTTGTTTTACTTATTGTGGGTTTTTGGTTTTTTTTTTCCCCTTTGTCACTGGTTTTATTTTCTGTACATTTTTTCTTTTTTTTCTTTTTTTTGGCCAGTCCTGGGCCTTGGACTCAGGGCCTGAGCACTGTCCCTGGCTTCTTTTTGCTCAAGGCTAGTACTCTGCCACTTGAGCCACAACGCCACTTCTGGCCATTTTCTGCATATGTGGTGCTGGGGAATTGAACCCAGGGCCTCATGTATACGAGACAAGCACTCTTGCCACTAGGCCATATCCCCAGCCCCATTTTTCTTATACGCAAGTTTATCTGATTTGGGGAGTAGAAAGGGAAGCACAGAAATGGGGGGACAAAGGGTGAACTAATTCAGCAGTGATACCCACTGGGCACTCTGTTGACAATTAGCTATACAACTTGGGGAGGCTGGGAGGGAAAATCTGGGAGAAAATGAGGGAGGGGGTGACACTGTTCAAAAAGACATGTACTGACTTATGTAACTAACCCCTCTGTAGATCATTTTAAGTACCAAGGATTTTAGGGGTAAGATGAATAGGCAGAGCACAGAATTCTTAGGGCAGTAAAACTACAGTACTCTGTAAGAGAATCTAACAGTGGATATATGTCATTGTTCACTGGTGAAAGCCACAGAATACACAATACACAGTATGAACCTAATATATATTGCAGACTTCAGGCAGTAGTGATGTATCAATGTAGTTGCCAGGTATAACAAATACACCTCTCTACTGGGAGATGCTGACAGTAGTGAGGCTCCTGCCAGTGTGGAGGCAGGTGACATATAGGAAATCTCAGTACGTCACTCACAATATTGCTGTGAACCTAAGAGTGCTCCAAGAAAAAATATCACCTTTTTGAAAAAGTCATGAAGCTTAAAATTCATTCATATAAGTCTAGATTTCAAGTTTGTAACGCTAACAGACTATTTCAAACCACTGCTTTTGTTCTTAGCTCTCTAGAGAAAGAGTTCTTACTTGTTTAAGGATGTAATTCAGTGCCTCGCATGGACAAGGTCCTGGGTTAAATCCTCAGTATTACATGCACACAAAAAGTTATTTCCTGGGGGCTGGGGATATAGCCTAGTGGCAAGAGTGCCTGCCTCGGATACACGAGGCCCTAGGTTCGATTCCCCAGCACCACATATACAGAAAACGGCCAGAAGCGGCGCTGTGGCTCAAGTGGCAGAGTGCTAGCCTTGAGCGGGAAGAAGCCAGGGACAGTGCTCAGGCCCTGAGTCCAAGGCCCAGGACTGGCCAAAAAAAAAAAAAAAATTATTTCCTTACAATTATTCTAATATACAAATTGCACACATATTTTTCTTGCTTAAAAGTATTAAAACTTCTAGCTTGTTTTGAGACAGGATCTTACTATGTAGCCCAGGTTGGCCTCAAACTGTCCATCCTCATGCTTGAACCTCCCAAGGTCTGAAATTATAGATATGAATTGTCATGCCTGGTTCTACTACCTTTATATTAAGACAATTTTATTCAAAGCCAGTACTTCTGCTTTACCAGTGAATGGTACATAAGATTCTTCTCAACCTCCTGTTAGTAAAAAAGGAACATAAAACTACGTTTAAATTTCCTGAGACGCACATGCAGTTGGCCAGATGGAACAAGATGTCCAGTGTTTGCTGTGTCCCTCTCCACCCTCTGCCATGTGAGAACTGATCTTGGTGGGCATTTTCTGTCCCTAACTTCTCCTCTGACCTAAATGGTGTAAATAATACTCTCAAATCTCCAAAGCCTGACATTCTTGGCCTAATGCAAGAGCACTCCAGAGCAAAATATGACACAATAAACCAATTACTAATTGTTTTTAAATGGTAATTTGCAAGAATGCTCAAATGTAAGAAAAAGAAAAAAAAAACAGTAGTCAATACTTTATTTCTATTAGAGATAAATAGATGTTGTCAAATGACCAAGTCAACCTTCCTCCAATACCAAATCTAACCACCAAAGTACGTCTGTGTGCGGTTGAAATTCTGTTTTTATTTTATCCTCTTAGTATTCAAATTACCCAAATGGGCTTTTCTGGAAAGTGTTGGTTGTCAGTGTAATTGCCTAACAAACAATACAGTTCGTGTGTGTGTGTGTGTGTGTGTGTGTCTGTCTGTCTGTCTGTCTGTCTCTTTCTTAAATATGCATTAATCCTTATACTAAGAACCTATCTTTATTTTTCATGCTCTATTTAACATACATTCCCAGTCTCCATTTTTAAGTTTTATATAAATGTTTGTATATTATTTTAAACTTCAGTTTTCTCGGTGTTGAAAATGTGGCTTAGTGGCAGAGTGCTTGCCTAGCATGCATGAAGCCTTGGGTTCAATTCCTCAGCACCACATAAACAGAAAAAGTCAAAAGTGGCACTTTGGCTCAAGTGACAGAGAGCTAGCCTTGAGCAAAAAGGAGCCAGGGACAGGGCTCAGGCCCTGAGTCCAAGGCCCAGGACTGGCAAAAAAAAAAAAAAAAAATGGAAGGAGATGGAAAATAATCAAAGTAGGTTATTTAAAACTATGAAAATAGAAAAAATAATGCAAAGAATTATCTTTACCAAATATTACTCCAATAAAGTGAGAAGAATAAGCACAAAATACTCAGTTGTAGTCTTTCATCACCTCAACTATCAGAGATTCCTTTTCCATGAACTCTACAAAACTCTTAAGAAAAATGTGCTTATGAAGTTTAATTTGGAAAATTACACAACAACCACTCAAAAGGCATAACATTCATACTATATAAAACAACAGCACGTGTTACTTATTCATAGAGGGCTTTTTTCTGACTCGCAGCCACATTTCTGTCAGGTCAAGTGATGGTCTCTATATGAGGGATTAATCTGACACAAAATAGTAAAGCTTAATCCTTCAGTATATTATAATGTATTTACCTAGCATGCTAAGAGGATTTCAGATTTTAAAATTACACAGGAAGTAATTCTAGACATGTACATAAAACAGGAGTAATTTCCTCAAATATTAGGTTTTAATATTTATATAGCATGAATAGACTTATTTTAAGGTGTGAAATATAATAATTTTAAGGCATACATAATTAAAGTCACTATTTGATAAGATTTTTACATAAAAATGAAATCTTAAATACAAAGATTCATTTAAGGAGTTTGTAGAAGTTAGTAGGTTCTCATTTTGTGATCACTCTATGACGTTTCCCATTATTAAGAGAGATGTGCTTACAGAAATCAGAGTAGAGTAGAAGACACTGTCTGAGAAACATTCTTTCCTTTACATGTACTTACTCATGTTAAAGGTAAAAAATAAAATTTTTATACATACTAGAGATACCAAAAAATTTCTTTTAGGCATTATTTTCCCTCTTCATAACTCTGGGAAGGCACAGATCTCTTATGCTATTTGACCTGGTTCCCACACTCCAAATTCCAGTCCCAGAACACAACTGATTGAAGCAATTAGCTAATCTCTCCTGCGTGTCTGGAATTATAACATGGATATGTAATTGTGGGCAGGAGACCCAGAGCCATGTACACTCGAGATAAGTCTGAGGCTACCACTTTGAGATGCTCATGATGAAGCCATGTACAAGTGAATATGTAATCAAAAAAGTCAGTATCTATGTAAAGAAGAGAAAAACAAATAGGCACAGGAACATCAACAAACCAGCTGGCTCCAGAATCTGTTCCTATAAGGACACCAGCAACTGAATGAAATTAAATACCTGCCTTTCAAGATACAAATTTTCTCATCCTTTTTCACCTCAGTCATTTCAAATGTTTCTACTTTTACAACCAAAGATCTCATAGTTTGACAAAATAACTAGGTACATCCAAAAAACCCAGCACTATGAATAAAAAATATAAAAACTTAAAAGATCCCCAAATTTCTACTATTTCAAATGTCAGAAGCAGAAACACGAGCCCATTAAATGCATATGATGCCCTGTCCCTTGGCACTCAGAATTAAGGGCACTTAGATTTTAAAAGGCTCTCAGCCCAGAAAACTAGTGGCTGGTGGCCCCACCCTTCCAGGAAAGAGAAGATCCCATTGACTTCAGATGGTGTGGAAACCGAGAGCATTAGGCCCATCCATGGATGACAGAGTGCCCTGCTCCAAGGACCACAGGCTGGCTGGGAGGGGGCAGGGGTACCACCTGGAGTTTGAGACTAAGCCACTCTGAGGCTTTGAAAACAGGAACAATCACAACTTAATGAATTTTCAGACACCAGGCAAGAGTGTATGGGAGGAATAGGACATGAGAAATGACTTCTCTACACAAGGATGCTCTAAATTTAAGCTGCCAAGAGCAACAGCATTGTGGTTGATTAACCCACCCTTTCTTCAAGTTACACTGTCTAAGGATCACTGTGGGAAATAAAGAGTCTTGAGGCTGGGGTGGGTGGGGTGCTCTGGCTGGTGGGAGGTTGCTGCTAGCAACAGGTATGTGCTGGCAGGTGTGATTTGTGGCTGAGATAAAACAACCATGGCTCCAGGAGTCTTGGAACACCCTGATGGAAAGCAGCCATAGAGGATGATTATGGAGAGAAAGAGAGTCTGCAATGGATCCACTGAGAAGTTTACGCAGCCTGTACATTGCAAGGGTGGTGGTTAGTGGCCCCATCTGCAGCAGGAGCAAGAACCATTGTCTGATGATTACTGCAGAAACAACAGGTAGCCTATGGCTGAAGGAGGGCTAGCCTCTGACAGCATTCTGACAGCTCCAAGTGTCTACTGCCAGGCATGGCTAAGAGCTCTGAACACAGGTATCACATAACTGTTCTTAGCCCCCTCCTCCCCACAGGGTGATGAACTGCTGGGAAGGGTCTATAATCACTGAAATCTACTGGAAGAATGCCTCAGTCCCTACGCTCTCCACCATTAGTGCAGAAGTCCGTGCTTTGTTTGCTTCCCCCACAATTTGATGTATTTGGAGGACATGCCTCAGCTTGTCACAACTGCCCCTGGAGGCACAAGCTGGGAGCCCTGTGCAACAAGTAAACTATCTAGCCTCAGTACTACAAAGTTCTCTGTAGCCACCAGCGACTTTAGACCTCCAGTATAGGGGGTAGCAGGGAGTGGGAGGGGGAATTAGAGCAGGAAGGAAGAGAGAGATGGAGGGGGGAGTGAGAGGAGAAAGAGAGACAGACAGACAGAAAGAGAGGGAGGGAGAGAGAGAGACACTACTAAGAGGAAAGCAGCACAGAAGTAAACAACCAATCCTGAACTGGCCATGCCATTAACCCAGTACAGGACCAGCCCACACATTAGGAGCTACAAGACATTCTAGCTAGTTTTCCTCTATCTGAGTGGTGCAGAGATCAGGCCTGGTGCTTTGAGCAATGAGTAAATGTTTGGCAGCTAAAGTACTCCTCTCCAATCCCAGTCCAGTGATATGAAACTACAACTCAACCTTGCCACCTTGTTCAGGTCATGCCTGAACATTGAAAACATTTCAACGGCAAGACTTGAGGTGACTAATACCTCCAGGCAATGGACTTGGTCTCATGTGCAAATCTGAATGCAGAATCACATTAAATATAGAAGGGGGGAAAAAAGGATAATATTGGGGCTGGGGATATGGCCTAGTGGCAAGAGAGCTTGCCTCGTATACATGAGGCCCTGGGTTCGATTCCCCAGCACCACATATACAGAAAACGGCCAGAAGTGGCGCTGTGGCTCAAGTGGAAGAGTGCTAGCCTTGAGCAAAAGGAAGCCAGGGACAGTGATCACGCCCTGAGTCCAAGGCCCAGGACTGGTATTACTCTTACCAAAAGACAGTCTACGGCCATACCACCCTGAATGCACCCGATCTCGTCCGATCTCGGAAGCTAAGCAGAATCGGGCCTGGTTAGTACTTGGATGGGAGGCCAAAAGACAGCCACTACATTGTTAAGAGGCATGAACAACAGTGAAGTGAAGGTAATGTCAAATGAAGAAATATAAGAATGATTATAGGCCAGGCACTAGAGGCTCATTCCTATAACCCTATCTACTCAGGAGGCTGAGATCTGAGGATTGCAGTTGGAAGTCAACCCAGGCAACGAAGTCTGTGAGACTGTTATCTCCAATTAACCACCAGAAAACCTGAAGTGGAGCTGTGGTTTAAAGTGGTAGAGTACCAGCCTTGAGCAAAAAGGTCAGGAACAAGTGCCCAGACCTGAGTTCAAGCCCTACAACTTCCAAAAGCAAAAAACAACCATGATTATCAGAATGATCAAGAGATCACTAATAGGGCTGGGGATATAGCCTAGTGGCAAGAGTGCCTGCCTCTGATACACGAGGCCCTAGGTTCGATTCCCCAGCACCACATATACAGAAAACGGCCAGAAGCGGCGCTGTGGCTCAAGTGGCAGAGTGCTAGCCTTGAGCGGGAAGAAGCCAGGGACAGTGCTCAGGCCCTGAGTCCAAGGCCCAGGACTGGCCAAAAAAAAAAAAAAGAGATCACTAATAAGGTCCTGGACTAACTAAGGGATAATACAAATAGCTAATAAAGGCAAATCACAAAAGGATATAAAGGAAGAATTTTTAAAAAGATAAAATCTTAAACTGAAATTTGGGCAATGAAAAGATCAGTAAGTGCAAGTCAGTTGAAAATCTATCCATTAGTGTCAAGTTGAAGACAGAATATAACACCTTGAAGACCAAAAACTAAAACATTCAGAGGAAAAATAAGCACAGAACATGTAAGGTTTCTGGGACATGAATAAAGTACCAAATCTATGAACTGTCAAAGGAGAAAGACAAAAAACCAAATGTACAAGCCAAAGGCATAGAAAACATATTTACAAAAATAATAGCAGAAAATTTCCAAACCTTGAGAAAGAGTGACATCATTACAGAAGCTGGCTTTTAGGTAACCTCACAGATTAAAAACCACCAAACAACCTTTCCAACACATATAATTGTTAAAACATTAAGTATACAGAAGAAGGAATGAATGTTAAAAACCTCAAAGGAGAAATGCCAAGTCACATATAAAGGCAAACCTACCATAACAGAAAATTTCTTAAGAAAAACATTAAAAGAAGGGATGGCCTAAAATGATACATTTGAAGTCCTAAAAGAAAGTAACTGCCAACCTAGATTACTGTATTCTTCATAATAGAAGGGAAGCGAGAGTGAAAGAGGGAGAAGGAGAAAGGGAGAGTACGAGAGAAGTAACATAAACATAAACATAAAAGTAACATAAACTTTCAGTGCAATCTTCATCAAAATTCTAATGACATTCTTCATAGACATAGAAATCCTAAAAGTCATATGTAATCATGAAACACCTCTAAGTAGTCAGAGAAATCTTGAACAAAAAAGTCACATATAAAGGCAAACCTACCATAACAGAAAATTTCTTAAGAAAAACATTAAAAGAAGGGATGGCCTAAAATGATACATTTGAAGTCCTAAAAGAAAGTAACTGCCAACCTAGATTACTGTATTCTTCATAATAGAAGGGAAGCGAGAGTGAAAGAGGGAGAAGGAGAAAGGGAGAGTACGAGAGAAGTAACATAAACATAAACATAAAAGTAACATAAACTTTCAGTGCAATCTTCATCAAAATTCTAATGACATTCTTCATAGACATAGAAATCCTAAAAGTCATATGTAATCATGAAACACCTCTAAGTAGTCAGAGAAATCTTGAACAAAAAAGTAATGCCAAAGATCTCATAATACATGACTTCAAATTATACTACAAAGTCATAGTAACAAAAACAGTATGGTACTGGGACAAAAATGGCCATGTAAACCAATGGAATAGAAGACCTCAAACTTAACCTATACAGCTACCCATCATTTAACAAAGTTGCCAAAAACATACATTAAAGAATAAATGATTTTGGAAAACTGGATACCCACACTTAGAAGTCTGAAGTGAGACTCCTATCAATTACCTTGTACAAAAATCAATCAAAATGAATTAGACATCTGAGCATAAAATTTGAAACATTAAGAACACAGCAAATACAAAATATAAGCATAGGAAACAACAATAATTCCAAAAATAGCAAGAATTGAAAATGGGGTAGCTTCAAGTTTTACTTTCTCTGCATGTGTAGCTGGGTGCCAGTGGCTCATGTCTGTAATCCTGGTTACTCAGGAGGCTGAGATCTGAGGATCACAGTTCAAAGCCAGCCCACACAGGAAAGTTCATGAGACTCCAATAAAGTACTCAGGATTGGTACTGTGGCTCAAGTGGTAGAGTGCTAGCCTTGAACAAAAAGAAGCTCACAGACAGCACCTCAGCCCTGAGTTCAAACCCAAGGAGAGGCGAAATAAACAACAGCAAAAATTGCACATAAAGAAAATAATTACTAAAATGAAATGATCACAGAATCAGACTCACAGAGAAGACTCCCAGAATGAAAGAAACTTTCCCTGTTCATCAAGCAAAAGATGAATATCCACAAAATATAAAGAGCTCAAAAATACAAAAGAACAAATAACCCAATTAATGGGAAATAAGTTGAACAGACATTTCTCAAGACAAGAAGCACAAATGAAAAATCATATTTATGGCTACATCCTTCGCCATAAAGTAAACACAAATCATAACAACACTGAGATTCTTCAGTCTCACCCAAATCAGAATGGCTAGTTCTCCCCAAACCACAATCAAGTTAAAAAAAAAAAAACTAACAAGCATGCCATATTATAATTTTTAAGTTGTATACTCTGCAAGTGAGTGGAAATGTGATTCTTGGCTTTTTGAGCTTGACTTATCTCACTCAATATGACCGATTAAGAATTATTTTATGCCACAAGATATTTATTTTGGTCAGGGGAGAGCTATTGCAACAAATCCATCTCCTGATTATTTTCATATGGCCCACAAATGAGGAATTATTTTTACATTTAAATGGCTAAGAAAGTCAAAAGAAAAATAATTCATGATGTAAAAAAGTCATGAAATTCCTATTTCAGTGTCCTTTAATAATTTGTGTGCCAGTGCTGGGCCTGATAGCTGTCGCTAGCTGTTTCACTCACAGCTGTCCCTCTGCCAATTAAGCCATACTTCCACTTCCAGTTTTTTGGTGGTAAACTGGAGATAAGCATTTCATGGACTTTCCTACCAAGGCTGGCTTAAAGCAAGATCATCGATCTGAGCCTCCTGAGTAGCTATAAGCCACTGGTGCTCAACTCATGATTTTTTATTAGAACACATCAATTTATAAACGGATTGTCAGACTACTTTTACTCTACAGTGGCAGGGTATTGGTGACAATAACCAAATGCCTAACCATGCCTGAAGTATATACTGTGTGGCCCTTTACACAAATCATTTGCTGATCCCTGATCTAGATGTATGTTCCATGAGCACTGGAAAGGAATATGCATGTTGCTCTGGGTGGTATGTTCTCTAAATGTAACTAGATCCAGCTAGCTGATGTGTTATTTAGATGCCAACTTTATCACTTACTGGGAGTGTTGAAGTCTCCACCTGTAAGTGGATTTCCTCTTTCTCTTTTCATTTCTGCCAGATTTGCTTTAAGTATTTTCAATCTCTGTTATGAGATGCACCGACATTTAACATTGATAAGCTTTCTTGGTAAAAAGAACTGTGATCTGTCTTTTCTTTTGAAAACAAGTATTTTTATTCTTTTAAAATATGTAGTTGCACAAAAGTTACCATTCAGCAAATCAGTTTCTGTATAATGCATCTTGATCAGCGTCATCCCTGCCATTATTCTCCCATACGCTCCCAACCCAAATCCTAGCCTCAATTTTCCTAGTTTCATAGAATATGCATTGAATATTATGACTGTATTCTCCACCCATTCCTGTCTTCATTTGTCTACCCTCCTCCCTTGATTGCTCCCTAACACCTTTCAAGTGCCAGTTTTCTGGTGTTCATTTTCTTGGACTGTGATTTCATTTTTCTAAGGAATTACACTGTCTGAATTCTCCCCTGAAAATACAATATTTACTCCAAATATCTTTCTATTTATATTTACATGGTATATCTTTCCCCACTCGTTTCTTTATTCTTTTTGTGCTAGTACTGGGGTTTGAACTCACAACTCCACAGTCTTGCTTAGCTTTTTTTTGCTCAAGGCTGGCACTCTACCACTGAGGCTGCAACTCCATTTGCTGGTTATTTGGAGATAAAACGCTCACAGACTTTCCTCCCTGGGCGAGCTTCAACTATGATCCTCAGACCTCAGCATCCTGAATAGCTAAGAGCCACTAGAGCCTGGCCCATCCTTTTCTTTAACATGCTTGTACCTATTTATGTACTCCCTTACTTAACTTACTTATTAATCTGTCTGTCAGTCTGTCTGCCTATTTATCCTGCCAGTACTGGGGCTTGAACTCAGGGTCTGAGCACTGTTTCCTAGCTTTTTCACTGAAGGCTAACAATCTACCACTTGAGCCACAGCTCCACTTCTTGTTTCTTCTGGGTTTTGTTTGCTAATTAGAAATAAGAATCTCATGGATTTTCTTACTCAGACTGGCTTTTAACCATGGTCCTCAGATCTCATTCTCCTGACTATCTAGGGCTACAAGCATGACACACTAGATTCCAGCTACCACTATATTTTAAGTGGGTTTCTTGAAGACAGATATAGCAAGGGTTTTTTGTTATTAAATTTGGCAACTGCTATCTCTTAGTGATTGTATTTAGACCATTTAAACTTAGTAAATATTAATGTTCTTAATACTACTACTTGATTTTGTTTTCTGTTTCTCCATTCAGTTTTCATCTGTTTCCCATCCTCTGCTTTTTAAAAAATGTTTATTATTTAGTGCTTTACAAAAAGGTTATAATTTCATATGTCAGGTCGTTCCTTGCCTTTTTGATCATTTGATATCTTTAAATTACATTTTATCTATTACATTAATTCTATAGTGGCTGTTCTAGGAATTTTAATAAACACTTAACTCAGTCTTCTTAGAATCATTATTTTAACAATTCAGTTAGAATATAAAAATATCACTATGATACAAGTCCTTTCCTCTTCCTGTCAATATTTTGATTGTCTCATATATTCATTAAACCTATGTAAGCTAAAAACCCCAATTGGGGCTGGGAATATGGCCTAGTAGCAAGAGTGCTTGCCTCGTATACATGAAACCCTGGGTTCGATTTCTCAGCACCACATATATAGAAAATGTCTAGAAGTGGTACTGTGGCTCAAGTGGCAGAGTGCTAACCTTGAGTAAAAAGAAGCCAGGGACAGCGCTCAGGCCCTGAGTCCAAGGCCCAGGACTGGCAAAAAAGAAACAAACAAAAAAAAACCCACAAAAAACCATTATTTACATTTACCTGAAAATCTGTTACTCATGTTATTTATGTAAACAAGTTGGCTGGAATCACTGACAATACATGGTTCCTCACATATGTTGGTTTGGTCCTTAGCTTTACTCAATAATCCTTCTTCACTTCCTTTGTCAGTTCCCTTACATTCTTCCTTACTTTCCTCAAACCTCACACTTCTACCTTTAGTCTCAGCAAGTGACTTTGCTTCCTAACTCATTAATAATAAAAGATACCAGCCAAGAACCTATCAAAGTGTGATATCAAAGTCTTGATATATGTACCCATACCGCTCAGTTCCCAAAGCAGGAATGACAGTGCACAAAGCAGCCTCAAGAGACACTTGACCACCACTGGAATTAATTGATAATGAGGAATCAATGACTGTGCTTCACCTAAACCTGTAAAATCAAAAGCACTGAGAAAACACTTCAAAAAAATGCTCTACATCACTGGCCATAAAGGAAATGCAAATCAAAACAACATTGAGATTCCATCTCACCCCAGCAAGAATGTCATATATCAAGAAAACTAATAATAACAATTGTTGGAGAGGATGTGGCCAAAAGGGAACCCTACTTCATTGTTGGTGGGAATGTAAACTGGTTCAGCCACTCTGGCAAGCAGTATGGAGATTCCTCAGAAGGCTAAATATGGAACTCCTCTATGACCCAGCAGCCCCACTTTTGGGTAT
This sequence comes from Perognathus longimembris pacificus, assembly GCF_023159225.1. Lineage (NCBI taxonomy): Eukaryota > Metazoa > Chordata > Mammalia > Rodentia > Heteromyidae > Perognathus > Perognathus longimembris. The sequence goes on along the minus strand of NC_063168.1, from coordinate 19,089,943 downwards.
CTATCCAAAAGACCACAAACAAAATCACAGTAATGCCACCAGCACAACAATGTTCATTGCAGCACGATTTGTCATAGCGAGAATCTGGAACCAACCCAGATGCCCCTCAGTAGATGAATGGATCAGGAAAATATGGTACATATACACAATGGAATTTTATGCCTCTATCAGAAAGAATGACATTGCCCCCATTTGTAAGGAAATGGAAGGACTTGGAAAAAATTATACTAAGTGAAGTGAGCCAGACCCAAAGAAACATGTACTCTATGGTCTCCCTTATTGGGAATAATTAGTACAGGTTTAGGCAATTCATAACAGAGCATCAAAAGGCCCAATAGCTATACCCTTATGAACACATAAGATGATGCTAAGAGAAATGAACTCCATGTTGTGGAAACAATTGTTATATCACAGTTGTAACTACTTTCAACGTCCTATGTTTATCTGTAGCTTTTATTATTGATGATGTTCTTGTATCACCTTCCTGTGGTTGTACTTACACTATCGCTGTAATCTTATCTGAGTATATTGGAAACAGTGTATATGGGTATTTGAAGTAGTAAATTCAAAGGGAATACCAAATTTGAGAGACACAGGGTAAAAAAGAGAGAAACAACTACAAAAGCAATACATGCAAAACTGTTTGGTGTAAGTGAACTGAACACCACCGGGGGGGGGGGGGGAAGAGAAATGGGGGGAGGGAGGGGGGTATGAGGGACAAGGTAACAAAGAGTACAAGAAATGTATCCAATGCCTAATGTATGAAACTGTAACCTCTATGTACATCAGTTTTATAATAAAAACTTTAAAAAAAAATCTCCTTGCCCACACCAAACTATCTCCATCAAGTATTTTTCCAACTGTCTCTCCTCATAGATTATACAATGCTACTGGGGGTCAACCCATCATTCCTAATCCAGATGATTAACAAGCACTGAACTTGAAACCATGATCGGAAGACAATTTGAAATTAAGTCCAGCACTGAATAGTGTTACTTACCCAGAACAAGTAATTTATTAAAAAAAAAAAAAAAGGTATTTGAAATTTTTAATATTCCTAACCAAAATAAAACTAGTTTAGAAAAAAAGCACAAAAAATTAATGAGAGAACAAAACACAAAAAAGTAAAAATAAAAATCAGAAAAATAACCTTAAGCCATTTTGAATAAATTTCTGACTTCAAGGGTTTATTTACTATGCACTATTATTTTGTGCTAGCTACTCTTCTGTGAAATCAAAGATACAATGATAAACAGGTTACTGCCCTTAACTAGTTTATATTCCAGAAATATCAGATACTGAACATAAAAGTGAAGAACATATAATATGTAGTAATAAATGTTACTTTTTAAAAAATCAAGTTGAGCCAATCACCAGTGGCTCATGCTTATAATCGTAGCTACTCAGGAAGCTGAGATCTGATGAGCACAGTTGGAAGCCAGCCCAGGCAGAAAGACATGTGAGACTCGTATCTCCAACTAAGCAGCCAAGAGTCAGAAGTGGAGCTGTGGCTCAAGTAGTAGAGCTCTAACTTTATACAGAAAAGCTCAGTGAGAATGTCCAGGCCCTGAGTTCAAGCCCCAGGATTGGCACCAAGAAATAATAAGGTTGATACAATAGAGAAGAAAGGCTACTGTTATAGCTGGAAAGAAAGGGAAACCATTTATGATACAAAGTCCCTAATGAATATGAAGATAGAGGCGGGAACATCACATTCTAAAAACAGAAAAGAGCTAAGTTCCCAAACAGAAACATACTTTGTCTTTGAAGAATAGAAAAAACAAGAACACCACCACAAAAATAAATAAAAACCTCTCATGGCTGGGACATAACAAGCAAGGAAATAAGTTAAAGGAGACAACTTTAGAAAAGTAGGGAGGAGTCAAGATCAAGTATAAGCCACTTTCTCAATCTTTAATGAGTATGTGAATATGTAAGGCAATGTAATTATAAATGGTAGGAAAACAGTGAATTTTTTTTTTTTTTGCCATTCTTGGGGCTTCAGCACTGCCCCTGGCTTCTTTTTGCTCAAGGCTAGCACTCTACCACTTGAGCCACAGCACCACTTCTGGCTTTCTCTATATATGTGGTGCTGAGGAATCGAACCCAAGGCTTCATGTATACAAGACATGCACTAGGCCATATTCCCAACCCAGCAGTGAATTTTTAAAGGAAGCTACATCCTATACATTGAGTTAACCTTTTATTATAAAGAGGCATGCAATCTTTTTACTAAAAAGTCAATTAGTATCCTCCTACCCTGTAGAAAATACTAAACAAAATTTAAAAGGATCACTTTTATATTTTTCCTTTCTACTTTTCTAATGTCATTATGGAGCGGTAATCACTTCTGGCCTCTGAATCTCATCTCTTCTGTTAGTTTACACTGCTACACTGCATAAGAGAAAGGTTCTATAGCTTGGCTGCTATGAGCATGGTTTTGCTGGTAGCTTTAGTGTGGCCTGGTTTGTGGTCTATTGGGTAAATGCCCAGGAGTGGAATTTCTGGGTCAAAATGAAGCTCTATATTTAGTCTTTTGAGGAACTGCTATATCAGAGTGGTTGAACAAGTTTACACTGCCACCAACAGTGTAGTAGCATTCTCTTTTGGCCACATCCCCACCAGCATCTATTATTGTTAAATCTACAAGTAAACACACTGAATGGTAAAAGACAAAAAATTACATTTGTACATAATAAATTATACGGGACTCTAAACATTCACACAGCAAGACTAAAGGAGGATATTCTTAGGCGAGGATCACAAAGGCTCAATAGCTATGTGCATATGACCATATAAAATGATGCTTATACAAATGAACTCCAAGAAATGGAAACAAGAGGCTTTTTGTTATTTTTTTCCCTCCTTTGTCAATTTTTTTTATATTTCTGTGCCTTTTGTCTCGTATGTTAGTTTATCAGTACTGGAGAGGGTAAAGAGGAGCACAGAAATGGTGAGACAATGGGGGAACAAATGCAGCAGTAGACACTAGGTTGGAAATGAACTATACAACTCATGGGGGAGGGAAGTCCAGAGAGGAAAACCAGGAGAAAAGAAGGAAAGAGGTGTCACTCTTCGAAAAGAAATGCACTCCTTACCTGGCTTACCTAACTGTAACCCCTCTATACATCACCTTTGCAATAACAGTAAATGAAGATAAAAGAAAAGGTGCTCTGGAAGTACACAGTCTCTTACCAGGGCACAAGCATAGCAGACAAAGCATGGGATTTCAGTCATTCTTTGCCTATGTGACCCAGCATCCTATGTACTCCCATTGAAGAAGGGCTTACCAACCTTATGAGTTCTTACTCCCTTAACCCTTCTCTTCTGTAACTTCCAGTATTCCTCATGTGTAAAGGACATACATAGCAGAAATCATCCAAAGGCATACTCCCCTCGCCCCCAGGAAAGACTGAGCATTACTATCGATCATTACATACTGCCAAAAGCCTGACAGAATGCTGAGGCATTTGATGTTTTATTAACTCGAAACAGATAAGCAAAGTTATAATAGTGCAAAATCTCTAATCTCTTTATTAGAAACTATTTGTGTCTATTAGGGTAGTTTTAAAACCACATATACACCTAATCATTTGTAATGTAATCCACACCCTACTTCCTAGGGGTGTGAGATATATCACAGTTTGAGAATGAATTTTTGGATCATCTATAACTCCAACTACCATATATCTAAATCTTGGCATTACAGCTAATTATCTTGCCAAAAATAATGATGCAAAAACTGGCAGAGATACTAATTTGTCTGTCAAGAAAATCTTTTTAAGATAATATAATATTTAAAATTTTCCTAGTCAGCACTTAAAACTTTTGAGTGTTTCTAAGCAGAACGGGTTCTTTAAGCTAAGTGTGGTAGCAAGTGTCTGTAATCCCAGCTACTTGGACCAAGGCATAGGGAATCTCTTAAGTCCAGGGGTTTTAGGACAACATAGTGAGATTGAGTGTCTTAACACATACCACATACACATACAGAAAGAGAGAGAGAGAGAGAAAATGCATTCCTTAATATGAACTATAACAACCAATGGCCAACTTTATTTATACTTTTCCACTGATAAGAAAATTATCAAGATTCAATTAAAAATCTTAGTAAGATTACCCAGGTGCTGGTGGCTCCCTCATGTAATTCCAGTTACTCAGGAGGTTGAGATCTTATCTCCAAATAACCTTTTGCAAAAAAACAAAACAGAGGTAGAGCTGTGGCTCAAGTGGTAGAGCACTGCCCTTGAGCAAAGAAAGCTCAGGAACCATCTGAGTTCAAGCCCAATAATCAGGCCCCCGCCCCCCAACACACAAAAAGATTAACATTCATACATAGGGTACATTCTTTTATTTAGAGAATGTATACTTCAATTTTAAAATAATCTACATTAACAATGCCTCATCTCAGTTTTGATAGTATGATAGTTATAACAAATTATTTCCCCCTCACCCCTCCTCAATCTAAAATATAATATTCACAGATTACAAGAGTCTAGTAACAAGTTCAGCAAATTACCCTCTTTGACTTTGACCTGGGTGGTGTTTCCAGATTGCCTGAAGCAACCCCATAACACAGACAGAATTCAAAAATAAGTTAAAGCCTTTTGGCTGGAAACCACAGCTCATTCGCTCTAAGCAAAGTGTTTGATTAAGTTCTCTTCAGCCACAGGACAAAAAAACAATGCATCACTTATTGCTCATCCCATAGTCTACAGATAAGGATGGAATCCTCAATCACAAAATGCTTTCTTCTTATAATATCAATAGTAAAACGGGTCCAAGTTTGGAAAAAATAAATATCTCCCACTATTCTATTATCCTAAAACCAGTCTTTTCTTTTTAGATATAAAATCACTTTCTCTAAAAGTCACTTTTTTTTGGCCAGTCCTGGGCCTTGGACTCAGGGCCTGAGCACTGTCCCTGGCTTCTTCCCGCTCAAGGCTAGCACTCTGCCGCTTGAGCCACAGCGCCGCTTCTGGCCGTTTTCTGTATATGTGGTGCTGGGGAATCGAACCTAGGGCCTCGTGTATCCGAGGCAGGCACTCTTGCCACTAGGCTATATCCCCAGCCCTAAAAGTCACTTTTTAAAAAATAGTTCTTCTTTATGGATGTGAGAGACAGGATCTCTCTATATAGCTCAGTCTAGCCTCAAACTCAGGATCCTCCTGCCTCAACCTCCTAGGTACTAGAAGTACAGATGTGAACTGCAGTGCCAGCTGGAAAATAATGATCCAAAGGTTTGGGTTGAGGAGTGAGCAAGGGTCCAAAGGGAACCAAAGGGAGGAAATCAAATTCTATGTAAAATAGAAAATTGGTTCATCAGGTCTTAGATGGAAAGATAAAATTAAAGTAAAATTCTAAAGTATAAGTGTCGTAGCAGAAATTTAGTCATATTTTGAAACAAATCATAAACTGCAATGTTAAGTATGAGACTACCAGTAAGTATGGACTATTGTTTTAACAGCATTCAACTTTTATCAAAAACCTTTCGTTATTCACAAAAATTCATTATTTTACAATAACAGCCATTTTGCTTTCTAATAACTTTGAGAAGGGGGCTGTGAGCAAAGGATGTGAAGGAAGCTAGCAAGGAGCCAGCATATGCTGATAACTGTTGGAGCTGCATATGGTAGATGCAAGTTCACTGAGGTACTTTTCCACTTTAAGTCTTAAAATTTACAAAATGAAAAATACCAAGAAAATCTTATGCCTTACAAGCATATCTTAATTCAATAATTGCTATAGAGAAATCACTATATCTACCATGGATGAACTATATTGCCACTAAGAAAAAGCACCTATCAACTGTCTACTATCTATCAATGAATGATAATAAGTGTAGAGATTCTTCTCTTTGTTGTAGGCCCAGAAAAGCTCTGAAGAAGAATCCACATATTCAAGTATTTACTAAGCACTTACTGTGTGCCAAGAACTGTTCTAACTAATGAGATTGAATAAGTGAATAAAAATCTCTGCTGTTTACATTCTATTAGGCAGATATTATACTAACTATTACACAAATTATATAATATGTCGAATGGTGATTAAATGCTATAGAAAAATATGGTAAAATAAGAGGACATTAAGGTAGGGGATATGGCAAGGGTAAGTAGGGTTATCTCATCTCACTGAGATGACGTTTTAGCAAAAAAGTAGAAAAGCCAGTGAGACCTGTAGAAGAGGAGAAAGTTAGGTAGTAGAAGAGGTTAGGAAGACAACAGAAGAGAGAAGTAGGAAAGGGACTGAGTAGTACTTTGTAGGACACCATAAAAACTTTGTTACTAGAAAAATAGAATGAAAATCTGCCAACCTCAAAAGCCAAATATCCAGTGTTCACACTCATATGTGGAATCTATGTCTAATGTGATGATGTTGATAATGAAACTGGGACCTGAATATAAAAGAGGGACTGTGGGGAGGGGCGGGTCAGTGGTAGAGAGGAGAGCAACGAGAGGGTATCAAGGAACAAAGAGGTTCAAAATATATTACAAGAACATGTATAAAGAAAGCATAATGAAACACAATTACGATTTGAAAAGGAGCAGGGGTGGGAGGGGGATCAGGCATTTTTTTTCTGCCAAGAGCAGTAAGGATCAAACAAAATTATCAATAAAGACTAACAGCCATGGGCAGCTGATAAGAAGCACACATGTCTATCCCATCATGTAGCAAATGATTTTGAGAGCCTTGTAAGGCCCTCAGGCTAGAGGTTCCCCAAGCCAGGAGGAATATAATAGAATGGGTGAACTTGTTCAAAGTACACTGTATTCATCGATACTATTTTCATAATGTAACAACTCGTAAGAGTAGGAGCTCCCCAAAATATATAAAAATTATTTCTATTAACAAGAGATACAAAAATGAAAATGACTGGATTCTTATTATATTGACCATGATTAAAATCTAAGATCACATACTTAATAGTTTGATGATTTTAGCTTGATTAACTTCTCATTAGCTCAATATTTATATTTTTTAAAGAAAGTATTGATTCAGGCTGGCCATTAATGGCTCACACTTGTAATCCTAGCTACTCGGGAGCTGAGATCTCAGGATCACAGTTCAAAGATGGGTTTGGATAGGAAAATCCATGTGACTTTTAATATCCAATTAACCATCTGAAAACAGGAAATAGTGCTGTGGCTCAAAGGGGTAAGAGTGCTAGCCTTCAGCCAAAACGTTCAGGGACAGAGCCCAGGCAGGCCCTGAGTTCAAACCCCATTACCGACAAAACAAACAACAACAACAAAAAACCCATACACTGGAAGTGGCTCAAGTTGTGGAGCTCTAACCATGAGCACACAAGCTCAGGGGCAATATGTAGGCCCTGAGTTCAAGCCCCAAGACTGACATGTGCACACACAAAAGTGTCAATTCATTTGGATTAATTAAATATAAAGAACCTATTTCAGTACCTACTCCACATGGACACTCAGTGCATGGAGATCCATTACCTGACAGACCTCAGAGTACATTTCCTGTGGCCCTTCATCCTAGAGAGTTCCATCGTAGCAGCTAACAGGACACCCAAGAACAACAATAACAACACTGGTCACAATAGCTTAAGTAAAAAAGATTTAGAGTTTGCAGTTTAACAATTGTGGCAATTTAATGAAGTCTCTATGTTAGCATTACATTAAATTAGATAGAGACCTTTACAATCTGATGCTTTCATTTTGAAATGGCTTTAAGGATAAATTTACCAAAATAGATGTAATATGAACATGGCTAATATAAATATATATCTTTCACTAAAGTTCTCCAAAAACAAATAAGATCCCAAACCTTAGTTATCACTTTATTGGAATTTCCTTAGAGGGTAAGGGGTTTTTCTTTTAAACTTTTTGTTCTTATTTGGCAGTGAATACTTAGTACAAGTATTGAAAGAAATACTCTAAAGCTATTCACTATATTTTAATTGTGAGTCTTTGTATTTGGTTTTTTAGGTCAAGCCTGTAGCTTGACTACACTGTAGTTCAAGCTGGTCTCAGACTCTTGATCCTCCTGCCAACATCTCCCCAGTTCTGAAATCACAGGTTAAACACCACATGCCTAGCAAACCCTTGGAATTTGTACATGAATCCGTATGGTGACAATCCTACCTGCCTACTCTCCTTCCTTCTTTTTTTCCTTCTCTGCTTCCTTCCTCTCTCTCTCGTTTCTTTTCTTCCTTCCTTCTTCTTTTTCTTTCTTCCTTCTTTCTCTTTCCTCTTTCTCTCTCCCTCCCTCACTTCGTCCTCTTTTTCTTTCTCTCTTCCTTTCTTTCTTCTTCCTGCTTGTACTAGGGCTTGAATTTAGGGACTTGAAACTGTCCTTTTTTAGCTTTTTCACCCAAGGCTGGCACTTTACTTGAACTACAGCTCCACTTAATACGTCTTGGTAATTAATTGGAGATAAGAGTTTTATGCTCTTTCCTGCCTGGGCTGGTTTCAACTATGATCCTCAGATGATCTCAGCCTCCTGAGTAGCTAGGATTACAAGTATGACACACCAGAGCCCAGCTAGTATTTATTTCTGTGTCAAGAAATATCCTAATATATCATACACACACACACACACACCCTAACTAACATATCCTAATATATCCTAACTAGTCTGGGAGCAGACAATACTATAGCTAAGTATTTATATAGTTGCCTTCATTGATAAATGAAACAGTAATTTTTTCTTCTCTTCTTTTTCTCTTTTTTTAATTTTAATTTTATTGTAAAGGTGCTAAGTAAGGTAATGAGTACATTTCTTATCGAATATTGTTACCCCCATCTTGTTTTTCTCCCACTCTCCCTTCCCCCTTGAATTCCCTCCTCCCAAGTTGTAAAGTTCATTTCTTTTGGAATTTTTTTCTCCTAACTTTATATATCACAACTAAATATCAATAGTTTCCCATTCACTTCAGAAGCTGCAAATACAGTCAAACAGGATTCTTGTGGTTTTCCTTAAATAGAAGCTCTCCTTACATAGAGTAATCCTGTCCCTTCTGAGCAAGAGTAGGTAAGAAAATCATTGCCTTGATGTGGGAGAGAGGGACCTGGGTCATCTAACCTGATAGGACACTGCCAAGTCTTTATTTCCTGTGTTCTGAACCAGGAAGACTCTGAATTTTGGAAGGTTCCTCAATAATCTCCTCTGCTTTCCCTTAAGATACCCCAAGTCCTTTACACAAGGATAGAGGCGACACCGATGTGCTTTCTTTACTGGCTAGACAACCTCTCCTCAAATTGTCCTGCTTGACAACTGCATTTAGGATAACTCAAACATTATGCTCCCCTTTGTAAGTCTTGCAGTAACAATCACATGGCCCTATCGTTAAAACTCAGTAAAGTCATCTTATGCCATGTTTGTACTGCTATAACAGAAGACCTAGACTTGATAATTTATAAATAAGTTGTTTTCTAGGCCAAACATACATGTACCAAGGTGGTACAAGTCTGAGGATCATGACTAAAAGGCTAGCCTGGGTTACATAGTGAGTTCCATGCCAGCTTGGGCTATGTAACAAAGTTCTATTCTAAAAGGAAAAGGAAGGCAAGACATGGGGGAGAGGAGGAGGGAAAGAAGAAGAAGGGAGAGAGCAAAGGTGGGAGGAGGGAATGTGTTTTTATAGTCACGGAACCTAGGACATGCAAAGGTCAGAGTCTACATCTCATGAGCCCGTTTCTGGGGAAAGTCTTCATTGTATGATTTCATGGGAGAAGGTGAAACAATAATAGGATACAAACAAGAAATACCAAAAGGAAGGGGAAAACTTGCTTTTAAAACTGCAAATACCGGGGCTGGGGATATGGCCTAGTGGCAAGAGTGCTTGCCTCATATACATGAGGCCCTCGGTTCGATTCCCCAGCACCACATATACAGAAAATGGCCAGAAGTGGCGCTGTGGCTCAAGTGGCAGAGTGCTAGCCTTGAGCAAGAAGAAGCCAGGGACAGTGCTCAGGCCCTGAGTCCAAGCCCCAGGACTGGCCAAAAAAAAAAAAAAAAAAAAAACTGCAAATACTAAGTGGGCACTGGTTGCTCACTCACACCTGTAATTCTAGCTATTAATGAGGCTGCGATCTGAGGATCACAGTTTGAAGCCAGTTTGAAGCCAGCCTGGGCAGAAATATCTGTGAAACTCTTTTTTTTTTTTTTTGCCAGTCCTGGCCCTTGGACTCAGGGCCTGAGCACTGTCCCTGGCTTCTTTTTGCTCAAGGCTAGCACTCTGCCACTTGAGCTGCAGCGCCACTTCTGGCCATTTTCTGTATATGTGCTGCTGGGGAATCGAACCCAGGGCTTCATGTATACGAGGCAAGCGCTGTTGCCACTAGGCCATATCCCCAGCCTCTGTGAAACTCTTATCTCCAATTAGCCAACCAAAAAGCTGGAACTGAAGCGTGGCTCAAATAGTAAAACACCGGCCTTGAGCACAAACACTCAGGGACAGTGCCCAGGCTTTGAGTTCAAGCCCCAAAACCAACACACACACACACACACACACACACACGCGCGCGCGCGCGCGCTCTGGCAATAGCATACTCCCACAATAACATTAAACCACTCATAAGGGAAGCTCTCACAACTTAATCACCACCTAGGTCTCCCCTATGGCTGTGTGTTCATGAACTTTGGGGAACAGATTAAAACCATAGCACCTACTTTGCCACCCTAGGAACAAACAACGACTATGGCTGTAAAGCCCAGCAGGAAAAGCCAACAGCCTGAAAACTTCACACATACTGCTTCCTGAATTTGATCTTGATAAACTTCAAAGATTTTTTTAAACCACATTATTAGTTCTATGAATCATTTGCAACTGATAATCAGAGTTTCATGGTAGCAGATGGTTTTCTCTATTTAGGAAGTTTTGCTACATATCTTATTTCATTAGGAGATACAACTTCTAACTTAGACACTGGTGTGATGACTTTTTCCTATATAAATCTAAACAAAGTTCTCTTAGTAGGGTATTACAAAACGTGTTTTTTTTCCATCATGTCCAACCAAGTTATAGCATAAACAAGTTGCTTCTTACTGGGATCATCAGAAGCATTTGTTATTTATTCTTTCTCAGTATTTGGAACTGCTCATATGCTGTTAAGCATTTTCATTACCTGGGCATAGTCCATCAAAAGGCTGAAATAGATATTGCTTAAAAAATGTTGGGGCTTTTTCAATGGAAAGGTAGGTTGTATGTAAGTGTGTAATGCTTTTTTCTTTTTACTTTGGGTAATTGGGGCTTGAACTTTGGGCTTTGTGCTTGCCAGGCACTTCAGGCATGTTCTTGGCCATATAATATACTTTCAATTCAATTATACTACTTTGCTGCATTGAGGATGAAGGCTGAGGTGTTCCAAGGGTAAAAATTAGAGTCCCCCCCTTCTATCACTTTCATGTCTCTGGCTTTTGGTATGGTGAGCAATATTTCCTGCTGTTTGAAATTAAGTAATTCTACATACTGTGTATAATAATAATGTACACAATTACAAAACTATAATATTTGTCAGCCAAAATGGCAGAAATGTATTCTCTTAAATTAAGAAAGCTTCTTCACTGACTTATCCAATAAATTTCTGGGCCTCACTTGTGCAAAAAATACAGAGTTCCACATGCTTATTTACGAGTGTTATTTTCTGCATTTCATTCTCCTTCACTTTTCCATATGATTTTCAATTCTGCTTGAAATTTCTCCAAAGAAACAAGATTATTCCTGGGTTCAGCTTGGTATTTCTTTTTTTTGGGGGGGGGGGAGAGAGCTTCTTAAAATATAATTTAAAACTATTTTGTTCCAGTACAATATATTAATTTTACAAATGTAAAATTTTATCAGCTGTTAAAGCACTTACAAAAACCACACATTCTACTTCAGCTTTATTGCACAATATCTATAGAAAATATTAATGTTTAAATTAGAAAACATAAAAATGTTTTCAATATAGAAGAGATGATCTGATTTTAAAGACAATATTCTATAAGAATGTCTACCCAGAAAATAGCAAATTTTCACAGGATACCAAGAGCTGGACAGATGCTTCAGCAAATCCAGTACAAAGTTCTGTTTAAAACCAGTCCAAGATAATTAATCCAAACTGTAGCATCATTCTTCATTAGAAATCTAGACACCACTCAAGATAGTTTCTTATCCTTGAAAAAGTTGAGGCGTGTTTCAGTGTGAGCATTCTGAGTATCTCCTACATATCAAAAAACACTTCTAACTTAGCCATTTTACAGGTATTCCCTTCATGATTGCTATCTCTGGCGACTTTTGCATGACTACTTGTGACCATTTTAATTTATGATAGAAAACAAATACATTTTTTTTTTTTTTTTTTGGCCAGTCCTGGGCCTTGGACTCAGGGCCTGAGCACTGTCCCTGGCTTCTTCCCCCTCAAGGCTAGCACTCTGCCACTTGAGCCACAGCGCCGCTTCTGGCCGTTTTCTGTATATGTGGTGCTGGGGAATCGAACCTAGGGCCTCGTGTATCCGAGGCAGGCACTCTTGCCACTAGGCTATACCCCCAGCCCACAAATACATTTTTAAAGCTTCATCCTTTATAAAAATCAGTTTACAAATATGCATCATAAAAATTAGTGTCAAGACTGTTGAGATGGCTTCATTTATTTATATGGTTGTATATTAGTTGGTTTTCCCAGAGTTGGGGTATGATGGGTGCCCCCACGTTCTCTGTAGTGTAATAGGGATTAAAATGCAAGCACTAAGCTGGAATCCCAGGACAGGTTAGGTAATAAGACTGTATGATGATTATAGTAGGATATAACCCTGGACCTAGAGAGCAATGAGGTGTTAAAATACTGATACCAGTCTTAGTGGGAATTTAATCCACCTCAGACAATACACATAATCTGGAGATGAAAAAGGGAAAAAATGTTCACATACACATTCTTAATGGAGTTATACATGTCATAGAAAAGTAAAAATCCTAACTTATTAGAAACAGGACCTGCCTTTTTCCTCGTAAGGCATGTTGTCTTGATTTCAAGTGTTTTCAACTTTATGCCTTTGTGGTTTGGGAAATTACCTTTTTTTTTTCTTTTGAACTTATGGCCTGCATAAGCAAAGTCAAATATGGTATCTCACATTTGTGTCAAGAATTATTAAAATAGTGGTTACATATGCACAAGGTTGTATACAGAATTATCAAAACCCCAGATGCTTATAAAAAGAAAAAAAGTTTGCATTATTTTAGAATATTAGGAATCACACCAGCTGCTTTTGAAGACCTGCCTTTTTTTTTCCCAGAACTGCTCAGAGCACCTCATCTTAACGAGTTTTAAATAATATTCATTTAGAATCTATGCTGAGACTTCAAACATCACATATTTCACTCTTATGGGCTTTTTATCATGTATCTCCTCCTTCAAATCCTTCAGAATAAAATAAAACTATACTCTCACATTCCATTAGGGAAAAAACTGGAAACATTCACGGTCTGAAAACCCCTGATCTTCTATCATGGAATAAGTGGGCTAGCAGGCTTGTCATAGAAAATGTACATCCTAGCAGTAAATAGATTCAAATCTATTCCATCAAATAAAATCAGCTTGGTATTTCTTAGGAGACTTATTCACTCATTAAATGCTGTATCCTCTAATTCACAAATAATCCTTTATGAAACCCTAAAAAATATTAATGAAAGCAAGATTTTAACCATCCACATCAGATCTGAGAGCAGATGAAACTAAATGTTGAAGCTATTTCACTGAGTTGAGCCCCTCCAAGTTCCTAACACTTTGGGGGGGGGCGGGTACCAAATGCAGTCACGCAGGTTTTTTGCCATAACCTTTCCCAGGCTCACTAAAAGCTCAGGATTGAATTGACCCATAACATTCTGGTGGAACTGAAGCACTTCCATGCAGGAAGACACATGCGACTTGACAAGTTCTCAGGTGACCAAGAGCTGCCAAGATCCTGCTGTGAATGGGCACACTACTGGCAATGCCATCTTTATCTTCAAAGGTAACCCACAGAGTCTAATATACCTAAAGGATGATATTTTAAACCACGGAATTCAGCAATTTCCAAAGGACTCCAAAATGCCATTGCCTGGGGATTATTACATCTTTCTTTAGTAGGTTAAAATACCCTTGACATATTAAAAAGCTATAAAAAATGTATGCAGTTTAGAGAAACAAAATTTCACTTTGACCACTGGATATTTTCCCCATCATAGATATTCTGTTAACATGTCAAAAACTGAGAAAAACGGACTCAATTTTGAAAATCAACATCATTTAAACATTATTCTCAGCCAGAAGACATACCCTAAGAAAATAATATTTTTTTAACTTCTAGAAAGTTTAACAAGTTTAAATTGTTTTGAAAGTTGAGCAGGAAATTTAGTTATTAGAAATATTAGGGTGGGGTACTACTGTTCTTTAGTAGGCATGAAATAAGTAGAGAATAGGATAATTACATGGAATACTTTCTACCCCTAATGCAGAGTGATGTAAGAAAAAATGTGTTTATAATTAAAGCATATACTCTAACTCTATATTATATACAAACACAATATAATCTTGCCTAGTATTGGTATGTGCTGAATTTTTCAGAAATTCTGAGTCTGGAATTTTGTCGAGTGGTTCACTATTTCAGAAAATCATATTACTGAAAGAAATATCATTTATAATGTTTTTCCATACAATACAAAATACCTCAGTCAGCTTATACATATACTTAACTATTTCCCAGTGATTTTGTGTACGTGTGTGTGTGTATGTATGTGTGTGTGTGTATACTAGTATATATCTGTCATGGGGATTTCCAGTACAGTCATGCTTACACATATTTATATCTTGAAATATTTAATATTTTGTATATTAAGTCAGTTTATTTTACTGCTTAATATGACTTTAGGTATTATATTGTCTTCTTATATTTGCTGTATATGTGCATTGTGTCCCCCATAATTTTTTCAGAATAATAAAGTATATGGTACAAAGCATTTATTTTAAACAGAGGAATTCCATTTAATGAGATTGAAAACCATTATCCTACAATTTTGGTTTCCTAAAAAATAAGGATTTGAATTAATACAACTTATGGACTTAAAAATGTTCAAAAGAAATAATTATTGAAATGCTTATTTTTTTTCTGTTGGCCCCAAGGCTTGAACTCAGAGCCTGGGCCCTGTCCCTGAGCTTTTGTGCCTTCATAGTTAAATCCAACTTCAATAGGACTTGAAAGTAATGATGAAGTTCCTTTAGACTCCCCGACAAACTAGTAAAGATGAACTATTATAAGACAGTAATATCTAGGGCAGCCAGATTTATGGAGAGAAAGATATAAATGACCTCAGGCAGTAGGGAAGGGAGGGGAGACTGACATACAAAGATTAGATAAATTTTAAATTTGATGACATTAAGACAATCAGTCTGAATAGATAGCTTCAGAAGTCAACATAAAGGTAGCAGCTGAATCTCTCATCACCAGATTGAATGAGCTCATGTAGAGAATGAATATAAAGAAGGCAAGAGGTAGAAGACAGGGCCTTGAGCAACACCCACAGGCTAGAAGACCACAATAAGAGCCAGTAATGAAGCCAAAGCAAATGAATGCTATTTTACATTCAGAGCATAAAAATATGGAAAACTCTTTCTTTCTTTTTTCTTATTAGAAGTATGGTAGAGCTAAAAATATTAACCAATTATTTCTTAAAAGGTAAGAAAGTTATGGACCACAGAGTCAAGCTAGGTCACTAACGTGCTATGACAATTCTTTAAGCTTTTGTACTGATATCACAGAGCAGTCATCACACAAGTTATATGCACATATTTCCATGAGGGAAATTATTCTAAGAGAAGAGCATTCTAGTTACAGAAAATGAATATGGCTCCAGTGGCTCAAGCCTATAATCCTACATATAAAGGAGGCTGAGATCTGAGGACTGCAGTTTGAAGCCAGCCCAGGCAGCAAAGTCCACAGAGACCCTTATCTCCAATGAAGTACCAAAAAAGCTGGAAGTGGAGCTGTGGTCCTAGTGGCAGAGTGCTAACCTTAAGCAACAAACAAACAAAACCCTCAGGGACAATTCCCAGCCCGGAGTTCAAGCCCAGGACCTGTACAAAAAAAAAATAAGGAAAATGGGTATGGTTATACATAGATGAGTCACTTGACTCACAGATGCTATTATAAACTTCCAGAAAATAGCAGCAAACACAAAGGAGCTATAAACCCATCATCAATCATCACAGAAAGTTGCATTATCCGAAGAATTATTGACTCAATCTAACAACAAAAAACTGCCTAAAGGGCAGTCCAGCTTAATGCACAAATTTAGTTATAAGCAACAGTAGAGGTTACCAGTATCTCTATACCCTCCAAAAAATATCCTTAATACTCTATGTTCATGTGTAAACTAGGTCTATTTACTTTGAATTTCTCAACCTTAGGAAGCCACCTCTAGTTTTAGCAGTTGACTTTTTGCAGAAATTAATCAACATGCCATCAGGACTAAACATTCTCAGTTTGAAACTATGCTTGCTACCTATGAATGTGAAGGAGTCTATGAATAAGATAACCCATGCCCCTGTTTGCATTGATAGGACAGTTTATACTTGCTTTGTAGGAAGGACCACTGATAGCATCTTCTTTCATAATATGTGGGTGATAAATGACATGGGCCCCATATCAATAAAACTAAGCATAGGAGAAACTTTTTACTTCATGTTGTTTCTTAAATTACGATACCTGATGTGTTCAATGAACATCACTTAACAGCTACTAAACACTTGTGGGATCCTGCTCATTCTTTCAGGTCTAGCCTGACACAGCTAGGGATTGCCTCCTAGTGGTGGGGTGATTCTTGGTTGTCCCTGATCCCACCTCTGCTTAAACATAGTGTCAAGCCTGCAGTAGTTCTCCCATGTCTACCTATAGCTTTGTTACCACTTTCAATCCCATATTATACACTTCCATGTTCCTACATTCAACCCAAGGTAATTAGAAATATATCCCAAATATGGATAAGGACACTCCATATGTAGAATATTTTACTGTATACAAAGAAAAAATGTCAAAGGCCAGGTCCCACGGGCTCATACCTGTAATCCAAGACATTGGGGAAGATGAGAAGGATTGTGGCTCAAAAGATCCCAAAGCAGAAAAATTCACAGGATCTCCTCTTAGTTCACAGCTGGGTACAGTGGCACACACCTGTCATCCTAAACTACAGGGAAGGCTGAGAATGGAAGGACCATGGTGACCAGACAGCCCGAACAGAAAAGTCTGTTAGACTCCATCTCCAAGGAAGGGAAACGAGACAAGTCTTATGTAACTATAACCCTTTTGTATCTCATCTTTATAACAATTTTTAAATTTTAACCAATTTTACAAAAGGAAATGCACCCAGGGAGCATCACCCTATCCTAAAAATAACCAGTGGTGGTGTGGCTCAGCAACTTCTTGCCAGCATAGCAAGAGGAAGTCCCTAAGTTCAAATCACCAATACTGCTGTGTGTGTGTCTGACTGTCTTGTCTGTATGCGTGTCTGTGTGTGTGTCTCTGAGTCTGTGTGTGTCTTTGTATGAGCCAGATATGTATATGTGAAAAAAGAATTAATGTCCTCTACAATTAGGAATAAGACAAAACACTTCTATTTACTATCATACTGGAAGCTCTACCCAGAGTAATTACAAAAATAAGAGATTAGTATTGAAAAGGAAAAAAATGAAATTATCTCTATTCACAGATTACATGATCTTCTATGTAGACAACCCAAAATGTCTGCATAAGTCTGCATAAAATCTGTTAGAGTGAATAAACAAATTTATCAAAGCTGCTAAATACAAACTCAATATGTAACTAATAGTTGTATTTCTATACATTGGCAATGAAGAATCTGAAATTTTAATCAGTTTCATTTTAATACTATCAAAAAGAATAAAATACTTCTATTAAAATGACAATTGTAAGTAATAATAACTGTTAAAGAAAAATGGAGCCTTGATGAAGAAGTTGGAATCCTTGAATACTTGTTGGGAATGCTAAATGTTATAACTGTATGGTAAACACCTGAGAACAGTGGTGTGTGCCTGACATCCCAGCAATACAGGAGACTAAGAATGGGAGGGCCAAGGTTCCTGGCAAGCTCAGGTGGAAAAAAAAGTTCCGCAGACCCAATTCCAACTGAAAAAGTTGTAGGCAGTAATATATGCCTGTCATCTCAGCTTTGGTAGAAAGTATAAATAAGGGATTGATGATCTAGAGTGGCCTGGAACCAAAGTGAAACTCTATCTCAAAAAGTAAACAGGAACAAATGGACTAGAAGCCTGGCTGAAGTGATAGATCACCTGCCTAGCAAAGGTGAAGTCCTGATTTCCATGCCCTAGTATCACCAGAAAAAAAAATAGGGGTTTTACTTAAGCCATGATGATCTATGCCCTTATATGAAAGTGATAATGCTAGGCCTGGGCCTACAGGAAAAGACCACACAGCGGGAAAGCAGCCATCTGCAAGCCACAGAAAAAAAGTGTCAGGAGACACCCACTCTGCTGGCACCTTGATCGTGGATGTTTAGCCGCTAGAGCCATAAGAAAATAAAAAATAAATTACTGTTGTTCAAGCCACCCAGTCATGGGATTTTGTTACAGCAGTCCTAGAAAACTAGTATACAGTATACTGATATTCAGAGCAGGATTGATCACAGCAGCCAAATATGAAAGCAATTTAAGTGTCCATCAACAGATGAAAAGATAAGCAAAATATCTGGATACACAATAGAATATTATTCAGCTTTCAAAACAGTCTAGCTGGGCACTGTGGCTCAAGCCTATAGGCCTTGGAACTTGGGAGGTGGAGAAGGGGAATCATGGTTCAAAGCCAACCCCACAAAAAAAGGTTCATAAGACTTCATCTCAACCAATGGCTTCACACAGTGGTACTTTACCACATGGGGAAGCACAAATCGGAGGATTGTAGTCTAGGCTTGCCTGAGCATAAAGCAAGACCCTATCTCAAAAATAACCTATGTGAAAAGGGGTAGTCAAGAGGCTCAAGTAGTACAGTGCCTATTAAGCAAGTAAGTATGAGTTCAAGCCATAGGACTGCCAAAACAATGTTTTTTGAAAATAAAAGAGGGAAATTCTGACATACACTACAACACAGACAAACCTTGGGGATATTATGCTAAATGAAATTAACTAGCCACCCCCCCCCAAAAAAAAACCACCACAAATGTTATTTGGCTCCCCTTATGAAGTACTTAAGAGAAGTCAAATACTTAAGAGATAGAAAGAAGAGCAGTTGACATGGGATGTAGAATGCTGTGCATCGATATAAGATTTCCTGAAAGGAGACCACCACATGGGTCAAGCAATAGAGGGTTTATTGGGAGAACCAAACCTCTGGCCCACACTCAAGAGTAGGGGTGCAGAAAGTAGTGTGTAGTGAGTAGCACACAGTGCACAGCATGGAGCATGTCACAAGTAGCAGGTTGCATGTAATAAGGTGGGTACAGTCTCAATTTTACCAGTGGAAAACTACTGGAAATTGTGTAACATTGTGAATGTACTTAAAATAGTTTTGATGGTTAAAAAAAATTAAATAACTAAGGTGATTTTCTGTTGCTCTGTGCATGCCCTGAGTCTTGAACTCAGAGCCTGGACACTGTCCCTGAGGATTTTGCTCAAGGCTAGTGCTCTACCACTTGAATCAAAGCTCCATTTCTGTCTCTTTGATAGTTTAGTGGAAATAAGAGTCTCACAGACTTTACTGCCCAGGCTGTCTCTCTCTCTCTTTTTTTTATTACCCTTGATTTTTTTTCTTTATTGTCAAAGTGTGGTACAGAGGGGTTACAGGTTCATATGAAAGGCAGTGAGTACATTTCTTGTTCTACTTAGTATTCCTCCCTCATTTTCCCCCTTCCCCCTCCCTCTTCCCCTCTCCCCGCAAGAGTTGTGCAGTTGGTTTACACCAAATCGTTTCTAAGTGTTGCTTTTTGAATGGATTGTCTTTTTGTTCTTTGTTTCTCAATTTTGGTATTCCCTCTCCCTTTCCCAGTTCTACTACCTGTAGAGACAATATCCAGGGTACTCAGATGTAATACAGTGGTAACTAGGGTACAGCCACAGGAAAGGACTACAAGAGAAACAAAACTAGACAAACCACTCAGTCAAACAAACTGACAAGGCAAAAGAGAAAAAAAGTAGAATGAGTTCACATGGCATGTTGAGAATAATTACAACAGTGGTGTAACTCTTGTTTCTGTAATGTGGAGTTCATTTCACTTGGCATCTTCTTATGTGGTCATATGGGTGTAACTATTGGGGTAATTTGGTCTTCTACCATGACTAGCCTATTCCTGTACTAGCTATTCCCTATGAGGGACACCATAGGGTTTATGTTTCTTTGGGTCTGGGTTACTTCACTTAGTATGATTTTTTCCAAGTGCTTCCATTTCCTTACGAATGGAGCAGTGTCATTCCTTCTGATGGAGGCATAGAATTCCATTGTGTATATGTACCACATTTTCCCCATCCGCTTGTCTACTGAGGGGCATCTAGGTTGGTTTCATGTTTTAGCGATGACAAGTTGTGCTGAGATGAACATAGTTGTGCTGGTAGCTTTAGTGTGGTCCTGCTTGTAATCTTTTGGGTAGATGCCCAAAAGTGGGGCTGCTGCTTGGGGGCTGGGAATATGGCCTAGTGGCAAGAGTGCTTGCCTCCTACACATGAAGCTCTCGGTTCGATTCCCCAGCACCACATATATGGAAAACGGCCAGAAGGGGCGCTGTGGCTCAGGTGGCAGAGTGCTAGCCTTGAGCGGGAAGAAGCCAGGGACTGCTCAGGCCCTCAGTCCAAGGCCCAGGACTGGCCAAAAAAAAAAAAAAAAAAAGTGGGGCTGCTGGGTCGTAGGGGAGCTCTTTGTTTAGCCTTCTTAGGAACCTCCACACTGCTTTCCAGAGGGGTTGAACAAGTTTGCATTCCCACCAACAATGTAGTAGAGTTCCCATTTGGCCACATCCTCTCCAGCATTTGTTATTATTAGATTTCCTGATAATACACATTCTAACTGGGGTGAGGTGGAATCTCAATGTTGTTTTGATTTGCATTTCTTTTATGGCCAGTGATGTAGAGCACTTTTTCATGTGACTCTTGGCCATTCTCATTTCCTCTTCAGCAAAGTCTCTTTTTAGGTCTTTAGCTCTTTTGTTGAGGGGGCTGTTGGTTCTCTGTTTGTTTTGGAGGAATTTAACTTTTTGAGCTCTGTGTATATTTTAGATATCAGGCCTTTGTCCATCATATGGCTGGTGAAGATCTTTTCCCAAGCTGTGGGATTTCTATTTATCTTGGAAGCTATATCCTTTGCCCTGCAGAAGCTCTGCAGTTTGATACAATCCCACTTGTCCAGCCAGGCTGTCTCTTAATAGTGATCTTCAGATCTCAGCCTCCTATGTAGCTAGGATTACAAGCATAAGCCACTGGCACCAAGTAGGACAATCTTTTTAAATTTTAATATTGTATTAGATTCAATGAACAGTATGCCATATTTATTTGAAACATTCGTATCTGAAAATTTGAGATGCTTGATATTCTTACCACGGATGTTCTACAATTGTGTATATCATTCTGCATTACATTTCTGCACTTGTTTGGTGTTTGTTTTTCCATTACAGGACACCTCTGTTCTGTTATTTCTTTTTTCCAAACTGCCAGGTTTAATCACCTTTTATTCTTTGCACAGTTTGTCCTGTTTTTTCACCTCAGTACTACCATTGTAGTATATTAAAATACAAACAATAAAATTCAGTGTTGCTGATACGCAGTATGATTTTTAATATGTAAGAATTCACAAATATGTTAATGAAATAACTTGTTTGAATAAATCATATAATTTTTCCTTAAAATTTTTAAAGAGAGGCTGGCTAGGAATATGGCTTAGCAGTAGAGTGCTTGCCTTGCATGCATGAAGCCCTGGGTTCGATTACTTGGCACCACATAAAGAGAAAAAGCCAAAAGTGGTGCTGTGGCTCAAGTGGTAGGCTGTTAGACTTGAGCAAAAAGAAACCAGGGACAGTGATCAGGCCCCAAGTCCAAGCCCCAGGACAGGCGGGAAAAAAAATGGAAGAATTATGAAAACGACTTCATAAATCAGCTTGAAAATAATGAGCATGCTACTATGGAGGTAGTTATAAAATAACGTTACTAATGAAGTAGGATCATGGAAAACTGTGCCATTGCTCCCCATCTTCCTTTGTAAACAATTTACTCTATGTAATAACCATCACGTGGGACCCTTCTCTGGCATCCAATGAACTACTAGATGTCCCTAGAGTTTGGGCCACTTCCCAGCAGCCTCTGCCTGGTCTGGCCTGCAGTTACCCCTTCCTATCACCCATTTTAACAAAGCCTGAGATAATGTCACCCAACTGCCATATCCCAAAGAAATGCAAGAAGATCAGGGCCCACTTCTCTAGGTGGTGGCTGCCAGGTCTTTAGACAGTAATTATCTCAAACTTATAATAACATCTGTTTGGAGAAGAAAGGAAAGGAGGCTCATTGCCCAAGCCTGCGAGCTCTGGGTGTTGCTGGACACCAGGCAGCAGTGGCACGATCCACTCTCTGATAGGATTCCCCAGGAGGCAAGGAGCACCATTTGGGCAGGCTCCACTGTTCCTTCAAGTTGCACTTCTTCAGAACCTTACCACTCCTCCATAACGTCCATCTTCTTGAAGCCCAACAGGTCTTGTCCTGGAACTCAGTACCTTCACCTGCAAGGAGCAACAGCAGCTCCTGCAGCTCCTTCTTCTCCCTCTTTTCCTGGGACAGCTGGTTGGCACGCTCATCTTTCTCCTAATACAGCTCATTCAGGACTTCCATCTGTTCTTTATAGAAAACTGTGGACTCTTCAATGGTCCCGATGTGCTATGACAGCTGGCCGCATCAATGTTTGAGTTCATCCACTTGGTTCTGGTAGTCCACCTTGTTGGGCAGGTTATAGATGAAGCAGATTTCCAGATCCTTCTTAGGTACCTGTGAGTCCTGCTTCCTGTCCCCAGATACAGAATGGTCCCAGGCCTGCCACTCCAGCTTTATCTGGCCCTGGGCTGCCAGGTTCACCCAGGCACCTGCAGCTGCTGAGTTTTACCATTTTTGACTCAGCAACCAATAGTGCTACAAGGTAAAATCCCCACATGATTTTCAGGTTGTCTATGTCCTCTGGGACAGTCACATCATGGGGATTCACTTCCTCACCCTTTGCTTCTTTGCTTACTCCTTTAACTTCCCTAGGGAAAGCCAGGAAGCTCAGTGGGTTAGCAGCTGCTCACTTTCGTGCCTTGTTGCATTTAGGCACTTCAGTGTGTCCTGTAACTTTTGAGGCACTCCCTGGTCTTCCAACTTGCTCTGCACCTGCTCATGCCTGAGCTGCTCCAGCATCTGGGTCAGCCTCAGTAGGTACTGCAGCAGGGCCTCCTCCCCCGAGGTCAGCTGCTGATTGGAGGCCCTGTGCTGTCCACAGGTGGCTCTGAGCTCCAGCAGCTGGGCCAGGTTCTGGTCATGCTGCTCCTGCAGATTCTGAGCCACTTGGCTCTTGAACTCAACCACCTCTTCCATGCTTCTAACTTCTCCTTTCACTGGTCCAGCTTCTCCTACAGATGTTTCTTCACCTGCTGCTCGGAGTGCAGGATGCTGGCGAGCTCTTCCTCCTCATCGCTCAGCCTGTGGAAGGCATCCTGCAGCTGGGCCAGCTAATCTTTCAACTCTTGGTTGTGCTTAGGAGTGCATCTCATGGTTTCATGTTCCTTTTCCATTGTCTCCAGGATCTTGTGCCAATCCTCAGCATGCTGATCCCATTCCTCGGCCTTCTTCTTCCCCAGCTGCTCCAGGATCTGGAGACTGAAGCTCTGGTGTTCCTGTATGTGGATGTGAAGTTGTTCCTTCAAGTTCTTCAGCTCCTGCATCTGGTAGGCCTGGGCCTGCAGCTGTAGCTCAACCTGAGGTAGTCCTGCAGAGGGCTGTGGGGGTAGAAGTGCAGCCAACTGCGTTCTCAAGTCCACCAGCTTGGTCTCCAAGTCCAACACCTGCCTCACTTCTTGCTCTTTCTCCTCTCTCAGTTGGCTCACCTGCTCCAAGAGCTTCTGGATCTTCTACCTGGAGCTCTCCACCCTCAGGTCCTCTGCAAAGCTGTCTCTCCAACTTTTAAGAAAAAATATGAACAAACATTTTTCTTGTCATTCTCCAAGTAATACATAACTATTTATATAGCATTTCCATTGCATTAGGTATTATAAGTACTGTAGAGATGATTTAGTATATGACAGATTGCATGCAAATTCCCTGTCTCTCCAACTTTAATGTCATCACCAACACTTTCATGTTGTCTAGCTGTCTTTCCAACTCTACCTGCTCCACTAGTGCTTGTTGTAACTCGTGAATTGTGATCTTCATGTTGTCCTTTTGTGTGAGGAGCACTTCCACAGCCTCTCCCACAGCTCTCTTCTCCGACGTCATCATAGCTTCTGGCCTTTTCCTGGAGCTTCAGCTTCACATTATTCAGATATTTAATGAACTCTAGGTTGTTCTTGTCTGTCTCATTCTGCATGGTGGAGACTGCAGACAGTGTCATCTCTGACTCTGTGACATGCTGCCGTGATGCAGGCAGGTGGCTAGCAAGACTCTTGTGCTCCAGTTCTCTTTCATTGGCCACCTGCTGCATGTCTGCCGGAGCAGACTGTAAATCTAATTTTTCTGAAACCAATATCTGCATTGATAGCTTGTGGAGCTCCAGTTCTGTTTTCAGCACCAAGTGTTGGTAGCTCAGTTTTACAAATACTTTTCCTGGCTCCCATCACAATGTGGTCACCAGAGTTTCCACCAGGCTTCCAACTGCCCTGCAGGAAGTGGCACCAAGAAACATAGCTATCTGCCCACGTCCATTGTCTTCAGGTCTTCACTCCATGCAGAATTAGCTTTATGATTCTGACTATATTTTCTGACACTGGTATTCTGATCAGCGAGCCACTGAGGGTCATAATGTCCTTGATATAACCTGCTCTTCCAGTCACTCTGGTACTGGAGGGTTCAAAGCCATCACAGGTCCAGGGCTCCTCTCCATGAGGACTGGCTATGCTGCCCACCTAGGTCATGCATAGGACAGTGCATGTCCTACACACTTTGGCTATTGATCTCAGAGGATTTAGAAATACAACCATGGGAGAAAGGAGAATGTATGTAAATTTCCAGCTGCTGTTGTCCAGGAGTATGTGAAATCCACACCAGCACAGAAAGAATAATTACTGGCACATGACTGAAAACAAACCTGTTAGCCAAGAAGTCAGCCACATCCAAATGATGTCCAGTTGGTTGAGAATCCAAGTTCTGGGGCAGCCCTCTACCACTCCAGAGCCCTTGGACATCCACTCAGCACTGCAATGATTGGTTGTCCTCCAGTCATTGGCTAAAGTGATTGATGAGTTCATTTTGTATGGCCAGCTTTTCCTTCCAATGAAAACTTTGTTGGTTGTGGTACACACCTAAAGTTCTCTCTGCTCAAGTCACTTCTATGGATTCAGTCTCTAGAAGGACACTATGAAATGCATGTTACTGGGAATCAGGGCAGTGGCAACTCCCCAGTCCCTCCACTAAAATGGCAGCTGTTTCCAAGCCCTGACCACAGTGAGTACAATCTTTTTAACAGGAAAACTGTACATCCATTTCAAGTTGGACTTATAACAATTATAAAAATCACTAAATAGACCAACATAAGCACTAATACTACAAAATTCTTAGGAAAAACACACAAGAGTTAGTAGTGATTTATTTGCTATGATTCCAAAACCACAGGTTAGAAAATGAATATATATGTATATATGTATATGTATATATATAATATATATATTAGACACTGTTAAATTTAAAACTTTTAGCCAGACATTGGTGGCTCATGTCTGTTATCCTAGCTACTCAGGAGGCTGAGATCTAAGGATCACAGTTCAAAGCCAGCCTGGGAAGTAAAGTCTGGGATATTTTTATCTCCAATAAACTACTCAGAAAAAGCCAGAAGTGGTGCTGTGGCTTGAGTAGTATACCAATAGCCTTAAGCAAAAGGAGCTCAAGAACAGCACCCAGGCCCTGAGTTCAAGCCCCAGGACCAGAAAAAAAAAATGTGTGTGTATGTGTGTATATGTACATACAAAGCTTTTACACATCAAAAGAACACTACCAGAAGAATTAAAAGGCAATCCTTAGAATAAAAAAATTATATATTTTATATCTGATGAGGACTCAATATCTTGAATATGTAAAGAATTCCTATACTTCCACAACAACAAAAAGACAATCATGATTTAAGATGAGCACAGAAAAAAATGAACACAGAACTTCAACATTTCTTCAAAGAAGATATACAAATGCCCAACAGGCACCTTTTAAAAAGTCAGCACTTCTAAGAGAGAACCACTATGTGATACCACTTCCCATCCACTGGGATAGACGTCAAAACAAAGGAGAAAATGTCAAGAGTCAATGAAGGTATAGAGAAGTTACAACACTTGGACACTGCTGGTGGGAATGTAAATGATATGGTTGTTATGGGAAAACACACACACACACACACACACACATACACACACACACACACACACACACACACACCCAGCAGCTCCTCCAAACATTTAAAAAGCAGAATTATATAATCCAACAACTTCACTTCTGGTATGCACCCAAAGGAACTGAAATTAGAAACTTCAACACATATTCAAGCCAACACTCACATTTATAGCAGCCTTATTCACAGCAGCTGAAGGGTTAAAACAGCCCGAGTGTCCAACAAAAGTATAAAGAGATAAACAAATGTGCTTCATACAAGACATAGAATATTTAGCCTTAAAAAGAAAGGAAATTCTGATGAATGCTCCAATGAGGATGAACCCCACAGACATTATTTAAATTGAAATAAGCAATACCCCAAAAGACAAACAGACTACATTCCTAATAATATATCTAAAATAGACACGTTCATGGAAAACTTGTATGAACAGATGCAGATTAGAGGTTCTGAGACTCTGGAAGAAGAAGGAAATGAGAAGTTATGGTTTAATAAGACAAACATTCTGTTTGGAGGAATAAAAAATTTGAAAATAGAGAATAGTGATGGTTACATCAGATTGTGAATGTCATCAATGCCACTGAGTCCTACACTTAAAAATGGTTATAAAAGTCCAGGTGTGGGTTGGGAATGTGGCTTAGTGGTAGAGAGCTTGCCGAGCATGCATGAAGCCCTCTGTTCTGTTCCTCAGTAACTCATACACAGAAAAAAGCCAAAAGTGGTGCTGTGACTCAAAGTGGTAGAGTGCTAGCCTTGAGTAAAAGGAGCTCAGGGACAGTACGTAGGCCCTGAGTTCAAGTTCCAGGACTGGTGGGGAAAAAAGGCCAGGTGTTGATGGCCCATACCTGTAATCCTAACTACTCAGGAGGCTGAGATCTGATGATTGTGGTTTGAAGCCCGGGCAGAAAAGACCCTGAGATTCATCTCCAATAGCAAAACGATGGAATCAAAGGTATGACTTGTGTGTTAGAGCACCAAAAAAAGCTAAGCAAGAGCAAGCGACCTTGAGTGCCAGCCATACTACTGGCACAAAAAGAAAACAGTTACAAGGGAAAAATGTATATTATATATATGCATATAAATATGTATATAATATACTCCACCTTTAAAATTAAGCTTGAAATTAGCCTTTTATCTGTCCAATATAAGTTATAAATAATCCAAATTAATTTTACCATTCACATATTAGCATGTATGTGCTAGGCACTTTACTCAATTCTAGGGATAAAGTGATGAATGGACATAAGATAATATGTGAATAACATTAGTAATATCTAATATCTTTTGATTAATCTTACATGCTCCAACAAGGGATAATCATTATTTTCACTTTACAGATGAATAAAACTGAAGCCTAAAGAGAGTAACTATAAAGATAATAAAATTTCTCAGATCTGTACTTTCAAACATTAATCTACTAATAAGAAGCATTTGCTACTACTAGAGAACATAAATGTGATTTACTTAGTCATCCAGAGTTTTACTAATGTTTAAGCCAAGACACAAAAGTTCAGTAAGAATTTGGTAGTGGCACTGTTCCTAAGTTAAAAAGGAAAATGTTCCTAGCAGCAGAAGTAAAAAGCATAGAGAAAAAAAGCAGAAGGCATTCAGGGACTTCAAGCAGCTTAGTGAAGGTGGAGCTTAAAGTGTCAAAGGTGAATTGCCAGAGATGAGACTAAAGTAGTTAAGAACAGAGAGGGGTTTTGTTTTGGTTTATCTATTGTGAAATACACTACCAAAGTTTGGTAGTTTAAAACAAACACCATTTTGTTATCTCTCATTAGTCTGTGAATTGACCGGACTTGGTTGGACAGTTCAATAGCTGCATGTAATGCTGCCTGGGGCTGAAGTCATTAGGGGAAGGTGGGGGTCTAAGATGACTCTCTCATAGGTATGGCAGCTTACCCAAAACATCAAGAAGAATGGATACTTGGAATGCTGGAATACCTACCTGGGTCTTTCCACTTAATCACTTTCTTTCCAAGTGGAGCTCTAGCAGAGTAACTATATTTATAAAGCACTTTAGGTACAAAAATTAAAGCTATCTGGCATTTGTAAAGACTGAGGCCTGGAATTAGCCTAGTGTCACTTTTGCAATATTTCAAACCTTAAAGTGAATGGCAGGGTCAGCTCAGGTTCAGAATGGGAGGGAACTAACTGCACAAGAGTATGAATCCTGAAGGATTCATCCATAGGAGCAAGACTGAGGACTGGGAAATCAGTTAGATTATTATTAGATTAGACTAGGTTAAAAGATTTGGTGACATTTTGTCCTTGTACTTAAATAGAACTAAGAACTATCAAGTAATAAGTGGACTGAACTTGATGAGTAACTGACAGAGAACTGAGGAATGTTGGAATGAATGCAATGATTCACTGGTTTCCTTCTTGTGCTTAGGGACTAATACAGTTGGTATCCCCTGCAACAGAGAGTAAAGTTCAGCTGTGGTGGCAAAGGTACTGTGGTATTTGTAGCAAGTAGATGAAATCAGGTCGAAAGATCAAGACAGATGATAGAGATTTAGAACAACAGAATGGGTGTGAATGAATAGAGCATAGATAATGTAAGAGGACAACTCAATAGTGGTCTTAAGGAACACAGAAAAGGAGTAGTCCAGAGAAGACCAATAAGAAAAACCAGAAGAGTGCCACCAAAACAACAACAGTAATAATAAAAGGGTGGGGTCTGGCTCAGTAGTAGACTGCTTACCTAGTATTTGAGGACCTATGTGGACTTCCCAGCACCGTACACCGTACCCAGCACCGTATAGAAAACAAAACTATTATTAATATCAAATGCCATATAGAGGAATGTTAAATATGATTAAGATTGAAAATGGTTCCCGTGGATAGTAGGCATATAAGTTATTAATGATTTGGCAAAAACAATGTGAGGAGTACAAGTACTTTTGCAGTGAAATAACAAGTGAATAAAGATGATGAAGTGGAAACAATGAAGATATTTCCTTCAAGATGCTCATCTGTTAAAAAGATAAAGAACGAGGTAGGTATAGAGGGCCAAAGAGTCAAAGAAGACTTTTTCTTAAGATGACAAAGGTAAGTGTATATTTAAATATTGCTGGGAGGAAGTCAACTTAGAGATAGAGGAAACCTGAAGAAACCAAAAGAAGCCTCTGAAGAAGCAGTAGGGGCTAACGTTCAGAGCACAGAGTAGATTAGCCTCCAGTGGGAACCAATCAGCATGTAGAAGTAAAGGAACAGCTATGAGGGAAACTGGGAGTGAATGAATTACCTAGAGTATGCGTAATTGGGGCACCCTAATGGGATAGTTCAAAATCAAAATCATTCTTTGCTGATGCCTGCTACAGTATTTTCTCAATGAAGTAAGAAATAAGCACATATGCTGAGAACAAGGATGAAGGCTTGAGAAGCTAAGAGGTAAGTTTCACCTAGTCACTATGAAAGTCGGGGGAAAAAGTGATTAGAAATACACAGAATGATTGCTAGAAACCTTGAGAGCCCATGAACAAGTTGGCAATGATGCCTATGGTGAGCTCAGTGTGCTCAGCTATTTAGTTTTCCCTTTTGTCATACAGTACTGAGGTACAGAAGTTATATAGCTTCAGAATATTTGTGAAGACATGTGATGAACAGATAACACTCAAGAAAATTATAAATTATAGCAAAATGTCTATCAATAAGTAGGCAACTTCTTTTGCTTCATTAATTTTACTCCACTAGGCTTGCAAGTGATAGTGCTAATGGTTTTGTGGTTTGCCAAAGGCATATGTTGCCATATTTCAGGTGCTACTGAGAGGTAATTCAGGCTATGGAGGAGATCTTCATTTAGAGATTTTCATGCTAAACAGTTCCTATAACATACAGAACAGAGGATGGGCACCAGGGGCTCATGCCTGTAATGCTAGCTACTTAGAAGGCTGAGATCTAAGAATCACAGGTCAAAACCAACCTGGCCAGGAAAGTGCAGGAGACCTTTATTTCAATTAACCACCAGAAAAGAAGAAATGGAGCTATGGCTCCAGTGGTAGAGTGCTAACCTTGAGCAAAACAAAATCTCAGAGATGGTGCCCAGGCCCTGAGTTCAAGTCCCAAGACAGGACACACACGTGCGTGCACACACACACACACACAGCATCTTGATTAAGACTAGATAATTTCAAATATTTAAAATTCATACGTAGAATGAAAATTAGATAAAGATAACTTGCTAAAAGTTAAAAAAAAAATTCACATGTAGGGTCAGGTGCCGGTGGCTCATGCCAGAGGCTGAGATCTGATATTGTGGTTGGAAGCCAGCCAGGGCAGGAAAGTCCAAAAGACTCTTATCTCCAATTAACCACCAGAAAACTGGAAGTGGAGCCGTGGCTCCAAGTGGTAGATCCTACTCTGACCTTGAGCAAAAAAGCTCAGGGACAGCACCCAGGCCCTGAGTTCAAGCCCCAAACCTGACAACAGCAAACATTCACATGTAGGGAATATTAAAACTCCCATTTCCTGGATAGGGAGCAGGAAATGGATTTTTTTTTACTAAAATAAATCCCCACTAAAACTTTTTATTAAAGCCACATGTGGGCTGAGGTATAGTTCAATAACAGAGTATATGCTTAGCATGCAGAAGGCTGTAGGCTCAAAAGAGAAGGAAAGAATGAAGGGAGGGATGGAGAATAAGAAAGAACAGAAACAAATTCAAGTTTAAAAACAAAGCCTCCACAAATGCAGGGAGTAAGAGTGAGCAAATACAGTCATTATATTCAATGTACATTATGTTAAAATTGAACTATGAGCGGTGCACCAAACTCTTGAGATCTGAGGATCGAAGTTGGAAGCCAACACAGGTAGCAAAGTCCAAAAGGCTGGAAGTGGAGCTATGGCCCAAGTGGTAGAGAGCCATCCTTGAGTCAAAAAAATTCAGGGACAGTGCCCAGGCCCTGAATTTAAACCCCAGAACTGATTTTTTTAATTGAACTTAGTCACTTGAAGGTAAGGATGAGTGGGACTAAAATGATGGAGGGGTAACACTGATCAAGATGTACTTACAACCTAACTTATAGCTTCTTTGTAGAGCTATTTAATAAAATAAAAAATTAACCCATTTTAAAAAACCTCAGCCAGGCTCAGCAGTAGAGTACCTGCCTGGTATTGAGATCCTGGGTTCAATCTCTAATACCATCAAACAAATAAACATACAAACAAAAAGCCATGGTGTGGCTCCATGTGTTACAGTTCCATAATAACTCTTGTTGAATTAACAGAGCCACTGAAGTTCTTCCTTAGACACTATAAATATACTTATATAATCCAGCAAGGTTTAGAACATATGTTATTTAGTATATTTCATCTCTGATGCTCAGTTCTTCCCAGGTTCAAAAGTCCAAAGTCTAGGGGGCTGGGGATATGGCCTAGTGGCAAGAGAGCTTGCCTCATATACATGAGGCCCTGGGTTCGATTCCCCAGCACCACATATACAGAAAACGGCCAGAAGTGGTACTGTGGCTCAAGTGGCAAAGTGCTAGCCTTGAGCAAAAGGAAGCCAGGGACAGTGCTCAGGCCCTGAGTCCAAGGCCCAGGACTGGCCAAAAAAAAAAGTCCAAAGTCTAGATCCCTACAGGGTGCTAGTTCATCCTAAGCCAGAGCTCTAGGCCCTACTGAGTTCATGCGGCCACGGTCGCCTGGGAGCCATGGGCACCCACACAGCCACTAGCTCTCATGCATGAGGCAGCTGCACGGGCTGGAGTTCTACTCACTTTTTCAAGTTACCTTCATCCATCAGTATTCCAGCTTCCAAAAGTTCTGTTAATGTGTTTCTCATGTTCTCCTGTCCTTACAGAGTTTGACTTTTTCTATTCTTTTCTCATTCCTTAGCTTTGATGTTAGTTTATTTTCAAGAGAGAGTGAAAATAAACACATACAGAGAATTAATCATGTTTATCTCGAAGATGCTTTTATTACTAGGGGCTGACTCATTTCAAGCTTACTGTATCATCAAAAAATAACTTACCCGGGGCTGGGGATATAGCCTAGTGGCAAGAGTGCCTGCCTCGGATACACGAGGCCCTAAGTTCGATTCCCCAGCACCACATATACAGAAAACGGCCAGAAGCGGCGCTGTGGCTCAAGTGGCAGAGTGCTAGCCTTGAGCGGGAAGAAGCCAGGGACAGTGCTCAGGCCCTGAGTCCAAGGCCCAGGACTGGCCAAAAAAAAAATAATAATAACTTACCCGAAGACATGGGTGACAGATTTCTTTCAACTTCTGTAAAGTTTGTTTTAATCAAAATCCCAAATACAAACAATATATTTTTTAATAAAGATCATTTGCTCCTAAGTTTTCGCTATCAACATTTATACTTTGAATATCTTGTATGTATAATTGTATTTAAAAAAAGTTATGTTAACATGATAAAAGGAAATAACGTTACTGAATACTAATGATGTACTTCCTTGAGATGAACTATAAAAATCTATTTGTCACAGTTCAATTGTGCTCTGCATTTGTCTGTGTGTATCTCTCTGTGTGTCTGTGTCTGTGTGAAGTTTAAGCAAATATTTAAATCCATGCATCTAGAGATTTTGTCTGTATGGGAGTTTGAAAAATTAATATATGTAGAAACTGTTAACTTATCACTGCTCAGATTAAACCTAAGGGGCACTGGATTCACCAGAATTTTCCAGAGGAACTTAGAAAGCTCTGTCAAAACAGAATCATCAGTATCATAAAAGTTCTAATAAGAAAGGGTATGTTCAAGACACATTTCAGCAGTATTGAGAAATTCTTTTTTAAACTAATGTACGTAATTTTGTATTCTAAGCCTGTTTGAAATAAGTTACCCTTTTAAAAATGGAGTTCATCCCATTTGTTCTTTTGAGATTGATTTTTTATTAGTTTTACTATTTCAGTTGGCATTAGGCTAGAAGCCACCCACATCAAACAACCTCAATAACTAATTAAGCTGTGATTATGGTACAGCAATATGTGATAGCTTTAATCAACCTCAGAATAGGTAATGAATACAAGTCTCTTCTAAAATAGTTTAGAAGTATCTATATTGTACTACTTCACCATCATTTCCCCCTGCTGACAACTCTTTAGTTAATGTATACATTTCTATTTTCCATACTAAGGTTAGCACAATTCTTAAATTTAATTCAAGTATTCTTTAGTACATTATATATCCTGCTAGGTGCTAAGAATAAAAAGATTAACAGAACATATTCTCTATCTTCAAAGACCTCATGATCTATCTTGGAAGACAGATGCATAAACTAATAACTGCAAAGCAATATGATCAACACTGCAATGAAGGTATGAACAAAGTGCTATGGGAAGCCCAGAGGCAGGAAGGATTATTCTGCCTGGGAATGGTACTGGAAGAAATAGGATTTTCCCCATGGAAAGAGGTAGAAGGAAGACTATTCCAAGCAGCAGAAACAACATGGGGGGAAAACACACAATGAATGTACACAGCTTCTTTGGGAAACAATAAGTAGCCTGGTGTGGTTAAAACATGAGATTCCTGTTGAGTAGTGGCAGAAGTCATGTGAAAAATCTCAACTTTTTGTTAAAATGAAGGCAATGAAAAGCCATAAAAGCAGGAAATAGATGTAATTGGTATCTTAGAAAGGATAGTCTGTGGCAGGGTGAAAGACTGACCAGAGAAAAGGAAAAGAAAGCACGCAGGAAAACCAATTAGAAAGCTATTGCATCAGACTAGCTAGAACTCTGAGTGGTAATTGTGAAACTAGAGAGAAGGGAATAAATGGATTTGAGATGTATTTCAGAGTGCAGTGGAGCCAGCTGGCCAGGTGGGTTGTTTGGCTGGAGAAGAGAAAGGAAGACATCTCAAACCTTCCACTATGTGCTTTGGCTTATATTATGATTTAATGTAAATGGGAAATAAGAGAGTAAAAATGATTTCAGATAGCAAACATTTTCAAAGCATTCAGGTGGCAAGGAGAGGTCTAGGAGACGGCTAGATACAAGAATCTCCACTAACAAGTATAGCCATATTTTTAAAAATATATACCAATTTGTGGATTTGGAACATAAAGACGACAGCGGCAATCACATAAGCAGAGGAAGTATCAAGAAGGAAAAGAAGGAACTGCTGCCAAATATTCTACACACAAAAATGTCAGGTGATGTGTATGTAAGGTAAAACTTTTAAAGAAATCTTTTATGAGAGAATATGGGGTAGAACTGGGAGAGATGGGGAAAAAAATGGGAGGAGTGACACTGATCAAGGTGTACTGCATTATACACTCACAAACTGATATGTTCAATTGAAACATCCTTGTACAACTTAAAGAGAAGAAAAAACTTAAAAAAGAAAATAGGGGTTAATAATTTCATGACCAAAAAGTAAGAAAAGATTTCCTAAGCACAATTATACAAAAAGCACCAATCAGAAGAAAATACTTAAAATACAACTACTTAAAAACAGCATAGGCCGGGCCCCAGTGGCCAATGACTAGCTACTCAGGAGGCTGAGATCTGAGGATCGGGCTTTGAAGCCAGCCCATGCAGCACAGTCCTTGACATTTATCTCCAATTATCCACCTGGATTTAGCACTGTAGCTCAAAGTGGCAGAGAGCCAGCCTGGAGTGAAAAAGCTCAGGGACAGCACCCAGGCCCTGAGTTCAAGCCCCACAACTGACCAAATAAATAAAAACACCATTAAAAAGAATAAAAGTACAGTTTATAAAATGGAAAAACACCCTCAACACACAAAACACATAAATGACGAAAGACTAGTACTGCAGAACATATGAGAAGATACAATCCAATAGGGAAAAAAGAGGCAAATACAAGAATAAACACTTCAAAAAGGAGAAATCCAAATTAACAAGAAGCACTAAAACGGGGCTTGAGTTCATCAATAATTTTTTAAAATATAGACTTGGAGCCAGTGGCTCACACCTGTAATCCTAAATACTCAATATACTGAGATCGGAGAAACATAGTTTGAAGACAGCCAGGGCAGGAAAGTTTGTGAAAGTTTTATCTCCAGTTAACCAGCAAAAAGCCAGGAGTAGAGCTGTGGCCCAAAGGATAGAGTGAAATATCCTTGAGTGAAATAGCTAAGGGACAATAAATACCCAGGTCAAAAGTTCAAGCCCCGGGGCTGGGGATATGGCCTAGTGGCAAGAGTGCCTGCCTCCGATACACGAGGCCCTAGGTTCGATTCCCCAGCACCACATATACAGAAAATGGCCAGAAGTGGTGCTGTGTCTCAAGCGGCAGAGTGCTAGCCTTGAGCGGGAAGAAGCCAGGGACAGTGCTCAGGCCCTGAGTCCAAGGCCCAGGACTGGCAAAAAAAAAAAAAAAAAAAAAAAAAGTTCAAGCCCCAGTACCAGCACACAAAAAGAAAGAGAAAGAAAATACTACTACTACACACTCAACAAACCATCAAAGTGTTAAAAATCTAACAATACTAAGCTTTGGCAAAAATACAGAGCAACTAGAATTTTCATTTATTATCTGAGGATATAAAGGAACACATCAATACATATGAATATCCAGCCAAGTTGAAAATATATAATCCCTTATGGTTCAGATATTTCACTCCTAGGATGTACCCTATAGATTTGCACCCTTATATACACGATGCTATAGAGAGAAAAATGTTCAGAATAGCATTGTTATTATTGCCATAACTCAACAATTCAACAGATAGATTATGACATAGTCATACAGTGGAATATTATAGAGAACACAGCAATGAAAATGAATAAGCTACAGACACATAATTACAAACATATAGATCAAGTAAAATATTTATCCCAAACTGTAATATAATTCTATTTATATAAAATTCTGAACAGGTAAATGAATTCATGTTGTTTAGGAATGCATATACAAATAGTAAATTGGAGAAGAAATGCAAGAAAGCAATTATTACCATCAACTGGATAATGGCTATCTCTGGAGACACAAAAGAGACTATGATGGCCAGGGAATACCCAGGGAAATGCTGTAGTCTTCATAATAATCTATTTTTTTGAACTGGGTTGTGTTAGTTACATGATGTTAACTGGGTCATCATTTGATTTAAAGTGCATATAAAGTATGCAAATGTTTAAATGATTTTATAGCAACATTCTAATGAAATAAATTTTGGAATGGTCTTATATTTTACAAGAGATGGTATAGGGTAAAGTAACCAAACATCGTGAGTTAATGGATGACTACAATTGACTACTGGGACCAGGCATGCAACTCAGTGGTAGGGTCTTTACTTGGCATGGACCATGGCTGTGGGGTTCAATCTACAGCACTGCAAACCAACCAACCAGAGATTTTTAAATCGTGCTGTTAAATCCATTCAAAACTAACTTCAAATACTACAAAGAAGAAAAGCAATTGAAAAAAATTGAGATGAACTACATGTAAATACGCTTCAAGACTGGTAACAATCTCACTCTTTAATTCATTCAACAAACACAGTTGAGTCCCATCTGTCTTGGGCACTGTGCCAAGAACTGGGAAGACAGAACAACTTGGTCCTGCTACCACTTAGGCTTCCTCTAGCACCAGGACCCCAGCGGATTTCTTCCTAGGTATAAAAAGTCTAGCTGAATTATGGACTGGACCACAATCTCTGCAGAACAACAAAGGCAACTCAACAAAAAGTTAAACTAAAAGTTACCCAGGAATAATCTAGGGCTGATTTGAATGCCTGACAATGTTTATGACTACACTGAGAAAATACAGGGTGGGGGGGAGGGCGGGGGAGATAGATGCTAGTTGTTTTCTTCTTTGAACATAGTAAATAAGAAAGATAATCCATATTATTTATGCCTGGTTAGGGGAAGACTGAGGGCTCAGTGACAAGAATAAAATCATGAAATGAGGAAATTAAAAATTGAAGGTGCAGGGCCAGGAATGTGACTTTGTGGTAGAGTGCTTGCCTAGCATGCATGAAGCCCTGGGTTCAGTATCTCAGTACCACATAAACAGAAAAAGCTCAAAGTGGTGCTGTGGCTCAAGGGGTAGAGTGCTAGCCTTGAGCAAAAGAAGCTCAGGGACAGTGCCCAGGTCCTGAGTTCAAGCCCCAAAACTGGCAACAAACAAAAAACAAAACAATACAAAAAACCCTGAAGGTGTAATTTAAACAAGATGTCTCATTGCTTTTCAAAAAGAAACCTATAAAATGATGTGATCTCTATTACACACATTAAGTAATTTTTTAAAACATTTTCACACTTAGCTCTGCAAAATAAAATTCACCTAAAAAGACAAAAGATTTGCCACCAATGAGATTCAATAATTGTAGGAGGCTACAGGCTTCACAACAAAGACAGAAGTGTCCAAGTTGATGCAGGACCTCTGATTGTTTTTTAACTAAACCTCATATACTGAGCCATTAATCTATTCCTAAATCCTTACCTTGTTTATACAACTTTCCTTGGATTAGAAGCCCTATAAAGTAGTCAAGTCCCAAGGAGCAAAAAAGTCTCAGTCCAGAACAGACAACTCCACTTACGAACATGAAGAAACCAGAAAGGAATTTCTAAATTACTTAGAAATTAAAAATAGTAAAGAATTAAAATTAACAAAGAATTAAAGGAGGAAATAGAAAGAAGAGATCTGGTATCAGACAAGTCTCCGCATTTAATGTCTGTTACTATCTCTCTGAAAAGTCATTAAAGTAAGATTTAGAAAGGTAAAGACATCCCACACAGGAATTATCAATGAGCGGAACTCAAACTTAACATCAGGCAAGGGATGTGACCTGCTTAGCATGCTCCAGGCTCTAGGATCCATCCTCATCCTCGTAAAGTAGTAGTAGTAGTAACAATAATAATAATAACAGTAACGACAATGATGGTGGTGCACATTTTATTGACGTTAATCTGGAAATGTGATTCTCAGATAAGAGAGTATTTTCTTTTAATTAATGTTTTCTTGGATATGTAACAATGCAATATCTCTCCAGTATAACTGATTGAAGCTAATAAAAATAATAAGAAATTAATGTTTGCTAAAGACTAAAAAACTAGGAAGCTCTTAGAGCAAAAGCAAATGGGATCTGAATTCTGTGTATTGTGATCTGCATGCTGCCCCCTACGGTGCAATCTTCAATAAGTGGCCAGGACACTCTGAGACTCACCTTCCCACCACCCACCTCTCCAGATGCAAGCAAATCAAAGAAAACATAGGAATAATATTATATAAACTCCAAAGTAGTTTTCCCAGTAGCTTAGTTTTCTCAGCTCACTGCAAAACCTTTCTGCAACCTGATGTGTGTGATACACACACACACACAGAGGATGAACCTAGGGCCTTCTGCATGTATGGCAAGTAATCTGCCACTAGCTATACTCCCAGTCTTTTAGTCATTTTTTATTTTGGAAACAAGTTTAAGTATACAAAAACAGAGTGTAATGAAATCTTCCCTACCCCCTCTCAAGTTTAAAAACGATCAACTCCAGTGCTAATCTTGTTTCACCAGTATTCAACGCCACTCCTTCTCGTCAATTATTTTGAAGCAAGACATTAATTGTTAACTTCCTGAGTCCTAAAACCCAATGACCTTTTTGTCAGGTGCATAAAATCCAACAGAAAAGCTTAGGCTATAAATATGGATTTGAGATATGAAGCTGTATCTTTGAGTAAGGACAGATATCAATGCTTGGGAAATGGGAAAGTCTCTTTGAGCTTTAAAAACAAACATAAATCACAAGAAATTATGAATTTACATAGATGTACAGAACATACATATCCTATGATTTCAGGTGTTTCTCACACTTAAAAGGTATCTCTATGTAGCAATAGTTACTAAAGAATTTAACAAAAACCTAAAACAGATATATTTTATGTAACATCAAATTTAAACATGAATACTGTAACCAACTGCAAATCTACTTTTCAAAGTATTTGTTAAAAACTTGTCACTCTTTAAATTGAAAAAATTGGTTTTTATAATTTTCTTCATATGTATATTTCACAGTAACAAATTTTAAATAAATTTTAAAAAGAAATGTGATTCCTATTTGAAATAGCTATGACAGATGATGGTATATCTTAGAAGCATTTAGAGCTTGAGCATACATAAGAATATTTGTACACTAAAAATATTTTATAAGCTCTTTAGACACCAAGCTGTTGAATCACAGACCGTTTATTCTTACATTTTAGTTTTACCCCCCAAGTGTCAAAATTAATTATGATTTATTTATACTCCAATCCTGAAAAAAAATTGGACCCAACTTCCTTAAATCCTAATTTTACAATCCACTTAAAGGAATTTCTAAAAAAAATTCTAAAATAGTTTTCATAAGCTGTTCAATAAAGATTAACCTTTATAAAAAAAAGTATTTGTGACCTTTGGAATGGAATGTAATTTTGTCCCTTTGATTATATTAGTCACTAAGTAAAGGATCCAAAGGAGGTGAAAGGGGTACTAAATTTTTAGAAACACAATAGATTTCAAATTTTGACGGGTTGGCATTGATTAAATGGAGTCTAAGTCCTACTTGATGAGAAAGAATTGGGAAATAACTTAAGCATATCCTTATTTTTCAAGTCATAGTCCTAGAAACATAAACGCATATTTTTATATATGAATGTGCAATTTAGTTTCAAACAACAGTACAGTTCTTTGCTTCATTTTGTTCCTAAGGAAAAATACTGGATATATTGAAAGGCTGTTTCAACTTTGACAATATGGTAAAACTGCCATTTCACTTTAATTACTGACAACTTTTTGGCAAATATTGTTTGGTCTTTTAATGCTTTTGAAGGACTGCACTTCATGTGTTTTATGTAAAATCCAATTCAGTTTTAAAACTCTATTAAACATCCGATCAAAATGCTCTACTCCTCCTCCTCCTCCTCCTCTTCCTCCCCCTTTCCTCTCTTCCTTTTCCTTTTTCTCCCCCCTTTCCTTTTCCTCCTCTTCCTTGCACTCTGCACCCCCACACACACATTCTGTTCCTTCTCCCATATACTAGTAAATATCAACACGATACTTTATACTTAGAGGTGTAATTGTGTTCTAAGTAACCATTTATTAAACACACGAAAAAAACTTTTTAAAAGGATAACTGACACACTCAACCTGAAATAGATTGATTAAGATAATGGAGATGGCTTCTTGTAGAAAAAGCAGTACATTGTTATTTTTTGGTATTCGTTTTTAAGTCAATTGCTTTATTATTATTATTATTATTGAACTTCAGTGTTCATTTGATTCATTCAAATTTATAAAGGAAAGAAGATAATGCAGAAAATATAGAGTAAGTTGTTGAGAACTTCTGCTTCAAATTAGGGAATTTTGTAAAGATATCTTGTTGCCTTTCTTAAATTAATTCTGCACCAGAAGCCAAGTGATTTTCTGGTCTTGAATAGTAATGATATAGATTCTCTTCACCAATAACATGTATGTAATCTACATTTACACATCACATGTATCTTATTTCTCTTTCTCTAAAGACAGCCTCAGTGCTTGTCATCAGACACTCATGATTAATTCTGCCAGAATGAGTAGTGAACTTACTTTTATTATCATAATTCAAAAGAAAAACAACCTTTAGCCACGGGAAGGGCTACTTTTTCCACAAAATTCTCAGGAGGAATTTTTTTTTTCTTTTGATACCAGAAATTACTTTGGGTTTTTTTGGTCTCTGGCTACAAAATTCACGACTGAAG
This sequence comes from Perognathus longimembris pacificus, assembly GCF_023159225.1. NCBI lineage: Eukaryota > Metazoa > Chordata > Mammalia > Rodentia > Heteromyidae > Perognathus > Perognathus longimembris. The sequence continues at coordinate 19,048,778 of NC_063168.1, read as the reverse complement.
TCTTCACCTGCTTTTTCTCTCGGGTTTCCTCCTCACCTGGAAAGTATGATAGGATTTGCTATACAATTTTAATTTAGGGCGACGCTCCCTCCGTGACCTCCGTAGCTGGCCTCCAAGAGGCCGCGCGAAGCTCCTCAAACCAGGCGACTTCACCGACTCTTTGTCAAGCGCCTGCACAGGAACGCAGTACCTTGAAGCCCTTTTGGAGACTAAAAAGAAAACTCTCGATCACCCGTGCGCCCCATCGCTGGCGCGCGCCCCGCAATCACCCCAGCCCTCCACGCGAGGGGAGGCGTCGGCGCCCCGCCGGGACCCCGGGACACTCGGGAAAGCTGGAGATTTCGTTGCGCGGTCCAGGAAGTTCGCACTTGGCTGAATGTTGCTGGCTCGGCTCAAGTTGTTGGCTTCTAGTCGTTTCGATGGCATTCTCGCACCGCGAAACCCTGGGAGGACAACGTCGCTCCTTCCCTCCCTTCCCTCCCTCCCTCCCTCCCTCTCGCTCGCTCCCTCCCTCCCTCCCGAGAAGGGCGGCCTGGGGACTGGGCTCCGGGCCCCGGCGGGGTAACAGGTGGCCGGAGGGACCCTTCCCGGCTCGGGCCGCGCCCTGCCCGCGCCGCAGCCCCGCGCCTTCCCACTCCCGGCGGCTACGCGGGGCGCCTGGGCCTCGGCGCAGGCCCGGAGGCCCGGGGCGCAGCACGTGGCTCTTCTCGAAGCCTCGTGGCGGGAGCTGGAAGGGCGGCCGGGCCTCGGCGTGCCTCCCCACCGCTGGTGCCCTCCCGCAGGAGAGTGCGGGGTGCCGAAGTTTCTAGAAGGCACTCTGGGGCCCGAGCCAGGGAGGGGTGGGGGTGGAGAATGACCTTCTCACCTGCTGTCTCCAGCTCAAGTGTGAAGTTCTGGAACATCCCAGGCTGCCAGGGGCCAACTCACAATGGCAAGGAAACTGAGGCCCTGGGTTCGGGTGCCTTGTTCCGGAGGCCACGCGGGGGTCCTGGCTCCGCCGCACCCGCATCCCTGAGGTCTCCGGGCCGGCTGGCAACGCCCCCGGGGGCGGGCAGAGGCCGCCTGACACCAGGGGCTCGAGCTGCCGGGCATGGGACCGACCGGGGGGAGCCCGGGAGGCCAAGTCCGAGCGGGCCGAGCGGGGGACCCCGTCGGCCAGGCCTTCCCGACAGGTGCGGACGCCGCCGCGGGGCCGCCTCGCCCGGGACCGGCCGGCCTGGCGTGGCCCGGGAGGCGGCGCCTCCGGGGAGCCCGCGTGCGCGCGCGGCGAGTCCGGCCCGCAGCCCCGCGTGCCGGGGGCGGCGCCGCAGGGCGAGGCGGGGGCTGCGCGCTCCCGCGGGCCTCCCTGCGGAGCCCAGGCCGGTGGGCGAGGACAAGGTGGGCCCGAGCCAGGCCCACCACATCCGCACGGAGCACGCCGCCGACGCTTTACCACTGCCCGCGGCCCGCAGCCCGGTGACCTCGCTGGGGCGGGACCCTGCGGGAGGGGCTGCTCGCCGATCCCCGCACTACTCGGTGGCTCGGGTCTCACGTGAAGTCTGAAGAATAGGGGGTGTTGGTCACATCGCAGGAAACTTTTCGTTCTTTCCTTAGTTCCTTCCTGCCTGTGGACAAGAGTGAGCAGCTTCTCGGCCTGGCAAGCCCGAAGCGTTCAGGCCACACCGAGTGTGGACGGTGTCCGGCTCTAGATTTTTGAGGGGAGCCTCCTCCCATCTCCGTCTGCCCCTCAGAGAGAAGTGGAACCCCCTTTCTTCCCCAATCCCAATGGCAAGGCTGGGCGTCTTCTTCCCCTGCCAAAGTTAAACACAAATAAAAATAAAAAAAAAAGGAAACGTGTCCTCTGGACTTTCCCAGGTTTTTCCGTTTGTATGTTTTAAAGAAACTTTACAAATCAAGATCCCTTGGCTCCATGTGGCGCAGGCTGGGGGTTTGGAGGGCCATCCGCACGTGGTAGGCATCACTGGGGTCCCCAGCCACGGTGAAGCCACTCGGGACAGCTCAGCTGCCAACATGCAGGACACAGATCGGGTGGTTTTTGGTGGTTTTGTTTTCTTTTCCTTTTTGGCTCAGCTCTGAGCGCATTACAGAGCCATCCTTTCCCGCCTCCCACCCTCCTCCCCTCCCCCTCTGCTTTCTGGTGCAGGCAATTAGGGTGAAGAAATCAGTGCCAGGCTCCTGCGTCTGAAGAGAAAGGAATTGAGTCCTGACACCTGTCTCTGTACTGGATGGCGAGGGAAATTCGGGGTCAAAACCTTGTGGGGATGGGGAAAGGCCAGGCTGAGGGGGGGAGGGAGGGGGTGTGACACTCCCTAAACGAACATTTTTTTTTGGGGGGGGTGCTCATCCTGCCAGGACTTTCCACCCCATTCTTTGGCCTCCTCCAGATTCACGCGAGTTATGAACACAGTTTTCTTTGCCTTTAGACCCCCAAGACCAGGACCTGAGGCTGGAATCAGAAGAGTAACACTGACAAGCCGTTCATTAATTTGCATTTATTTTCGGGGAAATAATGTAGATCAAGAGGAGGGAAGGGGACTGCCTTACATTTCAACAAGTAATTTGAGATCTTCACATCGGACAAATCAAATTTACAAATTACTTTCCCACCTACTGGACGAAGCGGCCGAAACCAAAATGGATACACTGGCGTGCAGGGCTCTCCGCAGCTCTGGGAGAACGAAGGTGCACTGGGGACTCACTAGACCAAACAGGGACGGAGAACGAGAGAAGCCGGCCGAGGAGTGGGATCAGGGCTTGGGGCCTGGGTCTGGTATTTCCACAATGCTGACATTTCGCCTATTGATTTTTGTTCGTTTCTTTTGGGTTGGGGTCTACGCTGGCATTGCACCCCTAGGCTTTGGAAGGGGGAGGGGGCTCAGCCTCGTGCCCCCACCCAGTACCCCCCTGGTACCCTAATATGGCTCTGTCCTCCTCACTCCTGATCCCCCGCACCCAGCTTCCTGGAACCAAGCGGTTCTCCTTAATAAATACACAGAGGGAGAAGATGTGAACAGGGCAGGACAGCTTTGTAGCAACAGAAAAATAAAAAGCGCCATCGATTGGGGGAAAGGGGACAAAGGGAAAATAGTTTTGCTCTTGTTATATATATGTATATATATGTGCTGTATATATCTTAAAGTTTCTTGGGCGCTAAGACGTGATAATGCTCAGTTCAACCAACAGCAACTAAAAAGTTTTAAGTGGTCCCTGGAACGGACCTGACTATGTACAGCATTCCCGCCGAGGCGAGGCGGAAGCTTCAACCAGTCCAGGGCAGGGCGAGGGGCAAGGCTGTGCGATGGGGGCGTCGGGGAGCGCCCCCGCCGGCCTGGCCCAGCGCACCCCACTGGGGAGGAGGCAACGCCGGGGAGCGCGGGCATGCAGGCGGGCGGGGAGCGGGGTGGAGGGCAGCTGGAGAGAAGACAGTCTGTGGGGCCAGAAACACTTCGTGGTCGGTTTTGGATTTGTAGTAGTGTTGGGGGCACGCGAATGCGTAGATGCCCGCCGGTTCGAGACTCCAGGGTCCAGGAGGAATAAATTAAAGTGTTGAGCTCAAACAGAGGGTCCAGAGGGAGAGCCTGGGAGGCTGCGAGTGCACACGAGCTGTCCAGAGCGGCTGGGAGGCTCACGGGGGATTTCGGGGGGGGGGGGTTGGGAGGGACAGCGCAGAGCTATCCAGTGAAAGCACAGGGGCCAAGCCGAACGCCGCCGCCCCCCATCCAAAGGGCGGGCGGGTTTGCACCCCTCCAAAACAAAACAGGTGGCACAAAGATGGGAGCGGCGGTGCGGGCCCTGGACAGCATGTTTGGAGGCGGTGGCAACTTGAGTTTGGGAGAAGCCGAGGCAAAGGCGGGCGGTGCAGCAGCAACAGGATGGGGACCACAGAGGGCGCAGGTAGTTGCGTTTCTTCTCCTCTTCCTCGCACTCGCGGGGACTCACAAGACCTGGAACCGCCATGACGCTTGGTCCTTATAGTCCAGACAGTCGGGCGAGTTGAAGTTGAGTTTCCAGGCCGAGGAGGCCGCGGCCGCGCCAGGCTCCTTGTAATCCAAGCAGTCGGCCGAGTTGAAGGCGAGCCCCGAGCCTCCGTAGCCTTGGTGGTGGTGGTGATGGTGGTGGTGGTGGTGGTGGCCGGAGGACTGGCTCAAGGGGTGGTGCGCGTGCGGGTGGTGGTGGTGGTGGCCCGCCATGGAGGAGGGCGCCATGGGGCTGAGCTGGTGCGGGTGGTGGTGCGAGTGCATGGGCGCTAGGTAAGAGCTGCAGTCCACGCCGCCGAAGTAGGACGAGGAGGGCGCGGGGTAGCCCTGGCCGTAGCTGCCGCCCTGGCCGTAGGACATGGGGTACGAGGCGGCGGCCGTGGCCGCGCCGGCGGCCACCGAGCGCTGCATGCACGAGGCGTTGCTGGGCGCGGCCAGCGGCTCGGGCACCGACACGGACGCGGGCGCCGAGCCGGGCGAGATGGAGGCCGGGCTCCAGATGGACGAAGCCGCCGGGGTACTCAGCGACGACGCCGCGGCCACCGCCGGGTTCCCGCCCAGGCCCGCGGCGGCCGCGGGATTGGCCGAGGCGCTGGACGCCGAGCTGGACGAGGACGCCGAGCTGGACACGGCGGGCGGCGTGAACTGGCCGCTGCTCTCGGAGCCCGAGCTCTCCCGCACCGGGGACGACTTCTTCTTCACCGGGCGGCTCTTGGTTCCGTTCCCGCTCTGCTGCTGCTGGCGGCACTTGGCGCGGCGGTTCTTGAACCAGACCTGCAGGCCGGCCGGGGGCGGGAGAGTGGGTTTAGGGAGGCGAGTGGCGGGGGGTGAGGCTCCCCCGCGCCCCCCCCCCCGGGCCCGCACCCCGCCCAGGATCGCGTCCCCCCGCCCCTCCGCGGCCCCGGCCCGCCGGCCCCGGCTCCCTCCCCCAGCGCCCGCCCAGCCCCAGCGCCACTCGCCCAACCGCGCAACTTTCGCGCCCGCCAGGCCACGAGTTCAACGGTCCCTAAACTGCTGCTGCTGGCTGCCCTCCCACAGCCCCCCGTGTTCGGAGGCCCCCGTTTTCTCTGCACAGAGCGCAGGAGGGCGGGACAGTCACCAAGTCGGGGGGCCCCCCGGTGGGTTTCAGTCGACTCCTACTGGGGGCCTGGCAAGAGGAAGGCTTAGGGGGGAGAAGGAGCGAGGCTGGAGAGGAAACCGAGGCACTATTCCAGGGCTGGGGCTTCTTGGGAAGGAAGCCTGGGTGATATTTCGTTGTTGGTTGCTTTGGACCGTCTAGCTAGGAAGCGCATAGAATGGCCAGTCCCCAAGTGCCCACTCCGCTGGAGACGCCAGCCTTGCATTCTTGGTCCTTTTTCCAGCCTCCAGGGAAAGAGGGCGAGACAAAAGACCCTTTCCGAGAGTTCTGAGTTCTAATCCAAGCTGTATTTTCGGAGCGCTTTCATCTCAAAAATAGAAATAGCAAAGCCGGCAGCCAGGTTTTACACTAGGCAACTGCTGCGGGCAAAGAAAGTGTGTAATGAGGCTGACGCCACTCCCGGGGCACACTCCCAGGCAGAGCCCCACACTCCAGCTCGGCTCTACCCTTGGACTTCCGGCAGGCAAAGCAACGCCGCGCCTGGGAAGGGCACAGACCCAATTCAAACCTTGCAGGACACTCTAAGTCCTGGGGCTGCGGAAGAAGCGCGGGGCAAGTGGAGCTGGCGCAGGACACTTGGAATTCAGGAGCCCTACCTCCCCCCCCCCACCGACCCCCAATCCTTAAAACCACTTTCCATACTTGAAAGGGCAAGGACTGAATCCGAGGGCTGAGTCCTAACTTTGATCTCCCTCTGGCTGACGCCCAGCGCTAGGGGGAGTCCAAGAGGGGTGGCCCGGCCTGTACTTCTGCCCTCTCCCCCTCCCCAGACCTTCCTCAATCTGGCCCTAGCGCCCCGAGCCTGGCTCCTAGAAGCCCCACCAGGAGCGCGCACCTGGACTCTGGACTCGGGCAGGTTGATCTTGAGCGCCACCTCCTCACGCATGAAGATGTCAGGGTAGCGAGTCTTTGCGAAAAGCGCCTCGAGCACGTCCAGCTGTGAGCGCGTGAAGGTGGTGCGCTCCCGCCGCTGCTTCCGCGGGGTGGCTGCGAGACAGGCAGAGGCGCCTCGGGTCAGCGGTGGCCACGTGGACGGCGCTAGAAACCCTGGGCAGGTGCCCTTTCTAGAGGCCTACAACCTGGCCACCGAAAGCAAAGGCCTAGTTCTGACTCTCCCTTGGGGGACCAAGCCTGAAGGCCACAGGTGGGAGAAAGTGCCAGTATTTCTTAAGCAATCCCCATTTCCAAGACACTAGAGCTAGCTCCCTCCCTGCAGCTCACAGGTTTAAAGGGAAGAAAAGCCCCCAAACTTCCATTCCTTCCTATTTCCCTGTGTGCCCACAAACTCCCTAGCTGGGGACAAGAGGTGTGCAGAAACACCACCACTTTCAGAGCAAATGAAAGGGTGTAAAGGAGTAGGAGTCAGAGAAGAAAGGCAAGACTCAGTTGAAGCCGTCTTGCATGCCAGCACAAAAATTGGCCCAGGTCACGAGTCCACAGGACAGTTTGATTGGAAAGGGAGACACCACCCTCCACCTTCTCCAGTGCAACCCCACAGGTCGAACAAGGGAACTTTTGCTTTTAATGTCATGGTCTAGGACAGTGCAGATTCCTCATTTGAGGTTGGAGCGCAGAAAGAAGCAGACCCACAAAACAATAGCAGCCCAAGGGAAACGAATCTGAGGGTAAACACTCTACACAGAAGAACCCACAATAGGAGACAAGTTGCCAGTACTGCTATCTCCCTATATGCGCTGTGCCTCTAAGCCCTGGCCACCTCACCAGCCGCCAGCTCTTCTTACTCCCAGGCCTGCAGCAGGTCTTTGTAAAGAGACTAAGCAACTAGCTCCCTGATCCAGTTCAGAGACAACAAGGGCTCAAACTTGAGAGTCTGGGAACTCAAACATCTTTTGAGACTTAGTGCAGGGTCAAAGGGCCATTGCTCACCTGGATAGCCCACGGAGGGGTGTAGGAGGTCCATGGCAGGCCCAGCTAGGCCCAGTCCATTCATGCCATATGGGGGTTGTTTGAGGTAAGACATCATGCTAACAGCTGGATGGAGGTGCCCAGACGGATCCAGGGGGCCTGGGGCTAGGAGCAGCTCAGAGCTCCCACCTCTAAGGTCAAGCTGTTTCTTCTGGAGGCCTGGCCTAAGGGAAACAAGAGACACATCAAAACCATCACTCAGCTTACAGCCACTTCTTCAGCTTCCAGGTTGGTCCCTGTGAAGGGGAGGAAAGGCAGGCTCTGAAACTGCCCAAGGCAGTCAATCCCACTGAAGGCCGTGGCTGAAAGATCACACATTGCTTCTTTAAAAAGTAAACTTCTTTCTGGATCTCCTGGCCTCTTTTCCAGCTTGGTTTGGGCCACCGGTGTAGACAAGACTGAGGAGTGGTTTAAAAAAAAAAAAAAAAAGAAGGGAGCTGCTGGGGAGGTGGGAGCCCGAACCTGCAGGTGTGCAAGATCCTCAGGACAGGCAACATTTTGAGTTCTAGCTTCGTATTGTTCAAGCAAATGTTCTCTTGCCATGCCACCGAAATCAGGGAGGGCTGTTTCGTTTCGTTTCAAATGTTTTTAAGAGCGGGGCAAAAAGGTAGATAATACGGAGAGCCAACGTGAGACAGGAAAGCTACCTTTACCTAAGGCTCTTGGAGATACAATGCCCACGTAGGATACATCTTTCTTTCAAAGGTCTCCAGGCCTGTGCTCCTGCCAGAGCCTGCAGTCACCAATCCAGCTGCCCGACGTCCTGTGTCCATCACTACTTTAGAAATGGCTCCCACACAGTCCCACCGGGCCTCCACCTCAGTCAGTTATGGACCCAGGCCTCTCGCAGGTGGCCAGAGAAGGCCGAAGAAGCCACTGCAGAAGTGGCAGCTCTGAGATACTGAGGTCAGAGGTGCACAGATGCGGCCCACCTTCCTTCTTCGCGGCTCAGGGGGAGCCTTCTTTCCACCGCGTCTGGCTGTGCCTTACCAAGTCTCATCCGAAGATGAAGGGTGACCCGGCCAAAGCTTCGAAGGCTCTTGGGGGTTGGGGAAGGCTGGGCAGAGCAGGTCGCACGCGTTCCCTGCCATTGTACTACCTGAAGCCGAGGTCCCAGGACCCGACCCAAACCAGAGAACTAGGCCTCAAGCGGCCAAGCTCACTCAGAACGGATCTGGAAGGTCGAGGCTTTGCTTCCGCAGCTGCTCTCAACCCGTGGCGCTACTCTCAGGGGTACAGAAAGGGTTCTGGGGTGTAGGGCTGGGGCCGTGGAAGGCCTTCTCTTTCTGCCCGTTTCGCGGGAATCCTGTAAAGCAGGCCCGGAACCAAGACTAGGAAATTCGGGGAGAGCAGCCTGAGCTACAGAAGCTCCTCATCCCAACTCCCACCCCCCACTCGCGTCCTCTGGGACCCACGGGCTCCTTGTAGGCCCAGCTTGGGGAGAAAGAGGCCAAAGGAAGCCATTCGGGGCTCTTGAGCCAAAGGAAAACAGGTCTTAGGCCACAACAGTTCTGCGAGCGTGCAGGGTGAGTTTTCAGACTTTCTCCAAACTTAGCACCCCAGCTCGGTTACTTCGGAGGAGGCGGGGGAGGGGGCGGCCGGCCGCACCAGCAATCTGGGGTCCCACCCGCACCTGGGAAGGAGTCGGGTCCCCCCCTAGCCCCGCCCACCTGACGAGGACCTGGGAAGCCAGGGTCGGTTTGAGGAGGGGGAGGCCCCAAGTAACCAACACGATCCCCACGCGGCCCCGCAGCCTTTTCCTTACCTGCCCTCAGCTGCCGGGGCGGCTCACCATACACCGCGCGCCCTCCCGGTGCCCCTTCGGGCAGGCAACCTGCAAAACAGAGGGGCGCAGCAATGACTCCTGCGGCCGGCCTAAGACCCCCGGGATTCTTTTCTTTCCCCCAACTTCCTTCTTATCTCTCTCTCTCTTTGCAGTAGCGTTGTGCGGGTGCCTCCAGGTTTCACTTTATTGCACAAACACTTTGTTCGCAAAGCCCCACGCGCTTCCAGGACAGGACAGTGCCTAGCCGGGGAGCATGCGGAGGGGCCGCCGAGGGGGAGGAGGGGGATGCCCGGGGCAGAGTTGGGAGGTGGCTCGCAGCTGCCGCGGCACTCCCCGGGCTAAGTGGAGGCGGTGAGGCTTGGGGAAGTCCTGCAGAGTCGTTTGGCAAACTAAATAAATCAAGCGATTTACCTTGTCGGAGTGGCTTGTCTCGCTCGGTTGTTTAGGTGATTGGAAATGTAGCCTGATGAAGATTGATCACCTTTCTACTGCCCTCCCCGGGTATGTGAACGCGAGGCGAGTGCGTAACGGGGCCAGGCCGCCAATCGGGGGCCCTGCGCGGGCTGAGTGACAAGGAGCCGGGCAATGGCAGCGCGAGCCGGGGGTTACCTCCGTGCGCCCCCGCCCTCCCCCGCCCCCACACCCCGCCCTCGCCGCCCGCCCCGCCCCGCCCCGCCCCGGCCGCGCGCTAACTCCGGGGCTCCGCTGGCGAATTCCGCGCAGAGCGAGTTGAGCAAGGGCAAAGCCGAGAGCCCGATCCCACTTGCAGAGGGGGGCCTCGGATTCCGAGGCCTGCTTAGGGGGCCCCCCTGCCCTACTCTCGCCCTCCCGGCGCTCCCCGGAGAGTGGCAGAAAGGGGGCGAGGTACTGGATAACCGGTTCTTTCTCTCTCTCTTTCTCTCCCTCTCCCGCGCGCGCGCGCGGCACCGAGCTCGGCAGCCAGGGTGTGGGCGCGACGGTTCGGGGGCGGCGGGCTGGAGGATCCCCTCGCGCGGGCCCCTGGCCCCTCTCGCGGCGCCGTGGGCCCCTGTGTCTGCTTCCTCTGCGTCTCCACCTGCAGACGGGCGCCGGGGGCGGCTGCGGCGGGCGCAGACTACTTTGCCGAGCGCGGGAGCAGTTCGGGGCGCGCAGATCCCAGCTCGGCGCCCCGGGAAGAGTGCGCGCCGCGCCGCCGCTCACCGGCTCCGGGGCGTCTCCACCCGTGCCCGGCCCCTCCAGGGGTCTTCGCAAGTCTTAAAGTCTCCTCCTGAGCCGTTGGAAGCCAGGTCTCTTAACCCTCACTCGTACACCCTACTTCTCAATCGTCAGGTTTGGGGTAGGAAAGTTTATTTTTCACACTTGTTTCCTTCCACGTCGCCATCTAGCAGACACGATGGGGCGGGGGGGGGGGCGGCGGGAAACGTAACCACAGGACCCCCCCACCTCCAATCCGGTTCCTCCATTCCTTCTCCCCTAAGCTCCAGAAGCCTTCTGGAAGCGATTGTCCCGGATAGTCCGTAACTGGCAAAGCCCAGTCTCCGTGGAACAAACTTGCCAAACACGTCTACCAGTGTTGCACTTTTCAAAGCGTGGGGGAGAGGAGGAGAAAAAAAAAAGAAGGTTTTCGGCCCAACCCTGAGCCAGGCAATTCTGGTCAATGGCACCTCCTACTGAATATTAGGGACAACTTTTCTCCCTTTCGAGGAATTCCCACCCCATCCTTTCCATCGCCTCCCCCCCCCCCCCGCACTCCCATAGGTGTCGGGAAAGTTTGAGCCGCAGCGAGCGCGGGGAGCGTCGGGGCCGCGGGGTCGGCACCGCGCTGACCCGGCGCTGGGCGAGGAGGGGGGGGGGACGCCGAGTGAAAAGGGGCTGCGGCCGTCGCTCATCAAAGTGCTTCCCCCTCCCCCAAACGACACTTTCCTTTGGAGTCCGAATAAAATACGGTAACAGAATATGATGGAGGGCACACTGTTTCCTTAACTGCTTCTCAAAGGACCCGGGAGATCTTCTTAGGACCTTTAATAAGGCTTTGGTCGGTTCTTTTGTTGATCTCTCAAAATCAACTCCTTCTAATTGAAGTTGGAGCTGAAAGCGAGCTAATGTTCAAAGAAAGTGGCCGCCAGACCAACGAAATTACATTTTTTTTTTTTTAACGATGAGGGAACATGGAATCAAAGAGGCCGGGAAGGAGGGGTGTGAGTGGGGCACAGGGAGGAGAAAAGGAGGTTTTACAAGATCCTTCTCTGGTTCACAAAAGTCAGCGACACGGGAGCTTCTCTCTAGAACAAAGACACCGCGGCCCATTCACAAAAGGGAGAGAAAGAGAAAGCAGAATAAAAGAACGAGAGGAAAGGGAAAGATGGGGGGGGGCGTTCAGGAGAAGTTCGCGGAGCCCGGCGCCGCCCGGGCGGGACACACCTTAGGCTTTCGCAGGCCCCGGCCAGGAGAAGTGTGCCGGGCCTCCGGCCAGTGCCGGGGCTGGGAGCCTCGGAGGTCGCGCTGCGGCTCCAACGAAATACACTCCCGCCCACAGTTGTCCTGGAAAAGGTGCGGGTGGGGTCGCCCAAGTTTGGCTGGGAAGCGAATGCAGACATCCTGGGGTGCTGGCTGGCGGCGGCCGAGTCTGTAGTGGGCGCTGCCAGCGTCCCGGCCCGCGCACGCTGAGGGCTGGGTTTGGCCCTTGGGGGCCAGCGTCCCGGCCTCGCCCCACAGCCTCCCGTCCTCCCGCCTGGCCTGAGCGGTTTCGCTGGCCGCGGTGGAAGCCAAGCTTAGGTCCCGCGTGGCGAGGCGGGGCGGCCGTGCGCGCCGGAATGTGGCCGCGCCGTCCCCAAGGCCCCGCCGCCGCCGCCGCCGCCGCCGCGCGGGAGTCCGGCGCGCCCGGCTCCAGATGCTGCCGCGGGTCTCCGGAAGGCGCGAGGTCTCCAGTAGCACGGATTTCCTCCCCCCCAACCAGAATATTTATCTAATCCCAAATTGCGGGCGTATTTTCTTAGTGTTTAGTTCTCAAAGCCCCGGGATTAAGAAAAGAAAGGGGAGAGGGGAGAGCGTGGCGAGTGAGCTCAAAGTTTCTTGGATGCGGTGCCGAGGATCGAGTCCGCCGACGCTAGGCAAATGTCCAGGTGGGGGAGGCCGGGCCAGCAGCCCTGGCGGCTCCAGCGGCCCGCGGGCCCGGCGCGGGGCGGAGAGGGGGCACCGCGCGGGAGGAGGGGAAGGCAGGCGAGTCCTGGCCCCGGGCCGGGAGGGGAGACACACCTGGGCCTGGAGGAGACCCGCACCTCGCATCTGGCGACCTCGAAGGCCTGGTCAGACTCTCGAGGACACTTGGCCCGGGGGAGGTGGGATTTGGAATCCAGGCCAAAGGTTCCGGGCGGGGGACGAAAGTTCTTCTCCGGCCGGGCAGGCGGTGCCCAGTCCCGCTCGCTGCCACCGCCCCAGCGTCCTCTGCAACCCCCAGCCCCTGAGAGTGTGGGATCCCCTAGCGCGGAGGTTCAGGATTTGGGCTCTTCGGTTCGCAGGGTTCACGTCCCACTCCTGGGCGGGCACCACGCAGCGAAGTGCGGGGCCGGAGCGGTCGCCGCGGCGCGCAGACCCCGCATCGCAGTCCCCAGGGGCCGCGCCCCGCCGCCGCTGAGGGGCGTCCGGGCGCCGCGGAGCAGCCACGCCGCTGCGCCGCGAGGCTGCCGGCGGAGCAGGAGGGGCCCGGACAGGGCCCCGCAGCGGCCCTCGAACACCCCCGCAAAGCTGAGGCTAGAGGCGGGTTATCGCTGGGCAGATCTGGGGCTGCTGGAGGGCAGGGAAAAGCCGCATTTCCTGGAGGCCCAGCGGACGGGGTTTCTCCGCGGCGGCGTGGACAGGGTGGGTGCGGCTGGCCGCCCGAGCCCCGGGCAGCTGGGGCGGCCGGGCTCCCGCCGCCGGGTTACCCGGGGTGAGAGGTCCGCGTCCGCCCTCGGGAGCAACAGCTCGCTCCAATAAAGGGGGGGGGGGATACCCTGTTTCATTTAGTTCCAGTAACTTTCTAGCAACTTACAATTCTTGTCAGAAAGGTCCCCTTACCATGGCAAGTTTTTTTATTTTGAACAGGGAGTGGCAGCCCACTTTTCCGACGAACTGTGTGTCTGAGAGGGGGAGACTTAAAAGGGAGGGGAGGGAGGGAGAGAGCGAGGGAGAGAGACTGAGAGACTGAGAGAGGGAGGGAGACAGAGATTCCTAGGCTAAAGCTAAATGCTACTGTTTCGTCTAAAGTTTCCGGACTTGTTGAAGGAGTTGGAGGAGCTTTCTTTGTTTGGACACCCGGTTAGGGGAGTGATGTAAACTACTATAGAAAAGCCAGTTTGCTTCCCCCATAGCCTAGCAATTCTTGTGGGAAGTTCTCTTTCATTTCTCTCGTGCACACAGGGGCACATGGCACTCTCCTCCCTGCCGTCCACTTTCCCCAGCAATAACCCCCTTCTTTTCACCTCCGCACCCACAGCTTTGCTGCTTAGCAGAAGACACAGTTCTTCCTGATACAACTACAAGACGGGAACTATTCAAAGTCATGTGGAAAACTCATCCTATTCGTCTTTTTTTTTTTCCAAGTGGCGTGGAATCACATTTTTTTCTTCAAATATCTGAAATGACCCTTTCCAAACAAGAAGATCGTTTATACTCCTTAAGAATATGACTAATTACTTTTCAATTTGCATTCATGTGTCAGCAGGGCTCCTCTGGGATGTATACACTTATCCAGTTCTGAATACCATGCAGTATCCTGCCCAGAGGATCATTTTCCACATGTAAAGAATTATGGATACACAAACTTCCAGTCTAGTGCAAGAAACATAACAACAGTATAAGGTAAGAAAGTTTCTGCTTTTATTGAAAATTTATATATGACTCAGTATTGTAATAAATAAACAGATAACCATTTTCACAAAAAAGACAGTGCTATGCTAGAAAAGAAAATATTAACTGGAAAGATTTACTTGTAGTGGCAAGACATACTTTTATCAATACAGAATAAATATTAACAGCATTCTTGAGCCAATGTTGAGACACAACAAAATGTAAGAACGAAGCAAGATGTAATAAATAGTATCCAGAGAAAAAGATGGCAGATTATTCCATGATAAAACTGTCTTTGTAAACTGCTTCATGTCAATTCCTCTCATCACCTGCACATACCAGGGTTTGTCTCAGGCTACCTTTTAAAGGGCCATCTTTGGAGGAAAGCAGAGGAATTCCATTATCCCTATAATGAAATGCAAAACAATTGCAGAAAACCTCACTGGTAAATAAACATAGTTTAATAAGTAGATTGAATATGATCTAACTATGAAATTTAGGTAACAGAGTAAATGTTACGGATGGCAGGAATGGAAAAATCGTGGCATTTTTCTTATCCTGCCTTGCCTCCCTCCCCCCTACACGGTCATTATGCTATTACCACCACCACCACCACCACCACCACCACCAGAAATGTCTCAAATTTTCCTCCTATCAAACAATGAGGGGAAATAATGCGGGAAGTGTTTTCTTTTTGAACAGTTTCTTGAACACCTCCAACATCAATTACTCACAAAGTGTCTGTGCAAATCTATCTCACATGATTCCAAAAGAAAATATTCACTCACAGAAGAAAAAAAAAATCCTTAAACAGAGCTATGTTTGGAGTTCTGTATATTATCTGGAAAGGGGTAAAAGTGGTGATGATGGTACAGAAGTATAATCCGGCCAAATGTAATGTTAACTTTTGAAACAACCAGTCTGTTGCTGGTCTGGGGGCCCAAGACTAAAATGCTGGGAGAGATGCTGGTCTGATGGCTACTGAAGAACACATTTCTCCTCTTTCTTGGCCATCTTGCCTTTGTTTTGTTCCAGAGTTCGCTCCAAATGCTCATCTTCTTCTTCCGCCCTGGATGTCACACAAACAAGAACAAAATTATTTTCTTCATGGAGAGCAGAGCAGAGCAGAGCAGCACAACACCTCCCTCCTCAATTCTATACTGGGATCTCCTGGAGGAATTCGGGGCTCGGGGCCTCCCGAGACCTCTAAACTGAACTTTGGGTAAACTTCTCCAGGGGACCCCTTCGGCAAGTGGCTCTGCCTGCAGCCAAGGCCCAAGGCCTACTCACTGCTTCTCCTGTGCATCCAGGTCTCTCACAAGGGCATCTCGCTTGTTCACCAGAGTCACCAGCTCATCCAGCAGGAGCTGCTCGCGTCGCTTCTGGGCCTCAGTCTTCTGCCAGTCTATAGGAGAGGGGAGCTAGTTAACTGGAGAAAGGTCTGCCTGCATACCAGCTCCCCGCCCTGCCCTCCCCTTCCTGCCTTTTCCAGTTCCCTTACAGCTCCCATTTAACCCAGTTAATAGCTCCACTAGCTAGTGTTTCTGGGGAGTTTGGCAGTTATCGTGAGGGTTTTCCCCTAAAACCATACTTTCGAAATATGTCCCACAGATGGAGACTGGCGAGAGAGGGTGGGAACCGACTGGAGACCAGGTGTGAGCGGGTGGCCGGTCGGAGGTGCACACCTGAATCCTGGCCAAGTGGGGGAGGGGAAGTGGAGGCCCGGAGAGGTTGGCCCTGGGGTTGGGGTGGGTGAGTGGGTAAACGAGGAGGCGGGAAACAGTGGTGGGAGATAAAAATCATTCTGAAAAGGCCCGAGAATCTGCTTAAGAACCTCTTCTCCTCCCCCACCCCCACTCTCACCCCAAACAGCCCATTCTTCACTAATTTCCTCTTCGCTCTATTTTAGCAGTTGGATGTATCTCACACTGGGCGCCATATGCTTCACAATAACTTTAAAAGTAGTGAATCGGCTAATTAGCATTTTTCTTTGAAGTAAAAAATAAATTTGCTCTGCAATATTACACTGCAGCTCTCAATCGCATCACAGCCAGTTTTTATTTGGAGACGTTTGCTGGGTGGTTTCAAATCAAAGCACTTTTGCAAAAGAAAAAATTGCATATTTCTTTGAAACTCCTTGCTAAAGGTTGGAAAATCCAATAGGCAAGGCTCTTTAATGGGTGAGGGTCATTTTGTGAAGGTTTTGGTCCCAATAATATATTTCCTAGTCTTTGCTACTTTGAAATTTTCCTTAAGATGAGCAGCAGTTTTCTTTAATAAAAACAGGACCAAATCGAACATTTAAAACACTTTTGAAACCAAAGCCAACTGCTCTCTGGCCAGACTGTAAGGGCTTGTAGCTGTCAATCAACCCTCAGTCTACCCCGCCTCCCTCATTAGGAAGGTAAACAATGAAAAGAAGAAGTAGCTGATGAGGCAGATAGCAGAACAAATGAGGACCAAGAGGGAAACAGGACACCAGTTTAAAAAAAAAAAAGAAAGAAAACCCCAAACACCCTGGGCACTGACTCTTACAGTCCCTTCCCCCACAGAGCAAATGCAGTTTCCAAAAAAACAGAGGAGTGCAATCCTTTCGGGTTTCTCTTCTCTCTCCATTGCCCAGGGCAATCATGTTAAAACTCACATGGCTGGTGCTTATTCAGATAAACCTAACAATGCACACCGCTGGTTACCATGTGAATCTTCACAAACCACACAAGAATGTGCCGGTTCAAATCGCCTCCCTACTCTCTCCAAAGCAAAATTTATTCAAGACAGCAAACTGCTCAGCAGCTTTATGAAAGCAAATGGTGCTAGAGGGAATTCTATCTTGTATTTACAAATTAAAAATTAGATGCATCAACATGCAGTAAAGATTAGAGTAACTCTAAGAAGCTAAAATAGCTTATTCAGTTTTATCACTGTTCCTTTATTATAAACTCAAACACATAAATACATATATATGAAACATCCATGTTAATTATCTACATTTAATACAGGACATCACAAAAATAAATGTTAAATCACTGATTATTATGTCTTATTAAAAATTAAATGTTCCATAGCATGGAGAGGAATAAACTATAGACAGTATTTTTCTGATAAAAGCAAAAAGCAAAAGAGAAGAGAAGCCAAATCTATCATAATTTTACCCTGGTTTTAAGTGCAACTAAGAACAAGAATGCTGAAAATTTAATAATCTGGTTCTTGTTCTTAAATCAGTCATATTCTACAGAGAAAGTAAATTAATAGATTTCTCCAGGTTGGGAAGATCTTTAAGCTCATTGAGCCTAATTTCAGGTAATGGATCTAGAAATACTAATTCAGGAAACAAAAAGCCCTGCTGAGTTAATAAAAATGGCAAATAAAATTTATAATTATTTAAATTACTAGCTTTGATTAATATTACTCAGAATTCAATCTGGAGGAATCATTCTGATTATAAGCTTACATGTATACTTTTAGCTTCCAAAACACTTGATGACTTTCTGAGTAGAAAATAAATTCTCTTCACCACACCCCAAAAATATAAATAGAAATATTTAAACCAAAAATAAAGTTGAACATGGGATACATAATTTTTTTAATTGAACTATTCCTCTAAACCCGACCAGTTGCTTTCGAGGCCTTAATGAGTAATTTTAAAATATCAGGATTTTTTTAACATTGGAAAAATTAGGATTTTGACAATATAAATAAGTGAAGAAAGAAACATTTTTAACTTGAGGTATTAAATAATTTTTTAAGAGTCTCAACTTTTTCCTATCTTGATAAGGACATTCTCATAACCAGAAAAGGAACATTTAAAAACTAAAGACATTTAGGTCTCATTGAACTGCTAACAGAATTACAATATTCTAGCATAAATTTATTGGTTTTTTCCTATTAGCTCTCTCATTACTACATTAATGTTATAAAAATAGTCTGTTGCCGAGCAAATATCTGTGTGAATAGATTTTACATGAGCAAAACTATACTTTTATATTTGGCTTCTCATAGCAAGACCATATGTATATGTACCAATACCCTCTCACCTATTTATCCATTCCTATTAAGTATATCTGAATGCTAATTTGAGAAATTAAGTAGACGATTTTGATTACTAAAAATTATTACATTGAAAATTGATGAAGATTTGCACCTGTGTTTAAGTCTAAAATTTTAAAATCTCCTTTGGAAAAAATTGCTTTTAAAATGCCTTTACCTATATACGTGCCATGTTTTAAAAGTCTGCGTGTAAGTTTACATGTTACTTGTTATGTGTTTTAAGAAAGGATTAGTCACTTATCACACCAGTCACAGCTAGCTAGATGACTGGCTTGGACAGCCTAGTGTGGGCTGTGATTAACTTAAAGATTCCAGTGTACTTTCACTACAAAAGCTATATCCTCTCACAACAAATAGGATTAAGTTTTGATGCTGCATTTGAGCCAAAGTGTTGAAATAAAGAGATTCTGTTTATGTCCATCTTCACTGAGCTGTTTGGTTAATTTTAAATAGTTTTTTATATGTAGGGAAAATTATTCATTCCATGAGTCAGTTTATTTGCTGAAGTTGGTAATTACCTTGGGGGGAAAAAGGCAAGAGAAATACCCATAAACACTGTAATAGAAAAGACCTGAAGTTCTTGTAGTAAACCTTCAACCTTGCCACCATACGTAAGCCTAGCACTTTGATGAAAATTAACACTAGTTTTGTAAAGAGCACATTGGGGGATTGCAGTCAAGTCTTATCTTTAGTTCCAGTCAACTAGCAATCCTGAAAGAGTTTGCATCATCATCAGAACAGGCCATTTGATAGGATTCTACTGCTGTACCTAATCAATCTATGGAAGACTGTGGCTGTGCTGTGTAACAAAGCTAAAATAGATTTACAAATGGGGTTTTAGGGGATAAGCTCCTCCACAGGATTACATATTGATTTTAAATATAAAAAGCTTATCATATAAACCATAACTACAAAAATAGTGAACCTATGCATAAATCCCTTTAGAAGAGCACCCACTTCAAACTCTAAGCCAAGAATAAATCAAGATGTACAAAATCCCAGAGAAGATCCATTTCTTGTGCAGAAAATGAACATACCACTTTCTAAAAGCCCACCCCAATGTGTGCAGAAATGAATTTATCTTTTCTGAGGGAGCATTAAGTAATCTGCAGCAACAACAACAACAACAAAACTATAGGAAAAGTATCTAAAAGATGTTTGTTAGCTTGAGGGATCTTACAACTTAGCTCAGTAGAGTGAAACTCCTGCTATGAATGCACCTTAGGAAAAAAGGGGAAAAACGGGGCCAAAGTGATTATGGATTCTCAGAAGAATGGATATATTGAATATTTAATATTTTTGCTCTCAGACCAAGCTGTTAATATTTCTTTCGGTGTGCTATGGCTATAATACTCGATGCTTTTCTCCTGATCAATATTTTAGCAGCAGATTTACTTTACAAGATTTTAGTTTATTACTGAGTCTTTTCAACTACCAAGCAGAAGAGACTAGAAAAGAGGAATGAACTTTAAAACAAAGGAAAGCAAAACAAAATCAACTAGTATTGACTATTCATGTGTTTTTCTGTGGTGTTTTAAGTCTGTGCGTCCATTCCAAGGTTAGCTTAAAGGACACTATGTTCACAGAGCTGAACTTCACAATGCTTAGCATCTCTCTAGGATAGCTTTGCCTATGTCCGGCCCAAGCCAGTAGGACCAGCCTCTTTTGAAGATAGTATCTTTCTTTGTAATCAACAGGCTGTTGTGTTTCTTCAAGCCCCCCTTTCCCTAAATGAAAACTGGCCATAAGACTGGAGGCACTGTCACACAAAGGACAATGTAATTTAAAATGAAGGAGAAGGAGGGAGAGGAAGAGGAAGACAGAGGGAGAAAAAGGAAGTAGAAAGGGAATGGGAAGAGAGAGGGGGAGGGGAAGGGAGGAGTGTGGAGGAGAAAACATTAATGAAAAAGATTAATGACCACAATGAAAGTGTTTTAAAATATGACTATTACACCTCTATGTATACAAATGTCATGCATTATTTCAAAATGGTATATTACTTAAAATGGTAGCTTATTTAAGATTGTAAATTTCTATGCAGGGATAGGATGGCCAGTAAAACTAGTATCTTTTACATGGGTGAGGCCTTCCTCTTATGATGTATTTGGTAATAATGATACTGGTGTGGGGAGATTATAACATGCAAAAAGCAGCTATACTGCATCAGGCTGAATTTTAATGACTATTTTTCTATACACAGGAGAAGAGGGGTAAATTTTTTAAGAGAATACCTAATTTTGAGAGCAATGTACAATGAATTTATTAAGAATATACTGTTTAATGAGCTATTTTTCATACTAAATACATGCATTATATTATACCACATATGTGCATATAGATAATATTTTCAGCATATATTTTTCATGCTTCACTTGCCTAAACATTATATTATGACCACAAACGTTATATCCGGGGGTGGGGGGGAACCTATGTACTTGTACATTTCACTTCAATGTCAAGTTTCACAAAATTTCTTAAATCATTCTGACAAACACTCAGCCATTTGAAGGAAACAGGCTAACGCCTTTTAAAATAAAATAAATCAAGTTTCTAAAGGTAGATATACTAATGTTATCAGTGGTATTTATCAGATGAGATTACGGATATAAAAGTAATTAAAATGAAAACTGCAACATAAATAGGGGAAATTATATATATATAGGATAAATGGGACACATTATATTTGATAGCAATAGTATATTAAAATATTTTAAGAACATAATACTTCACTTGGCTTTCTTTTACAAACTAAGATTTCTAGTTTCGGAACTAATTAGAATCGACTTATTATGGATCAGGTATCTTATCAGGTGAAGAATGAAATTACCATGGACAGTCAATGGGTTAAGAGGTCAATATAGAATAGGAAAATCAATTTGCATTGATTAGACAAAAGATCCATTTTACAGAGTCTAAAGGATTAGCTTTTAGGCAGAACTCTTTGAACTACAAGATATTTTCAAGTAAGAAATATAAAGAGTATTATATAACACCTAGGACTTTCTTTAAAAAAATTATATATAATTATGTCAACTGATGTTTATTGATATTATACAACATGCATGACATTTCTATACAATTCACTTGTGTGAATTATAAAGTGTCAAAGCATTTCATTTTTTCCCCTCATACTCATCTTTGTCTACATATTCATTTAAAAGAAGTTTGAGTGTGAAAAGCTACAGTAGTCTGGACAGCAACATATATCAACGTTGACAACAATTAAATATTAGGATAAAATTCAGAGTGTAAAGATGCAAACTCAAAATGAACATTTTACTTAAACCTCCCCACGTGGAAATAACTTTAAGTTGCAGATAAGTAAAATGTAACCAAATCATTTAAATCTTTATGTTGTTTACTTTATGCAAATTTACTCTCGCTGAATCAAAAGTTAAGATAATTTTGTAAATAGTAGCAAATTAGGTCCTTGGGTTTTTGATACGGCTTTCTATCTCCTATATACTTATTTGTAATTCCTGTAGATAACCTCGAGGACCAGAGGTTGGTAAAAAGCAGATGTGTGTAACACTGTAAACCTCACTGAGAACAGATACTCACATACCTCTCCTCACCACTGCACTTCTTACCTTCAATGGCTAGCATTGCCCGCAGCTCCCGGTTCAGCAGCTCGTACCTTCGTTCTAAATCATGTTCTTTTTCCCTAGGCAAGTTGCAAAAGTTCATCAATATGCTAATTACTAAATCATTAAACACTTAAAAGAACCTTTAGGTTACATTGATTTTAGGGCTCATAACTGACTTTTCTCTTTAACTTTAAGCCACTCCAAACAAATGATATACAAACTCAAAACCTTCCTCAGTTGAATATTTAACTAGTGCTCTTATATTCTTCCCTCAATTCTGAATGGCACAAAGTATATTTTAATCTGAGGATTAATAGTTCTGTTCTTCAGTGCTACTTGTATTAAATGCCAGGTAAAAGGCCATTTTCTAAAACATTTTTCATAGTTCACCATAAATACTTATTAAAAATTCACGACCCCATGTGAAAAAGAATATAAGAACCACAAAAGTACTGCCAGTGAAAATTTAACTCAGAAACAAATAAAAAGTTCTGGACAAGTTTTGTGTCTCCTAACAGCTCTCTTTCACTAAATTTTTTTGTAAGGCTGAAGTTACAAAATTACGAGTTTCTTCCACCAAAATAAAACATAGTAAGCTTGCCATTTCCCACACTAGATGGCATACTATAAGAACACTGCTAGTAAACAGAAAGGAACAACCATTAGGTCTTTCCCTGAAGTTAAAACTAAAGACTAAGAATGTTTGCCTATGACCTAGTCGCCACTTTAATACTTACAATCATCAAAAAGATCACTTCAATTAATTTCTTATCCTACAGTGTAGATCAATATTACTGACACACGATACATGCATTTTTTTGTCCTTATAAAGAACTTTATTACACAAACACTGTTCCTATTTCTTGACTTTCTGTGTCATGAACACTTTTTTTTTCCAGTGTCTATCCCTCTAGTTATCCAACTGTTTGGATAAAAATGATTTGCTATTTAAAAAAACATAAAGCATTCTATAATCTCTAAGAAACAATTAAGCTTAATAAATATGAAACCCTAAAAAAGGCAGTAACAACACAAGCCTAAGATTTATTGGTATAATTTTGAGTACTTACAGAAGAGAGAGCTGGTTCATTCTTCTTATTAGGGCATTTTTCTTATTAACTAACATAAACCATTCTTGCATCATAGCTTCTTCTTCTTCTGTGTTCCTTCCTATAGTTCAGGAAGAGTCATTTCTTATTACATGACATTTTACAAGTCAAATAATCATTTAGCACAATTCTTTTAACATGAACAATATTTTAGCTACTTCAGTACTACATATTTCACTCCTTACACTGTAAGACTGAAGTTCAAGGTCTGAAAGAATTCAGTATTTAAAAACTCATAACTCAATCGTCTAAAGCTGGTACTATTCAGCAATGTTTATCTCAGTTCCCTGAACATTCCTATAGATCATATTAACACTAAGTACTGTAAACAAGGTGTTCCACCTTATAAATCCTCCCCAGAGGCTGACTTGTTATTATGTTTCAATGAAGAACTCACAATGCTGACAGACATACAGTCATGATTTAAAAAAAACATTAAAACATCATTACGAGACCCATAAGACTAAGAAGATCAGAGGAGTCCAGAGATTGTATGAAAGCTTCCACTCATAACTTACTTTAAAAAATGTTCCTACTCCAAAGTAAAATAGGATCTATTCATATTCACCTGTTCATTTATATGTGAAAGGTATATATGAAAGCTATGTGAATATGAAAGATATGTGTGTATGTATGTATACACACACACACACACACACACACACACACACACACACACACACACCCCATTCTGCAACTAATCAACCCCACTAAGGTAACCACTTCTAAATTATTAAATGAACTGTAAATGGCCGGACTACAAAATTGCGTCTTTCTCTCTGTGCAATGAAATACATCCCAATGAATATAGTGTTCAGAACACAGTTGAATAAAGAGACAATCTAACATTTTAGATTACACAGTTACTGATTAAATACCAGAGATATTTAAAATTCACTAATAGTCATACCCATTCTATCACCTATATCAGTCTGCCAGTTGCCTGTCAAAGGCTAGTACATTTACAATTAAAATACAGAATAATATATACTTGGAATTGTTTATGCAAAAGTAGGCCACAATTTACTTAAGAAAATATGGATTTTCCTCACATTTTCCCTTTTCCTCTTTTAAATTATACTAGTCAAAATTATAACTCCTTGACTTTTGGCTTTTCCTCCCCTGGATTTCACTCATGACTCCTTTATTGCTTTGCTAGGCTATTATTTAATATTACCAGTGCAAGTTCTGTATAGCATTCGTAAGATTAAAAATTTAGTAAAAATTAAATATCCCAGCTAGAAGATTATTCCCTAAGTTTTATTTATTTTCTACATGAGATAGTACTTTACAATTTTTGATTATTTGGAGTACATTTTTTTTAACGAAAAGAATAATACAGAGATATTACTGAGTAAAAAAAGAAAATAAAGTCTTATTTCACCAACCCTATGCTCTTCACTTCTCTACCTTAGGTCCCATTTCTAGAATTAAGTACTATTACAGTTTAGCATGTTTCCTTCCAAACCACATAGACAGATGTCTATCAAACACACATACATACTGTATCTATACACACATACAAGTTTCTTTAACATCACTGAGCTGATGTACATTGGCCAATGATTTATTTTCTCATTCTGTCCAGATATCAACTTCATTCTTTTTAATTTGCATAAATCATGGGCATACTGTAGTAAAACGATTTCTGCATTCATAGAAATTGGAAGTAATCTAAAAAAATAGAATAGAATATAAAAAACTTGTCTGTGTACAGAAGAAAAAACATGAATTTCTAATACCCCTATAAAACAGTCATCTGTTGTTTATCATTAGGGAGAATAGTGAGGATATGTGCCTTCATTAAATTCTGGTAGAACCGAGTGGTATGAAGCCGACTTAAGATAGATTCTTTTAGAGTCTGAACAAAAGTCTTTATTGTTTTACAGTATTCTTAATCTCTCCTTTAGGGTAGCTGGTTTTGTATTCACTTTGGACCATGTGATGTCTTGACACTGGTCATGTGATACAGGCTGCGATAGGCACAAATCCCTGGGTAGTAACAAAAGAAGAAAGAGTAAAAAGAAAAAGCTGAGAAAAAGCTTGCAATTTGGAAAAAGGCCAATTGTACCCTGGTGAAAGCTTTTTTGATCAGTGAAATGACACATGTGTGCAATATTAATAGGTGTAGATTTTATGATATTTTATTTTCTGATTAAAGAGCTGATTCTTGTATTCATAGCCTAGAAGGGTCTAGAAATATAGACATATTAAAACTTTGTTTTGATTTTAACTTAACCTATAATTGAGGCTTTCAAGCAATAGTAGAACCAGCCTACTCTTAAATTAGCATCATTTTCTTCAATGGAACAGTACTTCCTTGAGTATAACAATATTGATGTGGTACTGTGTTATTTTCAGTTTAACTCATGCCTATGATTTCTGGGTAAGAAACAATGATACCCCTTCCCTTATTGTTAGGAAATGGCTAATAATGAAAGTGTCATGTTTCAAATGGAAGTAAACCTAACAATAAATACTTAAGAACACACTATACATTGCTATATAGATTATTTAAATTAAGCCACAAATCAATCCTGTATTGCAAAAGCCTATCAGAGACAATAATATATAATGATGGAAATGTATACCTAGTCTAGTAATAAAAAATTAAAGTTTCTTCTAGGGCATCATTACACTATTGTTTTTAGAGATTTAAAAATTTTTAAATTTAAAAGGCTTTTAAAAGCCAGTAAGCTGAACCATTACAAATTAATCCTGACTTTAATAACTGGTTAAAGACCCCTTTAGCTTTATAAGTAACAAAAAATATTAAAGCCTGTGATCACAGTGAGCTTTTCTCATTTCTCCTCTAACCATTTGTTATTTAATCCAATACTAGTAATCCAATTTGTCCATCAGACTTTTAAAGGGCAGAATGCAACTTCCTCAGCTTAGACACTTTTCAAAGTACAATATATTTTTCAAATGAATGCTGGATGTTTCATTTTTCCCAACTGTTCGTAGCTCTAATGCAGGAGGAAAAAAAGAACAAGATGAACATTGTTCATACTGATTAAGTAAGAGCTCATTAAAGAGCTGTCAGTGCAGCACTTTGAATATGCATGAAGCATATAATCAGATCTAGTACCGTCACTAGAAGAGAATACGGTAAGTACAAAGGATTGATTTAATTACTTAGAGTGGGCTGTGGTGGTAAAGCAGTCTTGTTAGTGAAAAAAGAAAAAGAGGTTGTATTCTGGCAGTGTTATAAAAAAGGCAGTTTTAGCTTCTGCCACAATACCTAATCTCAGAATAAAGCATTTTACATTGTAGCTTAAAATGAAGACTGTCATTATATTATAAAATGGCCATAAATCATTTAATCTTGTTTAACTATACCTGGTTAACTACTTCTCTTTCAAAATTATCTTTAATTTGTAATTACAACCACATTTTTACACCTGAGAGCCAATAGTGACATTTCTTAAATTTGTTTATTTTAGTTCTTAGTATTTATTTTTATTGCCTTTAAATAACTGTAAAAGGGGTTTCAACTCAACATGTCGATTTGTGAATACAATGCACTTTGGGCAGTGTCATTTCTCCCATCATTTTCCCTCCTCTCAAATTTTTATCAGTTTCATCATCTGAAAAATTCAAGATATTTTTAGTATAAAAATGACTAAATACTAAAGTTCAGTATACAGTTACTAAAATGTGAAAGTATGGCTGAGATATTTCTTTATATATTAAAACATAGTACCTTATGCTTATTGCCAATAAAAAACATCATACTGAATAGACACTATATTGAAGTAGGGGAGAGGGGTTGGGAGGGGAAAACTGGGAGAAAACAAGGGAAGAGGTGACACTTTTCAAAAAGAAATGTACTCACTATCTAATTTATGTAACTGTAACCCCTCTGTGCATTACCTTGAAAATAACAAGAAAAAATTTAAAAAGCATAATAAAACTAATTTTTTCAATTTAACATTAAGACAATCTGACTATAAACGTGTTTTACTTTGTTTACTTAAAGACGTGTCATTTTTAAAAGAAATCACAATTTTATTTTTTTATTTTGGTGCTAGTCCTGGGGCTTGAACTCAAGGTCTGGGAACCATCCTTTAGCTTCCCCCCGCATCCCTCTCAAAGCTAGCCTTCTACCACTTGAGTCATACCACCACTTGCAGTTTTTTGTTGGCTAATTTGAGATAAGAGTCGCAGGGATTTTCCTGCCCAGGCTGGCTTCAAACTATGATCCTGAAATGTCAGCCTCCTGAGTAGCTAGGATTACAGGCATATGCAATGGGCACCCAGATTTGTCTTCATGTCAGCTTTTTCTCTTAGCCAGTTATTCTAGCTAGAGTATTATTTGTAAAATTACCAAGAAATCAAAAATATTATACAGTTGAATTACTTCTCCCAGGTACTAAAACTATTTAATAGAATACATCATATAATGCATATCTAGTGTAAACATTTACTAAATGTTAGGTGACTACAAGAACCACTTTTATTCTAACTCTTGCAAAAAAAAACAAAAGAAAACAACTTAGATAAAATTTCTTTTAGGAATTACTTTATGTATATCCAAGGACTTGTATGTGGTTTCATTTAGTATTCAGACACGGGGCCACACACACATGAATTAAATAAAAGTGATGCAGAAATTCTGAAATTGGTTTTATTTTTTGTAATGCTAGGGATAGAATTGGGGCTTTGGGAGGGCCAAGTATGTTCTCCATGACCAAGCTATGTCCTACTTGACAGACTGATATTTAAAAAAGGAAATTATACATGGCATGAGGTTGCACCTATAACATTTTTATAGCTAAGAGCCTTAAAGTATGACCAAAATTTCAAAGAGTGAATGACTCTTTACTCCCTACAGGTGGGCACTTGGTAGAAGTTGAAATTCTCCAAAGATGAATTTGTTTTTAAAAATATATGCAACATATTTTGTAAAATGGTATAAAATACAGTGAGACACAGGCATCATTCCATAGAACAGATAGTAACCTACTTGGAAAATCAATTAGGCATCTGTTATCAGGAGAAAACTTGAATTGTGAACTGCCCTCATGGATGGAGAGCACCCCTTTCCTGAAGTCCTCCCCCCCCGCCCCTTTCAGGACTGTACCAGGCAGACTCCACTGTATTCTACTCATTCTAGAGCCCTCTCACAGTCAGGCCATGGGAAGGAGACTCAAAAGTACTTCTAAGTGGGACATGATAGCATGTGTGTGTAATCTCAGCATCCTTAGTGCTGAGCTCACAGAATCTTGAGTTCAAGCCCTAGTATCAATGTGGACATGCATGTCACGTGCACACACACACACACACACACACACACACACACACACACACACACACCCCACTCACTTTCAGAACCTCTGGTTTCTAGTAATGAATGAGTTCACCACCCTATATATGCACTCCAGCAGACCTTTGTTGCAGGGGCATACAGTTCCAAGGAGACCACCGCTACAGAAATACAGGAATGCTCAGGCTGCACAGGGGTCTGTACCGTTTGATTCATTTCCCCCCATAATGCTGGCCAACTTCTGCTAAAGACATGCCACCTTCACTAAATCTCAAATTTTCAATGTACCACTTAAACATATTACATGCTCTTTTTGGCTTGAGGGAATGACCATATCTTGTATCATGATTATTGGGCGCTATTTGCTCTTTGGGAGGCATGTTTTCACAAAATTAAGGGGAAGGAAACACTTGGTTGATCATACAATGATTTAAATTCAACTGCCAGTAACACGGAACGGACTGAGATCATCTCCCCCTCACTGAACTGCAGAGTTCACCCATGGGAATTAAAATTTTTTTCTTGCTATTAT
The DNA here is from genome assembly GCF_023159225.1 of Perognathus longimembris pacificus. NCBI lineage: Eukaryota > Metazoa > Chordata > Mammalia > Rodentia > Heteromyidae > Perognathus > Perognathus longimembris. Next base: position 19,020,601 of record NC_063168.1, on the reverse strand, counting down.
ATTTTGACTATTCTTGGTCAAAACCACATGTAATAAATCTGAGTTCAGAGCAGAATAGTACACTTCACCATATGGGGACAAACCTTCTGCTGAGGTGTGGCTACAGTATTATAAATGAATATATTACAGATAAAAACATCATAAAACTAAGTTTTCACCTTAACTTTAAGACAATCTGATTTATATGTCTGTTTTCCTTTTGTTTTCTTAAAGACTTGTGGTTTTTATTTCACCTCTAAGAAGGTACATCTTTCCTGGTACCATAAAATCTGTGTGTATGTGTGTGTTGAGTTGGTTCTGGGGCTTGAACTAAGAGCCTGGGAACTATCCTTTACCTTTGTTTTTGTTTTTGTTTTTCCTCAAGGCTAAAGCTCTAGCACTTGAGCCACAGCTCCACTTCCAGTTTGTTGGTGATGAATTGGGGATAAGTGACTTACGGACTTCCCTGCCAGGATGGGTTAGCATGGTGATCCTCAGATCTCAGCCTTCTGATCCTCAGATCTCAGCCTTCTGTGTAGCCACAGTATGAGCCACTGGTCCCCAGCTCTATTTAATCTTTTTTTTTCCTCTTAATTTAAAATAAGCTCTTGAGCTAAGTACCAGTAGCTCACATCTGTAATTCTAGCCACGCAGGAGGCAGAGATCTAGCATTTCAGTTTAAAGCCAGCACAGGGAAGTATCCATGAGATTCTTATTCGCAATTAACCAAGAAAATGCTGGACTAGAGGCATGGCTCAAGTGGTAGAATACCAGCAAAAAGCAAGCAAGCTGAAGAATGTGAGGCCCCGAGTACAAGCTGCAGTACTGGCATGCACACATACACAAAACAAAACAGCAAGAGAATGAAATAAGTAAAAGCTGACTGGGAATGTGGCTTAGTGGTAGAGTGCTTGATTAGCATGCATGAAGCCCTGGGTTCCATTTCTCAGTACCACATAAACAGAGAAAGCCAGAAGTGGTGCTGTGGCTCTAGCCTTGAGCAAAAGAAGCCAGGGACAGTGCTCAGGCCCTAAGTTCAAGCCCCAGGACTGCAAAAAAATAAAGTAAGAGCAAGTTGTATTAAAAGCATTAAAGTTGGGCTCCCTTTAGTCTCATGAGAAATTAAGACGCTTATGAGTACTTCTATGGTACTTGACACATTTTTAGCTTTGGCTATCAAAAATTGCTATTAATTCAGAATGAATTAATGAGAGATACAGCATTAGGTGGCTCTGGAATGGGTAAAGAATGGAGAAGCAGCATATAGTCACTCAACAAATGCAGGGGACAAGGCAGATAATCTGTCGTTTTATATATTATACTTTCACATACTGTCTCCCACTCCAACAAAAGAGGAAAACCTAACAAAAGAAGAAACTTAAGAGGACATTTAAAACAAAAGAGGAAAGAACCATTATTAGTATAGTCTTATACTGATAGCAAAGTCCACTGAATTCCATTAGGACTATGAGTCTTGTTTCTGAGTTGTAGAATTGAGATGTGGTATATTGCTCAGGCTAGCCTTGAACTTCTGGGCTCAAATGACCTTTTGCCTCAACTTCGGGAATAGCTGGAACTAAAGGAACATAATACCATACCTAATTTTGAAAATAACTATAAGCACATATATCTATATATCTACATATATACAGAGAAAGAGTTTAAGGCAATATGTGATTAATTTTTCTTTCTGTAAAAATTTCTTCCAAATACCAAATTTTTACAGAACACAATTTCTATACACATTAAAAATTAATTAGCAGTATTAAGAGCAAATTAGGTGCTGGGGAGGTGGCTTAGTTGGAAAGTGCTTGCCCAGAATGCATGAAACCCTGGGTTCAACTCCTCAGTAGCATATAAACAGAAAAACCCAGAAGTGGTGCTGTGTAGAGTGCTAGCCTTGAGCAAAAGAAGCTCAGGGACAGTGCTCACATCCTGAGTTCAGGCCCCAGGGCTGGCAAAACAAAACAAAAAAGAGCAAATTAGCTGGGCATAATAGTATACCCTGTGATCCCAGCTCTTTGGCGATGGGAGGTATTCCACTTCAAGGAGGAATTCCATTTCAAGGCCACTCAAGGCAAAGACCCAATTTCAAAAGCAAAATAGATATGTATGTTATATTTATGTATATATGAGCAGAGAGTGTGGCTCAAGTAATAGTGTGCTTTTCTAGCATGCTCAGAGTTCCAGGTTGAATCCCTAAAACAGGATGGGGAAAATGCAAAAACATATCAACCCAACCATTTTTCATCTGTAAACTTTTCCTAAGGAAATAGCTCCTTTGAGTTAATGAGTACCTATTATATTCCAGTACAAAAGTGATATGTGGGGTTAGGGAATGGATATAATGACTAGAATATCTAAAAGCATCTAAAGAACACCTATGAAAAGTATTAAAAACCATAACTAAGAGATATAATTTATTGCCCAATAGAAAAAGATCTGGCAATAGAGTGAACAGTGATATATAAGCAGAACTCTGTAAGCCCTTATAACAACAAAAGGTAGACTGAGAGCTATTTGATCGGGAAGTTTCATTCCCAAGATGAAGGACCTATCAGACACATCTAGTTATCTCTATATATTAATATCTGTATTTTTACAGAAAAATTTCATTTGGAAAACCTAGGAGTTTGTATCTTTCCATAAACTACCTTGGTTTTGACTCAACTGAGGAGGCAACTCACATACATTTATCCATCTTTGATGTTATTCTTTGTAAAATCACATTGTGAAATCAGGCTTAAGCTTCTTAGCATAGTGTCAAGATGAAACAGAGGAGGAGAAAGGAATTTGTAAAGTTGCCTCCTACACAATGTCCTAAAATAAATTTCTCAAAATGAAACACACAAGTTCAGTTTGTTTTTGTATGTAACTTACAAAACTCATACAACTAGTATACCAATTCAATGAAACTTACACAGATTGAAGGACTAGCAACATTCCTGAGGCTTCCTTCTTAGGAAGTAACTGCAAATATGTCAGTTACTTTTTAATACATAACCGGTTGGCTAAATACTAGCAACAACAAACAACTTTTCAGTCTTTGATTGTTTGTGGTGGTACTGGGACTTGAACACAGAGCCAAGGTGCTCTCCCTTATTTTTTCCACTCAAGGATGGTGTTCTACCACACCAGTTGAAGCACAGTCTCAATTGTGGAGACAGGAGTGTCATGGACTTTCTTGCCTGGGCTGACTCTGAACTGTCACTCTCTGATCTCAGCCTCCTCAGTAGCTAGGATTACAGGCGTGAGTCATTAGCAGGCACCTGGAACAGCTTTCCTGTCTGTGTCAAATTCCTGAACTTGTTCTACTTACATTTCTTGGAGGCAGAAGAAGAAAGGAAGAGAGGAAGAAAAGGGGAGTCCCAGAATGGGATATATTCATATCAGGAGCTAAGAAAAAGTTAAAATAAAAGTAGAAACAAGTAACAAGTATTCAATATCTTGAAACAGGCATTATTATTCCCCCCACTCCTCCCCCATCATGGGGCTTGAACTCTGGGCCTGGGCGCTGTCCCTGAGCTCTTCAGCTCAAAGCTAAGCCTCTACCAATTGAGTTACAGCACCATTTCCGTTTTTCTGATTGGTTTATTAGAGATAAGAGTCTCACTGACTTTTCTGCCTAGGCTGGCTTTGAACCTCAGTCCTCAGATCTCAGCCTCCTGAGTAGCTAGGATTGGTGCCTGGCCTTTTCTCTATTTTTAAAGACAGTTGAGGAAATAAGGCTCAGAGAGATGAAGTCATTCATCCAAGGCAACAACATTCTAGCTGGGATCTTATTGATTTTAAACTGTATATTCTTAATTCTAGTTACACAGGAGGCTGAGATAGAAAATTGTGGCTCAGAGCCAGCTCAGAGCCAGCCAGGGAGGCACTCTGGAGTTCAAGCCTCAAAATAGGAAAAAAAAAAAGTAATAATTATAAAAAAAGTCTATAATCTTAAACCTACCTGTCATGTTTATCATCTCTTGGCCCCATATTTCTCAAACATATAGTCGGTGGATAATCTGTCTTAGAATTGCCTAGAAGATGGGCTCCATTCCAGATCCACTAAATTAGAATCTTTAATCAAGGTCTAGAAAGCTATATATTTAATGCCCTCCTTCCCCCTCCCCTTTTTAAAGACAGCGTCTTGCTATGTAGCTCAGACCTGTAACTCTCAATCTCCTTGCATAAGCCTCTGAAGTGCTAGATTATACCATCATCATCAGGTTTGTTATGAGTACCAAAGTTTGAGAACCACTGTCTTGGGTCTTTCACAAAAAACAAATTAATTTTTCATAAAAAGAAAGGGTGATATTCCATGTACAACATGTTATTTTAGCATTGGCATGACATTACACACATTTAATTTCACATTCAGAAGAAAAATATATTGCTGCCAAATCAGTTCAAATGCCTAAATTTTACTTCATAGATAGTTGCTGAGAAAAGAAACCCACCACATTTTCCTAGAATTTCTACTCTTTTAAATGTTAAATTTTTTTGTTACACTTTTGAGTAAGGACATGCTTTGCTTTAGGCAATAGGCATGTTCCAGATAGAAAATTCTGGTGTTGGGATATGTCTTTAGGTTCAAAACATATATTTTATTTACACTTCCAATTCATATTTTCTAGTAATGGAAAATACCCTCTAAGAATCATTTCTAGAAATTATATAATTTGTTTTTTCTGTATAAATGAATAAACTTGAGTCAGCAGATTAGAAAATTCAACTTAAAACTGATACAGTATAAAGCTGGAGCAAACAATGAGCACTAAGAGGATAAGAAACAATGTCAGAAATGAGAACCCTATGAGGCTCTTTGCATTTCGGACCCAGAGATTGCTGTCTAAAAACCTCATGTTCTGAAAGCGATTGCATAAACTAGAATGGTTTAGTAACAGGAAAGTGCTCTTACTTCTAAGCACAATTTATAAATTTTCTTTCTTCAACATTCCAAATAATAAAATGTAGGTAGAAACAGATCTTTGAATTAACTGAACAAATTGTGAAAATAAAGAACACCTCAAAATATGTTAGTTTTCCTGTAACTGTGGAAGAAAAAAGAAAGGGAAGTATTTAGGAATACTCTTAATGTAGTACGGTGCTAGGGCTCAAACCCAGGACCCGGTACATGATACACAAATCTCCTACCACTGTAACTACTTCTCCACCCTGAAATAACAAATTAAAAAAACTTAAAAGTATAAAAACTTAAGAAAAGAACTAGTAAGTACCTTCTAAACTTACCTTTTAAAAGAAATGTTACTCCTTACATTGTCTATTCATTATTATTTTCATATAATGAAATCTCACTATAATATATTTGTACAACAATAAAATGTAGAAACTCAAAGAAGAATATTTATTATCATAACTATTTTATTTGATGCTTGATCATGATGTGTCAGTTCCACTTTTGATATAAGATCTTGACAAATTTAAGTATTCAGTGAATCATATAAATAATATTAGGTAACATTCAGCTTTTCCTATGCTATTTGCCAGTACTGTGCAATGATATCTTATTATTTCTCAAAATTCTCTTAGCTGACATGTTTTGTTTTTTTGCTTCTTTTTGGTTTTTGCCAGTCCTGGGGCTTGGACTCAGGGCCTGATCACTGTCCCTGGCTTCTTTTTGTTCAAGGCTAGCACTCTACCACTTGAGACACAATGCCACTTCTGGCTTTTTCTATATATAGGTGGTGCTGAGGAATCGAACCCAGGGCTTCATGTATGTGAGGCAACCACTCTACCACTAGACCATATCTCTAGCCCTTAGCTGACATGTAATATCAACTTTGACTCAGTGTGTCTGAACTTTTACTAACCAATGTGCATACACACACACATATAGTGTACTATATATCAAAATATATTTGTTGAACAAAATCAAAATCATAAGGCATAAAAAATACAAACAAGTTTCACTGTTTGAGAGTTAACTCTAGTTTCTTCCCACAGTATTTAGTTTTTTCAAACCCAGGGCCTCATGCACGATAGGCAAGTACTTTACCAGTTGGTGATACTCTCAGACCCTTTTTGTTTTTCTTGCCAGTCCTGGGGCTTGACCTCAGGGCCCGAGCACTGTACTTTAGCTTTTTTTGCTCAAGGTTGGTATTCTGCCACGTAAGCCCCAACTCTACTCCTGGCTTTTTGCTGATTAACTGGAGGTAAGTGTCTTAGACTTTCTTGCCTGAATGACTTTGAACTGCTCAGTAGCTGCAATTACAAGAGTGAGCCACCAACACCCAGCTTTAGGCTTCAATTTTTATGTTTAAGGCCATATTGTTCTCATTCTACTATAGTGGAAACTAAGGCTCATATCTATCATGTTAAGCAGGGATGAATATGCACAGTATTAGAGTAGGATATTGGTTATCATCTTTCCAACTAACTAGTGTCTCAACTCACCTAGCAGCAGGAATGGCTGAGTCTCTGTTTTCAGATGAAAGTATTCTTAGGATTAATTTAAAAAAAAAAGTGCTTCTCCAGTAATTATGTCAAAATCAATGGAAGACATATGGCCTGACACACAGTCCACACACAGGGCACTTAAGAGAAAGTTCACATAGGAACTTTGGAAAGCTGGACCTTTGCTCACTGTTCTGGTTCTCCACTGTTCTTTCTACCTGCCTCTCATTCTGCTAATCAAGCATGGGACAGAATCAATTGTCTGACATACTCTTATATGCTTATATACTTCCATTTCTGCATTCTAAGCTAGAATAGAATTACATCACATTGTATCACAGCTTGCAATAAGAAAATGATATTATTTTGCATTCTTGGTGTCAGGAAATATAAAACTAACTAAAATCCTGACCTAGTTGAAACACACAGATACAAAAAAGAAGCCTACAAAACTATATTTAACAAATATGTACCAATATTTTACTTCCAAAAAGGAATGGATCCTGTCAACTCAGAGTTTATCAAAGGATGTGGTGCACTGCTACTGAAAATTGTGCAGAAAAACTCAATTTACAGAAAAATTTCAATCATGAAATATTATCTTTTATTTAAAATGGCTTATTTATGATGACACAGACTAAGTGCCATGTAAAGTGTTAGTAATAATGATTTTAGTGAAAAACATGCTAGGTTTACAATATTTTCAAACCTTAGAGATAATTTTATTCACTTTATAACACCAGATTTCCTCACTCTCTCTGCTTGTTTTGGGGCTTGAACTCAGGGCCTGTGAACTGTCCCTAAGTTTTGTGCTCAAGGCTGGCAGTTTACCACTTGAACTATAGCCCTACTTCTGGATTTTTGGTGGTCAATTGGAGTCTCAAGAACTTTCCTGCCTGGGCTGGCTTTGATCCCTGATCCTTTGATCTCCGTTTCCTCAGTAACTAGGATTACAGGTGTGAGCCACCAGTGACTGGCTTCTACTTTTCTTTTGGTTTGTCACATTACAGAAAAAACTACTGACAAGTCTTTCTTTTAGTTTTGTAGCCCAAACACCAAAACCAGGTATTTTAATTTAATGTATACTTTCAAAAGCAATGGCCTCTTTTGTCATTATAATTTGTGTGAAAATAGACATTTTATTTTCATTATAAAGTAGAACATCTACAAAATGGTGACATATTCCTACATGAATTCTAATTCCTACCTCTATTAGAAATATCACAGTAAGAGATTAAGAATACTAAATTACCAAGTATAAGAAACTGTTGTGTTATTTACAATGTATTTTCTACATTTTCCTGATGTTCTTAACTGTAGTTATCCAAGTTATTCTTGTTACTGTTGGACTTTTCTCTTCATTTTGTTAGAAGTGGGAATAAATTATAATATTTTTAGAGGTAATATTTCATAAAAGATATGTGAAAAAAGTATAGTATAAAATACAATTTTCAGAACAAAATTCAAAGAAACATCAAAGGTCGATGTTAAATGTGAGAAACAATGGCAAAAATTTCCTCTACAAAGCTGAAATGTGCTACTATTTTTTAATCTTTTCTTTCCTTTCTTGGTTATTAGTTGTACAGAATCAGTTTAACTTTTCAGTTCAAACCAATTTTGATGTTCATTTTTCCTCTTCTAGACATGGGTATGGGAAGAGATGGGGGACTGACAGTACTTGGTAGATAAGGGGAGATAGTGAAAACTATGTCCCTTACAAATATATAATTAAAATCTCATATAGTAATTGTCTCCCAAAGAATAAATTTCTATTGCATATACTTCAACCATCTTAACTTTGTTGTTTTCTATACCCTAAATCATAAAAAGCGTATAACCAAACATTTTCTAAATCACAGAAGTTAATGCTCTCTATAGACCTTGTTTAATGTTAATGAATTTATAGGCACAAATAGCAAGCATCAAGGCTATAGTGAAAAGCAGAACACTTCAAGCAGTTAATACAGCTAAAGGGGCAGATTAGAGATCAATAACAAAATCACCTGGTAAAAAAGGAAAAAGGTGTTGCATTAAAAGGCTTTTTGCTTTACATGTGAAACAATACTGAGAAACCTGTATTTTAGCACTTGTACTCAACAGGCACTCCAAACTATGCAATGATGAGAACAGAAACCCATCCTTTCTAATAATCTTGTGACAAAAGCTAAAAGACATCATCCTATTAACTAGTGATCTCAACTGCTAATGCGGAGTACTTCCTGGTGCCTTTTATGTAGAATGCTGCTATTAAAAAACCACTAAACATTCACTGTGAACAACACAGAATCATTCATCTTTTATCAGCATCTCTTGTTAGCAGAGTATGAGTGGGGCTGAAGGTGTCATTGATATTATGGAGTGGAAATTAATCAGAAATTTTTCTCATATTTTCCTCATCTCACTAATTTACTTTTGTTCAAATTTCCTCCTGTTAAAAAGTTCATACCCAACCCCCTGTTGTACTCTTTTAAGTTGAGAATATTCAACGAGTGCGTCTGCTGAAAAGCACCAGGTCCTAACACAAAAAGCATTCGAAATTCTCATTTAGTTGTCTTTATTTTGCTAGCGCCATGTGGTCCTTGAAGATGTAGAAAACACGGGAAGCCGAGTAAAGATCAGAGCAAGCTCATTAGCATTCTGACAAAATTGGAGTGGTGGAGATGTATAGTTTGCCTAGTTTGTCGTTTTGAAAGCTACCGGTGGTAAGCTTTCTATTTCATTGTGCCTTTGTCTTTTTTTTGGGGGGGGGGTGTTTCAAAGCAGCAGGGTATTTGTTAACCTTAGGTTTGCACAATGCATTGTGGGAACCTTTCCTGCATGTTCAACCCTAGATAGTATCATTCCAGTTTGAGTCAAAAAGTTTTGTGGTTTTTTTTCCACCATTTATAAGGAAGAACATGTGTGTGACTCTTGGTGTATAACCTTTATCACAACTTCGCCTTCCCTATTACCTAAGTCCAAAGAGAGTAAGAATCTAAATTCCCTTATTTCTAAAATACAAAAATTTAAACATTAAAACTTGAGCTCTTTGTCATAAACAATTAACAAGTAGCACAGAGACTGGTTCAGTTAGTTAAAATTCAAAAACTTAATGCTAACTATATAAGATTTTAATTTAACTTTGAACCTAATATAAAGAAAAACATGGTTTGTGCTTTAAAAATTATGTAAATAAAGAATATCTCTTAGGACAAATAAGTTGCTACCTTACTCATTTGCTTTTATCATCTTTTGTTGTCTTTGCTTTATTTAATGTATGACTTACTTTGAAGAGCTAAATGGGCTACATTAATGCTACTATTCAACATGAATGTTTCCAAGTTGCAATGAAATGGATAAAGGTCTTTGGGGATGAATTTATCTAAATCCTTGTGATTGCCCTCCTATCTTGGATGATGACCCAAAAGAATGTCAACAGCTCATTTTCCCAGAGAGCTGGAAGCAGTCCCTATGCAAGCCATAATCTGCACATTCTCAAAGAACCATTTCAAACATTATATTTCACAAGCTGTTTTAAGTGATTTTCCTCTCATTTCTAGTATCCTAGCAGTACTTTGAATATCAGAGCCTCTGAAATTAGGGCTAAACAAGTGAATTGTACATATGGCATATAAGTTTTCAGATTTGCTTTCAATGTGCACTTTGGAAACATGGTCATCTTGTTACAATATTTATGGCATAAGTGAAGTAATGTCTAAAAATACTTATCGCAAAAAAGTGCTTCTTATGGTTCATTATTTTAGAGTCAATTCTAACTTATTAAAATCCCAAGGGAGGACTGGAACATGGCTCATATGGTAGAGTACTTGCCCTGAGTTCCAACTCCAATATCACAAAAAGCAAAAGCAATGGAAGCAAGAACAATGGTAAATAAAGTACAGTATATGAGTAATCAAATTAAAATACTTTAATAGGACTAGGGGTTTGATAGGAATGGGGATTTTGCTTAGTGGCAGAACACTTGCCTACTGTTTCGGAGGCCCTGGGTTTGATCCTTAGTACCATAAACAAAACAAAACAAAGCAAAATACCCAAACACAGAAAAGCAATTTGATTGTAAGAGAATGAACTATTTCTTCCTGAAGCTTTTGACAACGAAGCATTTGGTTATATCATGTTTTATTTGCTTTCACAGTGAAAAACCATTAGACTAAAGTAGTTTTTGTATATGAGCTCTTCATATCATGTTAATGTCTAATTACAATGATATGTAACTTTTTCATGTCTCTAATTTAAGCTCTAAATTTCATTCCTTAAAGCTTAGGTTTGGCTTTCTTCTATAACTTGAAAGTTCATTATTAAAACAACAAAAATAGACTTGCCATTTATCAATAACTTTTTGCTATGATGTGGCTACATAGTGTTAGAATGTGAAATTTGGTTAGCTTGAAACTTAGTACATAAATGTAACCCAAGTGATCTGTTCTATATCCAGCTTAAGTTAAAATGGATGTTAATATAGTCATAGTAATTAAATTAGTTTATACTTTGCAATATGAATATAGTTGCACAATTATTTACTTCTTCAATACATTTTTCTGCCAAAGTTTCCTAAATAAAATCATCTGATAAGAGTTCTTAGAGTATTTAAATTCAGTTTAAAAACAAATATTTTAGCGATTTGCTTAGCTATATAGGAAGCAAGGTGTCTCCCCAAAATCTTTTAAAAACTCTCTTGAATTTAGACTTTATTAGAAATACTTTTGACTGATAATGCCAAGATTGCTGTTATGGAACTGTAGAAAGACATGTAAAAAAGCAGAAGTTGGTAAATTAAATTTCTTTAAGTTTTAAAGCACATTAAATTTGAATTTATAATAGTTTCAAAGTAAAACATAAAGACAGAGTTAAAGCATTATAAGTAAACAGATGCATCTACAGCTTGATAGCAACAAACATGCTAACAGCTTTTTTAGATTATATCAAACTTGAAGCTTATTTATCAATGCTCAAATTATACTGGTGCTTAGTTTTCTATGACTTAAAGGCCAGATGTTTTTCACAAATGGCCAACAATCGTTGTGAGAATAAATTAATGATTCATTTTTTTTAAGCTTTGATGGAATTAAGAATACTTCTTTTCTCAATGTGCCCATGTGAATGTTTGCCCGTTAAATTTCTTCTTTTTCCTTTTTTTCTTTCTTTCTTTCTTTTTTCTTCCTTTCTTTTTTGACAAGTGAGGCCACCCGGCAGAAAACAACTGATGCAAAACCCAGGAGTAATCCCTCTGTTTAGTTCAACACTATGGTTAGCCTTAACACTGCCTTTATTATCCAGTGGATTTAGAGGAACTTTCATTTATTTGTTGGCCTCAGTTTTCAATTCTGTTGCCCTCTTTAAGGAAACTATAGAGTTATTCCTATGTAAATACATTTGCATACTACTACAATGAAATGTTCTAGATTTTATACTAGCAAGCTAAACAGAGATTGTGTACATAGGTAGCATGAAAAATAAGTGGAAAGAATCAAGACGTAAATTAATAATTTTACTAAAGATTTTAAGCCATATGGCAATGAGGCTATAATATAATTCCAACAAATACTTTAAGTATATAAATATTTACTTAACAGAAAACCTGAAGCCACAGAAATGTTAGAAATCAATTATCAGCTTCAAATTGTTTCATTAAAACTTTTTTCCTGAAAGGATCATAAATAAATACATAAATCTATCTTATCACAGAGATAATATTTTACATTCTGTAACATTTAGTCTAAACTATGAAGCACTTATTCTACATAAGTAGAATATAACTTCTTAATTTATTTATGAGTTAAAAATTAGGAATTCACTTTGCTGTGAATAAACTATAGCAAATGATCCAATGTTTTATTTATTTATTTATTTCTATGTGCATTGTTTTGTTTTGGTGGTACTAAGCATCAACACCTTACACATTTTATGCTATTACCCTATCTCCCAAAGTAATTAAGATACATTTAAAAGTGTGGACTGTTTTCTTGAAATATTTAGGTACTGAATTTTTTGTTTTTAAATGAGCTGTATAACAACATGCTTAGAGGAAGAAACACATTCTGGAATGGGAGAAAAATACTTGCTCTAATTATAGCTTTGTGCCAGTCTGTTACTGCATCTTCACTGTTTTTACCAGTAAAATAAAAACACAAATAGATGATCTCAAGATCCTTCATATTTGCATACAATTACAACTATGTAGTACTATGTATAAAATTCTATATTAGGAATTAATATTAGAAATTAGTGTTTAAAAGTTGACTGTCAGCTTGTTTCCTCAGTTGCTTTAAAAACTGATTAGTAAAAATAACATCATGTATAGCTAAGACTACAAAAAAGCCAACATTTAGTAAAGCTTCCCTAGTCTTACATGATTCAATAAGTGAAACATGTAAGTGAGGAAATCTTAAA